>NC_057425.1:2505000-3757500 GCF_019457755.1 Venturia canescens | reverse complement strand
ATCCTCGATTTTTCCGCTTATCACAAGCGTAAGGCCTTAATTCGAATGCTCGTTTCAAATTATTTCAATAACTTTTTTCACCTGCTGTACATAAAAATAGTTTGAATCAGAGCCGAATATTTTTTATCGATGAATAAATTCGGAGACTTTATTTCTCCTCTGTGATCCATCGAATGTAGTGTAAAAAAACAAAAACAAAAAAAAAAAAAGCGATTCATTCCGCATGGAGAAACGATTCGATAAAATTATTTTTTTTTATCGTGAACCACGTTCAATAAAAAAAATTCAAACCAACGACGAGAAAAATGGTCTCCGCGTAGCGTACTCATCGACCGATTGATTGGATTATATAAAGTAGCCACTGATAACGTACCGAAATATGGAGCAGCGGACGATCGCGTCCGAGCGGAAGCTGCACGTCGTCCTCGTAGTTTATAGTCGTAATCGTTGGGATATCGCGTTGCTACTGTGTGAAGTTGCAGAAAATCGTGAGAATGCAGGACTATTAAAAGCTCGTCGCGCCTGTGTAAGTTGATACCGCGAGTGAAAGTGAGTCAATGAATTCTGCAGGAGCGAGAAATACACGAAGTAAGACAGAAGCAGAGGGCGTGTTCGTATGTGTGTGTGTGTGTGTGTGTGTGTGTGTGTGTGTATGCGTACATGTTCCAAGGCCTGAATGCAGCGCGAGTGCATCGTGGCGTATCTTTTCGTATGCTCTCCCGAGATACGCCCTCGGTAAGTTGCGAACCGGAAAATATATTCCTCTGGCTACTAAAACGTACGAAGTACGAGCAGGGTTGGTCGGACTATGGAGGCCTCGCCTCGTCTCGCCTCGCCTCGTTCTCTCTGTGCTAAAAGCATTTTCATACATCGCCAGTCCCAGTGCACACGTTGAAGCTTTACGTGCATAGAAGGAACACTAGTCACAGAGTTCACTCGGCACGGTCATGGATCAACAGCTGGAAAACGAAGGGCGTAAACTCGCTGATTTGACGTGCTTAATCACGGACTCGCGTCGTTTCATCGGTCAGGTGCTGCTCTCCTCCAGGCCCGCATTAAATCAGATAACAATGTGTAAATTTTCTTTTATGAGAGTTGTATTTCGTTCGGTGTTTCTCTGGCGAGCACGTTCACGCGATCCATTGCAAACTCGCTTATGAGTACAACTTCATACGTTTCGAGGGTCATTATTTTTGCATTTTCCGTGCTAATGTTTGTTGGCGGAACTTGAAGAAATTTTGTCTCACTTCTCCGTTGTTGAAATTTCATTGGCGATTTTCGCTCAGCCAAATGGAGAAGAGTTTCTCGAGATTTCAAATATTAACGATCGATCCCGAGCAACTTCTTCCTCGCCCTCGAAAAAATAGAAGAAAAAACAAAAACGTACTAGCGGAAGATACTGTGACACGGTGAAAGAGAAATAAAGGGAAGAGCGAACACGCAATCGTCGAACACGAGCACTGAAAGCTTCGACTGGCGAAATCCCACCCCACCGAGCCCCAACATCGTCCCTTCGTATTGCAATACGTGTCTGCGTGTGACCTGGCCGATATTGGCACGATATCGGCTTCAGGCGGTTTGTGAAATTCTCAAACCCTTCACCGTGACGCTTTCGTTGTATGAAAAAGCTTTTTGTTCGGTATACACACCCCGATCCGAGTTTCTCCATCCCCTGCAATCTTCAATGCAACCCTCCACCGAATAATTTATTCTTTTCTGTACATATTTCTTGTCGTTTCTATGGCGATACCTCGTCGTATGCAAATATCCGGATTTGACGAAACCCTGCGATGGAAAAACGAGGAAAACGTTGCAATTGGGGGGAGAGCAGGAAAACGAAATTTCAAGATCACGCGAGTCGATTCTCACTCGACGTAAAGAGAGTCTGAGCCCTTCTCGTGTTATTGGAAAACGATTATCACCGCTTGTCACCCCTTAACGACACTTTCGCAACAAGAAAATTCAATTTACGTAGTTTCCTGCGAGCTTCCTACCAGGGGAACAACAATTTTGTGAATTTCCTTTAATCCATGCTGAATTTATTTGATACGACGAATGATTACATTGAAAATGAATAAAATAAAATTCACAGAAAAATTTTGCATCCGCAACCGTAAAAGCTCCCTTTGAACCTGCTCAAAAGGGGCTCTCTCACTTTGAAATCATTTCCAATGAAACGTGTGCAGAAAAGTTTCGACTCATCGGTCTCTGCTTCAATCATTCGCCCTTCAAACTCGAGATTTTTTTACGAGCCAGAGAGAGAGAGAGAGAGATAGTGTGAGAGACGAGCGACGATAATAAATTACGAAAAACATAATGTATGCCTTCATAAATGTCATGCACGTAAAACCTCCTCGTACGTCCATCCGTACATGGTAATAAAGTCATAAAAGCTTCTATACGTTTTTACAGCATTTTACACTCTTTTGCTCGCGAAGCAAATTACGCGCTCCGATGTGTACGAGCAAAAAAAGCTCTCAGCCTGACCTTCTTTTATTTGTCAAATGATGATATTTCAAACGAAAGTTCGAGTACCGCGGTTACGAGGATATGAGAGAACTGAGAGAAATATATTTTCTGTGTAGGTCAGCGAGCGAGTGAGGAGTCCTTTTAGGACAAATCCATGAAATTATTGAGGCTCATTAATATTATTTGAAATAAATGGATGCGCGTGTGTATGTGTGGAGAGAGCAGCGCCGGGATGAGTGCTCGAGCGAGTTTTCGATGTTGTAAAAACAAAAATAAAGTATAACACACACACACAGGCTCATGCAAATAAAAAGACGAGTCGAAATGGGGGAAAAAAATGAATCGAAAATAAATCGACGTCACCCACTTGTATATTACACTTTATTTATTATTACGATTATTATTATTATTATTGCGAATAAGTATTTATTACTATTATTATATGTTCGTTGACTATTATGTTAGAAATAAAACAAAAAGAACAGAAGGACTGGAGTATCGATGTTTTGGTGCTTCGTGAAAATGCAGTCACACCGGAGTGAATGATTAGGTCTGCGATTCTCGTCTGTAAATACGCGGACAAATCAGTTTCGAAGCTTCTGGTGAAATGCCACCGCACGCGGAGCCAAAGTTTCGAAGAACTTGTCCCGCGTGTTTTATGCACCGGGGATTTTCCCATAATTTACGTACGCGCAGACAGTTTACCAAAAGTTTTCAGACTTTGCGAAGAAATTCGTCGCACCGGATGCAGAACGTCGATTTTCAGAATTAAATCGGCAACTCAACGGGGCCGGATTAAACGAGCTTTTTGGTAAGTTCGATCTCTATGGACTCTCGTACACTTCTTCGGCGACCAATTGACTTTCTTGGCATCGAGTACGCAGAATGAATAGTTAATACTCGTGTGAATACTCTGAAACGTCAGAAATTCGTTTATTCTGCATTCGGATCAAAAGTTTGTCACAAATCATGCACTTCTTCGATCTTCCACGACTGGAAACGATCCTCGGAAAAGGATTACCAAATAAATTATCATTCACGACTGCTTGAAAAAATTTACATGCTTCGAGAACATTCTCATTGGTTTATAACGACTTTTTGCTGCCCACGGATACTCCTTATCAATAATTCACAGATTGGATGGTATGAAAAATTCTCTCGAATTCATGAATTATTATTACGCTCCAGGAAAGTATTCAGGAAATTCCGTAACGAAATACACAGGCATTCGATTGTGTGAGTTTTCGCGATTGAAATTGTGGAAAAATCCTGGTGGATCATTATATTGTAAGTGTGGTACTGCAGCAACGAATTTTACAGGCTTAACGTCGTTTTCGATACGATCGTCCCTCGAAACTTTGATCCTTAAATTGGGATTGGTGCCTTTGATGGCCTGGAAGATGAAAATTTGAAGAAAAAAAGGTTTTTAAAAAACAATATTTAAATGACAATTGAAAGTATGATTGCGATCGTGATTATACGCTCGATCGATTCTCTCGCACCTTTATTCGTAATCCCATCCTCACCAGGTGCATCGCTTCGTCCTCAAAATCCTCGAGATAATCTTCCTCCTCGCTATGATAATCCGGTTCCGGTCTCAGCCTGTAATTGCGATTGCGATGCTCTTTTATTCTCTGGCCGCTTTTGTAACGCTTTGGAAATTCAATTTCTATCGTGTAAGGATCCTTCTCAGCAGGTGGATTGAGGTAACGTTGCTCGTCGTTCCTTCAAACAACGAAATCTTCTTTCATTGAGGAGATCGATGAAGGGAAAATGACAAAGTTCGTCGATAATATTCATGAAAAAAAAAACTAAAATTTACGAAATTTCATTTGCTCGTCACACATAGTGAATGATAACGTCAAAGAAATTGCTATTAAAGGGTGGATTTTTACGAAAGTGGTGAAAACCTCGATCCCCAATGACTTCGGGATGATTCCTGATAAAACCAACTCAACAATTGGGAGCTGCATTGTACTGGGCCACTAACAGTGAACAGTACTTAGCACTAAACTGGATGCTTCGTCAATAGTTGAACCCCAGTAGCCATGGAAGTTGAAGTAGAGGGTTGGTCTATCGGTGGCTTGAAAAGGGGGGTTGGGGGTTAATGTGAGTGGAAATACAAGGGCTCTTGGGAAGCAAGATCTATTGTTAGAAGGGCTATCACGTGAGCCAATCCACTGCGCAACTTTCCGCGAGTAAAAACACTCGAGGCTAAAAGTTCTTTGATCAAACATGGGGTTCATCTACATACGGGCGCTTCATCAGGGCAGAAACGCTTTTCAACGATGCGTTATGGCGGAACCGGGAAATGGCGGGCACTCGAGTGGGACGACGTTGAATTTGTTTGTATACGTTCTCGATAGAAAATTCGTTTGATTCGGTACGAGCGAAACGATACGTTGAAAATGGCTTCGATACACGATTTTGTGGGGGGCATTTTGAGCCTCGCGTTTCAGTCTGTGATGATCGTTGTTGTGACTAATCATTCGAGTGTCAATTTGCCGCTGTATGTAGACATTTACAACCGATCACGTAAGCTCGAAATTTTCCGGAAAAACCGATGAATCTTAACGCCTTTTTGTTCGAAATGAATTCGCTACTTTCATGAAGGTTGCTCCAGATTGTCGAGGCATATAAATAGACTTAAGAAAACGTGAATGAGTCTTTCTCTCTCTCTCTCTCTCTCTGCATTCATAAAACAATAAACCGTGCAAACTGCAAATAAAACAATCGTGCAAAGTAGCTGAACATTAAAAAGGTGCACATTCTCTTTAAACGAAATTTCGCCAAGACGAACTTTCCAGAAACTTTAAAACTCCGCGAGAAGCGTGGCCTCTCTACGGTCATTATTCTTACAGGAAGTTGATTTTATCGGGGCATTTTTTGCATGTACCAGAAATTGGGGCAGTGAATCGTAGCTCTTAAGTGTTTGCTCATTCGTTAAATGACTCTAGCAAGAATAGAAATTTTCTGGACTTTCGAAATGTTTGTTTCCGAAATTTTGAGTCTGATTTGTCCGTCACTATAAACAGAAACATTTATTTGTGTACATTCAAAAGAACCTAGAAAATGGACAGCGAAACATGGCCAAAAGACTCCGATTTCAGCGACGATTCTCTTCAATCGATACAATCATTTGCTTCTGACGTTGTTAACAAAAAATCTTATTTATACCAAGTACTGCTCGGTGGCTGGCGTCGATAGTAATGCGGACTTTTGAACAGAGTTCTCTTCGGATGTCCGTGAACCGATGGTCTCCGAAGAGCCGCAGATGTTTGCCGGTGGTCACGAAACCGCGGACGGTAATACTTGTAGGGTCTCTCGAACTTGAAAAGGTCACGAGTTTCAACGAATTCACCAACGATCGCAACCAGCCAAATGAAGCCGAAGATCCGCTGGAGGTAAAAAACAAAACGAAGCGATTTTTTATTGAGAAGAATAATGAAACGGGCGCTCAGCCCTGAACTCATAAGTTTGCATGGTCTCACTTGAAGTTTCATCGTTGATTACTCATCGCACTCGAAACTCCAACAATCACGATCGCTTTGATCGCCTTGAAACTCGTCTTGTTCGAAGGTCACAATTTTCCTTCAAATCGGCAGCATCGAAATATTCAATGTACTTTACGAAAAGCCCACTTTTTCGACACTCCCAACTGCACGACTCGTCGAAAACATCATTTTTGGGAAGAACAATAAGCACAAACGAACACACGATCGACCAAGAGTCACACGATGCGTCCGAAGCTGTTGAATTCACTCGAAAGAATATCACCTCGAACAAGAACATTTATACTTTCCCCTTTTCTCTCCAGCCCCCCTTTCGCTCTCTCTTATTCTAAAAACAAAAAAGTGAGTCGTAATAAAGTGGCAGAAGATCGAGACTTCGGAGTAAGCATTTCTTTTTTCTAGCAATGTATCCGTCCGTCTGGACAAGAAGAGAAGAGCTCCTTACTTTCTCTTCGTACTGGTTATAAATGGTGCTGCATTAACCCAGAAATCATCAACGAGCGTTAATCAACAAGGTGTAATTGCTACGTATGAAAACTATTAAGCATCAATCGTCAATAAGGGGCTTGTACATGAAAATGTGAATAGACTTTCCTATCACTTGTATCAGAAATTTCAAGTCGTTTTGTTCAACTGCTTTATATTCAGAGCAAAAATAGGTGTAAGGTTTTAAAAGGGTCATTTTATATTGGAAGCGCCACTGGAAAATGGGATGAAATCGAACTGAGTGAATAATTGTTTCGTTTCTAGGCCGAGATTTTTTCCACGCGAAGATCACTGTTTAGTTTTTAGCAGCATTCCCTGTTAGTTGAGATTATGAGGATCGTCGAAGAGGAAAAAGCGAGATAATTATCGTCACACTTCGGACAATCTAAGGGACAATGATTTTCGAGAAAAAAATTGAATTACATTCCATCTCAAAGGCCTTTGTAGGTACTTTTTGTTCGAAAATAAATCTCTCATTAAAAATTTTCATTTTTAGCCATTAAATATTCATTACCCCCATTTTTTTCTTCTCACGAGATTGACGAAATGTTTCTACATTCTTATTGGTATAAGCAGGGCACTGACAAGAGTCCTTTCATCCCGGAAATACTTGGTTTAGACCTCAATCAGCCTCGGGCCATTTGGGTGTATCGACAGTGAAAAATTATTTGAATTTTCGTTTCATTGTTTCATCCGCGTATCTAGAAATCGAAAAATCATAAGAAGCTTTTCTTAATAGAGAAAGAGATAAGAATTTCCGAAAATTTTTCATTCTCACGCCTCACCTGAACGGCTAAAAACGATTGTTTGAAGTACTACGCTCAATGGACCATCGTTTAATGTACGTGATAAATCCGACAAGATAGAATCGACGAGTGATCGAGTTCTGGAGTCAAGAGGATGAGAGTTCGAGTTTTGAGAGTTTCTAAAGTGTATTACTGTCGAGAGATCACGTCATTGTACGTTCAACGGCACGGCACCAGCTGTCGTGAATAATGTACCGTTGTTCAAGATACTTAACGTACAGAACTGGCGAGGAGCACAATACTCTCCTCTCTATAGCCAGAAGTTCAGAAGTCTTACATTATACTCTCTTCATATTGCAGCTCTCGCAATGTTATCGTAGATTTCGAATTTCTTATGAATGGATCTGAGCTTGGAAACAAAAAGGAACCAATTCACGTGGCACCTAAATAAAAACTTTTTGTTTACCTTCATTCAACAAATTCACTGCCAATTTTTCGTAAATGTTATTCTTTAAAATTGATATCCAGGAACTTCGCAGTTCAATTTATTTTCCAACGTGCTTTTCCAGAAATAAAAACAATTTTTCATCTCGAGTGGTCAAAGCTCTACGAATTCGTTGACCATAATTAAAGGAGGTTCAGGAAACAGGCGCGTTAAATCGTAGGAACGAATTTCGTGTCTTTAACTAAAGTTCATTTTTAATGACTGTAAATAGAACGAGAAACGTGTGGAAAGGGAATTTGTGCATAAAGGAGAATCGTTGACTCGTCATTTCCTGGCATTGTTTCATTCCTCATCAAATAACAAAATCAGTGAGTTGCTCCATCGGATTGTCATGTGACGTTTATTACTGCAGTATCACGCAACAACTATTGATATTAATCTATAAGAAAAAAAAAAAAACAATAAATTTTCGTACTTATTGACTCAGGAAAAAAGGATGCTCGCAATGTACATTCGCGTTTTGTTCATCTATTACAAAAACGTTCGTTACAATAGTACCTGTAAAGAGTTATATAAACAAAGGTAAAATTCGATTAAAAAAATGTTCCATTTTCCGTATCTGTAAATGAGAGTACTGTGGAAAAGAGTAGCACGCGAGACACGCTCGCTTCGTCCAAGGCTCGGGAAGCTCTCAAATATTGAACGATACCGCACGATAATATTCAATGAATGGAAGTTACTTCATCATTTTCAACTGGCGAGTGACAATAAAAAATAAATAAATAAATAAAAATATGATTTCGAACTCGATGTACGACAATAACAGCGCAAATGTGTCCAGAAAATTACCAAAGTACAAACATTGTTTTTCGTTAAGTGATCGATGACTAAGATTACACGATGGGGAATGTACTTTTGTGATATCGTCCGTCCAGGTTCACTTATTTCCTTTTTAAATAACTTAATTATACTAATTCGTAGCTCCCACATGTCAGCGAAAAATGTAGCTTGAAAATTTTTCTTTCAAATTCCGTGAGCTTGAGATGTCACTGCATTACTCGTGGTCCGCTTTGACAAGTGGGAGAAGAAACTTTCGATTCTTTATCCATACGCTACGTTTCGGATCCTCGCACCTCCCTGCTACGGTCTCATTATATATCAACAAATCGTAAATACATCCAGCGCATTATGGAACAATTAGATCAGGAAGTGAAGTCTTTGGACGTGGCATGTGCTAAATATGTACGGTACATTTACATACGTAAATTTTAATATGTACAGAAAGTTCCAGAAGTTGGGAGCGAGCTGCCGGGGAAAGAAGCTTGTTCTTCCTCCCCCGTGCAGTCTCGTCATCCGCCTCGTTACTTTTGACTTGAATTCTGGAACGTTTCGTGCATATTTATATTCGCAGGATTACAGAATTACGTATTCGCGTTTCGAGGCTCGACACAATCGGTGGGCTTTATCTCGAGCCACCAATCATTCGGATAATGATACTTCTGCAACTCGATTCCTTCCCGGGGTACAGGAACGAGGAAACCACCGAATTGCTTGGTCGGCAGCGGCGGTATTGCCAGTTGCGGAGGGAAGCACTGGAGACTGGGCGAAAGTTCGCAATCCGGTGGGAGGACCCTTCGCGTCCAACCGACTCTTCGGACCATTTGCGTCTGTAGATCAATACGAAATATGGAAATTCATTGAAATCTTTTGCTTCGTGGGAGGAAATTAACGTTTGATCAAACGATTGTTGACGTCGGCGGTAGACACGCCGATGAAGTGCCATCCACAATTCATTTTTAACGGGTTCCATTCGAACTTTGTAAAACGAAGGATGATTCATCGACTCACCACAGTGTCCTCTTCGAAGACGACGATCTCTATCTTCGGCGAGTCCTCGCCGACCTCGTGTTCCTGCACGTGATAGATTCCAGCAGCGTGAGAATAGCTCGCGCTGAGGTTAACATCTCGAAAAGCTTTGGTTATGAGAGCGTCGTCTCGCAGAGTGTCGATTAGACAGAACTCTGTTTTACGTGACCAAGGCAAGGCTCGCCCGATTCTCACCTGGCCCCAGAGACCACCGAAACACAGGAAGTGCACGACTCCGAGTTTCGCAAGTACCAGATGAGTCCTGTGGATCAAAAGTACAAGATGGAGCCAAAGATTTTTTCTAATCGGGACGATATTTTCAGTTCAATTTCATATTTCAAGAATCCTAAATCGAGCAGATTCCAGCGATTCTCAAGTTTTTAAACTTTACGGTTCTTACTCGGAAACCAACTTTTTAACTTCAAATTTTCATGAGATATAAATTAATACTTTACGCAGTTTTTTCGTACCCAACGAATTTTCAAGGTTGGCCATTTTTACGAGATAAAGTTTTATGGAGGCAGGCTCCGGGACTTGAATTATCACAGTTTTTGATAGTTGAATCCAACTAAGATAATCCAAAAGTCGAATTTCGGTAGATGAGATACGACAGATTGTGTAAAAAATCGAAAAATGCGAGTTCACCGTCTCAATTAATTGCTATATTACAAAAAAGTTTCACTTTACCGTCAATGATTGTCGGATAGAGAAATAGTGGGGGCTGAACGACTCCCGAGTCGTCGAGAATCGAATTATTCGCTTTATCTCCACTAAATAAATCATTTATCAATTAGCGTGGCACATTGTAAGCCATCACAATCGATAATATGAATATTCAACATAAATCAGATTAATTGTGAATAAATTTAATTGAAGCTTTTTTTGACTGACGGGAGTAGTCGTTCCTCTTTAATCAATAATTATAATGATAACCGAGATCGTCAACATCGACCGTTGGTAACTGGCCTTCTCATCGACAGTCGATAATTTCTCAAATTAACTGTCAATACGAGCAATTGACGAATCCTCCGATGGTAACTTACCTGTAAGTGAGATCGTGGAGTTTCTCCGTAAATTCTTCGGGAACACTGCACGGTTGAGGTGGTTCTTCTTGCCTGCCGAGGCTATACCAGAACAATATTCCCACAATGAGAAAAGCACCGAGAGCACGAAGTGGCGTCACGCGGAAGCGTCTGCGGGGCCAGGAACTCATGTCGGTAAACTAAAAATGAGAAACAGGACATTGTTTTCATTCGCGAAGACGTTGAATTGTTATTTATTTATAGTTCGGAAGGTTGCAAGGTGGAAAAGCATGGGAGTATCACTTGGAAATCGGATTTAAGGGGCTCGGTTCTATAATGGAAAAAGGGAAAATCGAGGGTTTCGTAGATCAACCCCGATCATGGACTCTCCACTGACAGGACACATCGATTATGCTTATGTAACGTTAGGAAAACCGGAAAGAAATGATAACGAAGTGGAAAATATCGTAAGAAGAGTCAAGTACCTTCAGGGTGCCGGAGCCTCATGTCCCACGTGTTGGTTTCCCCAAAAAAATCGTCCTCCGAAAGCCACCACTGATTTTTTTATCAACCCCGTGTGTTCACGCACCACCGTTACCGTTCCGTTTCCTTGCGAATTAAGACCACCCCGATGAACGTGGCAACGTCGCAAGCCCTCTCGGCGCGGGGCGGGGGCGCGGAGCCGATCGATTTTCCTGCATTATCGACGATTGCCCGGTGCCAGTGTCCGGTGGCGCCTTCAGCGTACCTACGCTCGTAGGAATTCGCAACCATTTTATTTCTGCACTTCGCGAGAGCCCCGAAGAAAGAGCAGCAACTGAAATAACCCCAACAATGCATACCGATCGTCTGATTTTTCCTTTTTTTTTTTCACAACTCTCGTTTCGACCTTCTCATTTGCTCGCAATGAAAAAAAACCGATCTCCCGTTTGCGAGAAAAGTGCCAAGCATTTCTATTGTCAGCTGTAAAAATCGAGAATAAAAGTTTACTTTCGCCGAGCAATATCCGCAGCCCACGAACCACTCGCGTTCGCCGTTTCGTGGAAAAGAAAATCTCATTTTTTTCAACTATCAAAGCGAAAGCAATAATTCACTGACTCCGCGTCAATGGAAACTCAATTGGCATATTTTTACTGCAATAATGGGCAAGCACTTTGAACAGCCCGATGACACTTCCGGCGCATTCCTTTCTCCCAATTTTATTACGTTCGATTCTCTGACACCGGAAATGCAACGAAATTCTTTGGACGCTTCGATGATGCTTCAGATGTTTGACAACAAAAAAGTCACTCGAGAAAACATTTTTTCTCCAGCCAAATGGCAATCTTCGCTTTTTCACTCTCAAATGATTATTCACCTCGTTAGAAGTACAAAAATATATTTTAAAAATTGCAAGAGGAATTATACTGCACCACATCGCAAGGAAAAATGACGAATTGGAATGAAAAAACCGGCCTCGATGTGACGCTAAGGCTTCATTTGCCTTTCCGGCATTCTCCAGAGCAAGCATCCGCAAATTCGTCAACAGAGAAAACCTCGAGGTAGCGCACACTCGTTCGGAACAAGTTTAAAAATAAGACGTATCGTCCCTCCGAAAGAAAAACGTCCAAGAGAGCATCGCCAAATGCGAGGGACCGAGAGAACTCTGCTTCGACCTCGTTAGGGTAATTAAGAGGACACCAGGAGAAACCAAGTACCGAGAACGATAACTCATTTAAACGGGAGTTTATGACGCTCAACTATGGTGAAGATTCCACGCAGAAAAATAAATCCTTAAAAATCAACGCGCGTCAAAGCTTCTCTGCGCAAGAATGTCACGAAGTGTTTGTACAATTCCGCATCACTTCAGTCTTTCACGTCCGAGACTAAACTTCGTCCGCGCATCTGATTATGAAGTAAAATATTGCTTCAAAATTGATTTCAAGCATTTTCCATCTGATCCAGCCCTCGATGATTGTACTCCAAAGTATCGATGCCCCGAAACATTTAGAAGAGGAAAATCAGACTCGATGATTCGAAAATCATAAAAATTGGGCCGAGCGAAAGCTTGAAAAACTCAAAAACTCTTAAAGCCGAAGGGAAGAAACGTGATTTTTTGACTTTTTTAACGAACCAACAAGGAGGAGCTCAAGATCTGGATGATTTAAGTGATCAGAGTATTTTGGTGCGTTCGCAATCGCCTCGATGCTTTTTGTCGTCGAGTGCGAATGCGACTGTGCGCAGTTATCGACATGATTCTGTAACAAGTGACATTTCCGTGTAAAAAATGTGCGGGATTCCAATCGGATGATTATCCATGCGTATCGCTCGGCAATTTTCTGCGAGTTCTGAGGAAATTTCACGAGAAGTAAGACTTGCGGCGGGAAGGTTGTTTCTCGGGAGAGAGCGTGATGGAGGAAAAAGAGTTTTCCGCGATAATGAACTCCCGATGCAATTTTCCTGTGCTCCGTCCCTCGGTTTCTCTCTCTGACTCAAGTCCGACGGGAATGTACCGCATCTCTTTGAATACGTGCCGACGTGCATCAGTACGAGAACTATAAAGACGCGTTTAGAAAGCGTTTAATAATGCAACGACGGAGAGACGATTAAATATCGCCGGAGAAAAGTCGCGGCGTGCGTCTGTGTACGAAACCTGAATAATTGTTTCCATTAACGCTGTCGACGTTCTCTCGGCTCGATGGCACAAAACTTTTCAAATATTCGTTGAAGACTGTAGCGGCGGAGTTGTTCGGTGAACGAAACTCCGTTGGTCATCGATTGAATTCGAATCATTTCTCGAGCCCTTCGACTCCACATATTTTGCAAAATCATCAAATCCGTTCAATTGAATCCCAAATAACTGAGCTTTGATCAGCGAAATTCGATAGAGCTACGAAAAAACGGCTCGTCTTTCCCGATAAATTGATCCTCAGAGGAGCGGTGAACGCAAAAAAGTAACTACAAAAAACGAGCTACAATTGAGCCAAATTTCCACGCAGCGATCAAGGCGAGCAAATGAATTTTTCCACAAATTTCGTGTTCCCTAATCCGCGAATTTCCTGCGTGTAGAACCCGGCGTACATGCACGGCGAACAAACAAAAATGGCGATCCATTTATGACCTATAAACCCTGCGCGAGAGCGTCCCGAGGGTGACACCGGGAGGGAAGCCTCCCCAGGCTCGTACGGATGTAATATGACGGGGTTGAGGTCCGTATAGGTATAGAGGGATCGAGGGTGTCCATGGCAACGGAGTGGGTGTGTATGCGTGCGGAGGCAGTTGAGCGTCGCGTCACCGCGAGAAGTTTCGCATTTTTATTTTCATCCCCACCTGCGAAGGGTTTGTTATAAAGAGCAAGAATGTTGCAAGGTCGGTAAGTTGCGAAAAAATCGGTTCGCGAGCGTGACAGTGGGAAAAAGAAGAAAAAGAGTTGCGGGTCGCAGTGGCTCAGTCATAAATCCTGGAGGAGTTTGAGCGGGCGCAATTAATAAGCATCGCGAACGTTTCTTTCATCCCCCGCTCGAAGCAACCCTTCCTTCATTTTTTTTTCATGGGCGCACATTCACTTTTACTTGGCCCTAAAGACGAAGACAAAGTGCGCCGAATGCGTCCGTACACATATGCATGAATATATTTTCTTCGTACACTTATGTGGATACGAGAGAAGAAAATAAGAAGAAAGTAAGTCGAGGATCGGGAGAAGAGCGAGAGCAAAGTTTCACGGTATACTTATGCCGAAGAGCGGGCCGACTCCCCGATCTCATATCGGCTCTCCCGAGGCCTTAGCACAGGTTGAAAAACCTCAAGATTGATCGAGAAGTTGAGCGGTACGGGCGGGGAGGGAGAGGGAGAGAGAGACGGATGAGGTAAAGCGAGAGAACGAAGAGGACGACGGGCGGACGGATTAGTGCATCGAGGGTTTATCGTACAGTCGAGATCTTATACATGCACTGGGAGAGAATGAGGTCGCGCGAGGCAACAAACCAAAAGATTCGAATGTATGCAACACGTGTGCGTATCCGAGGACACACGTACGGATACGCAGCTATAAAGCACCTTAAAGACACTGAAAGACAGGCGGAGTACAACATCGGAGGATATCGGAAGATGAAGGTACGAAATGAGGGAGCAAAAGGAAGAGGACTGCGAGGAAGAGGAGGAGAGAAGAGGTCTCTTTGGGTGATGGACCAGTGCGGTAGAACGCGAGTTGCATTTCAATGGATCGCGCGCGCTGGGGGCGCGCGCGGGATCGCGTACGTAAAAGTGTTTCGTGGATTCCATCCGGGGGTAAAAACCCTCTCGGCGATCGCTGCGGCACGAAAGGATCCACAAAGGGTGCCGCTTTTCGCTCTCGTTTATATACGTGTATCTGGTTCGTGTGCTGTATAGTGCGGATATTTCTTCGGAGGATCGAAAAGACTCGAGGAACATCGAAAATTTCATTTTCCCCGAGTCGTGGCTAATTCTCGTGGATGGACCGAGCGTTGAAACGGATCTGTGCGGTTGTGCGATCGAAAATATTTGCAACGCCGTCTCGTCATCGGCGAGATTCGTTACACCGGACACTGGAGCGACTGGACATCCTACAATTTTTCTAGCGACCTCCTGGTTCTCCGGTAATTCTGATGCCGAAAAATGTGACGAAGGAAGACCCCGCATTCCGCTCGGTATATTGACGAGCCTCAGAAAAAATCGAGACATTTGTATTTTCCAACTCCGCACGATGGGATCTTCCCTCGTGTCTCTTTCCACTTGCGATCACCAAGTGAGAAATACTTAGGATAACTTATTCGATGGCTTCGATACGAAAGCGTGCCCGGCATTCGTCGGCAAAATGAAGAATTATCGCTCACTCCTCGAGAGACGCACCACCGTGTTTACGTACGTGTGCGTGTGTGCGAGAAAAACACAGCGGGAGAGGGAGAGAGACGCAGAAAAGTCTCGTGGATGGCGTGAAAAGATCGGGCGCATTCGCGAGACTCCCGTGGGCTTTGCTCGCGCATCCCCGCGAGATTATTCCTCAACGCGTCCGATCTGCACACGTATACACGGAGTAAAGAAACCCGTTTCGATACATTTTGCTCTCGCACCGAAGCCTCCTAATCAAAAGGTCATTAATCAGAGTATTCCTCATCTGAGCGCATGAGACTTACGCCTTTACGCTTACCGGGGACTCATCGATACATACGTCGCTATACAACGGCTCGTCCGCGACGCACATACAACTGTATCCGATCTGTCTTTACCTCGCAGAATGCACAATCGCTCAGGGATTGGTCGCAAAATCAATATGGCGCGCGGCGACCATCAATCGAGCGGGATAATTGACAAGGTAATTGGCGCGCTTTCATACCGATCGGTGTACGTGATCGCAACTCTGAGAGCCTCGCGAGACCGCGGCCAGCACGAAACTCAGCATCTTTTCTATGCACTTTTACGCGCGGCACATTCGCATTTGCGGAGCTGTACAATGCGATCCCGCAAAACGATGCGTTTCGATAGCGCTTCTCGCGCTTTTCTCTGTCCTCGTGCGTTACGAAAAACCGGTAAAACCGCAACGAATAACACGTACAGGGAAAATCGACGATGGTAAACTCGTACGAGTCCTCTTCAGAGCTCGTAGCGACGGTGTGTTCGCAAAACATGGTGAATTATGCTTATGTACAGAGAACATCACTTTGGTGCCCCAGTCCGATTTTCTTGAAACTGTTGATTGTGAAAGAGCATTCGAAACTGAGAGACACGCCTTTTTTATTGGCGGAAAAACTGCTTTGAGGGGTGAAACCACCCTTTGAAGTAAGGCATGTGACAGGGTGATTTTACAGTTTCAACAACAAGCACTCAAGCGATTTTAATAAAACGAAATTCAAAATGTTTCTTGTCCAATAAGTGATGAAAAGTTCACCATGCGTACGAAAAAAAAAAGTAAAATGGGGCTTAGCCACCCCTACATTCTCATTTCATCAGTCCAGTTACATTCTTTTTGCCTTCGCATTGATTTCATCTGGAAAAATGAAAGTAATCATCCAGACTTGTAGCAGTAGAGTGCTGCCTTGATGACAGTGCTTGGAAATAACATGACTTCGATAACATAATCATATTTTTATGATTCCCGGATCACTAGACACAGCCTAGTAATCGGTGGTTTTCCCAAAAAATGTGTAAGCAGTATCGATTAAAACGTCAAACGTCAAAAAAATCACGTTAAGTCTTCCGGAATGCACAAGAACAATTTTTTGTAACGAAAGATGCACCGAAAGTTCAACTCACCCTCGCCTACGGCGCGCGAGCTACGATTCTGTCCGCAGTTTGAAATAGTCTACTTTTCTTCCCTGGGCGCGTAAAATAATGTTGCTCCCGCTGCGACGAATGACGCGCGTGGAGTTTTGACAGTGCAGAAATGTCAGACTTTCGACTCTGAAATCGGTGTCGAAAGTGCGCACTTTCGAGCGAGGTGTAAAGGAGTATTTATTAATTTCACAATGCCCAATAACGTTTTTATCTGACACAACATTGCTTGAGGAAATTCTAAATTACTAGTGACGGACGTGTGAGAATGCCAAAAAAATCGGGTGATCATAACTACTTGATAACACTTTTATCTAGTGCAAACACCTGGATTACATCTCTACGTCACTATTTTTTCCTCAAAGTTAACTAAAGCGTTTCATAGGGACCCTTTTATCTGTAGATGAGCAACGGTACACCTATTTTACGTGCAGTTTACAAGCTTTCTATATGATCATCCAGGTCAATACGAGTGTATGGGTGGCCCGTATTTTTCTTTTTTTTTTCGTACGCGAACTTTTCATCACTTTGGATAAAAAACATTTTGAATTTGGTTTTATCGAAATCGATTGAGTACTTGTTGGTGAAACTGCAAAATCGCTGCTTCACATGCCTCACTTCGAAGGGTGGTATCACCCCTTAAAACAGTTTTTTTCACCGATGAAAGAAATTTCGTGCCTCTTAGTTTCGAATGCTCTTTCACATATAGCAGTTTCAAAAAAACTCGGAGGGAGACACCGAAGTGATGTTCTTTGTTAGAAAATTATTCACAACGTTCTTCCACTGCGGCATCGGACACCGAAAATTTCCAACCACAAAATCCCTATTTCACCACAGAGCTCGGTCTTTCCAAAATCGTCGATTATGCTTTCCCTACTTCAATACGCTCCGAAGAATGCGTATTAAAATATGACTCTGCGATCAGTCGCGAGCCTTTTTCAATGAAGTCGGAAGCTTTTTACTCATTGGCAAGAGGCAAGCACACTCGAAGGTGCAAATCACATAACGACGTTTCTTATGTCTTTCACACTATTTCGAACGAGTACGAAAAAACCATGAAGATAAAAAACCCGTTTTTTTTTTTAATGGATGACAAAAACGACGATGATGATTTTTTGGATGCCGAGCGTTGAAATTGTTCGATTCATTCGAATTCGGTGCCTCGAGTTACAACAACTTCATGTTTTCCAGTTACCAGTAGTCTGATAATCGGAAATGTATTCTGGGTTACGACGTAATTGTCCTCGGTAAAAGAGAAAACAATAAAGAGCGGACGGCTGTGAAGTATTCGAGGCCGAAAGCATCCGATTTAATATACGCTTATGACGGCTATGTTTTACGAGAGCGGCGAGATGGAGGGTAGAAGAGGGTTGGAGGGTGAATGAGGGAGAGACACTCCCGTTCCCATTCCGCCCCATCAACCCCGTAGTGCGTTTAATTTACGTGTTTTCGCGAGTTATTCGCTGCCATCCCAGTGAACGTATTACTGTAGATACCGAATATACATATAAACCGAGCCACCACGTCGAAGGGGATTCCGTTTCCATGGCTACGACGGGGGTTTTGTGCCACGCGACGTCCAATCATCGCTTCTCTCTATAATCTCTCGCACTCGTCTCCTCACCTTCAACTATATCCCCAACCTCGTGTGTACTCCTGAGGTACGTTTTCCGAACTCCATGGCTTCGAGAATCTTGTGAAGTCGAACAAAAATTGAGCAAAATATTGCGATACAATCGGCTTCATCATTTTTATTGATAAGAAAAAAATAATTGGCACGAAAAAACACAAAAATTGAGAAAAGAAATGTGAACTTTTCGGTTTTTTTTTTGAATATGTTTTGAATCGAAATAAATTGTAAAGAACAAATTTACATGGGGTCGAAGGAAAGCGAAAATGGATGAGTGATTTTGTCACAACTTTGAAAATCGAGAAAAATTTTTTTTTTTTTTTTTATAAACTCTCTACAAGATCGGATGAAACCTAACAAAATAGTGAGTTTTTCGAGAGCTTCAAATTTCTTTCGTGAACGAAAAAAATGTGCCGAAGGCCGACTCGAAAGTTTGGAAGGGTCATTGGACTTCGTGGTCGAAAGCTTCATTGCATCGAATGCACTTCCGGTACATAGAAACGCAAACGATGCAATCGCAGGAGAGAGGATCGCGAAGAACCCTCCAACCTCATGGCTGCTGCTCTCTCGTGGACCGAATACCTCGGCTGTGCTATTCGCAACGCGCACACCGTCGAGAAATACACATAGACATGCTTTCAACGATAATTGTCGACGGATCATTATTGTGGAGACGTTCTCACTAGGGCCGAATAACACGGGCACACAAAAAAGTGGTCTTTTTTTTACGTATCTTTACGTATTTTGGGCCGCTCGAAAATTTTGAGTAAATTTCAAAAAACCGCTAAAATGGCGGAAATTACATAAAAAAACATCCCCCAGTAAGGTCAAAGACAACTTTTATCATGCTTTTAACAGTGATTTACCATCATTTTAGCGGTTTTTTGGAATTTACTCAAAATTTTGAAGGTATATTGGCCAATCTGACCCCGCTTTCGGATTCAGCGGGCCAAAATACGTAGACTGATGGGTCCGGTTCTATGCGCAGACGACTTTTTTGTGTGCCGGTGTACTCAATTGATAAAAATAAACGCACGAATGACTTTTGTCTATCAAAAGATATAAACATGCTCACAAAATTAGTGGTAATGATCGAACAAGAAAAAAACAAAACCATTGATAAAAAAATTGAAAAAAATATGAAAAAATACAAAATTGACTCGTTTCAGGTCGGCAGAGGGAGCTGGAAACATTTTTTTTTATATCCAAGTCCTCTGAATAATTTTCGAAGTTTAAGCAATTATTTAAACAATCGAAAAATAATTTGTTTTCAACAAAATACAGATTTCGTGGATTCTACGATTCACGACTAGAGTTGCAAGAGCCCAAAAAGACTGGTAAGATTTCGACGAAAACAGTGTAGCATAGCTAGCTTTTCGTAACGAATACATAAACCGATTTATTGAAAATGCGATGTGTTTTTCTGACAAAGAAATGTTTTTTGAGCTGAATCTGAATATCTTGCATACACATTGCACTCGAAATGTAGTGTTGAGTCTAGACGGTTGACACAGCGGCGAAGTCGTTCGTTGGCAGCCGATAAGCAGCAGAAATTGGGAACGCGAAGCTTCAAAATCAATAAAAAATGAGAGAGCACGATAAAGTTGATACGATTCACGAGTTGAGCGCAAGCAGAATTGAGACATCGTACATATGTGTCGGCTGAATGATGTAACGTTTGGACAAAGTAGTTATCATTCGATGATCTTACGAGTTTCGAAGGCGAAGAAAGGAAAAATGGAAGAAAAAAAATGAAGAAAAAGTAGTTGCTGCTTTGTGAGGAAAGACTGCGCCCGATTCTATCTCGATTAATCGCCAACTGATCGTATGCAAATCCGAACCCGTGGACGGAATTGAAACCTCGTATATTGAGAATGAGAGAAAGAAAAAATAAGAAAAATCGAGCAAGCGAAGGTAAAATACAAGGGAATAAGGAATAAGGATGGCCCTAAGCAGAGAAGAGAAACTTGGACGATAAAATCTCAATTGTTTCTGGCTTCACACGTTTCGTCCCTTTCTTTTTGCTCCCCCTCCTTCTCCTCCGTGCGTTCGCTTAAATAATTAATCGCGAATGTTCGATTGTTTAATTAAATTCAACGTTGAATTGAGTTGAAGTTAAATTGAACTCGAAAATTATATTAGCATTTCGTATAATGAAATGAGAGAAGAGAAATTTTCAGTAATTACAGTTTTTTGTGAGAAAAACGTTTTCCTCGCTCGTACCTGAATAATCACCTTTGTCTTCCCTCTAAAACCATAAAGACTCTGTATTCATTCGTTATTACACGGATCAGGGCAAATATTTCATAGACGAAACTTACACGTGCTGACAAAACTGCGTGACTCCTCGCGCAATTCCATCGCAACGTGATGAGCTAATCAAACATAGAAAAAAGTGTGATAAAAGTAGCTGACTCGGAGCCTATTAGCAAGATCAAATTTGTGCCAAGTTCTATGAAAGCACTGAAAAGGAAAAAAATAATTGAGACGCTGGATCGATACTCCAAGTTTTCCCTCGTCGAGCCGGTACATCGACCAACTAAAAATACAATTTTAGTACATTTTTGAAAACTCTAAACATCTGCGGCTCTCTCACAGACCGTTTCATTATACTCTGTCGATTCTATTTCGTTTTCTCCTTCTTTTATTGTCCTGGGGACAGCTGTTATGGAACATCTTAATCTAAGACAACAGAAGCGATTCTTTGAAAGCACCAAGTAGGGGAGACCGGGGCAAAACGGGATACCTAAGGAAATATTGAACTTGTCAGAAGTTTGGGAAACTCTGTCTTTATTTTTTACTCCCAAAAACTAAGAAATATACTGGAATTCTTTTCAATTTTCAGAAAAAAAAAAATTCCGAGGCAAAACCGGGTACCCCTCAAAAACTCATGAAATTATCTTTTTACTATGATTTTAATTCATTGCACCTTGGGTGCATTTTGCACCCGTAACCGAGTGCTTCCGACTTACCGCTATAAGCGTTCAAAGCGATCTCAGCGCTTACAGCGCTCAAATGTAAGTCGAGCGCACGCTGTGAGCGCCCTCAGCATTTACAACGCTCTAGCGTACGTCGAACGCACCCTCTGTAATTCAATTCCAAATTAATTATATGAATAATAACGAAAATTGCCAATGTTTATTTTGTAAAAATTTGTATTCTTTATCCACTGAATCATGGATTCAGTGCCAAAATTATGCGCAGTGGACACATGATGTATGCGCAGGTGCAACCACACATAATGGTCCACAAACATATATCTGCGATTACTGTCGTAGACAGTAATCTGCGAGGCAGTAATCGCAGATTTACAAATACTTTTCGTATATCTTTGCAAAAACGTTTTCACATCGGAAGTGATGTAAAAAAGAGAATTAAAAAAAAACGAATTTTTTGAAAAAAAAAACAAAATCAAAAAAAAACCAAACAAGATAGTTTGGAAAAAATATGTTTCACGTTCTTTTCGGACAAGTATAAAAATTGAAAAAAAAAGACAAAAAAATTTCTCTCATTTTTCGGGTATCCCGTTTTGCCCCGGTCTCCCCTACATGATCCAGTCCAGCCGCTTGGCATGTTTGAACTTATTAAAATGTACTTCGTTGCTCCAATATTGCGTAGAGAACTCGGCTTATCTGAGCATTTTTTATGGTGGGTGTAAAGTGGTATTACAGTGCCTCTTCCATTGTTGCCACATATAATGTAACGCGTCATTTTTATTCGCACACTTTATATTTGCCTTTTTTCAACACACGAGAAAATCTTATTGAAACATATGATCACGTAGGAGCTGGCAAATAGATGGGATACTGATAAAAGGATGTCAGTTGAGCACATACATCGGTTGGTTATTCCACTTTCGAAAATTCTTAACAAATATATGAGCAAAAACAAATATATGATTATTTTATCAATAAATTCAGTAGCTTTATGGTTCGTCCACACCGGAATATTGTATGTTCAAAAAATATGTCTGGGTCTGGTCTGATGTCTCGTAATAAAAAAACTTTTTTTTTCGTCGGCACTCTTTCGAGTCGGCGCTCTCACAGGCACCAATTATTATGCATCGTCGACTTGTCCTGTAGATCAATAGGTAGTAACGTGAGTTGATCGATTCTCCACAGATTTTTGAATACTCTTTTATTTTAAAACTCCCTTACAACCCCAGTTGGCCATGATTCTATCCTCAGAAGCTCCTGCGCCCGGCGCCATGGCACCTTCTGTGCGATCCGTGACAGTCACATTTAAATAAGTAACAAAAATTATAAGTTTGTGTGAAGCTAAAGAGTTTGTTTGAGTTCATCATCAGAAAAGTACTCAGGGATTTCTCCGAGCTACAGAAATTCACTCCTGGAAAAATTGTGGAGTCTGCAGGAAGAAATACGTTCGGACTCACGCAATAAGCGTTTGAGACTGCGTCAACGGTCGAGATCATCTCAACGATCAAGTTCACGTCGACGCGAAGGTCGATCAAGATCGCATCGTTATACAACTTTCATCGTCAATCAACGGCCAACTGAGAATTTTCATGTTTTCAAACAGTTGCCATGACGATCGAAACAGAATAATTTCTTTACTCACGGAATATTTTTTCCCAGATCAATTATTTATTTTGTTCATTAATTCTCTTTTCGAGGCGTTTGAACTTTTCAGGCCAACGGTTATTTCTTCCATCTTCATCCGAACTCGAACTTTGATGACGTTTCCTTCCCATTTTTGTTCACGATTTATTGCAACAAAACAAAAAAAAATAAACACGATGTGACTCATACGGCACAAGGATAAAGAATGAAGCATCTTACCAAGGGGGCATCATAGTAGCATTGATTACACCGGTTTTTGTTTTACTTTGAATATCCTTGTGGTTAATACGGCATGTGAGTAGGGATACTACCGTATGATCTCGAGGAAGAGGCGCGAAATGCAATTGTCCATTATCCAGAGCGCCAAAAATAAGGCTCGAAGTTAAGTCGGCTCTGTTACATTTGGCAATAAACAAAGATGCGATGAAGAAAGTTCGCAGCACAAAACCAACTTGGTGCAGGCATAAACGCTATCGGAGCAGCGTTTATGCCTGGTCCGATAAAAAAAAAAAAAAAAGTGCTAAAAGTTGAAGGAAGTACGGACAGGGAAATAGATTCGCCCAAATTTATTGAACGTTTGGCAGATGCAGGCAGAATACTCTCTGACCTGCACCACGAAATGTCAACAACAAGGAAATCTTTTATCATTCCAGCGCTCAATCCCATTGTAAAAAATATTGCAAATAACAGCCCCATTGATTCGTGGCTATTCGAAGAGAAGTTTTCTGAAAATCTTAAGGCAGCTAAAGCTATCGAAAATCGTCGAATCACATCGTCTTTTTCAAAACCGAACTTCTCAAGGGAACAGCGAGAGAAGTTAAACTCGCTCCGTCACTCCGGAGCGTGTTATCGGGAGACTCAGTGGAAGGGACAGAAATCAAAAGACTTCCGGAGCAAGGAGAATCGTCGGCAGAAGGATTAAACTCGGTGAGAATCGCAGGAAGAATTCGCTTTTATTTCTGAGTGTAAAAAATCGTCCATTGACCCTTCCATTCTCCAATGAGTACAAGGTCGCAAAATTCCTTTCTCGAGTCAACCCTATTCACAAGTTGAATAAAAATAACCTAAATTAACAGAACAAGAAACGATTGCTTGTGAATCAGAAATCGGAAAAGTCATCGCAAAAGGTGCAATATTTAGATGTGAGCCGTGCGAAAATCGATTTGTTTCTTCATATTTCCTTATTCCAAAGTCTAATGGGGTGTTTTATTCTTGACCTAAAAAAGTTGAATGCATTTATTTCAGCGCTTCATTTTAAAATGGAGGACAAAAAGACAGTTATTCGATTGATAAGAAAAGACATGTTTATGGTGACGTTAGATTTAAAAGACTCATATTTTTTCATTTCAATCATCAAATCTAATAGAAAATACCTCAGATTTGTTTTCAAAAGTTCGTTATATGAGTTTAATCATGAAGCCAATTGCACAAAAATTCAAATCAAAAGGAGTTGTATCAGTTTTTTACCTAGATGATATATTATTATTTGGTAAATCAGCTCAAGAGTGTCGAAAAAATGTTGGAGACTCAAAAATTGATTGAGAAGACAGGCTTCGTATTAAATATGGAAAAATGCATTCTGGAGCCTTCAAAAGAATAAAAATTTCTCGGATTTCTTTTCGATTCAAAAAATTTTTCTATCCAATTGACGCAAGAAAAAAGAAATCAAATATATGGTCTCACCATGGAGTTTCAATCTAGCCGACACTGTCAAATCAGAAAATTTGACAACAAACAAATGGAAATTACGACAAAAATATGAAAATACCGGATAAATTAATTCCGTATTTAGAGTGGTGGACGAACAATGTAAGAGGGTGCCGTTAATCCGATCAGAGAAGACCAATTTGAAATAGAAATTTGCAGTGATGCATCGCTGACAGATTGGTGTATAGCCTGCGAGGAAAATCGGACACATGGGTTTTGGAATAGTCAAGAACGGGAAGAGCATATAAATTATCCGAAATTGAAAGCAGTTTTTTACGATCTCAAATGTTTCGCGAAAAACAAACGTTCGTGTGAAATATTACTTCGCATTGACAATACGACAGTGTCGTCATATGTAAACGGTATGGGTAGTGTTCAATTTCCAAAATTGTCAAATTTGAGAAGAGAAATTTGGCAGTGGTGCGAAACCCGTGATATATGGATCTTCGCTTCTTATATTAGCTCGCGCGACAATAAAGAAGTAGACAAAGAGTCGAGAACTCAACAAAAAGAAACCGAGTGGGTTAGCTTGTTGGGCACACAATAAAGTAGAGTCAGCTTTCGGAAAATTCGATGTTGATTTATTCGCGTTAAGCATAAATGCATAATGCAAAAAATTCGTTTCTTGGCATAGAGATTTAGAACCATTGGGAAAATAATTTCTGAAAAGGCAAACGGTGTGGCGTTTTGGCCAACGCAATCGTGGTACCCCTTATTCCAAAAATTACTCGTAGCCAGGCCAATTATTTTTCGTCCGGAAAATGATTTGTTAATTGATAATTGCAGACAATATCATCCGTTACGAACCTCACTTTCCCCGGTTGCCGGGAAATTATCGGGCGAGCCGATATCGGGAAAACCACTGAAGCTTTGGTGGGAATTTTGGAAAAAGAAAGGAGTCAATCCATTTTATACGACAGCTGGAAGAATTCTCGAGTTTTTAACAGATTGTTTAAAAGAAGCAAAAACTTGCGGTAAGTTGAACTCGTACCAGTCGGCATTAGCGTTAATAGTTTTCGGTGATGTAGGGCAACGGCCAGTTATAAAGAGGTTTTTTCGAGGTGTTGCTTACTCACGACCGCGATCAGCAAAATATGACGAAATTTGGGATTCTGATCTAGTTTTAAATTATTTAAAAACACTTTGGCCACACAACACACTGTCGTTAGAAGAACTAACTATGAAACTAATCATGTTATTGGTATTAGTTACCGCGCAAAGAGTATAAACTCTGTCAAAGATTAGACTAAGCGGTATTGAAAAAACAAAAATAGAAATAAAAATTAAAATAATAGATTGGATAAAAACATCGGGACCCGGGAAAAGTCAACGCTTGTTATGTTTCCCGGTTTTCAAAAATCAGTCGAAGTTGTGAGGCAACGATCCTAGATCATTATGTCAAACGTTCTGCCCCCAGAGTACGATCTAGAGACGAAGATTACTTATTACTACATACAAAAAACTTCATCGTGTAGCAACTACACAAGCAATAAGGAGGTGGATTAAAAGTGTAATGACGAAAAGTGGTATTAATAAAAACACTTTCGGTTCACATAGCACAAGACATGCGGTTACTTCGGCGACATGTCGTAGAGGCGTAGATATTGAAACGATCCGGAAAGCTGCAGGCTGGACGGAAAAATCGAGTGTATTTGCGCGGTTTTACAATCGACCGCTGATGAAAAAAACAAAGATAGCAAAGGCTATTATCAAATAAGCAATAAGTCTGAGTTGTAATTAATGATGTTGATTTTGTCAATTTGTAAATTCGTGGTTGTATGTGTTGAAGAATTCCAAATACAAATTACATTTAACTTTGAAAAAGTACTTATTGATTTATTCGAACATAATTACGATCGAACTTCACTTAAGGTAAGTTCGTTCGATCGTTCAATTTTTTTTTTCGATGATCTCAGTGTAACGCAGAGAACTTTTTTCTTTCGGTAACACGTTGACTAATTGGAGTCCGCACAGCAGCAAAATTTCTGCTGAACATGGACTGTTTTTTTTTTTTTTTTCGTTTCGTCCATAAAGGTGGAAGAACAAACGAATTCTTATCTCTTTATTTCTCCGATAGACATTTGCATTTTTTAACGTCAACGAAAATTATGACGTTAAAATAAAAGGAAAAAACCTTAACGTGCTTTTTATTACGACAATAATATGGAAGTTGTTCGATTTATATACACAGCTCCTTACGCAAGCCTCTAATGATGAAACATTGGTAATGGAAATAGGAAACGAGTTGGCAACGAGCAGAGGATTTTTTCTCGATAAGAAAACTTGAAATTTTGGGAGAGCAGCTGGAATGTAGGACTCCATAAATTTGCTTTCTATTAAATATTTAATTTTGGTTTGAATCAAATTTAATGATAAGCGAAAAATCAAATAATCAAAATGAATTGAAATCGTGATCCTGGGATGAGTAACGAGGCGCAATTTTGAAGCGAACGAGGCGGACGTTCAATGTGCTAGAAACGAAATGATTGGCTGACAGAGTTATCGGGAGAGAATTCTTCCTATGATAATTTTGACGAATCACCTTTTTACACCAACCACCGAGCAGACACTTAGCATGTTCCCCGAAGATCTATCGGTGTGACTTTACAAAGTAGAAGTTGCACATGTGTCAAGCAGCGGCGTATAAATATAAGCGTGCACTAACGCCAAGGCTCAAAACGTTTCTCATATCAGTGAAAGACACTACTGTATTACCTCGGATCATAAAATCGTCGAAAAAATAAGTTTCTCCAGTGATCAAAGTAAAAGTATAACATCCGCTCAAAATGTTGAAGGTAAGTGGACACGATAAAGTAGTGCAATAATTATATTTAAAAAACATATGTTTATAGTGATTTCCCGTTCTCGAAAAACTTTATGCAAAATATCGACAAATTTTTTTTTTTAAAGTAATGTTTTTTGTAATTCGTGAATGATCGTTCCCATCATCGGTCGAGTGTTTACCCTGATAACTGTTATAAAATAACTATTTATTGTTACGAAAGTTATGAAAAATAATAAGATGTTTTTGTTGAAATTTTTCAAATGCGTGGTGCCATGCATTCGACTGATGCGACTGACACGAAAATGTCAAATCCCGTGCGGCACAGTGACAAATTCATATATAGTAAATCGATAAGAATGAAGAGTAGAAAAAAAGGAAATCCATTTTATTGTTGTTTGCAGTTTTACGTCACGGTGCTGTTGATCGCAGTGGTGATGATTTGTCAAGTAATGACGTTGGCGGAAATCAAGCCCCGAACCAGCGACTCGGGCAATGATGGTTGCAACAACAACTGTAACGATACGCCACGAAAAATATAGCGGCAAATCTTCCAAGACAATCAGCGGCTAAACTATTCATATTTCATCAGAGAGTCCAATTAATTATCCAACATTCGAAAGCAAAATGGCTACCGGGAGGTTTATACGAGGGTTGCAGGACGATGAACACGATCGATTTATGCACATACGGTGAACGCCTTTGGGATCATTAAACTGCACCTTCATCGCAAGAGTCTCAATTCTATTAAACGACTGATTGCTAGCAACACGACTTGAAATTGTCATTATTATCATTCTCAACACATCATATTAAAATGTAGATCAGGCCAAATTTTTCATCCCTCGATGAAAAGTTAATTGCGTTTTTTTTCGTCATTTTGTGTATTTGACTATTAATTATAAGAAGAGCTATCAATGAAAACAACTTGATTTTCTGTTAATTACTGATTTTCCGTTAATTTACCCACGCAATGTTTCAAAAAATAAATTCAGCTGCTCTCCCATTTTTCAGCATACTTACTTGGCCGACTCGCGTATTCGATACCATTCATCCTCCCTTCCCTCTTTCTTTCTCTTTCTTCCTCCAGCCTGGATGTACCTCCATGCATTTAATTATAAACGTCAGTTATGCGCTAAACTCGTGGGAGCTTATCGCGTGTAACTTACATGCATGTATATATGCATGCGAGTACACAGTCGTTTCAAACCATTTCTGGGTGCACATTTCCTGTCCACGACTGATGGACATCGACCGATACATTCTACATTGTAAAACGGGTTGCGGCGAAATATTTGAAGGAGCGTAAAGAGCCCGTGAAACGCAACGAAACCGAAACCGTTTCGCATCTCACTCACGAGACATTCGCGGAATTCCCGATACACTCGCTCCACGTGCTCGCATTGAGCAACGTGCATTAATTTATCTCTCGGTAGCACATATCGTTCGATCCATTAGGATACATGAACTGCAAAGGGAGGTTTAGAATAACTGCAACACACTCAACTCACAATTTATTCATGCGGTGAATACTGAAAAATTGAGAGTTGAATAAAAACTCCTACGTCGTCATGCCTTAGGAAATTTTTTCGTGAAATCGTCTGTGACAGTTGTCGCATGAACATTTTTGGATATGCTAATAATGAAATGTGCTGCTTATCGCGATAAGGTGCTGATGGCCTGATAATAATTCGTTCCTCCAATTCTCCAACAGTCTTTCTTATCTCACCATATTTATAATTGTCAAAGAAGGCTCCGGACTCGTCTCTGTAGAACTATTTTCTATATTCCCACCTCCCAGTGCTAGTTTATTTGAAACACTCACAAGAACAAATTCACGCGGAGGTAGCAATGGAATGAAATCGCTAATAACCGTCCCTAATTTTAGCGACAATTTTATTTCAGCACCTGAGAAGTGTTTCATCCTATGAAGCAAATCCCTTGAAAAACCTTTTGAGACGAAGGGGAATGTCGAGAAATTTGAGGCAGTCAAAACAGAGCAAATTCGAATGATTCTCTGGCACGCTAAGTCAGGTGGTTTGCGATTATTGTACGATGATCTGTCACGACGTCCAACAACCGAGTGAAGTTAACGTCAGACATTTCACCAGCAGTGTTACCATTGTATGTATATTCGGACAGCTGGACAACGGAAGCTAAAACACTGCGGACAAACGTTCCACAGACATGTGCAGTTGAATGGACGCCACGAATAAGATTCATTTGGATATCTATTCCTCTTTCAACGATCCTTCCCCCACCGCGCGATTATCCTCGTCTTACGCAATATGCATCATGATATATATGTGCGAATAAGTACATTCTGCAAGTGTATATATCTTTGAGGCTCATCCAGGGCGAGACGCGTCCAAAACGTGGCATAGATTTACGAGGCACCTGCGACCACTCGAGTCTTTGCATTCACACACACGATTCTCAGTCTTATCACACGGCATATTTTATTTTAGAGTAGCATATTTTATGAGCAAACGAATGTTGAAGAGAGTGAAAGGAGAGAAGCATGGATTCTTGGATGCGGAGCAATACGGCTGGGCCCCAATGAATTTAACGATCGTAATGAGGCTCATTGTTACTGGGGCATCGAACTCCAGATGGGATGGAGGGGAGAAAAAAGTTTTTTCCAATCCATTGGATGGGTGTGTGACTTTTGGTTCCCCTGACGCTGGAACTTTGTCTTTAAAATTATTCATTTATGTAACTATTCGACAGAATGAGGAAAAAAATTAACTCACCGTGAAATGGACGACTGTGCCGAAAAACGAGACGCTTTTTTACATAATCCAATCGGCGGATCTGTATTTTTGAGCTCGATCAACACGAGTTCAACATCTTCGAGTCAAGGTTCCACTCCAGTGAGTGACAATTCATTGAATTATGGAGTTACTTGGCGCTTTGGATAGTGTCATAATTTCGAATCTCTCTGCTGGCGCTCTCGGTAGTTGGCTCACGAGCTCGTAAATCGAGATGTCTATTTGATGAGTAAATGCGCACGCGTTTTCATTAGTCACACCGATATAAAGGATCGAGAATAAGCTTGAGATAAATTCACTGGCGCGGAGTGTAGACGAGAGGAGAAACGAGTCAGCACGAGCCACTTTATACCGGAGGAATGCTCGAATCATTCTCCCCAGTTCCCCGATCGCTCCTCCAAAATCTACGATCGTTCCGAGAGCGTTTCGTTGATCAGTGATACAAGGATTCCCGTGGACCCCGGGGCACCGTGTCGCATCTCAGTTTCACTATGCACACAGCTCTGTCGACTCTTCTCCACGTTGCTGCTCCTCGCTGCTTGAGAGATCTCTCATAATAAAAAGTATTCTCTGGCTCAGCGCGGCTCCGAAACATGCTCATACGATTTCTGTTTCCGTATACGTCAACGTTCGAGTGATAAAAATTGATAGAATCGTTTATTTTGAGTATCCCTTCACGTCCATTGGTCGTTGGATTCAACCGTGTCAATTTCTTGGAGTTATTTTTCCTCGACTATATACACGAGAGAATCGGGTGTCCAATCAGCTCCAATGAAGTTTTCCTGAAGAGCAAATTCAGGCTCGGAGGAAAAGCATGAGTTTTACGAAATCGGGCGTTTCGTCGCATGTTCAATGCCACGAAACTTAAGATATCCCGGCATTATCTTCGACATCAATATTATTATAGCTGCGTAGATAAAATTCTACACGCTTTTTGAAATAAATTATCGATACCGAAACGTCAATTCAGTTTGCTGTAGGAAAATATTATTGATCGTATTCGGAAGCGATAATTCTGAAAACATAAGTTCAATGGCGGCCTTCGATATATCAAGTTACTTCACATGTGTCACTTATTTTTCTAAATATTACGCTGTTTTTATTTTGAGGAAAATCGCATACCCGGGGAATCGTATTTTATGGGCGTCTCAATTGGATCGATATTTACTCTCTAATTAACGATACTTTATTAATTAACTTTAAATTAATGTCAGAGTTATTTATTCGAAATTGTAAATGCATTTTTTCAACTTATCTTTTGGCGAATGAAATTACAAGCCGTTAATTAATCGGGGATCCATCACCGACTGAATCCGAAATTTCATTCGTCCCTGGTCTAAATACTATAGTTTTTTATGCAAAAAATCGCATTACAGAGCGCAAAGGGAAAACACAACGGGAAATGGATCAAGAAAAATGTATTAATAAAAAAACAGAAAGCTATGACAGGAATGGGCTAAGAAAAAATGAAATGCCGAAATAAACAAATGTGAATGCTCATTACCAATTTCGTTTAATCTTTAACGTAATATATATCTTTATTACTAGTAAGACAATCGTCTCGAATTTTTTCCCAAACCTTCATTACATGCTTCATTCTTATCGTGTACGTTTTTCATAAACTTCGTAAGAAGAATTCATTCCTTATATGGAAAGATAAACGATTTTTTTACGCATAGTCCCTATGCCCCTGTGTATTTTTCTTCGTATTTTTTTGATACGATACTTTTGTCTCAATAACCAATAAGACGCACTCTTTCAAATTGGATATGCGTGTCAGTCGACTTCACATTCAAACATTGTGTAAATTTCAAGACGTTCTTTAAGGAGTTTCGGTACAGGCAATACAATGTTGCCATGCTAAACCATGCTAAAAACATAAAAAATTTCAAAAAGTTTAGAATTTTATAAAATTTGGTGAACATATTCTTTAGTGCCAAATTTGGCAATACAAATTTTTTAAGATTTTTCTTCTACACAGTTATCGAGTAATTGATCACTAAAGTTCACGTGTATAAGCATAGCGTTTTCATATATATAGGTATACATTCCGGGCATAAGAAATCTGCTTTAATGCGTAATTACTCGATAACTAAGTAGAAGAAAATTTTGAAAAAAATTGTGTTTTTGCACTTGATGTTGAATAACATTATCACCAAGTTTGATCAATTTCTTAATATTTAGACTTTTGTACCGAAACTCCTTAAAAAATCGTTTCGTGCACCTTACGTGAAATGTATATTTGTCGATCTATTCTGCAAGTGCGGTCAAAGTGGTCCACTCTTAAAAAGAATAAGGAATAATTCAAGTGCCAAGGTCATTTTTTCACCTGGTAACGAAGGTGTGGAATCATCTTGTAATGCCTACTTTAAGATGCTTCAGTAAAACATTTTATTATCCTGTCTCCTCCCCTCCTTTCTTTCTTTTCTTTGCTCTTTCTCTTTGAATCCCTTGTCCTTATTCCCAGCCAGAGTATCTTGTGCATAAGAATCGTTCTTTAGTATCGATCTCTTTCGGTCGATTTGGAGGGTCATAAATATCGAACTTCGTGGGATAGTAATGCCAGACTCGCGTGGGGTCTTGGAGCAAAGACGCGGGTCTTGTTCTCCTCCGAGTGGTATAGCGATTGCTTATTTACTTAGTTATTTCTGCATGTGGACATTCGAATGTGAGTAAAACAGAACGAAGATAAGAGCGGAGTATTGATCCTTGCTGCGGGACATGACTGGCCAGAAATATGTCCTGCAATAATCAGGTACAAGATTTGCGGTACTTATTTATCTAGATATATATCAAATTTGAGAAAGTGATCTGAGATATCGTCCCTGCGTTGGATCATGAGTGATTGATCACGCGAAACTAGTGTTTTCGGAGCTCGAAATTCACTCCTAAAACACTGCGTAAAGAGGAAAATGGAAAAAAAAAAAAAAAAAAAAAAAAATTGCCGGATCGAGCCCATTAACCTTGCGACGACAGACGATAACGTTGAATTCGGTGTTTGATCAGATGTTAAAAGCTTGGAGACCATGTCTGAGTATGTCTCTATTTTGTTTGATCATATTCCGAGGATCGATGTCGCGTCTATGGGAGACGAATCAATTTACCGAATATAAAAATATGTATTTCATCTTCGTTATTATTGGTTCCAACGTTTTGTCTTAATTTCCCGTTGGAATATTCATTTCCGAAGCGCCCGACGAGCTTGCTTTCTCAGCTACTTCTGTGTCTGACATCGATTAATATCAAATAACATGAATGTGCACGAGAAAAATTTAACTTTTGCCAAATGAATTCTACAATTATTTCTATCAAGAACAAGAACTTATGTTTCACGTGATGAGTTCGTTTACTTTGCTTCGTTGGCACGAATTTCTCAAACGTTTTCAAGCATCTAAAATTTTTCGAATGTTGTCGAGCTCTCTTAAATAATTTCGTGATCGAAATTGAACGATGCGCAATCCGATCAAAATAAAAAACACAATTATTATGAGAACCTCTTGTGGAACAAACTACTTTTTTTTTTAAGCTTATCTTCAATCGTACAAATGTTTTCGCATGTGGGATCCAGCCACATTTTCGTCTCAACTATCCTGCTAAATATCGATTGAGAAATTTTGTTTTTTCGTCTCACGTATCCGAACAGAAACCTCTGTTACATACTGACCATTACTTTTCCGGCGCAATAGAAAAGAAAAAAGTGATAAAAAGAATAATATTTTTTAACGTAGTACGCCCACCGTAGGGTATTCAAGAAGTTGATAAAAAAATAATTAGGTCCCCTTCGTCAACAATATTTGGGAAATGAAGTGCGACTATACACTGAGTCGAGAAACAGACAGAAGAAGAGGTTTTGATAACATAAAAATTCATGGCTAGAAAAGAAGCGGCGCGTGTACTTCAATATAGTACTGCGATGCTGTAAGCCGCGAGGCCTTATCGCAGGAAAGAAAAAAAACTTACATCCTGTGACGCAATACCCAGTACCAGCGGTAACAACGGTATTCGCATACTGCGTTGCCATGCGCATTAAAATATTTTTAGCAAGCGAAAAAGAAAAGTAAGGACTACTCCACCAAAGACATTAGCTAATAGCAAGAAAGCAACTAAATGGGAGCAAGGGTTATTTAAACCAGGTCAAACGACGTTCGACGCCCATGATTTTCCGTTTTTCTGAAGTCGTCACTACGTTCAATTATTATTATAATTTACACCGAAATTTCGCCACAATCAAGAGTTTTAAAATTTTCACAAGAAACCGCGAATAACTTCAAACTCAATCAAACACTTCACGAGTCGACCAAAACTATATTTAACGCTTTGTAAAGTCTAGAAATTAATTATAAACAATAAGTATTGTATATTATTCATCTAACAAGTTGTAACTTGAATATCCTCTACGACGACGCTTTGAATTGTAAAGCCAATTTTAAACCAGGAAATCAAGAGAGATCCGACTAAATAAAATAATCTTCAGCTTATAATCGAGAATACATCTTTTGAGTACTTATTTAAATATGTGTAATAAATATATATATCATCACACCGCCGAAGGTTAATCTGCCATCCATCAGAGCCTACATCATCTAAAAACTCGCAAAAATCATTCTTGCACTCCCACATTCGACAGACGTGGCTCTCGTCCCTGGGTAAAGGACTTGAGTGTCTTGACCCGAAAGAAGAGTCAATATCGTGTTGCGTTCCCTGCTAATTCAATATCTTCTACAGGAACGTAACACCTCGTTAGTAATCAACGAGGATTTGGATCGATTTTACACATTTTTAGATCCAGTAATTGGAGTCTGATCGACTGAGAAAGACCGAGAGTAGTATCGATATTTTCTTCTTCATTTTCCCAATGATCAGGCTAATATCGCAGCACGTGAAATCAAATAATGTAACGAGAAGCCTGAGACATCTTGACGTGGCTGGAAGCGAGAGAAAGAACGAAAAATCCGTCGGGCAAGTTCCTTTTCCTCTTTCCTCTTCGCTCTTACAAAAGACCACAAGCGCCACTCGCGAGCATCGAGAGAGACACTCACCTCGTTGTGTTTTTGCTCTGCATAAATGATGAGACTGGGTATTTTAATGAAGACATTCCACGGGCGTTTGGTGCCTTCTGGCTCTTCAACATCCCATCGTCATTGGTATCATCCATTTAGTTTTCTCGTTCGTTCGATACGAGAAAGAGAAGGAGGGAGCCGGCGGGAAAGAGAGAAGAAGATTAGCGAGCGACTAAACGCCCCGAATTTGAAAAATGTTTGCTCGTTTTTTTCATTTTTTTCGCGACGTTCGTTGTTTTTTTTTTTTTTCCTCTTCATTTTTGGAACATCTGTGAGCGCCTCGTAATCCACATTAATTTAAGGGGCATTGACTTTTGAACACTTCGTTTGTTTCGACTGAACGAAAATGTGCCTGGTCCCAATGTCACAGCGCGACGATACCATATTATTAATTACGAAATTATAGAATCTTGAAAAGTCATACGATTCTAAGAATCCATTTCATTTTCAAGCTTGCATGTCAAAATATCAACGATTGATTATCCGACGGGATACCAATCCGACTAATTGGTATCCAGGAACAAGCAGGTGTGATGAAAGTGCTCGAGCATGTCGAGGCTCCTCAGTATGTACCCCACCCTCTCAGCCTGGACGTCGCGAAACGAAGAAATTTCCACTGCTATTTGCTAACCACTTTTTACGCTTACTCGTGTCATTTATTTGTGCATTAATTACTGGTGCGAGACGGAGCTAAGGTGATTGGCACGCAGTATAATGCAATGCTACGATATATAAATATAGGTAAAAGACTGAATTGATGAATAGACATATTCGAGAGGAGAGTGAATCGGTGCACGTGTTTTCGATTCAACTTGGTGGCAAAAGCGTTTTGTGCTACCAGCATGCTGCCTCGTTTCTCGCGATCATCCCTCGTTTGGTTCGACGAGTCACGTATATATTTTCTTTTTTGTTTCTTTTTATTTTTCACTCTTTATTCCCGCACTCTCTTTCTTCATCTTCCACTCTCTCCGCATGTATCTCCCTTCTCTTTAGACCTCGTTTTCATCATTTCTGGTGTCAGTCCGAGCTCCCCTTTTTACACGACGTTCTCCGCTCCCCCTCCGAACCCGTAAATGTCAAACCGGTGCAGCACAGTATCGAGGATGAAGAATCGAGAATGCTGATCGAGAGCAGCGAGGGTGTACGATGAAAAGCAGCACAAAAAATCGCGTCTAATAGTAAGAGCAGGTGCATTTTTCGCGATACAACTGCACTAATCGATGTTTTACGCTCTTTTTTTTCACTCGACATTCCATCCACCAAAATTAATGGCTTCCTATTAAAATTAGCTTCAGCCATGTATTATTTTGAATGTGAAATCGTTCCGATGAGATCACGAGGACTGCGATTCGCTCCGACAGCTCTCTTTTCGATCCAAAACACCGTCGAATCATCCGATTCGAATTTTTTGAGGAAAATTCGTCTCTTCCTCCAGTGTTTTCGATAAAAACTTCGCTGCAAACACGGAACTCAGAAGACTCTAACGAAGCTCGATGCAAACGAGCTCGAACTCGAGAGATCTTCATACGTTCTTGAAAATAGGCGATTCACTCTGGTGTCCAGGTCCCCTTAAAAGGACAGTTTTTTTAGCGTAATGAGAACGTAGAGTGATTAGTTTTAACTAGAATAAGAGTAGTCGTCTATGACGCAAGGACAATGATTTTATCACCATTTATTCCGATCGATCGTATCTGTCCCGTCGAGCGGGCCAGATCGTACGTCAATTCAGTGCTGTTCTCGCAGCCCATGGGAACACACCGAGACTTCCCGTTGAGACGCACGTGAGGAAGATGGGACGAAAAAAAGAGCGAGAAAAGAGCACATGGGATTGGATCGAGAGAAATGGAGGAGGAAAGAAAGAGAGGAAGAAGGTAGAAGGCGAAGGAGAGTCGGGACGGTTGCTTCGCGCCCGTGGGGGTTGATGCGAAGAAGAGAGAGAGAAATAAATAAATAAGAATGGAAGAGAAATAGAAGATTCAATGAGAAACAGAAACAGAGAAGGTGAGGATACAGCCACACAGCTAAGACTCTCGAGATCGCCGTCGAGAGGCCGACAGGCTCACGGGACCTCTGAGGTGACACCGCCGAAATATGCCCGAGGCTGCATTCCTAGACGTTTTTTGGTCCTTTGTCGAGGAGCGCGGCGTCCCTGTGTCATCGAGAGAGAAAGAGAAGCGAAGAGGGAGAGCTCGGATGCTGTTGATGTCGCAAGTTCGGCAGCGCTCTCAACACGAAATCGATTAACGACACTCTGTCATATTTCGTATACGATTTTTCTCCTCAAAACAATGCAGAGTTTGCCCAAATTCATTTCGATGAAATTTTATCATTATCTTCTGAGCCACTACGATGGTTTTCGACATCCATTTTTTAACGATTCCAAATCCTTCTGAATTCAAGCATCAAATTAAACGAATTTTATCACAGAGCGAAAGAGAAGCACCAGCCAATGAATTTTGTCTTCGGATCAAGACATTTGTGAACTTGAGCCACACGCAGAGTAGAGCAACAAACCGATAAATGAACCGGCTAATTGATCGGTAATTCAAATCGCTTCTCATCGCACGTGCACTTTTTTTACGACAATCGAATCTCCCTTCCCTCGCTCCGTCTGCTTTTATTTGACAAATGAGACAGAAATAAAGTGCGTCCGGTATAATAGCCGAACGTCCCACACATTCGAGCCTCCTGAGCACCGTGTAAAGTCAAATTGATATTCATATTCACGGTTCAACCATTTGACGATTTTTCTCCCTCGGCCCCCTTCACTGCATCTCCTCGCAATTCGGGGTTGTTTGCAATATCAATAATCTGGAACCACCCTCCCTTCTACATTGCGCATCTATTTTCCTCTATGTTTTCTCACCCCATGGACCTTCCGAGGGGACTGTACGCGCCCCATGGATCCTGTGGTTGCATCGAAGACTCGTTTCGAGGGTTGCTCCACCACCCTACAAATACTCACTCTCGTACGTAGAGCCCACGTGTTCGGTGTTTAGTCGCTGGGGCACGTTCGAGAGGGCATCATCCTTTATTTGATACATTAATAAAAATAATGGACAAGTGAAGACAAATAATTGAAAAAATAAGCAATTTAAACCTGAAGAATACTCGAAACATTCGAATTCCCGATTATTCCCAAGGCTCTTGATTCCAATTCGTTTATAATCGGCCCTCGAGAAAAAGCCTTAAAATTGTATGCGCACAGTCGCGCCTTTGACAGCTTCCGCTCTCAATCGTTTGACTGTCACCACAAGAAGGCACAGGCGACGATTTTTCAAGTTCGTTTCGTAGCTTCCCTTCTTTTTTCCTCTCCTTTGGGAGGCTGAATTTCGAAGTTGGAATTCTTCAAGATCCGCGGACTGGAGAAACTGCACGGGGCCGGTAGGAGAGGCAGGGGTTGAATGAGAGCCAGGAAGTCTACGAGAAACTCGCGAGCAGATTGTACACTGTGTGTCGTAGTAGTACCCCGGTCCCTTGGTGTGTACTTTGTTCGGAAGGAGGAGACGAGATCGAGACTGCATGTGGCCCTCATGTGCCGGCTTCCTGTCCCACCACTCTCTTTCCACGTCCCTCTGCGTTTCGCTCCGTCTCCATCTACGCACATATTATTAGATGACATATGTACGATTGCGTAATAACCGCAGACGTACAAATACTCACGAATACGCCCTTCGTATTTACGTTTGAGAGTGAGAATGGCCTCAGGGATTCCAGACCGGTCGGACACAAATCATATGCGACCGCGAAGGGACAGTGGAAGACGGAACAGACTGATTTATGCCGAAATATTTTCAGGAGCCGAGAGAGCATTGCCCTATTTTGCATTCGCAACGACTCCGCAACGTTTAGGACCCAGTCACGACAGGTTCATCACTCTTTTCTTCTATCGCACTTTCAGTCCCTTGGTCCCAGTGGAATCTGATTCATTGGCTCCGTTTCTCGACTGGGGGAAGGTGTCATTTTCGCGTGAGAACTTTGATGTAGCTATTGAAATTCGACTCGTTAATTGGTTACAGACAACAAAAAGATTTTTTTTTTAATCTTCATTCTCGCTGCTCGCTGATCATTGCAGAGTTCCTGAGACTCAGACTCGTCGTTTTTGTATGCACTTGGAATACTTTTATGGATCCTCCGGTTAATATAAATTGTATTTCGAGTGTATGAGTTACACTTTAAATAGATAGGAAGAAGGAGAAGAAAATTTTTTGGTAATTACGGGGCCCGAGAGGGAACTGAAGGGCGTCGAGGCGCCCAGTAAATCTTTCACGTCGCAGAGTGCTGCGGCTCCTTTCTTCCCTCGCTACTCTTTCTTTCCTTATCTCAGCATCGATGCTTGAAAAAAGAGCGACGTTCCGCACCCGAGACTCATCCACCGGCGATATACCTCGCTCCAGCATCCTCACGATTTATCCTCATTATTTCGTGCAGATTTAGTGGCCCGGAGAAGAACGTTTGAAAATCAGGTAATCATCGAGAAATCATCGATGAAAGATTTTGTCCCACAGTCATTCAATATTCTTTATGTGTGTGAAGGTGAAAACCCGAGAAACAGCTTGTGGTCGATTTGTAAGAAGGTTTCGTACGAATCATTCGCTGTTAATTATATATGCATATCGATTCGTATCTTTTCTCTTGAAAGGAACCACGAATCGGTGCCCGGGATGTTGGCTATTCTCTCATTGACCTACCGTTGTGAACGAAACCAAAAAACTCAGCGTTCGGTTAAATAGTGTTTCTGTACTTATTAAGGTAGACCATGTTCAAAGGATCCTTATTTTATGGGCGTATAAATTAAATCGATTTTTACTTCCTAATTAAAGATATACTCACTTTAAATTAATGTCAGCGTTATTAATTCGAAATTGTAGATACATTTTTTCAGCTTATCTTTTCGCGAATGAAATTGCAAGTCATTAATTAATCGAGGACCCGTCACTGACTGAATCCGAAATTTCATTCGTCCCTGGTTAAAATACTGTAGTTTTTTATGTCAAAAATCGCATTAGAGAGCGCAAAGGGAAACACAACGGGAAATGGATCAAGAAAAAAGTATTAATTAAAAGACAGAAGGCTATGACAGGAATGGGCGAAGTCAAGAAGAAACGAAATGCTGAAATAAGCAAATGTGAGGTTATACGAGTGTTCATTAACAATTCCGTTTAATCTTTAACGTAATATATCGTTATTACTAGTAAGACAATCGTCTCGAATTTTTTCCCAAACCTTCATCATATACCTTCAATCTTATTGTGTACGTTTTTCATAAACTTCGTGAGAAGAGTTCATTCGTTATTTGAAAAGATAAACGATTTTTTACGCATAGTCCCATCGTTATTTTTTTTCGTATTTAAACACATTAAAAATCGATATGCGTGCATGTCAGTCGACTGCTCATTGAAACTTTGAGCAAATTTCAAGACTTTCTTAAGATAATCGTTTCGTGCATGAGCTACCTTAAAACAGAAGAGAATAACAAAAAAAAATCGTCGCAGTTCACGTACATTCTAGATAATTGGATCACACTGAGTTCGGCAATGTTGAATAAAATTTTACTTCATTCGTATTAGATGAACTCGAGCCATGTATAAATGAAATTTCCTACCGTGCGGTGGCCGCGTTCAAGATGATTGGGCCTCTTTTCTTACGCTCCACGTAACGCCCTTCAGAAGAAACACATGTGTTTGACGAACTGTGTGAAGAAAAAAAAATCCGCTCGTTACTGTTCGAAATTGATCGATCCTTCCGCAAACGGGAAACTTTGACCAGATGTTTTGACCAAAACGTATTCATCATTGACCGAATTCGACTCTTGTTTATGGGGAAGATCGTGCATTTGTGGAAAATCGAATTTCATTCTCTCCAATTTTTCTATTTACTTGATTTTCCGGCTCTTAAAATCTCTCAAAACTGTAAACGAGACGAAATGAAAGTTGAAAATGGACAAATATATTAATAGAGATCGAAATCCGACTCGACGAATGTAGAACTTTTTTCAACTTTCTTCAATTCGATCTTACTCTCAGTTGCGAATTAGTAAAAGTGTTTTACAGACTGTATAGGACGAGCAACCGAGTTCAAACGACAGATACGTATATACGAAAAGGAGTAGAACTTTAATTCCTTCTCGACTACGATGCTAAATCTAATTAAGCGTACTCATTAAGGACCGATTTAATGACCCGCAAGATAGGGGCGGAAGTGAATTACAATAAATTCGTCCAGGGCGATTTAATTGCCTCGATTCTACGAAGGCTCAACGAGTCGAGGATTGAGCAATAAATTTTCTCGAATATATCCAACAATTGTTTATCCAACAAGGATTAAGCAACGAGCTTCAGTCTGACGTCATAAGCAGGAAAAAATTGGGACGATAGAGAAGAAAAATTCGATAAAATTTATCTCTTTTTTTCTTTCTTTTAATCACGTAGCTCGATATTTATGTTACAATAGTATGTAGAGATTACAATATGGCAAGGTCATTGGTCAATAAATACTTATTTCGGGTGTCAATACCGGTCAATAGTCGTCGGATCGTCTCCTTTTTTTTCACACGCCTCATATAATCGTGTATACGCGTGATAAATTGAATTTACAGTGATAAATCGCTGGGCGAATGCCAGAATAGGCGTTCGAGAATCTATACAGAATGCATAACTAATAATAGACTAAAACACGCTAAACGTGTGATGAACTAGAGATCTCTTTATCAGCGTCGAAGGCCGGCGGCAGTCACTATATTTGTAGGTAGATAGTGTGCACGCACGCATTTGGGAAATATCTACCTGCCATATGTACGTGAATGTGTGTATTTATATACAGATATACAAGCACACGAAGAAAACTTAAAACGAATATTTATCGCGTTTTTATAGTGGCACGAATTCCATGATTTTCGTTCACAAACTAGTGAGTATATATTTGTAGTTTTCCACTTTTTTCTCACGCACTGTTTACATCGATTCTCATTGCGCCGACAGAATATTACGAGCTGCGATAAAACGAGCGTAATTATTCGTTGATGTTTATCATTCGCTCGGTGCGCATATGCAAATACATATCCGTGCTGTTTGGGAGACGCGCGTTAACGACGACGGCGATCCTTCCAAAGAAACTCGACTTCAAAATCATTGGCATTGAATATAAATCCTTCTATTTCGAATTCGGAGTTATTAAATAATTGAGAGCTTTTCACAGTTCTTACGATTTTGTCGTTTGAAGCAAATTGAAAAATCGTCAAAATGGATCCTTCGAATTATTCTATTCAATTTGATTGAATTTTTTCAACGGACCACGTGTTTCCCAAATTTTACAGACACAGCCACACACACACACACACACACACACACACACACACACACACACACACACACACACACACACACACATCAATGTACATATTTCAATACTTCAATTTTATTTAGTCATTTAAATCTAATAGTAAAGTTCCTTAAAATATTTAGGTAACACTATTTACAGTACTGCTCTCCCTCCTCCGCGTATCTCACCTTGTCCTATCGATATAAAAAATCCAGCAATTTGATAGATTTTTCATTCGCGATAAAATAAAATGTCTATCACCCACGCCTTTTGTCGAGCATACATATAATATATATATATATATAAATATCGGTTTAACGATATATTTAACAAAGTCTTCGTACATGGCGTGAACGCCGGTAATCTTGATCCTAGAACCAGTACAGATCCTTGGAATCTTGAACCTGTTGAGGATCCAAGCCTGTAACAGATAAGAAGAGAGACAAAATTCAATCGATGCGCACTCACTGAGCTGTTGTTTGCATAGAGTCGAGTTTGCCAAGAGAATATACAAAAATAGATATTTTTCCTGTTCTTCGATGGGGCTAAACGCGAGTGAACGAATGATCGAAAAATATAACGAAGCGTTTATTATCGATGACGAAAAGTCTGCGATGAGGGCCAGACGTTGGAAATGTTTATTTCATGAAAGAAAAAGTAGACGAAGTGAGAAGAGAGTGTGTCATAGAGACAGGAAGAAAAAGAGTTAAAATTGAACGGAGGACGGCGCGGAGCTGAGAATTTTGAGTGATGCGAGGGTGCGGATTCGGTGATGGGGCCTGCTGAGCGACACGGAACAAGCAGCCAGCGAGATTGCTGTACAGGTAACGCAGCTACTTTCGATTCGTTAACATCGACCACGAGAGATTCTCTCGCCAGGAGCCTGCGAGATTCGAGCGACGTTCAAAGATCGTTGCCGTCTCTACGTTTTCGTCTAAACCACCTGGTGACGTACAGAAGGGCGTAAAGAACGTAATCCACTGGGCAAAGTGACTGGAATCGTTTGTTTTCTCTTCGACAACTCTCATATTTTGGGCGCTATACACTCGCGATGTTTTCTCGCAGCGACTCTGCTCTCGCGCGACGTCACTGGAGATCGACCGGTTGAGATCTCATACGCAACTTTTATTTTACGACACCCGTGGTGAGTTTACCTCCCGCTCTCTCTCCTATCTGCTCTTCTATCTCGCAGCAACCTCTCACGATATGTGTGTCTCGGACGGAACGAACCCCAACGAAAAACTACTCAGAGATGATCGATCAAAGATACGCGTTCGGGGCCCCTTCATCGAGCTCGTGAGATCGCCGCGTCGCTGTTATTAATTTCATTCAAATCGTATCGATATTTTTCGATCGAGTCTTCGCTGTTGGACGAGGAAAAATCTTCACTTTTTTAGCTCGATCCGAACTCTCTGAAACGCTTTCCCAGATTTTCTTGATCGAGCACTGTCCACTGTTGTTTCAAATCAGCACGTTCCGAGCAGCAAATAAACCCGCGAAAAATCGGCCTATCAAACCCGTCGATCTACCCTCGATTGACTCGGTGATGAGAATCAAAGACCCGTGAATACAAGAGTATCGAAAAAGGCTCCGAACTCAAGAGGACGATCGAAAGCAAAAAGCTTTTGAATTTTATCGAAGCATCTCCCAAAGTATCTCCTGAGTATCCAACAGTGCAAACGCGTGGCGACACGTGTCTTACCTGCCCTTGAAACTTTTCGATGCCAATAAAACTCTCCTCCAAATGGATCTTTCCACAGGGACAGCGTGTTTTCTAAAGGCCCAGACGAGACAAGCGAAATTTTAATAAAAACGTGCAACTCCATGGAATCGGAAGAGGTGAGCTTTCAAGGTGATTTTTATGAGAATAAAAAACCGTGAAATATCGATTCTGAAAAAGTTTTTTGTACTGAATTTACAAAAATATTTAAAATAGATGTCGAAATTTAATCGGTCGCTGGTTCAATCGAACACGTTTTTTCCAAGTGCGCGAAGACTATCGAAAAGTGATCGAAGATGATAATGGATGTATCGATGGAAACTTTTGATCAACGTCTGCAAATATTTCCACACGTGCATGCTCATCCGCCCACTCTCGTTTAACGTGACAGCAATTGTTGTTTATTAAATGGCACGACTAACACGTGGCGAAACGTGCGCCGTTCGTTTTACCTGTTTAGTAAGTAGTGCGTCATCGACGAAGAAATTCGGTCATGTCAAAATACAGTGTTTGATGATAGTTGGTAGACAAGTTGATGCCAGGCAAAATAGGCACCGAATTATACAGGCCGGAGAATCTCCCTCATCGTTTTAATTTTTATCACTTTTTTCCCGATAAAATGTGTTGTTTACGAAACACTTGTTTAACCCGTGATCGGTCGCGCTATCGAGAATTTTTTCCATTTCTGTCAGCAGAATGATTTATCGAGAGTTCGAATGGCACAAGCATTCGCAGCTTTTTTGTTCTCTGTCACATCTTTATCTCTCGCACGATAAAGAAGGCAAATTCCACTTTCCGAAAATTTAATTCCCGATTATCTATTTCGTAAAAGCCGCAACCACTGCGTAACGGAATCGCTTTTTCATTTTTCCTTAATTGCATTGAGGAGACTTCAGGGGATCCGAAACTTCGAAAAACATTGAAAATTTTCAAATATTTTTGGCTCTTTGGATTCTGTGCAAAATCGACTGTCTCGGTGTCAGGCCTTGATCCAGTATATTCACGCTTCTCGTGCTCAACTCCCCCTCGAAATGCCGTACAATTTCTCGGTTTACTCTTGCATACTCTACCATCCAACTCCGCGGTATTAAAACGTCAGTTTTTTTTTCATTTGTCTCCCATTTGATTGTTCCAAGCCATCATACAAATTGTACCATTTTTAAACTCATGTTTTTCCACATCTTTTGCAATCGTCCGTTAATCGTTTTACAAGTAAATTTCACCCTCCAGACGAGCCACAGTCGGCTAGAATGTGCATGCATTGTATGGAGGTGGATACATATATCATTCACAGGGTAGTAGATTGTAGGGCTGCTGACTCCGTGACTGGGCAAATAGTGGCAATATTGTCTGGGTTAGCCGAGACACACCCCACCTGCTAGCGCAGTCTCTATAGACATAGACGATAGTTTTGTTGGGGTGTAGAGATCGTCGGGGTAAGGCATGGTGCTATAGATGCAAGCAGCATAAAGCTGGCGAAGAGCCGAAGCCCCTCGTCCATCGTTTTGTTCGCTTACAATGCTTCCACATATTTGTCATTGGTGTGGACGTTATATTGGCGGTGTTGGTTGACGGGTCAAATATATATTCGGTATTTGGTCATCTCTTGGTTGCTGAGCACGCGTCGAACTAATAACCGCGACATTAACTTTCAAAAATCTCATATTATAATAAATCGCATGTGACGACAATGTGGGAAGGTACGGGATGAAACTTGTCTGGGAAAATGTGAAATTTATCGAATCACTGTCTCACGAGGATGAAAGAATGTTCCAGTTCATAGCGTGGAGAGGATGAGTTTATTGATTATCGAATGGCTCAGGAATATTCACACGTGAATTTGTATTTACAGAGCGATTCTGGGATTCGAAACGATCTCTTTGGTCTGACGACGGGGGCAAACGATCCTGATAAAACCACAAAGTAAAGGACGAGCTTTCAAAGAGAAATGTATCTTGGAAAGGGGCTCGAAATTGCTGAAACTCACGAGAGAAGTCGAAAGATCGTCGTTTATGAATGTCTGGATGAAATATCATCATATTCGACGGATCCGGATCAAAGAACATCCGGGAATTCCCCCCTGGCGATGCTTCTCTCAAACCTTCGGCTCGAAAGACTCAGGAATACTCTACAAAGTTGAATCGTCAGGGGAAGAGAAATTCGAGAGGTGGAACAGTATTTTAAGCGGAAGCTCGTCTTCGTGATGGTAAAAACCATTGTTATCATTGAAGTTACCTTTAACAATAATTTGTATTTCCACGCAGAAGCAATTGTATTTCTAGACAGATTTTTATGTGAGTAAAATCATTTAAAAATTCGTGAATGAGTTCAAACCCTTTGCAAGTTAATAAATGAAGAAAATCTCAATTTGAGAGGTGAATGAAAAACTTACAATGAGTTGTCTACCGATGTACAGATCGAGGGAGGGCGAGGAAGAATAAAAACTCATTGAGCTGTAGACAGCCCTTGAATTAAGGGAACGCATACAGGAGAAATCGAGAGCGAGCACTGACAATGTCAGCCCAGTAGCAACATATTTTGATGACCCTCATCAACGGGGGTCAGACCCCCTACGCTCCTGGTGCCGACTCGGAATCCAATAAACCCTGAGCGGTAATCGTGCATGGAGAAGAGCAAAGGAGAAGACCCTTTTTTATCTCCCAGCACCTCGCCCCTCCCTCCTTTTTCCTTCAGCGATGCAGCACCCCAATTTTAGGAGCTGAATAATTTGCTGGGTGTACGAGATCGGCCTTTAAGGACCATTTTTATCATCGCTTCGAGAGCCATTCATCGAAAGCGGACTTCGAATCTTTTTGCCCTTCGGCTCCGATACTAATTTCGAGGTGTCAAGCGAAGGGTCACAATCATTAACAATTTTCAGGACACCTTGCTCCATGCTTTTCCCTTGATTACCGTTAAAAGTTCGATGCAACAAATCTTTCTCATCACGAGCAATCGATCAATTTTCCGATTCTTCCACTACGATTGTAATAGTGTCGAGACAATGGAGAGAAACGCATTAAGCGACGCGTGGGTGTTTTGAAGGAACTCCGGAAGAGAAAGGGTGAGAGAGGGAGCGAGAGAGTTCGTCCCCAGCAGATCGATGTAGCCACGGCTGGTCACGGTTAGCGACCACTCCCTCCATTCGGCTCGCTGACCAATCGAAACACGCCGTTGACCATCCCCGATGCTGCGAAACTCTCGTGGATTTCCATCTCCTTTCGCCCTTCGCCTCACTCGCTCTTATTTAGCCCGATCTATACACACTGTATACGCGCACTCTTTTCATCTCTCGACTTTGTTTCTGTCCCTCGCGAGAATCACGTGACGTCAGTCCCGACGCCATTTTCGAGGCGCGTGCCAGAACGCGACAATGAGCTATACGAAAATTTATAGACGCAAACGATCATCTACAAACGGGGAACGGATTCGTCAACAAAAACTCTACAAAACCGAAAATTACCTGGAACAATCGAGTGAGAATTCATGTCGCAGCGCTCGTTGATCTTCTTCGTACTCAGAGTTACGAGGACATCACAAAAGTTAACAGAATCATCGGCTTCGGGCCTCGGGTAATCGACACACTTTCGCAGGTTCAAATAGTTGGAAGAAGCAACTTTTTCTGCGTTCGTCGACACCACACCGATCTTCGAAATACCGCGTTTCGCATAACGACGAGAGCGATGGTGCAAACGCGCATCCATAAAGAAGCACGCGTCTTTTTTCCGCAGCCGAAGTGATCATGAATTCGGTCGCAGTCTCGGCAACTTTTTACCTCCCCGCGTCATGTTCAAGGCTCGTATATCATTGCTGGAGTCACCTTCAACGAGGAGCTCGGTGCTGACTCCTCGCGTCGCGAGAGTCATTCACGCGCGAGATTACGACAAATCGGGGGATCGGGTTTTCCAGGGATTCCAGGAATCGCTCGAAACTTGAGGATCATGAGAAGGAAAAAAGCCAAGAATTTTTTCAGCCACGAAGATATTCTCGACGCCAGACTGAACGAGGAGGAAAATCATCGTCTCGCGTATGGAAATAAGACGCGCAGAAGGCGCGAAGTACGAAAATCAATGATCCTTCGCGAGGGGACAAGTCAGAAGCGCAATCTCATGAGGCTGAGGCAGCAGACACGAACGCGAACAACCGCGTACCCTCGCCGACGAAGGCGTTGACCATCTACGAAGTTTGTGCGCGCCTCGCGTCCTCGGCGTTGGCGCGACTACCGCGTAATTGCGATTTACTTCACTTAATGCCGCTTAAACGTTCGCCAATTTATGCCCGTTTGAGGTTAATTTACGCAATTATATAATTACCCGCGAGAAAACTGTAAACCGAAGGATTCGTTGGACGCGACTCAACGTACGTGCGACTTCGCCTTCTGCTGGGAGAAACTCCGACCTAAACAAGCCGCGGACAGTCGCGCACGTAATGACGAGCACTCCGATTCAGGGTTTATTCATCGCGTTAGGATTGATCATCGTGAAACATCGTTACCATAACTAATTCCTGACGGGCCGAAAGGAACCAATGGAACGAAAGCTGCGTGCAATCATGCAGACCTGCAATGCCAGAAATTGGACTGCAGCTTCAACCAAATATTCAAAGGTCTAAGAACTTCTCGTCCATCTTTTCCGCTCCCAAAAGAAGCTTCGACTGCCCGCGAAAGGTTTCCTAATGGACACGTAGCGGTATTTAGCCAAAGCACCTCGAACGAGGTACCAAAAATCGTGACGACGTATGCAACAAATAGCAGAACTTGAAGGAACGTGTAAACCAGTAGCTGATGCCTGGGAATGACAGAATGACTGCTCTGTTGGCGTGCACTATCCGCGAGCCAGTCGCAGTTATATCGTACAACTGGCGAGCGTTGTCGGCATTCCTCTAAACAAATTCTCGGAGAACCCGTTTGGTCGCATAACGTTGCCACGCGAAACGGTGCCTCTCAATTGGCAAGTGTAGTTGTTACTGCACGCTGTGACGAACTGTATAGCGCCGCTGCTCTCATGCTGCGAGTATACTTTGTACTCTTGAGCGATATACAAGCGACTTTGGAACGTCCATTGCTTAACGAAGGTTTCACTGGTCTCGCGTGGTCTGGCTTCCCACCCGCGAAAAGTCGTCCTCTCTCGAGGATAAGGAAAGATTTCTGTATCGCGGTGCTGAAGTTTCGGTGATCGGAGATCGATGAAAATGATTTTTTCCTGTCAGATTGAAGGTCGAGAGGTAGAATCTAATTCAAGAGTCAGCCGTTGATCACTCGAGTTTGAACTTTGAGAAATGGCTCGTTGGCCTCGAGAGATGGGACCAGAAAAGGCTGGCGGCGTTTAGGGGGAAAGAGGAAAAGAGCTTTCGGGCGTAGTATCGATTTAAAATGACGCCAGAGCTTCGCCAATCAGGCTTCCCTCTCGGGAAGCTTTAACCTCATTCGTAACCGTGTTCTCCCCTTTCTGCAGGAAACACAGCATTGCAACGACGAATAATAAGTCACGGTATGAGTGATCGTTCTACGAGATGTTGCTATAAGATCTCCAGGTTGTAAAAGGAACGATATATTTACGAAACGGTTTGCATGTTCGACACGAAATATCGCGTGACCGTTTCTGTAGTTACTGTTTTCGCGTGTGTCACTCGGTGGGTCTCTCTGTGTGCGGAAACTTCGAAGGCTGCCTCGAGGCGGCGGAGGTTGGGCGGTTCATGCATCTCGGTGGCATGGTGCAACTGAAAACGGGCGTGGTCTGTGCAAATCGTGATGGGGCGTGGCTGTTCATGGGATGACACGCGGGAAATGACGAAGAGGAGCTTCAACAGGAACAATTCAGCTTTGCGGGACGGAATCGAAGAGGGCAGACGGCTAGACGATTCCACCCGCGCACTTCGGTGCACCGAGACTCATTGCAGAGCTTTCCGCTTTCCGAACTCGTATTTTCTCTTTAGTTTATTCCTCGATGTAACCATTGCCGAATTTCTTCATCGGCGAATGATTTTTTTCTTTATTAGAAAAAATAGTTATTTTGAAAATGTACTGATGGGACAGACCGTGATAACCGCTGATCTCGAGCGGCCCCGACAGAGTCGAACTCGAACACTGGCCAAGAATCCTGAATCCTTTTCATCAAGTTCTAACGTATCTGCAGCGAGTAGCAAAACTCATCAAGGTTCCGATCGGTGAACTACTTTTTTCGAGCGTTTCGTCAACCGGTTATAGCTGTGCTTTTTCACTCTCCCTCGCTCTCTTCTCGCAGGAGATTTACAAGCGAGATATTCTCTATAGGTGTATACAGGAAACGTGTATAGTGGTCTCCAGCGATCGCCAATCTGCGGGACGAGGATCGCGTATATTAAGCAGTTATTAGAAAAATAAAACAACGATTATCCCCGACAGATCTGTATCGCGAAGAAGCGATCGCGTTCGGAATAAAAATTGATGGGCTGATCGTGGTCCCATCGTCTAGCACTTGCCCGCAAAACTTTATGTTTACGACTTTTTTTCTCCTCCCTTCCCTTTTCAAACTACACTTTTTATTAAAAATGAAATGCTTCCGGGAGAGTCCAATTAAAAGTTACCCGAGCCTTTCATATTGATCAGTTACAGTTTAGCCACATTTTCTTTCTCCACTAATACGAACGATAACGACCAGTCGACCTCAAAATTAGCAAATTTTCGGCGACCTCCTGGCGTTATAAAACTCAAATGATTCTAAATCCAGCTATGAATCGAAGCCCCCGAAAAAGTCGAATTTGGGAAAAGAACGTGGGAGTGGGACGTCGATGGAGCGCCGGTTCCCATGAACCCTCGAAGTTTCTGCCCAACGAAAGCACCATCAAGTCGATACAAGATCGCTAAGAAATCCATCATAGATTCCTAAACGCACGGATCGCGAGAACCCACTCGCCGCTTCAAAACTTCTTGTTACATCCCTCGTACACACGTATCGGTGGGCGCGCGTGTGTGCGTGTGTGCCTTATATAATTTGATAGATATAAGAGTGATCGAGAACAGGAGGCAGCCCGGGGGAGGAAGGGGCCGTTGTTCCTTTCGGCGTATTTTTTGCCAGCGTGTTCGAAAGCGCCTACGTATGCTTTCTGGCTCACGCTAGCACGGAGCAAAATGTTTTACGGTCTCTCGTTTCCCGGTTGGCTTTTTGTCTGGAAGCATCATTTCGGTGGGAGCGAGAGAATAAGAGGAGAAAGATTTAAAGAAATGATTCCGCGTATATGATAGTGTGTTAAGGTACAAAAATACATTGATAGAAATACGCGCGCGCGCGCGCGCGTGTGTGTGTGTGTGTGTGTGTGTCTTTGTGTGCAGAGAGACGGGCTTTTGGAAGCGAGTGAATGAGAAAGGCTGAAGACCGAGAGTGAGAGAAAACGAGCGCGTATAGCGAAGCGAGTAGAGCGCTATCGGTCGCCGCGCGCGGTCCCCCATTAAGCTCTTATTAATTGCGGGGATCTGAGGGACCGCCCGACTTTCTTGCCCTACCTGCGCGCCATTCTACCGTCGCTAAGAACCCATCCTGGCATTCTCTTCTGGTGCTGTTGCATGTGTGAGACTTGGGATACGTACTGCTCGCTCCTCCGTATAGAAAACCGCGTATCATCGACTACACTCATACATGCGTGTGCACGTTTTACCTTGCGCGGGAACCAGCAGCAGCCAGCGAATCAAACGCAGCGGATATACAAACCGCGCAGTATATTGCACCGTGTACAAACGAGCGTGAAAAAAAGCGACTGTGAGAACGCACGTTAAATTCGCTTCAAAAGTTGTCCACGCAGTTTAATCACTTCCCGTGATCTTTTGAATCTTGAGAAAAGTGAACGAAGGCCAGACCGAACGAGTCTCCAGAATTGTGGATGGAGCCTTTGGAAAAGCGTATCGATAAGCAAAATTCTGATCTTTCAATGGATGCTTCAATTTCAATAAATGTTGTTATGGCGCAGTAATAATTATGGAAGAAATCGAATGATCAGAATTATCATTAACAGTTGATTGTCATCGATGAAACTTTGTGCATTAGATATTTCATAAATTTTAGCAAGTCCACGTGGCCATTCGCTTTATCAACGTTAATTACTTCAAGCATTCAACCTCAGACGCTTCTGGATGTTCGAACATTCAGCAACGTTGCCTGACAGACTTTTGTGATAATTCGAAGGTGCTTTTTTGGTAACGGGGATAAACCAGAAGTGGAGAAATGTCGGCAAAAGAACAAGGTGGCGTCATAGGGCAGGCGGGCATGGGGGTGGGAGTGGGGCCAACACCGGCCCAATAAGGCTGAGTTTTGTACGAATAAAAATATTGAAGATCGACGTTACAGAACACAGTTCGCTTCTTTATTACTTCAACTCATAATCATTTCGTCTATTATAAATATTTTTGACATTGTACAGCATAATAATTATTACAATTGAAATTTTCTCGTAATCGCTAATACATTGAAGCTTGGAGGGGAAATTATCGGTGTTGGCACTTCTACCCCCGTACTCGTCTATTTATCATAGTCACAAAGTTTAAATACTCGCCCCCTCCTCGTCTCCCTTCATCTGTACACAAACCTTCGAGGTTCTTGGACTTCATTTTATCTCTTCTATCGACTACCATAGTATACATGCGATTTATACACAGAAAGAAAGTAAAATAATATTTAACAATGATATAATTCGTAAGTATTGTCGGTTCCGTTTTTCTGTGAACTCGTACGATTTTCTTTCCCTAACTGTACAAAATAATTTACTTCGAGAACGAAATATCCAACAGATGACTTTTCTATTTTTAGTTCTCTCTTCGATTGATTCGAGCAAAATTTCAATAAATATCGTTCGTTGCGAACTTTTTTTTCCACAAAGTGCTCGAAATTGAGTGCTTTACTAATAAGCATTGTTTCTGTATCTCAGAAGCATCGAAATAAATTCAAACGATTTGCAAAAAGTTATTTCATCGCGAGGTTCGAGTACGATGCATCGAGTGTGCACCAAAGTTCAAAATAGAATTTCAAATGGGAAAACATTCTATGGGTCTCCAAACAATTGTTTCGCCCCTAAAAATTACTGGCACATCAGGACCTCGTTTTCGATTATTTTTCAAACCCGCTCCTCCGAAAATTGCAGTGACTATTTTGTTATTCTTGTGCGTTCTCGCTGCTTTTACGTTTTTTTTACTCTCAGGTCCAATACTCACCGGAAAGGGGTGCGTACGGACCGTGGGGGTATGGGGGCGCCGTGGAAGCATCCACGAGGGATTGCGAGGGTGTCGCCGACGTCCAATCTTTGTAGGAAGCAGCCGCCGCATGAGCGTGATGGGCTGCGTGGTGTGACGTGTGATGACCCAGACCTCTTGCACCGCCGAGCAAAAGACCTCCGTAACCCGCTGCCGCCATGTTGTGATGATGGTACTCGTGAACAGCTCTGGAAAATTATTTAAATAATGTAAGTCGGTGCGAGGCTCAATTTACCAACAATTCGTACAAATTTTCATCAACGAAAATGGGCGGCCGACTTTTGCCCATTCTAAAGTTATTCCCATGAATAAACTCACGTCGTTAAATTGACCGGTCAATCGAATGATAAAGAGACAAACTGGAGTAAATAAAACGATTGAAAATATGAAAGAATTTGATGTTTCTCATTCGGAGAAGAATAAACGATTTGTCACTGTAGCCTCGTCGAGATCCAGAGTGTCTGCGCGTTGTATTCAAATCTGCGAGACTCACCTGTGATGATACTGTGGGTAATGGGGATGCCAAGGATCCGTGGGATACTCGTAGACGTCACCTGGATGCTGGCTGTTCCAGAAGGACGGTGGGAAGTTTCTCATGGACATGGGCGATATATTTTCTGCGAACATATAGAAAGAAAAAGGTTTCAACGATTTGGGAAGCGAGTAAGAGAGAGAGAGAGAGAGAGAGAGAATGAAAAAAGGAGTCCGAAGGAGAAGGCCGGAGAGACGAGGTAAGAAGAATGAGAAAAAAACAAGGAGGAAAAAGGAGTGGAAAGAGAAAAAGAAGGAGCAGAGAGTCCTAACGACAACCATCTAATCGAGGGGCTTCGATCGTGATGACAAGAAACCGAAAAAGAAACTGGGCAGCCACCGCGTAGTCACTAAGCAAGCTCATCTGAACAGTATGTTCCGATACACTTTACACACACACACACCCATACATGTATTCCGATGGAAAAAGGTAAAAGAGTGAAAAACGGATTCGTATGGAATTAATCCCAGCAGCAACGATACCGAAAGCGCGAGAACCAAAATCTTTGGGTTTCGTGTCCACTCGGAGCATATACACAAATATATATCGTTATCCCTCTGTTTATGTACAGATATAAAGATCGGTATGGTGTTGCGTCGATTGTGAAAGCTCAGTGGTTGTATAGCCTGTGTGAGATTGGTTAATACGGTGAAGGGAGAAGAAGAGAGGGAAAGGATGAGGAAAAGGATATACGAGATGGGCACGAGTGAGAGAAATAGTTGAATATACATCCACCCGCGACACGTCCACACGTACAAAGAAGTCAGTCCGCATTGTTTCCCACGCATGGAATGCGGCGGCGTCGGCGGTTGTAGTCGCGCGATCCTTTTCTCTCCATCTCTCTCCGTCATTCTCATTCTCATTTGCTATCTTTTCTTGATTTCTCTCTCTCTCTCTGGTCGACCGGTCGCGACAGGAGAGACTACGGCAAAAGGACTGCATGAAATATGCTCCTCAGCCATGTCCACCGCAACCGGGCGCGGATTGGCTTCGCGGCCTCATCCTCCGTCTCGTATTATCCTATTCCACCACGAGAAACTCTACGGCGACCCTCAAACGAATTAACAATCGCGTTAAATATTGCGATTTGCTTGCGGAAGATGCGAGATAGCGCGCTTATTTTCAATCCGATTTTCGTCTTTTTTTATTCTCAAAACATGCGGTTTCTCCCTTTGGTACCCTCCTCGGCTGTCCGTCCGCGCAGCTTTCATCCTCCCCGAGCTTTCCTAGCCTCGTCATCCACTCGCTTTCCTCTCATCTCTAATTTCTTTTGCACACTCGCCTCCCACTTTTGTTCTTCCAGAGTCGTCTCCCCGTCCCCTCTCGTAATTTCTCAGCTTCCGTCGTTCTTCCGCGCGCGCTTTTATTCTTTCGCCAACTTGCACAATCTTCGATCACCAATCGCACACAACTCCTCACTCATTTACCAGGGCTTCGTACCTCTCTCTTTGAAGGTGCGTATAAACACACATTCGTGTACATTAATCGTTCTCCCTTATTCCCCTGTAGGATCTCTTCAATCTCTTACATTCCCACTGTTCCTTCCTCTTCCCTTTACTCTCCGCGGCGCGCTCTTTTTATTCACGGATAGAGGGAGGGCTTCCCGCAGAGTGTGCGCGCGCTTGCGCTCTCACTTTTCTTCCTCTTCTGCTCGCCGGGCGCTCCCCTCCCTCTTTCTTCGCCGCCGCGAAACGCGCTCGGGCCTTTATTTATTAACGCAATTAAAGAAACAGAGTGTCGGGGAGTTTCTCTCCTCGCTCGCGCGTAGCGCAACGTCGGCTTTCTTCTGTACTTGCAATACGCATCAGCCAAACGGAAAAGACCGATGCAGAAACTCGCCTCGGTGAGCCCCGCCGCTTATTCGCTTCGTTTACACTGGTCCTTCTATTTATGTGTATCTGTCTATGACATACGGGGAAGATTTATGAGCAGTACGAGTGAATAAGATAATGAAGGTGGAGGCAAAATGAAGCTGCTGAGGGCCGACTGGGATATGGCAGTTCCCGCAGAGGAAAAAAACACTGCGGCGATGAGGACAAAAAGGTCAGGAGTTCCTGGAACGATTGGTCGGAGATTGATTCGTCATTTGGAAAGTTCACACGACCGAATATTGTTGCTCTACAAATAAACTGAGGAATAACTAAAACAAAAAGGGAGAGTTTCGATTCAGGATTGGCCAGTGGGATATAAAGGTAGCCATGATTTCTAGCAATGTCATGTCTCACGGAGACCTTTTTATCAGAGATTCTGGCGTTGATCCAACATCATTTAACCCGCAGACTTTATAGAGACGTTACTCTTTTCGTAGCACTGGGCGAGAAGTTCTCGCGCTGGCGAGGCTGCTCGGTGGTTAAAAGGCGAAACGACGATTCGTCAAAACGTAACCCAGGCCAGATTGATGTCGGTGGCCTGTACGAGAGGACGGCTTGTTATACCGATTTAGAGCGTTGTTCACCAGCGGGAGCTTACTCCACTCAATCTGCGATCCCCGATGTTCTTTCAGGACGCGTCCATACGTTCGCCGTCGTAGTTGTTGCTGGAGCTTCTCCGTCTCGTTTTCTCCTTTTCCTTCGGGTCGTCTTCCTCTCCGTTGCACTCGGTGCTTCTCTTTGAAGAGAGGCGTTGTGCCGCGTCGGGGGACTCGTGTCAAGTAATTGCGACTTCTGTCGCGCGCGCGCGCGCGCGCGCGAACGCGCTCTCATCTCCTACCGAAGTGTGTACGTACTCGAACAACACCCGCACAAATACACTTGATTCCCTGGCTCCATCTCGCTCTCTCTCCCCGTTTCACTGAACTGCGCTTCGTCCCTGTATCGTTCGGTGCCTCGCTCTCGTCGCGGGGCGTTAATTTGGCGCCACCAACCGGAACGACTCGCTCAATTTCCCCGGCTTCAACGTTATTACTGTTTTGATATTGCTCGGCCGAGACGAGACCGTACCACCAGATATTTGTACTTGCCAAACTCCTTGCCTCTCCTCGTTCGCCATTTTTCTTCGTATTCTCGCTCTCTTCGTCCAACGATTATTCCCTGACGCACATGCACGTACGCACACTCTCTTACGCGTTACAGCTCACGCGGATCGTGTCTCAGATCTGAAAGAACGATATCTCGAGCAAGATATATGCATAATCCCTCTCGTCTTTCTTCTTGTCTCGTACACTTGTACGGCTGGCGCATCGCACGCGGCGAAACGTTTTATCGCCTCTTCCCGCGCACCCCACATTTTGTCATTCGTCGTTTCTCTTCCTTCTTCCGGCTTGTTCGCACCACACACACACACACATGCACGAATAATATCATTCGCAATGGCAGCCAAAAATTATGTTACATCGGATTATGTCAACGAGTAAGCTCCTCAAAGATGCAGCTGTTCGCGACTTCTCCCTGACACATCGAACTCTCGCTTGACTTTTCGTACAATCAAAGCAAACCCTCGACAGATATTGATGTGGGCGACGTGCACTTTTTTTTCGTCAAACTTCTGTATTTGACGATGGCTATCAGCGCAAGCAAACTTTTGCACTGTTGAGTGATGCCAACGGGGAATTATGAATCCCAAAATGACGTTGATCGCGTCTCATCACATTTGCGTGCTGCTGCGATTCGATTGGAATTACTTAAAGCATCTCGAATACCCTTCGACGAAGCGGTAACTCGATTCTCCCATCCGAAATGGTTCCCAATCATTCGATGATTGTCCATCATTTTCCTGGAGCCTCAAAAGTTGCATAATTTCCTCAAACTCCATCAGAACGGAATGATTTTGAAGAAATTGATTCGTCGTCAAGATAATCGAGTCAAAGTTGCAGAATTTCTCGGCCTGAGCCACTTGGCACAACTAACAATAAGACATTGTTTCGTACACGCGTCTTACGAAGCGCATTAATTAATTTCTGCTTTAAACCACGAACAATAAGTTTTCACGAGTGCGGACAATCTGCTAAATAATATATAACACTCGAGTATGCACGGATGGGTCTCTTCCGAGCTATCTCTCGTCTCTTCTTCTCTCTGTGCCTCGCGCATGCACTCGAAATCTCTCGCATACCGCAGTGTGTCTAAAACTGTCTCAGTGCGAGAGTCTCGCGGTACAAAAGCTTCCACGTAGCCGTTTGTACATCCTTCACGCGTACACACATCTGCAGCGTCATCAACGCTCGGGGTTTCTGCCTCGTTGTGTTACCTCCTCGCGCTCTTTGCCACTCGGTCTTTCGGTGAGAGTGCACACTCATAGAGAAACCTCTTAATTTACCTCTCTCTTCGGTGTGTCTTTCCTCTCCTGGCGAATCTCGATTGTTCCGTACCGAAACATTTTCGAGCCGAAAATGTGTCGGGGAGTGAGTGAAACGGCTAAAAAGTGAGGGGATACGTTTTTTAAAAGCCACGTGCGCGAGGGAATCGAACGCGTTCGGAGAAAGAGAACGAAAAGAATTGAGAAGCAGAGAAAAGACGTACATAACAATTAGGTCGTGTTGTCTTGAATTCTAAACAGGCTAGTGAACCGAGATCCTGTTGCTTCGGCATCCTCGCTTCCCCTACTCTCTCTCTCTATCTGCAACGTGCTCTCGACAGACTGTACGAAAGAAAACGCGCGGTATAAATGTGGCTCTAAACGACACGGATATAGCTGCTGAACGCTGATCACTTGGCAAGCCTGCCCATTCGATGGCATCCGTTTTTCCTCAAAGGTGCTTTGAATTTTCGTAATTTTTATGTGCGCTGCTAATGAATGGTTGAGAGTCCATTTCTATGAAGCGATAAATCCTGGCGAGACTGTGCGGTCGATGATTCGTTGAATGAAAAGTATGAAAAATAGTTTGGATGCTTTTGAAAGTTTGAGCTCAGAGGATAAAGTTCAATTCATATCGCTCCATCAAGTTGTAATTCGTGCAAGCAGATCATTTATCTCGCTCGCCTTCCACCTCTAAAGCTCCCTCCTCTTCCGCGTCTTTCTTCGTTTCTGATGAATTTAACAGGCTTTCGTCGCAATGCGAATTGGCTGCTTCTTTCACAGCGGCCGAAGAACGCGGAGCGCGATTCGTCGGACGGTTCGGCGGGCGAAGAAGAGGAAGAAAGAAAAGGAGAAAGGCGAGCTCTCGGGGACACTCGCCTGAGAGTATTAACTCTCGAAGCACGACGGGAAAACAATTGTTAGGCGCTTGTTAGCGTTGTCGAGCTAATGGCGCACTTTATTACTTCGCGGCACCGAGCGAGGAGAGAGAATAGTCGGCGGGGCTGCGTGGCTTTACCATTTCGGTGGAAACTTGGAAGCGTAGGAATCAAAGAAATTAATGGAGTTCGACTGGCACTGGATTGGAGGAAAGCGTCACTTCGAGGGACGCATCGTCAGCGAGGAAAGGCACAGAAACGCTGCTGCAAACACACTAACCTTTGAGCTTGTCATGTGCTAATGCTCTCTGAAAGTGCTCTTCAACTTCGGAAGCTGCGTCCCCTCGATAATGCGTAAATACAACGCAGTTGGCGTTTATGTACTGAGCTCTGCTCTCACCGTCCTCGGAATCCTCAGCCGCTGTCCCAGCAGGTCCTACCGCTGCATAAAACAATGTTTTTTCCATCAATCCGAACCTCAGTTTTAACAGACATATTAACCAACTGACATATGAGAAACGTCGAGAGACTCGCCAGTGCTATAGCATTGTTTAGTACCATGAATACACGAGGCAATTCTCTCACCATCCGTCGATCTGTCGTCGTCCAACGTTCTCGAGGGTTGCGACGTGGTTGTTGCGGTCGCGAGAGGAGGTCTTGGTTGAGGCGGCGTTGGTCTCGGTGACGCCGGACTCGGCGCCGATCCGACCGATCCCGCACTGCTCGGCTGGCCTTGAGGTACACTTCCGCTTGCTGCACACAACTCCAGACCCGCAGCTTCCAAGGATCTTTGGTGAACATTGAGCTGTAACATGAGAAGTCAAATGGTTCACTCACAGTATTAGCCTGTAGAAGCTGCTGAGCTTCATTTGCGAAGGAATATATGAAAGGATGATAATCAAGATCACGTGAGATCATCGAACGCATAATTTTTCGTAGACTTTCAATCGACGTTGGGAAAATGGACAATTTTGTAGGGAAATAGAGCACGCGTAATGGCCATTGTTACCGCGATCATCGAGTCTCCGCACCGCTCGCAAGAGGTGTCGAGAAATCGATGAACGTTCCATTTAATGCCCTGCCCCATCTACTCATCCTACATCGAGCACGCAAAGTGTAGAAAGTACGAAGCTCTTGAACGAGGAGAATGAAAGAGAGGCTTTGCATACTGGCTGGGCCAGCAGAATGCGGCCGGATTGGTCCGGAGAACAATGGAATTTATGGGGATCGTTGACGGAAAACTCGTAAAGAGACGATATAATCCGGGAGCTCTGGTTCGCTTTGGAACGCTTCTCGCTTTGCGATCCCGTGAAATAAAGTTCTTCGCTTTTTCCGATTCCGGCAGGCGTAAACCGCACGGAATGGCTTTATACAAACGGAACGTTGTATATGGACGCGGCGAACGTTGTTTTCTATTAGCACGAGTGGAGTACTTCAATAGCGTGAGAGACGTGGAGTCACCATCGAATCAGAAACTTTGCGCTGTTGTACCTTGCTCTAGAAACAATTCAAATAAGAAGCCCTGCATTTGGATATAGACGTCGCTCCTAGCATGTCATAATCATACGGACAATCGCCGTCGTTGATTCTTAATGATGGTCCGAAAGCTGCAACGTCACCGTTGCTCGGCTCTATCGCCAAGACGGATATATAATAATGTCCCTCGAAGTTTTGAACACAGTATACACGAGAGCGTTTCGAACGTTCGATTCCAAAGGAACAAAACTCGTCGTACGTACCAGCATGAGCACTCCCGGGATCATCAATCCAGGTATTAGTGACTGTCATTGTGCATTCAAATTCCTATTGAGTACGTCGATGTCCGAGGAACGCGATACGAAGAGATATGATCGTGCAACTGCACAAGAGAGAGAGAGAGAGAGAGAGAGAGAGGAGGAAGAGGCAGAGATTGAGAAGAGGATGAGTCGAGGTCGTCGATGACAGAAGCCGATCGAACGATACGAAGAGAGACGACGGGGGTGTTGTATAGATATATAAATGTTGAACGAGAGTTCCATTGAGTGACATAGCGATGCCGGGCGTTGGTGACGTCCATAGCACGAGTGTCGGTAGAGGATGTCGCTCACGTCCACACAAGTGGCGAGGATCGAGCGGCTGCAAATAGCGCGCCTCAGGGTCCAACTATGCGACTCGGGATTGCGAGAGATCCGCGAGGATCGCAGCTCGCTTTGTATCATCCTCTCGTCGTCGTTGTTGGTCGTCTCCGTTGAGCCTCGCACACATAAATGGCCACACCGACAGAGGCTACAATCTTTCATCCAATGAGACCGAACAGAGCGTCGTCTATGACTGCATCGCTCGCGATGCACTATTCCCTCTTCATCGATTCGCGGCTACTGTATCTATTCATTAGGTTTCCAATGATACGCTACCGAATGCCAATGAAGATTGCAGCCGGGCATGACATTTCGCTTCTCAGTTAGAGAATGAACTTCGAAACGATCCTCTGCGAATGCAGATTTTTACTTTTTTTCACTCCGATCGAGTCGAAATTAATATTGAGATGCTAAAGTTGAGTCGGATACTGGGACAATACATCTTCGCGTAATTTGGTGCCTGAAATTTTATTGGCTGTTCACCGGAAGCCGCATTCTGACGCGAAGAAGCGTTGGTAGATTGGCAGAAAGACGTCGGCGAATCGAGCCCCCACCATACCCATCACGTGCATGCTTTCTTACGAGCAATCAACGAGCTGGGCGTGTATAAATTAAGGAGTCACGAGGGTCGCGTGAAGCGGCTAGTCTTGGTTAACTTTCTGCACTGGGACAACCGCACGCCTCCACCAATGCGAGCTTCGGTCAAGATTTACCTTCGACTCTTCCATTCGCATTGGCCGAGCCTCGAAACAGCGAAGCAATTCGAGTTTCCGGTGTAAAAAAACCACTTGCCCAGTCCCAGTCTCCATCTTCCACGAAGTTGAATTGTCCAAAGATTCAAATTTGATTACCAAGTACGCTACCAAAGGCACCGGGTTAGTTTCAGCTCTGCACAAATCGCACAAAGCATCGACCACGGTAAGCAGGCAAACCAGATGAACTGCAGCCGACGTTGACAAGAGATAGAGTCTCGGCTCGTAGAAGCGAGCCCTCGCAATACTCCGCCTAAGCAATTACTCGCATGCATCAGTAGTTGGGACCAGGGTGTGTGCCGGCACGATATGCGCTGCTCCTCTGAACGCACGAAAGCCAAACAGGAATAAGTTGACGGTGATGTATGTTGGCGAGTGCTTCTTCGGTGAGAAGGCGGGGGTGCGTGTGGGATGCCACTTCGAGACTGTGTTCTTTTTCTATGCTACTGTGCACATGCTGCACGGTAGGTCGTAGTTTAGTCGAGTCGAGCCTCGTCTTAGTCTCGGGACGAGGAGGAAACTATGTGAAATAAAGAGACGAAAGGGGGCGGAGAGGAAGACATAGAGGGTGACGAAGATGGAAAGTTGGAGAAAAAATGAATGGACGGAAGATCTCCCCGAAAGAAAGATGATGATAGAAGCAAAGTGTAGATGCGCGCATGGATACGCGAACGTTTTCGTACATAAGCACACACTTTGTGGTACTCGCCCGCATGTGTGTTCGTTGTGGACTCGAATTGCACGCAATACACAGTGCAAGAACGGTCTACGCCTCTCGAGATGTTATCATTATCTGCTCTAATAAACTCCGTGCCGACATTCCGCGCTGCAGTACATCACTGTTGCGAGCTCTGAACCGCCGAGCAGCACACGCACAGACGTATGTTCACAAACGCATGTATGATTTTCAAAGGCCGGAGACTTTAAAGACGCGCTTATAAGCTGGGACTCGAAAATTTTCGTCGCATTTTCGCACGAGAGCCGCTCGCTCGCGCTCGCGTTCGCCAGCGATAAACGACGTAGTTTCTCACTCCTCGAGGTTCTTGATGGCGTTACACTATCAAGAAAGATCCGAAGGCCGCTCCGCGACGAGAGAAACGGCCGAGAGGGAGATCCACGTGGTAGAACGCCCGCTCGAAATGACTCTCCGGTCGAGTGATGAGCCCGCGAGAGAACTCAACTTTATACACGTCCGGATAGCCTCTCGAGAGAGAAATATTTCACGCCCACGTGCGCGAAACCGGGACGACACCTGGTCAACAGCGGAGTTATCGCGATCCTCGTACTTCCTTTCGGCAAACAATATTTTTCCCACATTTGTATAAATACAGGAAACAGTTTAAGTTTCGCGGAACCGGCATCCGTCGATGCTTCGTCAACATCATTCTCACGCCGGCGTTTCGCGATATTCATGAGCCAATCTACGCCGGAATAACCGAGACGCGAATCCGAATACGAGTGCTCGTCTCGCAGGGAGAGTCTTCAAGGTGCGTCGAGTCGTTTATCATCTAAAATCGTTCTCCAGCCTTGATTCTTCGGGATAGATAAATATCTAGATAAGAAAAATTAACGTCGCTCGCCCCACAGAAAATGCTGACTCCGCCGCATTGTGCGCGTTAGGAAGAAAACTTCGCGGAAGCTGTAAGTCACTGACGAGAAGAATTGTGCAGAAAGAGAGAATTAAATGAAATACGCTCGTCGCGAGCGCAGTATGTCTATACACGAGGCGCTTAATTCGCGGTCGACAATGTGGTAATTAATCGAGGTGTGGGGAGCGCTCTATAGAAGAGACAGAAGAAGAGGGCAACCTTCGACTCTCATTGCGTTCTCGTGATCGTTTTACACCAGCCTCGCGTCCTTCCCGTAGGCTCCAACCACACGGACGTACATCGAGACTGGAGTGCTGTGTGTGTATATAGGAAGATCTGCAGTGAGCAGCTTTCCGTGGAGCCCGGGCCTGATCGTAGCACGAAGCTTCTTTCCGTTCTCTCCGCGAGGAGGACAACGACGAGAACTGCGCTCGCACGATCTCGGCGCGGGTCCTTCAAAGCATTCCGTGGATGGCTCTCATCGCTCTTTCTCTTTCTCTCCCTTCTTCGCTCGTGTCCCGCTCTCTCGTGCACGCTCCTTTCCTACCTCTTGCTTCCTGCGGTCGCCCTGAACGACGTGAATCCCCGTCGAATCCGCGACGACTCTCTGCTAACCGGGAAAAGGCCGAAAGATCGTGATGCTTGTACCGCGCGGCGACGATACGCGGACCCGATCTTTATTACATCGGAAGGGAAACGCGAAAGGTTTCCTTCCTCGTATCATCTCACTCCGCTCGATCGACTCGATTCCTCTCTAAAGAAGGATCCTCGACGTATGAAGAATTCATTTCAGGCAGTGTCATCGCTATAGAGCGGAGTTGCGTGTACACGATGCTTCGAATCGTTTCTTCTTTCGGAATGTGTCACTCGCTGTGATTATTCTTTGCGCAAAGCACCTGTGAATTTCTATGCTCGCAGCCGAACGAATCCTGCTCCTGCTACCAGAACGATTCTCGATCCATTGGACAGAATTAAAAAACGGTGAAACTAAAATAATTTTGGATTGATAGCATCGCGTATCTTGGGATCGGGAATGGAAGAAAATAAAGGAAAAAAGCGCTCGGTCGAATGAGCAAGCACGAATGTCCGAAAGGGATGAAGAATAGTCGACAACGATATTATAAATAATGGCTGCGGTTTCGATCTCGATGGGAAGTGTGTAACACACCTCGGCGATCCGATCAGACAGCGAATCACGAGGTTCCCACATCAATTCGCGTCCCGAGTCGAGCAAGCATCTCCGTCAATCTATGCACCGTGGGCTAAGCTGGTGCCAGGGTCTGTCAAGATATGGCAAAAGAGGATGATGGTCAACGCGAGAGAGTCGTGGAACAGAGAGGAGGCGGGGTGAGGCAAAAGAGGAAAGCCCGGACGTTCCGGTTACGAAGGTAGTAGCCACGGAGCTACGTGGCAAGGATTGAGAAAGCGAAGTAAAAAGACGATGCGAAGAAAGAGAGAGAAAGGGAGAGGAGAAAAGGGGAGATAGTAGGAATCGCTGGTGGGAGATTCGCCGAGGAAGAAACGAGAGGAAAGAAGTAAGGCAAAGAGAAAGAGAGGGGAAAGAGAAAAGGAGATAAAGCTGGTAACAAGCTACCATGTGGCCATGGGGGTATCTCGCAATTTGTTTGCTGGACACGGCCATTCGTCGACACGATTCTCCTATCTTCCCTCGAAGATGAGAGGAGTCCGACTCTCAATCTTAGCCGCGTGAGAGGAGCCGAATGCGAGAGATCGCAGAGTTTCATTCTCCCATCTTCCTGCTTCTTCTTCTCCAGCTCTCTTCGTCTTCTCACCCTTTCTCTTCTTCGTCCTTTTCGTCCTTGCGCGCCCACTCTCCCCTTTCCTGCTGCCTCTGGTACAACACGTGATCTTTCGTTCCGATCACTCGCACAGTGAAGGAGCGAGTGGGTTGCCTTACCACTTCGATAAGCACACCGCGCGCGGAACGAGTTCTCTTTAGTTGAATTTCGTTCATTAGCGAATGAATAAGCCGAGCTCGCGCCAGGTGGACGACGGTGCGGCAGCGATACGCTTACACATAAACCAAAAGTTATGGGTTTAATGTTACACGATACTGCATACTTCGAATCCGTATTCCTCCAGATTTCTCGTTCATTATAAGTGTACTACAACCGTCGAACATTGATCCCGTCGATTTGAACTGCCCATTCAAAACCTATGATCATAATCTCAATAAAACATTTGACGATCACCCAACCTTCTACCTTTCCACACACTCATTTACACGGAGAAAACGAAGCCAAAAATTCTAGAGGAAAGTACTAGGAATATAATATCTCGGGGACCGTACTATGTGCATTCAAAAAGTTCCGGGACTAAATTTCTATAAAATCTACGATCAGCGCCACCTCTCGCGCAACGTTGGAACTAGTTAATACCATCCTTCGACTATCTACATTCGAGATTTCAGCGCTCTAACCTCATTCGAAGTGAAGTTTTGTTTGGTTGAAGTAAACGTGTTTATATCGGTCGGTCACAATTTGCGAAATGGAGCAACGTGCCGCTATCAAATTTTGTTTCAAATTGGGAAAAAGTGGTTCCGAAACTTATCAAATGTTAAAAACTGCATATGGCGAGGATTGTTTAAGCCGAAGCAAGGTTTTTGAGTGGTATGGACGATTTAAAAACGGCCGTGAGTCGCTGGAAGACGATCCGCGCGAGGGGCGTCCCTCCACGTCAACAACAGACGATAATGTCGAACGAGTGCGCACGCTGGTGGCTTCCAATCCACGCGTTTCGGTTGAAACATTATCTAGGAAGCTAAACATCAGTGTAGGAAGCGTTTATCATATTTTACACGACGTTCTTGGTAAAAAAAAAATTTGCGCAAAATTTGTTCCTCACTCACTGACGCTGGATCAAAAACAGTGGCGTCTCGACGCTTCACTCAATTTTCTTGACTGGGCTAACACGCATGAAAATTTCTTAAATAAAATTGTAACTGGTGATGAAACATGGTGTTTTCAATACGATCCCACAACGAAACGCCAGTCTGCTGAATGGAGAAGCCAGGAGGAAGGACGGCCCCTCAAAGTTCGCGCAACCAAATCCAAAATCAAAACGATGTTCATTTCTTTTTTCGATTCTCATGGAATTATCCACAGCGAGTTTGTGCCAACCGGCCAGACGGTGAATGCAGCATTTTATAAAGATGTGCTGGACAGACTTTTGAAGCGGATTCGACGCATAAGGCCAGAACTTTACAGTAGTGGCGATTGGTTTCTCTTGCATGACAATGCGCCCTCTCATTCCTCGATCCTCGTTTCAGAATTTTTGACCAAAAAATCAGTTACTGTGATCCGCCACCCACCATACTCACCAGATCTGGCTCCAGCGGACTTTTTTCTATTTCCCAAGATTAAAATTGCCATGAAGGGCGAGCGTTTTCAGGATGTAGAGGCCATAAAACGAGGAGTGACCGCCACACTCAAGGCCATTTCCGAAGAAGAATTTTCGCGGGCCTTCCAACGACTGTACGACCGCTGTAAAATTTGTGTAGAGAAGGGGGGGGACTATGTTGAAAATTAAATAAAAACTTTTTTCCTAGCTCTTTTCTCCTTTCGTAAAAAAAATTTGTCCCGGAACTTTTTGAATGCACGTATATATACGGACTGGATTGCAGTATTAATTCAAAGAGGAGTAATAAGAATTGTTCTATCCGCCACAGTAAAAAGACCAATAACCATAACTTATATTCAAAAGACTCGAGACTCTTTTTCTCTATAAGCATAGTGAAAAATATTTTCAGTCACTTCAAATTTTTATATCGTAAAGTATGCTCGGACAACTCTGAAAAAAACTATATTTATGGTAAAATGTCACACGTATTCGGTGCATATTCGTGTATTTATCATTGAATTTACTATGCTGACAGTGAAAATTTGTGATTTACAATACATTTCCGCTCATTGTAAGTGCTATTCTGGCACGATGAATAACACCCAAGGGACGAAAAATAGGAAAATTAAAAAAAAAAAACTATGCTGTTTGTAGTCGTTGGCTAAACACTTTGAAAATTCTTGAAAAATTATACATTCCTCACTATACAAAACGAATCCGTTTTCTCCGTGTATCCCGAATCAATACACTTACCATGTTCACTCAAAATCATTTCTGTTTACGCCCAATGTGAATGTAAGTATCGCTGAATGTCTGATACGGAGTCACTGACTGGGATACACACAGTTGTTTTCAACTAACTCGTATGTGCTTTTTCCCTTCATTCCTCGCCTCTACAAATCGAGCCATTCGATTCTTAGACCGCAGAAACAGAGAGAGAGAGAGAGAGAAAATAAAGAGCATTAGAAGTTGTACCGAAGACCGGGCACGTACTCAACTAGGTGCAACTCCGTTTATACCGATCACTGACTTAGCTCTTTGCTCGAATGCACGCATACAGATATACGTACTGTGGCAAGAACTTCTCGGAGAGTTCTCGACGCAGGTATCAACGATTAAGGGATATATGGAGCCCACCGCACCATCTGTATTTGATGCCGGTGTTCCTTTACCTTTTGCCACATTGGTATAGACACGTGTTTATTTATGTACGAATCAATATATCTATATACATTCATTCATGTCTACATGTACGAGCTTCTTAATAGCAATGAGAGATATTTCTTAACGATTGCTACACAAATACCAACAACGACATGGCCGACACTCGATTAGGTCATTATAAACTCACGAGCCGCACTCCGCCCGATCGGCATACAACTCAAAGAGTTTCATCGATACTCGTGTAGCGGTGGAAGCATGAAGCAAAATTAATTAAATATACGCGAACAGATGGAACTATATACATTCGTAAATGCAAACGATGAAGACGCGGGAGGAAGTTGAGGAAAGGATGTTCGCGAATATGTGCTGCACGCAGAGTACGCCGCAATGGTACGAAGTTTGCATACAAATTTCCTGATAATTTCATCGGTTTATTAGCAGTCCTCTGCTCTGACATGCGTTAATGCGTTAATGCGTTAAAAGCGATTACATGGATCAACACAAAATTTGACATTGGCATTTAAGTACGAAATTTTGGTAGATTCAATGATATGTGAACGAAAATAAAATTACATGGCATGAAAAAGTTTGCTTTTGTAGGCAGGAGAACATTTGAACGATGTTTTTTAAAATGAATGATTTTAATGTTTATTTTATAATAAAACTATGACACTGAAGTTTGCAGCGTTGACGTCCAACGAAATGATCTGAAAAAACTCTACAAAAATTTCAGTAATTATCCAATTCCGTTACCTGTCTAATTTGCAATTCGTATATAGGTGCTGCTCAGTCTACATCAATGATTCGTGAAATAAAAAAATTTGCAAATTGCTTCCTCAAGATGGTCAGGATGCACGATGCTCAAAGCTTACTCTATAAGGTGCTATTTTTTTCATTTTGGCTTCCTCATAGAGGGAGCTTTCAGCATTATTTTAAAAGCTTGAGAAAACAATTTGTTACCTTTTTAGGCTTATATATTGCTCCTAAAACTGAATGAGGAGCCATCAGAAAAAATAATTTACAAGTTTCAATTTTCATCGTTTTTCTATTTACATTTGAATTAAATAATTCCGACAACTTTGCTGGAAAGTATAGAGGAAGTACAGACTTATACGCAATATCTTATAAAATTTCCAAAAATTAAAACGGTTAGACGATTTTTCGAAAAACTCATATTTTCGTGTAAAATTCCAAAAATTATAAAATTTAAACCGCTCAACAGATACTTCCCAAATTCAATACTAACCTTCCTATAATGATAATTTGTTTATAAAAAAAAAAAATTAGTAATAAATCTTAAAATTTTCGGAAGTTAGAGCGTCGAAGTAGAAATCGTTTTCGAGTTAAAAGCGTTTGAATTTTGCAGTGCCATAACACACACACACACACACACGATGATTTTTCGATGTTTGGGACATTTTGAGCACATTCACATTGAAAACGAGAAAAAAAAAATTTCATCATCACATAGCTTCCTTATGAGAAAGCAAAAATTGGTGAATTAAAAATGTTATTTTCGCTAATTTCGTTGGACTCCGACATGGCAAATTTCAGCATCGTGTAAAACCATAAAAATATAAATGTAAAATTATTTTGATTCATTTTAACTATCAAACTAGCTTACAAAAAAGTGGAAAATGATTCAAAAATGAACACGGGCCCTGTTGTTCCATGTAAATATATGTTCTCTGCTTGCACAAAACACCTGATTATCGTTTATCGCTTGAGTGCCACCTGGAGACACTGTGTCAAAGTAAGAACCCCAGTTTTATCCCGGGGTATTGTTGAATGTATCAAAATTAATAAAAATTCCTCTGAAAACATGAAAATGAGTATTATTATTATAACTATCACAAAAGCAACCAATCTACAAAATTTTTTTTGTCGAGTCGTATTATTCATTGATTAGCAGGTTTCGCAGGTTACACAAACACTCGCATCGATCAAAGATTCTTCCCCTGATGTGCAAAGCTGTCTCGCTGGTCTGCATGGAACAAAATACTTTTGCAGACCTGAGGAAAAGCTCCATAAAAGAAGCTCCGCGGTTCCAGTCACTGGAATATTCATCGGCACGCGCCCGCGTGATCCATCCCCGCGGTACAATGTGTTCGCATATCAAAACTCTGACGACGCGAGCAGTAATAAACTTCACATATTTACATATTATATCCGAGTGCTCGTGTGTGAATTTGTACTTGACTTACTGTTGAAACGTGTACTCGCTACACGTATGTTCGACGGAAGTAGTTAATGTATGAATGCCAAGAGTTGAGCATCTACAAGAATAATCGTGACGCGACAAGTGCCCTGAACAGTTCCATTTCGAGCGTGGACTTGCGATCGGTTTGACCTGATGAAACGAACGCCGCCGTCGCCGCGTACCTCGCATCGGCATTGCGCGCAAGTAGGCACACAATCATTTTTGGCGAGAAGACACCGATAGCGGCACCCCTTTTATTATTGCCCTCGCGCAATTCATTTAATTTGCGAAACGATGCGATTCTCACCGCATTCGTTTGGGAAAAAAAGATTTCGAGCGCACGTTTCGCGCAATTTTCCATCACGAAGTTCATGCATATGTGCTCACGAGTTATGCGCACATGCGAGGAGCAATTTGTCAGCCGACGCCTGATGCACAGGTGTCATCGCATCGACACACATTTCCTTTTTTCATTATTCAATTCGTCGCTTTATGTACTACTTTTCGCGATTAACGGCAACGCTTCTCGGTTCCAAGCCCGCAGGAACGGGACGGGGAAAGATACGAAAGTCGTTGAATTCTGGAACGCCTCAAACTACCGCGCCGCTCGTACGTGCCACGCAATATGCATTCTCCGCTCATTGTTCATTGGAATATTCATTTTGAACCTCCGCATCTTATTCCAACATAATTATCGATATCGACGAAAGAAGAATCGGGCGTAAGCCACGTTTGGGTAATATCCATTAGTTCCTGTCATCAACGCCTTTCTGGGCGGTCTTCAACGAGAATGTCCCCATATTTGAAGCGTCCTGCTACAAACTTTATTCAAGATTCACAGCACCGATACCTCGCTACAGTGTTGAAAATTGCTCGTTCAATTTTATCTTACCAACCAATAAGACACTGGTCACTCGAATATTTTAACATAATCGAACATTTTTTCACTCAAAAGGTGCCTCTGCGTACACGGAGAGACTTTTGTACGAATATTTCGGATGAATTTGCTAGAAAAATTTGCTGTTTTGTAGCAGCGCTGTTCTATATCGCCATTATATTACATTTCACCAAAGTGCATAGTAATTTTGATGCCGAAAGCAGTTCTCTCAAGTTTTACTATGTACGACAGGCAAAATTTAAGTCCGCGACATTCTTACATTGAACGATGTATCGATATCTGAGTGTCACTCGTGTCTTTGGCGAAATGTTAAAAATTGGTCAGTTGGACTGGACAAATTGCTTGAAATTTTACTACGTGCCACTGATTAATTTTCACGTTTGTACTCGCAACGCCTCATGTAATTGGTGGGCGCATGTTTTGCTATGTTATTGAGCAAAATTCAGTGTGGTAAAAGGGAAAATACGAAACTATGCAATTTTTCGTATAGCACAGAGAAACGACTGCTATGTTATCTCCTAAATTTTCATCAAATCATTTCATTATTTACTATGTTTTTTATCAAAATTCGCTCGGTGTTCATTTTTGATGTAATACATCACGTTATTTACTATGAAGTGTGGCAATGGTTTCCCAAACTTTTGCATTATTTGACACACTCCGCAGCGATTATTATTATAATATCGATGTGGTCCAACGTTACTATAAAAACATAGTAATTTTTGCTATAAAAGTCTCTCCGTGTATCGATAATGATATGCCAAAACACAGCAGTCATAATACTCGAGTAACCTAATTTCGTAGCTGATCTCCTATATTGATGGAGAGAATCCACACGACGCTTCCTTCGACTCATTAGAACCAGTTTTATTAAAGTATACTTGGAATAGCATATTTCGAAACATTTGAAACTAAAAAATCCTACGTTTATCTGTCACCGCTTTTGTGAGTTGAAAAAATTTTTACGATTTTGCCAATAATTTTTCTACAGTAAGGCACTAAGGAAGTGTACCCGGGATTCCGATCCTTTTCATCATTTTCCTGACAAATTCAGTTCTCAATTCTTGCTAATTATTTTATGTTACTATTTGGTCCCATCGAGTTTTTTTTTTGAAATTTTAAACGGATAATGATGCAAGAATGCAGATGTCGATTTCAATTACGTTCAAATTCAAAGTTACATAAATTGAGCGAGCGTTTGAAATTCCTCAAGTCTACCGTTCAGGACACCCTGTATGCCGAGTTCTACACTCATCCATGGACACACTATTGCGCCATAGTTGTATAGGCGTCGGAGACTGGGGAGCGAAAAAATGTTGGTCCTCCGGTCTGAATCCGGTGCAGGATGCTTTTTCGGCTGCTGCCATCAGTCGATTTTGGTCTTGTTTATTGGGGATCTACCGGAGCCGTCTTATCGGCCCGGCAAAGGTGGAAGATCAAAGGAAAGTCGAGCGTGGTGCGACGCGAGAGACCGGCAGCATCGACATCGACCGGCGGGGAGTTTCGTTCTTGCTTACACTTGCTTACTTACGCACGACGAGCACCGTATCGCCGCTACTGACTTCCGAGCGTCTCTGTGCCCCGTTGCGACCTCTGCCAGAAACAACACGAGAAAACCCATCGAAAAATACTTCACGAAATTCAGAAGAGTCGACAAAAGACCAAGTTATTTTGAATTTACGCTTCCAGTCGACTCGTTTTCGTTCAATATATGAATAAATCAAAACGAAAAAGTACACAAGCGATCGCCACCTAGCCGTGGAACTTTTCACTTTTTCGCGTCTTTAAAAAAACGAAGTTAAATTTGTCATCAGTTCTGTACAAGGCCTCCGAAAAATTCAACAGTTCGTAATTCGTTAAAGTATAAAGTATTAAAAAATGTATCTGAGTTTCGCACAAACGATTTTTATTCCGCGCGATTGAGAGAGACTCCCGCTTCTGAGAGCCGATCGAGTTGTTTGGCACGAAGGAGAATCCATGGGTAGGCAATGACCGTTGGTCAAGATTCGTCCACGTGCGTGCGTGTGTGGGCTGATCGGTGTGATCTTGGACACAAGCACTGAAGCTAAGAGCCCGAAGTTCCGAGATACGGAAATGGTCGTCTTTAGTGTTTGTTATCAGGCCTGATCCGATACGCTCTCGTCGGTGGATTCACTCTCGTTCACCTACCGCAGCGTTTCCATCTCGGGCGGAGAGTAACAGCAGGTGACTCTTGAGCACCTTTACGTCGCTACCGAAGATGGCACAAATTCGATCCAGTCGAAGATTTTTTGTATTCCTTTTGGAATCTGCGCAGTTGATCAATGACTGTGGACCCTAAACGCGTCCTCAAAGAATTTACGTTCGCATGTTTAACGATAGTTTATTCACTCGATATTCGTACAATTTCATTTTCATTGAACCAAACCTCGTCATGAATAGTAAAAAGCATTAAAAACCACTTACAGTCTAAGCGGATTAGATAAAATTTATAAACTGGTGCATCGAAATAACGTTTAAGTCGCTGTTAGTTTCCCAGCCGATGGGAAACTGTGCCTAGCAGATTTATGGCTCGGCTGAGCGTTAATTGTTTTACGAGCTCGATGAGCGATAAATATTCGCTGCCGAAGCGGGCTTTGAAATCGCGAGTTTTCCGGTTAATTATTCTTGAAATCTCAGCTGGTGCAACAACTCGGCGCACACGAGAGTAACACGCGAAAGCATTAAAACGTACGAGCCCCACACTCCAGCAGGGAAAAACGTTTACATCAGCGCAACGTAATTTACTATAGCGACCGGTGAAAAGGCTCCTTGTATAGAAATACTTCGGTGGATGGTAGCAAGGACGTATGCTAATTCAGGCGCATAAACTCGTCGTAAACTGCGCGGTGCGTGTGGCTGCGGGGCGCTAGTTAGAAAACGAGAGGCATATCGACGAGGATACCCTCGAGAACATCGTTACAAAGATCACGATAATCTCAGGGTGTTGGCTGTGGGTACAGATACGCACCCCAAATCATATACAAACTGAGATTCAAATGAGATTTCATAACACGAACAGAGAGAGGAAAAGCAAGAGCTTAGAAAAGTCGATACCGAGTCAAATTTCGCTTAAGGAGTTTCGGTACGTGATAATGAATGTTAAGAAATTGACAAAATTTGGTGATAACGTTCTTCAACATAAAGTGCAAAGCACTATTTTTTTCAAAATTTTCTTCTACATAGTTCGAGTAATTAAGCATTGAAGCAGAGTTCTTATACTCAGAATGAACACTTATTATTAAGGAGTTTCGGTACGGGCAATACAATGTTGCCATGCTAAACCATGCGAAAAACATGAAAAATTTCAAAAAGTTTAGAATTTTATAAAATTTGGTGAACATATTCTTTAGTGCCAAATTTGGCAATACAAATTTTTTAAGATTTTTCTTCTACACAGTTATCGAGTAATTGATCACTAAGGTTCACGTCTATAAGCATAGCGTTTTCATATATATAGGTATACATTCCGGGCATATGAAATCTGCTTTAATGCGTAATTACTCGATAACTAAGTAGAAGAAAATTTTGAAAAAAATTGTGTTTTTGCACTTGATGTTGAACAACATTATCACCAAATTTGATCAATTTCTTAATATTTAGACTTTTGTACCGAAACTCCTTAAACGCTATGCTTGACACGCGATCTTTCGTGTTTAATAACTCGATAACTGTGTAGAAGAAAAATCTAAAAAAAATATGTATCGTCGAGTTTGGCATTAAAGAATACGATGACCGAATTTTATAAAATTCTGTACTTTTAGAAATTTTTTGGTCTTAACATGGCTTATTAGCATGACAACATTGCATCGACTGCTGTACCGAAACTCCTTAATAACTTTGGTACGTTACTGCAGGCCGAATATCGTTGATCGATGAATCATTCTCCACTGCGGCATGACTCAAGAAAATTTGGAAATGATCCACATTCGAAAAAACGCTCAAGCTTCCGGTATCGATTTCAAAAATCTGAAAATTTCCGATTGTCCACAGTCGTTGAATATGCGCGCGTTACATAAACGTCGAAAGATTCGTTTCAGGAATTAAGTTTCGTGCGTGTAAGGGCGGAAACATTGAATTTTCATGCCACTTTGAGGGCGCCATAATCGCATGGGGTACTTGATAGTCCGGGCGACAGGTAGAAATTTGGCCTCCAGTGCAGAACGAATCTCTCGGAGTCTTGAAGAGCGAGAAAAAACGTCGGCGAAGCAGTACGTAAATTTACAAAGCGTATCGTAAGCGAGGGACGGTGGTGCAGAAGCTGAAAAAATCGAAGGCTCTTAGTTTTCTAAAACCGCTGGATATTTCGTAAGGCAACAGGTTATTGTGCAATTGGCATCCGAATCGTTGTTATTTATTTTTTATTTTCGCCGAATGCGTGAAACTTTCAATTATCGCATAGCCTCGTTACGGTCCAGGATTTCCGGCAGCTTCGCGTTATAATGTGTATACGCTTTATGTGGATAACACATACGTATAGAATCTTGTGGACGCAGAGGAATTTTTATTACCTAGGGGCTACGCGAGAAAGGCGTGCTACTCGGGGTATAGCCGAAAAAAAGGAGGAAAAAGATTCGAAAAATTTCGAGTATCTCGTTGGAGAATGAGTGAAATATAAATAATCATGAGTACGAAGTTTTCTTGACATTGCCCACGCGAGTACGCGCACACACGAAGGCACACGAGAGTGGGATCCGTGCCCATGTGTTTGGTGAATTCGGTGTGGATATTTGGGTACGTCGGTATGTTTTACTTTGGCGCAATCTACATCGTTTGTGGCAGGTAAGTGCTGGACGTGCGACATTTATTAGCAATTATGACATTTCATTGCGTAAAAGTCGTCCGCGGGAGATATTTAACGAGGAATTTTTCTATCACGTGTGCTCACCCGCGAGGCTTCCTTTTCCACCTCTCTCGCTCGCTCTCTCTCGTTATACTCTCCTCTGCAAAAGAGAGTCTTCCGAGATATGAGTTGTTAAGCGAGGCTGCTACGGTGCGCTGATTGCAATCGCCACGGACTTCTAATGCTCCGCACCATTGAGGAGGCTCACGTGCCAAGTGTGTCTGTGTCCTCGTGCGTGTTTGTTTCACACAGAGTCTTAGAAATCGCGACGGGATAATAAAAATACCAGGCGAACGGTAGCCCGATCTCTCTCACTGTGTTTCGTTGAAAACGAGAAGCGAGATCTCGGCTTTGAGAGCTGAATGGAGAGTGCTGGAGATCGATCGAAATGAAACGACAACCGAGACGACGACGACGACGACGACGACGACGACGGTACCGTCGCTCGTACTGTACCCGCATAGATCTCTTTTGCACGCGGAATCCACGCGAGCGCGCGATCAATTAATATTGAACGACACCGGACGCGCGAGGCTACTGCCAAGTAGTTCTTTACTCTACAGCTCGATCGGAGCTAAGAAAACCTCTTTAAAATCGCTATATAAAAGTCTAAACGCCAGAAACATAAACTCCGCCGAAGGGAGAGCGAGACGGACGAACGATTGACGAGTCCGTGCTTCTCTCTCGGTCGCGCTTGCTCTTTCCGCCGCAACACTCTATCTTAATGTCGGAAACGCGCGATTAACTCTCAACGTTTTTTTCATTCGCGCATTCAATCGATAGGCCACTTGCAGAATTGCATTGCCCTCGTTGGAAGAAATCAAGAAGCAAACCCATTCCAGATAAACATACTATACGGATGTGTGTGTGTGTGTTAATACATATATTTACGGATCGAGGACACCAATAATTCGTGCAGGCTCCTTCGAATCGATTCGCAAAAGCAGCGAGGACTCGTATCTCCGATTCTACGAGCCAGTGATCAAAGGCTTGTAAAATGAAGTTGCTTGTGACGACACATGTGGCTGGAAAGAAATTATTATTTCGTGAGCCTTCTTGGTATCGCATCGATGGCGCTCGTAATTAGTCGATCTTCATTTCATGTACGCTTTTATAACTCAATTGAGTCGGATGACCAAAAAAGAAAGAATTGATCGACGATTTTCAGAGAGCATTCAATGATACTGTTCCCAGGATATTCTCTGAATGGAAAATAAAAACATTTGACACCTCCCCACTCTCGATAATCGTCCTTCAAGGCAATTCCTGCCTCACCAATGACATCTCAACACTTTGACTCTCTCCTTTCCGTCCTGATATCACGAAGAATGGTGTACTTAGACTAAAAACAGTACAGCCAGTCGGAATGCAGTGTTGCGGGGCTACTCGTTGGGGCCGAGGTGAGTCTCGAGGAGGCAGAGGCGAAGAGAAAAGAGCTTCTGACGTATCGTAATGTCTACCAGGGAGAGATGTGTGGGATGCTTTATTTCTTCACCTCTGTACCTTAACCGCCCTCTTTTTCATTCTCCCTCTGGCACACTCATGCGCCGCGCGTCCACGTCTTCTTCTATCGCCGTACGAGCATTCTGACGACGTCATGAAACGGGCCGAGTAGATTTACAGGACGCTTCAGAAATGGAGGCTTCCGCAAGATACTCGGACGAGGAAGTTCGCAGCTTCGGGTGCGTCGGAGAATCGGTATTGTCGGATGCCAAGTCCGCTAATCGGTGATTCACGGACGGTTCTCCATAATGAAAAATGCAAAAGAACCTTCTGGAATTTCGTAACGCAACTCGCTCCCCCGGACCCGGTACGCTTTCTAGGGAATCCTGTATCCCCGTGAAAACTAATCGCGATGTTCGCTATTTACTCACGGGTGCGAAATTACTGTAGGCTACTACTCGGCTGCTCGTCGCCGTTACCGCGAACTATTCGAAGCTCCGACGCGATGATGCTCCCTGCCTCAGCTCCCTCTTTCCTTCTTGGATATTTAGCCTCTCGCTTCGTCTCTTATATGCGTGGACACACGCACACACAGCTCGGTGCGTGAGATATGGCAACCCCTTGAGGCGAAGTATGTACGCGCACAACCGATAATTGTCGCGAATCCCAGCAATGCCGGGGGACAATCCATTCTGTCGGGATTTACTACCGTTTGCCGGCTTTGACGTGTTACTCCTCTCCCATCGTATATCCCCCGTAGTGACCGAGAAACTGAGATAATACACGGCCAGGAAGAGAGGGAATTGAGTTGAATTCGAAGCCACCAGACTCGGCGAAGCTCCGAGGAGAAAATCGTGCCCCGAGACACAAATACTTATTCGATGTCTATCTCTCCCAGCAGCACAGCTCTGCAACGACCTTCTCAGATGACAGTTATCGCCCGCCTAGAAATTTGTTAGGGTTCACCTGTTCATGATGAGGTCATGATCAGGTTTTGAAACGGGCAATCCTATTGTTAAAAGCCTGATGTGGCCGCTATAAGGTTTTCCACAATAATTTCCAAAACAGCCTAATCTAAAATGGCCCTGATCGGGTTCGCCTAGATAAGGCCTTTTTGACCGTTATCTCATTCAGGTCCTGCTCAGGCTCGACTTAATCACGCCATATGTGGAAATCCTTATGAGATTCCAGCTGGAATCTACCACAATACTGCCTTGACAGTACTTGTTCTATTAGGTCCTTCCAAGGCTTGCCTTATGATTGGCACACACGCGTATTCGAATAGATGGTGAATAAGTTATATTCCATTCGTGTTTTGTACGAGCTCCGAGTGACAAGTTTCCAAGTGATTTTCAAAGTGAGTTTCCATATATTTGATGAAGTTTTATTCTATTCGTATTTTATAAAAGATCCGAGTGACAAGTTTTCAACTGAAATCAAACAATAAAAAAATTGTATCTGAACATAAGTTGAAATGAATCGAGATGACCAACGTCGGTATAAGGCGCGTATGCGTATGCGAAGATATCGCTCTATGCGTAAATTTACAAAAGGTATGTACAATTTTAAAGTGATTTGCATTAATTATATGAACGAATTAGAATTGTTGACATTATACAAACGAGCAAAAATTGTGTTGAGAGAATTATTGATACAAATTTGTGATTTTTCTCTTAGAAATTCTAAAATTGTGCCAATCTTAGCACACCAATCATTTTATTTTATTGTTCAATATTTCACAGATTTACATAGCCCGAAAAAATTCGCCAGCAACGAGAAGAAATCCGTAAGCGTCAAAGATTTTGATCAAGCTGTTGGCAGAGTCATCAACAATGCCAAGGATTGGAACGGAAATCGGGCTATACGCTAAAAAAATGCCCAATAAACGCGTATTTTTAAGAATATAAAATTATACTCTTTATCCACACGTTCCTCAAATTTGACAGTTTATAAAACATAATTATTAAATTATAGGTTACACATGTCAGAATATTCAAAAAAAGACTTATAATTTACATGATTGATTTAATAAAGATTAATAAAATAACGATGTCTTCTAGAAGTCTATGTGCACGAGATTTTCATGTAGGACAACCTGACAGTAGCCTAGTCGAAAACCCTGATCACCGCCCGGTCAGATAACCTGATCAGGGTCTGTAAACGAACGTCAACCGACCCGGACCAGGGCGCCTTATTCGGGCCTGACCAAGCAACCTGGTCACGGCCATTTGTTTCAGGGCGTAACATTTTGGAACAGGGCGTCATCAGGTGGCCTTACAAGCGCCCTACCAAGGCAGCATGGCAGCCTGACAATACCCTGAGGAGGTACCTAGGAAACTTTCTAGGCGGGCGGTGCACCTTTATGTCGACGCAACTCCACTTCGAATTTTGCGGACGCTTGATTCTTTGCCAAAAGAACAGCAAAAGACGAGAGGCTCTCAAAATTAGACTGCGAAGAAAAAGCAGATTTGATAAAACGGCTTTGAGGGGTCTACCATTATTAGAATTTTCAAACAAACGATTTATTTTTTATTGAGCTGTCTAAGTCAACTTTTGAGCGACGTTTACTCGGCTGTCTGAGCGCGCTAATACGCACCGGTGCGCTTGCTGAAAACTCCGAAACTATTCAACCGATCCTTACCAAAATTTTAGCGCATGTTCTTCGTGACGAGAACTATCGCGCATGCCATACGAATTTTGAAATTTTGAGGGTAACTATTGTACAAAAAATGATGAAAAAAACGTGCTTTTTCATGGTTTTTGGAAAAATGGCCGCCATTTTGTCATTTTTGAAAAAATCAAATATCGTGTGTGATATGCGCTATAGCTATTGAATCTAAAACCATTTTTTATTTATTTCTCCGATGATCCATTTCAAAGATTTTATCAACAACGCACACCCTTTTTTTTGGACCTGTCTTCTCCCCCATTTTCTGTACGAAAACTGAGTAAAATTTCTAAAAAACGTGTATTTTAAGGGTATATTTTTAGGCCTAACGCTTTTTATATTTATAATTTAGACTGGTCAAAAAAAATTGGTGAAAAAAGTTTTTTTTGTGCCCGTCGAATTATAGGGTAGACCCTTTAAAATGTTTCAGTATTTGATGACGGGTGAATTTCTGGAAGTTGGCATTTGACTGAAGTTTGTTTAACGAGCCCATTCGATAATGCATTATTTCTGTATTTGCTGACATTTGAGTTTATAAAACTTGCTGGTATTTGAATGAAGTTTCTTGAATAAAGAAACTGAAGCTTGAGAAAGATTCGAAGGTTTTGTTTCAGTTTTTATTGTCGCAATATTTTTTCTTCGAGCGTGACAAACGCAGCGATTGTTCGAATCATCTTTCCGTGAACTCGATGCACACCACGCTCGCGTTCTACGACCAGGAATAACGTGAAAAGGACTTCATTCAATTCTAATGCAACGACGACTTCGTCACGCCAGCATTCATTGAATATCGACATTCCGTAGATCGAGTATTATCGATAAAACGAAATGGAGTCATTCTTTATTCGGTATTTGAGATTTTTCAAGGTGATACGTGCCAGATGTAGGAAGTGAAAAAATTCACTCGCGTCTGCATCGCCGCTACTGCCGATTTGATCCTGTCGAATAATAAATTCCCGTTAATTTAAGCATAGAATTTGCCAAAGTTCTTCGGTGGTTTTTCGATACCAAAACCGTTGCTGACTGTCGTTTTGCATCAATTGAAATAACTGAGATAAAGCGAAGTGCGTGAATTGCATAACAAAACAGGAAAGATGACGAAAAAACATAAACGTGACCTCTTTCCATGCAATCTCAAGCTTTTCCTCTTAGATTCAAGTAGTTTAATTCGGTTTTAAGTAGCAATTACGAGGCCGATTAACACTGACGAGGTATCAAGATTCAAGCCGGAGGCTTTTTGACATCTGAGAAGACGAAAAATATTCTCTAACATGCGAGAGAATCTCAGTACGACCAGATTCCACGGAATGCTTATAATTTTACGAGCCTCTTTAATATTCGCTCGTCTTGGCTTCTGCGGTAGCTGTTCCGCCGCGATCTCCTCTCGCAGGCGGTCTCCTGCAAACTCTATACGCCATTTACCATCAGGCTGCTCGTCCCCTCGTCATCTCTCGAGAGCATCTCACCTCGCTTGAAATTCCTAGAGCTCTCTCACTCCTACGTCGCGTTGCTTCTCGTTTTACCAAGCTTCGGCGCTCGTCTCCTCGAAGTATACCTGCTCCTGGAGCTTTCCCTCGTGCCATTCCACCTACGAGACCTAACGCGATTGTTCGACTCGGCTGAACCCTTTCCTCTGCAACGCCCACGACGCGCATTCTCGATCGTGTTGTCAAAACCAACATCAGTCATAATCGAGGCTACACCCAGTGAAAATATTTTCCCAATGTAAAATCAACTAGCCATATTTTTATCATCGCGAATCCCACGCCGAAAGTTTTCAAATACGCGGACGAAGACTTTGAAAAATGCTGAAAATGTTGAAAAAACAATCTCAAACGTTGTGTTTATTTCGAAGAGGCGCACAGTTTGAGGAACATCGAAACGAGAAATTCCTGAGAAGTGTTCAATTAACACAAAACTTGTCCCCGAATAAATGGAATCATTAATTAGTCGACGAGGGTCTCTTCTCCGCCACGATTCCTTACGTATTTAATGGGGAACCTTTTTCTCGAGCCTCTCTCACTCTGCTACGGCTCGTGAGATGTACTATTGAGAGTAAAAACCTGCTGGAAGAAGTTTCGAGGTCTTATCACCTGTCACTCTCGTGTGCACTACGCACCGCGATCTCTGTATATTTATGTATGCGAATGTGACCGTGTGTTCAATGTTACCGCGTACGGTCCGAGGGCTGGAGGCTCCTCGTTCTGCACCTTGAGAATGTAACACGCAATCCCATTGCATTTCCTTCCTCAATCCCGCATTGAAAAACTGATGAATTAATAAAAACTATTAAGAGTAATAAGGAGTCCATATCGGCCTCATTAATCGCCTTTTCTTTCACGACCTTTATCAATAATCATTGACCGTTTAATTAGACGCGCATCAGATACGTGTTTGTGACGAGAGGGGGAGAGAGAAAAGTTTCGTTAATTGGCAGGAGAATTATTTTTGTCGAAGGATCGTTTAACTGACTCGTACGAGGAGACTAACTTTATTTGTCATATATAACTCTCGTTTAAAACGACTGTTTTCCTGGATCGAAAACGAGTGAAATTGGGCCCTGATGAGCCATGCGTTTGGTGCGATGGCCGCAGGTCTTTGGTGACGATTTTTTAGCCAACAATTATTAACATCGAGTGCAAGATCGTCTGATAATTCTCGAATCGTTCGCATCACCGAGGAGCTCGTGCGACCCAATTTTTCTTATCAAACATCGAAGTATTGACAGCGCCAAGACTGCAAGTGCCAACAATCTTTTCCAGCCGGTTACGACACGAATCCCAAGTCGTCCACTTGTATAAACTCAAGATTGTGTCGGCTCCGTCTTAACTTAAGAGAGGTCGCACTGTATAACTTTATCGTTGGTTTATTCTTGTTTCTCAGCGCGTCTGCGAGCGGACATGTGATTTTATTACTATGACGAAAAAGGGTCAGGGCCAGAAAAAAGAATGAAAGAGCAAAGCGCGCAGTGACAAGAGCCAATGACTCAAGTCTCGACTCGGCTCATTCGATTCGTCACTGTCAACCGGCGCGATGTCATGGTCACTGGTGCGCCCGCGCGCACGCGCGCCCCTGCCATAGATGAGAGGATAGATAAGCGCGCGCGCGGGAGGGATGAAAAATGATCCGCGAAAAACTGGGAGGCATTCCTCGAGGAGTGCTCGAGCTCTCTCGAGGGAGACTTCAGGGCTGGAGGGTGGGGGGGGGGGGGGAGAAGGAGAGGAGGAGAGAATAAAACTGCCACCATGAGAGGAAAGAAGCAAAAGTCTCCTCGGAACCATAAACTTTCTTCAACTTCCACGGGAAAATCTAATTCCGAGGGCTGTCGTCTTGGAAAGCGTTGTGACCCCTGGCAGGTCAAAATAAACAAAGGAATATGCAAACGAGATATCGAGCAAGCCCGTAGGACTGAATCCTCGAACGTGAGGATTCGTAATCGATTTTGCTGAGTTAAGAATCTTCGACGAGTATCTTGAGGCTTTCCTGAATTTTAAGTATACGTCTTCATGGGTGGGTCCATCGGAGAGAGAGTCGATAATATTTTGCTGCCTCATGCAGAATACTTTTGTTTCGGTGTCATTGTTTCGTTGATATTCCGTTGGAAAGGTCTCGAGTGCTCGTATCGATCACAGTAAGGAATTGATGGTTATTTGAGCTCTCACGAATCGTCTCAGGGGACTGGCTTTTTCGAGGAAAAATGCAGCAGAATCTTACGGGAGTTTCCAAATAAAGACGATTTACACGGTAAACACGGTTAGCATCATTTCTGTGGCTCGATTAGCCGGCGCGCGGAGCTCGAGTTTCTTTCAAAGGAAAACGTTTCTAATTAATTAGCTGGTAGATTCGTCGAATCCCGGAAGTGCGACCCGGTTGGAGAGAATTACCGGGGCGCTCTGATGTCGGCACGGGATAATTGTCTCCGTTATCTCCCTTCTTTCTCTCTCCCATTAATAGGAATGGATGAGAGTTCTCTCCAGGTGCGACATTACTTTAGCATCTAATTGAAATTCTCATCGAGCTGGATAGAAGCGAACATGAAATCATGCGCGTCCATTTGCTACATTTTGCATCACCGGAAGCGACGACAATACGACGAGGAAAATTTCATCGTGAACGTTCTTCTCAATTAAGACCAGTGTTCAAGCAACCTGGCGTCTTTTCAGACACGCCAAATAAATCGATCCTATTACTTTTCGTATCGACGGACAATTACGCGAATTACAATCGAATTAATTGAAGCATATACGTCACCGGGTGACAGGCATTATTCCAGGAGACAATTTAATATTGTCAAACATGTGTCTACGCACCGAATATGGAATATATGTGCTGTATAACAAGCAGGAATGTAACGCTCAGCTAAAAGAGAGAATGAGAGAGAGAAGGAGAATCACCTGCTGTTACGTATAACAGTTTTGCGCTAATTAACCAAACGATTAATTAAAAATGATGAATTGACAGTAAGCCATGCCAGCTGCGTCGACCGTGAGGTTAAGCACGAATGACTTTGAAATCCATTCGTTACTGAGCCGAATGCAGGCTCATCCATGCATACAAACCTCGAACACAGTCAATCACTCTTATTTACCTTCTTATCGTATCTTATCAGTCGGTTGATAAGGAAAAAAACACTTGTACAATCGAGATAACACCGCGCGAGCTCATGTACGACAATTTTCTTGTGGTTTACCAAGAGCTGCGGTGTCCGAGCGGTTAAGGAGATGGACTTGAAATCCATTGGGTTCTACCCGCACAGGTTCGAATCCTGTCCGCAGCGAATTTTTTTTTTCCTTTTTTTTATGACAAATTTAATATGACAAGCCTCAGATTACGTCAAAAGCATTCGGTCGCTAGCGGAACGTTGGAATGACGGAAGAAATCTTTTGACGGGATTCGCAGGGAGATAAAACTTCCAAAATGCTTAAACGATTTTTTTTCAATGATTCCTAACGAATCTCGAACGTGAAATGAACATGATTTGAAAAACTATACAGAGAAAACATATTCGCTTTGTATAGTGAGGAATATATTATTTTTCAAGAATTCTCAAAGTATTTAGCCACCGACTACAAACAGCAGTTTTTTTTAAATTTTTCTATTTTTCTCCCCCCTGAATTCTAAACAGCTTTATGTGGATTGCAAAAAGCCATGCACGCGAGAACTATATTTCTTTTTGTTTTCGAGTGTTATATTCATCGTGCCAGACTAGCACTTACAATGAGTGGAAATGTATTGTAAATCACAAATTTTCACTGTCAGCATAGTAAATTCAATGATAAATACACGAATATGCACCGAATACGTGTGACATTTTACCATAAATATAGTTTTTTTCAGAGTTGTCCGAGCATACTTTACGATATAAAAATTTGAAGTGACTGAAAATATTTTTTACTATGCTTATAGAGAAAAAGAGTCTTGAGTCTTTTGAATATAAGTTACGGTTATTGGTCTTTTTACTGTGGCGGATCGCGGATAGAACAATTCTTATTACTCCTCTTTGAATTAATACTGCAATCCAGTCCGTATATACTGTCCCCGAGATATTATATTCCTAGTACTTTCCTCTAGAATTTTTGGCCTCGTTTTCTCCGCGTATGGCCAGCCAGACGTGAATTTTGTTGCTCCAAATGAAAACGTGTAAACCAGCATTTTGTTCGTGCTTAATGTTCATTTGCGATGTTCCATAGGCAGTTGAACATGAGTATTAGATGAAACACGTCGGTGGAAGAAAAAAAAAGTGGCGCCTGAGGAAAGCGCGAAATTCATAGAGTTTTATGCCTTTTCTTACAATATTCCTCGAAGTGGAGCACGCACTTGGGCACGTGAGAGTGCGCTTGAATTAAAACGTGAGGAGATGCTTCGTGAGAGTTGGACGAGCGTAATGGGATCCGTGCGAGGGCGTGCTTATTTGTTTCACAAAAATTCCTAGCTGTATACATACGTCGGGATGTTTTATTCTCACTTCGTCTTGCGATGAGCGAAGGAAAAGGGAGAGCCTACACTCGCGAGGCTTTTCTTGGCCTCCTCTCATCATTGCACATTATGTCTCGGATTATCTCCGTCCCCGTCTCTCTCTCTCTCTCTCTCTCTCTTTCTCTCTCTCTTTCACTTCAGGGTAGAACCGCTCTCGTCTAGACACGTAATTGAAGAAACAAAGAGGCTGAGCAATTACGCTCACAATTGTCTGTATATATACACATACATTACGAGTTCATACAGCGGGGAATCTCATAAGGGCGGAGGAAAAATATGGCCGCCTCATCCTCCGCCCTTTTTCTTTCTTTCCTTTTCATATTATTTCTCTCCACACACACACACACAGACACACATCCAGCCCCGGTGCCGAGTGGCATTTTGATTAAATTATAACCAAGGCACTCATAAAGCTGTCTCGAGGCATCAAACCAGAGACAGGCTCTAGCCGTAATGTGTGCCATAAGATATTACTCTCTTGGCAAAAAAACCGAGAGCAAAGGGAGGGGAGCGTGTCGATTAAAATGGCTACCGGAAGTGCGCTCCTGCATTTCAAATAAAACCGACGGAACGAGGCTCAAACGCGTATTCCGATAGCGCAATTGGCATTAATGAGTCGCCTTTGAAGCTCATTCGGATATCTCGTTAAGCACTCTTTTATCCTAATCTGTTGGTTGAAAAGAATCGCACGTCGTTCCAATGAAAATCTCTTCGGAAATGATTCCAACGATTTTCAGCCAAAGGTCGCGCTCGAACGGGCTGAAATACACGAAGAAACGACTCACTCGGATCAACTGTAACTTTACCGTTGCTCGAGAAGAAAATAAAATACGAAAAAAAGAAAAAAAAAATCAACGCTAATGAAGGGTTTATGAACCGATGCGACCACTGAATGAGATTAATCAACTTTTTACGGCGTCAATTATTTCTCTATATATAGAGGCAAAGCGTAAATGTACGAGTGAACTCATCTGGAAAGCGAATTACAAAAAAGGATGCACTCGATAATTGCATCCCGGTGATTTGATGCAGCAGCTTTTTTGAATCCAGGTTTATCGCGTATTCCGATCCAGGATTTCCTAGATCTGACGGACGCGCAGACGAGCTCATGTTAACTCACCTTGTGAACCTCCACGGGGGCAGGAGGAATGTTAACATCGATTTATTCAAGGGCGTATGTTACTCGCGTGAGATCCTTTTACCTCGTAAACAAGAACAGGACGAAAAGGTGGAAAGAGAACGACGTTGGACTGCGCGATCTGTTTTTCCATGTAGAGAGAGTCTCCTAGAACCATCGCTATCAAAGTAAATGAGTAGCTAAAAAGAAGGAAAAGTTTTTTCCATTCGTTTGCGTTTTTCGATGTACGCGTCTCGTGACATTTCAATCAAGCGCAGCGACAGCCGACTGATCGCGCGTTTAGGGAGCCCTGCGCTGAAGTTTTCACTCTTTTCGTCGCGTCAGATTAAAAAAAAAAAAACCAATTTTACAGTTTTCATACACTTCAACAAATTTTGCTCCTGAGAATGATGCGAAGAAATGATTTTCGAAGACAAAACTAATGCGAGCACGCGAACCGAACGCTTGATTTCCAGCGAGCTGAGGAGGGAGAAAAAATTTAATGGAAAACATGAAAATGCCACTGGACCGAGACTCGTAATGACTTCATTCCTCGTCTGTACGTATATCCTGGATTCTGCCATGAATCTTGAGAACTGCATGTTTCAAAGTACAAAAAAAAAGACTCAAAAAAGGCAAAGCGAGGCCGATTACTCGCCGGAGTGTGACCGGTGCATATCAAGCGTGTGTTGCATTGTGGTGCGCATCGACGCACGATAAAAGTGCAGCAAGATACACACCATGTCCGATAATCACAGTCGTATATACTACAGGAGAGCGTGGTGTTTTAGCGTGGAGCTTTAATTGCTTCGGTGCGCCGCATACATCGCGAGAAATCATTGCTCTTTATTGGCTGCGGTTCGAGGCGCGGTGTTCCCTTTGTACGGGAAGATTGGCGCTGTCTCTCTCGCTCGCTCTTTGTTCGCAGGAGAATTATTTTCGCTGTGACGGCCATAGGAAACGTGGAAACAAAGATAGCGGGAGGCACCGGGGGGAGGGTAAATGTCAGGGAAGGCAAAAGTTTTCTCCGTTAAACGAAAAGTCAATGTGTATGGAAGTTGAAAAGTGTCGATGCCAATGAACCACGATTTATTCAACAGTTCGAATCCTTTCGCCTCATTCGAATGCGAATTCGCGGTTTTCTTCGATATTTCTCGCAGCCCCCGAAGAATTCAAGGAGCGAGAAGTGTTGAAGGGTAAAAAAGATAAAGATCGGGTGTTTCGCACGGGCAAGCGGAGTAAAAAGCGTTTCATCGTCTCGAAGAGTCTCGTTTGATTCGCGCTCCCGTTCTCGCTGTGCACTCGTCAACCTCACCAAAAGTTTAATCTTCCGTGCCGAGAGAGCTTTTCATCGCGCGAATATCGAAGAATTTGTCGCTCGACTTGAGTCAAGCAAAGTGCGAGAACATCAAAGAATCTTTTGCTTAAGAGCCTCGGAGATCTCGGGGCCCAACCCCTCGAGAGGAGCGTGGACCTGAGCATCAGACTTGCCTCTCCGTTGCTTCCATTACCTCAAAGCCTCAGGGTTACGTGCGCCCTCGAGCTCCTTTTTCTCTCTCCTTTCCTCCGGCTCTTTCTATCCGCGTTTTTCTTCGAAGCCACCGTAATAATCATTTATTATCTCATGGAAGTTTCACCGCGCTTGTAATGAGTGCGACGATGTGATGAAGTTGGAAAATTAGTGCTTTGTTTAAAAATGATCTGCCCCGGTAAATATGAAAGTTGGAGGTTCGCCGGGGCTCTCATCTCCGGAGAAAAGTAAGAAAAGGGCTGAGAGGCCTCGCAGGAACTTTCTTGCCCAATATTGTATACCTTTCCGCAGGGTATTACATCGCCGAAAGCTTTCGCATAGTTCGAGACAAATTAAGAGCCGATATATACACCCGGAGGGCCACTCAATTCCCCTTTTTTTTTCCTCTCGTTCTCGCTAACTTGAAAACTTATTCTAGAAGAATGAAAACTACGACAGCTCTCGACAGGGCGACGATTCACTGCCGAGAGTTCCACTAGTCGATAAAATTTACAAGCGTCGCGATCGATAAATCAATCTCACGGTTCGAGCCCCCCGCAGTGATTCCAATGGCACTAGTTTTTACGTCGGAAGCTGCAACTGCAGCAAAAAGGAGCGACGCGCAGGCTTCGATGCCTGAAAATTAGCATCGCGACGACGCTCCGCATCCCGGAATTCTTCTCTCCTTACTTTCGCTCGCGCTTTCTTTTCCCCAGTACACGCACCCATCGAAGCAAAAGAATATTTTATTTTTCAGAAAGTCTCCTCTGCAGTGTGACATTGCCCAACTCCCGTTGCTCACCATCTGTTCTTAATTCATTCGCCTCGCGAGATCTTTCTGCTGCCGTACATGCATTCGCACAGATGCACATTTGGTTATGGGGTTTCGCGGGGTGCCGGCTCGCACATCGCGAATACATTCTGCAGGGTAATTCGAAAACGCGAGCGAATTCTGCCGGAATTCTGTGCCAGAGAGCGAGGGAATCTCGTGCCATGGGTATATTATTGAGCCCAAATGGATTACCTCCGTGGAGTCTGAACAGCACGCGTAAAAATATGTTTTTGTATACGTGTACAGAAGCGTGTTTGTATGCGCACACGTGGCAGTTGCACATCAGCGAATTCTTCGAGCACCTCGATCGCGGGATCGTGGCTGTTTCTCGTGTGCGCGCGTATATTTTCGATGCATTAACGTACGCGCGGTTCTCGTGTATGACAGCGTTCGTTGCAGGCGTGGCGAGAGAACGCGCGCGAGCGCGATTCGGAGATTCGAAGCCCGTCGGGAATGTCCCGCTCATTAATAAGAGCGATTTCGTGTACGGGAACTCGCCACGGAGAAAGAGCGAGAGAGAGGGAGAAATCTGCCAAGACTTTCGGCTCATGTGCTCCTCTTTTGCCTCCGTTGATCGGAGCGCGCACACACGCAAACAAAGCCACGTGTTCCCGCAGCATAATTCTTACACTGGCTCAACAACCGAACCGCAACTGCGCAGCCATACGACAAAACTCGCCAAGAATTCGTGGCGCGGGCATACTTTCATCAATTTCGGATGCAACGCGCTCAGCACACTCTCGTGCCCGTTGAGCACACGAGAATCCCGGACTTTCTGTCACACGTCGACTTTCCGCCTCATTTCATTGACGACTTGCCTATCCGCGCGGTGAGACTTTCGCCAAAAAGGAAGCATCGGGAACCCCCTGTGCGGCCAGTGCCCTCGCCTTTATTATCATCGCGTTTTATGGACGACGACACAAGTTCATTTGCCAAACGTACCCAGCACGGCTTTCGCCTTCCTTCGAGCATCTGCTTAACTTGTAGCCAGCCCTCTATTCAGGGACTCATCTTAATACAATATTGAGATTACTGAAATGTGAACCGCGAACCGTTCGACTCGTGCTTATCGAGTCGAAGGCGTCAGGAAGCCTCTCAAGTGTCTCGCACCGTCACGCGGTTACTACGACAGATAAATCACTTACGAACCCATGCGACTAACGTACCCAGTATGGAAAGGCACTAGAAACTGGGAGTTACAATACGCGTCCTCGAACGAGCGTGCATGCGTGTGGATCGACAATGGTATGCCTCTAGTGGAGATGCTGGATTATTATCCGAGTGAACTTGGTCTGGCATGCGTTTAATTCTCAGCAGGCAAACTTTGCTGGCTCTATATTAACTCGCGTTGTTCTACTGGTTACCGGGAGATACGGTTAACCGGGCCGCGACTCCGGAGCTCATCGAATTAACCCTTAGGTGCTATGTGCGTGGCTCGACTCGCTTCGCTCAATGCCTGCGCACGCTTTCCGCGCTGCTTCGCCCTGTTCAATGTGTATTGGTGGAATATAAGGGATTCGAGCTATTCCGAAATTGAACTTCGAGCTGCTGGAACCACTAAACTTGGATGGCCAAGCCCGACGATGTAGAATCCCGAGGAGCCGAGATCTCGAAGGCACCTATGATCAATCGGAGGTTAAAAATCCTCCATTTTTTGGCGCATCCCAAAAGCTGAAGGTTCTCGGAATGAATGCTCGATTGGAATCGTGTCAATGGAGCGTTCGATATACTTCGGCTGCGACGCTGCGTGTTTCTATGACGTTTCGAACGTTATACAATGGCGAAGCAGAAGAGCGAAAAGTACGCAGGCCATTATTCAGAAGCGAGGCAACCAACGTACATATCTCCAGGGGCATATAACGCTCGAGGAATCTTAAAATCTCGCGAGTGTGTCGAGTTGTTTCACTGATGGATCGTACCGATGTCAAGATTTAATGGTTTCTGATGGATATACGCCAGTGGCAGTCCCTCGCTCCGGTGAGTGCTCTCGCACCGAGTTCACGGATAACAGATTTATTGCTAATCGCGTAAGTCCACCGGCGAAGCGCGCGCGCGCGGTCATTGTGCACTTGCGACTCACAGCTCGGGAAAGCCTTGCGCGCTGCTGGTTATCCATCGATTCTCAACAGTCTTAATAGCTGGCAGGTCGTAAATATTTCACGTTCAGCTCCGAGTGATTATCAACGTCGTTATTTTACACGAATCTAGTGCTTTTCGTTCGATTTCAATCGGGAACATGCTAGGCGTAAGGAACTGACGGTGGAAAAAAATGTTTTGTGCGGATGGATCTCGAGAGCAATGTCTTCATCCCGCGTTGACGATGCTCTTAAACTTTCTGACTCGGTTTCATCCAGGCGATTCTCACCGCGCAGAGTGCACGATACAAGACATTCGTTCGCGAGGATTCTTCGCGTGCGCTCGGAGCACGAACCCGGTCACCTAAAATCTTCGGGCAGAATCGTAGATTCGTGGCCTTCGATCCAACACCGTCCTCCGTATCTCCCTGTCCGTTTTTATCTCGAGCTTTCGTCCACGAGTGAACGGAGCCTCGCTGCTGTTGGTACGGTGTAAAGATGCCCGGATAAGCGAGGATATAAATGGTTCCTTCGCTGATGGTTTCCGCGGAGCAAATTTAGACCACTGTCACCTTTTCTATACCTCGTACGAGGATTTCACGAACGCATACACGCATTCGGAGCCTCAAAAATCAGCGTGAAACGGCGGGCCGAAGGATTTTTAACGAATGACCGAGGGAGGAGGGGGAAGAGAGCGAGAAACCGAGGGAACACAAGTGACCCTTAACTGGTAAGGCGAGAATGGCACCGGTATGGAAATACGAATCGAGATCTCGCTTTGCAGGCTGATTTTTATTTTATTTTATTTTATTTTATTCTGAAAACGGCGTTTTGTGTCGAGCACGCGGAGGCGTCGTTGCGCGATCGAACGGGTACCTCCTGACACATATACAGACTTCTTTTTGTGCCTCGAGGTTAATTTCCATACGTGTTACCGCGAGGTGTAACTTCTGTTTATCTTCAAATCTAACCGCTGTAAGTTAGCGACCGTAGCTGGACCACCTTGACGTTTGGCATCGCGTGTAAATGAATACAAGTATATTCTAAGCTAGGGGAAGCATCAGCTAATGCGCGGACTAAGAAAATCATCGAAGTGGCAAGAAAAAATCTTTTATTCCGCGCGCAGTGGAATCTTATCGAACGGGTGAGAAACCGTTAAATTCGTTTTCCCGCTGCTTCGTCGTTTTGTCGCCAGTTATAAAGGTCGGCTTCGCGAACTTCTAGTCTATTCGATTGCCTGCGCACGAGTCTAGGAATATTATTTTTCAAACACCTATCCGAATAACTCGGCATAAGTTCGGAGCTTGTATAGTCAACGACGAGAGATAAAAACTTCCGAGTCTTCAGATTTTATGAACGAATGATGGAATTTTTTCAACGTACGTAGTAAAAATTCCACGGGGGGACTGAAGGTCAACCGATAAAGAAGAAGCTTTTCGCGTAGATTCTTATGAAAATGTGGCTAATCAGAAAAGAGGACTGCGCCATTCCAACGGTTCAAGATCAAAGACCTCGCGGGTACGAGCAAACACGTAAAAGATAGTCCGCACACTCGGAAGCCTCGCCCAAAGTAGGAAAAGTCATTACATTTGTTCGATCGTCATTCAAAGTTACTGCGAACAGAGGCGGCGCTCCATTTATCCAAGTTTAACTACATACTCAATATATCATCGGCTTTCCTCACGACAGAGCACACGCGCGTGTGTGTATTCAACGATTTGAGGAATTCGGCGCTGGGCGCAAAGTGATTAAACGCTGAGTTGTCATCGTTCCTCTGATGGAAGACAAAGTTGCCTCAAGAGAGGGAGTAAAAGAGATGGAAAAAACGTATTATACACGCGCTGTGAGCTCGCGCGGCGCTACGACAAAACGTGTCTCTCTCGGTCGTCGCACTTCGGAGTTAATGACTTACGGCGTTGTGGAACGTGCGATGTGCGCTGTCATATTTAAAGGGTCTTTATGACAGTCGAGGAGGAAAGAGAGCGCCGAGTTTTAAGCCGCCCACGTCACAGCACGGGCGTGTGGCTACTGACGTTGAATGACTCGAATCACGTCGGGTTATAGCGACGCCGCTCCTATCGGTTTTATCTTGTTTTTTTTGTTTTTTTTTTTTTATCAAATATACAAGAGACAAACGGCTTTGGACAAATGACGATGAATTATGGCAGTTTATAGAAGCATGGATGAAAAAAAAAAAAACTTGAAATGTGAACGTTGAAGCAATATTGTTGGTACAATTTGATTAGTCGTATGCATCGCGCTTGTGATACTCCGCGATGAATATTCATTTTCAAGATCTGCTCCGAGGCAAAGTGAAAGAGTTTATGAAAAGAGGAAAAATTGCTCAAACGAATTCTCTTTGGCGAATGGTTTTATTCATGGATTTCACATATTTCATGAATACGATAAATGCGAGTTTAAAAAACCTGCAGATACGCTTTTCTCAGATTCGATTCAAAAAGTGTTGATTGACAAGTGAGAAAAAATATGTTAGCATCGATCGCTGCCTTTTCCGTCAGACTCGAAGGAGGAGGGTGTCAGTACTAGTATGTAGAACAATTCTTGAAACCTTATTGGAGTTTAATAGAATCTCGGTGCTCTTTATAATGGGAGGCTTCATTGTATAAATTATAAAAGCCCGAGGTGCTGGCTCTCGTAAATGGTAGTAAGTTCACTCTCCCATTCTGGTTGTGATAACTTATACTTTCCATTCGCGATGCAAGAGCCTGCTCGCGAGACTCACTCTGGGCGAGGATAAAAAGCCAAGAATTGCTCGGCTTAAATCACCGTCTCTCTGTTATCCATCTCTAACAGGGAAGACCCCGTTACCTTCGCGTCCACAACCTTTTCTTCGTGGTAAATCGATCGAACGAGGGAGAGAACGAACGAGGAATGCATAAGTGATCACTATTCTCACGAGTCTTCCTCGTCTGATTGAAAAATTTTTAGATTCTTTTTTTATCCCCGATCTTACCACATCGCATAAGAGGATTATGCATGAAAAGTTTCTCGTCTGAAACGCTACGAACGTCAAAGAGTTTTACTTTCTCGATGCGTTCGATATTTTCATTCTCATTTTTTATTCGTTTCATCAAAATAATCGAAGTAAACAAACGTTGGAGTCCAACGAAATGATGGAAAACCCCTCCAATAATTCCAGTAATTCTCTAATTTCATTCATCCCTGTCGAATTTGCAGTTCGTACGAATGTTTTTTTCGTTCATTACGTTGGGCTCCAACGTTGCGAGCTTCAGCGCCGTTGTAAAAAAATCTTATGCAACCGAAAGGAATCTCGTTTGCGTGGGACTAAAATGAATGTCTTGGAGTTCGATTAATCATTATTATGGATTTGAAAGCTTGCATAAATCATATAAATCAAGATCGACACGTTTCATCGTAAAAAATACTTCTCGATTGTACCTAAGTGAGCTGCCAACGATTTATATTGATGCGAATCGAATTTATCGTTGCCCCGATACTTTTGCCCTCGCTCGACGAACGTTTCCCTCGGTTTGCCAGCTCTGTGTGCTTCTATCGGGGTCTTGAAAACGGCAAGGAATTTAACGAGCGTGTAGCAGAGCTCTAATTGATAAAATGCAGCCGCGTGAACTTGAAATAGGAGCAAATAATGAATTCTGAGTTGGCTCAGTCTTGGAGATCTTTATGAAATAGGGAGCGGACTCGCGTACTTTGGTCAGGGGAGTAGATCACTCAGATCTTTAGAGGAGCTGGCCAAAAGTCTACTCGACTGAAAAACAATGTCGCCGGGAGCCATTTCGAGTATTTTATTAAGCCACCTCGAGAGAAGTTGCGAGCCTTAGTGCACTCGGATACACAAATGTAAGTTTGTTGGATGCGCGTATACGTATATAAATCGGAAGACTCAGCCACCGCGCTTGGAAATTCAGAATGTTGGAACAATCCGCCGACCTCTGGCTCGAAGCCAGGGAGTTACGGTTTATTATAGTTTTTGTTATGACAGCAAGCCGTTACGGTAAATTAATGTCGAAACAAATGTATCTACGCTTCTCATACTTTCGTTTTGGCCCGTGCACGTACATTAACGGAGATTCGAATGTGTGTGATTCAAGTGCACATATTCGCGCGTGAATCTCCGGGGTCTCGACTCCTCGTTGAATTCAGTCGCCTCTAATTGAATCGGTAAACATCGTAAGTTACGAGATAAGTAGCGACGTCAACGTAAATCACTTTGAGGAGACGCTGCGTGGTGTGCATCTCTTAGCCTCTTGCCCCCCTTGGATTCAGCACTGAGAATAAAACTCGCCGGCCAAAATCTGCCGGATTTCCACCCTGGAGAAGGCCTCCAATTTCTCCCGGTTGTGGCGAGGCCTTACGACTTTGAAATCGCCAAGTACATCCGAGGTCAGCGGGACTTCCTTCCAAAAAGTAAACTCCTTATCGTTGACAAACGTCAGCGATATAAAAAAAGTTCGAGAGACCTCTTTTGAGGAGGTCTGAGAATAGGAACCGATATTCCCGGACGTCAAAGACCATTTTTTCGTGATTATGAAACGCAAATAAATCTTGAGTCGTTTGATTACAGTCATAAATAGTCATAAATCGTGTAGGGTTGACAAACGTGGAAAAACATTTGAATTAATCATTCCGTACGAACTTGTCATATTACAGAAACGTGAATTCTGACTGGAAGCAGGAAACATGCGTCGTTGAAGGTTGCTCGATTATTGAATCGAATGAAAATAGATTTATGGTCACGACGATTTTAATTGCGTTTCTATAAAATCTTGTAAATGTTCCTTAATTATTATAAATCGTACGTAAGCGCAATTTATCACGAGATAGATTATTTTTTGTGCGCGAGGGTAATACGTCATTGTCGTTTAGTCGTTGGTTTGCAGAAGCGGTGGATATCCGTACCGCAGGATCGCCGAGCATATTGCATTCTGGTGCAACGGTGAAGGGCTTCGGCTCATGAACGCAGATATATACGAACGGACATACTTCTGATGTGCTGTACATTGGGCCAGCAGCTTTCGAGCGGCTCTCGTCAGGAAAGAGTCCAGCACAGAAAAGCAATTCGGTCGAGCACGCACGGTAACCCAGTTAGAAGGTTCTCTCGCATGGCCGATCCTCAGTTTCTTCGTTTCTTGTTACGCACGCGGTTTGTGAACACACACGAGGGCGCCAGCTGGTCGACGCCGCGACAAATCATACGAGCTTGACAACCTCGGATGTTCTCACTCATTTGTGCTCTTCCCGACGTACCATCGACCCAATGAAATCAAGTGTTTCGCATTATTATGCGATTTCTATAAAATGGATTGAAGACAGGAGCATAATTTTATGAGTGCAATTCGAAGGAGCCACGCCAAAACTTCTTTGGTGAGTTATTTTTTAATAATAAAACAAACCCCAAAGTTATTGGATTTGTTGAATGAATGAAAAAATATAAATTCATATCGCCGAATGAAAAATAATCAAATCTTTAAGGAGAGGGACAAAAATTCGTGCGAATGGGAATTTCCTCGATGCTGCCCCACTCATTTTTCGTAACGTGGCAGCCATGAAAAATGAATCTTGCGTGGATGAAAAAAGCATAATAAATTTCTGGAAATACTATGCAATAGAATAAGCGGGGAGGGATCGAGGACAAGGCACGAGATTTTACAGCCTGCAATTTGAATCTAAAAGATTCCTGTCCCCAGGAGTTTATATACCGGTGGTAAAAAGGCAAAACTGCAAACGTACGTATATCGGATATCAGCGAAGGAAATGGCGAAAGTCGTGTCTCCGGCTACAGCGAAACGGTGAGGTTAAGCCCTTCTGTCAGCCACGAGCAATCGTATAGATATTTAATTGCAAATATGTGCACGTGTGTGTGTGCGTGTGTCTGGAATAAAAGGGAATCGGCAGCAAGCCTAGCCGGTCAAGCCCTTGGTATTTCAGTAATGGAGGCTTATCTCGGGCTACCGCAGAAACTTCAGAATCGTGGAAGATATCCGAGGAGAACACGATGCACTGGCAAAAGCATTAAGCATTGTGGCTATATTTATATATGCACTGGGTATATACACGCGTTAGATGGGAACTTATATATGCCTGCGTTATTAATTCGCCACTTACTGCACATATTTCGCTACTTCTTCGATGCAAGCTCGTAAGAAGAGAGAATTCGAATGGCCCCGCCTTCTTTATCGACCACAAACTACTTTACGTTACTCACAACAAATTCTGTCGTAAATAACAGCGAGCATTAGAGAATTGTAGTATAGTGGCAGTGACATTGCAGTTTCAGGGTTTGAAAATCCCTCGAAAATCGACTTTTCGAAAAATAATATCGAGAGCAGAAATCCTGAGCGATTCGATTGAGTTTTATTTCGAATTGCTCGTCTACGATATCCCATGGGATTCCGCATCGTTCGATGCTTCTTTACCGTCGTCCCTCTAATCGAAGCTCCTTTCGGTTTTTGTAATTATCGATTCAGCGTTTGAGCACAACGCTTCGGGATCTCAAACAAAGCAGTTGCGCGGAAGGGTCGCGCGCGGCTGCTTCTTCGAGTGACCACTCGCAGACCACTGCCAAGGGACGATCTTACTTTTGCCCGCGTGCTTCCTATCCCTGCTCGAGGGACTACGGCTCGACGGCAAGGACAGATGACGTATCAAAGAGATGCCGACGACTATGGAAAAATACTCTTCCCTATACTTGTTTCTGTACAAACGAGTCGCTTTTTCTTTGGGTTTAAAGGAATTTCTAATCCTGCCCACGAAATATACGCGATCGATTCGATTACTAGATCGACCGAGGAATCATAAAAGTTTCATGTTTTTCATTATTTCCTGTAGATTTTGCTCGGAATTTGAAATTTTACACGAAAATCACCTAAAATGAGCGAGGAAAAATGCAGCGATTCAGCGAATCGTTGATGGACATTCCACGTGGGATTGCAGCGAAGAAAAATAATCCCCGGCATCAGGATGGTTTTGAGAAAGATCGTGACAAATATTTATTGTCATGTTGGATAAAACGTCATAGGAAATCCCAGCAGGTTTGGTATGTGCAGAGAGTGCTTCACTCGAGGAATTAATCGACCGGGGAGACGAGGAGATTCTGAGATGAGAAAAAACGATGGGAAAAAAGCGAGTGAATGAGGATCCCGGAAATGGAAAAAGTCCTTCGGTCCTCTCAGCGGCGTTCGAGCAGCCTTCGAGCGCCACACGGTAACCTCGTGCATCACGCAGCATCTTCCGTTTCTACAAGCGCGTACACTCGAAGAAAAAACGCATCTTGTGAACGTGATTCCGAGATATTCGCAGGAGTTCCTGATTCTGTCGTCGCAAAGAAACTACCAGAGAGAAGGGGAGCTCGCGAGAACAATCGTCGGATAAAAAATCCAAAGATTCGAAATTCCCAAGGGCCGAGAAAAAGCAGCAGACTTCAAACCCACGCGAATCTCGCTCGGAATAGCAGATCGAAGATAGACCAAACGGACACATCCGGGACCATCGAGCATCGCCAGCAGAATGGGCGCCCCTAAACATGCACCGGCTCCATGGCCAAACGAGCCCGGATCCTGGAGAGCTCGCTTCAACGGAAGAACCAACGTGTCACCGATTCTCCATTTTTTCATAATATCGCAAGATTTCAATAGAAAATAATCACCTTCCCACTTTTTCCTCGTCTCTTTTCAATGGAATATAAAAAAGAAAAGTGGCATCGCGCAAGAACAGGAAAAAACTAAAGTCGCCTGAAGCAAGCCCGATCGTCCGAAAGTCGCTGCAGAGGCACAAAAACTGCAACAACTTTTCGAAGTTAAGTACACCATTCAATAAAACAATGTCGAGAATAACCTGTCTAAACGTAGTGAGTATAAATGCGTTGTGACATGAGACACGATGAGACGTGCGACGTATCATTGAATTGCAGATTTTCCCGGGCCGAAGCAGAAGCGAGAGGTTCTTTGCTCGTGCGCCCTCGAAGAGGCGGAGGTAAGGGACAGATGGACACGTCGTCGGTCGCCGGTGCTTTCCACACTCGTTGCTCGTGTCTCTTGATATATACTGTTCTGCTAACTGCACTTATATCGAGCTCTTTCAGCAGCGAACAACTGGAGAGTAGTACAAAAAAGGGAGGCGGAGGCCAGAGAAAAACGAAACAGGGGCAAAGAAAGAGTTGAAGGGTGTCTCGTGCGAAGCGACAAGATTCACAGGGGTGGGACAAAAACTCGTGGCAGCGAAGCATACTGAAAGAACTCTTCGGTACGATTTTGTACGATCGCTTATCGAAGCATGATAGATGCTCGACCTGGAAAGGTATAAATGCAGATAAAAGTGTATCGAGTGAAAATTTGTCCTCGCACATATTCCAGCGGACTTGAATTATTTTGTATCCGTACAAGCTGCGCACATGAGAACGCGTCCGATCTTAATCGTTGCTTCTAATAGCGCGTTCCCTCCGGCGCCCGGTGAGTAACGTTGATGTATCCGACGTGCGGCGATCGCGGCAACGAAAGGAAGGATCGGTGGCAGGTAAGTATACGTCAATGTCACTGCGGAAGTACGGGAAAGATGCCGAAAAGCGTTGACAGGAGGCTCGGGAGTATCCAAGTGTCGAACGAGATGCACGATCGCGTCTCGAAAGCTAACCAGCGAAGGGGCAGCAGCGCGGATACAGTTTTTCTCCAGCTTTTTATCCCTCAACTCATTAAATTATTTCGGGTTAATTTATTCGAATGAGACGATCAGTTTGAACTCGAAGATATATAAGTATATCGCGGCGAGAGGACATAATTCCAGAGTATAAAGGCGTGGTTAACTCTGACAAAGTGCAAGCTCGCTGTACATGTGAGTGTAAACGTCCCTCGAAGTGATCTATCGCCCGACACGTGTTCCCCATCTTTATGGGATGTGCGCCGCTTCGAGAAAATTCGAACGGGTGATGAAGCTCCGGCTCGTGTGTGTACGTGAGCGCGCGAGCGCGCAGCCCGGGAGAAAGAGAAACAACGATTTCGAGAGGTAATTACATATACCACGGAGTGAGGCCTGATTTATTTTCGCTTTCAACGATAATGAACGACGATGATGTTAATAGATTGATTTTTTCCTTTAATTGGGATGTTAAAGAGCCTTTGTTTTTTTCATTTGCGTGTTTGTATCGATATATATCGAGCGTTGGTTAATATAGCTCCGAGCATCGCTCATTACGGAGCCCTAACGACGTTGATATCGGCAATAAGAGAACGACCGCGAGTGAGCATTTGACTGGAGCGATCACTGTCGGAGCGAAGAATGTGACGGGCGATGGATCGAGGAAAAAAAGAGTGTCACGCAGAAGTGTAAAGTGGAACACACAGTGAAAGGGGCTCGCTCGTGCCCGCATGAATAAAACAATATGAGAATTACCGGAGAATAATAATTTCGAGTCTCCGGTGAACGCGAGCGATCCCGAGCCGTCGAGAGAGTATTAATCGAGATTTCTTGGATCCAAGTCGCGCGGGAACGCGTGTGCAGGCCTCGATTTTATAAGCATCGAAATGATGATGGAATACGCGAGGGCGATCGATGCAACCGCGACATCAAATATTTATGTACGCGGGCAACGGTTTGTCCCGCGCAGGAATTCGCTTCTATAGTTGCGTGTATAAATGTGCGTTCGCGAATGTAACGTTCGCGAGAGCAAAGACGGCGAGACGAGGCGCGAGCGGGAGAGTTGAAAATTTATTCCGGCACAATCCCGCGAACAACAAATTACCGAGCTACGAGAGAGTCCAGTCGCGATCTCTCCTAATACGAGAGATCCCCGCTGGGAATGCCAGAAGTCCACGCTCCGCTGGTGCACCAGCTGCGTGCGGAATACAGCCACGCGATGTTTACTGTGCGAGCCAAACGCCTTGGATCAGTTCGTGATCGATTAGCGAAATCGATTACGCCGCGAACAAAGACATCGACTTCCGGTACGGAAAAAATCCTCCTCCGCACCATCAGCATTAGGGAAAATTGGAGTAAGTTTGACCGCTTAAGGAAAATTTATTAATGTAACCACAACTACATGATGAAATAACAAAATTAATTTTCCATCTATTTTACTCTTTGATATCTTGTTTACGATTTCCGATGTAAATTTTAACAGATGAATATATTGCTAGATATTTAGCAAAAAACAACACTCCGTAAAATTCGGATTTACCCAGAACCTCCGAAGTAATTCCGGCAGCCTTTTGGGCTGAATCTAGATCGCATTAGAAATTGCTGCACACAACGCAAACATATTTTCGACTCGTGCTTTCGCTTGTGCAACTTTGTGAGTCCACTAGATTCACATAACCCGCCAGTCTTCGAATGGTGAATTTTCATATTTTTCAAATCGTTCACTGCTACATTTATGCACTCAATATCATAAGTTGGTGTTTTCTTTCATATGTATTTACGACGTTACTGAAATTTGAAAAATAAAATCAATCGAAAATCAGTCAATCAAAATTTCAAAAATTAATAAATAATTTTAAAACATTGGGGTAAGCCCAAGTTCGAAGTGCGTTGATGATTCTTATATGGAATAAGGATCTTAAATTATTTTTTAAAATAAAATTGAAGCCGTTTGTCTCGTAGTTTCAGCAATTTAATGCACAGGCAAAAATTAGATCGAAATTTACGAAATTTTGTGATCGGTCCTACTCCGAAGGAAATGAATCACTCCACGCCTCGAAGAATGTGAGTACACTAAACATCGGTAGAGCTATCGCATGAGTTGAAGTGCGTGAAAGTGGGGGTTTCAGAATATAATGATTTTTTTCTCGCGATGAGGATTCTCGACGCACGAGCATCCCATTTTCTCAGTTACAAAATCAGCACCGGAGCTATCGTCAAGAATACTCGATTTGTTGGTGATCAATCGCAAGCGAAAACGCATCAGGATAGTGCCGAAGGAATGAAGTCGAAGCGAACGGGGTTAGTCGCTGGCGGGCTGCGTGTATCAGCGTGCCTCAGAAAAGTAAGCCGCTCGAGTATTGAGCTGGTCTGTCGCGGCGAGGGTGGCGAACGCGTGATATGGAACCACAAAATGGAGGAAGTTGCGAGGCGAAAAAAGGCACGGGAGAGGGGCAAAGATCCGAGAGAAGAGCACGCACAGGCACATACGAGAGTTCCTGATGTAATATCGACGTATGCTACCCTTTCTCTCTCCCCGTCACGGACGGTGTTCCAGATAAGCACAGGCGCATGCGCTCATTTTTTATACTTTCGACTCCTTCCCGATGCTATCTGAAATAACGACGGTGTGCGAGTAGAAAAGGGTTTGTGTCAGTACCCTTCAAAACCAAAACGATGGTCCGTACGAATAAGTATCCACTTTCGGAGCACAAAATTCCTCGGTATTTTATAAAAAATCCCTTTTACCCGAATGCTATGATCGGATCGACAGAAATGAGAAAAGCAATGAATATACTGGGGGATCAGTTTAGGGACACCCTCTATGTACTTGAAACCATAATCCGTGCAAGGTCTCGAAAAGCTCATGAGGCTCGAGGGCGAACGACGTGTCGCTGGCTCTTCTAATTTATGTAGGAACCTAGAAAATCCAAAAGAGCGAGAGAGAGAGAGAGCAGAGAGAAGGAGGACCAACATGTGACGGTGAGTATAAAATGAAAAAAATATATATTAACCGCACAGTCCACACCGAGGCTCGAAGAGCACTCCCCGTTATAATTTATACTCTAAACGCCTTCTATCCTCGCTAAGAGTTGCCTCTCTGCTTTTTTTAGTGTTATATATACATCTAAGCAGCCTCTGATTCTCGTATCTCCGCTACGTCGAGAAAGGCTCTCTCGATCTGTCACGTGGCGCAGTGCAGACACAACAAACGTCCAGCAACGAGGGACAAAAAAGAATAATGGATCTGATGGGTTCGCGATAAAAATTAATCGTAAATAATTAGAGGACTCTGGTCTAATCATTAACATCTTTTATACAATTTAACATTTCGTTGTGTTCTATGGGAAGGTTCTCTGTGAAAATATCTTCGAAGTAAAGTGTTGAGCGAAATAACCGGTTGATTAATTTGCTGAAGTTTTGAAGTTGCACGAAAGTGAGGAAAAATAAGAACACTTCGCGGGACGAGATAAAACATTGGAAGTTAACGAATGTTATGAGCTCTCGTCAATTTTTTGTCAATTCACGACGAAATAACGAGCCGAAAGACAGAGAGCGAGGATTCGAAAGAGAGAAAGATTGCAAGATTTCGTGGTTATGGGTGAAGCAGCGAGCGGACACTGAAAGTGGAATATGCCTGCACATTTCTCCTGCTCCCGCGAGGGGCGGAGGGAAGAGAGAGAGTGAAAGATCCTGCCGGTACGATAACCCGAGGACACATCGCCACCTCGCAAGAGATGCGACGATCGTAAAACTTGGTCAGGTAAAACGTTCGCGCGCGTGAGTGCGGTACGTTTGAGGAAAATAATAAGAATAAAAGGACACGAAAAGGAAGAAACGGGCCGGGGCGAAGATTGAGGCGGGGGGAAAGCCGCTTGTTTCGTGAGTTTTGTCCTTTGCCAACTTCCTTCGCTTCGGATAGAAGGCGCTTGAACAGGAGCTGGTTATATCGTGACTTATAGGCTTTATGGTTTAAGACATTTTTACGATCCGGCCTCACACACTCTATTCATTCGAACGCTCTTCATTCGATCTCCACTCCTCGCTTTATGTTTCCATTTAACAATTTTATTCCTTCAACTTTGTGTGTATACGAAAAGTCATCAAAAATATTGATAACTGCGACTAAAAAGGGTCTGGCAAGACTCGAAACATTTTTTTCGATCTTCTTTCGAGTTAAATTCTCAATTATTTTAATCTCAAGTCGACCAGTAGCTTGATAGCTTATGCTCGATCGAGGATCTCGGCGAAGATCGAAATTGAGAGAAAAATGTTGCTTTTTGAAGAGCTGCAAAACGAATGACGATTTGACAGGAGTTTTAAACTTAAAATAACGTAATAATTGGACTCGTAAAGTTCTGAGGAGTCGACACTGATTTCTCAAGTGTTCTCGAAGCTACTATCGTATAAATGGAAGTGTCCTGGAAACTATCACGGAATGCTCATTTATTAGAGACTATCGAAAAAAAGTGAGGGTGCACAGGTAAACGTAACTCGCATATAGAAACGTATATACGTGTGTTATATACTCCGGGGTGGTCTCAAGCGAGACATCGGTTCATTAATCGGGAAAGATACCGCGTTAGCGGAGGCCGCGGGATACCCGCGGTGAAAAAATGCGCTTTACGAGCCTGACGAGTTTCTCACAGCAGAAAACCAGCGGAGAGAATGAGGAAAAAAATGAAATAAACGATGGAAAAAAGAGACATAAACGAGAGACAAATCTCGACGATGAGTCCCAGCGGTGGTTCATGAGGATGCTTCTTTTTTTACTTATTTATGTGGAACATGAATTTTCTGTATTTACATTGTCGACGAATTTTTTTATGGGGTGCGTAATTCATTTTTCATTTAATTTAGAGTTTGAGAAAAAATAAATGGCGGAAAAATGCAACCGAGGTATTTGGGTCGATTTTTATTCGACATTTTGAGTTTAAAGTCTGTTTTTTTTATTCTTCTTTAATGAGGTTGATAAATTCTTGGTTCGAGATGGATACGATTATTTGCGTATGCAATTTAGAAGCGGGAGTCGCACTCGGGAAAAATATCACGCGTTTGTTGCTAATAGCGGCGAGGCCGGAAGTGCGAAGTGCGAGACTTCGTAACGGCAAGCGTTACGTTTTTATCCAGGTTTTCCACGTTTTCAGCATTTCCAACAACTCCGGGCTGTTTTAGCTCCAAGAGAGAAACTTGCCTCGATCCATTTGCCGAGCCAAATGAACAAAGTACGCACGTGTACGCACACCTCGCACTTCGACGATCCATTGCGAAATGAGAATTGCGAATCTTGGAAGCGCGTCGATTAGAAAAACAAATTTAACGCGTTCCACGAACACCGACGCCGGAGAAAAGGGAAGAATTAATCGTCACGTAATTTCTTCAGCGTCGGAGTTACTCGAATCCACTGCGCAACGCTTTGTCGATACATTCAAACACTTTTTTTCTCGTCAACGCTGCTGAATTCATCATTTCAATCAAATTTTTTTTGTCCCGTTTCCGTATTTTTTTTCAAACGGAAATTGGCGTGCCAGATGAAAACCAAAATACAATTTATCCAAATTAAACGTCTCGTCGTTTGCGCATAGAAAAAAAATCGTCCAAATCAACGAATTGAGTTGGTACAAGCGGGAAAAATCTATGTCAAGAGATTAGAGAATTCGTCTTTCAGAGTAATCGATCTAGCGCACTTTCCCATCGCGAGGAAAAATACGATCGAGGAAGAGAGAGAGAGAGAGGGAGAGGAACAGAGACGGATTTCCGTAAAGGTGGAAAGTCGCTGGTAGCACATACTTCGAATCGAGTTACACGATCGAGAGTGATCGAGCGTCCTAACATAGATCGGTTAAGGCCGGAGTAACGTTAGACGTACAAAGGTAAACACCGACCGAAAGGGCTCAAACAAGACTGGCGAGCGATACAGAAACGACGTTGGTGTTGCCTCTGCGTCTGTTGTAGGAAAGGAGTGGATTCTCGGTGCTCGATATACAAGAGTGCTAATGAAAGGATAAATCCGCTTTTTTTGGGGACTCTTTAACGTACTACCGTTTCTATATCAGTTCGATAGTCAACAGCTTGGCAATAAAAAGAGACAGAAACAATGTCGATGAGACGCGGAGAATGAGATGGAAGAAAAGATGCCCTGACATCGTGCGCACCTGTCTTTTCTCTCTCTCTCTCTCTCTCTCTCTCTCTCTCTCTCTCTCTCCTGCTCTCTGTGTTTCTACGTCACACGATGTCGCACGTAATATTTTATTTTTCTTTCAGCCTCCGCGTGTACTGGCTCGCAGCACGCACTATGCTTACAAACTTGTTCGTTTGCTCTCTCTCTCTCTCTGATGTAAGCTGAAATAAATCTAATTGGAGTAAAACGTGCATTTGCTCGTTGTCGTGTACTTATACTCGTATATACAATCGACTGTTAAACATCCATTAAGATGTGATCATTTCGTAGTCTCATCTCGTCGAGTCTTACAACGGAGACCAATTAGGCGGGTATTTTATCAGTGGCGAAAAATAGTGATTGATGAAAAATTGACAAAATTCCAAATGACCGACTCCATTTTTATAATCGAATCCAACGTAATGTGAAGTTTGATCATTGCTTTGTGACGTTTTTCGACTTCTGATTTGAGCCCAAAATATAAAATTGAAATATTTTTTGAGTGAACGAGATAGAGAGGAATGCTCCTTGAGGCTTAAAATTAGCAAAAAAGATTGCAAAATCTTTTATCCAATATTTAAAAATGATTGAAATTCATTTCTACTTGTGAATCTCGGTTTCAATATTCAATTTGTCAGAAAAATGAATGAGTTTGTGAGAAATCAATGAGTTTGTTGTCGTCATCGAACGAACCTCCATAATCTGATTAAATCTCACGTGCATTTTGGATCGAGGACGATTATTCGAATGAGCAAAATTGGAGAAAATGTGAAAAAAATGATAATAAGACAGATGCGAATCGAAGAATAAGAGAATCGTATTTTTCGGATGGTCGGGTTCACGAACCAGAGATGAGAGAAGGATACGAAAAGGCGTTTTATGACTTTATTGCAGCGCCGATCTCTCCGGAGTATCTTTGGGGCGAGTCAAGTGACGACGGGGAACGTGTGTACGTAGGGGGGTATATTCGTGTCTCAATATACGTATATTGCCTTTTGTGTTTCGTCGAATGTATCGGCATAGGCTTCGGGCCGTGTGTATTCTTTGGTCTGACGGCAAAATTAAAGTAGCCGAAGAAAAAGTTCGGGAGTAAAGTAAATTTCGTTTTGCATTTTTATCCTTATTTTTTGTGCGGAGAAGGCTTTTGTTGTTTTTTTTTTTTTTCCTATACGGGGGAATTCCAGCGTAGCTTTACCACGCTTTCGCCGTTTCGTGTGCCGAGGCTCGGAGCACACACGTTACAGAGGGTTTTATTTTTTAGACGGCGCTGACAGCCCTCCTGCTCTATGTTCGCTCCCTCCGCCTCCCCTTTTTCTTTCTTCGGTTCTCCGAGTCTCTGCACGCTGGGTGGAAGTGACGCGTGATGAGATGTTCAGCTTCTCGTGCTTTTCGCTCTTTCCTCGCGTCCGCATTTTAACGTCGAGACTTATCTCTCGCTCGCGGTTCCTCCTCCTCGTCTTTTTCTAACACGCTTGCTTTTTTTCACGCGAGTTTTTTCTCCCCCTGTGAGCCTCCGTGGCTCGAGTCGGTGACTCCTGCTCCTCGCGGAGAGCGCACGCATATAAAGGTTCTCGAAGTAAGAGTGACGAGATTTCTGTCGACACCGATCGGCAAGACGAGACATTCGTCACGTGTCACCAGTCGGCTCGCGAGAACGAAAAAAATTGAAGCCTCTCGCCACTGCGTTGGCTCGCGCGTTAATCGAGAGCTATCCGCTCCTCTTTCTCCATCTTTTTTTCTCTCCTTTCCTCTCTCTCTCTCTCACTTTCTGCTGTATTCTTGTGGCTTTTTGCCTCTGTCACGCACGTGGGTACGGGACTCCGAAAGGATAATCCCCAGAGCGTTTTTCTTCGAGCGGAGCCACGATAAATAGTCACAAAAAGTGGGACCGCTCCGTGCCTCCTGTTCATTGAACGATCAATTAAAAGCATCAATTATAATCGGAACGCGAGCGCGCGCATCGAGGGTAAACAGTGAGGGAAATTTGCAGCGATTTCGCAATAAATTTAGCGATGTACCTGCGCCGCTAAGGAGAGGAAAAGATTGATCGATCAGGGATCGAAGGTGCGTATCTCCGATCAGGCTTCGCGTCCCTATCTCCTGGTATCTCGTATTCGTATTATGCGAAGGAATTTGCGACGATTTAATGATTTTTCATTCGAAGCTAAGACCGGGAGGGGAGAAAGGAGGTTCGCTCGTAGCGCGGGGACGAAAGAGCCACGAATGTGTATGCGCGCACATGGGAAAAGAAAGATCGTGAGAGTTCACGGACGCCCGGGGGATATGGCGGTGTCCTGAGGAACGAAACGCGCGAGCGGCAGCACCAACAACAGCGGTAACACACGAGCCAACTGGAGGATTGCCGCGCGACACGAGTTTACTTTTATTTAAACGTTCCTTCCTTTTATTTAGGGCCTGACCCAACGCGCCGGGCCTCGGACATCTCTCGCTTTGGCTCTCGCTCCCCAAGCCGCTCGAGCGTCCTCGCCTCCTCGCGCGAGAGGGACAGAGACCGAGGGAGAAAAAGAGCGAACCTGACCGGTGTCTCCCGGGGTTCCCCGTTCTACCAGCAACTCCACCGGAGCCCGGGGAATTAATAGCCGAGCGTATTCCGCGCGGCCCGTGTGCGCCCGCGGTCTCGCCTCGAGGAACTTAAGCTCGTATCGATTCCTCCCTGGCAAAAGGGCGTAAAAATACTTTCCAAAACTCGTTATACGTATCCTTCTCCCAATAGCCATTTCGTACGATCTATTTATACGCATTTAAAGTTTGCTGCGTACGCGTATTAAGTAGAATCGAGAGAACTCGATTCCCGCGGGTAGATCCACCGCTCTCGTAGTGCTCATTTGAAGAATGTATGCTCAGAATTTTCAATGACACTAATTTAACGATAAATTATATGAAACCTAGTACAAAGGAGCCTCGAAACCGTCGATTTTGTCTGGTATTTTCCACAACGAAAGAACCAATCATGTTACATGAGCTGTGCTGAGGATCGAGTATGCATTAAGGAGAGACTTTCAGACTCGATAACTTAAGCATATATTATTTTCGTATCGTCACTTTCTTGAGCTATTGAAATAATAAGGGAATTGAACGATTTTCAATGATGTCCATCTTTCATAAAGGCGTGATCGTGGCTCGATTAATCGGTTCGAATGGACGATCGCATGAAGTCAAGAACGAACGTAGATGAATTATTAATCGAAGATCGGCATGCACAGGGATTAACATCGCTCTTTTAAATAGCTCAATTATTCATGAATGTTAACGAGATAATGCGACTAGATTTTTTGGAAAGTTTGCGGAATCACACGCGGACAAAAGATGTATCACTAATGCCGGGAGGGTTCACTGGGACGAGGGGTGCACGGGAACACGAGCATGCGACTGGAGAACGTTAAAAAGTCGCGCGCGGATTCTCGCGAGGGAGAGAAAGAGCGAAAGACAAAGTGAGGGAGGGGGCGAGAGAAAGAGAAAAGATAGCGAGCAAGGTGGACACGATCAACCCGTTTTCTCACGGCGAGATGAGAATGTTTCTCTTTGCGCCTGGAGCTCGATGTGACCGCGCGGGGAAGACGGAGAGAGGGAAAGAAGCAGGAGAGAAATAAGCGGCGATCTGGGCGAACGAAAGTTTTCTGCATTCGTGCTTTATTGCTCCTGCTCGTCTTCCCGGCTCTCTGTCACCCCTCGCGTATAAATGCACGTGCTCTCTCTGTATAACGAAACGCTCGAAAACCGTGGCCGGTCGGAGGCTTTTCAGTTTCGAGATACTATGTAAATACATACTGAACGAAATTAATTAAAGAAACTGTTATTAATTAGCCGCTCCTGAGGGCGATTAATTCGCGACACTCGTTTAACAGAAAGATTTTCGTTTTTGCATACACGCGCCTCTCATACACATGACTCTCCCCGGGAATGAATAATCTCAACTTTTTACATTTCATTTTTTGCCTCAGCTTTTTCATTCTTTTTGTGTACAGACTCGCTCAAGATTAACTAATAAATTATCTTCCCAGCGAGCTGCGAATGCGCAGAGTATACGCGAGCAAAAATCATTGACTTTTCCAGCGTGTTTTCTCCAACGCGAAATTGCTGAAATTTCAATCATCACGGTGGAAAACGATCCGCAAAATCTCGTTATTCCCGCAGACGGAAGAATTGTCGCAAAAATGATGGAACGCTGCGCAAAATATTTCTGAGCTCCGTCGATAATATTTTACGCAATGAGCATTCGAAGGGGCGAGAGAGCAGGTTCTCTATTACGATTAGTACTCGAGGCGCGTAGTGAATTATTATCGCCTCTGAAGAATGTTGATTCGCGTAAAGAAGTGACGTAGTGCCCGGCAGGGAGGATAACGCCCGATGATTCGCGTGCGTGAGTTTTATTACGACATTAGAGTCACACAAACGATCGGAACTGCAATTTTGTACTGGATAAGAAAACCGCTTGTTTCTGTGCTCCCGAAAGTGATTCGATTGTTCCCTCCGAGATTGGCTGTAGCGGGAGACCGAGGGAGAAAAAGCGGTCGGCGTGGGATGTCGCCGATGTATAATTCTCCTCGAAAAGCCCATTAAAAGTGGGAGAATTTACTTTCCACGTTGGGAAGCGGTCGCTGCATATCGTGCGATACTTGGACGAGGTGCTCGAGCTCTGAAGCGACGTTTAGGGCACTCGTCCCCGTTAATTTACCATGCGGATCTTCGGAGCTGCGCTCGATCCGCAGGGACTTGAGATGTGAGCCGCGTATGAGCGAGGTAATGCGGTGCACTACTTGACACGGACGAGAGTCAAACGTCGGAAGAGAGCGGAGCGAAGGAGCAAAACGATAAGCAGCGCGAGGAGGAATGAGAAGGTGAAGAGAAAAAATGCGCGCGGGGAAGCGATCGTGGACATCGGTCTAAAGCGGCGAAGGAAGGTCCTCTCGACACCCTGCAGGGATAAAAAGAGGCGGGGAAAGAGAAACAGCCAAGATTTTTCGCAGCACGAATGCCGTTTGCCAGGCTGTATTATAGTTACCAGCGAGGCAAACGGTACAACAAGAAACAGCGGCACGCCTGACCTCGCGCCAGACGTATTAAAATGACGCAGATGCCCCGAGAAAAGCCAGGAGTTAAGAGACGATGGTAGAAAAAAAAAGAAAAATAAAAAAAAAACAGAATACGAGCTCGTTATATACGCTTAGCTATAATAGTCCTCGCACCGAGTCGGGAACGCTTCTGCCCCCGCGAACAAGCGTATCCCCAACGAAAGACTGAAAAAAACTATTTGAGGATCTTGGATAAAACGAAAATACGTTGGAAGATTGGAATTCACGAGGCTCGAGGGGCGTAGAAAGGGTTCGAGCCCTAAGAAAAGCCCAAAACATCAGCGCACTCTGGCTCGCTCCCTCTCTTTTCTTTATTCCAGTCTTCGGGACAATCTGTCCCGCTGTATTCACAACGTCGAAAGAGACCGCAACTGTTCCACAATGCTCAACTGTTTGTAAACACATTAGCGCACATAATCGAATTTCCTATTTGAAAAAGATTAATGGTTGTTTTAACGTGAATTATGTTCATTCGATATTCTTTCTTTCCTTCCATCTCGCTTCTCCGTCGTACGGAGGGACCGTAAATTCAGTCAATAACCAGCGAAATGCAGACATGGATCGCGCGCCTCAATTATTATCGACACTTCGTTTTTTTCTTCCACTCCTCTGATTAAATTCTTCTAAACTGATGAAACGATTGGAAAAAAATTGCAAACCATCCTTCGATATTGGGCGTGTTGAAACGTTGAGAAAAAAACAATTTCGGGTACAGAAAAGCTCGTTGAACTGAAAATCGAAAAATCCCAGGGACCCACGCACCCGTCGAGATCAGTTGCATATCAACATTTTTTCTCCTCCCACTAATAATAAAGCCTCGAGCGACCCAAGGGTCCGAAAAGGACGCCCCCGTGTTTATTTTGATCCACTTCATCTCGATTACAAGCCTGTGAAAGCCGGAGTTAATATCCATTCGAGCTGGTTTAAATGAATGGAGAAAAGGGAAGAAAAAAATTGAAGACCCGTCGCTTCTGTTTGCTTAGGACACCGAGCCAGAAAGAGAGCGAGAGAGCGATGAGAAAGAAAGCGATAGGGCCGAAGGAGAATCCATGTGTATAGCTTTCGGGCAGATACAATTATGAGGGGCGTCATAATCCGCTCGTATATACCTGTCTCACAGGTGGGTAGCCCAAAAGGACTATCACCGCGGGGATCCTCCTTTCATATGCTCGATTATATTATCCTCGAGGTGTTAATCCTCTTAGTTAGGCGGGCAACTCGACGAGTTGTGTAACATCGATAAGCGTGTATCGCATCATGATTACGAGAGTTCGTTATAATCTCTGGATTGAAAAGGGGCTGAGGATTTTTCCGGAGGAGATTCACGACTGCGAGGATCATCGTCACGGTGTAAATCGACGAACGAACAAGATTCACGTCGACTTGGATTGATCGATAAATTATTCAGGCTCGAACGGTCGTGTTGAGCTGTTGAAAGAGAATACGCACGTGTATACAAGGATGGTTAAATGGTAAGAATGGAGAAACCGCATCGCGGGGAGAAGGCTGAGATTGGGCGTGTAAAAGCGTTTTAAGAGTCTCCGTGACATGCAACCGGAAGAGGATCGCTAACGAGGGTCGCCCACGCCCCGTTTTGCATTACCGGAGGGCTTTGTTCTTCGCGTCCCGAGTGCTCCGAGCAACGGTTTTCTTCTCTCTCTCTCTCTCTCTTTTATACGCGTGTTTGCACATCTCCCAATCTCGTAGAATCAAAGACTTTAAGAGACGATCGAAGTCTACGAGGCACCGAGAACTTCAGCGCGGAGTTTGACTCTGCAGAACGACGCGGAGCCCGCTCATTTGCCGTCGGACAGAAAACGCAATTACGAGCTGCTCCTTCGCGGACTTTTCTCACGGAATCTTCATCGAAACTCTCTTCTAGCACTATCGAGAGGTCAGAAGTGAACGACCGATTGGCAGATAAGCCTCATATTCTGTGGGGGAAACGTTTATTTGCAAACAAACAAGTTTCATAAAATTCGTCATTCGTGTGTTTCCTGCCAGTCGTCAAACTCTCTTTCGAAATCGTTTAAAATCCTGCTCGCGTGTTAAGTGAACTCGCAAAAACGTCGGAAACGCGAAAATCATAATTTGCCAATTCGTAAGCACATAAAAAACCGTTCGATCGACATTTTTCCAGCGTCTCCCAACTCCCCCAGTTCCCCGAATCGTGAAATCGTTGAAACATTCCAAGCTGCACTTACCCTATCGTATTGATGCGTCGCCGCTGCCGCCGCCGAAAAGGGTTGAAAAGGCGCCGGCCTCGCGGGACTGTGATGGGCCGCGTGAGGATTCGCATGAGGATGTGTGTGCGCGGCGGCATGAGGATGCGTCGGATGAGGGGGCGGTGGTGGCCTCTGATAGAGGTAAGGATAATATTGATACATCACCTCGGAGCAGCTCATCACACCCCCCGGGCCCGGCACCCCAGAGCCGGCCTGGCGACTGGCGTACCCGAACGTTGCACCACCACCTCCGTAAACTCCACCGTCACTCTTTATCTCGTCCTGAAGATTCACGCGCGCCGTCAACTCCGTTTTAACTCTCGTTCGATCCACTATTCGTTCCTTTTTCTTGGCGCGATGGGTCGAGTGTGTTGGGGCCAATGATAATTGGCTCCTGGAGGATCGAGGAAAGTTGGTGGGGCGTTTTTAGAGTTCGGGGGAACGGCACGATTGGATGTTAGCAAACGATCATAGTTTTCAGGTTCTAACGAATGTTGTTGACGCCAAGGGAGCACGATGGGAGAACACTGATGAAAACTTCATCAAACTCCAGACAGAATAATCCCTTGTTCATGTGTGAGCACTTCTGTACGGCAGTTGGATCGGTTTCAACTCGCAATGAAGCGAGTCCCAGTCACTCACGAATTCCCGGACGGCCTGTCCGTCGGCGAAGCGTGCCCGCTCAAACAGCCACGTGTCTAACTAATCATCACTCGGAGTCAGAATCACTGAGAATCCTGCCACAGCGGAGCATCACTTTCGACTGGTCCGAAATGACTCGAGTACGAAAATACTTGCACTTTTTACGATGGATACTTTCGACGAATTCCTGGCAGACTAATAACCATAACGACCTGAGAAGTCGTTCACCTTGGAGGTTACACTAGAGATTCATTGAAACATATATTCTTTTCTCGAGTAGTCCCCGCTCGAAAATCACAGCAATCCACTCACCGGTTACGGGAAGATTATTGTTAAAGATCACAATCACTCGTGCACGTTGGACGAAGAAAATCACCCGTTGGTCGTTACATCAAGCTTGGAAGGCAGCGTGTTCGTGTTTAGCTCGAAGCATGTAAGCTGTCAAAAGAGCGATGCTGACGGAGCGAAGACTCGCGTTGACGGTTGAGCGAGCAACTGAGATGGGAGACAAGCGCATGGAGCTTAATTTGGCGGGCTCTTTTCTGTCTGACAAATGTTTGGTTATGTAGGCAGAGAGCGTAAACTAGCCGGCGTTAATACAGAGGAACGTCACATACACGGAGACACGGTACGATACTCGTTTGCAGGATCGTAATTCCCACAGGGAGTGAGAGAGCTGGTATAGCGTCTCTGATGGGCAAACACGGACTGAACCACGAGCCCGGTGTCACCCTCTCCCGCCGATCAGTGAGCGTAAACGTATTTCTCTCTTTCTCTGCAGTCTCTCAGTCAACCCTCGCTATCTTTTTCTAGCGTGTGGCCTTTGGAGGAGACGCGCGCGCGGGGGGGACCCGACGTCGTTTTTTCCTCGACTTCTTTCCGTGCTGACTGGTTGGTTGGCGAGCGCTGCCCCCGGCTGCGTCATCGAGGGTCGAGGGACACAGCCGAGAGGCAGAAACAATGAAACGGGACGGCGAGTCAAAGCCCGGGGGAGAGAGAAGAAGGAAGAAACAAGGGAAGAGAGAGGCTTGAGTGGATCGAGAGAAACGGAACGAGAGAGGAAAGGATGAACGAAGAGGGAAAGAGGCCAGCCTGCTCGAACCTCGGGGGGGCTAGGCGAAGGGAAACGCCTCCTGGCAGTGCCACTTCTGGCCAATCGCGTAAAGCTACCGGCACGTCCAATGAACGATCTCCTCGCCATACTCCCGACGCCCTCCGTCTCTTTCTCTCTCCCGAAGCTATCATCCTCTCTGTGGGTATTGATCCCACAATGAACCCCCGGACCTCCGCTACCCACTGGCACTGACGGTGCAGCCGAGCTCGCCACGACGGTACACCGGTATTAAGAAGTTCCTCTTCGCCTCCGTACCATCCACCTTCGTTCATTCCCCCTGCCGACGTCTCTTCCTCCTCCTTTCTCGTCCTCGCATCGACCTTCGACGCACCATCCTCTCCTTGACAGGCGTCCTCGGTGCCACCGATACCCTTTCTACTTGACAGCACACACTCCTTCTTCGGCTATTGCTGTCTCGCCAATTTTATCTTTTCCCTTGCTCCCTCCTCCTTTCCTTCCTTTTCAACCTTCCAAATCCACGACGATAAACCGCAAACCTTTCCGTTACAACAACTCTCTTCGCTGATATCGCATCCGCGCTCACAATACCCCCTCGCGTCGCGGGCCAACCTCCCTACACGAGCGCACCGATAGAGTCCGCTCGCCCGCAGCGGGAGGAAGAAACTCCGAGGGAAGAGCAAGGGCCTCCGTTGCTCAGGCACCAACAACCCCTGCACAACCCAAGCGCATAATGAGTCTTAATTAACAGTTTCGCGGTGTTTCGCTAACCTTCATTTTCCACGAGCACCCTGCCGCTTTCACCATCCGGCATTACCCTGGAACTAACTGCGCAGTGAATCTTCCTCTGGTCTGTTGTTTCTAGCTAGTAAACTTGCTGAAATTAACTTTGCAACGGAATCGTCGAGCTGCGAAACAGTGCTCGGGACCGTAGAGTGGCGGATTGGAGAACTAAAAATCCCACGATCCAAGTCCCTTCGGTACTTTCTATACCGGAGTGCTCTGGGTCAGTAGAAAACTGGCGATAAAAATTCAGCACGAGTAGAAGAAAAATCAAGAAAAGCTTTCAAGACTGTCTCATGTTCAGGTCCTTTACTCGTGTCCTGCTCAAACGAATCTTTGTAATTTATGAAGATTCGGTCATCTTTTGTCATCCAGTTTTCCAAACAGGTGCCTTGAAAATCAAACTTTTGGAGACAACCCCAACGACCGTGTCTGAGTAAATAGTTGGACGGAGCGCCAGAGCGGAAGATCATGCGAGCGACGTCGTACACGAGAAAGAACACTTGACCGTGTCGAATCGTCTCGCAGCGGGAAGCAGTAGAATTTTAATAGGCATCAGCCGGTGTATGATCCTGTGTAATCGCGCAGTAGCAGGTCCTGCAGACTTCAAGCCTGAGAGAGTTGCGTGGAGGGGTGAGAGTTGAATGGAAGATTTTGGGGTTGCCGTGCCGAATCCAATAAGCTCCGGCGAGGATGACGGGGTGATCTCGGGTGAGTTTTTTTCCATCGTTTTCTAGAGAACACGGGGCATTCACGTTCCGGTGAGTCCGTTGTGCAATGAGCTGCTGCCCTCTTCGTCGCACCGAGCTACGGCTCGTTCCTCTGTAACAGAGGAAAACTGCGAATGCTCGGGCAGCGGAGTGAGCGAACGCGACGAACGGGGATGCCGCTGCGGAGTAACGTCGCTCACCCTTGAACCCTCGACCCGATGGATCAGCCGCGAACTACGGACGAACTCGCACGTGGCTCCACTCGAGGACACCCCAACTTTCTCCCTCCGTATCCATCCTCGACTCTGGAGCAACCCCGCTGATCCTAATAGCCGGAGCATTTAATTTGTCAGCGATATTATACGACTGGGGTGACACACGCGTTTCTCGTCATCGATGAATGGAAAAGATGAACTAAATATGCTTGCTGCCTTCGCTCGTTCGATCCTCCTGGTTCGACGTGCCACTATCCGAGGGAGACCGAAAGAAATCATTGTTTCGCACATGCACCCGACTGTACAAAGGGGTTTTGATGGCCCTGCGTGAATTCGTAAAAAAAAGCTTATCGCTCGGTGTATCTGTTCAGAGCACCGAAAATCAGCGCGTTGTTCGAGTGATAATTTACTTTTTTAAATCGTTGCACGACTTTCGAGTAGTTCAAGAGCGCTTTCAACTTTTTTGACGCTTTTCATGAAATTTTGGGTTTGTTTTAAGCGAATGTCAGGTGCACCTGGTGATAAAACGCACGGAAAATTCTGAGCGGGGAGAAAGGCGAGGGGGAAAGTTTGTGCTGCATTGAATGCGTCAAAAGCGACATTCCGAGGTTTTTCTCCCCCAACGATCTTCGAAGGTTAGTTCGAAGGCTCGTACGAAAAATTCGCAGTGTTCTGAGATAATATCTCGAGAGACCTCCGATTTCAGGGGGAGGGCAAATTGATATCGAGAATTCGCCAGTTTTCTGAGCATCGGTAAACCGTTCGAGTGTCTTCTCAGCCCCTCGAGGGTACGGACGCGTAGAAAGTCGAGAGCTTTGACGTTTCTCCGGTTCGGGCTACTCGCGGGCAAGGGAACAAGAAGGCAGAGATGAGTTTCTCGCTCGGGTGGCAAGATCGGACCGCGAAAGAGACCGAGTCGAGGGAATCACGTTTTTTGACAGTTCGGCATCACTCCGGCTCGAGAGGGTCTCACGAGAGTCCCACGAAATGAAAACGAGCAACCACCGAGAACGAGCGAAATCAGGTAGAGCCAAAACGCGCACACATCCGACATCCTCGGGAATGTTGAAATAGCAAATTAGGAGATTCCACGAGATCTTTCCTCCGTCCACCTTTCTCTTTCTCGCACTCACCCAATTTCTCTCAACCTTTATTCCCCTCACTTCTCGTCTACTTATCCGATCGTTGTTTCCTCAACGATTTTATTTCTTCAACTTGAGCGCCCATCTTCGACTCATTTTTCATTTAATCGACCAGGAAAGTTTGCACCAATAACGTTTCTCAAGTTTTCCGTGCCAGGACAATATATCCCGACAATAATAATCCAAACAAAAGAAAACCTACGTCAAAAATATCCCAAAATATTGTTTCTCGATCCGAAACAAAAAAAATATTACATTCTCAGGTTGTGCGCAAGTTTATGCAAATAATTTGTAACAGCAGAGACTCTCCGTGAATTGCAACAATATTTACAACTCTCTTGTTTTGATCCCGGTACGTTTTTTTTCCACGACCGTCTTCTCCGCATGAACGATTTGCTCCACTTTTATTTTTGTGGATGATTCACAATGATCCGTGATCCGTAATAATTATACACAGAAATAAACCTCATATCAACATATCCCCAAACTATTCACACATTTCTGATACACATTTTGTATATACTATTTGAAAAATTTGTGTACGGAGACAATTTGTGTACGGGTTGATTCAACATGGGATAAAATGACTGGGATATTATCGCTTGGTTATTATTGCATGGGATATTTAGATCGGACCCCAAAGTTTTCAATTAATTATACTGCAAATCTCAAGATCAGGATTGAAATGTTGCCATGACGATTTTCATAGTGGGTAAGATTTTGCATTTTGTCAAATAATTCTCGACTCTTCGTCATTCTATCGTTTGACACGAAAGAACAGCGCAATCGTCCAAAATTCATAATTCGCAGAAGCTGTTTACCAACACCCCAATGTTCTTTGGACTCGTTAAAAGTGGTACGAACCAGAGGAAAAGGAGCAGAGGAACAGATGGAAACCATGGAAGGTAATCTGAAATAATTCCTCTTTATTCGAAAATTTTTAAAGACGAAAAACAGCGACGTTACTAATATAGCAGCGATCGATTCGATTAACAATTGTTTACAAGGGAATAGGGAGAATTCGTACTGTGCTGTGTTGAAAGATCGATAAAACAGGCTCCCGTTCATCCGATCAAGGATAACTCGTCGACCTATTCTCTCCGAGGAGGCGAAAAAAGGTGGAACACGATGAATTCCATGAAGAAGAGAAGATGGTTCCGAATCCGCCTATTTGGGAGGTTCGACCTTGGCTTCGTGTTTCTCAGCTTCTTTTCTTTCATCCTCGCCCTCCAAATACTTGTCCCACTTGTCCAATCTGGCTTCGATTTCTGCATCGGTCTCAACGATTCTGTAACACATTTCGTCCTCAGAAATCGACAGTAGGATTCAAGACTGAAAAGCTAAACGAAATGTGGACTGGAACGAAGTGTAAACCCAAACGAAACGTAGTGAAAAAATGAACCAACTCTTTCCAATCAACCGAAGCCTCGAAAGAAAACGAAATAACAACTTTTGCTCCGGTAAAATGTTAACCAAAAATCCTCGATCAAAGACCCGAACGTTTTTTATTTTACGAAAGTTTATGGCTTCCGGATGGATCCCGTGCGCGGTATTACCGACGCTTGGTAAACCCAGCGAATATTGAACGATTTTTACCGAGTAAACGCGTACAAGGTTTAAGGCTCATTCGGTACAGTGTCGATTGAGCAGAATACAGAATCTCCTTTGAGATTGAGCCGCAAAAGGACCGACTATCGGTTACTTATCGATGCTACCCCCTTAAAGCGATCTTCCGGACCGGGGATAAATTCTCACATTTTACAGATAAAACAGAGTCAACGACCGTTTCTTTTACCCGGCGATCGCTTACTTGTACTTGGTTTTGCCGTCCCATATTTCAGCAGAGAGTTTCCTCTGCGCGAACCAGCGACCGTTCAACAGCTGTATGCAGGCCTGAGCTTCGGCCGGATCGCTGAATGTTACCTGTGCGACTCCCTCAGGGTGTCTCTGTAAAAAAATGGACGATTTGTCACTACGATTGTTAGCCAAAAAGAGTTTTTTCATTGGCTCCAAATGAGAAAAATGTCGTAGAGGTCGAAGGAAAACTAAAATTTCCATTTTGTAACTTTTTACTGAGGTCTGACGATTTTTTTTTCACGCTGAAGAGCTGAGAGCATTTTTGTTTTTTTTTTTTTTCATCCATCGCAGAATGCCTCATGCTCGAATTTTATTATTAGTTTTGACTTGAAAAACTATATTTCGAATTTGAATATTTCCGTTTTAATGATGCTCGTTAGATGACTCGAGGAAAAGCACGTGCGATGTTTTGACGTTTCGTCAAAGTCTGAAGGACACGACGGGCCAGTGCTCTCCGAGAGGTTCCACATTATTTTTCGCATTATGTATCTAGCACGCCCGTCGATCTCGTTTCAAGTTTGACCTCGACGACACTCCCCTCCTGTGGTCCAAAACCCGTCAAAATAATGAGCGAAAGATCCGTCGACGGAACGTGAGGACAAGGAGGGAAAGGAAGAAGACTGATACAGCAAAAAAGAGAAAAAGAGAAAAAAAACGGACAAAAGCAAGAAAGAAGAAGAGCGGAGAAAAAGAGACATTCGATGGAAATAAATCAGTCAAAGGGTTACGACCCAACCCCATAAATTCGTCTCGGAACCACTCCCAGTTTTGTATGTCGCGCCTTCGCGTGAATCTGAACCGCAATGTGCGCGATTTTTATGATGCCCGCCGGATTTTCTTCGGTTAATCACTTTTCCTGACTGGCAATTTTCTTGCATTGTATTCCAATTACTATTCGTGTTTCTTTTTGACAGATTTCAATAGAGAAAAGCTGTGATTGACATTGATTCGAAAATTTCATGGGAAAAAAAACAATTTTGACTGGAAAACATTGTCAAAATTGTGTTTGAAACGATTCAACGGTGTCGTTGACTCGATCCAGCCAGGAAGTGGCAGGAGTCGATCGCACGGTAGTCTCAAGGCCCGGTAAAATTGACCGCAAAACGGAGACAGCGTGAAAAGCAATAAGAAATGATTCACAAACCGCTCGTCTGGCGTGTTAAAAACAGTGACGAAAAAAAGCAACGACTTTGAAAGCGAGAATGAAGTAAGTCGAGCATGAATGAAACTTGAAATTTTTGTGCATATAATTGAGCACGATTGTGGCTCGTCGGGAGCGATATGCAACGAACCTATACAATCGTCCATTGGCGCCAGTTTCGTAACGTTCCGAGCGTATAAAGCACAATTTAAGCGTGACGCGTGACTCGCCCAAGAACACAAAACGGCGAATCGCCTTTACGAGCACGCCGACCCCCGGTGGACCTTGCCGAGCTCCATTTCGAGCGGCTGCGCGTCTCGAGACTTTTTAAATTAGGAACGTGCGAGCCCTGAGGATATTGGAGAGGCCTCCAATTCTTTTATCGCCATATAAACCGTGATAAAAAAAAATTAAGTACTCCGCTTTATAAACGTACAGTCCGAACGTAAAAACGCTTTCAAAAGCGTAGCAATCACTATTCGAACATTGTTTGAATCCCCGGACAAATCTTTAATATTTACTTAAGGGGGGGGGGGGGGGGGGGTCCTGCTTTAGAAAGTCAAAAAATCGATTGTTTTCGGCAATGTTTTTAGGATAGACGGAAATAATTCACCATAGCTTTTCGATATAATTTCAAGGATGGTTCAAAAGTACAAAGACGTTTTTTTTTAATGTGAGAAAAACTACTTTGTACATGGTTTATGCGCCGAGTCTGATTATCGAAGCTTCTCAGCTGCGTACAATGTGGAGATCGTAATTATTGTCTGTAACAAAAATTCCAAATTTTTTTTCCATTTTCACATATTTTTTTTCCACATGAATCGATGAAAACTCGAAAAAATTGCGAGATTCGTAATTTGAATCTCGCAATTGAGGAAAAATTGAGAGAAGCGTTTTTTTTCAAACTCACTAAAAATATGGAATTTCGCAATTATTTCGAATTTTTATAGGTTCGCATGGAAGGAAAATGTATAAAAATGGAAAAAAAATTTGGAATTTCTATTGCAGAGAATAATTATGATCTCCACATTGTGCGCAGCTGAGAAACTTTGCGCATAAACCACGTACAAAGAGGTATTTCCCACATGAAAAAAAATATTTTTGTACTCTTAAAATATCCTTGAAACTATACCGAAAAGTTCGCCACACGTCGAGTTATTTCCGTCCATTCAAAAACATCAGCGAAAACAATCGATTTTATGACTTTTTAAAGCAAGATTCCCCCTAAGTGCGTATAAAATTGCAATAATTATTCATTAACTTCCGCATCTTTATCGCTATCTTAAGAACGTGAATATAAAATAACGATTTCCGAGTACATTAACGCGACCGATTTTCTCTGTGGACTGAAAATATTCAAAGTATTCTCGGCAATAATCGCTGCAAATAATTTTGACAAGAGATAACGAGCGTAGTGCGCGTATAATGCATTACCACGTAACAAATTGAAAGAAAAAAAAAAAAAAAAAAAAAAAAAACAGTCATCGTTCCAGAAGAGTTCCTGAGTAAACAATCGTAAGATTTGATACGGGATTGGAGTAGCAATATAATGAAAACTTACATCGCAAATGACGACTTTCTTGACGTCACCGCATTTGGTGCATTCGGAGCGTAAATCCTGTTGGTACTCAAGAATTAGCGCGACGTCCTTGTCAAAGTCCTCGGGGCTGAACAAGTTCTTGATTATAACGACTCTCTCGCATTTGAGAGGTTCGCCGCGCATTGGCTCGGGCCTCCAGTCGAAGAGCCTGTGAACATTAATTTTTACGGGGGAAGTAGGACAACGATTAATCGCCTGGCGGAGAGCTCTCTTCGCTCTGCCCTTCGATCGTTTCGCTTTGCACGTGCTATAATATGCAGATGCATGTACGTTGTGTCGGGAAAGTCGAGAGGAGAATTCGAGGAGTGAGCGAACGGCGGGATTGCGGAGAGGGAACTTGGGAGGTTTCATCCGCGATTGATCATTGGCGAGTTTTCGGTGGTAACCAGTCTGCTGGGGCGCTGAATCGGAGACTCCGAATGCGGGGAGAGCCGGCCTAGTGTCTTCGGAAGAAACGGATCGACTTCCTCGGAGCTCTGCGCAACTGTTCCGACTCTCTCGATCCTTGATCGGACTGATTATCCGCGGGCTGTTGGAGCCTGTCGCGAGACCGCGGATTCTGGGACCCTGTATATGCACCGGAACGGGGCCTCCGCAGTTGTATAAAAGTAGCGAGCCTCGGTGGGAGATCCGAGTCCACAAACTCCGAAGCATATCGCGTTACGATGATACGCATAAATCTCGTTGCTCGTATTTTCTCGAGGGTTCGCTGATGCTGCTCTATCTCTTGATTTGTTCTTCTGAATGCGCGCCCGCGCGCGCGCCCGCGAATAGCCATTAATTCACCGAGAAATGACAAGCTCTCGCGACTACGTGTGTGGCGTGCCGCGCATGCGAGAAAGAGCGATCTCTCGCTTCGCAATTCGCAACAGAGAACGAGCGGCGTACAAAACGTCCGAGTGTTGTGCACATACGCGTCAAAAGTACCGAGCGCTAAATTTCTCGTGTGACGTCATAAGGACGAGGGCTCTGATGCCGCATCGCACTCCCGCGCCTCGTGCGCGATCGCACTCAAGAATAAGGACACGCGTGACTCACTCGTGACGCTGCAATCCCAGTGGAAAACGACGCGCCAGAAAGGACGTCGGGACTGATCCCCGCGTGCGCGGGATATTCGCGATTCTTATCGCAAACGGCTTGAAAACTTTTGCTCTTGCGAATATTTTCTCGAACGGAGATGAAGAATGCGAATATTGCAGGAAAAATATTTATTCGGTCTCAAAAAATAAGAAAATTAATTTACTTCACAAAACAGGAAACTCTTATATTTTTTATTAAAATACAAGAATCGGCGTGACTCGAGACAAAACAATTGTAGACCCTGATCAGCGAAAAGTTAAGATATCCCGAGAGTTTGTCCGGTGAAGCGAGACTGCCGACCCGAGCCCGCTCGCGAGGGCCTCTTTTTTACGATATCACGCCTTCCATTTTTCCAAGGATTCCGTGAACTTCGCAAGTCAGAAGAAATGAAGGGCGCTGTTGGCTTTCGCGTGTCGATCGGCTGTTTTAGCGACCCTCGAAAATAATTATTTTCAATATTGCACGACACTGAAATTTGCAACGTTGGAGTCCAACGAAATGAAGGAAAATAACATTTGTAATTCACCAATCTTTTACTTCGCGAAGTATCGGTGCAGCTTGAAAAATCACGAATTCGACAGGGAACGAAATTGGAGAATTACTGGACTTATTGAAGGCTTTTTTTTACATCGTTTCATTGGACTTAAACGTTGCGAACTTCAGCGTCATAATATTTTCATCGTTTCAAGTTTATCGAGTTGTTTACTCACCGCTTCACTCGATTCACTTTCCCTCCAATGTTCTCTGTACAAAATTATACTACTTCGAGCTGCAGTACCGAAGCGAACCTGCGCAGCTTAGGATAGTGGTGGCCAATTATAACGAATCCAGACATTCCAACGGGAGAACTTTATCGCTTGATTCGAACTCGCGAAGCGGTTTTTCCGAGATAACTAAACGATTTTTCTACCGAATGGTATGAAAAACTTGTACTGGAATTCCGGGAAGAGTTTTCAAAGAATCGATTATTTGTTCGGATAAATGGAATGTAAATATTTGAGGAAAAGCACGCGCCCACGTTGAGTAAACTTCGAAAATTACAATGGTCGCAAAATAATTGGATTTTCTCAACGATTTCCTCGCCTCGATCGGCTCGCAGAGATGAAAGTTTCCTTCCCTGTTTTCCGAAGAATTGTCTCGGATCAATGCGTTATCGGAACTTCAACCCTCAATTCCGACGTTGTCGAGAATTGAGTGACGTTTTATCAGCGATTGAGACGTTTTCTGATGCCCACGCGGAAGACAAGCAACGGGAATCTTGTGCAACGTTGATTGAAAGCTCGCAGTGTGCGGTCCGCGCGCAAATCGATCGCTGCGGTTGAGCCCGAGCGCAAAACTCGTGCGATCTACTCGAACGCGATCAAACGATTTGCATCATGAATGCTCATTCGTACACACCGCGGATCGTTGCTTTACACACTTGGAGTAATCGCCGGCTATAAAATCACGGCGAATCCGTAATATGCTTACCTGCCATCGCGTCCATGCAATCAGAAACAATTACGAGGAATTACACTTATTTTCCTAGCGTTTCATCGCCTCCGGCCGATTCTTGTACGGCTCGCGAGTATCATTGAGCCAGAAAATCGTTGCACGGTCACCCACATGTCCAAACTTTTTTTTCTTGATACATTACATTCTTTACACAGGAAACCATGACGCGTTTACTTTCTACGGGATGACGAGCCGATGAATCATGCTTGACTCGCCTTTTCAAAGCCTCTCTTTGCATTTCAATTGCCCATTTTTACGAGCAATTTGAATTCGATTGACGTTGGTAGAATTCTAAGATTTCGACAAAAAATCTTCGTCACCGAGTCTCCGAAGCAAGCGGTACAAATTTTGAGTTCTTTTTTTCGGAACGAAAATTTGTACAAATGTTTCGACGTGTCGAACGTGGAGGAGCGAATCCGTTTCGAATTTCTTGCACAATTGCACAATGACGCTCCGGTTGCGGGTCACGAATTTTTAAGGCCTTAACACTTGCAGTGGACGAAAAAAAGGTGATTTTCTTGATTTTTTTAGGGAAATAAGAAAACAAATGTTTAGTGAAAAACTTTGGACGACATTCATTAGTGCATGTGTTCATGTACATGTGCAATTTTATTCACCAAAAAATTTCTCGAAACGGCGCAACTCCAGCTGTATTCCAGTAGCACCTTTTTTTGAACGTCAGTTGCAGTGGACATTATAACTAGAAATCTATTGATCCGATCTATACCAAATTTATACAATCTATTTCGATTTAAGAAAAAATTTCGATTTAAAGAAAAATGACGACAGTTTTAACAAAAAAGTCATTTTCTGAGGTGCTAAATTTTCGGTTTTTCTGTTGAATTTTTTTTTCTAACAAAATACGAAATTCTTCGTCCCGAGCCTGGCTATTATTATAATAAATAAGTGGTATAAATTTGTCATGGATCGGATTAATATATTTTTATCAATCGTGTCCACCGCAAAGGTATTTTTCAAAAAAGACGATTCCGAGATAATCGCGTTTTAAGATTCAAGTATTGGAGGACCGCGCGCATCGGGCGGTCGGTTGAAAGGCCCACAGCTACGAATCTCGCCGATCTTTATGAAATTTCGTGAGTTTTTGAAGAATATTTAATAAGAAAAAATTCGATTTTTCCGTCCACCACTCGTGTATACAAGGCCTTAATAATTGTTAGTGAAGAATTCGCCCGTGAGTTTACTAACTTGGTTATAAAATTTGTTATTTAATAAAATACCGAAAACGGAGGTTCGATGAGGAGTAAAAAATCGTTTAAAGGTGCAGTTTGATGGAAATCGAAGCTGAAAGCTTTGGGCAACGGGACGTTAAGATGTCGCGGAAGATTTTGTTGTACTGTAACTGATCGCGCGGGTTCGGTTGAATCGTAAAGAGAAGAAGAAGTCGGTGAGCTTGAGAGCGAGTCGTTAAGAATTACGAGTTTTTGATTGCGTCGGTTCGCTCACGGAGAAAGTGTGCAGCAGAAAGACTTTTATCCCTTTTGGTGCTTCCGGTTGTACTCATCGCGAAATGGTCGGTTTCCCGCAAGCCCAAGGAGCGTCGAACGAGGGGAGCAGGGGGAGGCAGGCGAAGACTTCGTAAATAACTGGTTTGGAGGCGCGAAGGGCAAAGGAGCAGGACGTCGAACTTCTGTCGTGTTCGCCGGAGGGGCAGAATCATTTCAGCGACGAGACTTGCACCTCCTTTACTTTGGCTCGTTACCGTGCGGACCAATCGCGTGGGGGCCATTTTGAATTGAGTGTTTACAATCCCGGATATCGTATGAATCAGTAGTAAAACCCTCTCGCAGCGCCTCATTCATTACTCCAGTAAATAAGTGAGAAAGTCAAATAAAAGTGAAAAAGGCAACATGCCAATTTGGCGTTTTTCCAGTAACGATCAAATCACGTCGGAAGATTTCCTTCCGCGTTCGTTATCGCCCCCCGCGTTGCTGATGCTGCACAATTTTTATTCCCAACGCCCTGCTGCGTCGAAGAATCCGTCACGAGATTGATGCCGCTTTCGCATCGGTCGAGAGCGACCAAAAGCCTCGCGAGATTATAATTTGTACAACTTTTTCCCACAGATTAACATGCCACGTTAAAAAAGAATCGTTTGCACACACAAATTTACGTTTTTTCGTTAAAGACACGCTCGATCGTTTACTTCGATCGTTTTCCCTGAAAAAGAAACCGCGCTCTTACCGCATGCGATGACGCAGGATCTTGGATACATTACGAACAGAGAAAGGGAGAAAGAGAGAGAGAGAAAGAGAGAGAAAAAGAGCGTGGATACTCGCGAGAAGGGTAATTAAGCGCGATAAATCGAGTGGCCGTTTTATCACCGCGTGTGTATAACGATCGTGGCGAAATAATGAATACAATCGTAAAAGAAATCATCGCGGGATGTACGGAAAGCAGAAGTAACAATTAAAAGACTCATTAATTAAATTGGCGAAAAAGGAATGAAAGGAACGTAAGCTAAATAAAAATATGGCAGAGTCGAATTCTTGGCCTCATTAAAAGTACGTACCGTTTGCGTTTTTTAATCCTTTTTTCCAAAAGTCTTGAAATAAAACTCGTTATGGGACATCGTGCTAATTAGTCGACTGGATAGCCGGGTGCATATTCAAAGGGTGTATAAAAATACTGACGTTGAATAAAAATGTCTTGGCGTTCGTGTGCGCGATTAACATCGCGCAGTGTTATACCGAATGTCCCAAAAGTTACGCCCAAGTTTAGCCAGGTCAAGTGTATCGTTTCGTACGAGGAGTTTCTCAAGAGAAAACTCCTCTCTTCAGTTTTGCTATCACTAATTAATTAATAACTTATCAACAGTGTATCATGGATTTAAATTCATAAGGGCTTTTCTCTCCCGAGGTTATTGCTGTTTTATTAACTCTTCAGCTTAAGGGGCAAACTTTAATTAGAACGTCGAGAAACAAAGTGGGGCTTCGCCGCTCTTTTCTCCGCTCCAGTAAAACGAAACTTTGCCAAACTTCTCAAGCGTTTTAAACAATACATTCTTACATTAACGAAAATAAGTTTATCCAAAAAAATCGACTCTTGACACTGTTAATAAACGCGGACGAGTTCGTCTTCCCATGATCGAGAGTCTATCATTTTTCTTTACAACAAAAAAGCAATAATGAACCCCAAAAGACTTTTATGCAAAATTTTTCTCGGTTATCAACTCCGAAAATGTTCCTTCAACTTCCCACTCAGCTTTAATTCTCACAACACGGTTTGTCCCGAGAGCTTTCAAAACAACTTATGAAAAAAATGGGAAAAGAACGATTTTAGGCTCCTGACAAAGATGTCCCTCGAAGGGCCAACTTTTGGCGAAACCTGTACGCAGAGGGGGTTATCTGTTGCGTTGAGTATTTGATTCACGAGCTGCTTTCTCGAACAGCCGGCTGTTTGTTTTATTCGTTTATTTGTTTTCATGAGAAAGATGAAGTTCTGGTGTTGGTAGATGGCTTTGTGGTTGTAAATGTTAAATGAGAGAATACACTGGGCATTTTACACGGAGGAGCCTCTCCGAGGAGATACCGGAAGGAAAAAATGAATGGAAGGCAGAGAGAGAGAGACAGAGACAGAGAGAGAGAGAAGTAAAGATTCGCGGGTCGTGCATAAAAACGCAAAAGATACATCGTCGGGACGGGGAGAGCAAACTGTTGACACACACGAGCACAAGTTGGCACAGGAAACGAGCAAAAAGGCGGATCCCGGAGGATAGCGCGTGTGAAATAACAGGCTCTCGGGCTTTTTGACTGGAGCTTCGAGATTCAAGTACAGTTTAATGACTCGGTGCCGGAGGGCCGTTATTTCAAAGTTTATGAATAATCCATACGCCTTTTTGTCGGGAACGCGAGCAGCAGCCGCGATATACGTAGAGAATGAACTTAACAAGAAGCGAATGTGCAGCTGTGCCAGAAAGCCCACCGTACCGGCTAATCGGTCTTCACCGCACAGCTGCATTCACCGGGACGCATAACTGCTCGAAGATCGCGCGCAAGCGGCTCAGACACACGCGAAAGAAAGAGAGAAACGGAGGATCGAGAGATAAAAGGAGAGCGAGTCCACGCCAGGCAGTCTGCTGCTTGCTCAGCATCCCAGTGAATTACGAAAGACGCATTTTGCCTCGTCGATCTCCAAGTTTCATATATACGCATTGGCGAATCTGGAGTATCGGAGTTATCACGAATGACGATGCAACTTGGGCTACTTTTTTATGCTGCAATTTTCGGGGCTGGAAACGTCTCAGCGAGGACGACGCTGGAGCAGCTTCGTTCGACGAAAAGTCCTTTATCAACGTTATTCCGTTAGGATTAAAACTTCTTGGTATATAAAAACGCCGGATTTTTATATCTCACACAATAAATTCTAATTAGTAAAGTTTCGGCGTATTTCCTATTTTTGATGGCTTACTCCTGAGTAATGCACTCTCAAAGTTTAACTTTGTGACCGCTGGTTCAGCGAGCCGGAAATTTGTGGGGAACATTCGCTCCAACTTCATGGCAATTAAATCGGATTAAAGTTCACAGAAATAAATATACAATTGGGCTCATGCTGTTATCCGTGAGGACAATTAAAAGAGAAATTTCAACACCCACTTTCCTGGATGCTCCAATATTTTGAGACTCCCAAATGTTCGAGAATTCTTTTCATCAAATACGATGAAATTTTTGTTTTGCTGCTATTGAAAATATTTACAAACGGACCTATAAAGGAGAGGGTTCAAATGTGAACGTACGCAGCATCAGAAGAGTTCGTCTCACAATGCTGGAGGGAAGAATATATATAAAAAAATAAAAAAAGGAAAACAAAGAAAAAAAAAAGAAAGTTTGTAACTTGAGCTTTTTTCTCTGGTATTCACTCGTTTTTCTTTTGTGAGATCGAATTCGCAAAGAAGTACGCGCGGAAGCTTTCAAATTTTCATAAATCTCACTTACTTTTCCTGGATTTTTTTCTGTCGTTCCTTTTGATTTTTCTTCCGCTTCGGTTTCAAGCCCGGATCATATTTTCCTTTCATCTGAAACTTTGCTCTTTGGACGGACAACGTTTTGCCACGTAACTGAGAAGCGTCGAGCAGCTTCAAAGCGAGGTCTACGGATTCGACCTGAAAAACAAGGCAAGAGAATATTATCCAGTGCTTTCCCGAATGTTTTTATTCAAATGCGACTGATTAAAAAAAGCCTGAAAAACTGAAGAAAATAAAAAGACTTTTTACTACAAAATATCATCTCGTTAGTCTTCTTTGATGGACGGAAATAATTTTTTATGAGAGGAGCCAAGTAATCGTGAAGAAAATTCCATTTTTATGATCTCGCCAGAGGAAACGTCATGCGGCGAACAATTTGCAGATTTCCTTTTCACCAATGACGCGCTGCTGATCGCTTTTCCGCACCCAAACGATGAATTTTAATGAAAAACGAAGCGAATGCTCGCCCACGGGGATGATCGGCATGATTTAATTCCCTTTTATTTGTACATCCGTATCCTTTCTACGCTCATAAAGTTCACACTTAGTGTGCCTAGGTAATAATGGGACTGAGCGTAGAAACATCGCGAATGTAATTAAGCACGGCTGTAAAAATTTGCACGAGCGCGCTCAATGGCCTGTAATTCCTGATCGCGGGGTTCAGTCGCCATTGTCCACAACAACGAACGAACGTTATCTGCGTGCAAATTGCGTATCCTCTTCGCTCCATTCTATCCGGTTTTATGAACGTAGCCAGCTCCGAACGGAGCGCAAGCACGTCGACTCTCCACAGAAAATCTGACGCGGTACTGAAGTTGACACCACGGAAACGTCAAGTTATTAATTTTCATTATTTTTCAATATCGCGCCTCCCCATTTTTCTGCGGGTTGGTCGAACCAAGAATTTTGAGGCGTTTGTAGCTGAATTACGAAAAAAAGATGAAACGATGCGATGGCAAAAAAAGGGCATTGAAATTATGCAAAAGTTATGAGACGAAAAGCATTTTGATAAGATTTCACCAATAAATTGCGCGCGGATTTAGAATCCGAGGCTCAAACTTGGATCTGTTTTCCGAAAGCTTCGATCAAGTTTCGACTGAGAAGGAAGCGGAATATGTTGGGGCGCTCGAGATCCCTGACCCGACTTTTGCGACACTCTGTATTTTGACCGGATACAGAATCGAAGAAACATGGAGAGTACAAAGAAAAATGGGGTTTCGCACAACGGGAGATCAAGACTTTTTTAACGAACACGTGCACCTCGATCTCGAGGGTCGTTAATAATTTATAGCGCGCGCAACACTTTTCCGACGAGTTATTTTTTTGTCTCTTCAAAGTATGGATGAGTGTTAAAATTGTGGTGGTTAAACCCCGCGAACCCGGGCGTGTATATTTCAGTCGGGAAATAGGTCGAGGAAGAAGAATTCATATTGGATCTGAAAATAAGTTTGTTGCCAGTAAAAATGAGGCGTATGAATGCGAGAATATTTTTACCCTGGCGAAGCATCATTAGCACAATCTCCAACTTTTCTTCGCTGCAGAATGGAAGCAAAATGAAGTTCAAGAACGAAATGATTTTCGGGAACGAAAAGAACGAAAAAACTATTTACGGCCAAATGAAAATTTGCATTCTCAGGATTTCAGGTTCGCAAATACGATTCGAAGGAAGGTTATTGCAAGATAAATCCGCTCTGTAAGGAACAAAGAACCGAGGAGAAAATACGCTGTTTGTCTCGAAGATAATGGTGTGGGAGGCTCTGCTGTGACAGGAGGCGAGATAAAAGCGATGGTTTCTACGAAAAAATGCGCGCATGTACGACGTTGAAAGCAGGATCGAACAAAAAGTACCAGCAGTGAAAACGTTCCCCGATGCGCATATTCTTCCATAGAAACGCACATGTGGAACGAGGTTCGGGAGATTGAGCGCGAGCAAGGGATTGGCAAATGCTTCCATATGCACGACAAGCTGAGCTGATCATAGAAACGACACATAATTGTGTGCGTGCAGCGTAAGAACTCGAAGCATTTGTCAAAGGAAACGAATAATGTTGGAAAAATGCGAAAATCACATGAAAATTTCCACCGCTGAGAGATTCCGAGTTGTGGAGTTTCCATCCTCGATATTCCCTAAAATATTTCTCTCAAATTTTCCATTTTTCACAATTTTCGGAAAAACTCCATTATCAACTAAAAAAATAATGGAGAATTCTCGCGAAATTTCAACATTCGAATCGGTCCCGAATTCGTGGAACATTTTTCGTCTCGTTCAATTTTTCAGGTTGAATGAGCGACTGAAACAGTGTCCAAAACCGAGGACTTTCGTCGAAGGCTCAAAATCATCGATCCAATCGAGATCCATGATAACCCCTCCACAAGTTTTCACAATGATTTAACGAAAAGTGTTACAAAGATGCATAAAACATTAGAGCTCGGTGCAAAGCGAACTCGGAATAAGAAGCTGGTTCGTTTGGTTGCATTTACTCGTGAAATACTTGACACGTTTGAATCGAATGAAGTCGAGAAATGAATTTCTCCCTGCGACGACACACCAATAGGCCATGTTCGCGTGTGCGAATTCCTCATATTTTTATTCCTCATCGAATTCTCGTTTCTCATAATTACGTGAAGCGAGTTCGTGAGACGAAGTTTTCAGTCGTAATTGCTCTGAGCTCGTCCGACTCGCGGAGAGATGAAAAAAGGGTTGGGGCGGGGCGGGGGGAGGGGGGGGGGGGAATAATGCGGCGGTACTTATTATTGAACGATCACGATCAATCGATTATAAATCGTGGTATATCTCTCGCGATTGGTCAGCCGCGCGCCGCGACGTACGACTTCGCATGCTAGGCTGGGCGAGGTTCGCGATCTTTTCTCTCGTTTCCTCTTCGTCGAGATCGCGAAGTCGTACGCGAAGGATTCATCTCGATGGGACTGCGGTGTATATATAAGAAACGTCAAGAAGGTCAGTGGCTGTCGGGGCCCTGGGAGGAAAAGCTCATCGACCTTTGGATCGATCTATGGATTCGAGAGGCTCAGCATATATCTCGTCGAAGCTAGATGACGGAATATGCCGATTTTTTAATCGCTTTCCCAGCACACGAGATTATTCGCTCGCGCCTATTCCTTTGGAATGGTGCATGAGAAAGCGTCCAGAGACAAAGGAAATTATGTCGACGAGACTTCTGGAGAGTGCGAAGGGAAAAGGCGATAACGGAAATGAAAGAGAATAAAGAGAAAAGTGTTAACGCGGCTCGTCTGCTCACGAGCGAGAAAAGAGAGAAAGAGAAGGAAAGAGAAACAGAGCCAGACACTGGATCTGAATGAACCCACGCGAACCGGATACGATCGTTTCTTGCCAAAGGGCGCACCCTCGCCCTCACACTTTTTTCAGCGCTCCACCGTCAATTTTTTTCTCTCCCGAAGCGCCTCTTCTCTCCGAGCTTTTGTCTACCGGCGAGCTCGAGTCGTAAGATCTGCTGGACACCGGAGAAATCTTGGTCCGCCGACTCTCAATCGTTCTATCTTTCTCCTCCGAATCGTTTTCCTTTCCCACGTACGCGAGAGCGCGCGCACACGAACGAGAAAACGATTTCATTGCAGGACGAGTCTTTTTGCACCGAGTGCGCAAACTATCGAACGACCGCACTCACACCAATGTCGCGTGGCGTTTGTATCCGTCGCAAAACGAGAGACGCCCACCAATGTCTGACGGCACATACGCCCAGACGTATCTCCTTAAGTCGAAAGTACCTTGAGACATTGAACTCCGCACACTAACTTGGGAGAAAAGAAAAGAAACGCTCGGGGACACTTCATTCCCTGCGAATAATTTTACTCTCCGCTAAATCTTTTGAATCGACCATTTAAGATTCCGCTTCGCTATCTTTCCAGACGTTGCTGAAACTCGTATTTTCTTCAATGAACAAGAAACCCCACTTATTTTCGAGGTTTCCACATGAGCCAACTTCCCCAATGAAAATCCCTTTGGATCCATGAATTTTACACACCTTCTTTCACTCAATTTCGGATTAATTTTAACTCTACTTTGAAAAACCGAAAACATCGAAATCCCCGATTCAGTGCGTTCAGCGCAAGCGTGAAACTACAAATTTCTGTGTCACAGCTATAATCGAACGAGATTCTAAAGAACGGAGGTAACTCATAGAAATAGCTCTTGACGTAGACGCGAATCGCAGACAATATGAATGTCTTGATATATTTTCCGCACGCGATGTCGACATGCTTTAGCACGATCAGCATAATAAACTAATAAAAATGAAATATACGTTATTACACGTCGAGTGAGAATCACAAGTGTAATAAACGAATGAAAACATTCGTTCTGTGCCCTTGAGTTTTTTCAGCATAACACAAGTGACTCAAAAATCCAATTACTCGGCTTCGTAATCGTTGGGAATAATTTGCAATGAAAGAGGATGATCTTTACTATGCAAATCTTCGAGATGTTTTCCACGTTGAGCGTACTTGGGTACTGGCAGACAAACAGACCAAGAATTCCAGACCCGTGCATGCTACTGTTGTCGCATTTCAACAAACCTATGAATTAATATGTTTGCAGAGAAATTATCATCATTACGAGTGTCCATTGAGTCATGCGGGCGTGCAGCTCTATTTTTCCAAGCCTCCAGTCATCAGCAGTTTTGCAACGAAAATTCGAGAGCCTTTGAAAAACCTTTGGGAGCGAACTATATAAATTTGGAAACATCAATCCAATGGAGTATAGTCAAACGACGAGTTTTCGGCTTGATAAAAAAATATTTGGGACTCCATTGCAGTCGTTAACAGAAGCGTTGAATTGGATGGAGTTAAAATGTTACACGGAGCGAAAAAAAAGTCATTGGGACAACGTGGCATAACGGGGTACCAACGAAATGTATTATTATCACAAGGTTAAACATGATTAAACGAATAAAACAGTTTTAGATCGAACTGCAGATTCATTATCTCCGAAAATATTGTAGTTAAATAAAGAAAACTCTTCCAATAACATGAATTGCTATTGAATCAACAATTTTTTTTCACTAAAATGACTAAAATTTCGAACAACTAAAATCTCGAGTCATTGTAACTCCGAATCGAGACAATGAATTCGATGAATGTGAAAATCATTGAATGAATCATGAATAAAAATTCGAACGGTCAAAATGGCTAAAGGCTAGAAATTCGACCAATCAAAATAAAGAAATGCAGCGGAGCTCAAAATACACGCGTCTCACTTACTCAGACCGGTGATATCCAATTTCAGACATCGCCATATTGACTTTCGTCTTTTCGAGCCACCGTTATTCCGCATATCTAAGTTTCATAGGTTCGAAAAATTCACTTTCGATTTTTTGCTACTCTATATTCTGGTCTGTCTGTAAAACAATTACTCTCCATTTTGAATTTATAAACATGAACTTTTGACATTCGTATGGTCTGTTAAAATTGCGTTCGATATAAAAACTATCGAAATATATATATATTACCGAGTAAAAACGAATTCAAAGTAATCTGTTAAAAAGTCGGTCAGAAATAAGAATTTCGAATTACTTATTATTCTCCAATCTAATATTAAAACTTTCAAATTGTCGAAATATCGTCCGTTCTACAATTTGTTTATTAGGCATACCGAACCCTCATCGTTTTCGTTGGCACACCGCAAGAAAAATTGTTGAGAATCGTGACCAAATTGATGTTTCCCAGTGTACGGACAACGACTGTACTAAATATTTTGCATTTCGTACGTAACAGCTTTCGTCGGATGCGCGCGGTTGATTCTTCATTACACAAGAGGTCCATAAGCCGTTTAACCTGGATACGTCACTTCCATAAAGAGAGTCATGAAACGAGGGGTCAAGAGAGGAAAAAACAAGGAGAAACGCTTTGGAAGAAGGAGCATGCGAGCAGAGCAACGATCATGACAGTGTTAAACTTTGTGGTCGATAACGGGCGGCGATGCATGTAAATCAATTACATGTGACGATCCATCTCGGTCCGCTACACCGATAGATGTATTAATCAAGTTCCACCCGTTTCCCCTGATTCAGATGGCCGCCGGCGTTATTGAGATTATAGCGTAATTGCTCAGCTCCCGAGCACCAACAAATGTGCGTGTTCTTGTTTAGCCATTTTAAATATTTATGCACAGTGCGGACACAGTAGCGATTGAATTTGCCCCTCCGGACATATCTGGAAAGTTATCGACCAGTTGCCACAGTATCGACGCGACATTTTTTCCTCAATAATTACGATAATATTGCCATGGAATAACGAACGACTTAAAATTATCAGTTTTTCCTGAAATCCAATTCATTTGAGACAATTTACTATTTTATGTTATTTTTAATAGCACGTTTTGAAACGACGCTTTCCAGGAACGTGAAATAATCTATTTTCAAAGCAGTCGGTTCGAAAGCACATACGAATGTGAAACATTTATGGGCGATAATTTTGCTGAATGGAACAAATTGGCGTGAAGCAACAATAAAATTCGTAGTCTGTCGATCGTTACGACGAAATTGGTTGTTTTTTTTTTTTTTTTGAAGAGTAAACGAACGCGAGCTAGAAAAGGGAGTGTCGAAATGGTAGAAACGATTCTTCGAGACTTTTTGTCCGAATGTTAATTTGCATGAAACGATTGAAAAAATATTCGTCACAGTTTTCTAACGAGCGATTGTCACGGGGAAAAAATCCGTTGGACAATGATCAGTGACGTTTCATTCGTCCGGATGCGATGAGCCCGAATGACGCGCAAGTTTTAATTAAAATTTGGCTATCGAATGAACGCTCGATTCAGCATTTGTCACGATAGCGAATGCAGTGCGTTCCGACACATCAAATTCCCATTACAGTATCGATGTTGCGTGCACCAACCGGATGCTAAAGCATTCCGAAATGACTCTCTCGAACTGCGAGTCGGGGCAAAATTTGGGTGATTCTGTGAACGTGAATTGACGTTCACGGAGAACAGGAAATGACGATCTGGTCAACCGAGTTCATAACGAGACTCAACAGTCGAGCATTAATAGGTTAACGATCGTGCGTTGCGCGATGTTGACGCGACGACGGTTAACCCCGGCGCATGCATCTCTATATAAAAGCTTCTATTACATGTACAGGGTGTCTGGAAACAAGGCGTAGATTGTGCAAGCCTCCGATGATCCTGATCGGAACCTCGGAATATTCAGAAAACGTGCGATTCAATAAATTCGCAAAATTAATGGGAAGAAGCACCGAATCGAAGGAAATGGAATTTTTTTTAACCGGAACTTTCCTTCCTGGATGCTGGCTCATGAGGTTGGCGCTCGGTTTCGGGACCCCTTGTGTAGGTCGTTAGGAATGTTTATTGTGCCAACTATCCGATGTTGATACACGCGGACCTGTTTCGCTTTGAAGCTCGTCGAACTCTCTCCCTCTCTTTCTCTAGCCCGAGACCGAAATTTGAGTTTTAACAGGAATAAATAAAATATCGTTTGTTATCATTAATCTCACGTTTCGAGGAACGAAAGGCCGTTAATATCGGTCGAAACAACGCATATCACGAGGAGAAGAAAAAGCGAGGAAAATCATAACGAATATTTCGTAAGAATTCACGGAGTTCGAGGGATGTGCGTAGAAAAAATAATTGCGCTGTAAATCACTTGGTCGCCGGGAAGCCGAAATCGCTCCTGGGGCGAGAAGGCTTTTTCGTTGAACGCGAAATCTGGAGTTGAAAAATCTGTCCAATCTCGTTTCGAAGTCTCATTTTTACGCCTACTGCTTCAGTTCGAATAAATTCCATTTCGTTTGATCCTGCGGCGGGACATGCTGGGCCACGGATTAGCTCATGGAAGTCAAAGAAATTAATCATTTCGACCACCCAAGCAAAGCCCAGTGGTCATTGTGTCAGAACATTCTAAATTGCAGTAATTACTCTCCTCGCGTTCGTGGATCATGAGCTTTGCAGAAAAAAAGGGAGAAACTGACGCGCAGCTCCGGAGGAGAGACCGAGGGGCAGGAGCGTGTCGCGGAGCGAAGATGAATCGTCGAACCTTCAAATTTGCATAAACACTGCATTTGAATAAAATTCGCTTTCATACTCTCTCAACGGCATCGAAAGAGCAAAAGCTCGATTACCCTGAGCGAAGTTCAACAGGAAATCGCGATTCGTTTGTTGCTCTTTAATTGCAGCGCAGTCAGATGCGAACAGGGTCGGAACAGAGTCGAACTTCTCTCGTTTCGCCGCATCCCCCCCAAGAACTCCTAACGCGCAAGATCCCTGATAAAGAGTAATTCGAGGAGAGAAACAGCGCGTGGACGATCGTCGCACCGTCCCTGGGGCAAGAGAGATGGACGATACGCGCGAAATATGGTGCGGTTATATTGCGTAATGACGGAAACTGCTGGATGCATCTGGGCTCGTCTCGGTCGACAAGGACAAGACGAGCGAAATATGTGAGACGAAATAAGAGAAACTCGTGCAAGTCTGCTGATTGGAGGGTGGCGACGCACACTGGAAGATGGTGCAAACGGTATATTTACACGATGACAAACGACTGGATGTTCCGTGTCGGAAGACTCGAGGATGATTTATGCGTGAGATCTCGAAAATTCGTGCGCATCGTCATCGAAGTTTACATGGTTCGAGGGCGAGTGAGTTCCCTTCTTCTGTTCAAAAAATTCCAGTTCAGGGCAGTTTGCTCGATCGACCGAGAGTTCGGAGTGCGCACCGTCCCGAAGTCCCTGATTCGGCGTAAACTGTGCGTGCCCCGAGGGGAGCAGGGAAGTTGAAAAATCGACTCGATCGGCCGGTCAAGTTTTGAAATCGTTTACCCAAAATGCCCAGCAATCGAACGTGGCATCTTTCGTGGATGCAAATAACTCCGAAAGAAAATCGATTGAAAACTGGCGGAATTCGAAGCTCCAAATAGTGGAGAATCGACAGACGTGCATCGAATTAATGACGAGCCTCTCCGCGACGCACCAAGTTATTCGTCGCGAGTGCATTTGTAAATTCAACATGCGTTGAAATATAGCCAGTTCATTTTTATCCGCAGGGAGTATTGTGAAAGACGAAATGTGATAAAGCCCGTTGAGCGAGTCTCCGAATATGGGGATCCTGTATACATAATGATCCAAACAGATCTAAGAATATGAATGAGTATTCTGAGAATCCATGGTGAGTCTGAGCGATGACGAAATATGGTGGCGGTACGAGTTGCTCGTGCACGGGATTGCCGATGCGACATGATGTTAACGACGCGAGTTGCATGAGCGAAAAATCGATTGATAAATCGTTTTTGAGGGGAGCGGTAAAAAAAAGTATGTACGAAAGATAAAACATCATAATTAGCTATTCGGATTAGGCGCTCAATCACTGATCCAATAAATCACAGGCTCGTGTTATTCCCTCGTATATGGATCAAGAAATGATTCCATAATAATATTCCCGATTAAGAGATCCATTAATCTGCCTGAAGCGAGGCTACGACGCTCGTTATAATAGCTCGCTTGTGTTTTGTACCAGAGGCGATCCACGCGTCGAATAATTGAGGCTTGACAGTATGGCAAATTGCCATGAATAACGAAGCTCCCCATATGGACAAAATTCGCCTGAACGCGGGCGTATTGTCGGATGCTGAAAATTCGTCGGTTCGGGGCGTGCATCGAGTGACGTTGAGGGGGGCTCAACACGCGTCGTTTGCATACTGAAACTCCTCGGATCTGTGCTCTTTTCAGCGTGTTTCAAGACGAAGTCTTTCCTACGAAAAATGTCTTTTTATCGTCCTCCGGAAGAAAAGACTGTTCGAACGAGCAGCACCGTTCGTGCCCCGGATGAACCAGCAAACATCCTCCAACGCTCGGGTCTTCAATAAATCCCGAAAGTTCCGTGTGTGCCCCACAAAAATCAGGGCACGGGAGGGAGAAACAACTCGACGAAATATTCATTGAGAATCTCTGCCGGAGCGGACGATGATTCGTTGAAAATATTTGAGAATTCCGCAAACCGATAGTGACATTAGTTGACTTGAAATACCAGCTCAACGAGCGTGTGCGTCTATCATCGTTAGAACACTGGCGCCGAGCCAAATTCGTCTTCCTTCACTCTACAAAGTATTTTATCTCTGGCTGTGTGTACCAAGCTCCATGTACGTTTATGAGCCGCGCGTATATGCGACAAAGTGCCTATACACAGTGGGTGTTATTGTACACGCGAAAGCGTGTAACCAAGTGACACATCGCGTCTCTCATTTTAATTGAGCCATGCGCGAGCAAACAACGACGATTGTAAAAATCGTCCGTTGATCCACGAAAAAACTGTGACCTGCGCGCGCGTCACAGGGAGTTTCTGTCCCTCAGAAAACCATCCGCGACGGAATCGTCTTTGCGAAACGTCAATGCAATTCGGAGTGAGATATTCAACTGCGAGGAAAACGCGACGTGATCGATGTCGCAAGACGCTCCCAAAAGCCCGTCTCCGTTTCCTCGTCGATTCTCATCGAATGGAAGCTCCGAGAATTCAAATCGGACACCCAATGTACTCGAATTCAGGTACTGAGATTGCCGCCTCGCTATGCACACAAGACCGAGTCTCGGCAACAGCACGCGTGCATGTTCTGACGGATCTCCCGAACAATTCCAAACATTTCGGGTTCCTGCCAATTCCACTAATTAGCCTACTCGAGCGCGCAAGTTCTATCAGCATTGTGACGAGCTACTCGTAGATTTTACCGGCCCAACTCGATTCTAGGACGAACTGGTTTCGGCTACCAGGCTTTCAGGACCAACTGTCCCGGGCAGGCTTCACGTACGTTGCGGGAAAACTAGTTCCGACTAACTACGGTGGAGCGTTGTTATTAAAGAAAAACCAGTTCGGCCTGAAATCGCGCTCGGCTGGTGATGCTACACAATTACTCTTCGAATTGGACTCGGCACCCTGTTTATACTCGCCGACCATCGTAATTCCCTGCATTAGAATACTCGAAGCTATCTCAGCTCGAGAAATACCACGGGGGATTGAGGAATTCTTTGAATTCCCATTTATCATGAACGGCAACGTCGGAAGATGAGGCATTTGGAAAATCGGCTGGTGTCATTGGGATTTTCGTCCTACGAAAATGACAAAAGTGTGTGGTTTATTCTCCGCTCCAACTCCGGTCGTGCGCAGCATCACTGAAAAATCGAGTCTTACGAAATTAACAGTCTTACGCGTTCTTAATCAACGCACCTCGATTCAATCAACATTCTTCGCATTATCGTAAACTCTGCAATTTTTAGAGAGTACGAGTTCGCCTTTGACGTGTGTGATTATACTCTGCAACGCGGGAGGCAGTCTTACGAGATCGAGCTGAGTGATTACGGCGCGGAGCATGGATAGTGCAAATGTACGATCGCATGTGTTAGAAACTGGGAAAATAGTCTGTCAGGAATGCAGACTAGATGATAAATTTCTCTTAATTCGCAGAAAATTTATGCAGAATAAGTCATTGCGCTCGCTACCGACAAGAGAGCGTACAGTATACCGTTAATTTGATTATAAAATCGTGATTTCATGAAATCGGTGCAACGGAATGAAGAAACAGGGTGGATGCAGCGCTCACAAGATTTGAGCGTAAAAATGACTTCGAACCGCTCGGCAAGAGCGCCGCGTCGTAGAAAATAATTCAATTTGTATACTTTAATAATTAGAAGTAAGAAATGAATAATCGATTTGAAAAGCGGGTATATGAAAAATCGATTTCGAATTCGAGAAAATGAGATTACACAATTATTTATTTGATCGTTGGTGAAATTTCTTTCTCAAGTGTTACACAAGTACGCGAGTGGTCAAGCGGATTGTACACAAATTCGTTTCCAGGTTAAACGGAAGTTTGAGAACAGTATCCGGAGAAAAATACGGACACGAATAGTCGCACGAGCGAGCACACGCCCGCGCATGATTCGAGATATTTAAAAACTATTTTTAAACCATCCTTTCTGAATACAGTGCATTCTTGCCATTTTGGACAAGCGAAACTCGTGCATTACTTCATCGGGACAGTAAAATCAACTCAAAAGAAGCAAATATAGTTATATTTTCTAATGTCAATCGCGATACATATTTTCAATCTCACTTCAACCATCATCAACCTCACTTCAATTTTCAATATTGAATTTCTTTTGTATTCGGTCGAACGGTGTCGGAAAATCAACTTTTCAAATTAGCAGTTAACTCGAACTCACGGTGATAAGATACTGACTGAACGACGCCGAAGTTTGCAACGTTGAAGTGCAGCGAAATTGACGAAAACAGCATTTACAATTTACCAATTTTTTATTTCACGAATTTTATTCCGCTGGACTCCAACGTTGCAAGCTTCAGTGTCATACCGACTGGCCAATATCTTCGAGTACTTTACTGACATGTATTTTGTGCTTGTACCAAATTTTCGGAGCAGAATTTACAAAAAAGTGGACCTCGCCCACAACCCGCACACGTTGAAAACATCGACGAATTATTGTAAAATCATTTCTCAATGCAGTAAAATCGTGAGCCATTACTTTATGAAACACTCTTCCTTTCTATCGTTGAAAAATATATTTGAAAGTAACGAGACAAATAATGAACGTTGTAAGGTCCACACAGGTCGTTGGTAACGAATTCTTTTTCCAAGCACTTTCTTTCGGTGGATTCCGCAATTTATCCGATGGTCGGAAGAGTGGGAGGGAGGGGTCGCACTCTTGACTTCATATACGTCGATATACGATGATAAATGATTTCACACAGAAGAGCGAGCACCGACAGGGGGTAGCCAACAAATAACAGCAATTCTCAACAACTGTTCATATAAAGAAAATTGTCTTATTTTTTTTCTTCAAATTCTTCTCTCTGATTCGAAATTCTCTCAGCAGTCTCAATATTGGTAGATAATATTTTTGAAATAATTCCGGAAGTGTGGAAACGCTGAATTATTTTGTCGAAGCTTGAACGATACGGTGACCGTTTGCCCACCACAGAACTGTAACTTTCTGTCCTCAAGCATGGTTTTGCAAATTGTAATCTGTCCTCCCCCCTGAATTTACTTATCGCAATGTCCCAGAGCCCACGGTATTTCAGAACAAAACAACTTACGTTTTCATACGATAATATATCGGTCCAGCACTCAGTTGTGCTCGGAACAACAACGATTCGATTCTTCAAAGTTTTCAACGGACCGTCGAAAATGTCCGCAGCTTTCTCCAAAATGTGGCATTCGATGCGAATTTCGAATTTTTATTTAGCAAGATCTTCGAAATAATTGAATCTGACTTCGCTATTTATTTCCACAGTAGCGGTCGTAATCGCCGAATAAATAGTTGATGAATAAATAGCGAATATAAGGAGCAAGCAGGTGAAAATAATGCGTTCCGCTAGACTGCGAGGTTGTTGAGCCACCGAAACACCAAAAAACGTGCGCCCAATGTTGAAGATTGTCCACGAATACGAGTTAAATCGAAGCGATCGCATAAAGATCCAAAACATCAGGATAATTCCGATGCTCGAAATCCATGCCAGAACAAAATCTGCGGACATTGAAACTTCCAGCACTTTCGGCAATACCGGCACAAGGGCGCAGTATTCGTTCATCATGCAGAGCCGCAGTTCTCTGTGTATCAATCCAGCTCCCAGAGCTTCGCGTATATACGTTAGCATCGTAATCAATGTTCTTTGATTCTGTATCAGCATAAAACGCAGACACGTTGCGATAATAGTGAAGCTCTGAAAAGAGCTGCAAGTATTGTGCAGAGCAGTTGAGTTTTTTCACGATTATACGCAATAACCCGCGAGTCCAAAGAGAGTCATATTTTTTGTTAGCGTAGATCTTTAAAGGATATCCAAGCAAATTAGTCGTTTTCTTAGGAAAAAAGTAACTTGTATTCGGGTCCGAATTCCTCATTACGTATTCCTTTTTGAATAGATTGAGTTGGTGAATGACCGTAATTACGACTGGGTTTTCCACCAGGATCGAAGTTCTCGGGGCACGAGATTCAATTAGTTCGACGATAGTGAAATCAAGCATTTTCCTGCCCCAAGCACGCACTGCAATATTTCCTCCAAGCTGTCACTCCGTTCCCGGACGAGGGATATGACGAGATATTTCGGAGAGTAGTGAAAAGCGCTCATCCCGGCAACGGCGTCGATGAACCTTTTAGTCGTATCGGTGGGAAAAGTGTCGCGGGACTCGATAACGGAAGGAAAGAGAGTCGCTGAGGTGTCGATAGGCACCCACGTTTTTCCTGTTTCATCCGGCACTGAATTGGCCGGGAGTGCGATATCTTTTCCAAAATTAATTCTGATAGTGGGCACGTTCCGCATCAATTTGACGAACAATATTCTTCGACAATGGGGCTTTCAAGCGTTTCGTCGTCAGCGAGTCTCGTCATTATTTCGACTTGACGAAAGTCCGGACTTTCTGCCACGTATCGAGTGAGTTTGTCCACCCAGTCTGTAGATTCGACCAAATTCCCGAGAGACCCGAAGTACAAAAGTGCACAATAAGCCCCGAGAATGTACATTTTTATAACTCTTTCCTGAGCTCTCCTTTTATCGCCATCGACCCAAAGAGGTGAAGTTTTTCTTTGTGTTTTTCTTTTGGCTGGTATGGTAACTAAAATTGAAGTTCAGTATACGCACGAGTGGCATGGAGCCACGTCAGAACTTTCATTTTCTTCATAAAACTATGAGCCCTTCTTTGAAACCGAACGACTTAAAAACTGCGCGTAATATTGACGAACTGTTTTACGATGAAGTTCGTTCGAACTGCCCTTTCTACTCTCATTTCATTATCCAAAGAGGTTTGCGAATTCTGTAATTCTTAGAAAAGCGACGCGAGAGTGATCGTTTTGTCCTCGGGGCATAAAGTGTCAGAAATAGAAACATGATCGATGTCGGTGATGGATTGTGCACTGTGATATTTTCCAAAATATTTCCTTCAAAACTCCCTTAAAAGCGTCGATTATTTTTTTCCTCCAAAAGTATAAATGGGGCTTTCTACAGCAATTGTATTTTCGCTTCACGATTTTTTCCTGATTTCCCATATCAGTTCGAGAATGCTCAATATTTATTTTCGTTCATATTGCGTTGTTTTTTCTTCTCTACTGTAAGAATTTATATCGACGTGTACTTTATAAATTTACATTCAATACGAGCAGTCAGCCTTATTTTCGTGGTTCCAAAATATTCCACTGGAATTGATGGTGTTATCCAGTTTCCCGAGTCGTGGTGAACAATTCTTGGGTACGAAAAAAAAACGAAAATTCTACAATATCTCGGGACATCACGTACTCGGTAGCGTATGGTGCAGATTCCAATTTCTTCGAAATCTTTTCCTCGGTGCGACAAATTTCTACGAAGAATATTGCCAAACTTTGGAAATTCGAGTTGAATTTTTAGTCGACAATGATTCATGTTCGTTATCAGATTTATTTCCATCGGTTTAGAACAGAAGAAAATGGAAGATAGAGGCTCGCACTGTATCGAAAAAAAGTCATCGATCCATCCTCATTTGCTTTCTTCCAGACTCGTGCACACCACCGAGTTCCCTTGTATATCTCGGTGACCCAAATCGTCAAATTGACACGTCGTGTATTTTCAGACTATCGATATAACTCGAGCATAGTGTCTTTCCACCATCGAATCATCCAGTTCCAGAATTAATGCCACGTTCGAATCACTTTTGAGGTGGAACGGTAGCATGTAAAAAAAAAAGGGATTTTTATGCAAATTGGTAGATACGTTCGAAAGTGTTTCCACTCGTTTGTTTCGAATTAGTTTTTCACATTGGATCGTATGGAAAAGCGTAAAAAACGCAACAAAAAAAAACATTGAAAAAATACGACGCTGAAGTTTGTAACGTCCAACGAAATAAACGAAAATAATATTTGTAATTAACCAATTTTTTACTTCACGAAGTGTCGGTGCAGGTTGAAAAATTACGAATTGCAAATTCAGCAGGGAACGAAATTCGAGAATTACTGGAATTGTTGGAGGATTTTTTTACATCATTTCATTGGACTCCAACGCAAACTTGCAAACTTCAGCGTCACGAAAAACTACTGTTAAGAAAGCCACTTTTTAATGAAACGAACACTGGTATATGAACCAACTGTCGCGACAACTCTCGCGAAATTTGCAGTGATTTCACCGTACCGTTTATCTGCAATGTGCAGAAGAAAATTAATAAACGAAATTTGTTTCTCTCTTCTGGCGGACACAGCTTTAAACGCGGCAGCGTTGCATCAATCGCAAAAGTCAAAAACTGAAATCATAACCCTCCGTTGCTGCTGTCTGTTGTTTGATATTTTAAAATATAAAACAAGAAGCTTTTTCGCCAAAATTAGAAACACAATCGTTGAAATAGTTATTTTTCCATCTAAAAGTCCACAATTATCATTTTTTCACGTAAATTGAAAAGCAGAAACTAAATTCACGTGCACTCGGTAAGACGAGAGGCTTTCCACGTTGAGGCATAGGAGTTGCCCTCTCACCGCCTGCCCCTCAAAAAAGGTACCGTCTACCTTAAAGCTCGTAACGACAATCGGTGCAAGATTTAGTAAAATCAGATATCTCCGCTCTTTCTCGCTCGTTTATTTGGGAAAAGCAGTATCTATACCTGATAAACGGTCGTTGAGCACACCTGTGTATATGCCCCCGTTAACCTGCCCATTAGCAAAAACAGTGAAGAACGTTCGCAGTGTATCAGAGAGAGCAGAGTGGCCCGCGGCTTGCTGCGGGAGGGAAAAACGAGATACGATCTGCCTTTGAACGGAGTATTCCTTCAATTTATATTCGCGAATGCGTGAACGAGCGGAATGAAAACTATTGGAAAACCCACGAAAAATGATAGCGAGGATCGAAGGGTAAAAGTTTGAAGGATCAGTTAGCAGCGCTATAAACTCTGCTCAACAAATAATTATGAATCATTGCAATTGTTTCCTCGTATATTATTTCCGAGCGAGGGTTCTTCGTGGTGCGTAAATGGAGGTTGAAAAAATGCGTGGAACTTTACGGGCTTTTGTGTAATCGAATATCAATTAATATTCCCGGGTTTTCCGGGCTCCATTTAACATTTTATCTGCGAATGTGGGTCGAGCTCGTACTGCAGTTTGTAAAAAAAAAACAGAAAATTCGAATCCGGGAGGAATATAATATTCCTGCGTGGATACATTGTTACGTCATTGCGAAAGCATATTTTGAGTTTCACTACTGCGGATGATGATAATCGAAGGGGAAGTTGAAGCTGGACTTTTGGAAAAGCCGAGTTGCACCGGGGCTACTCCCTTTATTTTGTGAGCAAGCAAAATAGAGGATTATGATGCAAATGGGATGAAAGGATTAGAGATAATGTGCGCTTTGATCTCGAACGAGAGTCTCTCGAGCGCATGGAAACATCAGAGATTCACCGGAGTCTGGGTTAAAAGTGGATCGAATTAGCTTGCCTGCATAAACCCACAAACGTACTGTACGCGGATGCTTTACTAATATTTACAGAGTGAATTTCCGGAGGCATCGTCCGGAAGAACGAGAAGTGACCACCCAGTATTTCATGCTTTTGTTGACTGTAAATACTCAGCTCAGTGGTCAGCTGCATCGGTAAAAAAACCGAAAAAACTCCGCACGTTCATTGTTCCATAGACGTGGCAATCGACGTCGAGGACTGCTGGGCTCGTACGGGAAATAAATCTCGCTCATATTTTGAAGGCAGGCAGAAAATATTTTTGTGTGTGTCCGCGCGTGCGTGCCTGAGCTATCAGAACGCTTTCAATGATTTCCTCGTCGAAGAAAGAGAGCCAATTAGAGAAGAGCTGGATAAAATAGTACTGTAAAAAATCGGTTAAATTTATGTGGTGGTATCGAGTATATCTGCGGCTACAAAGTTTCTTGATGACTGTATTCTTAATGGTAAGAAGATGCTTATCGCTCGCGGTCGTTCCAAGAGATCTCATTGATAAAACGAACCCCACGAGATGTTGTTCATTATCGAAGCAACGATCTGGAATTAGCGTTAAGTCCGTCGACGCATGAAAGTAAAGCTTGAAACATTGCAATTGGCGTGGCTCCGATCACCAATATTGTGTTGACTGTTTGCCTTTTTTTTGTCTTAACAAACTAATTTACAATGTATCCAAGTGGGTCGACGAAAATAGAAAATTGGTAAAAAAGAAAATCTAAGCAATAATCTACCCCGCACGAGGGACGCGTTGACCTTTCACTTGTAATATTTACATTCGATTTTGAACCGCGTGTCGTGGTCCACTAGTTAAATGCGTCGTTCGTACACGTTATCGTTCATTCCGCAATTCCGAGCACATTATTAAGTCGATTAACGAGCGCATGACGATCGTAAATCAAGAGTTTTATCAACATAAATAGGCGCACTGGCTGGAGCAACGAAAATAAAGTGAAACGCGTCGTGGACCGGGCAATGAAATTGTGAAAATATAATGGCGCGATTGAGTCCTTCTGATTGGCAGCGGGGCATCGGGAGTCGTTATACACACAAATATTAAATACTAAATGAGACGAGCGCCGAAGACGAGGAGGTCGGAGTTTGCGATGAGTAAACAGAGTGTTTAATATCGTCAAACATAACACTCGCGCGGAGGGATTCCAATCGCTAGCTGTTCGCATGTTTATTAAATTGACTATCAGAGAACGCGTTCGAAAGCCCATCGGGAGATAATGTTTATTGCAACCAATTAATCAACGTGCGACCTTTACCGATAAAACATGCAGCGAGAGGACGGATCAGCGATAATTGAAATGGCAGCGCGCGGTCTCGCTATTTTATTTCAAACGAAATCTCTCTCTTCTTTCCCAGAAACGTAGTTTCGTTTTGAAGTATAAACAAGAGCGAGTAACAAACGAATTTATATTTATGCGGGTGACGAATGCGTTGCGTGCTTCGAATATGAATCATCTCAGACCGAAATAATGCATCGCGACTAAACATACACGTGGATATTTATGAGCGTCATTATCGACGATCCGTGGAGTCACGACGGAGTACGAGTTCTCCGAAGATTATTAGAAGGGCCGAGCGAGACGAGCGCGCATTCGATTACGAGGATTAAACTTTATTTTTCTCACCGAGTTTATCCTGCTCGAAAGATCTTACTGAGCGTCACGAGAGAGAGAGAGAGTGGCACTGGCTTGTGTGCCCCCCCCCCCCCCCCCCCCCGATTAGCATAATTGAACGGTCATGTCCGAACGACAGAGTTTGCTATTTCTTCTAGTTTTTATAACCGAACAATCTCAACGTATTTACCTGCACCCATTTGCCCATGCACTTTATCCGGAGCGGATTGATTTATCACTGCTAATGCTCCACACAAACGGTTCGAACGAAAACTTCGATGAATAAAAGTTCCCAGGGATTTGAGGAACAAATGAAAATCGAACCAAAGAAAAATTCGAGTGGTTTCCAGCGGTCATGGCCCCTGATAATGAACCTTGAATCAAATCAACTCAATACCGGCATCAATGTAATTCGATGATTTCGTCAATTGTGATAAAAATTTCATGGAAAAACTGTTTTTTAAGAAATTATAAAAAAAAAAAAAAAAAAAACTATAAAAATATAATAAAAAATAATCACTTTGAATTAATGTCAAACTTATTAATTCGAAATGGTAAATACATTTTTTCAACTTATCTTTTGGCGAATGAAATTACAGGCCGTTAATTAATCGGGAATCCATCACTAACTGAACTCGAAATTTCGTTCGTCCCTGCCGAAAATACTATAGTTTTTTATGTTAAAAATCGCATTAGAGAGAGCAAGGGGAAAACACAACGGGAAATGGATCAAGAAAAAAGTGTTAATAAAAAGACAGAAGACTGTGACAGGAATGGGCCAAGTCGAGAAAAAACGAAAATGCCGAAATAATCAAATTTGAGGTTATACGAGTGCTCATTACCAATTTCGTTCAATCTTTAACGCAATATATCTGTAAGACAATCGTCTCGAATTTTTTCCCAATCTTTCATTATATACTTCATTGTTATTGTGCACTTTTTCATAAACCTCGTAAGAAGCGTTCATTCGTAATATGGAAAAACAAACGATTTTTTACGCACAGTCCCTATAATCCCTCGTATTTTTATTCATATATTTAAACATGTTTGTCCCATATTAACCAATAAGATGAACCCTTTAAAATTTGATATGCGTGCGTCAGTCGACTACCCATTTAAACTCTGTGTAAATTTAAAGACCGTCTTACGAAATGCACTTTCGTGCATGTACCTTAAAATGATTGCTTAATAAAAAATGTTCTCAATTTCTTGATATCTCAAGAGTGGGTCAATTTTTGCAGTGTTATCCATCCCCACATCCGAAAATACCGCATTGTGATGTAAACCGAATTTTGAAATATGCATTGGTAACGTGCATAAGAAAACACAAGCAAATGGATAAGAGGAGCGGTGGGTGGCTGAGTGCCAATTGGATGTATCAACGTCGATACTCCGAGCTCAAACTTCTCTGCGAGATAAGCGCTCGAAGCTGAAACTCCGCATAGGAATTCACGTTCAGCCTCGAGCTGTCTAACTATCGGCCTAATATTTGTTAAGCTATTGCGTTTTAAGGTGTTACAACAAAGTACTGAAAAGTTCCGATTTCAACGTCCTCGTATGTGCGCATGTATACACCGTGATATTTTCGCTACGCGTACGAGAGCTGCAAAATTTTTAGAGCCTCGAAACTCGAGAGGGAAACGCAAGCAGGTTAAATTGAAATGTCAACGAAACTCGGAGTACGTTTACTCACAATTTTCTCGATCCTTTTCCCGTCAGTTATAAAATCATAAATATTACGACGTTTCACATCCAACAAGGGCCAACTCTCACGTTTGAACAAATCAATGACGCAATAACTGGCAGTTTTTGTCATAAAGTAAATTATTCGAAAGACTCGATGTTAACGCAAACAAAAGTCGAACTATTTGATTCCCTCGGTATCCGTAACGAGGGTCGAGCAAAGTGAATAGCTTCGACGGAGCTAGCAATTTTCGTCGAGGAAAAAATCGAGCGTAATCCTGTTGGATTTCACTTGGATTATTTAATCATCCAAGAATAGGTGGTATGTTCGAGGTGATTCCACGCCTCGGATGAGCCCTCTACGAAAATAGCAATTTGAGTGCTCTCGCTATACAGAAAGAGTTGTATATCGAGTGTGCGGAGCCTTAAAAATGCTTTCAGGCCACGTTAAACTTCAATGGAATGAGAAAGAGCTGTAAAAAAACTGCTTGAAATCGTCATGCTAGTTGAAAGTCTCTAAATTCGTTCGACGTGAATTTTTTCCGCGATTCTCGCTCCGCGAATACGCTCTTTCGCGCGAGGCCTCTGCGCCTCGCAAAATAGCTGTTAAAATTCAACAGAATAAATTCTCGTGCCCACACGAGTCAATGATTTATCATTGTTTCTCCTCAACCCGTGATCATTTAATTGAACAAAAAAGCATCGATTACCTTCAAAATAGTAATTCGTGTTGACATTTAAAACATATTTTAATCGCACTATTATCGAGAGACGAATAAAAAAAAAAGGAAGAAGAAAAAGAGTGAGAAAAAACATCGCACACGGAACGCTCGAATTTCGAGAGACCTCCATACGAGATACTCCATATATATCACCGTCTCCGATGACTCCGGACGTCATTTCACATATTATTAAGGTCGATGAAGTAATGCTGGAAATGATCAGCTGTGTAAACGACGATCGAGCGCTCGCCAATAAATAACGAATGTATCGTAATTTTCTAGTGTCGAACATCACAACGAAACGCGCTTGTTTTTCATCATCATGCATCATCCTTAATATTACACATTGTTGTTATTTTTCATTCCGTAAATAATCGATTATTCGACGAGGCTCAAAAACCAATATTATCATACAAAACAAGACAGTTTATAGTGCGTGTTACGAATATTTACGACCGAGTTTAACACGAAGTTGGAACACGCCAGGTATAAATACCTATTATGGCGGGTGATACAAGGAATATGTACGCGGTAAATCCATGGCGTTTTACGTGCGCCGATCGATCGAGGTTGAAGCGGCCTATCGTTCGATCGTGGGCCCGACAGTTGCGCCCTTTTATTCGGAAGCGGTTCAACGTTAATAGTTACGTTGTAGGTTCAACGGAGCGCGCAAGATAACTAGAATACGGGCCGTCCCAAAGCTCGTATCTCAAGCCAGCGAGACAGTTAATTTAGGTAATTCGAAGAACAAGAAGCTCCATTCATTTTTATCGAAGGTGTTCCGCGCGTCTTTCAGTCATGAGAAACACCTGATTGGAGCCGAGCCGGCAAGATTCCGAGGAAAAACAAGGGCGAATTGACTGTCACTTCGGAGCGAGGAATATCTCGCGAACGGTCCGTCATATATCGAGGAAAAATGGAGAAAGCTTTTCCCTGTTAAACGTCAGGATTGACGCGATGCCTGTAAATCTTGTGCGCATCTTTTGGGAGGCTCTGTACATAAATATTCACAAAGTTGCAGCCAGAGATGGTGTAACGGGCGACCTCGCCGGCGCTCCCGCAGGATGATGCATCGACGTGGGCAGCACTCCGAACTGCGAATCGATTCCTTATTTACACACGTATACTTCGGACTCTATACGTATGCTCACAGGGGCAGTATATTTTTGCGAACACACGAGGCTCGTGTGCGCTCATAATACGAGGAAAGTCTTATCTGATAGATAACCTCATACGTCTATTGTAAAAATCTAATAATCGACGAGACACGAACCGATATGACGGATGATTATATATTTCGCGCGAGAGAATAATAATAATAAAAAATGATCGAGCCTGAATCAGACACCTTTGAATAGACGATCGCCGCATTACGAGAGAATGTGAGTTTATTATTTACCTCCATGAGCAATCTTGACGTTAGTTTGCTCTGGTAATCCACGCCGAATTTTTATCTCGGGCAAGTGCTTCGCGCCGTGATTTTTTGTGCGTGCATACCCGCTTATTGGAAGACTGAGACGCGACAGAGGATTTTGAAATGATTTGGAGAATTATTCCAAAGGATGAGGGAATGAAGAGAGAAAAATTAATGCGGTGCCTGAAGAAGCACAAATTGGTCGAGAATTTTTGGAAAATCCTCGAGATCTCAAGCTTTTCGTACACTCGCCAATAATCCTTTGTAACTAAACTACTCGAGTGGAGAAAAGTTCGCTTCGGAGGCTGGACCCTACGTTTTTTACAGCTTTTGCTCTCGTCCGACGATGCATTTTCCATCGGAGTTGCAAGCTCCGGGGTAAGGGAAAAGGGCACTCGGAACGTTTCAATTTCTGTGAATGAACTCGAGGCAGGATTTCCGGAGATTGGAGAAGGACTGGTGAATCGTCTGGAAAATCTCGGGAAGGAAGAGATTGCGGAAATCCGTTTAAGAGAAACGATATAATACGGGAGTGTGTGTATAAAAGTAACCGGGAGAAAGAGAAAGAGAGCGAGAGAGAAAAGGGGAAGTGCGTATTCCGCTGCAGCCGGTGGCGAGATTCAAAGCTCTGTGAGTATAACACGGTAAAGCGGAGCGAAGGCAGCTTCAGTCTACCGCGAGCCTGCACCGTAGCAAGTTCCTTGCATAATACAACTGTAGTCGAGCGAGTCTGGCGTTTCGCGAGATCGGCGATGAGTGACGAGTCGCCCTGAATGAAAAAGTACAATAAAAAATAATTTTCGAAAAATTGGTGTGCCGCGGTATTGAAAGAGTGCGAATATCTCGGCCGCGGAGGATCGATCATCTCGTATTTTTATTCGTTCAGCGATAAATGATCGATCAATGAGTGCCTCGGTCGATCGAAACTCGATCGTTTTCTCGAGTGAGTGAAGAGACGGCGGGGAAAATCTCAGGAACAACGATTCTTGCAACGATGGCAACTCCGACGGTTAAATTACGAATAATGTGGCAATGTTGGATTCTCGTACTCTGTGCAACAGGTAAACCATCCAATTTTCCATAGACGCGAATATCCTAATTCGACGAAATAAGGGAAAGGGGCTAAGCCGCGATTAATCACCTGGGCCGGGCGCAATGATTCGATGAATCAACGAGACGCGACGAGGACCACCCGTGAGAGAGATCGGCGAGCAGCCGCGCGGGGCCGGGAGAGAAAGTGAGAGAAGAAGACGTCAGTTTGAGAGTGTGAGAGGCCGAAGGATAGGAAAAGAGAGCAAAGGAGAAAGAAATCTATTTTGGAGCCACGCTAATCGAGCTACCGAAGCGAATCTATAGTTATATACGAATTGTTCTCTCAGTTAGAAGATGTAGGTAGAGAAAATGCTGGTACGAGTATTGGCGTTCTAAAAGTGTCAGGTAGCCGCGATAAATTCTCCCCACGTAATCGCCCGTCTGAAAGCTTTATCGGATGCCCGAATCTCCCATTCAAAACTTCCCAACAATTAGCATAGCCTCGCGATCGAATTTAACCTTTTTTCCGACAACTGCATGCCCCGATGGAACGAGCCTGGTGGAGGCTCGTTCGAGGTAATTTTACAATCGACTTTGTCTCACTCCTCTTCTACGGCAGAAAAGCCTTTTTCCGATTTTCTCTCGTAGCTTCGTACCAAAGTTTTTCTTCGGCTTCCAGAGCTCTGATCGGAGATCGATCGACGGTAAAAGTCGCGTTGCGCGACTTCGGTAGTTTTAATGAAGTGCAATCAACTCTTCTTTCGCTGTGTAAACAAATGAAGCGAGTGAATTTTACGCAACGTTGGGCAGAAGCAACGAAAACGAGTCGGAGTGAAAAAACTTGTCGGTCTCCGGATGAAGCTAATGAACGAGAAATTCTCACCGAATCGAGCGCCATCGAATTCGTGTAATGTTGACTCATTACTGCATCATTTTATGCCAGTTACGAAGGATTTTTTTAATGTGCGCACGGACCAATGCTGTTTTTTATTTCGAAATAAATTTCATCAATTATCAATGACACAATGGGATAAAGGTCGTCAAAAAATAGTTGCAAATTCTCTCACAAGCGTCTGCAAAACTAGTTGATGAGTGACCTTGAATCCTGTTGAAGGTCCGTTGTAAAATCTGTCAACTGCGAGAATCGCGTTTCAGTGAAAGTCTTTTTTTCAACACTCGCGAATGCCCTTGACTTTTACATGAAATCCCGTTGACAGGGTGCATCATCCGTCGACTATTGCGAATGTAAATCCATTTATTGAGATCGTTAATGTCATACTCCGAAGCATGATGTCAGAGCTATGCGTCAAAATCTGCCATTCAAATTTTTCATTTGGCATGAAAAAATCATCTGTTACAACAAAGTCCATGAACAGCAGAACAAGCTCACCCTCCGCGATGTTACATGCGCAAAAATACACGGAGAGACTTTTATAGCAAAAATTACTATGTTTTTATAGTAACGTCGAACCACATCGATATTAAAATAACAATCGCTACAGAGTGTGCCAAATAATGCAAAAGTTTGGAGAACCGTTGCCACAGTTCATAGTAAATAACGCGCTGTACCATATCAAAAACGAAAACCGAGCGAATTTTTATGAAAAACATAGTTACTAATGAAATGATTTGATGAAAATTTAGGAGATAACATAGCAATCGTTTCTCGGTGCTATACGAAAAATTGCACAGTTTCGTATTTTCCCTTTTACCGCACTAAATTTTGCTCCAATAACATAGCAAAATTCATCATCACCATTGGCACGTAGTAAAATTTCAAGCAATTTGTCCAGTCCAATTCACCAATTTTTAACATTTCGCCAAAGACGCGAGTGACATTCAGATATCGATACATGGTTCGATGTAAGAATGTCGCAGACCTAAATGTTGCCTGTCGTACATAGTAGCTTTCGGCATCAAAATTACTATGCACTTTGGTGAAATGTAATAGAATGGCGATATAGAACAGCGGTGCTACAAAAAATAGTAAATTTTTTAGCAAATTCATCCGAAATATTCGTATAAAAGTCTCTCCGTGTAGGTTCGGATTTCCGGCATCAATTTATCAAACGGAAAGACTTGGAATGGGAAAAAAATGTTCTTTTTTCTTTCCGAGCCAGTCCGCGCTCGCAGTTTCGCGGATAAATCGCTTGTCGAGCTCGATAAATATTGTAAACGGTGTTGCGCGATGGGGAGTGAAAAATGTGGGTATCAGTGAGAAGAAGGTTGAATAGTTGGCTCGATAGTATAATCTCGCGATGGATTTTTGTACGCCGGGTTCATCATCGCGCTCGAATAGCGAAGTGTAGGCGCGATCACAACTGATCGGCTATTTCCAATGAATAAAATGCCGCCCGCGCCGTATCTCTGTGCTGGTTCGTTGCTCAAACATGTCTCATAAAATGTGAGAAAAAATGCATTGGCCTTGGAGGCGTATGAATGGGAGCTTTCTCGTAAGATCTCGTTGCAGATCTGTGTGACTTTCCGGTGCACTCGTGTAGGACTACGAGAGCGCGAGACGAGTAGTAATATGTCACGTAGAGAAGGCAACGGTAGAGCTAATTAATTCGCAATATGCCATTTCATGAATACATCACATTAATCCCCCGCCTGATATTGAAATAGTGGAATATTAAGGTGGCAGAGATTGAGCGAGGTGGCAGTGAAAGAAACTCGATGAGGACTGAAGTTTGCTGAGTTCCAAGTATTGTCATTTTGGTAAAGCTTTGAATGCGAAATGCTCACGAAACACATGAATAAACATTGGTATTTATCAGTAAAAAGTTTGCAACATAAATTGAGTGTAAAGATTCAAAACTATGAATAAACCAAAATAAAAATGATTATAAAACAGCTGGAAGTACGTTTTGCTGTTCGAGCACCGAACACGATCGTATTCGTTGCCAAGTGGAAGAAAAATAGTGCATTTCTGCAGCTGCTAATTGGCAATTTTATGTAACGTTTTTTCGAATTCCTCTCGATTGAATTTCCACCGATCGGCGAGCCCAATCTGCGCGTGCCTTCGCGACGTTTCCCCGTTTTTTCTAATCGCGTTTCTCCACGTTCGAACAGCTCGCTACGGACAAATAAAATTTGCATTGAATGCCCATATGAACAGTGTCCGACGTAGGAAAAGCGATTGCACACTTCGAGCCCGCGGAGTGATACCGTGTCAGATGCAAATGTATCGGGTGTCTATGGAAGAAGGTTTATCGCCGATAAACCTATTGCGGTTCCGAGCCAAAGGGAACGAATGACGCGACGTGTAATCTCTTCTCTTTTGTTCTCATTTCCTGTCGTATTTCATGTCTCTTCGTCATTCCTCGCGCGGGGTTCACACCTGTCCCAGTTTTCTCCTGGCGTATGATAATTTTCTGAGCCGAAACTAAAACCGATGCTTTTCAAGTCGACCGTACACGAAACGATACAGAAAATGATGTTGACTCCAAAAAAACCGTGGAAACAAGGAACTTTGTGGAAAGTAAAAAACAAAAGAAAGACAAAAAAATGAAAATTTACAGTTTTGCTATCACACAAACTTTCCTTATTTGGAGACCATCCAAAATTCAGAGACAAAAAAATGGCTACCGAAAGCTGCTCACGAAACTTCGTTTTGGATTCAAACATATACAGATTCCTTTTCAAGAATCATTATTTTAAGAAAAATGTAATTTAATTTTACTTCCGGTACGAACGTGCACGTGCACACGTTGAATTAAGGCGAGGGCAAAGAGTGCGCGTGCCTGATATCCGCCCGTTATACCGTGCAGCCTTCTCTAGTCGTAATTGGCCATAATTAATCATAGAAGTAGAACAACCCGGTGCACAAACCATCCGACATGCAGATAACGAAGTTAAAAAAAACGCACGAAGAATCTCCGAGTGCTTAACGCGCATGTATGTAAGCGCAGATGTATTTACGAGAAGCTTAGACGAACGTGATGAAGACCTCACTGTGATTCTTGTTCTGCACATCTGATGTTGATTGGGGGAGGTTTAATACGATAAACCGCTTAAGGCTGTACATACATATAAATAAGCGTAAATATCTTGCGCACTCATTTCCTGAATGTCAAAAGCCATAACATTTCGTTCAAAGTACAAAATCAGTGGGAGATTTCAAGAGCGATTGACGTCGATTGTTATTTATTTGTTTAAACTGCTGGGGACTGTCCAGAGGATTTTCCAAACTAACTTTATCGTTAAAAAAAAATTGAGAAAAAGGTTGGAAAATTCAGAGCTGTAGCGTGAAAATGATTTCGTTCAGTCGAAACTTTCTGACGATCACGAAATTACGAGAATGGGCAAAACATTTTCAACTTTTTTTACTGGATTCAACTTTTTATAGAAATAAATGATCATTTTCATCGATGAAAATCGATGGAATTTAAAAGACCAGAGATTACTGAGTGAAATTCATAAAATTCGATATTTAAATTGAGCTCGTTCCAATCAGGATCGACCAATTGTGCATGAACACCGGAAAAAATTGAAAACGATAACGTGAAAATGACTTTTCTCGGTTGAAAAAAAAAACCCCACGATAAAGAAACTACGAGAATCGTTTTTTTTCCACACTAGACTCAATTTTTGTGCAGAAACAAATGAAAATATGTCGTTTCCTCTTAATTACCGATGATTAGAAGCCTGCTAAGACTCCGCAGTGGGTAGACCAGCTGCGACAAACATGTATAAAGTAACACTCTGTACAGATAACCGTCCAATCGCGTGAGCCATAAATTAATGTTTAAGTTTTAAAGAGAAGAGAATCTCGGTACTAATGCAACTGATAAATACCAGAGACCATTAACCCTAGAGACGAGCGGCGTCGCTTTGGTTCTTCTCGCTCCTCTTGAGAGAGAATCGAGTGGAAAATACTCTTGGCAGTGTAGCGAACACGTACATCATCTATATAAGCATAAACTAGCGATCAACTTCCACTTGACACAACTACTCCGGCGCTCGTGTTTCCGCGATTCTAGAACCTTCTATTTTTCCCGCGATTATCGTCCCCTTTGCCCCTTGGAGAGGCTCGCATCGTGTACGTGCGTTGGATCGAACGAGCGGCAAAAAGAAACGACGAAAATTGAACGATTTATGGGGCCAGGTGGAAAACTCATGATTAAGAAATTCAAAAGACGTTACGAAACGACTATTTTCCTCGAAATTTAAGAGAAGCCTAAAGCACATTTCGTTCAGGGGGTGTTAATGCATTTTCTTCGAAGCGAAACACGTCGAAACGTACTCAACAAATGTGTGCTGGGAAACGAAAATTTCGGAGTTTGATATAATTGTATAAAAACGGTTGAACTCCGATGACAAAATGTGCTGAAATGATTTTTCTTCGCTTCGTTGAACCCGAATTGGGATCGAAGTTAATGAAAGTTCAAGGAAACGTTGGAAAAGACGGTTGTTTTCACAGAGCAGAAAAAAAAAACATGTGCGCTCCGTTCCATTTTTTCGTACGCGAATGAGGCTAAGAATTGAAACAAAAAAAAGGCACATACGCGGTAGACGAGTTCATTGTTGAATCGTGACGAGACGAGAACGACGAGGATGAACGTGGGAGGACCAAAAGAACGTCGATAATAAAAGAGCACGGAAAACGGGAGGGGAAGCTTGAGCCTCGAAAAGAAATAAATTTATCGGCTCTCAGAGCGATCGAATGACAAGCAGGGCTCACGTTCTGTCATTCCTCATACCGGTGGGCCGTCGTCGTGCGTTTAAGTTTCAGGAGAAATTGTGAATTTCAAAAGGATCAAAGAAACAGCTTTTTCAATAAGCCGCCCGCAAACATAGGCCCGCGTAGCTGTTCTATTTTCAGACGAAATTTATTTCATAAATTTCTGAAAAGAAAGGCCTGCGTGACGTGGGGAAAATGGCACGCACGTCCAAATATAGCGTTAGCAAATCCGAGAAATAGAATTCAAATCCTGTAAAGTTATTTTACGACGGCCGAATCACTGTGAACAAAAATAATGTCGATCCAAACGAATTTCGATTATTTTCATTAAAATATTCGAAAATTGAGATTCGTACAAATATTTTTTGGAGCAACATCAAAGTACGGGAACGTAAATGAAAAACAAATGAATTGTTCCAACAAAATCATTTTGGCTCGTCGATTTATGATAAATTTTTAAGATTAAGATGATGGATCAGTCGGTAATCACAACCGTGAGTGCGAGAGAGATAGCTGCAAATTTTGAAAAGGAAATTTTTCCACATCGTTCGTCTGATCGAAAAAATAAAAATGTCATCGGATTTTTGCGATCGTGCTGCGTACGATGACATTTTTATTATTTTAATCAGACGAACGATGTCAAAGAGTTTAAATTTCAAAAATTCGAGGTGTGATTACCGACTGATCCATCATCTTAAGTTGAATAAACTAAATCATTCGGCATTGCACGATAGAGTTGTTGGACCAGGCGAGTTTTCATCTAACGAAATGGATTCAGTTGAAAGAACCATGTTTTTTCCATTAAACCACATTGACGGCGATGCGCGTTTTTGTCAGAAAAGTCTGAGAGTGAGGAATGAAAAAGCAGCGTAAAAGCCAAGAGTAACCGCGTCGTTATTACGAAGAGTGAGTTTTTCCCGTTCGCTTTTAGACTTAACTTCGACGAATGTAAAAACCGAAAATCGCAATACTGCACAGCGATGAAATTCCGCGTCAAAACAAACACACCCATTGGAAACCCGATCTATTAGCATGCGGTGAAGTCATCTTAATATCGTTGCATAATGCACTTCGAATTCCGCCCAAGGACGCGAAACGAAAGCGCATTGGGCCGTAACGCTTTCATCTACTGGGGCTTGTTTCCAACTCTTCATAATTCGATGCAGTAACAAAATTATTTTTGTTCTTATAACCGAGCAACAAACACACGCGAGTTTTGAGATAATGGACTCGAGCGAAAATCTGATAGAAACGTCAAAACCGCGAGCTCTTCCACTTTCGACAGCCCATTAATAACAATAAAGTACGTCAAATGTTCACGCGCGTTTATGAAATCGTGATCTCATGCTCGTCAGCAGTAGAAAAGACCGAAGAATAATTCGACCAATTAATCCTCCTCACAGATGTCTTATGAAGCGAGATTTATTCGGTGATATTATCTTTTGGTCACGCCTGGAGGAACGACGATTTTAAAAAACGTGACCCCAGCTCAGAGGGCGTTTAATTTGAATTCTCGACACAGTGAAATTTTTGTAACACTTCCTGCATTTTTAATTCGCATTTAGAAAACAAAGCTCCGATTTCCAATACAAGCAAATGAGACAAAAAGCGAATGAATGTATTAAATTGATGAAAGGAATAATGAATTTGACGAAAACGAGATGGTTGTTACTTGGTAAATGAAAAATGATGATTTTCTAGGAATATTTGGCGCCATCTTCGAGCCGAAGAGCATCAGCATCGACGCACCATCCAACAATCGTGAAATAACCCCTGGAACGACGATTCTCAGGTTCGCCTGTCCCGTGGGATTTTTCCGACTGAATAGAAAATGCTACTACTTGAGTGCAGGTACCGCGACCTGGCAGCAGGCACACTTCCATTGCAAAGACAGAAATTCGACACTGGCAGCCCCGGACAAGAAGGGAAAGGACAGAAAACTGAGGAAATACCTGATGGGCGACCAGTTCGGTGAGTGAATTTCAATTTTTCGTTGTCCCTGCATGCACGAGTTCGATGTTATTTCTCCAACTGCAAAAAACTTGCTGGAAATTTGAAAAAATGTGGTGAGATTAATAAAAATGAAGAGTAAAAGCGAATAAAGAGGAAGCACATAAAAATTGAATGAATCTTTGTGCAGCGAAATTGGAGCGATGGATCGGGGGAATTTACGACTGGCACGGAATGACCTGGAACTGGGGTTTGTCAGGTGAAAAAATTTTATTCCACAATTTCGAAAAGCTCGAGGAGGGAGATCCGAAGCAATACGCGTGGCATTGCATCGTGATGGATCCGAGAATCGAGTACAAATGGAGGCCAACGAGCTGCGTGAAAAGGAAACATTACATATGCGAGGTTCCTGCAGGACGAATAGGTCAAAATGGAAGACATTTAGAACCTGAAAAACCATTATTTTTCGCCTCGCGACGCTCATGAAAATTCCTCTTCACTTTTTGCAGAACGAAGACGCAGATACGGATACGATTCGAGTTCCGCGCCTCAGAATCAACGAATGAAGCCGAGAAAGGGAAAAAAATATACCAAAAACGAGAGAAAAATTCGCAGGAGAAATCGAGCGCGAAACGAGTGGAAGGGAGACAGAGATGTGCAAAACAGAAACGAACAATGGGCGAATGGGGTCAAATTGGGATCGCGACCGCCAGCCAAGTACGTCGAAAATATCTAAACCACAAAGAAAAACTCGTTTCTATTCGTCCTTTATCCATAATTCATGAGCTGAGAAGAAAATCAATTTTTGGAACATTTTTTTCAAAAGTCTTTTTCCTCCCGAACGCCTCAAAATTGTGGAAAAAAAAGTTATTCATTGGAATAGAAAAAAATATCAAATTCAAATGCTAGCGCTGAAAGAGAGCTCAATGTTCCAAAATACTTTCACATTTAATAAGATCATTTGATTTTACAGTATGAGAGCGATGAACGGAACGAGACGAGGCAACAGGAAGAGACACCGCGGATCAACCAGACTGCATCCGGGGAGCAACACACCGAAAATAACGCAAATATTGTCGCAGGGTCAGGAGTATGGTTCATATTTGGGCGACGGTCCAGCGAGAACGCAGCATCAAGCACTGTCGGAGGACACTGCGGCGATTAATCAATTTCATGCGAAACTCAACGATCTCTCGCTCGAGGAGATTTTATTAAAAACGTGAAATAATTGAGGACCGAAAAACAAAGTTAATTATCGGTTCCGTAAGGACTCTCTGTTTCTTTACCGACTGAATATAATTTATTAGAAAGTCGAACGTCCGTCATGTAAATTAGATGAAACAAAAAGGGATAAGCGGAACGGATGAAAAGGAGCGAAAAGATGGGACGAAAAAATAGTGAAATTTTTTCGTAGAATACATTGACGAGAGAAACGCAGACGCAGAAGCCTCGATTTCTAACTTTATTTTTTCAATCTAAGACCAGTTACTTATCCTCGTGCCATGTCATTTGTTTCCATGTTCTATTCGTTTTCTTATATTCGAAAAGTATCGCTAAACCTTAGCAACGTATGAGCGATATGATCTCGATCGCAAGACAGTCCCCGATTTCGAACTGTCTGCCTGAGACGCTTGCATTAATTTTCATTATTATGTCGTCGTTTCGTAACTCATGTAGATGAAAAAGAAAAAATCATGCCAGCGATCGATCTAGTCGAATCGCCCACGTTGATTCCTCTTTCTCTCTCTCTCTCTCTCTCTCTCTTCATCGTGTAATATTAGCGTAGGAAAGACTCTGCATGTTTTCGGACATTTTTTTATATTTATTCTTTTTATACGTTAAAAAGGAAATTCGAGAAAAACAACGCTGAAACGTGGATCGTTGCAACGTTGCAGCATTTATTCCCTTCAATAGTGCCCAAAGTTTTTTTTTATTTAAGCTGCGAGAGATTTGAAATTTTCTTATTTAATGTTCAATAATGTCGACTGATTTAGTCACTGCAACGCAATGGATTTTTGTGCCACGAATATATTTCGAATGAAAATCATAAATTATTCCTTCCATTTTACGATTATGTGTAAAATTGATGTATATAATTGATTTTTTCTATTATTCAAGGTCGCACAGCTCGACAGACTATGTACGATATGAATAAACTTGTCCGAGTCATGAATTCTCCCTTTTTTTCAAGTAACTTAGTTCACCTTCGATTACCCTAGATTATACTGTAGCGGACCGATGCGTGCATTGTTCGATTTCTTCGCCTGTAACTGGAATCCTTGTGTCTGAGAACCAACAACCGAAACCAGAGACCGCTTTCGGGATTGATTTTTATGAATCTATTCCATTTTCCAATCGCAAAAAGCCTGTGGAGACCCCGAGTCTACGGTAAATTGCAAAAAAAATTGTTCACAGCAATGACGAAGCTAGTTTCAGTGCGGCTGGCATAAAATAAAAAATTTGATTGATTCGTCTCATTAACTTTTGACTGAAATGAAGAATAGTCAATGATTAAATATTGGATTTTTCAAAGTCAAGCGCATCGGTGGCTGATCTCTCTTTTATCAGCTGATGCTAAAAATATTCCACAAAACAGAATTTCCACGGTGAGTAGCCGAAACACCTCTGCGTTCTCGTTTTTAGCCCAATTGGACCAAATTCATTGCCCAAATTGTTTCATTTTTCTCTCACTAAAAAGCAGTCAGCAGTAAAAAGACTTTCTCAAAGTGGGAATAAAAAGATTCCTGAAGCGACGAAAATCCTCCTTAACATGAATCCTAAAATAATATTTGAGAAGTATAATGAGTGATTGTACTCACTTTTATGTAGGTGCAAAGCGCGTCTCCCTTTGGCTCCCCATTCGCATCCCTGTACAATTTGATTTTATTCTTGTTTTTTTCGTCACGTGCAATGAGGCCGCATTTAGTAACCAGTTCAGTAAGTTCATCCAGAGTTATATCCAGTGGTAGACCCGAAATGTAGACAGCGGTATTGTGAGCTTCGTCAATCTCAAACCAGGTTGGCGGTTCAGCAGCTTTCCTCTTTGCTTCTGCTTTTTTCTGCTCCTTGTCCAGTTTTTCAGGTACTTTTGTTGGTTCCGGAGCTTTCTTTGGCTCAGCCCCTTGGTTCGGATCGACGAAGCCGTAGCTCATTTGATACCTCGCCATAAAATCATCGTCAACCTGTGATGCAGCGGCAATTTATTATGAATGATTTTTTTTGAAGCAACAATTATTCTCTGGTTTTTCCCATTAATACAATTTAATACATTGTCAGTCACAGGTCAAAAATCAAAATCTGTTCCCATTCAATTGTCCAAACTTTTCTCAAATTATTCTTTTTTAGGTCTCAAAAAATATTGCCTAACTTTCAGTCTTTACAGTGCGCTTTGCACCAATACACCTCCCATACTTGAGAGAGAAAATTCAAGATGAAAAAATAGTGGAAGTGGTCAAAAAAATTTATTGGAATTGGGAAAAATCTGTCGAGAAGCTCGATGCTTAGATTTTCCTACGTCTACGTTCTTGACATACATTCCGTTCTTAGCGACATGTGCCCTGTTTAACAATTAATCAAAAAATAAAGCGTTACCTTGGGAAACCAAGCATTTTTTTCCTTGTCCCACATATAAACACTGCCGTCGGTAGGATCTGTATAAGTGTGAGTATCATTCTCAAAACCATAGATGGCTTCAGGCGCAGCAGTCGCAGGATTATTCGACTCGGCATCTCCGGCAGCTTTATTCCCATCCTTCACAACCCAATCGTTTTTCGCTCTATCAAATCTATACGTGATATTCGACGTTTTGTCAGTGTAAATGTACGTCTCTCCGTCAAATTCATAATTTGCCATCGGATCTTCAGTTTTTGCGGACACTTTTCCACCCTCATTTTCTTCCTCGTCCTCCTCTTCTTCCTCTTCCTCTTCCTCATTTTCCTTTACCGCAGGTTTCTGATTGTCATCTCTGCTGCTCATTTTTTCGAGAGTGTTCGAAACAAGTTCGAATGTAAACAAATTCGTTTTGAGGTTATAAAACGTAATCGTTTGTATCACGATGAAAACTGAGCGATGACAATCCTTTACAAATAACAAAAATTACGCTCGTTAACTATCGCGATTAATTTTTAATCATTCGTCGATGCAAAACCGTTTTTACATACACATTTGTTGAAGAATTAAGTCTATTGACAGAACGCTAGCAGCGTCGAACCACGCGATATCACTGCTCCGCCGTCAACAGCGCCGCGCCCGGAACACGGACAACCCGTGAACTAACTTTGCCGTAATTTCGAAATGTGATTCGAATCTTCGATACCGCAGTCCCAAAATTAATGAATTTCAATCAAATCCGTCACGCACTTACGTTAATTTATTAATATATTGAAAAAAAAGACTCTAAATATGACAGATGAACTAAATATGAGAAAAAAATAATTATTAAACGCGTTCCAAAATTATTCAATTTTGTATAAAGTTTTCGTGGGTCAAAAAAAAATGATTGGCAGCATTTTTTTTCTAGTACTAAATAATCAGCGAAAACATGAAATTTTTATTCTAGAATCAGAATAACCTCATTACTAGTTCATGTTGCTCGATCGAACATCAATTATTTCACGAATTGTATTGAGATTGAAACAATCGTTGTTGTTGTTGTTGTTGTTTTTTTTTTTTCCCCGAAAAAACAAGCATTCGAACCAAATTCTCACCAATGAGGGAACATTTTTAAAAATCGTCAGTTCGTTCGAAAAAATAATTGTTCCAACTTTTTAAGCACTTTCCTCGAATTCATCTTGATTTAAAAAAACAATAATTTTTTGAAATTCAGACAAAAACTCGAACGACGAAAATGCATAATAAATGTACCGTTTGTTTACGTTTCCTTTTTATGGGGAAAGTCTTGCCCGTTCCTTTCCCCCGTGCAATTTTTCACACAGGGAGCGACAGTACTGTTGAGAATTGATTTCCAGTTGCCAGGCAACCGGAAAGTTCGAGTTGCCAGCACCACGCTATGCCGGCTATGCCGTGTCTCAAGCCGGCAGTTAGTCGGCTAGTTCCGCGGCGCAAGGTGTAAACATGGGTCTCCCCGACATTGACAACATACCTGGTAAACACTCGATAAACAAGCAGTAAATATTTCAGATGCACTATAATGCACGATCAACGATTCTTTGGAGACGTTTTTTTGTAACATCAAAAATTCATTAAAATCACATTCGGCCTTCGAAGTTGGCAATTGCATTTGTGATCACGATTTCTTTGGCGGTGCGGAGGAAAGGAATAAAACTTTTCACCGCTGCACCGGGCCTCACTTTTCGCACGATTTTTGCTGTCTGCCTTAAAACACCCAATCACAAAGTCGTAAATTTATTTGACCGGTTCTGGGGGAGACTGAATAAGACTGCGTTGAAATCGAAGCTGTCATCAAGGCAGCTTCGTCCCCCCTTAATTTCTCACTTTCGTTCGATTCCCACAAAAGTCATTTACGTTGCACCAATATCGATAGCGCGAAGCGCGTGTTCTTCGGTCTTCACCTCTCGGCGTGTTGTTTTCTCGTGACCCCGATAGCCACGAGCTGACCAGCCGACTGACCAATTTACTTTGTTCCTTCTTTTTTCATAACTTCCCAAGTAAAGCGCCATTAAATATCGATCGGCAATACACGCCGGCAGGTCGACGGCCTGAAGCATCATGCGGAAACTTTTATTTGTATTATTCGATAAACGCAAGCATGGAAGTTTCGTGCAAATAAATGTTGAAGTGAGAAGAGATTATTTTACGAACAGCTAACTCAAAGCTCGCGCATATTCCGCCGGCGACACTCCCGATCGACCAAAGAAAGTACCCGGTTGGTAAACCAGCACAATTCAATACTTTTCGTCCGACGAGCTTTTCAAGAGAAATTCCACCGCCACTATATTCGTCTGTAACTCAAAAACTGCTGAATTTTCGCTCCGGCTACAATTTTTCGAGTCTCCGGATTTTGATGATCCTCGAAGTTCCGTTCCTCGAAGCTTCATTCACGGGATACTTTAATTCCGTAAGAATTTTTCGTTCAAAAAAATGAACTGAACGATCTGTGGAGTCGCTCCGCTCCTTGCGCAGCAAAGCGACAAAAAATCGGTGCAAACTTCGAACGTATTTCTTACGGAAACGAACTTTAGAGAGAACCTCAAGCAACACAAGTCCAAAAATATTTTGTAGGGGCGAGTACATGGCGGTGCGTTTTCTCGCGTTGACTCGAAGGATGAATGTGCGATGAATTATGCAAAGGAACATTTGAACTTTTGATAAGCCGCCGCGGTGGTAGCCGAAGGCGTAAATTCTGCCCCGAGACTTGCACCCGCACCAAGAGTTTCATTGTGCTGACCTTAGTATATAAGTGCATTATATTACATGATTCGAATACACATGGACTGATATGCTGGGGCAGCTAAACTCAAAATACCAGCTTGATTCATGATCGTCAAGCGGCGACGTTGAACGGTCGAAATTTGCATCGCTGTCCTCAACCGGTGTTTAAGTCGCGACACGGAAATAGCGGCAAACCCGGAAGAAAAAAGGGCACGAGGGGCAGAGAGAAGCACTAATTAATCACTTTTTCGTTCAACTGGAAGAGAAACCCTTGTGCTCATTAGAGTAAAAATTTCATTCTTCATTCAACAAACAAAATTATTCATTGCTTTCTAAGGACGCGAATAACGCGATAATTTCGTGAATATAAGCACGCGTTGTTTGAGTTTTTTAATGAGCTTGCCGCGCATGATGAATATTTGAAGGTTTGCTTTAAGTATGAAAACTCGACGTCTTTCGCATTTTTGTTGCTCCGAAACGAAGCAACAGTTTTTTCAATCATTTTTCGCTTCGTTACAGAAATATATTTAAATTACAGAATATTCGAGTCGTTCGCGATCGAATTAATGAATTTTTCCAAAGTTTATACATTTCGTAGTTTCGGAACGGTACGAAGAGACCTCCGACTTGTAGAGCAAATAATGTGCTCAAAGAAAATATCGGTCTCCGAATGCTCGAGTATAAAAGCTTCCTGGACGAGGGGAATCTTCAGCTGGAAACAGCGTCAGAAGTAATTTGTGAAGAAACTTATAGTTTCATAAATAATTCGATTACTATGCAAAAATTCGCGTGCTTCTCGAGCAACAACCTGAGGAATATAGCAAGCGTCTGCAAGCTGCTCGTTCAAGCTCGAGTCTAAGAAGCGCGGCGTATTCATTGTTCGTTTTATCAAACATACACTTGCTTCTCTAGAATGATCGTTCACGCTGTTCTCATTAATATGCTCGAGCGCGCCCACATGATCGTCCGGGCACGATTTTTAAACCCTTTTCTCTCTCTCTCTCTCTCTCTTTCTCGTCTTTTTTCAGACTTTTTATTTCGTTGACCGCGAGAATAATGAGCTCGCAATGAAAATCTATATTCCTTTTTCGTGCTTGTTCGAAGTAGAGATTACTCGAGTCGATAAAAAAAGAGAGAAAAAAGTAATAAAGAGTTGCCACCGGTTTGGCTCTCGCTGAAAAATAAAATCTTAAATGGCTTGAGCCGAACTCTCGTGTTTCTCGGCTTTCTTGCTCTCTTTTCGCGTTAAGTCTCCTCGGGCATCAAAACGTCACGTTAAAATAAAGGCTGATCCCGGCACGTGATATTGCCGACATACGAGCACCTTTTGCAAGAACTCGTGAAATTTTTCGTCCGAAAGCAGCGTATATAGCATCGATGCGAGCGGACGTCATCATCCCGAAGGTCACGTCTAGCCGCGCGGCCAATCATGCAAAAAATCTATATACTTTACGGCCTATTCTTGTGTACACGGTGCGAGAACACTTCTAATTTGGACTACAGTTTCGTTTTTTTCTTCGAGAATTAATTCGCCGTAAATAAGTTCATCAATTATTCATGCCCTGCGTTGACGTCTGGAAAGTCGGTATTTTCTGATCGCGCACATGCTCTACGCCCTGCTCATTATCTGACTGAAGAAAGCTGCGTTGATTAAAAAAAAACGTTCTCGCCAAATCTCGTTCCAGATTCCAACAGAAACAATCATCCGTTTCTTCAGTTAATTTTTTTTATAAACTAAAAAATCCTGTCGCTCGTTCCGGAGTTTCTTCTCCGCAGTATCAACGTTTTCTCCCAACCCCTCGGGTCTGTATTCCATGCAAAAATAACGACATTTTCAAGCGAAAGGCCGGGCTGTTCAAACAAAGTACATTAATAATCTTCCCAACAATGCATTTATAACGAGAATAACCGCGTTTGTTTTCGAGATCGATTGATTACTTGACCGCTGGAAATAATGACTGTAATTCTTCAATGATAGAGAACAGGCAGGCAAGAAAAAAGTTTGCCCTTAAACTTATGTCCGAGCACGAAGTTCAATCGAGCCTGGGTCTTGCCGGCTGGTTTATAGAGCGTTCGATGAACGATTAAAGTCGTTATTCGAGGCAGTCATCGACGGGTCTTCGCTCTTCGAATTCACAACTTTTCAATGGGTTCACGATCTCCCTTATACAATTGTTCGCAGTCTCTGGATATAACTGCCAATTAAACTTAATGACGTTATGAATAGCCGGCTGCTCGGGCAGCTCGATTGTAGTGGCCACTGCTTCTCTAGTGGCTACTCTACAGTACACCCGTGTACTGTTTAATCAATATTTGAAAAAAATGCTCCGTTCAGTGGCCATTGTTAATGGCATTACAAACACACGCTCGCTGTTTGCTCCAAGCAAATTTAGCTCTCGATCTTGAACTTATTTTCCTATCGAAACTATGACGATGGATCGCCCGAGGCACCGGACAGTCGGTGATGCTTTTCCCCGCCCACTTTGCTGCTTAATTTTCACCCGAACACATGGTAGGAAGAAAAATAGATTTTGAGGAATCGCTCAGAATTCCACTGCCCCCAAACTCGTTCGATGGCTCAAAACTACCGAATTTTTCGTACCCCGAACCTTTTGCACGAGCACTCCCCTCGCTCGCTCCATCAAATGGTTATCGTTTCTTCACAATCAGACAGTCTCCATATAATTGAATAATTCACGGAATCGTGATAAGATTCAGTGATAAGAATTTGGAGGATTATTTATCAGGCTAAATCGTAGAAAATTGACGAAATCGTCGCTCACATTTTGCTGTGATTGTATTTATTGAAATTTTTTCATTTCAGATACCGGTGCGGTTTTCACGATAGGCCGCAGCAGGTTCGCGGACAACATAGCGTCGCATTTCTTCATACGAAAAGATCCAGTGGTCAGTGTGGCCTGCGGTGACGAACATTCAGCCGTTGTCTGCCGTAAGCCTTCAACCTCTCTTTACCTGCCTCCGTCACCTTTCGCGTGCAGTAAATCGATAGAATCGGTAGCTCAACCCTCTAAACTACCATGACTCTGTTTTTTGCTCTCTCCCCCTCTCTTCATTATTTCGACGTCACGCCTGCCCTGCGACTAATGCGTGCTACCTTCACGAGTTGTCACGTTCGCTCCTCGTCCAAAGACTTCATCTTTTTTTACCATTCCACAATGTATTTAACGCCGCTGTTAATTATCATCGTTTTTGGCTTCACACTTTTCATTGGCATTGTTTTTTCTCACGAGGCTCGTGTGCCTAATGAATATGCGAGACTTTTGTATAAAAGTAGAGTTAAAACTCGTGCTATTTCGCGACAGACTTTTGTAGACCTGAAAAACTTTGGTGAGGAGTTATCGAGCTGAATTCGAAACGGCTGAACCTCTTGAATGAGCCTTCGTTACGAGTGTTTATCGAGAGAAAAAATAAGGCCATTGGAATAATCTTTTTCTTACAATTTCGATGCTCGACATAAATATCGAAAACGACTTCGAAGCACAAACCGCTTTTTTGTACTCCGTCAAAACTGTTTTTTTTTACTCAAGAGAATTTTATCTGGTGAAATTTTCTTCAGACACGATTTTATAATACTTCATTCACCGCGTTATTGGAAAACGAAGAGAATGATGGCCGATTGAAGTTCGTTACCCCGAGGAGTAACGTTTTATGGGAAGGATAAGATTGCGCTCGTTTTCGATCCCGCTGCAAGGTTTACGTTCGAAATAACCGTAGAGCTCAGCGATATGCGGGCGGAGCAGAATAATTTCTATTTCACGAGTAGAGACCGATTCATCGAAAGGGTTAACGAGAGATATAAGATTAGAGAGCGAATCGATGAGCTCATATGTGTTCGTATCCTTCCAATCGGAGTGTGCGAGTTATTGCACATATTCTGACATCACAAGAGCCATGAATGATTTATACGAAAATCAATATGTGAACGACTTCCTGATGAACTGTCCTCCCTCCTGGCTGCTACTACTTTCGCCCGCGAGCACGTGCTTTCGTGTTTATCGTTGTCCCCGGCGCATCGGATTGTTAAAGACAATACCGGCGGTGTGCCGACACGCGATACTTTTTATTATTTTTTTCCCCGAGATTGTTCCGCTTCCGAAAAATCTTTCTACACAAATCCTCAGGGCGAGGATTATTGTTGAATTTTCCAAAAATGAGCCCTCGCGCCTCGGGCTGCGATGATCGCGAAAAAATAGTGCGATTTCTCGTACGAAAATTGCATATTCGCGCGAGCCGAAAGACACGATTCAACGGGGATGACAAATGGGCGAATTTTCCACGTAACGACTGCGTCACACAAGCATAAAGTGTAACATTAATCGATCCCGAGAAACATGAATAAAAAATGGATCCGAAATAAAAAAAACATCGAGATACGCGAGTGTGCAAAAGTCATGTCAGGAGACGAGGAAGATCGAAGTTCCGATCATCAATCGTACTTCGTTGTACATCACCGAGGGGCGGGGGTGGAGAGAGACGCTCGAAAACTTAGTATCGCTGCATTCCACCAGCATTGCAACATCGCTGGAGTAGAACGCGCACCTGGGAATGGCCACTGTCCAGCGAATCGATACGCACCCACGCCACAAGCGCATCCATGATAACATACATTAAAATCCCCATGCGATTTTCTCATCTAGCATTCCCGGTTTATGATAGTTCAAAATACATCATTGACTTCTGGATAAAATATCTTCTGTGGGGTAAAAAAAGCGAGAATTTATTAACGGACTTTCACACAATGATCGATCGCATTCGAGCCTGCGGTTTCTAACTCATGACGTTGGCTTTCGTCTCTCGCATTATAATCGTTCGGCCGCACTTATAAAATGCCGATTTTATGTCGTTGAGATTCCAATTTAATTGTTATCGAGGAGTGGATTATTTTCGATGAAGGAAGCATTTCAGCGCTTTTGAAATCTCTAACTTTTTCTTCTTCCTGCTAAATGTACTATCGACCCAGAGATCCAGCGAATATTTTCTCCACGAAGGAGGTGTAGCTGATTGTGAGTAATAACGCGAGACGCGTCGCGGTAACCTACATAAACTGGCCACACAAATATGAGTGCGAAATAATAACAGAAATTTCTTCGACCCCGTGTTTACGACAATTCGATAATTTTTTCTCATTCTCGTTCTCGTTACGTCTCAACATTCGTGGGTGGCAATGAAGAAAGCGGAAGGCTCTTCGTCTTCGGGAGCAACGATTGGGGTCAGCTGGGTCTTGGCCACAAGAATCACGTTAGCAAGCCTTCGTGCGTTAAGAGTAGGTAATCGTGCTCGACCGATCGGGCACGCAATTTAACCATCATTTTTTCTTATTTTATTTCACGTGTGACTTAGTTTCGAAGCTCATTTTTTTCTTCGTTGCTCAAGTTCTGTGAGCACATGAGAGTTTAAAGTAATATTTCTATCGATTCTCGATCCCTTGTGCAGTTCTGAAACCGGAAAAAGTGACACACGTCGCATGCGGCCGAGCCCACACCCTCATCTGCACCGGGGAACAAAAGATTTTCGCCTGCGGCAGCGATCAGGAATCTCAACTCGGCCGCGGCGCTCAGGCCGTCGGCGACAGCTCGAGCTCCCCGATAATGGTCTACGACTGCGGAATCGCGGGACCAAAAATCCTCCGGATCGCAGCTGGCTCTCATCACTCCCTCGCTCTCATGGCAGATGGCACCGTCCTGGCGTGGGGCAGCAACCTCGAGGGACAGTTGGGCCTCCCCGGCACTTCCGGCCTCGTTAACAAACCCACCAAAGTTCACATGCCCGAACCGGTCAAGCAAATCAGTGCCGGATATTACCATTCGGCGTTTTTAACCGGTGAGAATATTCAATTAACCGATCGATCGATCGATCCAGGCGCTCTATCATCTTGGAATTATACAATGCATTATTGGACGTCTTCGATCGCATGCTCTTCGAAATTGCTGCCGAGGCGAGGCCTTCGCCGTCGCTACTGCGCGTTTGCATTGTTTTTCAGCGTTCATCTTCGGGAAATTGTCCTTGCACGTGTTCGATCGAGCGTTTCATTTAGCGCTTCAATCTTCTGAGTTTCAAAACTCCGATTTGAAAGGTTATTTCTCGTGAAACGGGTTTCACGATATTCTAACTGGTGGACGTTCCAACTTTACAGAAAGTGGCAATGTCTACGTCTGCGGTGAAGCTGAAAGTGGGAAATTAGGAATTGCGCTAGACTTCAGTACTCAGGTCGCACCGAAACAAATGCAACTGCCCGGTCCAACGGCAGTCGTCGCCTGCGGCGGACACCACACTCTCATACTTGGCGGTAATTTTATTAAAAGAATGAGAAATAATAAACGAAAATGAAATTGTTTCGTCTGAAAGTGCGAGTCCGTTGGGAGCTTTTCAACGTTTTTACTGTTTTTGCTTTATAAAGAGGATGGAAATATCTACTGCACTGGAAGCAATTCGAGTGGGCAGTTGGGCATGGGATCAAACATTGCGGAGATTCCAACTCCAAAAATGTTACCGCCTGGTGTTCTGGAGGGTGAAACAGTGAAGAAAATCGGATGCGGTGAGAGTCACGTCGCGATCGTTACAGGTGAAAACAATTTTTAAAATCGACCCTTTTCTTTCCACTTGACGCATTTTTAATGAATGAAAAATGAAAAATAATGGAAAAAGCTCTGAAATAAACGGTTTTTCACAGAGTCCGGTAAATTATTGACTTGCGGTGATGGGAGGCACGGTAAGCTCGGTTTGGAGGAGAACGAAAACAACGTGCACGAGTTGACGCTGGCGTCGAAGTACCAAGAGCTCGTCGTGTCGGACGTCGCATGCGGAGGTTGCCACACAATTTTGGTGGGTCGGAGGCGAGAGCTGGACAAGGATGAGTCAACGAACGAAGAGCAGACGGGAGTGCAGATGAAATCGCTGCCTCCGTTGAAGCTTCCGGTATCGAGGATCCCGAGTGCGAATACAACGGTGGAAAAACCGGAACAGGTCCGAGCGAACGTGGAGAACAATGCGGAGGAAGACACGATGGAGGAGGGGGCCGAAAAAACAGAGGAAAAGGTGACATCGAACGGCACGACCGAGATGATAAATGACATTATCGAAAAACCGGAAAGTCCGAAAAAGCTTTCCGACTACGAAGAAAAAATAACGCAAGAGCCGACTGAAATGGACGAGAAGAACGATGAAACGGTCGATAATTCGGAGAACAAAAATAGCGAAGAAACACCGAAGAACGACGACGTAGAAAATAACGCGGTCACCGAGGTCCCGGAAGTCGAAAAAGCAGCGAGTCCGAAGTCTTCCGTCCCGGAAGAAGCTCCGACGGTAGTCGAGGAACCCGAAAAACCAGAGAAACCAGAAACCCCGGAAAAATCGGTGATCGACAACGCCGAAACAGAAACAGCGGAAAAGCCTGATTCACCCCCGCTTCCGATTCCGCCTCCGAAGCCCCCCCGACAAAAGATCGGCAGCGCGGAACACTCGCAATCGAGTCGACAAGGTTCTTCCTCATCGAGAATGGGCTCCACCGGAAGCGGCGACAAAGTCGTCGAAGAAGAGCACCTCGAAACGACAGACTCAGAGCTTCCGATCGAACGAGACGAGACGAAGGAACAAGACGAAGAAAAAGACACCAAGAGCGAAGAAGGATCAACGAAAATATCCGCGAGCAGCGAGAAAAGCAGGTCCGCCAAATCGAGGGCCGGCACTGACGAAACTGCCGAAATCGATGGACAACACATACTCGACGACGTCGAGGAAAATCCTGTTGTTCAAGAAGCCACCAAAGTCGCCCTCGACGATGCGGATGTGGTGCATTCGCCGGTTACGAGAACAGGTAAAAATTGTCAAGTTTTTCAGCGAATGAAAAAACAAACTGCCAAAAACCTTGGTTACGATTGCGAATGGAACTTTAATTGTAATTCTTCCTTCCGATCTCTATGTTCAGGAAAAATGGCAAAACTATTCAAAACTAAGAAGCAGGAAGTGGAAAATGGTACAAAAGCGGCTAGCACGGTAGATCAAAAAGCAAAAGTACGTACGAACGAATTGAAAAAATATCGATCTTCCATTTCCATTGCATCAACTCCAAAGTACCTGAAATGGTGAATTAATCGAGTGACATTTTTGCAGTCGAAAACCTGTGTCATTCTCTGATCTCCTGGCCGGTGCTCCTGGCTCGCGAGGCTTCATATTTTTTTAATAAAATATGAGTTAGGATCGAATGGATTACATTCGGGACCAAAGCAACGATGCAAGTGAAAAGGTGGGAAAAATTGTGGAAAGAATAACGACAGCGACGTTGCAATGAGATTCATGGAGAAAAAGTGAAACGGAGAAAAAAATCCTCAACTTTGGAGTCTTCGTAACTCTACAAATATCCATAGACGTGCATTATCATTAAGTTGTTTCAGGCTGTTTAACGTGTGATTATAACGATTTAGAATAATAAAAAGTTATAAATAAGTTTAATAAAAATCTTGAAAATCTCTACGTCATCAAATTCGTCTTCCTGAACGTGATTATGAGGTGTTCAATTCTAGGGTTTTTCATCGTCCAAGTGAGTCAATTCACATTGCTAGGATTTCGTCGAGCGTTTGTGCACATTCTGGGATAATATTTTGCGTCTCTTCCTGGCAGGAAGCTTTCGTTTGTCCGTTGAAAGAATGAACTTTCAAATACTGCATTCCGGTACCGATGAGTTTTCTTTTCGCGTGTTTCACTTTCTTATCGTGCATGATTTCGCATAAAGTTTTCCTCGCATTTATCGTTGACGAGAGGCATTCTTTCATAACCTGAAAGCGTCGGAAAAGAGGAAATTTTAGGAAATTCCAAGTCATGAGATTGAGAATTATCAAAGGGATGAAAAATCTTTGTTTTTTCGACTTTCGACCTGAAATCTTCGAGCCGGTACCACGCACGTTCTTTTCGGTATTTTCGGTGGTTTGCTCATCAACCAAACCTTGAAAATAATTTCTCAATAAACATCAAAACTGAAAAATTATCATGAAACTTGTTGTGACTAACTCGTTCCAGGAGACAATCTTCGTCCTCGCAGGCATTAAAATCAGCTTCGGTTCCATCGACAAACACTCTGCAAACTTTCGTTTCATCGTCGAACTCAGCATCTTCAGTAGTGGAAAAAATATCGACAGTTAATCATTCGATTTGATTCAGAAAACATTGAGCTCATTTCTACCCTTTTCTTCGTCACACTCAGATTGCGGACAGTAAAATTCCTCTTCCTCAAAAATGCAGTCAAAATCTTCCTCTTCTTCGTACAACATTTGACTCATGATTTAAGTGGGAAGTCTACCACGTTGACAGCTCTGCGTCTTGACGCGACGAGCTGTCACGACAGCCAGATTATTGATTAATTAATCAAATCATACGAAATTACGGAAAGCTGCGAGGGAAAAACGTGCACCGAGTTGTACTATTTTAAAATAAAAAACTTGAAATTTAAATGTACACAAAAGTTGGAAGTTGAACGATTTCGTCTTTCGAAACTGATTATTTTGGTTAGACAAGCTTCTCTTGTTTTTGTCACTTTTCAATAAGTTTGACGTTGCTAAGAATCTTGCTGAAGGATCTAAAATGTGAGTGAGCAATGAAAAAAACTTGAACGCAATGCATAATGGTAGAGGCAGAAGAAAAAAGGCGTGTGGAAGAAACGGAATCGATGAAGGGAAGAGAAAAGTTATCAGCTTTTTCTTTATTAATTTAAACCAACAGCGTCATTGAGCATTGGTTCAGTTGCCAATAAATAATGATCGTTTGTTTTAAACGCTAGCGGTGTGTGGTTGAAACCTGTGCCCAACTCTCGATCATAAATGATTATACAATTACGATAGTTTCATCAGTTTCATTTCTGCGTTTTTTTGTTTTTCTTATTTTTTCCTTCTTCTTCTCTTATTTCATTGTTTTTTCTTTATCTAATTGTATCGGGAAGGGATACTGATAGACGGAAATCCGAGCGTCCTTTTTCGCATTCTTTCACCATTATTTTTCTTTTTATTATTCTTCCTCGTAACCGACGTATCATGGCACGAGAAAGATACCAATGACTGGGTCGAGTGGACCGATAACTTTAATGGGATAACCTCACTATGATAAAAATAAAAGTGTGGACTCTCAATTTGAAACATTTAATGTGAGATTAATTGCACAGTAGCGGAGAAAAACAATATCGTCTCGTTTGTCACGATACAACGGTAAGCATTTATTTACTCTTTTTCGTCATCTTGAATTTTAGGAACCCCTTTAGTCAGTCTACGTCTAAAGTTTCTGTCCTAACTTCATCATCATCATCATCATCATCATCGTATCATCGTTATCGATATTACAGAACACAAAGCCATTAAAAACCGCTCGTTTCTCTCTCATCGAAGTACACGAACGACGCGCTGATGATCACCAATTTTTCTCCATTCTCCATCATTCGTAATATGCCTCCGATTCGCGACTACTCGTTATTATCGTCGTGCATTTTCGATGACGAGGGAGCTCTCACGACCGTCGAGATCGATATTTAAGATTAGCGTACGTCTGCATCTTTCATTCTTCCCATCTTTCTCTTCCCTCTCTTCTATTTTTTATATATAATAAAAATTATGTATAATATTTATACCGTTTTGGAAAATACAACGATAAAGGAGTATCGTCGAGTCGCTCATGAGGACCGTCAGTATCCCAAATTGCATTCCCACCGCAATCCCCCTCCCCTCATATTCACAAATAAATCATCAGCACTTTTGTTCCTTTCCTCAACTCTTTCTTCTTCGTTTGTTTTTGTTTTGTTTTGTTTTGTTTTGTTTTTTTTTTTCTTTCAAAACCTTTATCGCAATGATGGATGTTATTCAAACTTTATGTCCTTTCATCACTTCGTTTTGTTTCTTTTTTCTTTTCATTTTCACTATCATTAAGGAGTATAATCATAATAATTATTCGTTAAACGTATTTACAGAAGAGGTATATATCAGTTAATATTAATGTTGTAATATTTATAATAAATTAGGATTACACTGCGCTTCATTTTTTCTTGCTTATTATTATTGATTTTTATGTTTTGTTTTTCGTTTTTTTTTTCTTCATATTTTTCGTTTTTTTTTCTTTCGTTCTCTTCCTCCTTTTCCTCATCTACCTCCAAGTGACAAAATGTTTGTCTCCTCGAAGCTTCGTCTAGAAAAAATGGCTCCGTCGATCGGAGAACTTTTGTTTCTTCCGGTACTTTTCTCAATGAGAAAATGCCATGAAGAGAGACAGAGAGGAGAAGAAAATATTGGTACAGACGTTGAAATTCATGAAAATCAGGATTAAGGGGAGGGGCCCCACGCTCCTTTATCGAAAAAATTCTCCCATTTTCGAACGAACGCTTAAACAAGGGACTGTTAAAAATTGCCGGAAGTGCACTCATTGCAGAAGAACCACTTTAAAAAATAGCACTTCTCTCACAACTTTATCTACAGAGCACGAAAAAACTCATTTTTCTTTATCTCACTCGAAAAATTCTTTACAGCATATTTCCCCAGGAATTCTTTTTGCCGATTTTTCAAACGTGGATCAAGAGATCGGGACTTTTTTACTTTCGAAGGTGGAGCCCTTCCTCAGCCTTTCGTGGTCGATCGGCGGAGCTGAACAATGGGAAAAAACTGTACAATCAAGGGCTCGCAAGAGCTTTCATCGAGGTTACAATTTACCCTGCGATTTAGCGGCCGTGACAGAGGGTGAAACCAGAAAAAATGACACCAGAAACGAATAACGTAACATTGTATTAGAAATCCTTTAACATCAAGGCATCCGACGAAGTGAGACGTCGTTGTTTTAGATGAAAAAGTCATCGAATCGAGTTCAAGAAGAAAACTTTATGTGGAGAGTTGAAAGCAAAAAGTCAATCGAAATTGCATCGTTTTCTCAAAGATTCATAATAATCAGTCGTGATGAAAAATACCGAACAGAAATAGTGAATTTTATTGAAAAAGAAAACGAGAGGGAAAGAATTAATAAGAACTGGAAGAAATTTTGAACGAGTCGACAGTGCTCACTTCCGTGCCATGAGACGTATCGGACTTCGCAATGAATTTTCCTCAACGGTGCTACACACATTCTAACGAGAAGGAACGGGCTCTCAATGATCATCTATAAATATCTAGTCTAAGTTATTCTAAAAGCTACACGTGTGTTTCTTTGTTTTTTTTTCCAAACTCTTTTTGTAGTTGATGCTGTTGCTGTTTGTCGTATTGTATTAATTTATTAAATCTGTGTGTTGTCAAGTTTTATTTTCTTATTTCATTTTCAAATTAGTCCTCGACTAATCGGGCCTCGACTCATCTCTAACTGTAAGTCACTAATAAAAACGTCGTCACTACGCGCGAAACTACCTCACCACTAAATTAGCAACATGGACATTATTATTTTGTTTTTTTGTTTTCTTCATTTTCACCGACTACGACCGTTTATTTATTTTTTTCGTTTTTTTTTCTTCTCTTTTTCATTTATTTGTTTTCACTGATTTTGGTTTTATTCTCATTTTTTTTCTCACTTTTTCCCCCCAATTATTTTCCTCCTTTCGACGTTACGTCAGTATCGCTCGCAGCACAGGTAAACTCACTTCTTTACAATTCTATTTTGTCTCGCAACTTTTGCCCCCTAAACGCCCTAATAAGAGAATTATCGTTAATCAATTTGTTATTTTCACCTTTCTCATTCTTTTCTCTCCCCCCCCCCCCCCCTCTCTCTCTCTCTCTCTCTTTTCGCGTTAAATAATTAATTATAGTTCGTCATCCTTACAGCTAGAGCGTTTTTCTTCTTTCTCTTTCGCTTTCTCTCATATTACATTATCTATCGCGGTGTGTCGTTTTGTTCTTCCTTTTGTTTTGTCCTTTCACTCTCTCAATCGTCATCGTCATATTTATACATATATATATTTTCATATATTGTATTTATGCATTTTAATATTACTCGGATATATCACTTCACCCCCCCCCCCCCCCCCGCTCTTCTCTCCCACGTGCGCCAAGCACGGAGCCCAAAAATCTTTGGGAAACCGCGATGTGGTTTATACCCGGAGATCGCTCGTACGTACGAAAAATTTCTCTCCTCTTTACTGCTCGCTCTCATCACGCCCACGTGAATGATTCTCGTTCTTATTCCTCTCTTTAATATTTTATTAGATATTATTGAAAATTGCACCCTGGTAAAGCTCGACGATTTAAGGGGGGAGTGACTCCGAGCAAAAGAAAAAAAAAATAAAAACTAATCGTCTTGGTCTATTTTGCAGTCGCTTGGAGAAAAAACGTACAATTGATTAAAGGATTTTTAGAGTGAGATTATCGCGCTCAATATTCCTGGGGGAATATTATTTTTCGAAGTAATTTCCCGATCTGTAAGACAACCCCTTCGATAATGAGAAGGGGATTCTGATTTTTTGACAGGATTGTAAGAAGAAATGCCATTTTTTTTTTGCATATTCGAAATGTGCTTAGAGACCCCCGCCTCAAAGAATATTATGGTTAGCAAAAATTTGGACGAACTTCTGAGATTTGTGTTTAATCGCTGCGCCAAACGTGGAAAAATGGTGTTTATTAAACGCGCTTAAAAAACGGCAACGATCGTTTATACCCTGTAAGGTAGATTCGAAAGAAATTCTTTAGTAAGTAGCGATAATTGACTTTTGACTTGCGAATTTCTTAGGCTGGGCGATAAGAGTGTTTGAAAATTCATTCGTTCATCTAACTCGGTGCTGAGGTTCAGGGGATTCGGACACGGTCCATCGAAATATTGAAGCGACGAAAACAGATTCATTTGCTCAATAGCACGGCTGATGGGTCAATTATAAATGTGAAAACGAGGTTTAATTCATTTAATAATTGAGTTAGCAAAATGTTACATTCGCCCTTGATTCAAATGCGAAAATATTTCGATGAATTCGCTCTCGCCCTCTCGAGTACTTTTTGTTACAATATTTAGTACAAACGTATTTCGCAATAACGAATGTTCCACTTCGTGAATGAATTTCTCAAAGATTTTTGGTCAAGCCCGTACCCCGCTTTGACTAAACATTTTGAAAATGAAAAATAAAAAATAAGGATAAAAGGAACACACAAAATCATCATACCTCCTCGCAATCTTAATTCTAGCACTCTCGCATCGTCTCATTCTCACCGGCAACTCGATTAGCAAACTCGTTCGCATCCTTGCTTCATACCTAATTGTAAATATCGTGCGCAATACAATTACGTAATATTAGCAATTATCGTTAAAATTACTTATTTTCTTTATTATTTATTATAATTAGTGTTACAAAAGCTTGATTATTTGGATCGGACTGTAGCAATATATTCACATAACTATTCATCGTGGAAAATAAAAATTCAACGTTTACAATTACAAATCACTCCACGTTCATATTCCACAATTATTGAATTTTTCATTTTCCTTCGCTCATCGCGAATGGCCGTTTCGTTAATTTATTTGGTGGTTTTTTTCTTACTCGCTCTCTCTTTGTCTCTCCTCCAAGTAGTTCGTAATAAATACAATAATTCATGTTTCCAATCCGTTCGCCAGATTCAATCGACTCCAATAATTCTCGCCTGATCCAAGATCTCACGATCCGGGCTTCGGAAAATCACTTTTTTTCCTTTTTCCCCTATTCTCGTACTCGGGCCTATGATTCGTGCGGGTTTTTCCTCTCACTCCCTCCGTCTCGTTTGTTTTGGGATGTACAAAAATGAAGAATTTTCACATTTCTAACGAGGACACTGATCAGTTTTATGTTTCGTGTCACTCACTCGCCCACGCACTTTTGCTCTTCACATTTATCGTGTTTGGAGGAAAATACTCTCTCGAGGCGGGAGGGTAAATCGAATAAAATTTCAATATCAATGATAATAATAAAAGGACAAAAACCAACAACAGCATTCACCGACACTCATTTTGTGTATTTCAACGCCCGCGGGAATGTGATATTCGTCGTTTCGCCCGATTATCGTTCTTATTTTTCATATTGATTTCTTACTTTTGTCGCACACGCTTCGTCCCCAAGTAAGGAGTAAAAAATTGTACAGCTATGAACGGCGACGTGACAACTCACGAGACGTCTATTGCAGGTTTGATCTTCAGGATTATCTGAAACGCGCCATACACACACATTTATTCGCCCACTCACATCTCACAAGTTTATCTCTGAAATTCTGTAAACTGTGAGATTTCGACATAATATTATCCAGTCGTGTCTCGCTCGATACCGTTTTTCACTATCTTGATCTCTTGTTCTCTTTTATTTCGCACTCTGAAATCTCGAGCCTGATTCCCTAGCGTTATGAAAATTTGTTTCGTCGTTAAGCTTATTGTTTTTTGCATGCGAGTGCCTATTTCATTCCTCAAATCTCATTCCTCTGTGACTTTCCTTTCAAACGGACGAATCTGTTGCATTCCGAATCTCAATCCATTATTTATTGGGCTTCCTTCCTGCCATACGAAAGATAGTAGGTTACGTTGCTATTGTCATTCCCTCGGGGAAGGAATAATTATCTATTATCAAAATATCGTATACCTTGCATTGGTACACTCTGAATGATTAGCCTAGAAGATAGTGTCCCGCATGGATTAATCTCTGTCTCTTAACATCGTTGCGAAAATCGCACGTTCTCATTTTCAATTTCGACGTTTTTGTCTTGCGCTCGCGGCGATGTTTATACTTATTTCATTTTCTTTTTTTGCATTTTATTAAAGTGTATATATATGTGTGTGTGTGTGTGTGTGTGTGTGTGTGTGTGTTTCGTGTATAATTGCCCCCGAAAAATTCCGCCAATCGAACAAGAAACGGAGAAGAGGATCGGCGCGCACTCAACTTCGTACCTTTTCCGTTTTTTGTTTGTTTATTCCTCGTCGTATTGACACCACGATACAACTCGAGGTGCCAAATATCGGCAAATTATCTCTACCGAATTTTATTTTATTTCGTCTCATTTGTAATTGGTTTATTGATCGTACGATATTTCGACGATCTTGAAACTCGTTATTGCGAATAATTCTCATCGTTCCGGTGAGTTCTTCGCGTTCGACGACGTGTCAGCGAGTAAACACGAATTTCCTTCCGTCTACCGTGAGCCTGCACTTTCCGAGGGTTGAGCCGAGGTCGCTGGGTTGTGACTTGTCTCATACTCCATCACTTCCTGGTAGATCAATTCCTTCCATTGATCGACCGTGTGTTCTCTCTCGTCTACGCTATGATCGTAAGGACCTGGTGCCGGCTGTTCAACACGAAAAATCACTTTTTTTACCACCACTTATAATTCTATTCTCAAAGTACTTTTTTAAATTATTCACGAAAATCTGTGAATTATATTTCGTCAATAAAATTTAGGACATTCAACGTTGCGACAATGTTTCATCGTTCCATTGAGATTTGCCGGTTGTGTGTTTTCAAATATGTATATAATAATATCCTTACAGCATTGACCTCTCCCTCGTCGTACCAGACATTTATGTAATTGTGCAGTAAAGCGTCGTCCACGGAAATACGCCGTTCCGGATCGATAACGAGCATTCGCGACAGCAAATCTCTGGCTTGGCTCGCTTCATGACATGAAACAGATTTTAAAATTAATGTCAAGCGGAAATATCGCTCCTACGCTCAACTTTTTCGTATCATTTTTTTCGCAACTAAATAGAAAACATCGCAAGAACGATGAGGAGATGCATCCTGTGGCTAAATTTCAAGTCACCTTTCAGTCTATTGTGTTCCGAGGAATCCGTGGGAAATAATATATCGGGGAATAGCCTTTCGAACGGATAGCCAGGATACCGTGGCCTGTTCTCGACGTAATTTCTCACTGTCGGTTGAAGTCGTTGCATAAATTCTTGCGCGGGCGTACCAAGCTGCTCGATTATTTTGTTCCACTGATCGATGTGATCAGTGCCAGGAAAAAGAACGCCGCCTCTTATCATTTCCCCCATTATACAGCCGACCGACCATATATCAACGTTCTCCTTGTACCCCATGCCCAGAATCACTTCTGGCGCTCGATAATACCGCGTCACGACGTAAGGTGTCATCATAAACGTCGTTCCTGCGGTTCTCGCCAAACCGAAATCCAGAATCTTGAGGGTGCAGTCGCTCTTTACGACAATGTTGCTCGGTTTCAAATCCTGTACAAAACAAATTGGTCAATTTTATTTTAATTCGAATGATTCTGCTGCTTCTTTCCAATTTGAAATTAAGATTTGACTCGTTACATTTTATATCAAATTCCGAGTTCGCATCGTCTCGTTTTGGGTTCAAATTAGTTTGAATTGTCAGATTTTTGTTCTTGTCTCAACGAGTGTGAATTAATTGACGAATGATTTTTGAAAAATTTCTTATTTATAAGAATACATCTAAACGAATGAAAATGTGACAAACCCTGTGGATTATTCCAGCCGAGTGTAAATGCTTGATGCCGCAGAGCATCTGATAGAGGAGATAAGACATGCGTTCGTGATCGAGATCCATCTGGATAACTTGGCACAGATTGGCGTCCATCAACTCCATAACCAGATAAACATCTTGAAACTCGTCCAGCGAGCGTTGTGGAGTGAACGCATTCAAAAGACCGATTATCTGGAAAAGACAAGAATATTTCAAAGCTGAAATACCTTTTTATTATTTGAATTAATTTGTTTTTTGTTTTTTTATTTTTTCGAGTTAAAAAATCAGAGTTTTTTCGCATGCTTATTGATACTCGGAAAGTAAAGTGACGTTAAGGTATGAAAACGTGCTCACATTCTTGTGATTGACAAGCTTCATCAGCTTGAACTCTCGGTAAGCTCTCTTGGCGTGTGTAACATTTTGAAAAGGTCTCGAGAGCTTTTTAATTGCGACATTTTGTGCCGTTACGGTGTCGTATGCAGCGCTGAAAAATGAGATAGAAACATTGAGGAGAATCGGGAAAGAATAATTTCAAAAATTCCAAACAAATTTCACGAAAAAAGCACTTTTTGGCTGCTGAAAATCGAAATTTTTATACATTTCCGTGTGAGTGGATCGAATTTTCAATCAGCTTTCAGGGTGAAATTCATTTCACTAGAAGTATCGTGAATGAGAGACTCACCAGACGATTCCCTGCGCCCCCGAGCCAATCGGCTTGAGATTCTGGTAACGCTTGAGAATAGTGAACTTGGTGTCTCCGACCTCGACCGTGTAAAACATGGCGAATAGCCGGGTTGTCATGTCAGGCCACAGATAAGGCATGCGCCTCGGTGAATCTCGCCTCTCCTTCACCTGTATCTCGACACCGGAGCACTCCTGGTGCACTCGACGAGGACTTACGCTCTTAGCCACTTTGATGAGGGCGTGCTTGTTGTTATTGTTGCTTTTCCGTGCAAAACAACGACGACAACTCCAACGAGAACAGATCCTTTCGTTTCCTTTCTCCCGACGAAATTTGAGTCTCTCGTTAACTTTCGCTTACGAGACCTTATTCATTGGTCTAACAATCGGATTCGTCTGTAACAGAAAAAAAAATCCATTTTTTTATGATTTTTCTCATTCGATTTTTCACGCACTATTTTTAATGCTGATAAAAACCAGTTTTACCCAAAAATGCATATTCAATTTCCATCGAACTTTTGTCAAAGCCCGTTCAAACCACGTAAAGTTTTCAAAAGAAAAAAAAAGGTTCTTTTATCACCAAGAAAATGAACAGAAAAATCGAGCCATCGATACGTCAGAACGGCTATGATGACGATTGAAAATAATGCAAACATCAAAGTGTGCTCAAAATCAGGTGCAGGATAATTGAGAAAATAATTGAAAAAAAAAAACGCATCATCAGAGAGTTCAAAGCCAATGAGTGATCTTAGGCACAATTAAATCGTTTCGGTCCATCGCTCTTGATGGCCGAACTCTCTACCACTAGCCCCTGGCGATTACCAAATGAACGTCAACGAGATTCGATTGTCAACGCACACCACTTTCTCGCTTAATGCAAGTCGATGAGAATTCAATAGATCTCGAGCGCATACACGAGGACAAATCTCTATATATATTTATGTAAATATAAACACACATAAAGGGGCGGGGGTGTGGGAGATTCTCTTTATGGAAATTGGAGCGTCACTCTAGATCGCTGCAAATGGATCGAGAGTATCTGTGAAGAGGAGAATCTGGCGATACGTGCTCTATGGTTTAATGGGCCTGGAGGGGCGAATGGTAATTATGTTGGCATACTCTCGCAATAAGCATCACAAGCATCGTTTTCGACGTTGAATATAGGATACATGTACCGCTGGCTTGGTGCGTACTGTTGGTGGAGACAAAATCAGACATTTATTGCAATTATCGACGAGAGAATTAATCGATTATAGTGCTGCGCTAGAATGGGGAGTGCGGACGCTCTCCCGGTGTCTCGCGTTCTGTGTTAGGACGTTCCTGCACACGTCCTCGGGGTGCTTTTACCCATAAATGATGCAGACACGAGCATTAACGGGTCTGCGTATCGTCGAACCATCTCAATAACACACCAGGCCGGATATGCATTTTGTATTCGCCCCAGGAAAATGTTTATCAGCAAGAACTTTTGAACTCTCTATCTCACGAACGCTCGTGCAGAGATATTAAGGCCTTATATACACTTGTGACGGGGGGAAAAATTGAAAACTTTTCTATTAGATATATTCTTCGAGTACAATGTCTGAAGAATATTCTCACGAAGTTTCATAAAGGTATCGGAGCACTAGATTCGCAGCTTTTTTGAAAAATACCTTTGCTGAATAAATGAATTTGTTGATAAAACTGTCGCCATTTTTTTTAATCGAAATTTTTACGAATCCTTCGTCCAGGCCCAAGCTATCGTCATAATAAATTATATAAATTTGGTGTGGGTCGGATTAATAGTTTCTTAGTTATCGTGTCCACCGCAATAATTGATCCTCAAAAAAAGATGCTATACTGAAATACTGGTGGAGTTGCGTAATTTTGAGAAATTTTTTCGAGGAAAGAATTGTACGAGTACGTAAACATATGTATTAATGAACGTCATTCAGAGCTTTTTAATAAACATTTATTTTCTTGTCGAAAAAAATCACGAAAATGACGTTTTTTCGCTGGTTGCAAGTGCGTATATAAGGCCTTAAACGACAAAAAATCCGAGCGGTTTGCATGCCTGAACAAATGGGACGAATCCGTTGCTCATTTTATCCACATTTCATGAAACCCTCGCGCTAGCTCGCTCGCTCGCTCGCTCGTGAGAAACGAAACGAATAAGTGTAATCTGCTCCGCAGACTCGAGCATTCTCGCTGGAATAGTTTGATGAATTTTTCAAGAGGCTGTTCCAGCTCGTAGCGAAACTGAGATATCTTGCCCGCAGCTTCGCTCGCTCGAGCAAAGTTTCATGCACATCGACTATAGTTTCACGACGAGACGTGACCCTTCGGGCTTTTAAGATGTTAATTTGTAGAGGGTGCGTTCGTTTTTGTTTGTAGCTGTACGTGTCCATGTATATTTATACCAACATATATATGACACCAAGTGTTTGAGTTGAAAAGCTAGAGTTTCGATAAGCAGGAGAGGAGGGCCCGAAGTACTCGCGCTCGCTTGCTCAGTTACTCAACTACGAAGTCGAGCGAGGTACGGCTCGGGTGGAGCAGCTGTAAATCGTTAAAGGTAACTACAACGAAAGGGGGTTCGACAGAGGGGATGCTAGCTCGAGGCAATCTAGGTCAGCCCGCGTTACCTCTGCTTATATATATTTGTACACGTTCGTACACCTTCGTAGTCTGCATTATACACCGAGTGTCTCAGAACCGGAGTCGAAGACTCGCGAAAATCTAGAAGCCAACTTCCCATCGATTTTGCTCCGCGATTCGGCATATTTGCTGAATAATTTATCGCTCGAAAATGGCAAGCGAGCTGGCTTTTGCTCGCTGCACAGTCGAGCAGAAGCTCCACGGCGGGGCTCATCGAACCTAATTACCCAGCTTTTTACAATCAATTTATTTATTATACGAAAGAGTCTTCCCTCAAGAAAAATAGGATTAAAGCTCTCCGCGCACTCGGACGAGCTCCGCGACATCCGCTATATAAAACTCTATTCATTTCGTTGGCTTTTTCCCTCGTCCTCTTTTTCCCACTGCTCCCGATGTAGTCGCGAGAACGAGGCAAAGAATACCAACGTTGGAGCAGAGAAAAGTCTCCGCCCCCGCGCGCCTCTCTTTCTTCCTTTGGACTTCGCATGCAGAGAACGAGCCCCGCGATCGATAAGGTGAATGTCCTCGAAGGTTGTTTTCAGTGTTGGAACGACAGACACCGAATTGTCGGATCGACACTATTCACCGTGAACAAGCATCGTTTGTGCCATCCACGAGCACTTTTTTTCTTTTTTCATAATTTCAATGTGCCTTCTCTATCGCCTGCCAAAGTTTTTCATCTTTCTACTGTCATCGCGATTTTTTAATCGAGGAAGACGGAATTCCAATGGACTTTTTGAGGTGGAGACATTTTTTATACGCGCTGTGGCAACCTCGAAATCGTGTCAATTTTATTCATTGTTTTACGAATAAAAACTCGATGAAATTTATGCCTCTGTGCCGTCACTGCGTCACTTTCTCAAATACCGTTATCAAGAACTCGAGACATTTTTCCACGTGCCACTCCGATATTTCGCTATTTCGAGCCTGCGGAATTCCAGCCAACTCTATACGCAGGTCCCAATTCCTGTTTCAATTCCGTAGGAATAATGATGAGCCAATGGAGTGAGGGAAAATGAGAAAATATGCAAGTGTTTTTCTTCGTTGTTGTAAAAGATGAAAAATCACTTTTTTAAATCATGTTCGAGATCGCTTTGGAAATGAGATTAAAACGCACGACGTCAGTGTTTTTGTTCTCTGAAAACAATCATGAAAATGGAAACGAAATATAGATGAAAATGTGCTCATTATTGTTGAACAATGATTTATCCGCAGCAGCATTCACAAAAACAAGCTGTCTATGAACGTATAATGAAAAACGAATGATCTTTCGGTTTGCAAGCAATTTCGATTGTTTTTCACGGTAGAAATTGGTGGGGGAACAGGTAATTATTGCTGTTCGTTGAAAATGGATTACGAAAGTAATTATTACAGTTCGTTGAAAGTAAATTATCGTGATGGAACATGCAATCAAATTTTGCTGTCTGTATGTCAATAAATTCAGGGGCAAGCCGAGTCACCATTATTGCTGCTGGTCAGAATCAAATTACAACGGGGAGGATTGATTCTTCGTATAAAGCATCAGAAAAGTTGACGTGATCCTGGCTTGAAATAGCGCCAAATAATTTGGGGCACTTGAAAAATCGAATTTTGAATAATTTTCGTAGCGATTTTACGCCAGGAATAAATTTTACCGTCATTTGCAGTGAGTGTCAAGCTGGAACGTTCAGAACCAATTTCCACGTCATGTTTCGTAACGAATTGGCGGAAAATCCACGTCATTAAACTTTGCAAGCCTCTCAATATTAATTGTTCGTGGAAAAGCTGGATGAAATATTGGGCTTTTCGTATCTGAATTTCAAACGTTCGCGGAGGCGTGATTCCATATGATGTATTCTGAATGAAAATGGGTAAAAGCGACCACGCAGCCGGGGAAACGGGCAGCGGTCGAAGTGACGGACGGGTGTAGTCGGAACCCCGGGGATCGAATCCGAAACGTTGTCCGGCGACAGACGGTCTCGCATGGGTTTTAAATTTTCGTGTTTTTTCTTTATCTCGTGGAGAAACGGATCGTGCGATATTTTGGCACGTCGAGGTCGTGACAGAGCCGGATATTCGGAGTAAAAATTTGTGTATGTGTCGAATGTCAAGTTTTTTTCTCAGTTCTCCGAGTGTTACGTGATATATACGCAGGAGTCGAAGAATGCAGAGATTCACGCGTGGCGCGAGAAGATTCGCGAAAAGGTGGAGCAGAGATCGAGCAGGGAAAGGAGCCAGCGGCTCTTTGGCTGGCACCACCTTGGGATTCCCCCGATTATTTATAGTCGTCGTGCAGACAACTTGCCTCCGCGACGTTTCTTCTTATTCTCATTCCTCGTTTTTCCCTGCTCTTCCTATTCACGCGGGCCAACCACCTTTTTCGTTCTCGTTTGTCGTTTCGCTCGTCGTTATATATTTTGCTCAAGCAGCCGAATACCTGACGTTACGACGACGATCGCGACGACGTACATTACGCAATGTCGTCTGCGCATTGAGAAATTAATTTGAGCTCGAAAAATGTAACACGGATTAGAGGGCCGTTGGAAACGTTGCGCAGAGGCCTCAATAAGTTTCCCCGATTAAATGAATATCGCTTTCGAGTTACGTTCGAGATACGAAACGAAACTTTATTTTCAACCCGGACATTGAGAAGATCGGAATTCAAAAAAGACACTCAAACGGACGAATTTTCCTAGATAAAAGCTTTCCTCCTCATTGAATTCGGATCGGGGCTCCGGAACAGTGTCAGAGGGAAGGAAGAAAATGGATATTGTGAATTCATTAATAGCGGGGAAAAACAGGGAGTCGAATGATGCGCGAACAAACGGCGGCGGAGTATTTCGTCAAAGCGACTTCCTGAGAAAACAGGAAGTAGAAAGGAAGATTGATGACGCTCGTCGTCTCGCGCTTACGCTTCTCCTCAAAGAGCCAGACGGAGAAAAGAGGGTTGGATGCACGCGTGGAAGCGGCCAGTTGAAGAGATACGAGAGGAAGAAACGGCGAGGGATATAGAGCTTTCTCGTCGAGTACGAAAAAGGAGAAAAAATCTAAAGATTGAGTGGTAGATTCACGAAGATGGACGCAAACTGGGGGGGAGCGAGAGGGAGCCAGAGTGGGACGTGCGAGGAGACGGAAAATGCATAAAAATAAACCAAGAACGAGAAACGTAGAGAGAGAAAGAGAGGAAAATAAAGGGGCGAGAAAGTGTGTGGGCGTGCAAGAATTGCAACCACCCTCGTGAGTCTCGTGTATTCGCAAAAGCGAAAACGTTCAGCGTCTGCTTTCCTGGCGCATCTCACGACGTCCCGGAGAGAAAAAAAAACACGGAGAGCAGTAACATTAGAGTCGCTCGACGGGCTCTAAAATGCTGATGGCGTTACGGTGACATCACATGTGATTTAAGTTGTTCTGTCAGACAGACTTGTCTCCCCCACCCCTCCCCGTTCCTCGTGTTTCTTTGCTCAGACGTTTTCCCCTCTCCTTCGAATCCACATATTTTTCTTTCCATTTCTCCCGAGGTATATCAAATGAAGTTTGCACTTGTTGAACCTTTTTCCTCCTCTCAAACAGCTACTCGAAAGATGGCTTTTACCATGAACGAAGAATTTTTCGTTTGGGTTTGAAGATATGGAAACACAACTGCGAATACGTACCATAAACCGTTTGCCATTTTTGTCGGTTGCTCAATTTACTCTACGGATTGTAGTAGAACCGAACGAATCTGTAATCACAAAAAAGAAGAAAACGGCATTAGACTGTGAGCCCTTACGAATCGATCGAATATAATGAAAAAGTCGCGAATTTTCAGGCGTTTCGATCCAGGGACGTTCTTGGTTAGCGACGAAAACCGACGGGGACGCGATACTTCGAAGCCATTTAAAAACTTTAATTCCTCGCTTCCTTGCGAGGAAGAGAAAAAACTTAATCGAAACGCTACGATATTGCTAGAGCTTCGGAGTCGTCGCTCGCCCACTCCAGTAATTGTTCGATTTGTGTGTGCGTTTCTCCCATTATTTTCGCAGCCGTGTGTCAAGAACACTCGCCCGCGTTTACGTGGCTTTGATACTTCGCGAAAGGATTTACACGAGCAAGTTTCGCGAGGGGGAAATAAAACGATGCTGGAGAAAGAGCAATCTTCGTGGAGGAAGCCCGGGCAGGAAGCTGCTCCAGCCATAGAAGGAGGAAGACGAAAAATGCGGGGATCCAGAAACTTTTAATCTTTTATCGAGAGCAGTAGTAAGCTGACTTTGAAAGCGGCCGGCAAACTTCAGAAAGTCTTCTAGCTTCTCACCTAATTTACTGTTTTTCCTTCTTTCCTTCTACCTTATTCATTTGCTTATTCACCGGGACTCAAGGGTCTCGAGTGTGCCGTCGAAACAGCAAGAATCCGAAAACTTTGGTAGCCAAAATGATCGACCAAAATTCCGTAACGAACATCGCTGTTCTCGTTAATAAAACGCGAACGAAAATTCACTCGGATGCGTCACATATATGAATTCCATAAAAACGAAAATTTCGATCAAGTTTTATCGAACGTCCGGAATCAATAATATGCACTCGCTATTTCCTTCAATTTTCGTGCGCAAGTTCGACGATCACGATTGACGTACCCTGAAATTTCGTTTCAAGGTGCGAGCCGGTCAAGAGAAATCGAATTAGTTCGCTCTCTTCGCTCGAGAACAGGAAAGCGATTTCCCTCCGATGGTCAAAGGGTTCGTTAACAGTGGATGATAGCGGTGTGCTCGTCCGGGGCACTCAGCGAGAGCAGGAGTGAGCTGAGTGCTCGATCCCGAGCCGAAGCTTTTGCCTTCCTGGGTTTTATCAATATTTATTGCCATGAATTAACTATTTTCGTTCGCGATAAAAATATAGGAATTCAGTGAAAGGATGCGCGAGCCAGCGGAGCTATTGAAAATTTATATTTCAGAGCGCGAGCTCGAAGATCTTTTTAACGAGGAAAAGAATCGCCGATAATTTTATCGGATTTCCGCATGCTCCAGTCAATCGAATTAATCATTGGACTAGTGAAAAAAATGCATGAAAGTACAAGGAGAAAAAAGGATGAATAAATTGAAATAGACCGAGACGACAATTTTGAGTGACGTGAAGACCAACGATGATGGAGGAGGCTCCGAGCAAAAGGGTCACATCTGTCGTTTCACCCGTGAATAAATCATCTCGGTAATTGGCGTTGAAACGTCGGATAGGAATATTCGCAGAACGCTTGTCCGCGTCACGAACCAGCGTCCTCGCGTGCTCGACGATTTTCGTTAAAAACGCCAATTCTCCCTGCGATCATAACGATTATTTATTTTCTTATCATCCTCGTTTTTATGCTCCAGCTTTTCAGTCCGCGTCGAACGCGCTCGAAAACTCCGCGGTCATCCCGAAACATTAATCTCGCTAATTACAACACGGAGCCCCCTTCGATTAATATCGAGGTACTCGACAAATTCGAGGAAATTAAATTCATGGCTGACGTTATCACGCTCCATCAATAACACGCTGCAATGACTAATTACGCATTTCGCGACACGTTACGCCCTGGCCCAATGATAGCGGCGGTTGCGGATGATTCTGTGGCAACGACCACCAGTTTTATCCTCCACGTTTTAAAAAATCGAGCAACGACGAAACACTTCTCGTTCGTGGACGAGGGAATTATCAAAACGACGTTGAAAGGGCGAGCAAAATCAGTGCAAATACAAAAATCATTTTTTTAGGACGATGACAAAAATGGCAATGTTTGAGGACCAATAAACTGGTTGACGAGGTCTCCTCGAGTTCCTCATTCGTCGCCGAACATTTCTTTCTGCTCCTTCCAAGCACTCACCCCGCGCTGATTCACCTGAGCCATGACTCCTTATCACTGCTATGCCAGAGTTGGGGAGAGGGAAGTGGGACCGCTGCGAGCGCTTCGTGTTAACAGCAACGACAGGGGGACTAGAAGGCTCCCGAGTCGAATAGCGACGGCACCGTAAGGCGAGTAAACAACTTTCAACGTTAAATAATATCAACGCAGGTTGAGCTGAATCAGAATTTATTCATGGAGAGAAAAAAATAGTGAGAATTGCTATATTGCCACAGTGCGAGGCTTCTATATCGCCGATTTTGGAGTTTTTTTATCAGAAACATTGTAATTTTCGTGCCGTTTCCAAATTCAGATTTCTGAATTGCTTATTTTACAGTTGAGCATAGTAAAATTCCAAGAGCTCGAGAGTACAAGTATCGCCGATCCGCCGAAATGTTGAAAAATTTACTATGAAACATAGAAGAATTTCATTCGTGCTTGCGTTTTTATTTCGACATGACACGTGAATTTTCATCGAGAGTTCTCGCTTCCCAAAAAATGACTATATATATGAGTGTTCGTAATAATTAATAAACATTGCGATATTATTTTTACTGGAATTTTTTCTCCGTGTTCGGATCGGCTATCAAGCAAAAGTAAATCACCAATAATTGAGTGAATGATGAAATAAAAAAAATGTTCGATCAGCAAATCGAGCGAAGTTTGGAATTTGGAGGAGAATAAATCTGGTGGGAAGATCGTAGACGCGCATCCTCCTTTCTCCTTGTGCAGTTTGTAAAGCAATTAAGCGTAAGATACAATTAGTAATGGGGACAGAGAGTTTGAGTGTCGAGTAAAGATAAAAAGGAGGGAGAAACACGAGGAATATTTTGGCGTTCGCGTCTCGCCAATTAGTGAGGTTAGCGCGTGTGTTCTATCTCCGGTGCGCGCGCGTACACGAGCGTGTGTTGGTCGATTATTAATTCGGTGCAAAGTAGTCGGAGAGGCTCTCCGCTCGACGTCGACGAATTCGTTGCTCTGTAAGTATGCATGCGGACGCAGGAGTGCGCGTGGGGAAAGAGATTCGATACGAATTCGCGACGATTCGTCAACTCGTCGTGACCGTTGCAGCCTCGAGCAGCAGCAGGACCGACTGGCAACGGGAATTTCGCAAATCGCAACGATTCGTCAACGTTAACTCGTTGCAGGAACGTCGAGACGCGCTGAACGTTGAGAGGCCGCTGCGAGGGGGAGAGAGAGAGAAAGAGAGCGACGAATAAGAGCGGCAGTAGCAGTACGTCGTCAAACGACTGGGGAAGAGTGGCAATTTGTTAAAAGTTCTCGCGAGTATGGCGCTCAAGACGACAGGTGTCCCACGGGAGCACCGCCGACTCGAGAATTCGAGCGCTCATGAGAGAGAAACGTTTTTGTACATTTATGCATGGCTGTACGGGTGCGTATATAAGTGTCCGTGATATCGTTTGACTTTCATGAGTGCTCGAATCATCTACGGGGTGTCCTGGCTCCCGAGGGCGCTTTCAGGGGGTTCGCGAGTTCGCTGGTAGAAAAAGAGCGAAGGATCGTTCTCAGAAATCCGGAAATGGCGATTCCCACTTGCGGGACCCCCGGTAGATGAATGTACGTCAAAAGTCATTCGGTCAAAATATATGCAGCCAGCAAAATTCAACCGGAAGTGCATATAGCGACTGCATACCGGGAATACTCGTGTCTCCAGTCTCTTCAGAGATTGGCAGAACTTTCCGAGTGTCCGGAGAGTAGAAAATCCATAATACGATCAGACACACTTGTGCCCGCGAAGCTGGCGAGAGAAAAACCTTACGAAAGTGGATCTTAAGCAGAATGTAAAGAGGAATAAAGGATCGAGCTACGAACAGAGCCGAAGAAACTATATACGTCTTTCGAGGGAAAAAGAGGAAGAAGAGAAACGGAGATTTTTACTCTGTCGGATATATGAGATGGAGGAAAAGTGGGAAACAAAATTTCTACTTGACCCGGAGCATCTGGCAGACATGAACTTGCGTCGAGTCCAGCAAAAAAAGCGGTCAATCCCATGGATATTTTTGCCTGTCGGCAGCTTCGAACTGTCCGATAAAATGAAACAGCGTCAGCATTTGTCGGAATGATCGAAAAATTGGAGCTCTCTTGGAGCATATTTATTTAGGAAGTTCATCTGGTACCGAGTTAGTCAAAAGAAAAATTGTTGCGACGAGCGTAGACTCGGTCCAGTGAGTTTGGCAACGACCTCGTAACCTGTACTGTCAACACAGCTGTTATTGACAGAATTTTTCACGCGCCTTCGTTTCACATTCAGTGTTCAAACATTGGACACAATTAAAACATCGCAGAAATATCTAAAAAAAACAAATTTTTATTAACCCTTACTAGACATACGTCAAGTTTCTGACGTAATAGTCACACGGGGTCCAAAGTACCCCACTCACTTTGGGGGACGATAAATAATTGAAAAACTGTAAAAAAAAAATAATATAAAATTACTGCAATGTATTTGAACCTTTAAGAAACGACCATAACGATTTTATTCTATTCGAATTTAATAAAACAATAACACCAATTTAAAAAAAAAAATCAACTCGTTCTATAAACTTGAGAAATCACGCTTTCAGGTAGTATTATAGATAAATTTGTCACGCTGCCAAAACTAAACTAACGGGCCCTTTCAAATAATAACGATGAGGCTCTCTTCTCAAAGGTCCGAACTATCGACCGAAGGCACCACAAGTCCCATTTTCTCGAAATTTCTATTTGGTATCGTCGGTCGAAAAACGGCTGGGGTCCAATATACCCCGTGTGACTATTAAGGGTTAATTACGTCAATATTTCCTCACCCGTCCTTAATATTTTATTGGAAGTCCCTAGCGTGAGTTGCGTCGATCGGAAAACGTAGTTTCCGGTTTGAAAAAGCGCGGGGTTGCAACGTTGCCATCATGAAAGTAACATATTGGTTAACCTCCCAATAATCACTATTTTTCAACAAAAAAAATCATTGATCGCGAACTTTATAATTTTTTTAATTGTTTTAATTTTTTTCTCACGAACAAAGTATCCTCGGGCCTTAAAATTTTGACAGAACATTTTTCTATTATTCATTGCTGTACTCGAATTTTTTTATCGAAATCTCTTTCTTAATTCGATTGCCAGATGAACTGCCTCAATTCACCGGAAAAAATGTTTTTCTCGAAAAGCAATCGGCAGTCTCCGAATGAATTTTCTATCCATTGATATTATCAATGGACACAAGTCCCTATGCCACGAATGAAAGCTTCTCGATACTCCGGTCTAATGATCCGCGAGCGTATAGACGCCCTCTCGGTAAAACAACACTTTCAACATCGTCTTTCAACATCGTCTGGGAGGCTGAGATTGGTGTCCGGAATTTGGCGAATTCGAAAAATGTCACGGACGCGTCTCGTTCTTTTATTCCGTGTATCCCTGACTTACGGTCGGTGCACGCGAGGAGGAAACACGCTCCGCGCGTATGCATGTATATGCTTAAAATAAGAGAAGATGTCAGAAGCGCTGTGAGATAGAGCAGTGACGGTTCTTCGGCTCTATTTATAAAACCCACGATGTCATTCCGGGTCGTCTGAGAGGAAATGAGGGAGAGTGAAAAAACGAAGGAGCGAGAGAGGCCAGTGTGAAAGAACAAAATAGAAAGAAAGTCGGGTACGTTCTCGCGCGCGGTGCAATTCAAATTTATCGAGTCTCGACCTCGAGTATAATCCTCGCCAATGGAGACATTCGCATTCGTACTATTTTTTGACGAGCCCCACAATGAGCGCGCATGTTATTCAAACTGGATTGGGGAGAATAAAAAAATACGACGAAGCGTCTCGACCACTTTATTTTCCAGTTCAATCATCATTTTTGCTCGGTCAAAAATACGGAATTTCTAGCCCAAGGAAATTATTGCCGGTTGATAAAAAAGTTAACAATCATCGCGCGGCGCTCGCGCACCACAAAACGGATGGGAACCGATGAAATTCGAGCGTTTTCGATCCTCCTCGATGCGTGCTCGTTCATCTCCCTCTAATTGGCCAGACCGGAGGACGCTGTGGTAAAGATAACGAAGCTTAAAATATGACGAGGGACTTTGAGTTATCCAAGCTAAACAATTGTTTTTATTGGCTCGGCTCTCCAGAAAGATTTAGGTGGCGGGGCTAGAGATTATTTTGCCGAGAGCAATGTGTCCCACGTGCCTTGCGCGAGGTTCCTTATTTTCGTTGGGTTTCTCTCCTCGAGCGCGCTTCAATTTTCCGTTTGAGCAGCCGGCGTTATGCAACGATATAGTTGTCGGTTCGACGGGGCGACGATTCTCGAGAGCCACGCTGACTTTTCATCGTCTATGCTAAACTCGCTTATTTTCTTGGGTCTCCCAAGGAATGCCGCTAATTGGCCGAAAATGAATGCACCACGACGTCCCAAGAAAATGAGCCAGTCGGCTTGACAGCTCGCGGAGCTTTCCTCGTTACTCAAATCGCTGTGTTCTCCTCTCCTCCCATTCTCGAAGTACCTTAATCACCCCTTCAACATTTTCGCTCGATATTTCTCCTTAATTGTTTTACCGTTACAAGCGCCTGCCATTGATTCTTATTTTCACCAAGTGCAGCATTGTTTTTTAGCGATGGAAGAGCGAAATCGCAGAAAACCTCGAATCTATGAGCGCTCGACAGCGACTAAAAGATCCCCAGACGATCGCGATTACCTCGAACCGATTGAATTCGATTGGAAAGTCCAAACTGAACTCCTGCATTCAAATAAGTATGAATTCGAGGATCTTCGGAGCTTCCGAAAAATAAGTCGAGTCGGGTAATCCAGTGACTTATGAAAGTAGAAACCTAGGAATGGGCGAACCTCGGTCCCTCATCTGCTCGCGGTAACACGGTGAGTGCCAGACAAAACTGGGCAGACACGGCGTTACAAATTGCTTAATCCAGAAATACCTATCGAGAGTGCGAAAGTGTTGAAGAAGTTGAGTACTAAGGTTCCCGAGAGAGCACCAGGGTGGAAGGCACGCACGCCACACGTCCTCTTAATTACGACGTGCGATTAAGAGCCTCCCAGCACTGGCCCCCCTGTCGTGCTTTTCATAGTGAGATGCCCCAGCTTCCCCCTCCCACTTTCACTTTTCACTCTGCCTGCTCTCGCTCGTTCTCTCTCTCTTGCTCCTTCAGCTCTGGCACTCGGCACGCGCGCGGCTCTAATAGATTATGGGCTAAGTGCAATTAGCCCCCGGTGTGCTATGTAGATGCCGAGTCGAGGTATGCACAAGCATGCAGCGAGCATCGGCAGGGCTTAACGAGAGGATAGTGCAAGCTTTCGCGTTCCTCATCCGAAAGGTTGGCGCATACGCGTATCATCTCTGCAGACTCAATCTTCGTGTCTTTCTGTCTATGTCCGAGAGCACCGAATGTATATCATTCAATTTGAAAATCCACGGAAACATTTTTTTTCGACGTCACGGTGATCTGTTCGGGGGGGGGGGGGGGTCGGAGGATTGGTTTTTTACTTCAATTCAAAGTCGGAGCGTCGAAGAACTCGATTGCTCGATCAACGTGAATAAGCAATGCTTCATCTTGAGGCTGCGAAGCAACCAGAATGAATGAAGGAAAAACTTCCTTTGGAGTGGCACTCTGAAAAGTGATGAATTTATGCTCGGAATCGTCAATTTTAATGAGAAACTTTGAACGAACTTTCGAGGATGTTCAAAATCAATGGCAAATTTGCTTTCTGTTTTTTTAATAATCGAAAATGGATATTCATAACTCAAACAATCCGCGCAATGCCGAATTTTACGAGTTTTATTGTTGTCGTTTTATTGGTATTCTGACTGGCTTCTAATACATCTGAATATAGCTTTTGACTGCCATGAGAAGCTAACTGACACATTGGAAAATGTGTGATCCTTAATAACCTATAAAATTCCATACGCTTATTCGGAAATGACAGGCACGTAAGAAAAAACCAACATTTAGTCATCGCAATAAAATGATTTCTCGTTTTTTAAAGTGCCTGAAAAGCACAGCTAAAAGGAATAGAATGGTTTTTCAATATTAAAACAACCACTTATGAATTCTGATTTTCATGGCTATGTTTTTCATTATAAAATTATTTCTAACGGTTCCCTCATAAAATCATGATCTTACATTCCATTCCAGATCTCATTTGATGTAAAAGCAGTTGGTGCAATCAATGACTTAATTTATTTAAATTGCGCTGTCAGAAACGTCATTGAAGGATAATGAAAATACATTAGAAATCAGCATCCATTGATTGAAATTACATGAGCATTCTTATCAAAATCACCCGGTGTAAGTTCGGTTGAATTTTTATTTTTTAACAACTTGTCAAACCTGATATATTTGTTTAGAAAAACCGGCTTGAGCTATGGTGAAAAAAAGAGCGAAATCTCGGACCTTGGAAAATAAAAGTTGAATAGATGCGCAGTAACTCCCACTGCTTCCAGCCTCGAGGGTTGTTAATTCACAAAATTTGCAGCAGTACCTCGAGGATGTGAATAAATTGCAAAATTCACGAAATTTGCATGCTCTCCTGAGGAATATACATAGATGTGACGATTTAGAATGTTTATGCAAGTGAAAATATGGGTGTACTTGTGTTTTGAACTATTAATCAAAATCCTGGTATGAATGTAGCTTGTACGCAAACATGACGCGCAGCAGTATTATATCCTAAGAGGAGAGGGATATACGCTCGGACGATAGTGAAATTGATGTAGTACCATCGTAGAGATCTCGTCTATACAACGTTGGAGTGTATATATCCTCGTTCCTCACGTGAGATCGCCAAGCGGACGTTTTGCTTTCACGTGACGACAGTTACAGCGAGACCGGAGAATGATTTACGCCCGACGGAACGTACACCCTCTGGTGTTGACGTCAAGATTCCTCTACTTTGCTTCTTTTGCCTCGTCCACGAGCCGCGCACTTTACTCTCGAGATGGAAAAAAAGTTTGCTAAATACTGCTGAAATTCGGTGTGCTCGCGGAGTATCCCAATACGTTTTTGACGAAGGAAATTTTTGGAGATTATCGCTCCGAGTTGTGTGGGAATTGAGGAAACTGAGTTGGGAAAACAATTGAGGAATTTCGCTCACGTTTGAGGGGATTCAGACTTCATTCTCGTTCGTTCATTTTACAATGTTGCATCGAAGATCGAAGCAGCCACGACTTTTCAGTGGATTTTGAATGGCAGTAGCGTTCGCTTGTGGAAAAGTGGTGGAAAGAAAACAGCCCCGAAGCTGGAGCCATTCTCGAAAAAGCGAGAGATCAGGAGCGCCGAGGGAGCGAAATAGGGAAGAAGAGAAACGAAGATTATTTGGCCACGTGCCGACGCATCCCAGACTGAGACTCCTCGGGGAATTTACACACGTGGAAATTGGTGCAATAATTTTACCATTTCCGTAGCTGGCTCCAGAGTGTGCTGGCTTTCGCCACCGACACGAGGATTCTGCGATTGCTGCGCGGCTAGGTGAACTTTTCAACGATGTTGAAAATGGCTATCGTGAGACAGGGCCGAGTCGCACCGCGACTCGACGAAAATGGAGATGGGAATCTAAAAGGCGTGACAAAAACAATGATATAGACTCGTGTTATGAAAACGGGGGTGTCGCATTAAACGGAGAGACAGTTTTCATGTATTTCTACGTGCGGCCCAGAGCTCGCGCAGCAACTCTCGAAAGTTGTCTCCCGAGCATTCGCCACGTTTGGCTTCCATATTAATAACAACTTTGCCGTTCAGGGCGAAGCGAACTGGGTAATTGCGTCGTGGTCCTTTTGAATTCTCTAGCGGATCAACGGAAATATTAATATCTCCGGCATAAATAAAGTGACGCTGAAACGATCGCATGCACACAGCACCGAAGATTCGATCGTAAGTCAGGATCCGTTTGAGAAGAAAAAGCGAGTCGTCGGTAGCTCAAAGTTTGCTCAGCGTATAAGTTCATAAGCGAAACACCGGGGTAAAGACATAAATAACACTTTTTCATCGAGCAATACGCTTATAATCTCGTCGGTGATGTATACCCATTCGATTGAGCTTCCACCTCCGCCGCCTCGCGCATCGCTCGAATTTCCAGGCTTCTGCCATAAAATACGAGGCGACATCCAGCTCACTCGTACACCCGTAAATCGCCGCCACCGTGAGCTATGAAGAAGCGGACAAAGACGAACGAGCGGAGGAGAAACGCAGCTTCGATTATTCTTCGAGATTTTATGGAGCTTCTAGTCAAATGACGTAGATCTTCATATCGACGTTACAACGTGATATAAAAGGACCGGGGGTCCCATTATTTCCGAGGAAAATTTGACGACCGAGCACGTCAAGATGAAAAGAGCAGAGCAGCGAAAACCTAAAGAATCCACAATTGAAAAGGTCCGCGAGCTTCTCTCCTGTCCACGTCCGCCATGCTTCGACTCAAAACCCCTGCTGGCTTTTTCTCACCTGACTCCCCGCTCAGCAGCATCGTCCAGAGATAACATCGCGCACCTTTGCAAAGAGAAAAACAGGCCAGAAAAGAGTCATTTCCGGGCTTGAAAGCTGTAAACCGAAGAAGATCTTGGCGAAAAAACCTTTCAAGTCTCGTATGTGTACCTCAGAGTCGAGTTTCCAGGGCACGGAGCTTAGGTTTTTCTCTTAAAGTGCAGCGTCCGCGATATTTATCTTTCCTCCTTGCCTCTGCCCGTTCTCCAAACCTTCCGCATTTCTATTTCCTATTGCCTTTTGTTTCGTGAAAGCAGCCTCGCTTCTTATCACTATTTCGACCATTTCCGAGGCTTTATCACCTCCAAAGGAATTCGGCGAGTCCCGTCGTCTCATTCTCTCTGCGAAATGTACGAATTCCAGGGCACATTGTTGACGCTGGATTAACAAGAGCGTTTCGATGTTTCCTGTTCATTCGGACGTCATGCTGTTTGATCAGGAAATGACTTTGGTTGCAAACATTCATCGCAGGAGTCTCGGTGTGTGCTTTCGGCCAAGCAGCAGCGTTACGCTTCTCCTTGTACACGTGCACCCTGGCGTGCTTCAGAAGCCCTTGAGCACGTCGGCATGTCGGTCCCTGTGTCTATAGATTTCTAAATCCAGCATGACTCCCGACCACCAATCCAGCAGGGACATGCTCGGATCACGGGCGTGTGTTCGCGGTGCCTCGTCTCGAGCCCTTCCGCAGTGGATCACGCACTTGGAGTGTGTTTACCGACGACACACCAGACCCGGGGAGAGTGGGCACTTGATTGAATTTTCACTCGCGACGTAAACTCGGCTACTTCGTGGACTCGGAGGCTGTTCGTAGCCAACGATAATCTTGCGTGTAAGAAAACTTGCAGAAAAAGAAAAGTGTTTTTGGAGAAGAAACTTTTCAACTCATCGGGGGGACCGAAATCCTGATCTCGCCGGATCCTGGCTCAGTGCGAGGAGGCTCAAAGTGAGGAAATTCGAGAGTCCTTGAGCAAGCCGACGTCGTATCGTCAAATCTGCGGGAATACACGACGAGGAGGGTGTTTAAAGTGAAGACCGAAGGTGCGACGTTATCGCCAAATGTAGCGAGTTCTAATTACGCGGAGTTGGACTGGTGCTGGTTAATTAGCCAAAACGAGGAGAGAGCAGAGGCAAAGTTGGTTATTTTCGAAGTGTGCGGAAGAAAGGAGAGAGGATTGCGGCGAGTTTGTGAACGGGGGAAGTACGAACTGCTGCGCGTTAGAAGTTTGCTTCCGAGAGAGCGAATTAGTCGGCGGGAGAAGGACGGCATGCGGGCATCGCGGATCTAGAATGAAACATGATATTCGACGGACGCGCCACGTAGCCTGGCCCCGGAAAATTCGATGTTGAGATTCCGCGGGGAAAATTGAAGCGGAAAAACGCCTCGGGCCGAAATGAATCGCAGCAGGCTCCTCGCTATTCCGGTCTGCTCACGCATTCTCATTCAAGTATATAATTAAACGAAAGAAACTCGAGCAAAGTCCTTTCCCGGAGGAGCCAAGATCTCTCGAGAATGTCGGCAAGTCGTTAACGTCCAGCAGGTCTCTCAATAAAACAGCACGCAGACGCTGAGCGGCGAGGTTCGCGGCGGGGACGAGGAGCAGAGCCCGAAGTCGAAGAGCTCCCGGTCTTAAGCCAGGCTCGTAATTCACCCTTTAATTATCGTATCCGTGTGTGATTCTTGCGAGCTCGAAGACGATGCATTTCGCCCGTAGCTCTCGCATTTCTCTCTCGCCCTCTCGTATATATAGACATTTATACATACGATATTGTATCCTGACAGCGAAAGGTAATATATACGAAGCGGAGATGCAATAACGGGATGTAAATTTAACGGAGGGCTTCGAAGCCCGACGCGGAAACGTCGTTCTGTTATACTTCGGAGCCTAAGCACGTGGCACGGAAATGCAAGAACTCATCCGCGTTTGTGGCTCCCGTTCTGTGCTCCGGTCTCCGCATAACTGTGTTTCACGCAGCGAAATGTTTCAATGGCCCCTTTGAAACGCGCTGCCTCGCAACTCGTATAACGATTTCGGATTTCCACTCGTCAAGCGCGCCCCGCTCGCTCGCGGCGCGGGCACCATTTACATTTAGTCTCGAGGCGAGCGCTATGCGCCGCAAGAGAACACGCTCTACGGGACAACGTGAACGACAATTAATTACCCCGGCGTGCGCGTACCCGACGATAATTAATAATCTTGGGGCTAGAGATTGGCGGGGCTCATTGCAAAGCTTCGTTTATACTCGCATGCTTCACTCTCGTTATTTATTGCTTGCGATTTCTGTATGCGAATTGTCAACGGGGACGAGCCGGTACTGGCAGCGGGGAGTCTTCGAGGAGAATTTCATCGGGGAACGAAAATTCAATGGTTTTTCTCGAAATATGCGCGCGTGTGCGGGAAACGAGCGGAAAATCTCGCACTTATGCGGACGGGCGAGGAAAAATAAACCGGAAACTGCGACGGGGCCGTGGGAGCGGGGATAAAACAGCGGCGCCATACGCTCGTAAAGGTTCGGCGAGCTTCCGCCTTTTTCTACACTCTCCTCGCTGCGTTTTGCTGTCTCGAAAACGCATGAAATATTCATTCTCATGCGGCGGAGGAAGACTCTCAGAAAACCAGCGTGAGCCACGGTGGCCGTGTATTTTACGAAGAGCGAGGAAAAAAATAACAATGAGAATCTTGTAACGAGGCGCAAAATATTTTCGTGCTCCCGCCGCACTTATTCCTCTCTCTTTCGTCGGGTGTCCTCGAACTTTTTCTTTCTCGCGACTACACCCCCGCAAATAGCGAAGCAGGAATGGAAAGATTTCTTGCGCCGTTGTGTACGTGAAACAATCCAAATTTTCAACTTCATTTTCGCACTAATTTTTTGTCTTTATCCAAAGTGCGCGAAGGTTTTTGGTTTTTATATTTTCAATCTTCCGCACATTCTCGGAAAAAAATGCGAGTTTTTGGGCCTTCCCCATCGAGTTAACCAAACTCCGTGAACTTTTGTGTTCCTGCGAAACCCCCCAAATGCTTTATCGCATTTGCCCAGGGGTTGTCACGAAACCGCCAAAGTCCGGCGGTTCTGCATGACCAGGAACTTGGAAAAACTGCGCCAACTCAGCGACCGATACACGCACCGGTGCGCGGTCGAGCGGTCACCCAACCGAACAGTGGGCTCGCCTGGGAGAGATCGTCGGAGCCACGCACTGACCGCGCTGTCGTCCCGATGGACCCGAGCGAAGAACGCGGACGTGGCACTCGTTACCGTCGCAACGTTCAACGCCCGGCTGGATCATCGCCAATTATCCTTTGACAAAGAATATTCAATTACGAATAATTTGCCATCCGCGTACAGCGCCGACTCATCGAAAGGTGAAAATCGATTGGAATAAACTCCGCGCAAATATTTACCGAAGCAAAAAACGAACTTGCGAGTGAAGCTCCAAACTTTCTCGCCCCAGTGTCTCTATATCTCTACAAACACAAAGCTATAAACATACCAGCAGCGCACAGCATCGGGAGCCGGTATACGAAGAGTTATCGAGAAGAATTTTCAGCGCAGAAATGCTGAGTCGCTAATAATTTCATATCTACAGAGAAACGCGAAAAAGAAGGGAAAAAAAACTGAAAACTCTCGAATCCCTGAGCGTTGTACACGCAGAGAATACCCTCTCGATGAACTCTCTGGCTGTAGCACGACAAGCCATTAAAATGCAAATTTCTTTTATCTACGGGAATGTGCGCCCCCCTGCCCTCCTCTCGATGTCGCACTTATAGAACGACTTTACTTCCCCGCACCCTCTCTCGCTCGCTCTCCGCAACAATGCGTACTCTCCCCCGCCCTAACGATGCGTACATGGATCCTTTGCGCTAAGAAAAACAAAAAGCATGAAGAAAAACTCGTGAAAAAGCGCGCTGTTCGTTGCAATATTAAGGGAGTCACCGCGTGTGGCAGCCGCATTTTTGGAGTTTTTCACGATTTTTTTGCTGCGATGAAAAAAAAACCTAGATTTTTGAAATTTGAACTAAAATCATACAGAAATATTAAAAATTGGAGGATTTTCGCGCTTTGAAAGATTTTCGAAAATGGAAATTTTGTGTTTTGCGGGCCACACGAGGCGACCCCCTTAATAGAGACGGAAGTAACCGAGCAGCGTAGAGTATCGAAATCATGATGAGCCCTGATACAACCCCGGCGACACACACGACGGAAGCTTTATTATTCATCGTTTTCATTGATCTTTTCTGCCGAATTAACTTATTTATTGTCGATTATCGGTGAATATCGATGGAATATTAAACGTGAATTATCTTGGAGACTGCTTGAGGATGCACATACGAAATTTCGAGGAGAATTTCGTGGAAAAATAACCAGCGAACGTTCCATGTTTGCTGCGGCGAAGCTCCCGTTCCTTAGGGAGCATGGGAAAAATATGCTTGTGGATAATTGTATTGTGAGGAAATGTTGACTACTCTCAGGGGAGATTTCGGAGGATGGATTAAGCGAAGATCGGAAGATGCTTGGGGGGAAATAGCGCGTAGACGACGGTGCGTATAAACGCGTGTGCGATAATCGCTGATGGCTGTGGAGATTGTCGGATATCAAAGGGGGGAGGCTTGCGAGCGAAAAGGAATTTTTGGTTCGTGTCCAGATCGATTGACGTGACTGCATGAATGACGCGATGAAAACGCACGACGCCCGAGTCGGTGTACCGCTCGGAATGTCAGATTGTGAAAAAACCGGGAATACATGAATTATTCTCGGCGTATTGGTGCATATAAATACAGAAATATAAATATACTAATGTCGCCGCGGATAAATAAAGAGTCGCTCCGATCGCGTGAGCCTTTTTACAATCGTTCATCTTCCACTGCTTTTCCGGAATCCTGCGAGAATGCGCGCCCGACACTGGCTCGTGTGCGCCTGTACTTGTGCTCGTGTCCGTGCGAGCAGTCTGTACGATAAATGCGAATGAAGAGGGTGGATCGGGGCATTAACGCTCCAAAGAGATTGTGGCCCTGCTCGTGAAACTGCTTCCTGGAAAGCACGCGATGGCGGAGAGGATTTAAGGCTCTTTGGACGGAACAGCCGGGAGTAGAAATGTCAGTGAACGGTCAGCCGGGTCGAACGACTTTGTACCAATAATAAGTACGAGGGGAGCAAATTTTTATCGGTCAGAAATCCAGAAAGTGATGAAAGCTGCTCCCGAAGGATGAGCTATATAAATAAAATAATCGATTTGGTTGAATCAATGGAAAAGTATTTCTCCAAAAATATTTAACGGGAATTCAGTCTCATCTGATCCATCCGAGGCCTCGCGACGATCGCCGAGATTTCACCATCCATTATTTCCCGATCGATCTCCAACGACATTAATCTTATCGGTTTTGTCTCCCGATCGAGCAGTCGAGGCGGAACTCAAAGAGGCTATTCGCCGAGGGCGTAAGGAGCGAGAAAAATGTCTCGTTTGGTCCGAATCCGGCGGGGGCGGCGCGCGGGGTCGAAAAGTGGTTACGCCTTTTCCTTCCACCTCGAGAAAGATCGAAGCGTTTCAGAGCGATGGCAAAGCAGCAGGAGGATCCACCGACCTATCATTGCCCTCGCACACAGAGATGAGGCAAAGGAGAACAGGGAGGGGGGCCCCGAAGCACGCAGCTCACCCCTGGAGATATCGAATGGTCGATAAAAATAAAAGATCCGGCCCGGGGATATACGAAGCGAGAGAGGGTAAGAAAAGAACACGAAAGGAATGAGCCGTGGAGTTTATATATCTGAGGAGGCTGATATAGGTATATGGAAGAGCGAAGGAGCCCGAGCTTTTCTCATTCGTGACCCTTTGGGAGCCTTTGCAGGAGATTATTCGTAGTTGAGTCGAAAAGATAGAAGGTAAGAAAGACAGAGGGAGGGAAAGAGACGAGGCATCTAGAGTGGCCGGATAAACTGTTCGGAATCCGCTCTTCTCCGGATTCGGTTTACTTTCTTCTTCGCTTTTGCCTGCTCCGCGAGTTCTTCTCGACTCGAGCGAATATTTATTTTCTTATCTATTTTGTCCATTCCTCTCGTTTACTTTTCAACGTAAAATGAATATTTATTTGTTAATAAAAGAAGGGATTTGCCCCGAGGATCATCTACGCGAGTACGATCGCGATACGCCCGCCCGCTTTTGTATCTCGAGGGCACATGGGTCACGTAATGAAACTTCAATTACGAATTTATGAGATCCGAAAAACACGCTGTATATTCGAGTTTTTATACATCAAACGAGTATTCTCGGCGCAGAAACGGAATAAGGAAGCGACTCTTGCAAGATTCATCTTAATCCTCGCAGAATTACTTGTTACGTGGAAACAGTAAGCCAACAAAAAGAATAACGAACGCGCGACTGCGTACTCGACGAAACGACGTCGATCCACGTTCTTTGCTTTTTCTCCTCCGCGCCTGTATCTCTCGCTCTCTATTTCCCTGATCCCCCGTTTTTTACTCCTCGGTAAAACCTCCTTATAAAAACGAAGCGTACGCTCTCCCGAGAGTGGAGAATAAATAAAGAAAAGGACAAAGTGAAAATCGAAGAGTTCGGGTAAAAAAAGTGCGAGCAGCCGGTTAGAGGAGATGAAATCTATGAAACGATGCACCGCACACGACGGAGGAATATCAAAAGCCTCCGGAGCTGTACGGGAGCGAGAAAAACTACGTAAGCAAAGGAAGAAGGAGCGCGAGGGGGGGAGAAGGAAAAGGAGAGCTGGAGAAAAAAGAATGTCGCTGCGCACTCGGAGACTCTTCTGAGACGACTCGATTCCCTTTAATTTGAAATGCAAATTCGGGCCGATCGGAATCGAGTATAGGCGAGTAGATTCTTCTCGTTGCAACTGTTACGGCGAGAGGCTCGTTCTCTTTCCTTATTTCTAGGAGCAGGCGAGCAACGTGCGAGCAAGCTGCTTTTTTCTCTCTCCATTTTCACCGATCTTTCCGGCTTCATTTTTTATTTATTATTCCTCTTTTGTCGTCAAAGAAACAGCTATATCGCCAGTTTCTTCGCCAACGAGGAATTCTCACGTTTTCTATTTATAATGGAAAGCCGGTGCAAAGTTACCGTAGAATGGAATCTCGAGAAAAAAAAACGTGATGGAATACGACGAGGGAATAAGGAGAGAATTACAAAAGAGAATATCGTTAGCAACACCTGTGGGCGAAAGGCTTATCCGGCCCTCTGTACAACACGCCGGAGATAAAGACTCATGAAAACGCAGCAGCGGTGTCGTCGCATCCACCAAACGCTGTGACAAAAAAAAGGGTGCTCTTGAGTGAAATCCTGTCATCCCTGCACACGCGAGTCTCACCACAAACCTCATATTCTCTCACCAAGTGCTGCCGCGTTCTCTACTCTTGCCACCGCCTTGTATGACACTCTTTTTATGATCGTATCGAATTTCGATAGTCCCGCTGACGGGACGGATGGCGCGGTTTTTATGCCGAAATTGCAGACACACGATGAATATTTTCCGCACCGTTATCGCTCGGGGAATCAATTCATTTTCACCGCTTACGTAAATAGAACGGGAAAATATTGTGATTCGATTGCTGTTTTATGCGATGACTAGAATACTTGGAGGAAGCGAGCGTGGTCGAGATTCGAGCAACATTCATCCGGAGCTGCCCACGCACTCGTTTCTTTTCCCCTTTGATAATGAATCGAAAATTAATAACCCATTGAAAGGGGGACAGGCGACTCGACTCCCGCGCGATCCTTTTGGTCACCTTCTCCCGAAGCTCCACTTCCCATTACTGCGCGTCAAGCGATTTTCAAAAGCTTCACATTCCTACTCATCGAATGATTTTGAAAAGCTTCGCATTCTATTGCTCCTCGTCGAATGATTTCCCCGAAAGCTTCCCATTCAATTGCAGGCCTGCAATTTATGGATTGCGGCATTAATTCCAAGAGCAGTAATACGAATTTTTCTATCCACCGTAGTAAAAAGCCCATACCTTTCAGTCAAAAGACTCGAGAGTCTTTTTAAGCATGGTAAAAAAGTTTTTCACTCACTTCAAATGTTTATGTTGTAAAGTATGCTCGCGAGCAACCCTTAAAAAAAGCTATATTTACGGTAAAATGTCAGACGTATTCCATGCATATTCGTGTATTCATCATAGAATTTACTATTCTGACAGTGAAAATTTGTGATTTACAATAAATTTCTACTTATCAGTTAAAGTGCTAGTCTGACACGACGAATAAGACTCGAAAACGAAACAAAATATAGTTCTCACGTGCATCACTTTTTGCTATCCACATAAAGCTGTTTAGAATTCAGGGGAGGAAAAATAGGAAAATTCAAAAAAACTCTTTGTAATCGGTGGCTAAATACATTGAAAATTCTTGAAAAATAATATATTCCTCGCTATAAAAAAGGAATTCGTTTTGTCCGCGTAGTGAAAATGTACTTGGGAAAACTCGAAAAGAACTCTAAAAAAGGATTTTGGTGAACGAACACAATGGCGCTACTCCCATTCCCGCGATTCCAATTAGTTGTACCGAGAAAAGCGCTTAACACGAAACGAAAGTAGGAGCAAAAAGCTTTAAGGTCTATTTCATGGGATGCGGAGATTAAATTGAACAGCTTTTACGAACGTATGAAGTACATCGAGGATGAGCGAGATTCGTTCACCCGTCTACCGCTTTTGCCGTAATTCATTTTCGCGATCGGCCTCCCGATGTGTTTTTATAATCGGAAATGGATTTATAAACCGGTGAATGCGGGGGAGCTCGCGGTCATTGATGATAAGAGCCGTGCAGGATCGAGCATCCCTTGAAAAGCGATTCGCAGCGTACCTCCTCGTTGATTATATTTAATTAATGTACCAGAACAAAAGCTCGTTGCCATGGACCGGAATAGCGAAGGAGATTCTGAAACAATGAGCTTCTCGTCGCGCACGTAAAACGAGCGCGCGAGAGCTTTTTCTCTCCAACGATAATCCAGTCTCGTGTGTTAACACACATTTCGCGTGTTGCCAACAAGCTCATGGATAGCGTGACCAGTCCCGCCGAGGAGCCTTAATTTTTTCTATAAAAAGCACGAACTCTTTGTGCGTCTGTGATGTCTTATCTTCGAGCCTGCGACGTTGATAACGAGAACGTTTTCACTGGCAATTATTTGAGGTACAAAAACAGCAGAAATCGCTATATTTACAGAGTGCCACGAAGATCCGTTCGAGCAGGGATCACCTATCGGGGCAACGATAAAAAATGTTATTTTCAAAATACAAATACAATGAATGTTTTGGTTTTCTCAACAGCTTTTCCGAGGCCGTGATACAATCTATGATTCCCTCTTTGACGTCGAAAAGTTCGAAATTCACGATAGGACATAAGCAGTGAAAGAGGAGAACGAAAGGGGGAGCGTGTCGTTAAGCCTCCGGAAGATTCACGAGCTCCGAGGCCTGGCTGATGCTGATGGGGAGTTTCGTATCGCCCGCGCGTCTCTCGTAAACTACACAGGAAGAGCACATTGTAGAGCAAGAGAAAAGAGACGAGGGATCGGACAGCAGCTGCAGATAGCAGACGAGGGACGGATATATCGTAACACACAAACAGTTATTTCCCTCCCGCTTCCTTCTTCTCCTTTTCTCTCTCTCTCTCTCTCTTCGCTGTTATGTCTCTGTGGCAGTAACGATTTTTTCCTCGAGCCTCCTTAATCACTCTTTCTTATCAAGCTACCATCATGAATGGACTAACGAGCCGAGTGCGAGCTCGATACGATTTATCGTCAGCGTTGCTTCATTGCAAATCAAAGGGTCTACAATGATAGCCAAAAAGAGAAATGGAGCGGATGAATCGAAGAAAAATCGTCCCGTCGATACTGTGTGGGTCTCCAGGAACTTGCAGTTTAAACATTTCCGGAAGAACGCTTCAGAGAGTAACGAACGACAAACTTCGGGAAAGGTTTTGTGGATTTTTTCGTCTCTTCAATTTTACGATCTTCGAGAGTAAAGTTTTTCGGAGAAAATCAATTTTGCTCCGTGGATTATTGAAAAAGTGTTAGTCAGCTGTCTCGTTTTGAAATATTCAATTCTGCGCGAGGAATTCATTTGGAAGGAGCGTCAACCGCAGCACGTGTGTGTGTGAAATAGAGCCAGAAATAAAAGCAAGGAATGGGTTTCGTCGTTTTAATTTCCAGCGTGTGCCAAATGGAGGTAAATCCACGCCCAAAAACGAGCCTCGGGCGAGGAGGAGCGCGCAATATACTCTCGGGTGCGTCCGCGAAATCGACGAGAACGCGCTGAGTTTGTTTTGAAAAATTACAGACTGTCACGATGATATTTGAAAAGTGGATGAGCGGCGTCGAAATGAAAAGTTGATTAATTTCTACAAATAATTTGCGTTCTACGGCCATCAAAGGCACCGTAACTTTCGGCTGCACCACTGGAAAAGCCTTTGACTTTGCACCGGATGAAAGAGAGCCGGGAATGATTGAAGTTTCATCGATTGCGAGGAGGGTGGTCGCCGGAGAGTTGGAGCAAACCGCGGGTCCGACTAACGTAATAATTTATTTTTCAAACTGGAGCGTACGAAAAGAGTTTTTAGGGGAACTGGCAGTTCATCAACGAGCGAAACTAATTCATAGCGCAATCAATAAATTCTGCTGACAGGGTGGGAGCGAGCGTGCCAGGGAGAACTGGGTCGATCACTCGATGAAATTCTCTCTTCCAGGGAATTCTATGAATCCAGAACAAACCAAGGAAAATGGCAGTGAGAAAACGCTCGACGTCACTCAAGCTGAATCGTGAAAAATTTGGCTGACATCATATGAGCAGTAGATTGTTCCATAATATTCTATGAAAGAGGATTAAATTGCGATCGATGAAGGGATCGTTGCGAGGAGAATAAAAACGATAAAGTTAAGAGAAATCGCAGATTTCCATCTGTTCAAAGAGGCCAAATGATCGTTCGACAAATTGCATTATCCCGCGTCGCAAAGCACGCGTTATTTTCTCATTGAAAAATCTGCTCAATAACGCAATTAAACGGGCAAAGAATTTCCGGAATTTTTCACCAACTTTTATTCCAAATGAAATAGAAGGAAAGAAAGGAGGAGCGGACATTGAATTACCCCGGAAATTTGTGGAGCTTTGAGTGAAAATTATGGAGCGTGCACAAAAGGCGAGAGCTCCTGGCCGAGGCGAGAGAGATTATTTAGACGCTGCTATTTTGTATTATGCAGATCCACAAAGTAGAGTGGAAGCCTGAGGAGCAGGGGAGGTGAAATATATTTTACGAGGAGGGATCAAAGGACCAGGAAGTCGCGGCCAAGGTTTGGATATGCGAGCTCTCACCCACGTCTCGTTTTCTCAAGCGTGCGTAATCGATTATGCGCTCAGAATGCATAACACCCGTATGTCCTCCACTTCATTCGCCTTCGCGGGGATCGAGAAGAGGCAAACCGAGCGAAGAAACAGAGAGTTATACGGTTCCGCTTTCGTACTCTCGATTAAGTATTTCCATTTGGTGAAAAGATGTGCGGGGCGGGGGGAGATGAAAGATAAAGTTTCTGCAGAGAACGGTGGGACTGGAGAAACGCAGCGAATACAAACACGAGCGTTGTCAAAAAAACGTCTAATGAAACGAGCAATTCCGACGGTTCTTCCAGACGAATGAAACGCGGAGTGTTGAGCACCGTCTCGAAGGGCGGCGCAGCCGAGCGGGTGCGAGAAAACCGTCTAAATAAAACGGATAAAACCTCGAGAGTTCATTCTCTGGAGCTTTCCTCAAAAACTTGTTATATTTTCTTCGTGACGAGAGTTTCCTTTCCTATATCTTTGCTGCCTCGAAGATTTACAGGCTGGATCGTTTCTCAGAATGCTTTATAGAGCACATTATATAGAGTCTCTCGGACGCGCTCCCCGAACACCGGGGCTATACGCGAGGAGCCTCCGGAGGCTTCATTGCTGGATTTAGAATGAATTATCGGTGGTATTAAAGAGCGCAGCGAGCCTCTCTCCGGCTCGCGCGTTTTATCGCCGTGCTAAGAGAGAGAGAGAGAGAGATAATTTGCCCTAGTCTGCGAAATACGAGATTACGCCATTATGCGAGCCCGATTTTACCCTCGGTTATCTTAAATTGCGCGCATTAACAATCGCCCTCTCGGCTCCCTCCATTTTTCTTTTTCCCACGCGCGTATATATGCGCTCGCCGATGCTCGCTCGTCAATGACGAGTCAGAGGAATCAGTGCGAATTGCCTCGTCGCACCACGGAAGAGCTCATTCCTCGTGTCTCGTTATTTCAACGCGGAACCTCGAAGAGACCCTTCGTCAACCACGCGCCAATGGCAATAACGAATTGTTCGCCCGTCAAACTAAATAATGCAACTCGATGTAACGCCAAATTAAATAAACCGTGTGAGCGCTCATATCGCGCGCGGGATCTCGCCTCGATTTTCACCGTCATTCATAAATCTCGACATAAATAAATTATGTGAAAAGTTTTTATTAACGCAGAGTAAAACGGGTGGGAACGTTTCCAAAATTCACGCAGCATAAAACCCACGGAATTAACGATCACGATCATTGTTTCGAAAATGCAGAAGGAAATGCGAGAAAATAATGGATTCGAGAATATATAATTCGCGAATGATTATCAAGATTGCAATTAATCGAGTGTCCAGCGTATGAGTTACTATTTTTCAGTATCGGAGAGTAATTAAACGAAGGATTTACATGCGTAGGGGTGGGAAAACGTGGTAAACCAAAATGTAATTTATCGTCTTTCACCCTTATTCCTTCGTCATCCCCCTCATGGTAAACACTCCTGGGCGTTCATGAATCTTTGCGCTTTAGAATCCCCATTTTATCGTGAAAAACGACGAGACGAAGTTTAACGAGTTTCGCGCAATTTGCTTCCTCCTTTTGTACAAATATAAGAAAAACATTTGAGGGGGCAAGGATTTTCGAAAAAAAAATCGACGATACGGATAAACTGAAGATGTTTGAACCAGCATCCTCGCCGGCTACGTTCTTATCTCAACGAGAAAAAACAAAACATTTCGAATGAAACAACAGCAAAGTTTCACTGGAAAACTAACGTGAAAGCTGCAGAGAAAAGAGCAAACACAGAAGGCTGAAAATACAATGTGAAGAAAGAAAAACAAGAGGAAAAATAATCCCACGAAGTATATAGGTGAGAAAAGAACAAACAGAAGAGAAGAAAAAACTTTCGATGAAAATCCCATTTCCAAATTACAATTATATAAATTATTTGATGAAATCATCAGTCGGAGAGCTTCCACGATAAATATTTGCTCTCATAAAAGAAAAAAAAAAAAAAATAGGGAGAGAGAGTCAAATAAAGAAAGAAAAACGATTTCCTTTAAGGAGATACGAGGAAATGTGCGGATTGGAAAGCGCAAGGAAAGGAAGAAGATCTCGCCATCCCCTCGGCCTGCTGGTCGTCGTCACATTTTCCGATCGATAAACAGGACTGGCGTGCACTCGAGAAAATTTGCGAATTTACGATCGCCCCGAGAAGCCTTTCGCAAGCGGAATTTCCACTCTTGTAAATGTCTTTGAGAGTGGAGTGCGAGCATCAAAATTCCCACAACGAATAATTAATTGAGATATAAAATGCACCGAAGAGAGAACATGAAAAACTCGAAGCTTTTTTTCATCTTAGCAAAATGAAAGAAAGTTTGAAAATGAAGAAAGCGAGCAGGGGTTTATCCGAAGCGATAAATCTCATATTCAAATAATATTCTAATTGAAGAGTTTGTTGTGCCTATGATGCGAAAACATTGAAATGAGATTGAGATTGATGTAAATCCGTAACAGAGAAGCAGCTCGACGAACAAGTTAGATTTGAGGCTCTTCGGGCTGAAATATTTAGGTCAATTCGCGTCAGGATGGCTGGAGATAATCAATTAACAATTCAACGAGCCCGGGATGCGTCGGCGCTAATTTATGATCGAATATTTAGCCAATTTAAATATTAACAAGACTTTTAATTCGGGTTTTGAGCGTACGCTGCTGTAATAACGTGCAGCTGATGAGACGATCCAGCATTTAAAGTGGCACAAATTTATGTTCTTGGCAGGATGAGAAAGAAGAAGAAGAAGAAGAAGAAGAAAAAAAAACGATCAAGTTACTCCAGTCGCCGTATGGCGCGGTGAACGTCGCCGGGAGCTTTATTGTGTAAAGAAGAGAGCACATTGGTCAGCGAAGAAAATACGAGAGCAAGGATCGTGCCATTTGAAATCTTTTTATCCGTCCCGGAGCAGGCTTCCATGCACGATTCTCCTTAACTTCCGGTTATACTAGCCCACACAATAACTTTACTTCGGTTTTTATATTCTGATATACATCCGAAGCTATATAACCGGCTTCGGAAAAGACGAAAGAAAATGGGAAAGGCGGAGAGCGAAATAGTAGCTCGGGGTGTATGTTTATAAGGTTCGTATATCGCCCACACCCCTTTCCATATCCACCTCTATAGAGAGGATCGAAGCTTTGCAATATCGGAAATCAATGACCACCGGAATTTGCTGATACAGGCGTGTATACAGGAGGCCTGGAAGACTCTCCGCGTTCTATTCGCGCCACGTTCGACAAATGTTCCTTTGACCATCCAGCCGGAAAGTACGTGTGAGCTCGTCCGTGTGTGTGCTCATTAGATCCACCAATTATGTATCCACTCGGTGGCATCTTCCCTCTCGAAAGCAGTGCGCTCCGCCAGGGAAAGCGAATTGGATTTCTACAAAAATTCGTATTCTTCTGGCACGTCGACCGTTTCGGCGAGACTTGAGTCTCTTGTGTGAGCAACGAAGCGGTCAATAAGTGCAAAAAAATATCGCACAAATGTTTATTTTTATGTGAATTAAAAAGCTAGCACGGGGGAAAAAGGAAGCAGCCACCTTAATTGGACGATGGCGAAACGGAATTGTGAAGACAATCGAGTTGCTCCTCGAGAAGAGTCATAATCGCTTTCACGAATCCGAGCAGCAATGTTTTCTCGTGGATTTTCTAAGGAATAACAAAACAAAAGAAGCTCGGAGAGGCTTTCCCACGTCGGAATAAAAACCCTCGTATCCTTTCTTCTCGAGTTTTGGCACTGACGCGTGTAAGATTCCGCCAGGAGAGCTCGGGCATGCCTGGGAGCGTGGAAGGGCACGTCAATTGTTCAAAATCAAGATCGAGACGCGGTGCGACGGGGGTTCGGAGGAGCTGCGACGTGCATCGAGTGCAAGCAAACAAAAGAGTGCCGGATCGATAGGATTTGTCACGTAAAATGATGAGACGTGGGCAGTTTCGACAGGGAGCAGTCAATAAAAGTGATGCCGTAGTCGAAGGTTTTCCCCGAGGGGACTGGACACGGGTCGAGACAAAAGGGGGCGGAGGACGAGCTGCAGGTTTGTACGGCGTATGAGGAGGTGCTGCTCTCGGATGCTTCAAGGTCTTGCACGTCGGAGGAAGCAAAATAAAAGATGAAAAAGTCCCTACGTTTGATTCGATAGGGATTAAATCATCCTGTACGAATGTGTAGGTTGAACAGCAGGGAGACACACGTATGGAATGAAGAAGCGAGGATGACGGCTAATGAAGCGTCCAGGATCGTGCTGGGAATCGCGAAAATGTGATATCCTCGGAGATCCTCGCGGAGTCCGGGGGAACAAAAGCGGATATTCCCCTGACGCGGAAGAAGAAGCCGCGCGCTTCGAAGCTCCGAACTGCCGGGAAAAACCGAGGCGAAAAAAGGGGAAAATATTGTATTTTTTTCGCGTATATATTTGCCAGGGAACTCGTACGAAATCTCTCGGTTACACGTTATCTCAATTTCCTGAGGGCAATCCATTAATATTTCTATTTCATTCTTTGCCTCGCTTTTACATTTTTTTTCGAGTGCAGCTCATACAAGTCCAAGAGGTGGGCAGCGAGCGAGCGAAAGAGGCGCAGGAGAGAGACGGAGATGAATTTCGCTCCGCGGCTGGCTAACGTCTTAGCCTATCTCGGTGCGCTCTGCGGAAAAAAAGCGAGAAAGAGAGATAAAGAAGCGGTCCTGCGCCTACGCTCTCTCCGACCCTTTGTATATTTCTGGGTCAGTTGAGAGAGAAAAAGGAAAAAAGAGAAGCTCGTGCTTTCACCGGACCTCTCTGCTGCACGAGAGACCCCGCCGTTTTATTTCGCTCGTGCTTGTGCTGAAAAGCTCGAAAAAAACGAACGCCCCGGCAAAAGTAAAACACAGAAGTTTCTCGATTCAAAAGGTGCGCACAAAAGCGGGCTCGCGCGCGACTGCCCGCTACTCGGCCAGCAGACTACTCATGAACTGCACGTTTCCGCGCGCTTTTTCTCTCCTACGCCCTCTCGCTCTCGCTCTCGCTCTCGCTCTTTCTCTCTCTCTCTCTCGAGCCCTCGCAACCTTTACGTTTCGCCCGGCCGTCGCCGAATGAAATGCGTACCTGGCGATGAGTTTTTAATTAACGGATAAAGAGAACACGTTCCAAGCAAATATCGCGTTGCACGATAAAATAACTTGCTGAAAAATTAATCAACGGAACAGGATTCCATCTTTCAAATTCCGCTTTTACCTACGAAACAAAAATACGATATTTGTGGAACGAGACAGGGGACTCGTGATATGAAAAAAGCTTCGAATTATAATCGAGCACGCCAAGTTCGCTGTACCGACTGATTGATTTTTCTGTAGCGAAATATCGAGAGGCTCGTTTACACCACTTTTTCATCATTGATAACTCGATATTTCTATCCAACAAAAACACTAATTTACAAAGAAATCTCGAGTTACGTTCTCGGATCGTCAACGGTTACGGATGAGCGAGTAATTTTTTCAAATTTCGGTACACGCCGCACAATCCAGAGTTTCGCGAAACTCTCAATATTCAGTTCGTTTTGAATTTCGGATGCGTAGAAAACTTTGTAAATTTGATTAAAATCGTACGATTTAAGGATTAAACGATATTTCGTGGCTTGTGTGTGCTTTTGTGTTTACATGGCAGTTCAGCTGTACGTGCTGGTAGCTGGATTTGAACGCAGTACGATGAGAAGTTTGGTCGCTTATCTTCGAATGAATAAAATCACAATAGTTGACGACGCCAGAAATAGCAGCCCCGCGCCCTCGCGCATCGTTAAAGCGTGGCCGAAAATGACAATTTGAATTAAACGGAGCTCTGAAAAAGCTGCGCGATTTAATATCAAGGTGAAGGGATCTCGAGGATGGAGGAAAAGAGAGCGAGATGGAAAAGAAAAAGGAGGAGAAAGATGAGCGAGCACGAGATTGAACGAGGGCGAGGATGGCGGCGCCACGCGGGTATTTATATCCCCGTGGCGACCTTTGACGGCCGGGCGCCTCGACGCTTTCTCCCTCAATGAAACCGTCGACGACGAAGAAGAAGCCTCCTGGTGCCTCTCAATCTCTTGCCTTCTCACTTTTCTCTTCTCTTATTCTACCCTCACGAACGTACACCCACACGCGGGCGTGCAGCTACAGACATATCCATCCTTTGCCGTCTCTTCGTTTTCGTCTCTATTCTCGAAGAGCACGAAAGAGCCAGAGAGAGAGAGAGAGAGAGAGAGAGAGCGCGAGAGGATGAGAGAGGCGGAGGGTCGTCGTACGAAGAGTGAAAACGGCAGAGGGCCGAAAGACGACGACAACGTCGACGGAGAAAAGCGGCGCCAAAAGAGCCAGCCACCCAGCCAAGCCCTAAATGCCACGAAGTCTCGATAGTCTCGAGTTTCGTCTACTACTACTTACCCGCCGGGCCACAGCCTCTCAAAGTACGCATTGCGTCGAGAGCTCCCAGAGAGAACAAAAACGAGAAGAAGAAAAATAGCGAGCGAAAAAGTACGTAGCTTCTCTATGACTTGGGATCCGAAGGCTTCCGATCCAATAGTTGATGAAAAAAGGGGAGGGAAGAAAACAAAACTGAAATCCCATTTTTTCGCTGCCACGCCCAATCCCCTCTCCCCATCTTCAATTTTTCTTCTACTCCGAACTTATTCACTGCGCGCTTTTGCACAAAACTTTCTATTTCCTGCTTCGCTGTACACACACGCGCGCGCGCGCTCGATGTATGCGAATTATCCCATGGAATATAAATCTCCTCAGTCAATATCCTGAATAAAATTGAAACGGATGCGGTTTTGATGCATTCCATATATTTTACGGAGGTGAAATACTTTAGTATTTCGGAGCCTCTCTATTTGATACTCCACCGCATATTTATCTAAATATTACCACAAAACGCGTCGTCATTTTTTTAACAATTTTCTCCTGCTCCAGTTCGCAGAATTTACTCGCGAGGGTTTTTCTTAAAAGGACACGAAACTGCGATTCTCACGAACGAGAAAACTTGATCGGATCAAACAAGTAATCGAGCAGCAACCCAGCTTGTCTCATGCTTTCGCCAAGAGTTATCATCCACAGACTAACAGAAATGCTCGCGAAAGTAGATCCAATTCACAGATGCATAAAACATGAGAATTTAACATTTTATTTGAAAGTTTAACACCAAACGAAATTTCCCACTATAAAAATATGGCGGGAAAGATGAAGAAAAAGAAGAAAGCGAAACGTCAGTGCTTCTCTACTTTAACCTTGGTCGTGAAATTCAAAGGTATAAGTTGAGTGGATGAATTCATAAATGGGTATGAAAGCCATTAAATAAAATACATAACTGGCATTAGCAAAGTGCTTTTGGGATCCCCTTTGTCCTTAAATTTGACTGGAAAGCTCGAAGCGAATTTCCTCACGAAGTAGGTACACCTAGTTGAACTTTGCAGTCATGCAGTTAGTTCTGTGATCCTCAAAAGCACAGCAATAATCCTATATACATGCAAGCGCGCACTCGTGCAAGAGTGAAAAAGATAGAGATAAAGACGGTAGAAAAAGTGAGAGAAATGTAGAAAGGGAGAATGTGGTCGCAGAACTGGCTCAAGTACCGTAACTTTTGCAATTTCGGAGTCCGTTTACCGTGGCTCTCGTTCCAGTTCACTTATAACTCTTGTTCGTTTCACTCCGTTTCGTTTTCTTTTTTTATTTATTTTTTTATTTATATACCCTTCGCCCCGAGATTTTGATTCTCTTTGCCCTTTTCTATTCCCTTTTTGGCCATTTCGTGTCCCAGGCGAAGGAATATACTCGGCGTGCGGTGACCTGAAGCTTTCATTCAATAGTTTTGAAACAGTGAGCAGCCGAGCGCGGTTGGGCACGATCTTCGTTTAAAGAACTCTCCAACATTTCACGAATACTCAAATGTTTTCGCGCTTTCTTTCTTTGAACGGATTCGATTCGTCAGGTTTTTTTCGGCGAATTATTTCGCTGAAAAATCGTCCACGTTCATTTGTTCGACTGCAGCGGTTTTCGTTCGACGGGAAATTTCGAATCGCTCTCACCGCAAACCTCGAAAAAAGGCCTCGTTCCGGCGAGCTCGAAACTTCGATTTCCTGCGACGCTTCCATTCCCGGATTCTACGTAGCGGTGATTAATGCGCGGCGGTTGAAAATAAAAATGAGGAATGACCGGAATCGCTATCAAAGCACCGAATTAACCCGCCGAATGCGGCACGCCCGCGGTTACCGAAGATTGCCAAGATTTTTCAACGAAACTCTCTGTCTTTGTCATTCCAGGATTCCGAACATTTCCCAACGCCACACACGCTCCGGCCGAAAGCCCGCCGGGCGAGGGCGTCCAAATCGAATCACCGGCCCGACCAAACTCCTGGTCGATCGGATTACCGGACGGACCAAGTTATATCCTCAACTTTGCCTCCTACGTAAATATAGGCATAGCTTTACCCCAGTCCGCGCTGATACGTACGTCGAAATTGGACAGGTGTCATGGCGACAACATCAAAACCAAAATGTCCGCAGTATTTTCACAACTTTATTCCCTCTTCGTTCGTCGAGTGCTTTCAACGAATTTCAAGCTGATCAAGCTCCAATTAGTTTTTCGAAAAATCGTTCAAAAGGGTTGATCATGAAAAGAGAAACTGCGAAAATCAATTTATCGGAATGAAAATGATTTTCGTTTTGGGATGAAAAACCAACTGGAGCAGTCTCGAATGCTATATTTCGTCAGCTCTCGATCAACGACGATGCCTTCGTTTAGGCAGCGAATTGAAAATATTCTAATCGACTTTAACCCAATTCGGGGTGAATGAAATTGCACACAAAACTTTTGCATTTTGCCGAATGAAAATCCGAACGGAAATTGAGCTTGAGTTCGGACTCGGATTGAGTTTTCTGGAGTGTGAACACGGCTCGGGCCCGCCGATTTTAATGAAAAATGAGGACAAATATTACCCGTCGAGTTATCTTCGTCATGAAAAGTATTCCGTTGATTTTATTGAAAACGGTTAACGAATGAAGTGCTCGAAGACAAGTGAATGCGTTCGCTTCGGTACGAGTAAACATAAAAGTCACTTGAAATTAAGGTTTTTCAGGTGGATTATTCAAGCGAGTTTATTCATAAGCGTATTTCAAGGGTCGCCGTACGCGCACCTTTATTCCCATTCACGTTTGAATGATCCGGAGAAAAAGCGTGGGCTGATAAGGTGCTCTTTGACACGTTCGAAAGGAGCCACCCTTCGGGCGGAGTTGAATTCTGAGACAAAACATCGGAGCAGCCCGTGAGCGAGTATCCGAGAAAGAAGTAAAACAGGAAAACGACACTGGCGACAGATCCGCTAACGCAAAGAGTATTAAAAAACGGAGCCGGGGGCGGAGGCGTTGAGAAAAAGGAAAAAACTTTCTCCCTCGAGTCCATAGAGCGCTTGCAAAGAAATGGGAGTGCACGCGTGTTTGCAACTTTGAAAAAAAAACGAACTGCGAGCAAGTATCCCGACGAAAGCGAGACCTGGAAAAAAGCATTGCCATTGTACTAATCCGAGTCACTAATGCGCGCCGGGTTTCTAAAGAACCGTCAAACAATAACGCGTGCGCAACTCGAACTCGTTTTTTGCCTGTTGCCATTTTTTTCTCGTCTCTTTCGTACTTTTCAGCAGCAGACAAAGTTGATGCAACGCGCGCTCGTTCGGATCGTAACGACATTCAGGACTCGAGTGCAATCAGTTTTGCGACGTTTATACGCAGGCACGCACTCAGAAAAGCGTTCATAGACGTTGAGTTGGTTGAAAAAAACGATGAATAAAGATGAAAACGAAGCTGGCTTTGTCCAGCAAATTCTGAATAATGACGCAGATATACTTGAATACTCGGAAACTGATAAAAAAAATCGACGAAATTCGTTCCCCCCTTAACCATGCCTCACCTCACTTCGGGAATAATGTTCTTCGCGGAGTTGAAAATCGCACTGACACACCGTCGAGGAAAGAACCGAGGTGAGAAGGAATAATGTCTCGGATGTGGCGAGCGCACGTAGCCTCGTTCTCTGCATCTTTCTCGTCTTCTCCTCATCCTCCGGCAAGCTTCGCAAGTTAACTTGGCAGCACACGCGAGGAAGGAGAAAAATTTCCATATTTTTCGTCACTGATAAACGAGAACGAATAGGGATGATTAATGGGAGCGGCGGAGAGGCCGAAGGCCGCCGGTGAACCGAACGATATTTCTGCGGAGCTTATATTCTGCCAACGGGTTTCCCTCGCTCGCGAAAATTCGCCGCTATAAGTGCGAAAGTCTCGGTGTATTATCGCGAGGCGGCGAACTCGCGCCGTGTCAAAAAACGAGTTTTCCAGGTCGTAGGAAAGAAAATGAGTTTCACGAACGCGAACTCGGCTTTATTAGAGAGTTTTCGAGCAGGGGGAAAAAAGATTGATGAAATAATAAATAAATCGCGGAGCTGTCGCGTTTTATCGCTGCGAGAAGAATCGCGTTTTTGCTTCCTTTGGGATTTTCTCATCGAGCAACGACGCGAGTTTCCCAGCGGGATGAACCGAGTCACGCCAACGCGAGAATTTTCTAATTCCTTCTGCACTCGAGCGGATATTCTCAAACGTTAAATTGACCGAGAAACTTCCGATAAGATTCTAGTTCAACGAGCGAATTCACGAAGCCGGCCAAGGCCCCTTCTAACCAGTCGATCCAAGTTCACCGGATTTTAGCCTCGAAATAATCGTTCGATGATTCCGAAACGATGGGTTGAGTGCGAAAGAAAACGTTGACGAGTTATTAGCACATCGATTGTTATTTCAACGCACGGAATCCTCGGCTAAGATTCGTACGGATTTGGCATGAGATTAGTCAAGAGCTCGGCATTTCAATGTTTCCAATCTCGTCGTACGTGAAAAAAAGCAAAATTTCCTACGCGAGCCCGGTCTCGAGGAGTGTTTATGTTTACACGTTCGGCTTATGAGCCTCTCTCGGTACGAAAACGATCGAAGAACGTTGAGACTCGAATATTTCGACGATTTAATCCTACGAAAAGTGATTTACGAAGAATTATCGTGAAATTGGGAAACTTGTGTCGGGCCATTCGAAATTCAAATTTAGCGAAATGTTAGCCGAGAAAAACATCGATCGAGGTGTCGGAAGGACAACGCGAGCACACCACTCGCCTCTCGCACGAAGAATCGTAATTTGATTGTAAAACACTTTCGTTCGTATTTGGCACTCGTCCAAGGACGCGTTACTCAATAAACGCATAGTCTCGGCTTTGTCGAGGCAATAGTTATGGCATGGAATCGTGTAACACACGCGACTCAAAAACCACGAAGACGACGCGATAAAGAACGTGTGCAACCTTCGATGCTCTCCGCATGGGCCGTTCCATGTCGATGGCTCTCATCACAAATCTCTTTCGATCGAATAAGTTACTCACGCTTTCAAAATTCATTTTTCATCCGGAAAGCAAGTTCGTGAAAATCCTCTGCTGGAAGGTTAAGAATTTTATTGCAGCGACTCAAATTTTTTATTTTTCGACGCTGCGGAGAAAAGTATTTTATATTTCCCGGCTCAATCGACACCTTGATTTTTGTGGTGTTTACCGTCAAAGTTGTTGCTCGTCGACTGTCGCAGTCCGATCATTTCCAATCGAATTTTTCGCTTTTCTGTCTTTGGGTTTGAAAATTATGACCAAATTTTCTCTAGCACGGAATCCCAGCGGAAAGCAAGATTTGCTGACGAAATTCTGCGCGTATTTTCACGACGCAAACTTCGATACCGTTCGACAGAGTTCGCACTGAAATCTGATTTCGTTTTCGGAAAATTCATGTTTCAGCTCGCACGTAGAGAGAAGCGTGATTGGCAGCGATAGGAATATTTTCCTGCCCCGTATATGGGAGAAAATTCAAAGTTGAGACTGAGAAAATGAATTTTCCGTTCCGCCCCCAAATTTATCGTCGAATCAACGAATAGTGGCGAAAGCATCGAGTTTGTTGGTTCAACAAAACTTTTGCGAATTCACCGATGATTCCATCGAAGTGAGAAATATTTGAGCCGCAAATTTTCGTTTCAATTAAGGCCTTGCATACGTCCAGAATTTTCAAAAAATCGATTTTTTTTACAGATTATTATTCTCTATAGTTTTAGGCGTATTTCTGGGCAAGTCAATTGTACAAATTCCCTACAAATCGAAAGTTATTATAGGAAACGTGTGATTTCGCACAACGAGAGGGCCTGATACGTACTTGAAACTTTAAACGCGTTTTTCTCAAAACTACTTTTTCTGGCCCGGTCTGCATCTTAACTCCTACGATTTTTAATATCTTTTGATTTTTTTGTTTTTAAATATTCGAAATTCTTTTCTCCATAGTCTGTCGAGTCGGATTTTTGATATCGTGATTAAAAAATTTGAAAAACATAATTAAAGTGTAACATTTATAACACAGAGTGCACACTTTTTTTGAATCTGCCGTAAATTGCCAAATTTTACGAATAAAAATCCGGCTCGACTGCAACTTTATTTGACAAGAATTTTTTTACATTTTGCAGATCTATCAACATTTCAAGGGGAAATGATGCAAACCGTGGAGCAACTTTTTTTCATAGTGCTTCGGGAAACGTGACTTTTCATGTTGTAATTTAAAAAAAATGAAATGAATTTGTTTACAAAGTTTAAATACTAATAAACATTGTGTAAAAATTATTTTTATTAATTTCTATTGTTATCTCTACTAAAAACAGTTTTTCATTTAGCGCGTTTTAGGCACTACTACGAAAATATTAAGAATTTCAAAATGATAAGAATTTAATAAAATTTGGTAAATGTATTCTTTAAAGATTTGTAAGACAATATAAATTTTTTTAGATTTTTCTACCACATAGCTCTCGAGTAATTGAACACTAAAGTTCACGTGCATAAGCATAGAGTTTATCTACATATATACAGTTATACATCTCGTGCATAAGAGCTTCGATTTAACGCTCAATTATTCGATAACCATGTGGTAAAAAAATTTGAAAAAAATTTGAAAAAAATTTTATTTGTATACTTGATGTCAAAGAATGTTATCAGCAAATTTGATCAAATTCTGGTTATTTTGATTTCGTGATCCACCCTCCTTAACGAACTTTAGTTCGTTCGCCGCGGTTCTTTGATCCAACAAAAACTTTGTCGGATCAACAAATTCCTTGTGTCATCAGTGGAAGCTGATGATGGGTTTAAACGAAGCGGCTACTTCCCATGTGACCTGAATCGACCCATACGTTCGTATACAAAGTATTACGTGCGTAGACGAGCAATCTATGCGTACGGTGGGTAATGAATGCGTGCAACATCTCGAGCTGGCGCACGAAAAAACAATATGAAGATACGTGCGAGTGTCGGATTGAAAGATTTGAGAATCGATGCACGTAGCGTCTCCTCCTCACGATTACGAGTACCGAATCGGTATAAAAGCTTGCTGGAAACCTCGTCAAAGCATCACTCGCTCTCCAAGCAACTCAGTGTTAACACACCAGACAAACCAGTCTAACGAAAAACCAAAATCCTCAATCAACATGAAGTGCTTCGTAGTGAGTATACCACAGTAAATCAATAAATTTTTTCGTTTATCAAATTTTCCTTAAAGTCGATCGGCACCGCGAATAAACACAGTGAACGAAGCAAGCTCCATCAGCACTTTTTCCAAAAGACTATATCATCACAGTAGATGCAAAATCATCGATGAAAGAAATCTTAATCCAAATCTCAATAATTTCGATTTTAAATAAACTCGATCGGTCACTTTCACGTGTGACTTTCTCATTAGCGATTCCGTTTACGGTTTATCGATCAAAGTTTCACGACAGAGTGCAACTCACTTAGGAATCCATCGATCAAATCATTCGATCGTGTTCAAAGAAACTTTTCCAGTAACATTTTAAACGCCATTCATTTTGCCATCGATCTTTATGAAACTCTTCAGCATTTCCAACTGATGTTCATTCTTCGGAGTAGAATAACTAACAAGTTGAAAAGTTTTTTCATAAATTTACAAAAGGACGACCGATTTCGGTCCAGAATCGAGACGAATCAATAGCGAAAGGTTGACGGATCCTTCGATTATATTCGCATCGATTATAAAAGTCTCACAACCCCCGTTTAATTTCCCAGGCTATCGCCGTCCTCGCCATCGTCGCCGTGGCTCTCGCCGACTCGAAACCCGTCGAGGCCGAAGCGATTGAGCCCGTGAAGGTTGAAGCCGCAGTAGCGCCGGAAGCTGCCCGCGACAAGAGAGGACTTCTCCTCGGTGCTTACACAGCACCTGTGGCTTACAGCGCTTACACCGCACCGCTCGCGTACTCCGCTGCTTACAGTTACCCGTACGCTTACTCCGCGTACTCGGCATACCCTTACTACGCAGCGGGTTACAACTCCGCCTACTATCTCGCTTGAGTCTACTAGAACCTGGACCGGAGGACAGTTTTCACCTTAAAACGACCTGAGAAATACTCAAGGACCCTGCCTCGAAGACCTGCACAATTTTCGTTATCTCAATGTGTAATGATGAAAGAAAATTTACGAAATACGCTCTCGGACTGCGACGCCGACTCGACGAAAACGAAAGAGCACTCAAAAAAAGACCCACGCGTTAACAGTTCAAATCCGATGGAAACTATTGCAAAAAACAGGCGAACAAAAATCGGACACGATTCGACAGATTGTACAGTTACGATAGATTATTCATGCTGAGAATATATCAATAACTTGTATCATTGTGTATAATAAAGAAGCATTCTTATTATCCTCAAAATCAGTCTTCGTTTTCGTCTTCTGTAAGATTTGATCCTTCTTCCTGGCCCAATACGTTTTCACTTTTTTCAACATTTTTTAGTCTTTTGTAACAACATTATCACGATCTCGTACCGGAGAATGATATTCATTGGAAAAAACGTTCGATTTTGGAGCACGTGATCGCACAGGATTGTAAAAAGATAGTTCAATGGGATCCCTCGCAGCAACCCGGATGATAAAACTCAATAAAATTCATAAAACAGAGCATGAAAAACAAAAATGGTGACTAGCCAGGGTCATTAATAACTCGAACGGAGCGATGCGAATAACTTTTATGACGAAAAAAAACGTTTTTAGTCCCGCGAGCCTCGAGCGGGTCTGGATCGGTGTGATTTTTTTGAAAATCTGTCTAATATTTATTCTGTCTCCCCGTCGATTTCGCACCGAGCTGAAAACACTGGAGATGGGAATTGGGAGAGTCGGATTGGGAAATACGCGGACGCACGCACTCGGAGCGGATATGAGCGCGGACGATTTGGAAAGAGCCAATTACCATTTGCGCGTGTGGCGGAGGAAAACCGCGAGAAACCGGGGAGCCCGAACACACGCTCTTGCCAAAAGAGGGTGCGACGACACATCCGGGAGCTGGCAGGAGTCGCGCTTTATATAAACGTACGGGAGAGCACCGTGCACGAAGCGGTAAACTTTTAATTGCCGGGTTATGGAACGCCTGCCCCAAAACTTGTCACATCCTCCGAAACGAACCAGTGGATCCCGGGGCCAATAACGAGTCGGAATGGACCAGCGGGATCGTCGTTACGAAAAAACGCGTTTTTAAGCTTATAATGCCACTGGAAAGCCGACGAAATACAAGGAAGTTTAATCCTTTGGAATATCTGCCAAAGACATCGATTTCCTTGCTGCTCTGCTCCCTTCTCAAATAATTTTCTCAATGAATTCCCAAGTGCCCCGTAAGCGTCGACGTGACGCCAGCATTTTTAGGAGAGATCGTTATTCCACTTTTTTATCCACTTTTTCTCTCAAATGATAAAGAATTCAAGGGGTTTACAGCTTTGCATTAAAACCCCGCGAGCAGCGAAGAAATCCATGGAGCCTGAACGCGGGCATGAAGAATATTCGGTGAGGAGGCATCGGGAGAATAATTTATTGATAATAATATTGAGCCTGAAACACGCGTTCGGCTAATTTCTAAAATAATGTGAACGCTTTTATGGATCGGGTTGTTAAAAAATGAAAAACAAGTGCGGTTTCGTACGAGACCATTTGCTTTATTGATCGCGAAAGACATTCGGCTCTTGTCGCGTTGTTTTGTGTCGCTGCTCGTGTTGTTCCTGCTCGGAAAGAATGCTCGATGCTCCAATATTTCGCAAATATTGGTTCCTCCATTTTTCATCATTCGCGGAGAGCCGGGAGCGATGAAAAAGGGAAACAAACAGAACGAATTTGTCGCGAGATACAATGAACAGGGGCGGAAATGAACAGAGAAGATTGGGGGAAAGTGCACGAAGTAGCGAGATTTAAACATTACGTCATGGCGTGCACAAACGGCGAAGCCATAAATTTGATAGCGAGCAACGAACGAGCGCGCGAGCGCAGCCAGGAAGAGAGCGAGAGAGCAAAAGGATCCTCACAAAAAGCGTATTCTCCTCGAAAAATGTCCCTCCGCCAATTCCTCGTGTGTGTGTATGTGTGTGTGTGTCCGATACTTAATGAATTGCATTTCGTTATACCTGCACGTACCCCCCTCCCCTCTTGCCCCCTCGTCTCGCTCTCGACCATTATTTACTGATCCATGACTCAATGCACTACGAAACCACATCGAGGGATTTGCAGTCTAACGAAATTGGAACGATTCGAGTCCCACTGAACATATTTTTCTCCAAAAATAAGCTGATATCGAAGCGATTCACTGCAAACTAGCTCTCTATTCATGATTTTCCAGTACTAGAAATATTTGCATTTTTACTAAAGCTTTTACGTCTGTTGTGAGAAACAATAAATTTTGACAGAACGAAACGACGTTGAAGTTCGCACGAAGTATCGGTGCGGGTTGAAAAACTACGAATTGCAAATTCAGCAGGGAACGAAATTGGTGAATTAGTGGAATTATTGGAGGCCTTTTTTACATCGTTTCATTGGGCTCCAACGTTGCAAACTTCAGCGTCGTCATAGAATCAATGAGACAAAATCAACCGCGACTAGTTTCACAGAGAATAAGATACGCGAGAAATGATTTAGAAAGGCAGTAGCGTCTTGAGATAAGACGGTTTGAAAAATGAGGGTAAAGAAATCGGACGAAAATATTGAAACTTCAAATAATGTCAAATTTCGAGGAAGTGAATCAATGCGAAGAACGAGGCTTTCGTAATTCGTAAGGATGGAGAGCTGAACGTTGATATTCGGGGTTTGACGCGAAACCAGGAGCTATAAATCCCGATTGTCATCAAGATAGAACGGCAAATATCGGTGCGTCGATAAGACAATAATAACGTGTGTGTGTATACAAAAATAGAAAGCGTTGCGGGAAAAGGGCGCAGCTTTGCCGGATTGACCGGCTCGAGGAGGGTGGAGTCTGCCCTTTTGGGGCTTAGCAATCAATAGATACGTATGCATGGATTAAGGGGGGAGGAGAGATTACGTCGAAGCACGATTCGGCAGCTAGACCCTGTGGGGAATCCGTTTGGCACGCCCGTTGAGGACTCCAATTAGCAAATTTGCATAGGAACTAACGGAGCTGGAGCGCAGTCAAGAGGGAGAGGGAGGAAGGAAAGACAGAGTCCGGGAGGGAAGGAGGGCGAGTTATGCGTCCGTGTTACAGCGAATTCCACTATAATCTAACTTATCGATTGTGCAAATGTCTCCTTTCGCGTTAATCGAACGATTTTCCAAAGAGGAAATTGTTCGTTTAATTTAAAGCGGGATTAAAACCAGAAAAAATCTACGGCTTACCACAAAGCATCTCGTGATCAAGTCCGAAGAGCTTCCAACTTGCCGGAAATCGATTCTACCTACGGGGTGCTCTCGGAGTCGAGATTTTTCCAACGTTCCTCAACTTTCGAGGCAATTCGGAGGAGAACCTTCCTGCAATTTTATTCCCATTGCACCACTCTTCGGATGCAGTTTCGTCGTTGATATTGAGAAGAATTGAGGCTTTATATATACATTTGTGATGGAAAAATCGATATTTTTTTTATTAGATATTCTTCAAGTACAATGTCTGAAGAATACTCTCACGAAATTTCATAAAAAGGTCTTTTTTCAAAAATACCTTTGCAGTGGACGCGATTGCTAAAAAACTATTAATACGATTCGTACCAAATTTATTCCATTCATTTATTATAATAATAGCTGGGGCCTGGGAGAAGGATTTCGTATTTTGTTGAAAAAAAAAATTGTAACAAAAAAACCGAAAATTTAGCACCTCAAAAAATGAATTTTTTTGTTAAAACTGTCGCCATTACTTTTTAAATCGAAATTTTTACAAATTCTTCGTCCAGGCCCAAGCTATTATAATAAATAAGTGGTATAAATTTGATATGGATCGGATTAATAGTTTTCTAGTTATCATGTCCACCGCAACTGACCCTCAAAAAAGGGTGCTACTGAAATACAGCTGGAGTTGCGTCATTTTGAGAAATTTTTTCATGAAAAAAATTGTACGAGTACATGAACATATGTACTAATGAATGTCGTTCACACTTTTTCAATAAACATTTATTCTCTTGTCGAAAAAAAATCAAGAAAATCGCGTTTTTTCGGCCGCTGCAAGTGTAAGACCTTGATTTGGAAAAATCGCGTTTCAAAGATTTCTCGAACGACGTAATCGTCAAACTCCGCGCTACGTATTCGCTGGTAGCGAATTGAGAGCTTGATGAACAGGACGAAGAAGTGGTGGTCGTATCGGTTTTTATTATCTGAGAATAACATGAAAGAGCAAATATTCAGAAAGCAATCTCACGACCGAAGCATCGATAAGGGGCCTGCCGATTGGATATTTGTGTGTATACATTTTGAGAGGAATTTTCAAGCCTCGTCGAGGAGATGCTCGTCTTGTTGTGGAGGGATGAAAAATGTTAATCCGCAGGGGCTTCGTTATTATTCGTGCTCATAGTTTTTTTTACTGCGCCTGGGACGAGCGAGATGATAAATCTCCATTGCAAATGGCGAATGCACGAGGGATCGAGGAGCGGCATTGCGGAGGGTGCGGGAGGGCGAATATCTGTACGCAAGTTTGTGCGTAGAGGCGTGTTTGTGTGGGAATCAACGAGTAATTCGCGACCGCGCATTTGCATAAACATAAAAATACAAGGGATGGAGGGAAAAAGGGACGAAACTAAAGTATAAACCGAGTCGCGTCGTTCTCGCGAGGTTTTCCGCGGGCTTGGTGTCGCGCACGCTCTAAAATTTTAACGGCGATATTCCCCGAGGCTTTATGAGAAGGCGAGGACACGTGAATTCGGAAAAACTAGCTCGATGTCGAGCGCCCGTTTCCCAGCGAGAAATTCAGCAGCCTCGCCAAAATTCACGCGTGCATCGAAATTTCATCCCTCGCGCCCGATTCACCGACACGATCCAATCGACTCAAACAACTTTTACCACAGTTTTTCCATCTCCGATAGAAATAAGTCTCGAGCCAGCGACGGGACTCGACCTCTTTCGAACACCGCGAAACCATTTTTCCCATCGGACCTCCCAACAGTTGGAGAATTTTCATTACGAGCGACCAAATTCCGCGAGATACACGTTCGTTATCCCAGGAGACGAAACGCCGCAATTGCAGCCTCAGTTTTGAGCGAGCCGGTACGGATGCAGCTAAATAGATAAATCTCCGTGTACGCGTCTATGCTGTGCACACGAAAACGTGGATTCGTCCCTCTCTCCAGCCGTCGTAATGTACACCGCGCGAGTGTACACGCTCCAGTACAGAGGCTGCTCGTTTCCATTTCGGGCGCGTTAATTAAGCTCCGTTGGACCCGAAGAGCGAGAGAGCCGCGGGAGAGAGACGAAAAGATTAAATGAGGCTGTAAGCGTGAATTTAAGGTAGGCGCGTTCGGCCACCCCGATGATCGCCGGCATTTCGGCCAGTGGATCATCCCGGCCAAGGAGAGTCAGCGGGTTGTCAATGACTGTTGTTCCTCCAGTGGCCAATCGGAGGATCAGCACTCGTGCTGTAACAATAACCCGTCGGTAGCATCCTGCCCCGCTCTTGTTTTACCGCTCGAGAGATATTCGCTGTCCGCCTTCGAAAAGGGACGTCACACTCCGCGGTTTCGCAATAAATGGGCACGGCTCTGAGCTCCGGTTTCATTAACATCAACAATATTGTTACGATCCTCTAATTAGTCGCGCGTTACGAATGCGCACGGGGAAATTGGGCTGTGGACACGCGAATTATCACGCGTGTGCGCCTCACCCAGCGTGCCCAAAAGTCTCGTTTAGGCTCAAGTGTATTTTCCGACAAATTTATTCCTCCGCTGCGCCCCGCCGCCGATAAATCTTCGCAGGGGGTGCCAGCCCGAAACGTTTTCACGTCTTCAAAGTCTCTCAGGCTCCATACGCGCGCGCACACGCAACCGCGGATCCTCGGCTTTCCGTCTATATATAAATACAGACACGCACACAGCTCGCGACGCCAAGATTTTGGAGCGCACAGGCTCCTTAGTATTCAGAAGCTAGTTCCAAACTCTCCGCGAGACTACGCGCCATGGAGGAGACGACAAAAGCTGGAGAGCTTTCCCCGTGCCGGGACTCTCGACGCACCATAAGTGCAAAGTTTCAATGCAATATTCTTCCTACCCCGCGATCTCGTGAAACGGTATTACGGAATGGCCCGCCCATTTCGCCTCGCATACTTGCCGCTATACACACGCCCAGATCACGATACATCGAGTGTCCCTAAAGTTACGACGACTCTTCAATCCTCGCGTTCACTTTTCTCTTCAACGCCTCGAGATCTCATCGAATTACGACGGATTTCGGCGGTCGAGATGACGGCGGCCGAGAGAAATTGCGTATGGGGAGCCTAATAGCAAGGAAACTGTGAGGAACTCACGCGCATTGAAATTTAACTGATCGGCGCAACTTGAAATTCATTCGACTATATATCACTGGGAAGGAAAAATCGTGACGAAGGTACAATGGAATGTCCTCGCGCAACTTTGAGAATTTTCTTTTCGGGAAAATTGAAACTTTGCTCAGTTACATTTACAATGACGTTCGCAGGGTGCTAAATTTAGGCTCGAAATGATCGCACACAATTACCTTTTCCCACATGCCGAATCCCATTGATAAACCGCACATACCTGAAACAGAAAAAGTAAAATTCATTGTGAGAAAATAATGCCTTTTCGTTAGACATATTGATATTTTTTTTGTGATTCGAGCTTTCCGTATTATTTCCTCAGCCCCTCGAAAGTTTCTTGGAAAAAATGGTCCAACGCCGGAGGCAGCGAGGCTCGAGATTGGAAGAGGCGGATTATTTTTTTTTCTTCTTCTTCTTCTTCTTCGACGTTTTTTAACACCAAAGTCCCGAGAGTTCGAGAAGCAAAAGGATGGCAAAAGGGTCGGTTATATGGCCGAAGTACAGGGGTGTAAGGGTAGTTTGCGCCGGAATGAATAAAATTCGTTGGAACCCGCGTAGCATAAAATAGGAAGAAGTCAATAACCTCGGCTCGACCCTCCGCAACCGTATGAAATCTTACATCCATCGTAAATCAAATATCCCCTTTTTGCGCGTAGCAAATACACAGCTGGTAGAAAGCTACTTCCGATTGACGCATGAGCGCTCAAGAGCTGCATCATCGTCGTCATGTTTATTCCCCTGCCACTTCCCGATTAATCAATTTTGCCTTTTCATTATCCCTTTCCCTGACACTCGAAAGAAAGAAAAAATCCAGAGCGGGCTCGCTGGCTTTCTTCGCGAAAGCGGTTCCGTTGATGAATGTTTTTCGAGTTTCGATATACTTTCGGGCCCGATTGATGCCTTGAGAAACTGCTGCTCCCACATGGGGAAAAACGTTGAAAAGCAGCTTCATTAGGATCGTTGATTGAATAATCACAAAAAAATCTCCGGCTTGATCGCGATCACAGATAAAACTGAGGACTCGACGTCTCGAAACATGTGCGGGAATCGTGAGTCGTTAAATTTTCAATAAAAAAAAAGATTCTAAACAATTGCGAAGGCGATTACACGGAGATTAGTTTTCCGGAGAGAACTGTACCAAGTCGTTTTTGCGCGGTCGAATGTTCGGAAACTTTTGAACGAGCATTTCACTTCCGGCGGGAGTAGTAAAAACAGGAAATCCAATTTTCTCGAGTTTCGTTGCTCTTTTCAATTTCGCATAGCGGACAATGGTTTGGAAAACGTATTTTTTTCGAGTCCAGCAGCCTACTTTTTGAAAGACTTTTCAGCCCGCTGGACGAAATAGTGGACGAGTAAAAGTCGGCTCGACTGAATACACGAAAAAGCTGATGTTTTTGAAAAAAAATCGCAGCGTGAATGAAAAAAATTGTTTTACCGTACTTCCATGTGGCTTTTCACTTATTCTAGGAACGACGAAGCGAATACTTCTGTGACTAATAAGCAAACCAATCGTTTCATTTTCAAGAATAAAAGAGCTCTTTGTTGAAAGGAGAATTAGTGAGAATTACGAGAGGAAAAAACGAGCGATGGAGGGAGAAAAGGGAGTGAAAAAAGGCTCCACGCGCGCACAGGTGGTTCGAACGTAATAAAGGCCGTGCTCGCAACTCGTGTACATCCAATACGATCTCGTTAAACTCGGTAAACGTATATATATAAGCCATAGGTACGTGCACAGAGCAACTATCGTCAAAATAGAAAAAATAAGAGGGAAGAAAAAAAGCAAGACACGTGCTCTATACGTATGCCGCTCGCTCCGGATACACGCTCCTTTTTCTCTCCCCCTTCTCTCACGAATTTCCTGTATCACGATGAGTTTCGTCTGTGCGTATAAAACAACCCTGCCGCCCTTTCTATTCTCTTCGAAGTTCGTTTCTGGCCCCTGTTTTTTCAGCGTCACGTGAACGGAGCATTCCACGTCGGGACTCGGTACGATTTTCGTGTCGCAGTGAGAGCTTTTCGTACGTTTTTTATAAACTCAAATTCATCGCAGTTCAGTTACAGAATCATCCGCGGTTCTAATCCCAAGAGAGACACTCGACGGATGAAAAAATTTTCGTTGCGCATTCAATATCGGAGAATCGAAGCTTCGCTAAGAGAGGCGACACATTTTTTACGGACGAGGAAAGTGGGAAATGGGGGGAAAGCATTTCCATCGGTCGCACGCTGCGCAAAACACATTTGGCTGCAAACGAATTATGAGAAAACTGCAAAACCGTCTGACACCTCATCAAATCTAATCAACTCGTCGATGTCGAGGGGCTGCAAAATAATAAATGAAAATTCTCTCGACATGCGACAGGAAGTTGTGGCCAATCTCACGTTGAAAGCACGATGCGCGTTCATATCATTTAATTCGAGCAAGTCGACGGAGTCTCCCTCTGTATCCCCGTAGCAGAACGACCGGTACGTGAAACAACCGTCGTTACTTCAGGGAGGCACGTCCCGTTTCTACATAGAAGCAACGAATTAACGGATTTCGAAAGTGCAAAGAGAATAAAGGGCTTCTAGCAACGGCTCCAGCTTCCTCTTTTCTCTCCTTGCGGATTTTTGTCTCTCGTCCCAAACATTTTTTTTATCCGCCCCAGGAAAATCCCACCGAGGCTTTGGTCCGAGGGGGAATGGAATTTCCGTTGAATCGCGGAGTCAAATTCTCGTTACGGAGCCCAGAGCCCCCGAATCACTTGCTCGGAGCATCCTCATTTTTTTCTTCCGTTAAAAAGTTTGATTGAATCGCAGGATCTGAAAATTCTCTCGATTCGCTATCACAAAAATACGCTTTTTTAAACCGGAATTGCGAACACGGTTCTTGGATCTAGGAAAAATTACTCGAAGATTCGTCGTCCCCGAAACGACGATTTCGGATTCGTCGTAAAAAATGGAGTTCAGCGAGGGGACGCAAGCTCGAAATGGAGCTCTCCCTCTTCGTGCGCCAATCTCACGATAAGAAGTCAGGCACATAGATCTGCTTGTATATATATATATGCAAGCACGGAACGAGGAGCCCTCGAGGCTTCGTTTTTTGGCAAACGTAAGCGGAATTAATGTTCCGGACTGAGAAACCGGATGCGGATTTCGGCTTTTTCCAAGATTCTGCGAGCCCCGAGTCTCCCATTTTGATCAAATTCACTCGATGAACGCTTCGGTGGACGAAAAAAATAAATTTTCTGATCCAACAGAACGTTTTCGTCGCGATGAGAAATACTGATCTGAGCCAACAAATCGAGTGTTTGAACCGCAACCAAATTTTCGCTCCGTTATTATCCAATTATTTCATTTCGTTCGCCACAATTTGACGATCCAACGAAAAAGTTCGCTCAATTCGTAAGTTTATTTGTTCACCGAAAACGCGTGTCGGAAAATCTATTTATGATCGGCGGACATCGTCACCGCGATAAAAAGTAGTGTGTCGAGACGAAGTCAGCGAAGAGCGAACGTCAAGTAATTACGACTTCAAAGTTAATATTTCGATGTGCCCTTTGTCTGTGGGACCGGAAAAAGAGGAGGATAAAATGTAGAAACGAAGAGGGTGAAAAATTTGTGGAATTTTATGGGGCGTAAAATGGGAGCGAGCAGAGGGCGTGACCACATCGCGAAGTGAACGGCGCTTACTCCGCTCGGTATATTATTAAATTTAATACGAGCAATTACTCCAAGTCAGCAGAGAGACGCGCTTTCCGTCGGAGCAAACACTCTTCCAACAGACTATCCGTGAATTCGTACTTGTAGAGATAAAACAGATACACGAAGGTAAAGCGAGGGAAGGAGAAGGCCGGGCCTCGTTCGTTAATGACGCTGTTAAATCAAACGGTCAAGCCATTATTAACATCATATGTTGGTGCGAGCTTTACTCGCATGGATCAAATAGCGAAGAGCTGCCAGCCTCGTGTGTATCCCTGGGCTTACAAAGCTCTACGGGTAATTCATTGCTCGACAGCCTACTCCGGGATAAACGTGGCAACAAGAGCCCACTTGCTCGCAGAACCGAGAGAGTTGCACAAAATAAATACGAAATTCAAAAACAAGTGTGATCTTCAAGAATAACTTTTGCTACATATTAATTGAAGAATGTTGTTCAATTCTACAATATTTTTAAACTCAAATCGTCGTCGCGGAAACGCTTTCCTCTCGCTGCTGAGAAATTTCGTTCGACTCGATCGAGCCTTTCTGCCTCGTTGTTTTTTTTACTTATATTCAAATGACACGTGAAAGTGGGAGGCTTTTACGAAATAAAGTAATTAATCAGCGATTCGATCGTTCCGTTGATGGGAATTGGTTGCGCAGTTTGGGGAGGCAAGAAAAACGTTGTATCGATGGAGCATAATGAAGAAAGCTCGTAATTGAATAGAAAGTTAGTATCGCGGATGAGGGCGCGATCAAAACTTTCTTCGGCGGTCGAATTTTTCTCAATTTCCCTACCGGTGAAGTTTCGATCGAATAAACGTAATTACATATAATAACAGCGATCGGGCAGATTTGTCAAGGGCCTCCGAAGCGGAGGGGCTCGAAGAAAAAATTTCTTCGTGCGCGACCGTTTCGTCGAAGGAACGAGACAGCATAATTATCCTGAAGAATGCTCGTCGGTGTTTCGGAGCTTGCAGAAGAACGGATTCGAGTTAATGACCCGGGGAGCAATGAGGCGCGTGAAAAATTCGCTCCGACAATGTTTCGTGTTTTCCTCGCCCTGCTCTCTCTCTCTCTCTCTCTCTCTCTCTCTCGCAGCTGGAAATCGTTGCCTCTCCGACGTGCCGCCGCGCGTGTATATCTCGGCTAAACCAATGATACTAATAGCGTTCACGAGCGACCAACAGATATTAGCCGGAGAAGAATGAACAGAGTTTACATAGGGAAAGAGCAAAAGGGGGAAAAGAGTGGCGCGCAGGGCGGGTGTACATTGAAAGTGTGCATGTGCCTATGGCGTGTTGGTGTGCTTGCTGGATATGTAGTAGGGGTGCGAGAGAAGCGGAACGTGAACGTGACAGGGGTGGCTACATCAACGAGAACTGACGAGAGACGAGCCGGCACACTCTCGAGCCCGATGGCGAGGGATGAACGGGTGCGAGAGCGAGGCTGGAACGCGCCGAGGAAAAATCAATATCACGTGCTATTTGTGTGTTAGTATTATTTCGCGCCGCCATCTGCAAAACCCTCTCGTACGTAGGAAGAAACAGTGTCGACGACGTCGAAAAGCCTCTCTCTCTCTCTCTCTCTCTCGTTCTCTCTCGCCCTCATCCCCTCGACGCTCGGCTCTCGCAACGGCTCGACGGGGGTGTCGAGTTACGCGTGGTTGCCTCGCCCGACGGGGTCGAACGCGCCCGCGAGAAAACACACAAGCTCAGATAGCCATAAGCAAATTTCTTCTTTCAAGCTCAATTGGCCCGAAACGATGAGAACGCTGGATGAAGCGAATACATTTACCATTATTTTATCTTCTCGTGTTTACATTCTCAATTGTGAGCGTCGCATCGTTGGATACTTCAGCGAAAGTGCGCGCGCCGGGGACGCGAGATATTTGATTTTTTACTACGGAAAAGTCAATTATGAAAATGCATCAAATTTTTGCCACGACGACGTTATAGTGCGAGGAACGATGAATTCTGAAGTTTTAGATCCTCGAGCTCGTCGCTCCCGTCCGAGAATCTTTTGGGACAGTCAGATGACCCACTCGCTCGAAAATAAAGTTTGCGGAAATTTCGACACTATTATAGAAAATTTCACAAGTTCAAAGGGCAACTGGATTGTTTTCTGCCATGAGAATCATCGAGTTAAGAGAACAAACCTCGATAATGCAACGATTTATTTGTGGGTTGAAAAAAGTGTTTCATTTCCATCGGAGCATCGACGAGACGCCTGAGGAAAGTGGAGCAAAAAATAGGCGAGCTTGGAGCATTCCCGTGGCATCGGTACGACCTCGATCCTGCGGAGGAAGTCTGAACCATATCGGATTACAGATTCGACGATCCTTATTGCATCCAATAAATTTTTTGCCGTCCCGTCGTCAGGGAGGATCGATCGAAGCTTTAAGGCAAGTTGGACCGTAACTCTAAGCGTCATCCGAGCCTCTCAACGGGCAGTTTGAGCCTATAACCCAAAGTTTGCGAACTTTTCACCTCCGCGCGTCGATGCTGCCATTTCCTGCGGTCGTTCAGCCGAGTTCACACATTCCTTCGGCCGGATATAGGCGCTTACACACACACACGCACACACACACGTGGATGCAAACCTCGGCCATCGAGAGGAGTAAGATAGCGACCCCTGCAGGCCGCCTTTGGCCAAACGTCACGTGACCGTAACGTCAGGAGTGCGCCCTTGGCGCCATGGTTGGTGCTTTTTTGAAGGGGTTGCCGGAAGAGAACGCCAGAGAGACGGGAAGGGAGGGAAGGAGCCGAAACTGAGGGCGAAAACTAGGAGCGAGAGAAGCGAGGAGAGGGAGAGAGAGAAAGAGAGAAAAGGAGCGGAAGCGGTCGAGAAAGAACTTGCTTTGGGAATCGAGCGAGTCTACGTGAGTTGGGTGTCCGATGCTTCATAACAAAAGCCCATATAAATATACACATGTGCGAACGTTTGTGTGGAGGAGGGTGAGGCCGGGGGAAAAAGAACGACGAAGAGGCCCAAGAGCGCATTGTCCTCCGTGCTCTCTCGATAGATCTTGTACCGTCGAGACACGTTCACTGTTTTTTTTGTTTCTAAAGATTTCGCCCCGCCTGCATGTGTGCCTTTCACGCGTTGAGGGGAAACATTTTTTTTATCACTCAATGATCGTGTAGAATCCGGTTAACAAGAGATGGGGCGAGACCCTGATGACGCTGAATCTGCACTTTTTCAGTGGCTCCGGATCCTCCGCCTATCTATCGTGTAGCTGCCGCTGTTTCGGAGCTTCTGCAAGCTCCTCCGCTTCTGCGACAACGTTATTTTCATCGGGCGTATTATCTCGTCTGCGCACGAAACAAAACTTTCATTTTCGCTCTTCTCGCACTCAAATTGACTATTTTTTTTTCTCTATTTTCAGAATATTTGTTCAAACATTTACAAAGATTAATATGACGTTTGGAGAAAATCTGTTAAAATCAGGAAAAATCTGTTGAAAAACCGAGATAATTACTGTGCCCGTCTGGCCAGAAAGATCGATATTCACGGAGCTGATATTTCCACGTGGTCGTAACCGGAACCAAGGAAGATCAAGAAATTCGGCCATGCACGAGGGTCCCAGCGGTCGGCAGAGTACTACCACGAAATACCCAGCAGGACATTAGGCTCTTGCTGTGGGCTTTATCACGTGGCCGTATATGTGGGTAGGGAAATACACGATAGTCCAAGCACAATCAACCATCAGCACGAAGCACTTGGATTTAGTTGGTGCGGCCAGAAGCAAACAACCCCCTCGTGTGCCGATGTAATTGGATCCGGCCTGTTTACACGCTTGGATTATGTATTACCAAAGGCCAAGTGCTATCGCCTTTTTTCGAGAAAAAAAAAACAAACGGACAAACCGAAACATTCTCGAGGCGTTGATTTCTCACTCCGCGAGTATTTCCCAGCAGGTTGTTCCGAGCTGGGACACGATCGAGTCGGAACGATATCACAAATTTAAATTTCTCGGTTCTTCTGTTTAATGAATTTTGATCCAAGAGCGGAGCTTCGACGTGCTTTTGGCCCGGAGAGCATTTTTTTTTGGAGAATCCAAGTGAATGGTGAGAACGCAAATGAAATTTCGAAGTTCTCTACGATAAAGTAAGGATGGACGATGATTCCAATGGAAACAGCTGGTTTTGTGAGCAGCCTGAATATGCTCGCGATCGCAGATAGCAAAAAGTTTTTATGAAAATATTCAGGTCAGTGTGGAACGAACATGAGCGCAGAGGAAACGTACGGAAAAGGTTAATTCGTTTCGTTCGTGCTGGAGAAGTGCGTGAGAAAAATGATATAGAAGTTATCGGATTTTGCCTGAGACAGGAAACTTTTTTCAATCGATGACATTGTTTCGCAGCGTTCCAGCGCTGTTGATTGGAGGGAAAGTAAAGTATGAAGATGGAGGTTGCAAATTTTCATCGTTTCAACGTCGTTGGTCTTCTGAACGATCGCTACAATTGTAAATGTGAAAATTTCTCTTTGGTGTTTTATATTTTCAGTCGGTTTAGTGCCTTTTCGATTGGATGGGATGGAAATTGCGGTGTGAGCCGACAGTCAATCGCTCCGGATCTGGCGAAATCCTTGTTCAAACACTTCTTCGGCTCCGGCAAATGAAATTTACTCGATCACTTACAAAGTTTTGACACACCGGGATTTCGGCTCTTCGGATTAATGCCAAACACAATAAATCACGAATCCGTTTTTGTCATCGTTTCTTTCGATCACAATATTTCTTCATTCACGAGAAAAAAAAAAAAAAAAAAAACAAAACAAAATATTATTCCGCTCCTCGACTGGCCGGGGCGAGCAGCGTACGAGCGAGCAAAAAGTTTCTTTCGAACGATCGTCAACACAGAAATATGTCATGCAACAAAAGCCTTTTCTTCGTACTTTCTACAATTAAACTTGCCATCGTATCTCGTCGCCACGAATCGATCGACTGTGTGCAATCTATTCGTGGTCGCTGCTACAGCGAATCGTGTACGGAAGATATTCGTGAACGGAGAGAATCTGATTCCGATAAAGCTGGACTCTTCGCGATGCGAAGCTGGCGCGATACGAATTCATAACAGAGCCGCGTGTACAGGTGTGATTTTACGAACGTATTTGGGGCGTTCACGTCGCGATAAGACGAGCGGTCTGTCGTAAAGGAGCGAGCGAGAGGAGGGAAGAGCAAAAGAGACGGAGAGAGCTCGCGCACGGTTGTAGTCGCAGCAGCAAAGTGCAATTGCGACGCGATGCACCGCTCGGACAAGCTCGATAAAGCGTTCCAAGTGGAACAACCCCGGGTTGGGTCAGACAGCAGCGATAAACGTTGTAAACGACTACCGAGGGAACTTGCCGCACGGATTATTCCTCGGAACTAATACTCTGATCAACTGGCCCGATTGCTCAGTCGTTAAAACACTTTTTATCATTTACTTTCCAACATTATCCAACAAATATTCTCTAAATAAACTCTAATTATTCAGCAGTAACGTTAATGCCGGGCGTTTCACACAAACTGCATCACAATTGCATTTTTCGAAGCGATAAACACGAGAAAAGTCAGTTCACTCAACAACCCTCTCCCTCGAAGGAGACAAACGAAATAAGTCAAAGAACTCTCAAGTTGGCACGACGATTTTTCTCTCACTACTGATTCATTGTTTCAACATCCTCACCCACCGGAATATGAGGATCGTCCACAGTCGAGACTGAGCCACGTGGTTAATCTCGTCGATCAATGACGCGCGGTCCGCGTTGCCCCGCGAGTCCTAAAAACCTCGATTTCGCTTGATTCAATCACTGATTCAACGATCGATGCTAAAACCGTAACGGACGGGGGCTCTTCGTGTGTGCGATTTGTTGTTCCGTGAAAATAGGAAAACGAATTCCGATCGATCGATCGATCGTCTTCGGATGACTGGAAGGCCGATTTCGAGGATCGCTAGAAACTACAAATCCGTCGACTCGCGCGAACGATTTTTTAGAGAAAAATGTTCATTCGTTCGCACGATCTCCCGCCCGAAGTTTCACGTAACGGCACATTCACCGAACTTTTATTCTCTCGTGGCCGAGTCTACTACTGAGAAACCTCAATCGAACGCCCCGGGAAAAATGCTCCAACTCCCGGAACTTTGCCGAAGCCGTATGACACGACGCGATCGCGGAGGATACGTGAGAACGAGAGAGGAAAAGGAAGAGAGAAGCGATCGACGAGCGGAGAGCGATGCTGCGCGTTTGAAGGGCCGCGCGCGACTGCCGGCTCGCCGATAACAGCACCCCGGATTTCGTGTCGAGCGCTTGCGCGCTCGCACGTACTCGCTCGCGCGAGTACGTGTTATGTAGAAATACAGACACGTGCAAGGGGACCGCGGCTGAGCAAAGGCAAGCAAAAAGGTGCACGAGGAAAGGTGATTTTGGATAACCGGAGACAAAAGTACCAGAAAATTCCTGCGATTTTTCCAGCCTCGCTGCGATCGAACTTCAGATTTCTTCCACAAACTCGAATTGACACACCGAACCAATTACCCAGAGTTTCAACGAGCGAACCCGAAATATCGAGGTATTTCCGCGTCTCCGCGTGTCTTTGGAACGAAATCTCTGCAAGCTCCAACACCTCCGCGCGTTCGAATTGCGGCACGAAATACAGCGCATATCGTGGCTACGTGATATGTCAGATTACCTGAAGATGAGAGTGCAGCGTAGCGTGCAAATGCGACTCGGCACCGAACTAAAGAGCCTGGGGAACCGATAATGGCGAAAATAAAACGAGGAAATAAAGAAAATGCGTTGCACTCAAAACGTGGAAGGCTGCTCGATATCGACCACAACACGCTTCTCGAGTTCCGTGTATTTTCATTCATGTGCGGACTGCATAATGGATATTTCCGGGACGGAATGTTGCCGGATGTTCTCACCAAAAACGAGCAGAGAGTCAAAACTTTGCGAAGTCAAATTTATTCCATTTGGAAAGCTCACCGAAACAAAGAGCCTTGGACACAACGGTTTTTCCAGTTTATCCAAAAAAATATCTTCTTTCGGCAATAAGTTTGTCAACTTTCGCAAAAATGACCTTCCTTTATGGTAAGCACCGTAAAAATGTGTTCGTGTGCCTGGTAAAAAAAATTGACATCGAGGAAAAGGAACCGAACAAAGTGTCGCGTCGCTTCCGCTCGGAATTTTTCTGTGCCCGAATAACCAAAATCCTCATAAGTAATCACTCCTTCCGCTCGTTCCGATTCACGCATCGCCGCGGATTTGCTTGACGGAGATTAAATTATTGGAGCTCGCGCGTCAGAGCCGAATATGTTGCGAGATGTTTGACTCCGTAAGACAGCTGCTCAAGAAAAGAAAGGCCCGGAATGCTTAACTCGGTGCAGCCTGGATCGTGCAGGTCGTCAATTCCGCAGGATAAAATCGCGGGTAACGTTGGACGAGCAGAATATCGAAATCTGTGGGAAAACGCATGTTCGGAGAAGCGTGCAAGTACAAAAGAGAGTGTCGGAGAATTTGCGTGGCTTATATATTCGCTGACGGGCGCTATCAGGCCCCCGCGCTTGGGGGTGTGAGTTCGGAGCGAGTGTAAATTGACATCGAGAGCGGAGCTTTCCTTCATGCACATTTCCTGGTGCCCGTAGAGCAGCCCAAAGCCACGCGGGGCTCCGAGTATTCACCGCAAAATTGACAAAACTCGATAGCCGACGCTCGATATTGCACTTTCGGCGTATCCGAATTATTCGCGACACCCGCAGAAAGGGCGCAATCAGTGTTCCGCCGGGGGATTCCAAGGTAACTCGGAGGTTCAAGCGGGCGGGCCACAGGAAATTTGCAAGTGATGGGAGAATCACGAAATCTATTCGGACTGACGGTAAAACGTGCACAAATGTTTCGATTTATTTCGGTCTCCATCGAAAAATTCGTGTAGAACCGTTCAGTGGAGTTGACACACGACGAATGAAGTGTGACACTCGCCTGACGAAAGTTTTGAGCTTCCGCACATTCGATGGAATTTCCGTATATTTGAGATGGTTGAATAAAATGCAAGATAAAAACCGCATATCACTGAAGCGTATTCGATTAAACCAGATTCGTAAATTTCAATTGAATTCTCGATAAATCAGAGCTTTTCCGGCTGGTGTCGGCTCGAAGTTTGAACCTGACGAGGCCACGAGAGGCTACTCGTTTCTGGCGTTCGACTCTTTTTTCTTCCATATACGCAGCGACCAAACTCTATTTCTGGCTAATGAAAATACTTCGAGCTCCAAGTATTTCAGCATCGCGGAGACTAAATTGCAGGTCGATCACGCTGAGCATAATCACACCGAAGGAGCGAGAGTCGAGAAAGGTGAGGCTCGCGCGGAGCGATATAAAAGATTGAAGAAATTTCAATCTTCGGTTCGAATAAAAAAGAAGATAAAAACAAAAGATATGCGCGTTAATATTGTGCGTTGGCGAATTTTCTCGATAGAGTAACTTTCGGTCGGGCTGATGGGAGGATTACCTGAACTTTGAATCCTCAGGGCCACGTTAATCCGTCGGGTTAGTCGGGTTAGGATATTACGGCGTGGCCGGTGAACAAACGACCAAGCTGACGCGCTTTTGCTTATCTCCGTGAATCTATGTCTATAGCTAAGCATGAAAATATTACTAATGGGAGGGGGGATAGCTAATGGGAGTGTGGAAGAAAACGGAAGCTGCGGTTGAACCGCACGTAGCGGCGGTTATATCCGCAGGCGGCGGCTGCATCGCGGTGTCGAGTATTAATCTCGCGTGGCTCTTAATCTTCGGAGAGGGAAAAGCAGAATCTCGGCAAAATACGGGAGAATTCAGCCTACCGGAGTCGCTCTTTCACGAGAGTGTTAATTAAATGAAACTTAATTAAGACGAAAGAGTTGGACTTTTGGGCGAGTACCTGGGCTGTGGCGGCGCTACGACAAAATTCGATTCCGATGGCTCGCCGCACGAACGAGTCACGCGGGGATGGCCTTCGCAGAAATAACGCGTCAAATTTGCGTTCGTTCGTGCGCGTGCGTCCATTTTCCCTCGAGATTTTCCTCAATCGGGGTGGAACTTGAATTTTTATTTCTTTTTTCACAACTCTCGATTGCTTCCTCGCCCTCGTTTATGTTTGCTTCGAACTCGGGATTTTCTTTACCCGCTCATTCCGCACTGTCGTAGGCATTCGCAGATTTTTTAATTCCCGTCCTCGCGCATGCAAGCTTCCGGGCATGTGCCAATTCCAACGAGAGCATCGCCTCGGTCGTTCCGCTCGCGGAAACGATTTTTCTTCAATTTATTGCGAAAGGGCAGGCGGACGCGGGTGTAGCCCTTTTTGTAATTTGTACTCCCGTTAACTCTTCTTCGTTCCCCCGCCCCCGCCCCGTGCGCTCCGAGAGTCTTCTGCAGCGTTTCTTTTATTTCAAAGTCTTTTCAACCCCGTGATATATCTCGATTCCCGTTTTATGCGATCATCTTTTACGTCTTCGGCGTCTCAACGGCTCTCGGAAAGTTCTCGAGTTCTCAAGAGACATTGTCCCAAGCCCGGTTTTATGCCGTGCACACATACGATCTCGCAGAGGCGTCGGCGCAAACAGCGGCGTTGTATGAATATATATGCGCGAAGAGTAAGCACGCGGAGTGTACGTCGAACCCGATACTTGTCCGGCAATGTCCGAGGATAAAATCATGAGGACAAATTCACGTCTGTTTTTACGCCCACGCTACAGAAACTCCGAAACTTTATGTGCAGCACTTTGGATTTTCGCGACGGTATCGATACCCCGAGCGATCCGGGTCGAGTGCTTTTATCGTCGGTCTCAAATCAAATTCAGAGCTTCGCGATAACGAAGAATTTTTCCAGCTATATTTATATTCATTGTATTCGTCAAACCGAGCTGGACGAGACCGCGGTTCGACTCGAGGTCGGAATCGAATCGTCGGGAATCACTCGGAAAGCAGCCTCAGAAGTTTATGCGAATTGGAAGCATTCGTGAAAATTCCTTTTGTACGAAGAATTTTTGTTTTTATGAACATTTTTTACCAAACTGTTGAGATTTTCAAATATTCATAATTATTTCCAGCTCCCATAGCTGCAACGGCAAGGATTCCGTAACTTTTTACTTTTATCGTCGCTACTATGGCTTCCTTAAATTTTTCTCCACCTGCGAGACAGTTTGCATCAGGAATTTCGAATCACTCAGTATGCATGAATTATTGAATAAAAATGTGGTGACGATGGAACCTCCATAAGCTCCCGTATGAATTTAACGATTTCTGAACTTTTAATTCTCCATTAAACGTTCGATAACCTGACCTGAAATTTCGCCAATTCTCGCGCACTTTAACTTTACTGTTATGGGAAATCAGTTATTTGCAGAATATTCGGGTTCGTGAGAGGAATACCTCAAGCACGAATCACTTGTTCCATTCAATAATAAGCGTTCAGCTTCGCATGATGCAGGATGTGGAATCGAAGTAGAGTTCGCAGGACGAAGACCAGCACAAAATCTATAAAGCATGGAAAACGAATTTGATCGACGGACGAGAAGAAACATAGAAAAAGTCACTACAAGTCGATGCACGGGGACGTTCAGCCTCGCGAAATGACACGTGTTTGGTCCTAAAAATAGTTTCTTTGAAGTTGCACCCCTTCGTGAAGGAACCGAGAAAAAAGGGGGGGGGGGGGAGAGATGGTGCAGGTAACACACAGAACAGGTGCGAAGCCACCGTGTGCGTCACTCGAACAACTTTTCCCCCACGTTCGTACACACACGGTCCTCCCCGAGTGCAATTACTCGTAATTGGGTTAGGTATCTCGAGTCCCTTGGGAGGATGATAAGAAAGGAGGACTTTGGACGCCCGAGCTGCTTCGAAACGAGCATAATCTCCGCAGCATCAATTTTGGTGGTTTCGAAGTCGATGATTATTCAAAAAATACTGGAAAATTGTTTTTTTTTTATTTCCTCCACTCACTGCTTTCCGGAGAAATCAATTCCGTTGGAATTTCATAAAACGAGCTCGCGAGAGCGGCTTGAAAAATACTAATTTTGTCGACAATGGGCGAGGGAAAATTTTTTGCGAACTTTTATTCCCGGATTATCGCGATCGACTGATCCCGTGAATCTTTTGACGTTGCTTCGAAGACACTCCGTATATTTCGCGCACAGGACGATGAATCGGATTCCCCTTTTTACTTGGAAACGGGACGTCGTCATCGTCATCTTGGTCGGGACGTTTCCGACTGACGCGGGTAATCCCGTGAGGTGGAAAAGCTCAACGACTCACATCGCACTTGCGTATTACTATGTCGACGTGTATTCTATTATGCAATGCGTTATATGGACCCTCGTAGACGGCGGAGGAGGGATCAGTCGAGGGTTCGTTGGATTGCAAAGAGATTGTACGAGGGCGAGAGAGACTGAACGCGATGTGAAAGCACTCGGGCACATTACATCGGTACGTGCGACGGTAAATATCTTGAAAATATACTCGATAAACTTTTTTTACCTCACAATCCAACGCTGATTCCGATACAAGATGAAATACATATTTCGTACAAATGTGCTCACGCGGGAAACAAAGTATTCTCGTATTTCGAAAAACTTTGGGTTTTCAGTCTCTCTTGTCGCCGCAGATCGAAATATGTGAGAAAAATCATGAAAATTCAGAGATTTTGCACATTTGGAGCAAAAAGTTATCGAAGGATATGGTTCAAAACGAGCTTGGATCGAATCCTACCGAATTTTCGAACAAAAATGCTTGTTATGGGATACTGAAAACGACGGAGGCGCATAAAAATTCTTTTCCACGCGTGGATATCGATCCTTAACATCCGATTACGAATAATTTATTGAATAGAGACGAACGGTTGAGCGCGACAACTTTTGGAATGAAATAATCTTAGCATCGATACACACGTTGGCGCAGAGCGATCGATCGCGAACGTTCCTTGGTTGAGAAGATCCGCTATCGCGATGGGGATAAGGATTGACAAAAACTGGAAACGCAAATAAATGAAAGGAGAAAGGTGCATCCCTGTACGAGTGCATCTCTACAGAGTCCTGTATATACGTCGCTATGTAATGTGTGCAACGCTCTGAGGAGGGAAACTTCCGCCCGAATGATGAAAATCTCAGCTGGGGCGTGATGAGAAGCCGGGCTTAGCGCGCATGAACGAGCATCAGTATCAGTTGGGTACGTATATCGAAGACTATAGCGCTTGATGCTGCTGTTGCCAGTGGCTCGATGTGCATGCTACACGTCGATCATATTAAAACCGCCTTACACTCGGTCTCGCAATTAAATTCCCTGGCCAAGGATAAACTCAAAGCGCAGGTTACATCGAAATTACGGACTCGTACATCAGGCGGCAAAAATAATGAAAGCAATCTCGAGCACTCGCACGGAGAAAAAGAATTCGTTTTGTATCGTGGAGGAATATATTATTTTTCAATAATTTTCAAAGCATTTAGCCACCGATTACAAAGAGGATAGTTTTTTTTTGAATTTTCCTATTTTTCGGCCTTTGGATTCTAAACAGCTTTATGCGGATAGCAAAAAGTCGTGCACGCGTGAGAACTATATTTCGTTTTGGTCTCGAATGATGACGCTGAAGTTTGCAACGGTAGAGTCCAACGAAATTATCTAAAAAAATTCTCCAATAATTTCAGTAATTCTCCAATTTCGTTCTATGTCGAATTTGCAATTCATCGTTTTTCAGCTTGCACCGATACTTCGTGAAATAAAAAATTGGTGAAAGGCAAATGTTTTTTTCGTTCATTTCGTTGGACTCCGCAAACTTCAGCGTCGTCTCGAATGTTATTCATCGCGTCAGACTAGCACTTACTGATGAGTGGAAATTTATTGTAAATCACAAATTTTCACTGTCAGCACAGTAAATTCTATTATTCAGATTTTTATTCATATTCATATTATTATTATTATTATATTCATATTTTACAATATGAACATTTGAAGTGACTGAAAAGATTTTTGACTATGCTTAAGAGAAAAAGACTCTTGAGTCTTTTGAATAAAAGGCATGGGTATTGGTCTTTTTATTATGGTGGAAAGAACAATTGTTATTACTGCTCTTGGAATTAAGTTAATAATGCTCTTCGGCCTCGTTTTCTCCGTGTCCTCGCGACGAAATAATGCACAGGCAGCTGGTTCCTCCTTTTTATGAAAATATATTGGTGTTCGTTTGGTTTACACTTTTGAAAATGGGGATGAGAAGTCGGGGATGATACGAGGCTGGGATATCGATTCATCGGAGTACGAGCCACTGAAAAATGTCTGTCATCTTGAATTAGTTTGGGGAAAAGATTGGAAAGAGTAACTTCTCGGCTGGAAGGAACTTGAATCGATTAGAACACGATCCGCAAGAGAGCGGTTTCAAATAATGTGTTTATAACTCAATTTTGCACAGTGCGAGAAAAAAAAAACGAGTGTGTCGCACGTACATCAAAGGAACTTAGCTTCAAAGCAAATGTAATTTCAGTAACGCCTGTTTAACGACTGTTCAACAAGGTGACTAGCCAAGGAAAACACGCCACGAAGCGTCCAGGACGCGTCGTCTCCGGGTCCGTTCCAATTGCTTAACTGATCCAAGACAGCGAGAAGGGGAGACGCAAAGAAAATAGCGAGAAGAGAGATCGTACGGAAGCCGAGGAGTGTAATTGAGATACGGAGCTGCAGACCGTCGGAATGGACCGAAAATCTTTCAGCTTCCATAGATTCCTCGATTTCGTGAATCCCCGACAGATTTTTCGCCGCAACGGTATCTGCAGACTCGAAAAAAAAAATGTCTTCGGTTACTTGAACCGTGTTAACTCCGAGAAAGATTGAGAGAGAGAGGAATCTGCGAGCGGTATTAGCAGGCCGGTCCAGCTCGTTTTTCGTCGGGGACTAAATAACGAAGCGGAATCTGCTTTGGCAGGCTTTCTAGCTCAGCTGCCACATTAGCCAACGTTAATCCGGAGACTTCTCCAACGTGAAATTATGCCTGACAGTTGTGACAGGAATTTCGCGTCTCGTGCTCTCCCTGTGTTCCTATTATAATTACGTAGTTTATACAGTTTATAGATATGCGAGAAATACACGTTGGGAATATAAGAGAAAGAGAAAAGGCTTTTGAATCAAATATGGAGGAGAATAGGCGAGCGTCAAAACGCGGAGGGAGAAACTCGCTTTTGTGTACTAAACGTGTACAGTTAAATTTACGGATGTTGGAAAATACGTGTTCTATGTGCGCGTCGTTTCGGTCTCCAACTCCTAAATTCCTCGGATCAAAGGATTTGTATTTTACCTTCTACACGCATTCCCCGCGGTATTCGGCCTTTTCAACGTATCCTACGAGTACAAATACGTGAGCAATTTCATGGAAAATCGCGTTCCCACGGAACGGACTGTACATCTCCGTATAACATGCACATCCGTCAGCTCTTTTTTGTTTTCTTTTTTGTTGAAATGCATAAAAGGATGACTACGATGATTTCCCTGGGGCCCCCGCATGCGCGGGAGCCCCCAGTCTCCGGCCTTCCTCCCAACTTTTAACGTTGATATGTTCGGTTCCCCATCGTCAGCTTTTTTCTTTTTGTTTTCATACGAAACTTTCGCCGGAGGAAACAAACATAAACTCGTTTATCAGCGAATTATCCTCTCACGTCAGGCATTAACGGCTGATGAATTCGTCAACGCGGAAACAGGTTCCGGTATAATTAATCGGATTACTCGAAAAACCTGCTGACAAAAGACTCGAGATTTTCATTGCTGGCGCCACTCGGTTCAATCCTCATCTCCCAATCACTATTTTTTCCAAAAGTTTACGAATTTTCTTCCAATCAGTACAGAATTGTTAAGGTAGTTCATGCACGAAACGATTCTCTCAAGAAAGTCTTGAAATTTACACAGAGTTTGAATGGGTAGTCGACTGACACACGCGTCCAATTTAAAGGGTTCGTCCTATCGTTTATTGAGATAAACGCGTTTAAATATGAGGAAAAATACACAGGATTCTAGAGACTGTGCGTAAAAAATCGTTTATCTTTCCACATAACGAAATGAACGCTGCTTACGAAGTTTGGGAAAAAGTACACAATAACAATGAAGTATATAACGAAGGTCTGGGAAAAAATTCGAGTCTTACTAGTAATACAAATATACGAGGTTAAAAATCGGTAACGAGCACTCGTATATAACCTCAAATTTGCTTATTTCGGCATTTCGTTTTTTCTTTACTTGGCTCGTTCAATAAACGGCTTGTAATTTCATTCGCCAAAAGATAAGTTGAAAAAATGTATCCGCAATTTCGAATTAACAGCTCTGACATTAATTTAAAGCGATGATATTTTTAATGAGGAAGTAAAAATCGATCCAATTTAGCCACCCATGAAATACGATCCTTCGGGCATGATCTACCTTAAAGGACAAAATAGATTCTGTTCGATTCTAAACGACACAGCGCGGCGATCGTCACGCGCGTCGTCTAAATTCACGATATAAACACGCAACATTTTATGGACTCCCCATTACTGGGTAAAACTGCATTTATACATTATTACGACGACATTATGTTTGGTGTTATACAGACAGAGTCTATTCATTGGAAGTTGAATCGATTCGAGTTGCAGGAGGCATACGGAATACAAAGTTTTCTCCCGAGTCTCGAGAGTTATCGAGAGCGTATAAAGTGCACTTTGGGTGTAGTACACGGAGCGTTCTGTACAGTTCGCTTTGCTGCACTGATATGCTGCCGCTCCGCATGTTTTGTTCTATATGCGGCCGTTGGATGCATCGGTTTCCGTTGCATCGATCGAGTGTCAGCGTATATTCATGTGCGTCATTCATATATGAATACACATAAATATGTAAATACACACAGAAAAGGTGAGAGGAGAGAAAAAGTGTGAGTTTGCGCGTTTGTGTGTGCTCGTATAGAGTCGCGGGGTGCTCGCGCTCTTTACGACAAAAAGGGACCCCGACACGCTCCTCGTAACTCAATTTGCGCGAATAAATCCGCTGCCTATAAAGGGAGCAACGGTGTAAGGCACATGAGGCAAAGTCCGACGTAATATGGAGACGGAAGGAGGAGCCTCGTCGGAATAAATCGGAGCGGGAGCCCACCGATGTTCCGGCCGAATGTTATATAGGAGCTGAATCTTTACGGTCATTTTAGTTCCGCAGTTATGAAGAAAACTTCTCGAGACTTGCTTGATTCTTTGGAGACTCGATGAAAAATGTAAATCCGCTCGTCAGATTGTTTTTCGAATCCTGCTCGTGCTTGGACAAGTGTATGAGGAACGAGGAAGAAAAAAATCGACTTTCCAGTTGGAAGAGTATCGTGAGATATTCAAGAGAAATTTCAAGCGACGCTATTTTCGATAAACTCGACGTAAACCGTCCGGGATCATTGAGACGAAGATTGAGAAATCGGTAAATTAAACTTGAAGCAGAAAGCCCTCGTCAATTATCGGAGGGATTTGAGGTCCGAGCGTCTAATTGGCAGAAAACCGCGGAACTAACCAGCAGCGGGACCGAAATCCAAAGCGAAACCCATCAATATCGTTGAGTTCTTGGCCAAGGGAATTTGCATCGTCTGAGCTCGAGGGATTGTCTCTCTTTGTGGTTCGAATCCTAATCTCGGGGCTTAACAAAGTGTATCCTCGCGGCGTAGTTAAGGAAGCATCGGGAAGAGCGCGCAGTCGAGCGAGCAATTTGCCTCGATTATCCGTCATCGGGGGGTGTGGTAATGCAGGGGGGGCACCGATGTAGTATACACAGACATTCTTCAAATTCCACCGAGGAGCAGGCTTAAGGAGAAAGGGGGGGGGGGGGGGGGGGGGGGAGTTTGAGCGCACTGGTGGAAAATCAAGATGGATCAATCGGCAGGCTGCTTATTTTTATTTTCTTTCGACCGCTAGCTCCGTACACGAAGAGCTCGCCGAAGTCATCCCTCGAGTATCGTGTAACGAAACTGTCGAAAAAGAAGGGCGATAGAAAGGGCCAGGAAAAGAGGACCCGAGAGATTTCCCGTTGGCGTTTCGAGGGCTTTCTACCGGTGGTTTAACGCACGGGAAGAATTCTCGAAGCGCAAGCCTGCCAACCACGAGCCACCGGTCGTGGTCCGTTCGGGAATGTTGTGCTTCACTTTGCACAAACTTTCTCGCCCTTTCGCTTCTGCATACCGTCGTTTCTCCGTCCCTCCGAGTCTCTCTGTTCGAGCCCTCGTTTCAGATTCGAGTCATGCCGGTGCCGAGGCTTCATTAATTAATAAACAGCCCCGCGTCGACGTTCTCGGCTAAGCCGAAAGCCCGCACCGGCTCCTGGATGAAGGAGCATCGGGAAAGTTGGTACACACAGCGGTTTCTATAACTCTGACTTTCTCTCCCGTTCCCTTCGCCTCGTTCTCTTTGGCAGTCCCTTTGCCCCCGCGCGCCCCGTTTCTCCTCGTCAGCGGAGCTGTGTATTTCTCCTCTGCGTTTCCCGCAGCCCGTTCCCTTGCGATTCGACAAGTTCGAGGTTCGAGGCAAGGGCTCTCGCAACTGCCACTTCGTAGGGCGCCGCTCGCGCGGAACGCGGCATTCGCGAATGATAATAATCGTCAATAGCGGCAACCGTCGAGAAACGCAGACTGAATTCGAAGCAGTCCGCGCTGGACTGGCATAGCTGTATTCGTATAATACTCGAGTCTGCGTTGATTGAAATGCGGTAAGAGCTTTAGAAAATCGGGAATTCGAGCTGACGATGCCCCCGACTCGCTTCGACTCCTCGATACGCGCTTGCCTCCGCAAATCCAATGAATTTTTAACTCCGCCTACGCGTTTTTATGGATGTCATTCCGCGTCGATCGCTCGCCGTTCTTTCGACGCTGTTTAACAATAATTACACACTCTTTCGCTCGCCAGTTTACCGAGTCAACTACGCTGACCTGGAAAAAGCCGGCAATAATCGTAAATTCAACGCCAAGATTTAAGAGCTGATATAAATTTTTCCTGCAATTCAGTATCTTTTCTCCAGGGACAACAAAACAAGGTGAGCGTATCTTGCGCGCAGGGCTCAACGAACCTCCGAGGGGAGAATATTAAAAGTTCGCCTTATCCATAGCGGAGAGATAAACACTCGTAAAAAAAACGTTGTCCGTAGGAGGAACTCAAAGGCTCGTGCGATAACAGAAATGAAGATATGTTGTGATAAAAAAAACAACGGTAACGGGGGAGGGGACAGCGGGATTTTCGAAGGAAAAAGGAGGGGAAAATTGAACGAAGATACATCGCATATGCGCAGGGAAAGAATAAAAATGGATTGAGCTCGTTCCAACCACTTGGATCTCGTTCCCCAGCTGTACAACCAAAGCTCGGGCGAATAATATTCTTCCAGGCTTATTTCGACCCCGCATATATACGAGAGAGTTTCGGAACAGCGAGCCTCGAAAAATTCGTCCATACACGCGCGAGCTTTCCGAACGGAGGTTTTCCTCCTCGTTGGAATCATCGAGCCAAAAGTACAAAAAAATAGTTAAAAACGAAACTAAACACGTGTGTTGCCTGTAATCAGGGAGGAACTCCGCGGTCGAGCGCGGATAGCAGCGCTCTTGTCCACGTGGCGGACAATGGATTTGGCAATTGCGGAGAGATAAAAAAGAAGCGAGGAGCGAGCTCGAAAGGCACTAGGAGAGGTAGAAACTCGAGTTGGAATGGAAACCAAAGTAAAAAACGAGAGAGGCGGGAGGACAAAAACGCGGTTAGAAAAAGGGACGGAAAAGTATAAGGACAGGCAAGGAGGAGGCCGAGCACGAGAAAGACAGAGCGAGGAAGGGGTGAGCTTGAAATCGATAAAGCAAGATGGCGGTGGGACAGAGAGTGCCGCAGAGTACCGCAGCCAAGCAAAACCTGCACACACCGCACAAAATTATCCACATGAACTTCCTATAACCGTGTTACCGCGATATGAACGCTCGTTTTACACTCCAACTCCTGTTCATAACTCTTTTTTCTATATCGGTGCATCCGGAGCTCGTGCTAAAGGATTCTCTTCGAGACGAACGATCCGAGGAGAGAAACTTGGAGAAAAAAAACCTCCAAGCTCCCAATGAAATTGAACGATGAAATATCGATCAGCTGCTCATCGTGGAAACACCCCACGAAATTTCCACTTCGAAAAGTTCTCTACGAAATATTCCAATCCCCAGGGACTTTCGACTCGTTGTTTCGATTAATAAAAATAAACTATTTCAAAAGTTCCATTCTCGCACTCATCCGCGCCACTACAAATATCTCCTGCGGACGAAAATCACTTGGTTATTGAAATCGCAAAGTCGGAACGTGTCCGTGCTACGCGACGAAACACAAAGTTTTACACACAATTCCGAGCGTTACGAATAAGCCCGCTGTCTGATCACACCTCGACTCTTGCTACTGCGGCGTTACTTTTGTTTCAGAACACCTGCCGCCGCGCTCTCTCCTTCTGCCTTTTACAGTTACAGAACTCGACGTCCCTTCCCACCCGAGTGCAGGACTTAACCAGAGAACTCTCCGTCGCTAATGAACTCGAATAACTTTCCTTGACGTTGACTGTACCGAAATAACTCTCGACTCCGCGCTGCTCGCTATTACTGCTCAACCCCTGCGATCCTGCCACAATTGTTTACAGCACGGAGTCGCGCACGCGGTACGAGGAGTTAAACAGAGATCTTATTAAGCCGTTGACGCACTGTATTTCAGCAGGAGAATATTTCAAAAATCGCCTCGCCTCCGAGCTTCCGATTCAATGTCAACTTCATTTGGCACGCATTTCAAAGCCCTTCGCCGCGGACGTTGTTGCAGTCAGCGTGATTACCGGACGAAGCTGAAATTTCGAGAGAGGCGCCGACGAGTAAGAATTTTCATTGGTCTTGCGATACTTTTGAAATCCGATTAAACAACGTCGACGATTGCTGCCTCCTGAAGGATCCTCCGAACCTCGAATCATACTGAAAATTCAACTGGGAACGCGTATATCTCGAAGCTCTTTCCTTTCAGAATTCTTCAAAGCAGGAATAAGAATCCTGGCGACTAAAACAGGCTCTGAAATCGTCGAGTCAGCGCTCGCTTCCTGAGGAAAGTTTCAGCCGAGTACGGATTTTGAGGCAACGATTTTTTGCGTCGTTAATTCACCCACGGAAACTCGGAGTCCGGTTCCTGGTACACGGAGAGAGAAAAAATAGTAAGAATTACTATGCTGCCATGGTATTGGGGTTTTATATCGCCCATTTTGAAGGTTTTTACCAAAAACGTTGTAATTTCCAAGTCAATTCCGAACGAAAATTTTTAAATTGCCTATTTTGCTGTGACAAAGGTTTAAACTGTGCTATTTTTTCCAACATACTTCACCGAGGAAACGTTGTAAAATTTATGTTGACTCGATGATTAACTCCGTCAAGTACAATTATTATATCCTTTTGCTATGCTTAATACTGTTTTCACAATTGAAATTTACAGTTGAACATAGTAAAATTTGAGGAGCTCGAACACAAGCATCGATCATACGCCAAAGTGTTTAGAAATTTACTGTGGTAAATAACAGAATTTCATTCGCAATTGTACGATAACATGCCGATATACATGTGTGCCGATGTATTTATTTTGACATCACACATCAATTTTCATCGAGTCGCTTCACAAAAATAACTATGTATTTTCGTAAGAATTAATAAATATTACGACATAGAACCCTACTCCTACGGCACCATAGTATTTTTTAGTGAAATTTTCTCTCCGTGTAGTAGAAATTCTTTTCTCATAGGAGAAAATATGAATTTCAGTACCGAGTAGAGGAAAGGAAGCTAATTTGGAATACAAAAAAACGTGTACAATGCTATCCCAAATTAGCTGCACTTACTCTATCAAAGGTCGTTGCGAGTGTCCAATATTTTACCTGATTTTTGCTCCTTGGACGAGCGCACACCATTCTTTGATAATTCGTGGAGTAAACGGTATGAAAAAATGTGAAGCGAGAAGTAAACGGACACCCTGTACGAGGAAAAACGACGGGAGGACTGGCCCGAGGGCTCCGTTTCCGAGGAGCGAATCGGTGGAAGCGCAGGAGCGGCCGATTCTCCAGCACTTCCTATTTTCATATCCTCTGGCAGACCACAACGGCTTTCCGAACATTTCGTTACAGGCTTTCCATACAGCTGAGCCACACCGCGGGGTCTTTTACCGTTGGCATCTGTATGCGTTCGCCGCCGTCTTATCGATCAGCGACGACTATTTCGGGCTGTAGAGCTCGAGAGGAATAATGAACGCGGGGATTCTCGATACTCGTAGCAAGTCGCAGTCTCATTTTTTCCTACATTGGGAGCAGTACACAATGGAGCGAGGCTTCGGTAGGACGTTGCTGGCGCTTTTTATAGCGTCGCGCGTCTGTCTTGTCTAGACGCGAAAATGTGTCAATATGTAACGAAGCTACAAAAAAGAGTATTTTACTGTTGAAATTTCGAAGGGACTTTGGCCCGTTTGAATCGTAAGTAAGAACGCTCTTTCTCCGCGCACAAGCTTTTTCATCGTGGGCTAACGCAAAGATATTTACAAGCGTTTTTCAAGCGTCCAGACAGAAACCATGAGGATTTTTTACTGGCCCTAGTCGCATAAGCTGAAAAGTTCTATCGTCAGGCAATTCGTTACTCTCACCGACGCGATCGTGATAACCCTTCCCTGGCTCCCTCTCGCTCTCCCTTCCTCTCTGGTTTTCCTCCCCACGGAATGTATACGCGATACGAGTCAAGGTCAGCTTGCAAGCGACGTTTGCACTCGATACCTACATCCCGTCTGAATCGTTTAGCCGATTTACGAGTTAGAATTCGATCGAGAAACTTTGTGAGGCGGAGCGCGATCAGCGATTCCTTCAATGTTCCCCTCCCCCTCGAAAATACCCGGATCAATAATCCCCTCGAAAGATAGTGATCATTCTGTGAGAATATTTTATCGAGTCGTTGAGATTTAATTCGTATCAAGAGTACTTGAGCTTTGATCTCGTATGGAAGATCCGACGAAGGGAGCAGAACGCGAAATGCGCTTATTCGTAAAGTCCATTTGGTCGCTGCGAGCAGGCGTTGTCAAAAAAGTGCACTAATGAGATGAAATTAAAGGGATAATCAACTCTGGAGCTCCGACTCCTGCTGAATCGAATGAACCTGCTTTCGTAGTTTGCACGTGTCCCTCGAGAACCTGCTCCTTCGTAGATGTTTTGCCCAGTTTCCATCGCCCTGCCGCGCTCCTTAATCGTCTTTTCTATTTTGTTTTAACCTCCACGTACGCTACGTCACAGTGGCTACGTGCGAGCGAAGTATGAGAAAGAGGGAAGAAGAAGGTGGGAGGAAAAGTGAATTTGAATAAATGGCAGTGCAGCGGTACACACAGGAACAGTGTCGTTGGAGTTTTCACGTTTTTCGGCACAAAGCGAGAGAAACTGGGCGAAAGGATCACAACCGAAAAGGACCCTCGCTGTAAGGCGCGAAGGTCGCCATCTCCTCTCTCTCTCTCGGTCTCTCTATTTCTGTCGTTGGCTGGCTCGGGAGCCCGAAAATCCATAACCACCCTCTACTAAAACACTCTCAACTCGGCTGCCTCGGTTCTCCCGTTGAACCCCGCCGGAATAACGTTTTGCACGCGTTTCAGGGCACTGCGCTTGCGCCTCCGCGCCCTCCCTCCTTCCCAATGGGTTTTCGCGTATATATCTCACCTGCCCCTGCCTCGGCCCGCAGTGAAAACCAAAGAAAAGGAAACGCTCGGGGCCGAGAGGGACCGGGACGATGGAACGGGCTCCGGGGCAGCACGGGAAGGGGAACGAGCTTAATAGCGGCCAACAACCACGCCGAGAGTTCCTCCTCTCCATCGTGGCATTGCCCGCGCTGCTGTGTAGCAGCACGACTTTTCTCCTTCTTATAATTGCGAACATTCCTGCCCGCTTAATGTCGAGCCATTCGCACAGGTGCGCCGATACCCGAGCACGAATCGCGGCCACACATCCGCGGACGCACTCATCCTTTTCCCCGGTTTAATAAAACCCCCCACGCTTCTTATTATCGAACTGCTAATGGCGGCGCTAATTATTTTGCAATTATACGGAAGCGGCTCGCATCGTTTACGCTAGGTTGCGAGCGACTGCGTGCCGTCGAGAAAGAGAGCTGCGAACGTTTCGAGAACCTCGCATTTTCCATCTTCTCCCACCAAACAAATGGGCCGCTGGGCGTGCAAAAAATTTCGATTGGGAGCCAACAATCTCATTGCTATTGGCACGAAATGAAAGCTCCCTTGACCGCCGTGCTGAAACACTTCCGTACACTCCATTCGAAAAAGCATCGAAAACGCTGCCGAGCCACGACTCGACGGCATATATTTTTCATTATTTCATGCTGCTGCAAAAAACCGTCGATAATGATGAAACGAAGTGAGCGAATCTGCTCGCTTTTACGGAATCACTCGAGAACCCCCTTTTTCTTCGGAGCTCGAGCATCGTCGTCGTTCGGTTTTAAAACTAGTTCAACTTCACGGAAATTAGTTTTACACGTTTTCGCGCATGCGAATACGGGAAGGAGATCGTGTTTCGTGAGAAAATATGTTCCACACGAGTAGTGAGCGGGTTGCACACCCTTCGATTCGGAACCCAGTTTCTCCGGATTCAAGTGCACTCACACGTGTCCTCTTCTTGAAAATAACGAACCGCAGCCTGCCCACGCGCGTCGTTCGCGAAGTTCACGATGAAGGACGTCGAGCACTATCGATTCGTGTATATATTAATGAAAGTGCGAATGCATATTCGCATGCACAAAAAAAAAAGAAGAAAAAAAAATTGAACGATTCGGTGGGCAGGGTCAGCCTCGAAATTCAGTTATCGACCTACATTCGGATCCTCGAGTTATTCGTTTTGTTCTCTGCTTTCAAACTCGAACTTGTTATCAAGGCGAAATCCATGAGGATACAAAAAATATAAAACTCCACCAAAATTTCCGATCTCGTTAGTCGAAACACGGAGCTGCCTCGGCAGCTCTCGCGCGTTCGTCGTAATCACCGAGAACTTCAACAACTTTTGGTGAAACATGAGGCGGGGGAAAAAAAATTGTCGATGTATCGAGCGTCCCGTATGAATAAAAGCACTAATTAATCAAACCTTTTGCGCCGTAGCTCACACACACACACACACACACGCGCGCACTCGTTGAATGCACTTTGTGAAGCGAGCGCCGCGAGAATCGGAGGGCAAAAGTTCGCGACGTACTCGAATCAACGTTCGCGTTGCGCGTCGTAATAACTTTTCGAGTGTAAAACTCCGCGCGAGAATACAAATACGAGCAAGGGGAGCGAGGAGAGCCTGGACTCGGTAATTTAAACAAAACTTTTCAATCCCGTGAACGCGGCTCTCCGGGGGGCTAAAAATAGCGACTGTAAACACCTTTTAAGAATGATAAGCCGCGCTAAAATATCCCGAAACTTCGGTCGGCATATTGTGAAACTTGCTTGATCTCGCAAGCTCCAATTCCGTCGAAAATCGACTCCGAGCAAATCGAATTTACGGCAAACTCGACATTTTTCTTCGTTTCTTTGGCACTAATGAAAAAAGTGAAAGAACCCATAATAATGCCTCAATCTAGTAAATCCGAAAGAAATTCCAACCGCCGGATGCGACTGCAGAAGAAAAAAGTGAAAAGCCAACGGAGCTGCGATGAGGGTATTCGAGTTTGGCAAACGCAGGAATTACGAGAACCGAAGTATCCACTCACCGATTCAGGACGCCGTGAAGTCCTTCATGACGTACATCTTCCGTGGTCCGTAAGCAACGCAGTAGCACCGCACGAGCAGCACAATTACTGAAACAAAGGTCGTACGAACAATGTAATTAATGGGATATATATATGTGCTCGCATGTAGGGTCGCGTGGATATATACAGAGATAACGAGGATGCTGTGAGATGAGCGTTTCGACCCTGAGGCTCGAGAGAGCGGAGCAGCCTCCCTCCCCCGCCTCGCGTGTGTGTCTCGCAGTCTGCTCTTTCTCCCTTAACTCGTGGATGGATGAGAATCGAATAATAATACAGAAGAGAGGCGCCGGGGGGGGGGGGGGGGGGGGGGAATCAGAGGAAGAAGGAGATGCGAAGAGCTCGAAAGCAGGAAGGGAAAGAAACGAGACGATGGTAAAAAAGGGATGGAGAGAAAGAAATTGATAAAAAAAACAGAGACAAAAAGAGGTTGGAAAAAATAAAAGTTTTCGCGTTTCGACCCTCTTCTTCGTTAACGACGATCGTGCTCATCTATATTTGTGGTTTCTCTTCTCGGTGTACGTGCACCGGATACACAGACTCGGCCGCGAGTCCGCAGGCCGCCGCCTCGTCTTTGTATATTTATAAGCAAATGTGTGCAGATGCCTGCGAGCCCCCGAGGAACGACTTTGTCTTGAGGATTCGTGCGAATGTGTGTCGCGCGGATGATGCTGCGGGGATAAGCGAGTGGAGATACGCGCACGCACCGAGCGAGATGACGAGGAGAACTTTGGGGAGAAATAAAAGAAGATGGAGGACGAAAACTGCGATATGACGAAGGGGGAGAAGCGACAGATACATCGGCTTTTTACATCTAAATATGCATGTACATAAAGCGATTGGTGAGAACGAAAAGGGCGCGCGGAAGCCGCGGGAGCGAACGACCTTTGCGCCGCTTCGAAGACCGACCGGGACTGTGCAATGCTCCGGTTGCCAAAGGGTCGAAGATTCTCTGCAAGGGGTTGTTTTCGTGCGTGAGGTTTGCGCGGTTTATACAGACGGGGGAAGGCTCCCGCATTATTCCCCGGCTCTCTCTCACTCCCCAGCCTCATCACAGACGCTCTCGAGTGGTCGATGCCACGATTGGAGAGCCTCGCCTCTCAACTTTCGACGGAGATAGCCCCGTCCATGGGGACCCGGATGGTGGAAGTAATTCCGTTTCCCATTCAACCTGTTCCGATGCTTCGAGTGTCTTTATGCTTAATCTCTTCGTAATACTCGCCACAGATACTTTTTCCGCCTCCTTCCCCGCGGCCCTTTTCTCATTCGATCCGGAGCTTTTCATCGGAGAACGTCGCATAAGCGAGCAATTCTGCGGGACGTTGAAGTCTGCAACGCTCAAGCCCGACGAAGCGATGTAAAAAAACTCTCCGATTCTGGTAATTCTATAATTTTGTTCCCTACCTAATTTGCAGACGATTGTGAGGTACAAAAAGAGAGATAAAGGTGCGCAAGCAAGGAAACCGAGGCCCACCGAGGTGTCCGGCGCTCCAAATTTAAGGAGAGAAGTCATCGATCACGGAGATAAGAGTTAGGAGCCGACTGGCCATCGACTGGAGCGCACAAATTAATACGGACCCTCGTGCGAATAATGCCGACTCGAAACGAAAGTAAAAGAAAGATCACTTTTCGTAGCAACGATCTACCGAAGGATTGGAGTCCATGGAAGGACATTTTTTCATCTGAAACGAGTGGAAATCGTCGTCGACGTGTCATTTTTCACGCGTATTGTCAAGCAAGTCATCGATCGCTGAAAGGGCGAAAATTTCGAACGATTGTCGTCAGCGTACCAATAAGAAATGGAAGAAAAAGAAAAACAAGATTCTATAGCGTCAATAAAAATAGAGAATATACGGAATAAATATTGATTCTTGTCCGATTGTCATTTCAAACGTTATTGTTTAATTATTCTATGCCTCTGTATTTCGTGAAATAAAAAATGTGCGAATTACAAATGTTTTTGTTTTCATTAAATTCGTTGGACTAAAACGTTGCAAACTTCAACCTCGTCCGCTCATAATAATGAGCGACTCGCTCAAAAACAGATTTCAACGCTTTCGTGCGGAGCCATTTTGATACGGAAAATCGGCTTTTTATGATCGCAACGTTTCGACTCTCACCCCTTGAAAATGTTGGGAACAATTTCCCGTTCACTGTTATATCCATCGCATGTGAAAACTTTTGAGAATTCATTGATTCGAGCGAATTTCGGGGCATTCCAATGATTAATTTGTCACTCGCAGAATACCGTGGAGATATTACCCTGCCGCGAGGATATACGAGATACATGCTCTTACGCGGTTTATGGACATGATGCAGAACTCGTCTCGTAGCGGGGATAAGGGTCGTGAAACTGGCACAAAACCACTACAGTGAGCGAAACGTCAATTCGAGAGGCTCCTGTACTCGGAGCATAAACAGTGCGTCGCAAAGGTGACGATCCAAACGGGCAAAGCGCGCCTGGTGGATCACGCGGAATCCCGAGAATTTTTCGACCCCCTTTCTCGCTCGGAAGATCGTCCGACGAAACAACGATTAATTGGTTACACGAGCGAGTCGCCGAAACGAGTGGCTGCTCGCGCTCGCGGGAGGTCTTTTCACGGGGCCCAGGATTGGCTCGCGGTCGTGAATTTTCATCTCGCGCTAACGCAACGTCGACCATCCAACCGTTCCGCGACGTGTTTTACCCCGCCTTAAATTCCCGGCTATCGCGAGTTTGTGGCATCTTCAAATGCGCCGAATGGAACGTCCTGTAGGGATCGACAAACGTGCGCACAAACATTTGCAGCCGAGTATAGTCATCACCGCAGTGGCAATTTTGGGTACAGTGAATGGTAGTGGCTGCCCACATCGCAGCAATTATTTAGATTGCCGCGTGTCGAGTGTTCTCGCGTTACCAAACCCACTTCCATATCATTCATCTTGCAGGGGATTGCATGTCGCTCGGGCATACGTTTGCCCGCTTTTTCCGTTCGGGATTCGTCGACGGGATTCGTCGAGGAGGGGGGGGGGGGGGGGCAGAAATTCGATATGACGCCGAATTAAAACGAGTGGGTGAAAAAAATCGTGGAGAGAGTAAATTGAGCGAAAGCGCACAACAAGCGAAGGAATCAGGATGGGAAAAAGGCGCGGGGCAAACGGCGTGGAATCCTGGGGGGGGGGGGGCTGGAACCCCGGAGCCTCGTCATAAGAAGTTCAAGTTCGTAAGTAAATTTCGTGCTCAAGATGTGCCTGCATTGAGGCTAATGGATTTTCATTCTTGGACGTGAATTTACAGAGATTTTCTGAGCCTCGGAAAAGTCGCGACGAATATCCGCTTGTAGGTCAACTTCCCTGCGCCGCATGCGATGGAACACACTCGGAAAAATTTCCTCGACAAACTGGCCCGCTCCCCGGGGATGCTTTTTATGAAGAGTTCCTCGTTCCATTAAGTCGGAAGAAAGTCAAAGGCGGTAAGACGACGAGGGCGTATATTAGATGAAAAAAGGAAACCGGGAAGAGAGGAAAGTGGAAAATAATAAAGCAGGGAAGATTCCGAGCCGAAAATACGCGAAACGTCCGCGTGTTGTGCGAGAAGCCTGGCGCTACTCAGCGGCTCTTGAAATTTTTTAATTTTCCACGAGGCGCTGATTAAACGCGGTGCGCTACCGAGCAGCGCCAGACGAACAGCGACGTGGCAAAAAGGAGCAAGAAACGGACTTTCCTGCGGAAGAGTCCAAAAACTGCTATAGATATTCACGGCGAGCACGTCCGCAGAGCGACTCTGCGTTTCACAATGGGGCTCTCGGGTCCTTGTTATTACCTCCGATGTTCGCTCTCTCGTTGTTCCCGGATCTAGCCCAGCCCGTTGCTTCTCTCCGTGCTTCCTCCCGGCCCACGCTCCTTTTCTTCGCATCGTGTGCGCCTTTTTCCCCTTTTTTTCGACTTTTGGACGGAAAACTTTATCAGGGGGATTACTCATTGCGCCGCAGGCCGGAAGAGCGTCGGAATTTCATTTCGATGCTTTTTCCCCCCTCAATTATCATTATACTTTCATTTTTTAGCTCACACTCGCTTCCGGGAGAGATAAAAAATCGGTTGACATGCCCCAAAGGAATTATGGAGCAGATTTTTCGCTCAATTCACTTCTTGAATCAGTCGCTTCGCATTCGAAATCTAATTAAAGCTTCATCATCGTATTTTTATAGAATACGTAGAGCACCCTGAAGTTTGACTCGTAACGAAGCATCGGGGTGAACTCGTTGAAGTATCGCTCTGATAAAAATTTCCAGGCCAGTGGAATAATCATCTCCGGAATTTCACCTTTTCATAATTCATTCCAACTTCGGTGTCGAATATTCCGCCATAATTATGGGCCGAAATTTTTCCAGATTTCGTTCCAACCCCGTCTTTGGATGCTCGTTCCTAAAAATATATACGTTTTCGATCCATTTTTAAAAAGTTCTCCAGGCAAAAAGGGAGGGAGAAAGAGAGGGAATGGAAAAAAATTATGTGGAAAAGGAAATGGCAAGTGGCACGACAAGACGCTTATTTCGCCATTAACACCTGCGACGCCCTCTTTCGACCTCTGTCTTTTTCGCTCTCGCATCTCCTCTGAAACCCCAGTGCACGGTATACGTATATGGACAGGAGTTTTTATGTCGAGCCATACACGTTTTTCTTGCTTTCCTGAACGTAAAACAGACGCGAGCAAATGATGAAACATTAATGCTCGTGTGTTCTCCACAGTTGCTACTTCCTCTCTGGCATTGTACACGAGAGAAAAACCGACCCTCCCTCAAATGTAATGAGCAGCGCAGGCTCCTTTGTATCCACGAGGACGAACAGGCTGAATTGAAGCTTGATAACCATTAGCAACACGAAGCCAAATACCTGTCGTAAAATCACATTTTTTCACTTTTATCTTCATTATCTCCTTCAACTTCGAACCGGTACTGCGGTATTTCATTTCTCTTCATTTCCTCCGGAATTCGACGTGTCCTAATTGCCAGTCAATGCTGCTCTAACGTGCCACTGCTCGGCTTCAATAAATTCCCGTTTACCCAATTAACGTTTGTCTTTTCAATTTTACATCATTTTTCGATGCAGAAATATCCGCCAGAATATTTGGCCTTCTTCAACAAGAGCATTTCATGTTTCGATCATTTCTGGCTTCAATTTTTCATGGAAAAACGCAATTACTTCCTGTTTACGAAAACAAAAAATCAAAAAACCAAAGTGAAGGCACCTAATTTGAGGAGGTTCCCTGATTTCGATTACTTCTTTAAGGAGTCGCCCCGCCTGGCAGCCGGATTTTTTGGGGTTTTTTCAAGATTTCTTTTGCGCCGAGGAAAAAACAATGACTTTTGAAGTTTGAAGGATTCATTTGTTGTAAATTCGGTGTAAAACTACTCCTTGAGATGAAAAAACCACAGAGCGTTTTGAAATTTCGTCTTAAACGCCTGTTTTTTTAAGCTCCATCGCTTCATAGCGGTGAATTAATGTGGAAAACTTATATTTTATTCAACGCGAAATTTCATGGTGAGATTGGGAGTAATGACAAGATATTTTGGAGTGAAAAACGGCCAATTTCGTAAAATCGATGATACTCGATGGAGGAAACGCGAGATCGGAAGAAAACGATTATTATCGAGATGATTCGAGACGCTTCTGAATACGGTGACTTAGCAAAGTGTCAATTTACGATCTGTGATGGAAAACAAAGTGGAGAGCAGGCACGAGGATAGCACGAGAAGGGGGGAGAGTGTCGAAGGACGCTTCAGTGAGCGGAAGGAAACGAGAGCTTTAGTTAATTTCCTGTCCAGAAGGTGCGAAGGAAAGCCATGAACATGACGCCGTACCAAGATACATGTGTGTGTAGATTAAGGGAGTAAGATGAATGGTGTTGCTGTGGCATGTAACGAAGCGACGAGAAATGGTGCCAGCGAACATTGAGGACGGGACCGAAACCGAAGACTCTTCGTACCAAGGCAAAATATGTAAAGAAAGGTGGTGCAGATAAAAGGAGTGAATTCGAACGAACGAGGACGCGAGGAGGCTCAAGATACCGCGTCGATTTCCGGCGTAACGATCGCGATTCTCTTTTCATAGCATCGACGATATCGCCAGTTTGGAATCCAACCGAGTGCATTGCTCCCCTTTTCCATGTCCCAATTTCCAAAAAAAACATCGATTTTTTCACTGAGAACGGATTCCCGTTTTTCGGGGGCTCGAAAATAAAGTTCAAGTGAAACGAACCTCTTTTCCTTATTTCGTAAAAGCAGAATATTTCGAGCAATCGGCTAATCACGAAAAATAGTGAATTTTCATGAAACTTGCAAGAGAATTCGATTTTTCGTGAACGTCCGCACCGCGGACCAAAGTCGCGATCCCGAGATATTTCTCGTGAAACTTTCATGCGCGAGAATTCTAAATCCTGCCAAGCTAATTGATCGAGTGCTTCAAGTTCAAGGATTCAGTCTGAGGAGCTCGAAATGCTGTATCCAAGTGGAGTTGAGACGAGGAAGCTGAAACTAGCTTGCGGGATTTCCAAGCCCGTTTTTCAGAAGCTTCTACCGAGCGGAGATAAAAAAACGAGGCGGAGACTCGAGGTATTAAATGGCAGAATGCGCCCGCGGTAGAATAATCGTCGTCGCTTATATAAGAAGGTGCAAAATAAGCTGCTTGAATTAACATGAAATTTTTGAAATCCGGGGGCGCAGAGGGAGAGCGAGAGAAAGAAGCGCGCGTTGAACGAGCTGAGAAATATATCATCTGCTCGTTCTGCTCTCATCGCTGATGCGTGTCGCGTGTGTCTGTGTGTAACGCGAGAACGACATTTTAGATATACGAGCGTCCTTCCGTTAAATCCAATTTCGTGGGGCTCGCGCTTGCTCGGGCGCGTAAGAGGCCATATTCCACGTTTATAAACGCAAAACCTTACGCCGCCCGTTCCACCATCTGACGATGAGGTAATGTATAGCGAAAGCCTCTCGAGAAGCCGCTGCACTTTCCTCGGGGTTTTTTTTTTTTTTTTTTTTTTACTATTATTTATTTATCTTCTTCTTTTTGTATTCTCGTCATTTCTTATTTGCTTTTTTGCGACGCCACCTCCCGATGCGGCCGATGTTTGTCGACGAGAATTACCGCGGCGGCCTGCGCGTACGATTTTCATGCACATGCTCCACCGAGCCCCCGCATTTTCACATATTTTCCGCATACACTTCGGTTCACATATTTATTTATGTCGTCGCGCCGAGCGAGCGGCTCACGAGACGAGGCAAAAGTGGGTAAAGAGGATCGGGAAAAGGCTTTACGGAAAAATAAATATTGCGCGCGCGCTCGTACGCTGAGAGGGAAGAGAAAAAATCACATTTTAAGGCGTGTGGTTCGAAAGGGTAAAAATGCTGGAGAAAGAAGTACCGCGTAACGAAATTTCGAAAATATTTTCGAAAGTATCAATCTCGTCGATAAAAACAGAATAAAGCTCTCAACCGGAGGGGCACAAATTTGCGAACAAACGAGATCCGTAGAACGCAAGGGGAATTCTTCCGACAGAAAAAACTGGTGGGAACGCTCGGAAGTGAAAATCGCGGTCCGTGGGAACCCGAAAGCTCCGATCCCCTCGAAAGAAAACGGGAAAATGACAACGTCATTACACGCTTTTCGGAATGCCGTTGCTCGGAAAATGAAATAAAAAAACGAATCCCACGTCGAGCCTCAGGAACACACGCGAGAGGAAAGAAGACACGAATCCGGCGAAACTCTGGTCACGTAGCCGAGGTACACGAACGAAAAATATAAGCCAACTGAGGTGTGAAAGGGAGGAGAGAAAAAGGCTAGTGGACCTGGCGAATAAAGTGGAAGGGGACGCCGAAAAATACTCGGATTTGGGCGCACCAACGACAAAGTACTAAAATTCAAATATACATATTAAAGGAAGATTTTACAAAGAAAGCACAGACGAGTGGGTGCATGATATACATCGCCGGAAAACTCGTAAATTATTCGCGACTCGCAGCTGTCGTAAAATCATCGTGAAAACGTGATAGAGAGAGAGAGAGAGAGAGAGAGACGAAATCTAATGTATAAACCGTGTATATATACACGCCCCGTTACCGCTACGGTATGAAAAGGAACGTGGAACGTGTAAACGAACGACTGCGCGCACCTACAAACTCGTAAACTATATCTAACTAAATTGGGGGCCTGTATATTTCCAAGCGCACACAGTCGAATTTCCCAAAGTGCCTGTTTACGCGCTGACAGTTGCTCGAATAGCGATATTGCTTCCTTCGACGAATGGAAATTTGATTCACACTTCGAACTGTGCCTCTTCGGGATACAGCGAATTCAATGACGCTGAAGTTTGCAACGTTGGAGTCCAACGAAGTGGTGTAAAAAAAGCCTCCAATTATTCCAGTAATTCTTCAATTTCGTTTCCTGCTGAATCTCCAATTCGTCATTTTTCAAGCTGCACCGATTGTTCGTGCAGTAAAAAATTGGTGAATTACAAATGTCGTTTTCGTTGGGCTCGAACGTTGCAAACTTTTTCTTCCAGATTCAAGCAGGACAAGTGGGATAGAAAAAATTTCGACGACGATGCGAGCTCTTTCGGTAATCAATTTTTGTCGGGGGCCCAAAAATTTGTTGAAAAGTGTTGAATTTCTGAAGGTTACTCGATGACAAACACCCGCTAATGTTAGGTCGACACTTTGATGTTTCACGCGAGAGCTCGAATGAGCGAAGAACGTTAAAAACCTCAATTATTTCCCCTCCCGACGAACGGCTCGATCATCGTTGCGAATTATGAGAATTTGAATATTTTTACAGTGGGTAGAATTACGAGAGATTCGACTATGAATTTTAATGTTGTATTCCGCCGTTGGGAAGGCGAGTAAATTGGTCCGCGGTAGGAGGAAATGCAAAAAAGTTAAAGCGATGCGAGGTATCCCTCCCCGACGAGATGCAAGCACAGACGCCAATCTAAAATTGAACTGTCAACCACCGGCGCGTCGCGCACAGTTTCCGTTCTTCGCTTTTCCCTGACGGCAACCGGCACTTATCACTTTTATCAACGCGGCAATATACGAAGCAACGAATTACGCGTTATCTTTTACCCTCTATTTCACTCTTTTTTCGACGTTTGTTTCCCGACGAAGATGGAGCAGTTGAGCCCAGTTCGTAGTGACAGCTCTCCCGATTCATTAGTCCCTGCTCAGGGAAAGCTGAATTCTCTTCCATTTTTATCAAATTTCTGTCGTAATTCTCGAAATTGACGGTTTTTCAATTCGTAATAATCGTAAATGAGCACAAAAATGCAAAAAAATCGATGGAACGTCGTTTTATGAATGAAAGAAAGCAATAATTGTTGTTCCCGAGCATCGAAAAGCTTCGAGTTTCATGACAGAAAAACCCGAGGCCTTCGAGGCTTTAAAAATCAGGGGGAGTAACCATAATAATGTCTATAAACGTGTGTGAAAGCGCGTGGGATGCTTGGAATACCAAAGTCAAAAGAGTTGAAACAAAAATATATATATGCACGCGGGATTTATGCGTTTTATACTCGAGAATTAAGCTCGGTGTCCCGAGAGGCGCGACTTCCTCCTGGCCGTTCATTTCTCGTCGCGTCGCGTCGCGTCGCGATCTCTAATTAAGCGAGCGAGCCCGAGAGAGAGGAAGGAGAGGGGGAGAGAGAAATCTCCACTTTTCTCTCTTTTCCTCTCTCGAGAAGACGCGAGAGGAATCGCGCTAAACACGAATCGCGGGATTCCCGGCGGAGGCCAACAACCGAGCAACCACCCGTTTGCACGACGATTCGACAGACGCTGAAAGGGGCAGAGAAAACGTAGAGCGAGTATCAAAGTCTCCAGTATTAGCTTCCGGTCGAGTGCAGAGGGCTATACGAGAGTTGCAATTAACCACTGGCGAGTTTATTTCGAGAAAGCGTAGATTAACCACCGGAAATTAACGAAACGTATATAAACTCGGAAAGATTTGACCTGACTTAAATTTTCTATTCGTCGTCATTTTTTCACCAAACTTTCTATCGCTACGAAAATCGACTCTTCGGTCACCCTCTGAGAACGTAGTTTTGACGCGAGCTTCGCACAAACTCGTAACTTTTGCGTCAAAGTCACAAAGTTCATCGAATCCGTGATCGCTCGGCTGATTTGAGTTCTCGAATCGGACAAAAAGTTTTTCGATCAACTACAAAAATCAGTAGTTTTTTAAACTTCCTTTGGATTGTTCTGAAAACTCGATTTCGGCGCCATTCTCAAATGCCTGAATAGCGCAAGAACTTGGTTTTATTGGAATTTGACACCGCGCATCGAATCGATTTTCGTGAAGTGAGGAAATCCAAGAAATAATCTCGCTAATAAGTATAAAGTAATGCGATAAAAATAATACTCCCCCGTTGGCAGGTTAACGCGCGATGAGAGGAACAATGAAACGATTCGTCGCACTTTTACGAGGCTCCTCTCAAATGGAAGTTTATCTCGTTATTATTAGAATTATTTTCTGAAGGCAAATCTCGCGAGCATGGCCGAGGGCCCCCCAGCAAGTACGATTATGCACACACAGACATAAATATTTGCACAGATAACACGAAACGCCGGAGCGTTCCTCGGAGCGGTGATGCTGCGCGGATCGCTATTAATAGTAAGTTGCGGAAAATGTGATAGCGGAGAATCGCTGCATGCGAACGATTACTGCGAATTGACAAGTTTATCAGAATCGATGAGAGGTCGGTGTATCGTCGAAAAGCTTGGTGCAAGGATTTTCGAAGGCTACGAGGAGAGATATCGAGTTCCATGCGCATGTAATAACAATATTGGAGGGAATATCGTCACGGGGAGTGCTTGACTAATCTCGTTTCCTATGATATACTCGCGCATCCTAAAACGTGGAGGCTTCGAAAGACTCGAAATTGCTTCGAAAATGCACTTAACGCGAGTCTTCTGCTGGGCCTCGTCAACATCAATTTATATCGAGGGATCAAGTTAACAACTTTTTATCAAATACCGCAAAGAATTGAAAAAAAGCGAAAAATCACGAGGCTCGAGTTTCCAACGACGGAGTCCAACGGAATGAAGGAAAAGACATTCGTAATTCAGCAATTATTTATTTAACGAAGTATCGGTGCAGGTTGAAAAACTACGAATCGTCAATTCGGCAGGAAACGAAATTGAAGAATTACTGGAATTATTGGAGGCTTTTTACATCATTTCGTTGGACTCCAACGTTGCAAACTTCAGCGTCGTAAAAAATCCTTGAGAATTATTGAGAAATGTAAGCGCAGAAAGCGCTCGTTTCGTGGCTGCAAATGGGGCTTCGTCGAGACTCTCTGACACTTGGGAGAAACTCTCTGTACACGAATGCCGAACCGAATGACGTGCTAATAAAAGCAATAAATGTAAGATCGCGAGAATTCTCGTTGGCAAGATAACCGTAATTGCGGATTTCTCTCGTAATCGTAATAAGAACGCCGCGGTGCGATTATATCTGCGATTGCTCAACCAAAGACTCGCGCGCGCGATGCCTTAATGACTAATAAACCAACTGCATATTATAAAGGATCGTGCAGAGCGGGCTGTTGGCGAACATTGCAGCAATTCTCTCGGAACGGTGGTATGCGCCCGCGACTCTGTGTGATGGGTATTGGAATTACGTTAGCGATATCAAATTCGCTCATAGCCAGAACTCGATAGACCTTATCGCTAATTAAAGTGGATATATATACATAATTGAGAATTTAACGAACAGGTGTACCCAATCAGTGGAATAGCAAAAGCGGAATGTCAAATGGACCGAATTAAGGTACAACCCTTGTCGACAGGCTGCGGAATTTCCATCTCTGCGAATCATGACAAAAAAATTTCGTACAATAACGAAATGCGACATCTGACGAGCAGACCGAGTACAAAGTTCCCAGAGCGTTCTTGTAGCGTTGCAATTCGCCGATTATTGGCTTCGTGAGAGCGGATTCCAGGAAGCCATGAGCTCGTAGGATGAGCTAATTTGATATTTATTACTATTGAATTATCGTAACGAGAGAATCTCGATGATCGATTCGATTAGTGCCAAAATTATGGTGCTTCGATGCCAAGAAATTCGTTTTTCTTCCTTGTTCAATTAGCTAATTTTGCAAATATGTTTAATATTGAACGGATAAAATGCATTCGTTTTCTATCGTGATATTGATTTTCAAGAATTTTCAAACTATTTACCCACCGATTACAAACGGCGTAGTTTTTTTTTCTATTTTCCTATTTTTCGCCCCCTCGATTCTAAACAGCTTTATGTGGATAGCAAAAATTCGTGCACGTGAGAATGATATTTCGTTTTGTTCTCGAATGTTATTCATCGTGTCGGACTGCCACTTACCGACGAGTGAAAATTTATTGTAAATCACAAATTTTTCCCTGTCAGCATGCTTAACAAACAAACATTTGAAGTGACTGAAAAGATTTTTTACTGTGCTTTTGGAGAAAAAGATACTACATATTCCTAGTACTTTCCTCCACAATTTTCGGCCTCGTATTCTCCGCGTGGTTTTGGCTGATTCAATGATGCTGCGTGATGAGCAACGAAACTCTCTTGAATGTTGATAAAAATAAAAGTGATGGCATCCCAACGGATGAATAGAAAGGATCCAATCGATGAAATTGAGGCTCATCGTTTCCACTTGTGAGGCAGCCGGTACAGAAGACATGCTAATTCGGATGCATTCGGATACGGAGCGAGACGCGTGCTCTAATGGGACGAACGTGAATCTATTCTACACGCACACAGATCGTTGTATAATGGGAGACTGTTACACAGCCATTAAACACCTATCCCATCTAATACCTATTACCTGTAGGCGTTTCGTGACCGATATAGACAATGACGAAGGAGGTGGAAAGCGAGGATGTGGATGAGGCATGACGGAGTCGAGGTTTATAAGAGCTGCGTCTAATCTCAAGACGATGCAATTAACCCTTGGACCGGCTTAGTACTCTCTCCGTAGTCGATAACCAAAGTACCTCCCAGCTTTGCTCCGCTCCTGCGCGTTTCTTGAGCTTCCAACTTTAGTTTTCAACGATATAATGACGATTATTATTCGCAATGAAGCAACGAAGGGGCTCTGTGACGCGTGAACGTGCGTTGGAACAAAACGACCAGAGTCTCTGACCCTCCAAGTTGTTCGTTCGCGCATAATTTGGTGAGGAGGAAACAAGGTTTTTCGGAATTTTGTCGCGGCTCGATTGCCGCTTTACGTTCCTCGTAATTGCGTTCAACTTTTTGGAACTTGTTCAACGCAACTGTAGCGATGAGCAAGCTCCGAGAGGGGACTCGGATTAAAAAGGAAACCTTGCAAGAATAGTGCTCATGTTCGTATTCACCGCGTCAGTGCATGCGCGTGAACGCCGCCGCGATCAGGAATAAAGTCCATGATTACTCGGACGTAATTTCATTACGAGAATGATGTGCGTAGCAGTTACTTCGAGAGGAAAAAGCATGGCGGGAGGATCCGTTCGTTATCCACGCTCGGGCGTATGCGACTTGACGGCGTGGACGAAAATGAGGAAGAGCGGATAAATGAAAAGGCGAAAAAACACAGTTTCAGGGGGAAGAAGCGAGGTGGGCCGGCGAGGAAAAACGGTAGGATCGTAGTGAGGAAAAAAAGAGATGAGAGAGCGACGGAGAGAAGATGGGAAGATAGTACAGGAGAAACGAACGAAAGAGAGGGAGACCCGGTGAAGCTGCTCGAAGCAATTACCCGGATAATTGGCAACGACAAGCCCAATGGTAGCGAATCTTCGGGGGATGTGAACCCCCTTGTCGACGTCGACGACGTTGTCGTGGCTGGCGAACCACGACGAGTTTACCCACCGGACGAGCAAGCTCCGATGCTTCCCGAGCTTACACGTACACGCGCACGCACGTAAATACATGCGCATTACAAAATTAAAGCCCGAGCTCGAGCCCGAAGAAAAATACATTTCTTCCATTTCCGCATCGACCAGCTGCTTTCCACTTGCAACTTTCCGCCATCCGATCCTTGCGTTTTTCCCTTCTACCAAACCACTCTTAAGGTAGTTCATGCACGAAACGATTTTATTAAGAAAATCTTGAAATTTGCACAGAGTTTGAATGGGTAGTCGACTGCGACACGTGTCAAATTTTAAAGTATTCGTCTCATCGGTTACTTGGATAAACGTGTTTATAAATGTGAAGAAAAGTACACAGGATTCTAGAGACTGTGCGTAAAAAATCGTTCATCTTTTCATATTACGAAACGAACGCTTCTTACGAAATTTATGAAAAATTACACAATAACAATGAGGTGTATAATGAAGGTCTGGGAAAAAATTCTAGACGATTGTCTTACAAGTAATAAAGATAAATTACGTCGAAGATTGAACGAAATTGGTAACGAGCACTCGTATAACCTCACATTTGCTTATTTCGGCATTCTTTCTTCTTGGCTTGGGCCATTCCCGTCACAGCCTTCTGTCTTTTCATTGACCCTTTTTTCTCGATCCATTTTCCTTCGTGTTTTCCCTTTGTGCTTTCTAATGCGATTTTTAACATAAAAACTATTGTATTTTAGCCAGGGACGAATGAAATTTCGGATTAAGTCAGTGATCAATCCACGATTAATTAACGGCTCGTTATTTCATTCGCCAAAAGATAAGTTGAAAAAATGTATTTACAATTTCAACTAGGAAGTAAAAGTCGACCCAATTTAGATATACCCATAAAATAAGATCCTCGTGATCTACCTTAAGCCTTTCCGCATCCTTCCTGCTTTTCAAATCATCATTTTTCCCCGACTCTGTTACAGCGACTCGGTATAAAACTCATTCAACCATTTCTTCCCGAATGTCTTCCCTGTTTCGCCTTCCAACTACCATCCTGTGCAAACTTAATGAAAAAAAAAAAAAAAAAAAAAAAAAGAGAGAGAGAGAGAAGAACCTCAAAGCAGACGTGCCAGCCACTTGATGGTGGCGGTGCTACGATCGAATGATCGTAACCACTGGTACCTTAATAACGAATATACTAAACTGAATTCTGTTATTGTTTTTGAAATTTCATTTAAACGAAAAAAAATCGGCTTCGTTTGAATCCAAAGCAGTTTGAACCGACTTTCCCCCTTTTCCTCGATCTCAATTTCCAGTTGTCTCCTCTTCAATAATTATCTCCCATTCCCTCTGTTTATCGTTCTCTCATTCATCGCTCTTCCGAGCGCACTTTCCGAGCTCATTTTCCACTCAGCCTTGGATCTTTCTCCACAAGTCTTTCCCTCTCTGAGAATATCATCGACTGGCATACTTTTGCAATCCTCATATTTCGAGGACGTAATTTTGAAGGAAAGCGGAAGTAAGGAGAGTCGAAAAATATGCTGGCAACGTGTACAACGACGTCGGGGCGACGACGGCGGGGATAGTGGTCGTGCGAGTAGTACGTCGACCACCGTCGACGCCGGTGGCGCGTGTGCGCGTCGCACTGACGGAGAAATCGCCGTCTCGACCTCTACGATCAATACTCCCGCCACGCCTCGCGCCACCACCACCGGCCACACTCACCTCCGCCACCACCTTCGCTTCTCCCCTAACCGAGAGATAGACGCACAACCCTCCAGTGTATGTATAACCTGCTGCGAGGAAGGAAACTTGACTTCGCCTCCGCCCCACACGCTCTTGGTCCTAAGCACGAGCGACTCTCACGACCCGACGGAGGGTCGAGACCAACTTTTTCGCGAGACGACGACGACGACGACGACGACGACCGAAAGAGAAACAGAGGGAGACTACAAAAAACAAAGAATACTCTAAGCCCTCCTACCTATACAAAAAGATGCTGAAAATATGCTTATTTTTAAACACACAAAAATCACAACTTGCTCACTCCTTTCAAACTTTTATTTTATTGGTCTTGTGGCTCAAGAACCCATCGAGGATTTGAACCTAGTTTACTCAAATGGAATCTAGTTCAATCGAATACGCTTTTTTCTCGTCCCCAGTCTGAGATGGCACTTCAACCTCGAGGAATAAATTTCATCCGATTTTTGAATATTCACACATTTTTCTGTTTATCGAGAAACGGTTTTTAACCCATTTTTCGTACCGAAAACATTCCAACGAACTATGCTCACTTGGAATTTTCGAAACCGAAATTCTTTGACAGGATTTGACCGATTTAAAAAAGGCTCCGTCAGCCCACGCAGGACGATGGCAAAAATCGACTGACAGAGCCCTTTTTTAATCGGCCAAACTCTTAAGAATTTCGATTTCGAAATTTACAGCTAGCTCTCTCTCTCGCACTCACGGTTGCGACACATACCGACTGAATCCACCCCCTTAATGATCTTTAAATATCGTTTTAATCATTTGTTGAATTATTATTAAAGTTTTAAAATCGTCACAAACGCCCCACTCCCTCAGACGCTGCCCGTAATCGATAAAAAAACTAGAACTGCTTCCGGCAATTTATCAGCGTCCAGAGCGCGATTCGTATGTGAGAAAAGCCTCGACGCTCTGCGCCACGCAGCGGTCGAAGCGGGAGGTTCCGTCGCGGGAGTACTGGGATCAGCGAACTCAGAAATCACTAGCCATTTCATTGGAATACAGCGTTCTAGAAAAAAACCAACAAATTTTCTGGTAGATTCGAACACTCATTTTTGGGTGTACGATCCTTTCGAGAGGAGAGCGAAATAGAGAAAGAGAAACGCTTCGAAATCTCTGTTTTAATTCGATATCGCGACTCCCGTTGTTGTTTCAATCGTTACATTGCTCGTCAATTAGGCTCTGAACACCGGAAATGAAAGGCAAACAAAATTTGATCGTTCGCCGTCGAGGCAGATTTTTTCCCAACGACTCGAGCGCCCCCTAAAGTTTGGTCAACATCGCATTAAACTTACGCATAAATTGGTGATTTAGGAGAGCCGAACGATTAATAATCAATATTGTATTATTCACTTGTAACTTATCGTTAACCGGCAAACAGACGGATCAATTCGTCATTACAACAATGATAAAGTGCATGCAACGAGGATCAGTGACGTCCTGTAAACATTGCTTTATCGACGCATTAACAACGTGACTCGGACCGGAGTAATATCGAAGCAAAACCAAAACACATATGCGCGGAAAACGAAGAGTGGAAAGAGGTCTTTCAATTTCGCTCCACTACTTTATACACCGAGTGTCCGAAACGTCATCGAGACCAAAAAAGTCTTTTTTCTTTTCGATAAAATTTTGGTTAAAATGCAATTATGAGATTGATGAAAAGTTCGGATTTCGTTCCTCCAGGTAATAACTTGTGTCAGAATTGCCTAATCACTTGTGCTCGTCTGAAAACCATTTTGTTGTTTGGTATCGGATTGGACATTTTGGTTGGGAGAAGGAAAACGAATTTCGGTCAGAAGACACTTTTCCCCAGTTTGACAGCCTGCGCGAGCTTTGCATTTCCATTTATCCGTGGAGGAGACAAATTTGGCGATAGCTGACTCCAACTAGTGCGGAGACGGGTCATTGGTATCGAACGCGCGTGATTCCGAGACCTCTCAATTCCCAATCGCTAATTAATCGATCGCTTTGTGACGTTTGTACAAAATTTCACACCCGCGGAAACCAAAAATGTGATTTTCTCACGATATCTGTGTAAAAAATAGTGAAATTGAATTAATTCATCAATTAATTTAAATCGAATTACAGGATTTGACAATTCGACGTAAATTCACTGGACCAAAAATCTTGCGCGAACTCTCACCGACTTCCACTCTCTCCTCACTAAAAAAAAAGTTTTTCTCCTTTCCAAATCGACATCCGAAGCGCAGATCGATTCGACAGTTCATTTAAAATACTGAAAACACAAAAAAAAACAACGAAAGAGGAAAATGACGTTTAACCCTTGGTGTGCATCTGGGGTCAGCTTGACCCCAAAACATTTTTCTCACATGAATAGCATTTACAGATAAGCATCTCATAAACCCCCCAATATTAAGAAATCGTTATCCCCTCTCTAAAAGTAGGGAGCATAGCCAACTTCATACTCCAAAATAAATACATTTTTTGTAACGGTTGCAAAGTGGACTATTTTTCCCTTAAAGCATGGACCCTTGTCTGTAAAACTCTGTAAGGATTTTTTTCAAAACTCAAAATTTAATTTTCTACGAGAGATTTAACCGAAAAAGTGCTTTTTACGCGCACTATCAACTTTGAGCACGTTTTTGAACAATGAAAAAAATTTTTTTTGAAAATCCGACGTTGCAGCCTCAAAGTTGGACCAATTCACTGCAAAAAGTGACTGAACCTTTTGTTCCGAAAAGCGCATAGTTACCGAGATATTCCATGTCAAAAATCACCTGGGCTCAAAGTGACCCCATGTGCACGAAATGCCTCGCTGCTGTGAAGGCGTGCACACTAAGGGTTAACCCTTATTTGAGAAGAGCCGGGAGAGGGCGATCCCCGGAAAGTTCTCGGTGAAATTCGTTCCCAAATGATGAGATCCGATTGAAGAAAAACAAAAAACTTTTGTTCGATCGAGTTTGAAAAATAGGATTGCAATTGAGCTGGCAATTAGTGAAAATAGTTCGGTTCCGTGGGCAAATAAGTGGAACGTTTTGTCATACACATAAGCGAAAGGCCGAATGGAAAGCGGAGTGCTCGAAGCTCAAAGTGAGAAGGTAGGAGAGAGTGGGGAGGCGGCGAGGGCGAGGAGGGGGGGGGGGGGGGGGTGATAGATGTTAGGGAGGGAATAAGTTGACGAGTCTTCCACGTGAACGGAGCGACTCGTAAATTGAGGTCGGTAGCAAAGGGAGGGTGAGTTTCGCCCTGCTCACGACATCGACTCGTGTACGCGAGCCTGGACGATATTTGCGTCGATAATGTAAATCCAATTGTTTCACTCTTCCGTGTATTCCTTGTTTTCTTCGAGAATTCCTCCTTCGTTTTTTTATTTTTTTTTATTTTTTATTTTCGTTCCTCCTTTCTTTTGTCCCCTTGAAATCTTTTCTTCTAAACGCGAGTTTAGGGTCAGGTTAAACGTTCTCGCGCCTCACGGATCGCTTTCGATGCAATTACGAAAAAATGCGAATTCTCTTGGTCCTTCTCCTGATTATATTAAGCTTGGACCATTTCAACTTTCCCATTATTCGGCTGGAAAAACATGAACGAGACTCGAGCGAAAGAGAATTGCGTAATTTTATGTTTTCTCGCGGAATTTACCACGGACCTGAATCCACGTGCGAAGAATTTCATGAAAACTCGTCACTTTTAACCATTTTCACATTTTTTTTGTTTTTTTTTTCATTTTTTTTTATAAAATCGTCAAAAAGTACATTCACATCGGGAAAAATTTCCGAGCGTACTTTGCACGAAAAAGGTTGTCTAAAAATTCATTTGGAATCGAAACTTTGAAAGTTACTTTACAAAATGGAGATTTTCAAAAAAACTCATTTAAAATGAAAACTTCGATTTTATTTGCGAACATAAATCCCTCGTGATTTCAGAAATTCGTAGCGAACCTCGTGTGATACGAAAAATAAAGTCAGTTGATGCTATTTTCTTCCGATGCGATTTGAATTATAATAAAATTCAGCTTGGCTTAATATTTTCATTCGATCCAATGAAAAACATCAATTAACATGGCAGACAAATAAATATCCGAATCGCGCTATAAAATTTATGAAAAACATTTTCCTTGCAGAAACTTTATTTCTTCGTAGAAAAAATGGAATTGAATAGCTTCGATGCGATGCCCCGTATATATGAAAATTTTACACTGAAGTGATGAGTTCTCAATGTCAAAAAATAATCGTGATTTTCTATCAAACGTGCTATTCGCGAACGTCACTCGACACAATTGACTATTTTCTTGATAACGTAGGAACAACAGCGACATGTAAATAATGAGAAAAGCGATCAAAATAATTGTTTCCACAATATATAATAATGGCATGTGCCTCCGTGGAGCACGAATAAAAAAATAATGTCAAAAGAAGAGTTCTGAAATCGATTCGCTTTTTTGTTGAGTTGCCACACGCGAGTGCTTTATCACAACGTAACTATAATAACGAGGACTCGGAGTATAAGCGTTTTATAAAATTAATCGAAATTGATCGCGCTTCGTAAAAATTAAAATAAAAAAAAAAAAAAAAAACTCCTTCAAATCGTGTCACACGCGCGAGCACATTGCAATTTCACTCAGTTCCATTTTCTCGATCCTCGATTTATTTATCCCATCCATTTTACCGACTCGTTCGATCGTATTTACGTTCCATCGAGGGAAAAAAACGCCAATTTCGTTTTTGCACATAATGTTTATCGAGTGGAAAAAACAAATTTTCCACAACAGTGAAAAGAAAAGCAAAAAAAACATCGCGAAAACGTAGTTCGTCGTTTCTGTCGTCAGCCACCGTTGTTTGTAGGTTATTCGAAACGTTCCTGTTATCTGTATAAGCCGATCACGTATATATAGCTTTACTGATATATACATATATCATATGTGGATATATGTACGCATATAAATGAAAAGTATTTATTGCGATGACTCGATAAAAAAAAATAGCCCAATTCCATGAAAACCCGTGGTTCGAATCAATAATCAACGAGAAAATGAAGGAGATACGATTAGAAGATACAGAACCGCGAAAATTTGTAGGTTATTCTGTCACACCGTCGCTTCGGTGTGTATCAAGATTGTGGAAAAATAGCACCGCAGGCGCCGATGTAGAAAAAAAAAAATTCAACGACATAATGTAAATTCGTACTCACACGTCAGATCGCACACGCTTTTAGCTCCACGTCAAAACCCGATTTACTTTCGTATTCTTTTTCGACACCGCTTTGCGGCAACACGAAGCACCAAATTGACGATGAAAACAAGTAAAATCACGATTCTCCGGGAAAGGTTTAAAGAAAAGGAACTAAAAAAATTTTCACTCAAGTTTTTTTATCACCGTTCGAACGTCAAACTTTATCACGAAAACATTATCGGAAACATCGAGGGGACACACCGTACGAGAATCCACTTGCACCAACATTTGATGACGTCATTCGCCCCGTCGAGCAACATGGATCCCGGCAGCGCTGTCTCTCTCCCACTCCTTGCGGTGCGCGCGATTCTCCGATCGTGCGCGCTCCGACCTGCTTATATATTTACAGCTTGTATATACGTACACGTATTTAAGCTATTATAACACTCGCGATAACTCAAAATCTATTGCTTTTGGAAATTATTTTCATTTATCCTTCGGGAACGTTCTATCGACACTTTAGTAATGTCTTCTTCTCTCGCTCCCTCTCTTTCTCTCTGACGTCTATCACACTCGCGACGACACGTAAATTGTGGATTGCGGAACAGTCGCGTTCTCGCGATGCTACGCGCGCGACCGTGGCTCGATGACGACTGAAGCCGGCAACGTTGTTTCGTGCAAAGACGGACCCCTCTTTTCGCCACATCTTGCTTGCTCGACGGCTCGACGACTATTTATTTATTTTTGCTTATATATATCATACCTCCGCGACCCATTACTTTTTAACACCTGCTGCAATTTCTTAAAGTCTATATATTTTATACCAAAATACAAATAATGCTTATCATTCTCCACAATATTTTCTGTCGGATAATAAAAAACTCCATTCGCTCTATTTCCAACTTTTTCAAAATTTCGGAAAATCAAATCAACAATCGAAAAAACTCACGGAATAGAAATTTCATTTGTTGATGTTTTTTTTGCCGACAAATTCAAAATATTTTCGAACTACCTCAGTTCATTGCAAAGAATGATATCTGACTTTTGTAAATTGAGTGTTTCGTCGATTTTCAAGGAATTGATAAGTGAATTGTGGATCTTCTCAAGTGATATCAATTGTCCAAACAATTATATAAATTAATATCGAAAAATTGACGCGATATGTATTTTTAGTATAGACGGATTTTTTTGATCTCATTGAATAAACACTCTTATCAGATTCGACATGCGGACTCGATAATTTCTGACATTTCTTCATCACTTTTATATTAGATTGAACGAATGGAATAAACCATTATTCGCAAACACATTTTTTCGGGTCGATTTTTGTCCATGAATTATTCGATTCTGTTGTCGAATCTTCATAACAGTTTGTAACTCAATTAAAATTCTTCAAAATAAGATTTTCTGCAATTATTATTTCACGAAAAATAAAGTAGTGAATAGCAATTATAAGAAATTTTTTTTTGGTATACACGAAGCTAACTGACGCCAATGATACTCACTGAAATTTTTTAGTTGCCGGTTGGAACGCCAAGATGGCACAAACATGTCAGTACGACAAAAAACGGAGTAAAATTCTAAAAACACAAATATAGTTTAACCGAATCGTCGTCGTTTAAAGTTCCAATTTTCATTTTGCAAAACATCAAGCCTTCAATGTATTTAATTCCTCGGGTAATACTATTTTTAGTAACGCAATAATAACCAGTAAGATCTATTTCTAACCTAACTTTCCGCGCCTGCTTCTCATAATTACAGTATCGACCGGAACTGAATAAGTTTGAATTTTAATATATGACTAAATAATTGCGGAACGAAATGTAAAACTCGCAAGATTTGATGCGGAACTGGAGTTTGGACTGCAGACTAAAATTCCTACCTTTTTCTCGAAAAACAGGATCAGACAAACGTCATCAAATTTTGTGTAGCTGAGATTTTTACAAATGTAATTTCGATTAATCTGAACAACATCAGTTTATTATATAAAGGCCCAGCAGGTAGTTGTCATATACTATTTTTGCTCTGCTTCTAAAATTTTATTCGTAATATAAATTTTTAACCTCGAACTTCTCAGTTGCTTAGAAATTTTAACACAATGAGCAGAATAATAATTTGTGTTATCCAAAGCCATAGTCACTCTTTGAGCCTTATTCACATGATATTTTACAAACGATCATACAACAAAGTAGCTTCCTCCTAATCATCCTCCAAAGAAAAACTCTAATTATACTGATGGAAGTTCTCTACCAGATTTCAGAAAATGACGGAACAAGGCTACGTGTCACGGATAAACCAAATAGACGCTGCCCAATTGGACGAAGAGATATACAAGGTCCTGAAGTTACAAACACACGCAATAACAAAATTTTGTCCTGAAGAAAAAGTGGAAGCATGGCAGCCAGAAATAGATGCGTTTTTGAAGTTTGTAATATGGTGTTTTTCCTTGGGTAGTGGAAAGTCAACATTTGGTCAGCGTCTTTTAGACCTGAATTATGCTAAGCTGAACCGGCAAAAAGCTGTATTATTTCTCATTTTCACTGTTGTTCCGGTTTATCTGAGAGACAAGCTGGTGGATCGAAGAAGGGCGACAACTTCGGCGAGCGAAGAACGACTACGAAAGTGGGTCGAAATGATAGCAAATATTTTTCACTTGTTGAGCTTCTTCAATTTGCTGGTATTCCTTCATCGAGGGAAACAGCCCAGCATCGTTGAAAGACTTTTGGGCGTGTCGAGTGAAAATTCACACAAACACAAACCCAGACAAATTGGCTACTCATACATGACGAGAGAACTTTTGTGGCACGGTCTCATGGAATTGTTCAGCATGGGATTGCCCATGATCAACTTTCATAGTGTTAAACAAACAATTTTACGTTTCTGGACGAAAAATCGTAGAAACGCTCGTGACAGTGTCGAAAATTTACATCCGCATATGGACACTCATACTCTGTGCACTTACTGCCATGAAAATCCAATTTTACCAAGGTACGCAGAGTGCGAACATCTTTATTGTTACTACTGTATCAAAGCACATTTTGCTGCAACTGATACATTCCAGTGTCTAAGATGCAGCACTGAACTACATTCTGAAAATGTTCGTGTTTATGTCCCAACAAATAAAGTCAATGCATTGGACCTCGTCGATAAAGAGCTAGAGGATTGATTCATGAATCTCTAAAATACTCTATCGGCTCAAAGCCAAAGTGGAGTGAAAAATTACAGTCATACGATTGAATATTTCTGTCACGAAGGAAATCTCGTATGCCAAAGAGAAGCATACAAAAAATTGCTTCTAGCGATTCTCAGGGAACAAAAATTAATGTAATATATTTATGGGTATGGTTTATTAGTATTAACAGTGTAAGTGCATCGGTTCATTTATATTTCAGCAATAAATGATGACAAAAAATTTTTCCAAAAAATCAACTGCAAGTGTATTTTTGTATGGATTTTCTTCTAACAAGCCATAATCTTTTTTTTATATAAAACATTAAAAATTGAATGAAAATATTGATACACAACTATACAGTCACTTTCTACTATCTTTAAATTTTCAGATAATGAAACTGCAATTACTCATTCCACCGCAAGTGTCAGCAAAAATATTGAAATGACAGGCTTCCTTGATCGGAGACCAGGATATATCAAGAAACTCATCCTCGATCCTAGATTTTTGCATAATTACATCGTAAAATTTTGGATAAATGACTGAGGTAGGGTCGTGAAGAAAAGAGCAAAAGTATTTTACTACGAAAATGTATTCTCGTTTATTCTTCATGCTTCAAACATTTAAACCGTTAGGCACAAACCCCAGACTTATAACCTCAAACTTAAACACAAAACATACGAATTCACAATTGGATATTTGGCCTCTTAATAATGATTAATCGTGCAGTTTCGTTACTTATCAAAATTTTCAGAACATTTCAAACAGAAATATGCTGCACTGTAAGTTATAGAAAGACAAATTTTCCCCTCGACATATTTCATCGTAATATTTATCTATATAATAATTGTTTCTTTTTGCTCATGCACCGTTTCTGGGCAAGCACGTCCCTAATAATTATCACATTCCATCATCATTATCATCATCGTTTTGCGCATTGCTAGTCAATTTATCCCTAAATACCCACAATAACAATACACGACAGCACAAATAAATCAAAATTTCCTCGCCATTGCATTTCTTATTCAAAATCATATTTGAAGAGTGTGGTCGATCTTCTCGAAGTTGAATCGACGCGTGAGTGAAGCGTCATCTCGAACGTAATAACGAGCTGTCTCTATGGCCCCTTTTTCCTTTTTCTTCCTTTTTTCGATGGAACCCCAATAGGATCGATCGCACTCGGTGAAAATACAAACAAAATCATTTTGTTTCGTAAATCTATTCAAAAAAAACATTGAAACCGTCGAATACGGTTTTGTTGTAATCTAGAGATCGGTCACTTCGCAGCGTCCAAGCTTCGTCCACGCTCCCTATAGAGGGCATGAGCATGCGTGATGGAACGCAACACAACGGACAAACAGCATGGACTTTTCAACGACGTGACGAAAACTCAAAAAATAAACACCGCCTGACCAGACTTCGCCAAAGACATTTCACCTGCGTGAGTAGGAAACTCGAAAATCTTTCTGAAAGCTTACAATAATAAAGATTGATATTAAGAGCATGGATCAGTCGATATATCGTGAGTGCGGGAGAGATAGCTACAAATTTTGAAAGTGATATTTTTCTACGCCGTTCGCCCCATCAAAATAATAAAAATATCAGCCCATTTTCGCCATCGCCCTGCGCGTGGGCTGACCAGTCGCACCGTGTCAAAGAATTTCGATATCGAAAATTCCAAGTGAGGTTAGGTGACCGCGATCCATACTCTTAACATAAAGTAATGCTATCGAAGTATTCTGCCACATGGCATAAGATGTGTGATGTACATTTTTTCTCTCAGTTTTGTAAATACAATAAGAAATAACGGTGTACGATCTTCACACTTTGCTCCCTGTTGCAATAATTGAGAAAGACGTTGCTGTGTCACGTTATTCGCTCGATTTGTTTCACTTCGGTCAGGATGAGGAGGTTCGGTTGATCGATAACTCGGAATTCCAATTGGATTTTCTCCATGTTTGTTAATTTCGTATTTATTAGTGTGTTTGTGTCTCTCCCTCTGCAATCGTTTTTGTTCGTTTCTCGAGGTTTTTATTTGAAAATAATAATAACGAATTTGATGATGATTGTTTTTCCTAAATTCACCACGTCTTACGCTCGTGTGGACTTTAAATACACTAAATCGCATACACTTATGATATTCGATCCTAAGAAAGAGCACTTATCGCTTCTAAACGTTACGATTACATAGGAACATTGAGAGTGGGTGGGGCAAGCGACGTTCAAGTCTCCTTTTTCCATATACATTAGATTCTCTTAGACCACGTGGGTGTGTGTGTGTACATTTTCTTGACCCCTTGTTTCGAGCAGTCGATTTTTTCCTTTCCTTCCATATTATTTTTCAATTCGATTTTTTTTCCTAATCACGTTATATTATCGGCATATGAATAATCAGACTCGAAGCACATACTGCGCTGTCTCGTGGCCGAGTCCCCATAGTAATACGAGCATTCGTGGCATTTTCGTACTCAGGTTTCTGTGCGTGTGTCAATGTGTACTAATTCAATAATCACCGAAGTTCGTGTCTCGTGGTTTTTTAATCTCGTACGTGGCATTCGCGATTCACGTATGAAAACTTGTGTGCTGCGTCGATAAATTTATCATTTTCATGCGCGAATACTCTGCTCGACTGACGTACGTATTTCACCAAATGAATTATTCACATTGTCACGCATCCACAGTTTCTCTATCGATATAAATGTGCGCTTACATTTCTATGGGGAAATTCTTGACAATTAGAGTTTTTCATTGACGAGTGAAACAAAAAAATTGTTCGACGGAACAAGATTTCGGACTGTCACACGAATTACACTTTCCAAAATTCTCTCTCTCTCTCTCTCTCTCGCATATACATATACATCTCAATATGTGAGTTTTTCGTGTGCATAAATAATTCAGTTATTCTTTACTCAAATCAACAGATTCAATTTATCAACAGAGGGCATCTAAATAATTTACATACGGCTTTAAAACTTCACAAGCTTAGTCAACAATTTAATCAGCAGTAAAAAAATTGTTTGCCGGCTATATTCGACACGGAATTTCTTTTCCTCTCGCCTCCTGCTTCCATGTCTACCGAAGCGAAACTCGTTTCCCTCACTTTTGTGCTCATTCGACAATTTTTCGTAGCTGACATTTCGAGGTGAGAAAAACTTGAGTTTGCAAGACCCGAGTCAACGATCCGGTGTCAAATTTCACGTCAGTTCACTTTCATTAACCCCAAATTCGTGTCAAATTTCGCTAATTCTTATTCGACTTCGCGAATGGGTTTGACACTTACGGATCGATCATTTTAGACCGGAAATTAATTTCAATTGAAAAGAGTCAAAATTCAAAGTCCCTGATTTTTCTCTACCCGCAAAGCTGCACTCGGAAGCGAGCAGACCCGAGTTCCGTCCCCGGAGAAAAGTGCTCGAGGAAAAGAAGACGTGAAAGAAAAAAAAGAAGAAAAAAAAACAAGGCTATTAAAATCGAAATAATTAACAGATCGGAAAAAAATTGAAGTTTACGTATTTATATATATATATATAAATATATAAATAAATATATATATGTCGTGTAAATATAATGACATATATACACTCTTGCTTTTGTAAAATTGACTATATTGTCTCGGAGAAACGCCTGATCTGCTCTGACGCTTGTATACACACGGTCGTCAATAGCAAAAAGAGAAAGAAAAAAGACGAGAAAGGACGATTACGAAGGTGTCTCAAAGCGGTGATTAAAAAGTGATTAAATGAAATTCCGTTGGTACGATTTATTTGGACGAAAAGGTGTATTTAAACGTTGCTCGATTATTACGAAAAGCTGATTATTGGGTGGACGAACGAAATAATTCATTTCCAAATAACGATGCTCCCTGAGGATGTGAATAAGCAATAACTCGATAAAACCTTGTTTTTATACGTGCTTGGAAATTGTTTGATTCGTTGAATAAAATGAGGCACGATACCGCGCATACGAGCGATGATTGAAAATAAATTGAATTTTCGACTGGTCCATAAAACAGTACGACGCTGAAGTTTACAACGTTGGAGTCCAACGAAATGAACGAAAAAAACGTTTGTAATAGACCAATTTTTTATTTCACGAATCGTTGGTGCAGCTTGCAAAACTACGAATCGCTGCGAATCGCAAATTTGGCAGAGAACAAAATAGGAGAATTACTGGAATTATTGGAGAGTTTTTTTCGATCGTTTCGTTGGACTCCAACGTTGGAAACTTCAGGGTCATAAACAGTTAGCGTGTTCTCAATATAGTGTCGTACAAAAAGTACAAAAGTCTTGAAACATTAATCGGAAAGTTGGTCATTTATTGAGCGAGTTCGAATAATCGTTGTCGTTCGTTGTCTTTTTTCTTTTCTTTTTGTCATTATCTCCGACGAGGAGGGGGGGGGGGGGGGGGGGGGAAGAAAGAATGTGATCGTTTTCGCGTATTCCACGTTCCGCGAGAGGGCAGAGGTACAGAAATAGTTATTGTTTTTCAACGACGACGCGCGGTGTGTCCGTGCCGAGAGATCGATGTTGCGAGAGCAAAAAAGTGGAAAAAAAATATGAAAAAAAAAAAATGGACCCTCGCTCAACAAGTGCATTCAGCGTTCTCCGGTGTAATTTAATACAATAAATACTCGTTATCTCATACTCTAATATAATATATAATATGCGTGTGCGCGTGTGTTTATTTATATAAAACTCGAAAAACACTTCCGGGAACGTGTCGTAACGGATGATGTTATTTTTGTTTTTATTTACCGAAGCCGGGATAGCCCGCGCGCCCCGCACCGTCGTATCGTTATTCGTAGAGTTTTCTTCCTCATCGCTTGCGTTCTTTCTACAATTCGAGTGGTGGATTATCTCGTTAGTATTTGATTAAATCTCAATAGCGATTATAAGTTGGTCACTTGCGATTCAGAAGAGTGCTTTGTAACATTCGTAAAAATCCGATTAAATATATCACTATTTGCATCGATGATTTTCAATCTCGGACGTGTGCGAGCATATATTTAGATAAACAATGGCAATGTTGATCCGTTACGTCGAACCGCGGGCGCTTTCGAGCTTAGTCTCAATTAAATATTTTCCATATACGGAAATGAAAACTCTCTGAGAGTCCACTGAATGCACGGGTTGCTTCTTCATGCATTTTTTTGTTGTTTTTTTTTTTCTTTGTTTCTCTATTTTATCCTTATTTTTCATTATTTTGTGTTTTTTATTTTTTATTTTTTTTTTCTTTTCTCGTTTTTCTTTATTTCCGGCGCGGGACTATTCTCGCTTATCAACGCTCATAGAAATATTCCCTTTCTCGTTTTCCTCTTGGCATATATTTGAAGACACTTTCGAACGAAATCTCCGCGGAGTTAACGGTAATGATTATTCTAATAACGAGCGAAATTCACTCATTTTGTTCGTTTAATCATTTTTTTCTTCTTGCTCTATTATTCGTTTTTGTCGAATCAATGATCAGCCGCGATACGGTCCTCGCCCGTTCGCGCGCGAGTTTCTCAACTTTTATAGATATAGTCTCTATCTCTTTTTCTCTCGTTCGCATTTGACACACGTTTTTATTAACAAAGTCTCCACGGAGTTAACAGCAATGATTATTCGCATAGCAGTGCGTTAAATTAATATTAATGGAACATACAAACACGCGTATATACATATATAAATATACATGTGTGCGTGAGCGTTTTGTTTTACCGTGAAAAAACGACTTCACGATCCACCGTTCTCGATGACTTCTCGTCTCTTCTCTCGTTTAACCTCTACGATCGTACGGTGAACGAAAAGAAGGGGGGGGGGGGGAAACAAAAAAGAATCACGCGTCGTCGCTGTCTCGCGTTCTCGACGACGATGGGACGAGCGAATTGCAAAAAAAAAAAAGAAAAAAAAAGTTATACAAGTTAAAAAAAAAAAATTAGTCGATCGCCCCAATCGATGGGTTCGAAACGAGAAAAAAAAAACGTCGCAGCGATCGTCCCTCTGTCGACGAAAATACGCGGGACACGACGACGAGACGACTCGTGGACAGTAGATTCGAGGCGAGTGTTTGAAAAAAAAAAAAAAAAAAAGAAAAAAATAATTGTCTTCGGACATCGATCGAAACGGTGGATTGCCATTATTCGCGCGAGATTTCCATCACGAACTGGAAACGCGGCACTCTGGTCACGAGGAAAGCTGCATGCAATGAAAAAAAAAAAAAAATATATAAAAAATAAAAGCTTTCCTGCGCTGTCCAAAGGGCGTTGCTAATTCGTTGACGTTCGGGTTTTCGTTTGTTTTTTCGCTTTCGTAACTTGTTTTTTTTACCACGTACGATCCGTCATTGTGGTGCTCGTTGGCGCGATCGACACTGCCACCGATGCTCCACTCGCACTCGTGTTTATTTTTCTCTCCGCACCTGGCGCTGCCGCTCCCGAAAAAGGACTTGAACGCTTTTTCATTTCTGTGGGGAAAAATACAAAGTACTTTTAGTCCCCTGAACACCGCGATGGTTTTAGCAGTCGTTTTTCTGTGGCTACTGGAAAAACGATGGAAATTATTGAAAAAAGGGCGAAATACGAAGAAAACGAGGAGACGAAGGGTCGTTGGAAGCTCGCATCAAGGCCACAAGAAAGGTAAGCAGAGAGAAAGCGTTCACACAGCGTTAGAGAAGCAACAACAACGACCAAGTAGATGCAAACATAACCTAGCAACTTTACATACCGGAAATGAGAAGCAGCAATTTGCGTTTAGCGCCCCAGGCAGTAATGCCTATTTCGCAAAGATCCTTTTCCGTGAGGGTCGGGAACGTCGCCAAATCAACTTCGTGAGCGACGAAAAGACCTGATAAAGTTTTTTCCCGCGTTACGAAAGATTGTCACGGAATATGGCGTTATTTATATTCAAGCAAAGCGTTTATTCGCAATGAGCAATGGATACAGTGCGTTTTAACGGTTAAACGAAGCGGGAAGCAACGAATGATGATTCAACGCTATTAAAAATGCCGAAAAATTAGTACTCACGTATATACTTCTCGAGATTCACACTCGTGAGCATCGTCGCAAGTTCGTTATAGTTCTCGGACGTGATTTTTTCAAGCTGAGACGATGGCGTGTGCTCGAGATAATTAGACGTCATTCCTATCGGCGTCGCTTCTTTGCTCGTGTTCATGCTGAAATTGAACGGCTTGTAACCGACCGGTGTTAACTCGTCGTCCCATAATTCGGAGGTATCCGCAAGATGTTTCTGCAAATACATATTTTTATTATATCGAATTATGAGTTCAATACCAAAGACCGAATCGACTTGAAAACAAGCTGCTTGATCAATCTTTACGATTTTGACATTGAAAAATGGCAAAGACGATGCTGAACATTCGTCCGTTACCTCTTTTGTAATAAATAAATAAATTGGCTAAATGTTTAATCGTTCGAAAGGATGAATTACCTTATCTTGTTCATTGGTTTCGGTAATCGGGGGCATTGACTCGCTCAAACCATAACCCGACCAGGTAGAGTTCGGTACTCGGTATTCGTTGGCTTTGGGTCTATTTTGGACAGCTTTGACCGCCATGATTCTTTTTTGATCGTAGTCGTACGAGGAGAGGTTGCTCTGTGCTGCCATCTCGAGGATTTTTTTTTCGCAACCAGGTGCGCGGCGATCGCCGACGCCGATGTCGGAGAGCATAATGTTTTTTTCCATCATCCCGAAATCCATGTTTTCGGAGGGATTTACAGGAGAAATATTGCGCGGACTGGCAGTCGAACTCGAGAGCGAGCTCGAGGCGCTGCTCAGCGAAGAGTCCGCGCTCCCTCCTTTGCTATCGTACTGTAAATTCCCGTTCCAATTTCTCATACCACCGTAGTTTCTCATCGCGGCCAAATGCTGTTGCAATTGTCCTATACCGAGTAAATTTTGTGCAGTTAAATTTTGGTGTTGAGGCATCGACGGATTCGGCTGCATCATTTGGCCCGCCACTCCTGTCTGCAAATGATTCATCTGCTGATACGGATAATTGTGCGGTAACGGAAGCGGCGAGAACAAAGACGAGGGTAACGTCCAATGCGGCGAAAGTCCCAACGGATTCGGCGAGTGCGACATCGGCGACATGCAGAAAGCCGAATTTTGCGTGTTTATCGATAAAATGTTCGAAAAATTATCGGCTAGTTCCAACAAACTCGCGTTACCTGTTCTCGTTCGATTTTTAACAAAAAACAAACAAACAAAACGAAAATAAAATCAAATTATCATCGCCTCGGTCGTGAAAATCATTGACTAAATCATTTCTCCAATCACCCGTTATTTCCGTGTCCGACGCAAAATCAAAAATAAATAAATTAACAAAACGTTTTTTCTCGTATTAAACAATTTTGTTAACCAAGAAATTTGGAAAAACTGTCGAACGTGAACGCGCGTGAGTTTCTTTAATTCGTCTTTTTATTGTGCAACCGAGAACGAATGTTCGCTGTAATCGATTGGTCTTCAGAGCACTCGATACCGGTTTTTCAATCGAGCGTTCTCTTGTCATCGGCATATCGCAAAAACTCGGATTTTCTTCGCGACTCGACTCAACATTGTTGTCGAGCATTTGAGCTTTATCCGAGACCAATCGATGCACTTGAAATCATTCGAGAGCCTCGCGACAAAGACTCGGACGTGATTGGTTCTCCGTAAACATAAATTTTTCAACGTAATCGTGTGCAGCGAGCAATGAAACTAACCACCGTTGCTCGCGTTGTTGTTTCCTTGGAACACGTTTTCAGCGTTCGGGATGTGGTAAGTCTCCGGTATTTCGGCGTGCACTCTCGGCTCATCCAGACCCAAAAGTCTCCTTCTCGCCTCGTAAATGTTGCTTGCGTTCCGCTCGATTCCCTTGATTATTACCGAGAGCGTAGGCTGGTTCGGTTTGGGTCGTACGTTTATGAAAACGTCGAGAGTCTGCATCAGCTGCGATACGCTGTCGGTGGCGACGCTCGGCGTCGTGTTCTCCGGCAAATCAAACATCAGGACGAGAGGCAACGAGCCCTGAGAAAGTGAAAAATCATGTTTTCTTCGGTTTGATCAAAAAAATGTATTTTTTCGATCGAAACTTGGCAAGTTCTTCGTTTTTTTGTAACGAAGAAAATGCTCCATGAGGAAGTTGCGTTCGGTGAATATTTGATCAACGAAAGCCCGAAAACGAGAAAAAGTTTCGCAAAAATCCGCAGCGAAGTTGTTCCACCGAGAACTTTGACTGTTGCTCGAAAAAATGAGATTCAAACGCCGAAACTCGTGGAATTTCAAAGTATTTTTATTTGAGTGAAAACGAATAGGCAGCGAACTGTTGATTGGCTTTTTCAGCCCTGACCCAGTGGCGGATCGTGCGCGGGGAGAACTATAAGCAGTGTTTATGTTTCAGGGCTCGCACGTACTGCGGAACGACTCGGCCGTCCGACCTCGAACGGAATAAACTTCGTATACCGTGACTTTGACTCTGTGCGGCGGATTTCATCGATAATAAATTTACTTGTGAAAGAAAGGAAAGAGGAGAGCTCGAAAAATCGATTTCTCGCTCTCGTCGAAAAAAAAATGGTGTCCCCGTGACACGAAGCTCGTTCAGTTTCACCTGCAGCTTCGTTCGAAAGTGTTTTATTCAAAATAAAGTGAAAAATTTATTGAAAAAGTGATTCTAATTACTTTCGCGATCGATTTCGAGGAAAATACGAACTCCCCGAGGATTTTTATACTCGATCTCGTCCCGAGTGTCTTGCGAATGGAAAACAACGAATCCGCCGTATTCGAACGCGCACGCGGTGTATCGATGCACTTGACCCCAAGCTCGAGCACAGCCATGACTTCAATTTGCGGCATGATCGATCATCATTTCCACGAGGAATCGTCGCAGCGCGAAACGATAAGAAAGTGGAAGCCCGGAGCTCGACGTGCTCTGCGATTATCAATTCCTTGCGACTCGCCAGCGCGGCGGACGGTTTTCTCGCACTTTTATTCCTCGCTCACCCCTTTTTTCTGCCTAACTTTTTTACCATTCTTATCGTCGAGGGCACAACGTTTCTCGAACTCGACGTTAACTTTCGCCTCGATTATCTCCGGAAGCAAATTATTCTTCGCCCTGTCCGTGAAACCTGACGAATCGTAGCGCCAAAAATAGCTCCCGCCGGAGGATTTTCTCCCGAGATTTCTGCACGACGGAACCGCACTCGTTCCGGTTTTTAACCCCGATTACCGAACGGACGTCAAGTTATTCGTCGACTCTCGTCGGACGTTCAACACAACAGTTGAAGGCAAAAAACTGTCGACCTCCCAGCGGATTAATTCGACTCGAATGGCTGGTGCATAATGTCGATAATTATAATGGTATTTTACCGGTATTCAAAGACTTACGACTAATTGCTGACGTGCCAGATAGACGTTGCGAATAGCGCCTGTAATGATGACGTTGCTTTTCTTCAGACTCGGAATATAAGGATCGCCGGCGTCGGGAAACATTATTTGCGTGGCAGTCCGTTGCATAATCATCTTGAGATTCGAGTTCTGCTTGCCCAGCACGATGCTGTGGTGCTGCGGCGAGATCTCCATCGACATTTGCACTTGAATCTGGTTCTGCAGTTTAATTACAATGGATTTATCCAAATTTCGATAACTCGGTAGCACAAAATTTTACTTTTCTCATCTCCTTCTCAACCGAACTTGAGGAACTTTCGTTATAAAGTAAAGAAAAGGTAATTGGGGTAAAAAACGAGTGTTCCAGGTTTTACATCGACGAGCGTTCTTTTCCTCTCGCTCTCTTAAGGTGCTCGTTGAGTATTTTTTTTCTTTTTTGACTTTTTCTCAGATCTTTGTTCTCCAATTTCCAGATGACGCTGAAGTTTGCAACGTTGGAATCCAACGAAATGATAAAAAAAACTCTCCAATAATTCTAGTAATTCTCCAATTTCATTCCCCGTCGAATTTGCAATTTGTATTATTTCAACCTGCACCGATACTTCGGGAAATAAACAAATTGGTGAATTACAAATGTTTTTTTTTCCTTCATATCGTTGGACTGCAACGTTGCAAACTTCAGTGTCGTATTTCCAGTCGAATACTCACCGCGAGGTGGTCGCACATGTAATGAATGAGCAGCAGCGTCGCGTCCTTAGCTTTGCTCACTTCCCACTCGCAGCCTTTGACGACGACGAGAGTCGCGTGGAGCTTCGGTTGCGTTCGAAACATCACTTGGACGTTGTACTTCTCCTGAATCTTGACGACGTACGGCGAAGTTAAGTCCGGCGTGGATTGAGTCGACCCCATTATCGGCAGTTCGAAAGTAAACACCAAAGGCGTGAGGTTCTGCGAAGCAAATGCGTTTTCGGATTCACTCAACTGCGACTCGACGAGCTCCGAGGCTCGGAATAAAGTAAAATTTCACGAAGTTAAAGAAGTTTTTGAAAAGGCTGATTTTTCTGAGAAGCTTTCGCGGCGATTTTTATACTCGGAATGCAACCGACGAAGTGCTGCAAGAAAAACGTCCCTCCACTCACCCTGACTCGAGCTCTGGCTCGTTCCACACCTTCCATCTCACCAGCGATGGACACTTGGTTGCTCTTCTCCTGGTGGTTGCTTCGGTTGCTGTCCGGGAAGTGGATGTGACATCCGGTCTCCTCCATCACGCGTTTTATCGTCAGACCACCCTTGCCGATGATGTGCGAGTGGTCGGTGTAACTCACGTCCAACTTCATCGTGACTCTATTGTTTTGCTGGGTTAAAAACAAAATTTGAATGATCTGACGTTTCGGTTTGCGAGCGACACGAAGCTGGGAAGGAGGAGCTGGGGGTTTTTCTCGAATGCAAAGAATATTTCCGTTACGTTGAAGCTTGCAAGGTTGGACTCCAACGAAATGGTGTAAAAAAAGGCTCCAATCGCATTCCAGTAATTCTTCAATTTAGTTTCCTGCTCAATTTACAATTCGTCGTTTTTCAAGCCGCACCGATAATTCGCGAAATAAAAAATTGGTGAATTTCAAATGTTGCTTTCGTTCGTCCAACGTTGCAAACTTCGGCGTCGTCAATCTCCGAAAAGTTTAAAAAACATTTATTTATTATCAGCGATAGGCAAGTTCAATTACGATTTTCCTCAACTTACACGAGCGTTCAAAATCTGCATAATTTTCTCTCTAGCCGCTCGAACGTCATCGGGTCGACCTGCAACCTTTATGTGAGGATCTGTAAGAACGAGAAGAGAATAACTATTAAAATGGAGCATGAGTTTCCACTCCTTTTTATAATCGGTGGGAAAAAATCGATCGACAAGCCCATTTGGGTGATTGCGATCGACGTCGATGTAAATTTCCTATTCTTGGTATTGTGGCAATATAACTAACGAACATTTTTGCCGTTATCCCCCAGGGTGTCTAACGACCTGAAAAGTCATGAAAATTCTTAAATGTCATGAAATTACACTCGGACCTGAAAAAACCATTAAATGTCATGAAAAATTACCAAACAACCTGATTTTTTAAGATCTCTGCAACGCTCATTGTCATTGTCGATTTTTTGGTTTTCTTCAACATGATTTCAAAATTCGCGGGGTGGCGACAATGTCTGGTTCGTCAATACTCATCATCGATATAAAAACGAATATCGAATGAATAGTTTGTAAGAAAAAAAAGATTCTTTATTTCAAAATAAAATATCATTTCTTTGTTATTTTTATTGAATTTTTTTATAATTAAAAGATGAATAAAAAGTATCAGAACCATAAGAAAAGTCATGAAAAATTCCTGTTCCTTCACTTAAAAAGCCTTAAAAGTCATGAAATTTCTGTTCTGGTCAAAATTAGACACCCTGTCCCCGGATCATCCGTCGAAGATTTATCGTTCCGAGGTGTCCAAATTCCACGTTTGTTTCGTGCATCTAAATCCTTATCAGGATTACCCGGAACACAAACTTTCGACATTGTTTTTCAAACTTTTTCGAGCTGACGTTTCCTGGGTAGAGTTTGCCTCGAATTTCACGCTTCACTTGTCCGGAACATTTTCGATCAAGTTTTCGGGGCATATTATCATTTTTGACTAATACTTTTCTGTCACCGAATTTCATATTTCCCGACAGGTTTTACCTTGGAGTTGATGAAAAATGAAACTCGATCGTTCTCCGATCGTATCTTCAAGCTACAATTTGAAGAATAATGAAAAAAACGTAATAATAGTGAACGTACGGCGCATCGGATCGCAGCCAAGTTTTAATCGTTGGACTGAAGACCTTAATAGATAATGGGTTGGAGGAGATATGAGCTACGATTGTGCTTCTCTCTCGGTTTGGTTAGGCGTAACTTGGACGGCGTGGAAATTGCCAGAAGGTCGCGAAAGCGCGGCGAGTGTCCGGCGTCGTGACGATGACGACGTCGACGTCAACGACGACGAGTACGAATGTTTCCGGAGCGACGATGTTTGTCGAGTCAGGCGCCGAGATTTACAGCTCGTGTGAATTTCCACACAACCGAGTTCGTCTCCCTGCATAAAAATTCTTTCGTTTTACCGAGACCGGAATAGAGTCCAAAAAAACGGCCTCCTCGGCGAGCGATCCGGCTCGGGAAACCGGCGCGAATGCTCGCGAGCCTCTTTCGACAGAGGCCAAAACAACGGAAACCTAAACGCACGCGAAATTAGAAGGCTCAACTGAGAATAGGTCGAAGCGTTCTTCCTATCGGGGAAATAAGGTGGAAAAAACTGGAGAAGAACGACCGAAATTCTCACTTGAGCAATAACTTTGGAAATTTGCCTCCAAACTTCCAACCAACCGCAGCGATTAATCCGAGAGAGAGAGAGAGAGACGGAAAATAAAAAACGATTTCGAGCGCGAGGCTGTGTTCCGAGAAGCCTCTCGAGGAAAATCAGATTTTTTCTGTTCCATCGACGAGAACGATGCTCGCCACTATTATTCACGCTTATATCAGGATTCCGGTTATTTGCTGATAAATAATCACGAAAATGTGGCGGGGAGGAGTGGTTTTTCGTGACTCATTGAATGGGGGGCTGAGGAAATTTAAACTAGAGAAACTGAAATGAAAAAAACTTGAAATAATGTCGCTCTGAGGAAACTTTGCTGCTTTTCGAAGATTCGATAAAAAAGCACCCTCTGAAAAAATAGTCGTGGCCCTCGATCGACGAGACGATTTTTCCATACGCTTTCTCACAAGTGTGCGCGTCGGTATTTCTGCAGTCACGATCTTCGTGGTCAAGGCCCCTCTCCGATAAAAATAGTCTCTTTGCATATCGAATTTGCGAGGAATCGTTTCACTCCTCGCAAATTCAGGAGTCGTTCCAGCAAAAATGGCCTCAAAAAACTGAAGACGCTAAAAAAGTTGTGCAGACATTGAGGAAACATTATGCCGCAAGTCTATAAATAAAAACGTCTTTTTTCTTCAAATATTTTATTCGTTTTTTCTTTCTTTTTATGTCAACGGAGAAGGATTCTGTTCGACACGAGGTGCTCGGGCCGTGATAAAAATTACGAAAGCGATTGGATCAGTAGACTCCTCTCGCCTCGTTTATCTCTCTTGCGAGAGAGAAAGAGAAAGAGAGCGATACGAGTAAGCAAGAAACGGTAATGCAAGATCAAGTGAAATATAAATATTTTTTTCCATTAAGACACACACGCGAGTGCGCTAACGAGCGGAGATCGTACGATGTTTATGCGCAAAGGTCGGGGCCAAGTAAACGAGCAGGCTTCTCATAAACTGAGCAAACGCAATCTTCCACTAAGGATGGTCAGGGATCAGGCTTATTCGAAACGAGAGATTCTTTAAAATCCATCCGCCCCTTGAAGAAGCCTATTCGACGACGAGAAGCCTCGATTTTTCTCAAAATCTATGACGCTGAAGTTTCCAACGTTGGAGTCCAACGAAATGATCGAAAAGAACTCTCCAATAATTCCAGTAATTCTCCTATTTTGTTCCCTCCCAAATTTCCGATTCGTAGTATTTCAAGCTGCACCAACGATTCGTGAAATAAAAAATTGGTGAATTACAAACGTTTTTTTCGTTCATTTCGTTGGACACCAACGTTGGAAACTTCAGCGTCGTCAAAATCTCATTTCTCTGAGGAACAAATAGTGAAGAGAAAATCGAAATCCCACCCTGGATATTGTTCGATCTCGACGAAAGATCGTCGCACTTCAACAGCCATTCAAACTCCAGCGATCCTCGTGCAAAGACACGAAGCAGCGAGCCCTGATACTCCGTACCCGAATTGCGCAAAGAGAGACAACGATTGCGCGTTGAAGTGGCAAATGTTGCTGGTGATTTCGATAAGGCGAGATAAACAAGAGAAAGGAGAAAAGTCGAGATCAATCGGATGGAATTAAACCGCGGACGACTCGCGACCGAATGATTGATTGTTGCTTAGAAAATGACGGCGCCTGTTTGATAAATTATCGACAATGATGGGGAGCGGACGATGGGAACGTTAATTCAGTGCTCCTTAACGAGTGACCACCGCACTCGAATGCTGTCGCGCCCAATCGAACGGAAGTCAAGAGTGTTGACCCGGTGGAAATGAAGCTTCCGTAATAGCTCGCGCCTCGTAATTTTCCTTCGAGATGATAAGTTTGAGATACTCGCCCGCCGGCTCGTAGAAATGCGTTTTGTCACAGAGGCGAAAAAATCTTTTTTATTCGAGGGGGGGGAAATCGTACGAACTCGGCGATTCGGCTGAAAATTCGCAAATTTTCGTTCCAAATTAGTGCCAACGGGGAGTTGAGAGATCCGTGCAAAAATTCTGACGCTTCCGGGGTCGAGCGGGGGAACAAACGAGTCGCATAGGCGCCGCGCGCGAATTGCGCATTTTTATAACAATAAATTAGAATCATGCCGATAATTCGTTTCGACCGACGTTTACGCACCTCGCGAACAGCCACAGAAATGAGCCTCGCAACGAGATGAAACGATGGGAGAAAAAAACAGCTGCTCGCATATGAATCACCGAAAAAAATTCCACGCGACATCGAGCCACGACTCTCGATACAAATGCGACGGAATTTTTCGTCCGACACAACCCGCTCGTATTCCACTCCCGGCAATTAACACTTTTCGGTTATTATCGAAGCCTCGTAACGATTATCGAATTTTCCTCGTTACGCAACGTCGATTTTGCTTCCCAAACTCGTGTCTTTCGTTTGCGGAGAAAAAAACATCGAATCCGGTTTCCACGGGTGTCGGCTACGTTCACCGTTTTTCCGTCTTTCTCACTCTTTTATTTGAACTTTATTCATTATTTCGATGAATGAATTGCGTTTGAGAAAACACTGGGAAGGAAGAGCCGAAACTAATTGTCCACGAGTGAGGATACTTTCCATTTTCCGAGCAACGCTTCCTCCGAATCCGGCATTATTCCAGGCGCCATTCCCGTCGCGACGGAAAAATTTGAGCGGGTCTCTATTTTTCCATCGGACTTTCCCGCTTTCGCAGGCCCGGCCTATCGCGCTCTCGTTCTCTTTCTCAACATCTCGCGCTATATCCAGAGTTCGTTTCTCATTTATTTGAACGCGGAGAGCGTTCGAGCGGATCATTAAAACGTGATGAAAACGAGTCGTCACGCTTCGACGGGGCCATAACTCGATGAACAAATGATCGGGGAACGCGAGCCGCAATTATGTATGGGAAACGTAATGAGTTTCGTCAATATTTTGACGCTCGAGTGCGGTCCGCCTCACATCCTCGTAGATCGACGTTTCGGAGGCCCGAAACTGAGGATTTTTAAGTGAACGATCCGAGCATCGTTATCGTGACGAAAGGATGGTGAACCGCTGTGAAATAGCGGTTCACAATAGACTGAAATTGTTCTTTCGAACGCTATTATCGGCGTCGAGACGCCTCGGCTTTTTCAAGGCTCGCGTCATCGAAGAAGCAGTTCGAGTCGTGATCGGCCCCACGATTCGGCAGCACTTTTCCTTCGATTCAAATAAAAAGCAACTTCAATACGAATTTGACTCGATATCTGCGAGGGACTAAAGTCGAAAACTCGCGCACCTGTCGCGCGGTGAGCCTGATTGACAACGTTTCACATGCACAAGTATACAGTGGTAAGGCGAGCCATCTTTTTCACGAGTCACCCTCATTACCGCTCGCGCGGATATACTTTCGAGCGAGTGCTGTGGGAGTAGTTTTTACGAGGGGGGGAAATAAAAATGAGAGTTTAATAAAAACTTGGATTACTCACCCTTCTTCGTCTTGGCTCCGATCTTTAATCGCGATGGCCACGTTACGAAGGTGCTTGTCTCGTCCATTACCTGAAAACGTCAAATTTCACGTAGAGAATCGATCCTCGGTGTACAATTAGGTTCTCCTAATTTATCGTTAACGAGAGTAGGGTGAGGTGCGGGTACAATTAAAAACGCGAGCTCGCAGGTACTCGCTTAGGAAAGAAACGAAAAAACGCAGACCGATTCGAATGGTCTGCTTCGGAAGTGATAATAACGCGCTCCGAAAATAGTCTCGGAGTGTTCCAACAGGTGTAACGTCATTGACAACGCGAGGCTGTTGAAAAAGACGATCTTTTCCCACGTTCGTCGAGAATATTTCCAAACGCACCGTCAATTATTTTTGGTTCTACTAGAATGACCTCGATCCAGTGGAGGTTTTTTTATTGGAAGCGAAGCCTTCGAATGAAAATTGAGCCGGTCCATCCGCATTGGAAATTCGCGACGTGATCTCCGAGTTAAAAAAATATATTTCCATTCTCGCGCATATCGAAACAGCGATCGCGGATAACGATATTCGAACGCAAACGTTAACCGAATTCGTTTGAAAAATGGTGTATAAAATTTCGTCGGCAGCGCGCGAGACTCGTTGCAGACTCATTTGCAAGGGCTTTCGATGGGAAAAAGTATGGGAAGACTGCGAAAAAGCGTGCGTTCGTTCTTCCTCGAGATAAAAATTCTTCACAATTTTTCATTTCCTCGTTTCCCCGGCAGATTTACAGACACGAGAGCTCGCAATTGACAATCCCGAGGATAAACGCGTTCCGCAAATTACCGAATTCGCCGAGAGCGAAATACGAGGAAAAAGTTATCCCGCTCGTCGCATTAGCAAACTTTATCGTGACCGCGGGCACAACGTCGTCGTCCGAATTGAGGAGCGAACTGTGTCCAATCTTCGGAGCCCTCCCGCGTTGTGCCAAAGCGCGCATGTTGCTGGAATTTATGCAGAATAAAAATGCTGTACATAAAATGAATAAACGAAACGGAGCGAAAAAAGTGCGAGCACGAGCGTTACATAAAAGATGCGATAAATCGTACGACGCGTCTGTGTCTCCGTGTTCGCGCAGGCTGCCCGTGAGCGCGCTATCGCTCGTACTTGAACATATCGGTGGGAACGCGCGCCAAGCATCGGCGAGACTCGTATTGAGAAATAAGGAAAGAATGGTCTTTCGGTGGGACACAACGAAAGCCAAGAGTTTTATTCCGTTCGAAAAAACACCGAAAGGGAGCCGCGAAACGAGCGATTTTGCAGGAAAAAAAACAGTTTTCGGAGACTGTCGTGCTCACTGCTCTCTTATCTTCGTATAATCTTGGATCAATATTACAAAATGACTGCGGAGGCGATAAAAGAATTTGTCAAAATTCATCTTATCATAAAATCATTTACCACAGTCATTTTTTATATATTTTCCTGAGTCGGGACGTTTCTTCAGATTTTTCTCGATCCGGAATCGAGACGCACTGAGAATTTTCGTCGTCACTCGCTCTTATCCGTTGCGTGTGAATTTCGATCGCGAATTTGAGCGTTTCCTGCCTTGGTGCGCGATGACGTTGACCCCCGATGCCCGAAGATTCGAGCTTTCGATCGACGATTTCGATCCGGGGCTCGCGCACTTTCCGGAATGGTGAACCGAGCTCTTTCCGCTCGATGTCAATCGTCGGCCGCGTATTCCGCCTCGTATGGATTTGAATATCGGTGCATATGAGCATAGAGCATCGTTTGCCACGTTAACTCAATTCGACCATCGCTCACTTTCACTCCGGCTCGACATCGCCGTCTCTCTCGATTCGCGAATAAAAATAGCCACAAACTTCGCCCGTTCAACTCGTTTTAACGATTCATTTGGCTGTAAATATTCCGTAGAACTTCAAAGTCCGTTGGGGATCTGGAGGCTTTTAAATTCGATTGAAATTCCGCCTCGAAAATCGGCGTCGCGCGCTCCTCTCGCTATTTCCTAATCGACGCTCTTCCTCGTTCGCCAAAGTTCGCGAATGCAAACTCGTTTCGTAAAATTATTTGAAATTTCAATATTTCGCGGGACCGACGAGCTCGTCGGATCGCTCCGTCCACCAACGAAAATTTCTTTCCCGACACTCAATCTCTCTCTCTCTCTCTCTCGTGCGCGCTTGCGAACGATAATTTGACAAAAGTCTCTACGTGACTTTGCGATCGGACCGAACGGAGGGTTTTTAATCACTGAAAATCCGTTTTATCACTCCCGGCACATCCGGCTATTCGCAATATTTGTACTTCTTCTCCGTTCCTTATCTCAAACCGTGACTTTTCGTTTTTTAACGTTTCCACAACGACGAAAGGAAAACCGGAATTGAACGGTTTGTGTTTTCAAATAGTTTCGTTCGCCCCGAGTCTGCTTCTCATTTGCCGTGTTTTCGGTAGGAAAATTCCCGGCGACGAGCCGCCAAACTCAGCGAGAAAGGCTCCCTGTGATTGGAAATATTTGTGATCGATTGAGAGGAGAGTTGGTGGCGTGCCGCGACGGAATCGCTCGCTCGACTGACTGACTAATTCGAGATAATATGTATAACGGGTTGTGCTCGCGCGGCGGTAACCGCCTCCCACTCGACCCACCGCGTGTACTCAGACATTCACAAAAACAGCCGCGTTTCTATACCGACTACTCGCGTCTTTTTTCCTCCGCATTTCACCACTCGTACACAACGCTTTGCCAATGTTGTGTGAAACGGGAGTGACAAAATGTGATTCGATCGTTAAATTCCTAATCGAATGACACTTGGAATTATAAAATCAAATGTTCGAGACATTCGCCAGGTTTTTCTGGCCGCTGTCTCCGAACGTTCGTTCCACCGAACCGAAACAAATATTCTTTTATTCTAATTCCTTTCGAATTTAAATGAAACTCCAATAAATCAAAAGAATTTAGTGAGTGCAGAAAAGAAAGAAAAATAAGAAAATTCCGAAAAGAAGATCGTGCGGAAACCCCGTCGTCGTATTCGAGTGCGGATACTCTGGCTAAGTTCCACCTCCAAACTCCCGAAAACTCGATCTCGTTTCATCGATCGAATTCATTCCGTGTGACGTTCGTCGTGTCTTTATTTTCGAGGAACATTGTGCGTCGGAAGATTCCAAATATTGCATCGATTCGTCCCCCACTTCCTGGAACATTGGCACCTCTTTATTTCGAGAATAATAACGCGAACCGAGAGACAATAAGGCGCTCCGATGACGCTGTCTCGGATCAGCCTTCGAATGAGTGTCTCTACCGCAAAATTTAGTGTCTCGAGTGTCTTCGTTGTCCTCTAAAAGTCCATGCTTTTTCCTATTTTCATCGACCCTCGCAATTGGGACGCCGATGTTATTCGCTTCTGCGTCATAGTTTTGTTAGTCCTAGCAATTGTCGAACAATTGTGTTTGAGAGGCTGACACAGGCGATTCGGCCTGCTCAAATGATCTTTCAAATTCCACCGAATTATTCCGCTTCCTTCGTCATCCGACATTAGTTCATAGGATCTCACAAACTCGCGGCACTTTTATCTGTGTTGTGGAAATTATTCTGACGGGTCAACGACAGAGTTTCGGGAGCGAATAATTTGTTATTTTTTAACGGTTCTCTAGAATTGGTATTTCCATTGGGGGCATTCGAACCTTCCGATCGGAGGCGAGTGCGCTTTGCGATGTTGAAATTACGAAAGAGAAATCGGGGTTTTTGACTTTTGGAATATTAAAATTGAAGTGAAGGAATCTATTCGGAAAATAGCGACGATTTGAGGGCAAGCGGAAAAGGAGCGAATGGAGGAAAAGATGAATTTTATTCCAGTTCGAAGGATAGAAACTTTGAGAAGTCGGAGATTGCTCTGGGTGATAAATGGAGCTTTATTCGGAGGCTGGGAAAGGTGGGAGCGATAACGAGAGAAACGAGATTTGCGTTCCGCAGTAGATTTGCGTGTCGTTTGTCGTTGAAGTGAAAGGAAATACCGGGTAAACGAGGCTTACTCGAATCCACGCGTATTTTCAATGAAAAGCATACACCGGCCCCGATGCGTGGACCAAAACGTGTTTTTACTTTCCCGTAGAGAAAGTTCATTTTTTCGAATGAAAACTTGCGAGGGAATTGCTCGAAATGCGCAAAACGCGGTCGATCCTCGCACGAATAGGCCTCCGAGCGCGTCGAGGCTCGTGAACTTAATCGAAGATCCAAAGGTCCGCGACCGCGGAGCGAGGAGCGGGCCGAGCGGTCCAGAAAGCTCGGAAGATCGCGACGGAATTTCGATATTTATATCGGCGACGATTTCGTACGTGCGTAATTGTCCGCGAGGACATCGGCGTATATCGGCCAATGGAAGTTCGCTGCTAGGACGACATCGGGGTACACTGACTCGATCTAAAATTACACGTTATACACACGTCGCGTTAGACGGTGCAGTCCGAGTCAACTGTATCCTCGACTGTCTCGGTATTTCTAGATCTCCGGAATAGGAGAGTCCCAGCACGAGCCCCTTTTTTTCGCATCCGCACCGCATCGAGTTGTATATTTTCTCGTGCGAAAAGAGGCAGCGAAGCTCTCGGTAAATCGACAGGAAAAAGTGTGCTTTTCACTCGATTTATTTGTCACTTGTTTGCTCGACAAACGGACCCGAGCGAGCGACCGGAGACACTCGAATTATTCGAAAGACTTTCTTCCAGTGGCTCGAGCTTCCTCCGCACCGAGAGTGAGATAGCGAGAGCGAGATATTTATAGCGCGAGAGAATGGTGCCCTAGAGGAGAGCATAGCTGCGGCATTATATTCATAAAGTCATCGTACTTGATATAAATATAAAAAGTCATTTGACCCGAGCGGAAGAGTGGAGCTCGTATCGCCGGGAGAAGAATCCGTTGGGAAAATCTTTACTGTCAAAATTCGTCGCTATTTTTATTGGATTCGATCGATTCGTTAAACGCGACGAATGTTTTAGCGGAAACGTCTTTCGCGCGAGAATCTCCCGGTATTTTAGTCGTTGCGAACGAGTCCCCTCGGGAGCGCGCGAGTACTTTTTCCAGCGGCTCTTTAAATAGACTCCATTTCACCTGACCGAGATGAATCCTAAGCTCCGTTTAATCGCTACATCGAGCCCTCCTGTAATTTGTCTCGCGAGCCTTCCATCCTCTCGAGCATTTTTCTCTCCACCGAAGAATTTTCCTTTCCGATGACAAACTCGCGGCGCTGACGTCAAGTTTGTACTCGCGTCTGCGACGAGTTTCGCGCGACGCTAATTCAGTGACGAGGCCATTTGCACAGGTGTGAGACAACCTCCGATCATCGACGGTGATAATTCATCGCTCTCAAACCACCCGAAATATTCTCCTCCTCATTTTTATTCAATTTTCCTCTAACGCAAATTTCCTAGTCGAATCGTCGACTGGCTCAAGCTCGTCGCTCGACGCTATCGACGGGTTAACGAGTCTCTGTGGAGCGACGACGCCGATGACGAGGGCGATGATGTAACGCAGGAGTGTCCTAGGGTTACGAGACCGAAATAAACACCGACGAGATATCGCTTTTCAGCCTTTACTACGCTCCGAGATCATCGGATCCTGACGAATCCAAAAAAGCCCAAAAATCAAGGTCGCACCGTCGGGTTATACGCGAACCCTTAAACCTTTAATCTTCCTGGAAAATACGATCGACGTGTGAAAGTGCGACTTTATGGAGCCAGGAACAACGTTGCGAGTCCAGCGCTTAGGGTCGGGAGCCCGCTCTCGAGGTATCAAACTTCTCGCAATTGGTCACTCACCTTGTGGAAAAAAGTCGCAGCCGTTTCTCCAGATTCTCGATCACCTGGGCAGCAAATCATCGCGTCAAAAGATTTGTCAAATCATTTATTTCGGTCAATCATTCAAGCGTTATATCGGACTCCGGATAAACTTGATTACAGGAAGTTATTGTCATTTAGTTATCGTATGGACTCTCCAAATAATTCTTATCGAATTCGAATCGAATGAGGTGGAAATTGTGTCACTAAATTTATGTTTTGCAGCTTCGTCAAACGAATTCAACTTCACAAAGTCAATAAATCGCGCAGTAATTTTTTATCTTCTCAACGAAATCATACGAAATCAATTGAATTTTTATTGGAAATTGGAAAGAAAAAGAAACATGTTGGAATTTTATTAATTTGCATCGTCATAGACTCGTCCGAGCGGGGAATCGAATCGAAAATATCGATCGTTTACACGTGTAATGCTCACGCAGCACGATCAAACATAGCAAACAGTTGTGCGTGTCAATACAAAATATTGATTCTCATATCGCGCTTGACACGAAGAGACAAACCTCGCGTTCATATACATATACACTGGCTCGACCGAGAGGCAGTTTGACAGTTTACTAATAAGCATAATCTCGTTTACCAACACGGAGAAACAGGAGCGGTTGGAAGTTTTTTCGCGTCTACTATTTAAACGATTAAACGATGTCCATTCGCACGCGAAGTTTATCGCATTAAAACGCGATCGATTCGATCTCATTGATATCCAATTTTTTTCGAAGATTATGAAAATTGAGCGGGATCGGAAAAAAGGTTTCTTTGAAATTCAAAATAATCGACCGGTTGCCTGAACATTTTAAAGCTTCGAATAAAAAGTCTTTGGAGATTGGTGCATGAGTTTAGTTTTTTCAATTTCAAAAATTCTGATTAGAGCACTCATTTTTTCGTGAAGATTGGTCAAGCAATGAACTTTTTATTTTTTTCCGAAAGAGTCTCGGAAGCTTTTCGTATTTTGGAGGAAAAAGTTATCGTTTGATTAAGTTGTAATGCTGCAAGCGAACTCACCCATCAGCATGCTCTCCAATTTTCGACGATCGACGCGGAATCTCTCGTGATGCAAATCATCGAGACTGGCGAGCCCATGGAAAGCGACGAGATCGAGGAGCTCTTTACGGCTTTCGAAGCCCGATGCACCGGAAACGCTGGTTGTGTCGGTGCCTTCCGAAGTCTCGGACATCGTCTCAACCACAGTACGACGCTCGTACTGTGTCACTTCGTCCGGTCTCATCTTTAAGGGTTGTCGACGTGTCCAACAATCGACGAAATTATTGAAAATAAATTTTCACGTTCAGTATCCTGCAATTCGAAGCACAATGCAAATTAAGCAAACGAATATTGTGTGAAAAAGCTCTTAGTTCTTAAAAAATGACAAAGTAATTTTCACTCTTTTCGTCCACGTTCTTTCTCATCGTTGAATACGAGAAATAATGAAAATGATGAAAATTCGAGGGCGTTGCGATCGGAGTTCAAATCTTTTGGCGCTTCGTATCTCGCGACGAGGAATCGTACCACGGAAGTAAGATAAAAAATCTACCTGACCCGCGATGAAAACTTGTCCAAATTGTATATTTTTTTCGCGAATCGTTTACACCGCGCCAAGAGCATTCTTGCAGCTTATTTATCGTCGGCATGCAGTTTCGAGCAACATTTTCAAGAATGGAATTGAACGCGAGTGCTGATTCCCCGATGAAGCTTTCGCTTCCCTAGTTTGGCTCAGTTTTGTCGAAATATCAGCGAGACAAAAGTGGACAATAAAGTCCTAACGTTTCGAGGTACGAAAAATATTGTTAAATTATAAAATGATTGATGGCCCCGCATCATAAACTCGGTGTTCCTCAAACTACTCGGTGCGAGTGTGTCAGGAGTTGCGGGGCTTTAAGGAGACTCGAAGGACAATGGTACACCGACCCCGAACGTTTCGCGTCCTTCCAAACATTTAGCTCGCCCGAGTTCGCTCTAATTCGAATAAAGGAAAAGTAGAAAGCTGCTTTCCAAAGAGACCTCTTTCGGTGTGTTCGTTAATGATAACAAGTTTCGTAACTTCGTATACCGAAAAGAGGAAATAAAGGAAACAAAAGAGGAACAAAGTTTGACGAAAAACTGACGAAATTAGTATGAAAGTGCTCGAGAAAATGCAAACTCCGAAAGTCTCCGTTTGGAAACGAAAAGAAGCAGCCCAACATCGTTGGAACTTTGAATCGGGCAGAAAAAAGATTGATCGGAATTTCAACGTACCTCCGTTCACGAAGCCCGAAGTCGCCGCTCCTCTCGATCGATAATCGTGTCAAGATTAATCCCCGAGATTCGCTCGAATCGCGTCCTCGAAGACGCGTGCTCGAAAAAGAAACATTCGCGGGAGATCCCGAGCGGTGAGAATGAGCGAATTCTTGGAAAATTGCGTTGCAAAATTGTCCGAAATTCGGAAGTAAGGCTCGCGGCTGGGGGTATGTCCAATCGTGTCAAAGCGACAATCCGTTCTCCCACTCCGATTGTCCCCTGCCCCCTTAAGCGATATTCACCCTTTGGATACGTCGCTTGTTTTCACGAGAGGTTCTTGCCCGTAGAGAGAGAGACAAACTCGCTCGCAGAGCCTGCTTTTATTGGCGAAAGACGAAATATCGAGTTCGAGTGTGTAACGAGCAAATACGAGGAAAAAAATTGTCCCCGAGAGACACCTCGCGAAGGCGGATCTCTCACGGCATTAAGGACTCGCCCGAGGAAAGGAAGAAAGACGGAGACGGAGCGAGAGAACGGCCGAACCAGAGAAACAAAACAAGACGATCTTGATGGTCGAGACACGTGTCTACGAGGAAATTCCTCACCGTTTTGCACCAAACGGTGTCGACGGCCTCTTCGGCAAAACAATTCGGACTACGCGTCTTTTTTCAATCGCCATCTTCCCTCGCTCTCCTTCCCCCTCGAGCTCCTCTTTCGCTATCCTCGATTCGCGTGTGCTTCTCTGTATTCAAACTTTTCGAGTTTAGTCTTACTCGCAAATTTCTTACACTTTTATCGCATTTATTTATTTATTTACTTACTTTCATGAAATCGACAACTGTGCATTTCGATGCTTTCTACGCCGTTTTTCAATAACGCGCATTCGATCGAGCCTCGCTCGAACTCTCGTCCGATTTCTCAGCCCCGTGCGAACCTCGGTTGGAGTGATCCTTCAAGTTTCGAGACACAAAGTCGTTTATTTCATAGGTGATTGAAAGTCACCTTGTTTTCGCTACACGACAATAGAACAGGATTTACAACGATGTTTACCGGCGAGACACTTGCCACCGGCTCGTACGTTCCGCTCCGACGATTCCGGAGACTCAACGAATTTTCGAATTTCTCTCGAAAATTTGCGAGCTCCTCGGGGTTACGATGTAACCGAAATCACGGTCGAACGATAATCGAGTTTCGAGCGGTGTTGGATTTCATTTTCGAGTGCCTTTTGGAAGCGGTAATTCGTTTGATTCTTTTTTTTTTTTTTTTTTCTTCAACTTTCAAAACCAATGAAGTGAAATTCAATCTTTCGGGAGAATTCAAGAGCACGCGCGAATTTCGGTCCGTACGCCCATCCCGCTTTCGAGTTGGATCCGAAAATTTGATTGATTCCGTACAAGCGACCTCGCTTTTGTGGCTAAACAATAGAGCTAGATTTACAACGCTGTTTACCCATCGCCAAACTCGTCCCGTAGCCTCAGCAATTCTGTTTTCGAGTGATTTTCTAAAAGTCGGTGACTATCCGGGCAATTTAAAACTCGATTGGAGCACTGACTCGACAGAAATTCACTTTTACCGCTTACGGAAAATACACCCGAGCGAGGGCCATTCCTTTCGTGCGAAAACAAGAAGCATCAAATTAAAGAAAAAAGCGGCGAAAAAACTTGACGATCAACCGGAGAAGAGGCGATGCACGAAAGTTTGAATTACGAAGACGAAGTAACATTTTCCAGATCATTTGGATAAACATTTTATCGTTATTGACGAATTCTTCGTCCAACTGGCATTATTGAAAAATGATTTTAAGCGTTGAATAAAATTAACGAAGTTTTTTCAATTTAAACGACAAATTTATAAGCTCGAGGTCAATTGGAAGGAATTTTATCAAAATTAATGATAAACTCACCAAAAGCTGACAAAATTATGATGATGAATTGGTGTCAGTATGCAATTATTTTGGCATTATATTTCATGGATGGTTGCGATGAACGTTCGCAAAATGAGATACAAAAATAGTGAAACGTTTGAAACGAATTTTCGGATGCTTCTTTCTTATTGAGAGTAAAATTAAACGCAGAAGAAGAAATTCAGGACGAAAAAATGTGAGAAGCAAAAATTTACGAACCTTTTGTGTGATAACCGGTGTTACATCGATGCTCCAACGAAGGGAAAAAACGAACCAAGGAAGATTCGTTTGAATGGGATGAGGAAAAAAAGGGGCGTACGGGTCCACGTGGGTGTTAGATCGAGCGGCGATTTCCGAGTGAATTTTGAATGATTTCGAGTGGAAAAAGCGTTGATTCAAAATATAAAATATTCAATGTTGTGGAGAGCGGCCGTGGAATATAAACGCGCGCCAATTTTTCCACCCACCGTGGCCGTTGAGTAACGCCCGATTTCTTTCCTCGCGAAAAAATCACGCGATTTTTCCCGAGTACTTTCGATTTTTCCAATTTATATTGATTTTTTGTTTTATAAATAATAATAATTATTGTCATGCATTAATAAATAATAAATTAATTTGATCGTATGGGAGCAGAGAAAACAACGCCGTCGACTCTACGCCGATTTCGACGTTACTGAATCATTCGTCATGATCAACGAGCAACGAGAAGCACGCGGGATTCCCGAGCATCCCCGCACCTCACCTACACTATTGTCATCCACACTCGCTCGATTCCGTATATGCTCCCTCATACACTCTCACATCAGCCCATTTCTGCATGACGTCAGTTCGGACATTTTCCATAAATATTTCGAAATTTTTTTATTTTTTATTCATTTTATTGACTTATTTTTCAACGCGACGCTATTTCTCCTTGATTCGAATGCTGGTAATCGATCGATACGCTGAACTGTTTTCAAAGTAATGTTTTTCAAGATCTGTCGGAATATTTGTGAGAATCTAAAAAATTTGGAAATATCTAAATTCAAATCTCTCAACTTGTTTCAAAGATATAACGGTTAAGAAACTACAATTTTTTTGGGTAGCATTTGAAAACCTAATGATTTACCGGAGCTCTGTTAGTAAGTAAAGTGGACTGGAGAACCGGATGCGGCAAAATATTCAAATCAAGTACTGTTGAGCTTGACAATATCTGTGATAGATCGAATATTTTGTGACGATTTTGTTAAAGGAAATTCGTTCCCTCTGTTTTTGATCGTGCGAGGATCATTGTTTTTATATTCAGTTTGAAGAATTTTGTGATACGTTAATATCTTTGACGATGAAAACGCACTTGACTCTTCTCTTCGGTACGGTTGACGTTGGTGAGAGCAAAAGGCTCGGTCCCAGTCAAAACATAGCATATATTTTAATCTCGCGTACGCGACAAAGTTTGTCAAAAGTTAACCGATGTGAAATAAACAAAAATGTTGAACGATAGTCTTCCATGTATTGTCGCACAATTCCGGTGATATTAAAGATTATGAATGTTTTTAAATAAATGTACTATCAATTACAAAAACGACTGTTCTCTCGACTGTAGAGGTTATAACACGAATCAGTATATTTTCTAACCTCTCGTGCAATACGCGAGCTGGATGGAAAAAACTATTTTTTTTAATAATTAAATCCGTTCTTTGCCACTATTTCAACGATTTAGTATTTAAAATAATTTGACAATGCTGCAGACACTACGTGAACGCTCTCAGAAGCGTAAAAAACTACTCGCACAAACAGTAAGCGAACTTATTTACTATTTTTCCGTTGTACTGGTCAAACGTCAAATTCGTATCGAGCCGGGGTTCAAATTTTTTATTTTTCAAAATCCGAATCGTTTGTGGAAAAAACTTTGTCTCACTCAACAAATTTTTATTTTGTTCGGACCATTACTTCTCAATAGATATATGCCGTATTTTATCAAGGAGAATTCGAGATTTTTAGCTGTGAAAATTTTAGTTTGCAATGCAAGTAAAAGGTCAGCGTTGCATTTCAGAATTTTACGTTCATCTCCAGAAGCAAGATTATTCACTTCATTATCAAAGAACCGAAGATGAATATTATGTGTTGCCTCGGACTTTGCGGAGCGTGACATTATATTTCATTTCTTACCGAAGAAGTTTGAAGTGCTGCATCATTTTGGATTTTACAGTTGGGTGTGGCCAATGTCGATGAACTCCGACAAATCTTAGGCACTGATATCGACAGCGTTCAAAAAAAAAGAGCCGACGCAAGATCATCCAAAGCAGACGACGAAGCAAGAAATCCTAGAGAAGATAATGCTGATGAAATAGTTTACAAAGATTCATCGACGTTCTTAAAAGTAAGTGCCCACTCAAAAGTGAAGCAAAACTATCATCACAAAATTTATTATTTTTTCTATTCAGTCTCCGGCTACAAAGTTATATTAATTGAAAGAATCAGTTATTCATTTGAAAAAATGCCTCCATTATTAATTTTCTATTATTCAGTAAAGCATAGCTGATCGCATTTTATATTTTTCCAGGGAACTCAATCTTCAAATCCACACAATGACTACTGTCAGCATTTCATTGACACCGGTCAGAGACCGCAGAATTTTATAAGAGACGTGGGGCTGGCGGACAGATTCGAAGAATATCCAAAGCTCCGTGAATTGATTAAGTTAAAAGATGATTTGATATCGGAAACAGCAACTCCGCCAATGTATTTGAAGACAGATTTACTCAAGTACAATCTTAAAGAGCTCAATTGCAAATTCGATGTGATACTGATAGAGCCTCCGCTTGAAGAATATCAGAGAACTTGTGGAGCAACGAATTTGGAGTTGTGGAACTGGGATCAAATAATGGAGCTTGATATCGGTGAAATAGCTGCCAATCGAAGCTTCGTTTTTCTATGGTGTGGTAGCAGCGACGGACTTGACATGGGGCGTTTCTGTTTACGTAAATGGGGCTTCAGACGTTGCGAGGACATTTGCTGGATTCGTACCAATATCGACAATCCGGGACACAGCAAAAACCTCGACAGTAAAGCCGTTCTACAAAGAACGAAAGAGCACTGTCTCATGGGAATTAAAGGGACAGTCAGAAGATCGACCGACGGTGATTTTATACACGCTAATGTCGACATCGATCTTATTATATCGGAAGAACCTGAGTACGGCTCCATCGAAAAGCCAGTCGAAATATTCCATATCATCGAACATTTTTGTCTCGGCAGAAGAAGGTAATTCAGGAATGTTTTTACGAATGAAGGAAAAGAATAGAAAAAACTTACCTTTCCAGTATCCTTCGATATCATCAAAGTACTTACGAGAGTTGAATGCAGAACATTTTTGGTCAGAAATAAATGATAAAAATGAATCGGCAAATCGCATAGATAAAAATTGCATCAAATTTCGTTCTCTCGAATATACTCGATTCTTTGATTTCAGGCTCCATTTATTCGGCCGTGACAGTACGATCCGTCCAGGTTGGCTCACAGTGGGTCCAGAGCTAACCAACACCAATTTCAACTCCGATCTGTACAGCAGTTATTTTTCATCGGGTCAGATAACGACCGGATGTACGGAGAGGATCGAGGCCCTCAGGCCAAAGTCACCTCCTCCAAAGGGAAAAGTTTCGGGTCGTGGTCGAGGTGGCTTCAATCGTGGACGTGGACGAGGAAGGTAAAAATCCTCGAGGAGGAAGCATTTGAGCAACGAAAATCGCACAACTGTAACAGTACCTTGGCAACGGAGCACCAAATTTCGATGCGGTTGTTCTGAAAAGCGATACGTTCCAGGAATCGCTCGGTTATCTCCATACGAACATTTCCCACCACCAAAAGTTCGACGCCAAGATTTTATTTTCTCTAACTGTTTTCTCTACATAAAATTTTTCTCTCCATCGTTTTTTTCGTGTCGTTATATTTTGTCGTTTTTTTTTTTTTTATTCAATATATTCAACATAAAGTAGATACATGATATCCCCTTATAGATAAAAAAAAAAGTTTGAAACTCCGTAGGTGTGAAGGGGCGATGAAAAGAAAAACAACAGGAAACTTTGACGTAGAATTTTTTCCATTGATTTACAATAATTCCAGATGATTTTTCATCGCAATTTCCTCTCAATTCGTGTCTCGACGATCGTCGAAGCACGCACACTTGTAATTGACTCAAACATTTTATCGACGACTCTCTCATCGTCGTCAACGAAAACAAATTACAATCAATTTTTCCTCCTTTTTCTTTTCATTGTCGCAAACTCACGCACGTACAAAAACTTTCGTCGTATCCTCCTCGATCACAATTTCAAATGTTTTCATGACAATACTGTATCCCGGATATAAAATAGTTCGACACAAAAGAAAAAGAAGAGAAGAAAAAACGCTATGAGAGTTACAAGAGGAGTATAAATTTATGATTGCTGTCCCTATCTATCGAGCCTACTAAATTCTACGTTAAATTATAAAGTTAAGATCACATAGCCAATAAACAACGGTTCTCACCGTACAAGCAACGATTTTATCGCACTCTCATCGTCCTACACTCCCCTAAGGGTAATCAAAGATCATCGATTCTGTGAAACGAGTCGATCCATTTGGATTAGGCTTGTTCGCTATTGATATTGAGAAAAAGTTGAATAATCTTTTCGGTTTAAGCAGCAATTCGATTTGAAGAATCTAAGAAATAAGTGAAAATAACATTTCGACGCAATGGTGCTAGACATCGATTGCTTTCGTTGCTCTCATCAAGCCTGACCTTCTATCAAGGCAGCAAAGCGCAAGTTGCTGTTAATAAAGATTTAAAAAAAAAAAAAAAACATTTTTGTATACTATTTGACATTGCCACGCCGAAACGTTATCAAACAAATATAAACCCCGATGAATTGTAGGCTGTAAATTTAATAAACTTTTTTTATGCGTATTTTTACTCGTTTTACACTGTTTATTGCTCGTACCTTCCGATTGTAAAAACGATTAGATATATTTTAAAACTTGCATCTATATTTAACTGTAATAAATAAATTAAAACTTCAATCAATTAGATCGTGATGTGGAAAAAGGAGCCGTACTAAGAAAACATAGTACTTTCGAATCTAGCAACGTGTCGTGTTTTCTTCTTTTTTCTTTTGCGTACGTCAATTTGCGCTTTACAATGCCAAATAGAGTTAAAGTAAAATTGGTCACGCTTACAGTGTGAACAAATCCACGCAGCTCAATTGTGCACTTTTCATGGTTGATCTCATTCGTTGTTTCTGTTGCAAGACGTGAAAAAAGTCATTTCAAGCTAATGAATTTATGCTAAATTCTTTTCGCGGAGACTCAACTTACTAAACCGTTTTTTCTTTTTCATCTTTATCTTTTTATCCTATTTGAGATCAAGTCAACATCTTTGTACTCTATAGGTTGAATGCGAAATGATTCTTTTAAAAATACGTCGTACGTCATATCGATATATTTCCTCGAAAGGCATTTAAACTTTTCTCATTGGTTGAATCTGCTTCGGTACCGGGACTACTTTCGCTCGATGATTATTGTAACAAAGCGGTTTCACCGCATCAGGATCGAAGAGAGAAAAGAGTAACAGAAAATGTACAAAAATGACGACAGGTTGGGGTCAAGAGTTTTAAAAATTTCTATTCACAGTTTTAGTACTCGGGGGCCAAGACCAGAGGCCAAAACAAAATTTAGTCGATCGATGAAAAGGCTGGCGAATCGTAATCGTGATTCGTAACGTTAGCATTGTTTTCCATCCGCCAATCTGCTTGCAACGGTTACATATTCGCAAACGAACAAACAAAAAACAAATTCAATCGAATGTGCCGGGGAGATGTTGAATCGTAAAAAAAGGTCAATTGCTCGCTCATAATCGCAGTTTATCAAGAAGTCTAGTAAACAATAATAATAAACATCGAGAAATACGGGCTCATTACTGTTCCGATTAACCCTCATCTTGCTAAATAAATAAATAAAGAATGTCCCTAATTAACTAACGTCAAGACGTTTTTAATCACAGTGGCCTTCAACATGATATTCTTAATCGTCACGTTTCAGCACACAAAAACACTACTTATAGATTAAATCTCATCAAGTTTTAACATTGTTGTGCAAGTTGATAGTTTTGTCCTGATAAACTCATCTCAGATCCTTCATCTACGCCCGGATCCTTCATCGCCGGAAATTAAACTAAGATTTAATGAATTAGAGTCCCGAGGGACGTGTTTGAAAATGAGAAATCACAGAAAAGTAAAGCGAATGAATATACTGATTTGAACATTTTTTAAATCTGCTACACATCACCGAGAGTGTTTTTCAATAATTCTATTCTTTCGAAATCACGAATCTTTGGAATTTTTTATTGATTATATCAAAAAAAACTAGATTGATTCATAGTTTAAAACGAAATTTAAATCAAGTTTCTCCCCGATTCAAGCACGTCTCTCGAATCCCACTAAAATAACACCATTTATCATGACGATCCGAATATCCGAATGCGTTGTCCTATCGAATCGATTATCTAGGGAAGGACCAAAGGGATGCGGTTGGTCGATTAGAAGAAAAAAAAATATATATTAATTAAAAAAAAAAAAAAACAAAAAAAAACAAACATCATGCTTAGCGGATGGCAGGCGGGAGATGCGATGATTGATGTATTTGCGATTGATCAATTGGTAATCAAGCGTTGTGTTGCAGTCGGGAGTTGATCGTCTGTGAGGAGTTTAGCTCTGATTGGCCCGCCATCAGTCATGTCTCAAAGTCACAAATACGTGGATTCCCCTGCAAGCAGACCCAGTGTCAGTCATGTTTGTATCTTCAATTTTTTTTTTTTTTCGAGTGCGTCATGATTTTACTAAAATTACATTGCGATCAAAATGATTATTAATTCTGCTCTCTAAAGCACAAAACAACGAAAGCGAGCATCACTTGATTCATCAAAAGCAAAGAAAAGAACTCGATTTCCTCACTGAAAATAAATGACTGATTTTCCAATGTTGATTTCGAGATGAGAATACAATTGGTCGGTTATTCAACCCAAATATTTTCTGTAATTGAATAATTGATTGAATCGAATGATACTCACTGCTGTGAGCGACACGTTTGCATCGGTGTAACAAAAGGGGAGAAAAGATAAATATGGCAAATTAGCAGAATCCCATGTACGAAGATTTTGCTAAATGTACTTTAGGCGAAAACGGGGATTTGTCGTATTCCCACGCGAGGTGTTAATGAGTTATTTGATTCAATGAAAATATATTTGCTCGCATGCAATAAGCCGCGCTTAAACTTACACAAAAGTACCGTATGGAAATATTATTGGCCGATTCCAGGAGTGCATGAAAGACAAAAGGTGAAAGTATGAAATTCGCTCGAAATAAACGTATATTTAAATTAACCTTCGATTTTCCTTTTATTTTCTAACTTTCCTTCGTGTCATATTATTTTTGTTTCGTGTTTTTTTATATTATACATGTATATGTATATATACATATATATGTATATATATTTATAAATGTACCATGAACAAAGAGTTACAGAAAGCGAATCGTGTCCCGTTCGATCGACTGGGAAATGTTGGTTTCTCATCGCGATTAATGTGGCTCTAATACAGTTCAAAAATTCCTATGTACAATCAATTCAAATTCGATAATTTATTCAATAAATTGTAGAATAGTTGTTCGTCCTGTGATGAGAAGTGAAGGAAAAACTGAAATCTATTATCCCCGTATTTAATATCTTCTGTTTCTCCAATCATCTATTTGGAGACTCGTTGAAATTTCGCTGATTATTATTTTATGATAATCTTACAAGCGGGATACAGATAAATAATCTTGATCTCTCGCTCGCTCGATCGCTCTTTTTTTTTAACCTTCAATATTACTATTGTCACGACATTAGTTGTCAACTGTACACCCTCCTGACGTCCTTGTGATAAATGATGTCGCACGTCATAAAAATATAGTGAAAAAAATGAGAAATTTTTGAAAAAGAAGATAAATCACACGATCAATGTTGCTCCGCAAATGCTTGGCTCTTGCTACTTTTATTTCCTTTATTTTGATTCAACTTTTGATTGGATTTTCTCAATTTTGCATATGAAATAATCACAAGGGTTGGCTTCCAATTTGATACATCACGAAAGTACATCGTCGCACGAATCGCATTTTCACATTCATTCCTCGAGAACTAATGTCATTATTTCTACAAGAGGTCCAAATCCCCTCGCCACAAAGGAAGAGTTCCTTCATAACGTATTCATTTCCTTTTCTCTCTTCTTTCTTCGTTCCTTCCTTATTTTTAGTGAGTGTAGAGATACGCGTGTGTACGACGCTCCTTCATGGTGTATTAACGTTCGTATAACTGATACTCGTTGAATGTGAGAAGGCTCATTCTCATATTGTTTCATCTTATTTTTTTTCTCAATAGGACCGCTCTATTGCAAAAAAAAATATATATTTATGCTAGCACCGGTAAGTGGCAAGTGCGAAGATTAACACATGCTCAAAATTACAGCCCAACGTTTCTCCTTATTTTCCACGTATATTTCGAGTCTACCCGGATAATCATAATTAAAGATTTTTTTCTTAAAAATTTTTGAAATATTATGAAATTATTGAAAACTTCTATTCATTTTATCACAAAACAAACGAGTGAGAAAATCAGAAACGCATAAATAACTAGTGCAAATCGTGAGCGATAAACAACTTTTCAAGCAACGAGCATGTCCATCAGCGCTGAGGGTGTAATTTTGAGCGTGGTAATCTTTTGTTCCTTCCTTAAAAGAATATTTCATGTTCTGTTTCACCCATTATTCTTGCTCAGAACAACAAATGATTCATGTTAAGCCTTTGTACTGTTCGAATACTTATTGTAAATTCTAACACATATGTAAATATAGATAAATTATGAGTTATATATATACATACATATGCGTTACACAGACACGTGCATGATAATTGGTCGTTAATCGAGTTAGATAATTATTCAAACAGTGTTGATGGGCAATAACGAAAATTCGTGTTCGCCTTCGGATGAGGTTTTCAAATTCAATAAATCTCTTTTTCTCTCGACGTCGAGTCTCAATTTCATTCACAAAACGGACCTACGCACATACGCAGACACACATCGCACGCACACACACACACACACACACGCCATTTTCACAGACACGGATTGCTTTTTATATTCGTAAATCTTATGAACAATCAATTGGACGATACTACAAAATTTCTCAGTATATTTTCTGTCGCTTGAATTTGCCTTTTGAGGTGATACCGATTAAGATGTGATCATGGACCACGGTCAGGGCGTCGAAAAACCATCGCGAGAAATAATCATGGTTAGTTATTTTTCTTTTCTGTTTTTTGTCAATTTTTTTACGTTTAATTGTCAAATTACGCTCACATTCCCTCGCACTCTCATTCTCTCTTTCGTTACGCATATTATTGACTTATAAATTATCACTTATGAAAATAGTCTTGCTTTTATATATCGTTAATTTTTCTTCATCGTCATTTTGCCTCCTCACAAATCCTCTCCATCCCTCGTTCTTCCAACGATTCTCCTTTTTCGTTTTTTCTTTCATTCTTACGTTACAATTACGTGACTCGTTCATTCGCCGCTTCCCGACACTCCTTTCCTATTTCTAATCTGCGCTCATCTTCGTATCTCGTCGTTTGCCTCAGATCGCCCAACTGCATCGCATGGGAAATGGGAATGTCTGAATTGGTTTCGTCGATAACCCAAAAATGCTATTGGAAAAACAGGTTATTCGTGTCGAGAGCGGTTTAAGGTGTTGTGCTTAAGAGAAATGAAGATTGGAACTTGAAGGATTTAGTGTTTTTAAACATTTCATGTTTTTTTACTTTCATCGAAAGATTCTGTCAATATTTATCACCTCATCGGGGCGGAAGTGACGATATAAATCGTCTCCCTTCAAAATAAACTGATTGAAAATGATAAAAAGATTTTGTTCAATGACAAGTTGTATTGAAATGAATTTAAATGTAAACGAGGAATCTGCCAAAGCCCATCGAGACAAAATATGCGGTGACACTAAGTGCCTACGATCCTTAAAGCTCTGCGCAGAAACTTTTTTTTATTTGCTCTACAAACTTATGCATTCTGACGAATACTATATTATTCTCCACATGTATGAAATAATGATAATGAAGAAGTTGAAAATGACCGAAGGCCGGATATAAACCGCGCATTTAACGCAAAAAAATCATAAAATATGTGCACGCTGAGCAATTGTTAATGAAGAATTCGTTAGTACAAATAGATTGCGGAGGTTCTCAATTTATTGCTTGTCACCATTATCTTTGATCATCGTCTAACGAAACTCCATCGATAGATGAAAACGAGCGGGGAAGAAAATGATGGGCAATTTTATAAAAAGTATTTTCATATCGACTTAACGTCTTCTTCACTCGAGACAAAGTTTCTAAAATATTATCGTTTCTTGTGTTAATCCCCGATGTGGGAGGCAGTTTTACAAAATTCAGCATCAACTCATCAATGTAAACAGAGCGAATTTTCTATCACAGAAACTCGAAATATCGAAATGAACGTTCACATCTAATCGTTGGTGTTTTTAAGAAAAATGTTAATAATTTGCAGATGATTCATTGAAAAATTCTCTTTTCTATGTCTCGAATTATAGCAACGCGATAATCAGCCACAAGATTTTAGTCCCTGAATAATGACGATGATGATGATAATCGAGATTCAAAGACACGATAAAATGGGCAGGAAATAGTTCGATGATCGTCGATGGTGTTAGCGAATTATTCGGACAATAATGCTCCGAAGGGATCGTTTTTGTTTCTTTGCTCACATAGACATGAAACGACGCGACAATGCACGATCGTAAGAGCTTTAAGACTCAGTTAATCTCAGTGATACGATCGGAGGCTCAAGGGTGAATGAAGATGATGGACGACGAGGGTCTCTCACAAAACATCTATCATCCCTCCATCGGAGAGAAGGCGGTACCGGCCCACACGCTGATCCAAGTCCACTGGCCGGGCGAACAGACACACAGAGAGATACACAAGTGAATAAGTCAAATGAGCCAATTTTTTCAATGAAAAAACAAACGAAAACAATTATTTTTTCAATGAAAATTAATGACAATGAACGGAGAACGGTAGATTTTATCTGAGAATCAGAGATCGCCGAAAATGTTGTACTTCGAAATGAAAATGACCGATATTTTGAAAATCAATCATAGGAAACTTGACTTCCGTGTTTACAATTCAACCCCAACTGTGCGGTTGTCAATCCTTTATTCTCAAATGTCAAAATTGAAAAAATATAAACTTATATTTATTCTGGATCAATTCTTTTTTCTTCAAATACAAAATAAATATTTATTGAAATAAAATTTTTGCAAAGTATCAACAACTGGCAATCTCGATGATCAGATACAACGAGATTGATTAAGTGATTTAAAGATTGAAAAACAAGGCTGAGCGCAAATCGCTTGCAACGGTGATGCTAGTATGAGACATTTTAAAAATCTCTCGAAGAAAAACTAGCGTGAATTACCAAAGACAGTAAAGTGTCTAAACGCTTGAAGAAGCATGCGATAAGATAAAATAGAGAGTCGAGAAACTCACGTGCGATATACAATCACATAAAACGCAAATTCTGACAAAACATTCACACTCAAATTAACTAGAGACGCGTGTGGGCACAAGGGAACTGAAGATAAAGAAAATTGTACAGAAACAGTGACAGCGGTGCATGGTGCAAACAAGTAAAATGGCAATTTGAGAAAAGAGATTTGTGACAGTGTCTTGTTCGTAAAAACTTCAATCACGGATGAACATTAAATTTATCCACGAGAAACTTGTGACTAAGGGAGCTCGCACATTGGGACTCTAAATAGAAAAAAAGCAACCATGGGAAAAAAAATAACGAACGAGTGTAAAAGAATAAAATAAGTAATATACAGGGTTATAACAGTGAAATGGTATATTTTGTTCCTTCTTTATCTCAGAAATAGTTAACATAGTGATAGCATTAAAAGCAGGAGTGATAGACGTCAAAAGAGGCTCCGAATTGTTTTTTATGTTTTGTGGTACGTGAATGTAGCGATTATTTTTCAGTGTTTTTGTGTAGTGCTAAACGTTGTACAAACATTAACAAGTTGTTCGACAAAACATAATGTTCGTAGTAGCAGTATCTACTTTATGAATAATCATCGCAATATTAATCCTAATTACATTAAGAATAATAATAATAAGAATAAGAATAATAATAATAATAGTGACGATAATATAATAATGATGATGATGATGATAAAATAGTAATAATAAGTATAATATCACAAAATAATAGATATAAAATACAATAGCAATTGTACATAAGACTCTCGCCATAATTTAACTGGTAAATTGGCAATCGAATAAACAATTATCGTTTGCTTATAGTTCGACGATTAAACAGCATGCAAATTGTACCAAACTGTGAAAAGAAGAGACGAAAGCAACGCGCTTTACTCCCAACAAATTTTTACACTCTCTCGCGTATTCATTCAACCATACGAAGAAAAAAAAATCCATGTTCCGAAAAAAAAAAGACAAAAAACGAATTGATTTCAAGATAAAGATTGAGCTATTATTAACCGGTTGACTGATATTGTAGCATATATGTACAAAAAAAATCAGGCCCATTCTGGTATTGTATTTTATGTGTATTGATATAACGGTTTTAATTTTCAAACGATTGCGACATTTCCGAACTTAATTTTTACCTTGCTACCCTTAAAAGGGGTGAAAATCGAAGGTTGAGTGTGAAATTTTTAGATTTTTCAATGGAAAATTTTTATGCGCTATTACATAAAAAATGTATATTTTTTAGGGTATCGGACTCTTATCGAAAGAAAACAAAATTCACTACCCTCAGAGGTGTGAAAAATAAAGGTACAGGAAGAAAACTGAAAACGGTCGTTCATCCATTTTTGTCAAAATTGATCGACAATTGATAAAGTTTTTTGAATTTGTATATTATACAATACCGATCAACTGACTGATGAAGACATATCCTACAAAAAGTAGAGTTTCTATGAAACATAGCATAAAACCTTCCGATTGAGAAAACAACCCATTTAGTCAATTTTAAATGTCAGGGTGAAATAAAAAAATTTCCCTCTGAATCCTAATTTTTCATCCCTTCGAGGGTGAATTTATAATTTTTCCAAAAAATGATTCTAGTGTCATAAAAAACGTAAAAATTTTATGAAAAACAGCATATATTTTTATTTTTCACCCCTTTTCAGGATAGCGAATTTTGTTTTATTTCGATAAAGGAGTCTAGTGTCCTAAAAAAACGTTCAGTTCTCATGTCATATAGCATAAAAACATGCAAGTAAAGAATCTGAAAATGTCACCCTCAATCCTTATTTTTTAACCATTTGGCAATAGTAAATGGGATTTTATTTTGATAAAATAGTTTAGTATGCTAAAAACTCGAAATTTTTATGTAATGTGACATAAAAATTGAAAAATCTGAAACGTTATGCTCTCATTTTCACTCTTCTCTCAAAGGTAGTTAAGTGAAAACTAAATTTGGGAATGGAATCAGCAGCCTCGAAAATCCTAGAGACAAATTTTCGTATATTTCGGTAACTTATTGGCTCGTATCAGTTTTGGCACGATAACTGAAAAGAAGCTTATCAGTCAACCGGTTAATATACATTTGTCGATACTCGTTCGTACTCTCAGTCAATCTCCTTCTCTGTCTCGCTCATAACGTTGATCAACACACAATCAAATTGAACTTTACACTAAAATAATTAACACAGTCATGATATTTACTTGAAAGGTGAAACGGAGGTAGTGTTTTTTCGTCAATCAATCAATCAATCAATCCTCCAAGATACTGAGCTCTTTTCAACTTTAACGCATCGCATTTTCGCTCAGAGAATTAATAAATGCGTGTTGTATATTTACATGTTTATTTGTTTGTGTTTGTGTTTGTGGGTATGCCCGTAGCCACAAATTTGTGAGCATTTCCCAATCGCGCCATTCAATTTTACACTTTCATTCGAAAGTTGTCAAAGTAAACGAAGTTTGTTCGACTCAGCTTTTTGATCCAATCTTAGTTGCACTCGGAAACGATAAATAACGTTTGAGACGAAGGGGAATTGCGTTGTTTCAAGTTTTTTAAAACCACGCGATTATGCAGCACTGAAAAATTTTAGCTCTTTCGATAACTGAAGAAAAGATATAGATAAACCAAAGACTCGGGCCGGCATGAACTTTTCCATATGCATTTGACGGTGTTCCATTTTTATTTCCTTTCAATTGTCAACCTCTGAAGGAGAATTTCTCTCGCGAAATAAGATCGCTCGAGGGGGGAGTGGAAATTCGTGATTTCATCGTTCGAAACTTGAAAAGTACTCTTCGTATGAAGGTGGTAGAGTCAAAAATTGACTTTCCGAAAAGACGATGATCGTCGGCGAAAACTCGAGCAGAGTAAGCAAAAATGTTCTACGCGCTCTCTGTACAGTCCTCAAAATTGACGTTTGTGAAAAATGGTTGTATCAGGAACGTAAAAATGTAACCTCGAGCAGAACATCTTGAAAAATAATAGATCGTTGAGGATCGAATACGAGTAAGTTCGTTTGGCAAAAACGATAACGTCCGATTAGAAAGAAAAACATCTGAAACAAGCGAATAGCCACGAAAGTACAAAACTGATAATGTGCATATATAACGTTCGATCGTGAGTGTTAAATTCTGTCGAACTTCAGATTATTGTGTTTTGATAAGTTTTTCTGGTCGTCCGGACATTCAAAAGCTGAGAATCGAAAATTTTGAGTTTCAAATGAAAACTGAAACACCATCATGTGTATGAAAACGTATGTAATTGTGAATTTTTGTGTATGCTCGATTTACGAATCGCGAATGCCAAGAGAAAAAACTAATCCGACAAGTATTATAAACTACGGTAGAGATATTATGCAGTGTCATATTATAATATATCGTTTTTTATTTTCTTTTCTTCTCGCTTTTATGTTTTTAACATTGAGGCACCGTCTATTCCAATTCTCTACAAAGATTTGTCAAATTATGCATTATCGATACATCAACGGGAATTAATTGCTACTTATGTCTATTAGAGTTCGCATTTACGAACTGTTTTTCTATTTATTCATTCCACATGTATTTTATCGTAATTTCTTTTCGTCTGGCGGGCTCCAAGGGTACAGAATACCGCGGGGATCGACACGGCGATCGTGATTTTTTTTCTCAACAAACTTTCGACTTATTCCGAAAAAAAAAACAGATTTTCTTCAAAGATAACGCGCGGACACGGAGAATACTCGAACGACGAAACAAAAGGTATTCTGTAATCCCCGAGGCAAAATTTTCCGATCTCCAATAATCCGTACGACTTAACAATATTTTACATTCGACGTTCAATAACAATTACACATATCGGCTAGTTTATAGAAAATAAAAAAAAAAAAAAATTAAAAAAAAAATGAAGAAAAAACGTTTAACTCCATTCTATTACGTTGTGAAAACAAAAAGGAAAAGAAATGTGTTGAATCTGTACTTCGTTCTTTCCACTCGATTGATCATAAATGAGAATTCAGCGTTTTTTTTCGTTATTCATACATTTTTCTTCACCATCGCCCAGTTTCAATTTTACGACCGCTTCTATAAAATTGAAACAGACACGACGAATGAGAAATTTGATGGGAAAGAAATTTCGTTCGCTTCGAAAGATGCCCAAAGACGAGACTTTTCTTCTTGCATTCCTCAACGCTTGAACACTCTCTATGACCGATTTTATGGCATTGATATCGTCGACTTTCTTTCCATTACTAGCTACCCCTTTTTTCGTAAGTTTCGGAAATTCGTTGCTCCTATCGCAAGATTCGAGAATACGTTTTTGAAACGTAACATACACAAATTCAAATAAGAAAGTAGGAAAGATTTTAATCAATCTACCATTAAAAATCCCGTTTCGTACCCGCTCATCTGTGCATCGACTCGTTTTAAATAAAGGAAAATGTAACTTTTGTTATAAGAAGAATAAATCTTTGAAAATCATCCAAGGTACAAATTTACCTTTGAGAACACTTGTTTTCGTTCGTTCAATTGTTTATTCTGTCATTTCAACAGCATTGAAACGAGTACAGATTCACGGAACGTCGAGAGTGTCACGGTCCACATACAGATAACAAAACAGGGCGATAGTGCACAGCGAAAATATTGAAAGAGAAAAAATGGTGCTCCGTAAAGAAACGGAGAAAAAAAGGGGAAGAAACGAAAATATAATTTCCTCGAGAAGATAAATGTAATCAGAAAGGAGAAAAGTGAACAAATGTTTCAACGAAAGCATGCGGACAAATTCTCGAAATCTCACTCGACGCAAAGTGCGCTATACTTTTTTCCTCGTTTTTTTATTTCTTTTTAAATGTGCGATTGCAATAACATGCCGAACGTAAATCAGTATTCAACATTACCAACAAAATTCTTTCGATTCAACTACGAAATATGATTGTTTCTCTATCTCTTTCCTTTCTCCCCATCAATAACTTCGTGTTTTTCTTTCTCTAACGAGAAAATCTAGACGAATATGTGAGACTAGATCTCAAGTACGCAAGAAGGGTTAATTGATCATTTGCCCGTGAAAATTGATCGATAAACGAGGAAGAATAAATAAAAGTAGTATAAATTCATTGGATACCCGATCACATAAATCTATTTCGGACGCACGACAATTGAACCGGAGAATTTTTCTTTTATTTTCCTTCCCCCTTTATTCTTCGAAACTTGGCATTTCATTTCACTATTATTTCTCTCAGGACTCGATGTTTCAGTGGCACTTTCGACGAATCCTGTTTACTCGGAACGTTTAAATGGATAATTAGCTGCTCGACTAATGCCAAAATCATAGAAAATCAGAGGGAAGAAAAAAACGAACCATCTCTCGTTTCTGTTTTTCCTCAAGCACGCCTCCTCCCTATCGATCCGATCATTTTCCTTGCAGATGACAATTGTAAAAAACACTTTTGAGAAAAATCTATCGTACATAGTCTAGTAATTTGTAACATTTGATTGTCAATAATACATTTTGGTCGAAGCAAAGAAAGAAAGAAGATAAAACAGAACGTATTAAAACGGAAACGAGAGAATAAATGAAAATCTTGTCAGATCGTTAACGAATGTATATATATACATTTATATATATATATTTAAGATATATATAGAGTACAATGTCTAACATACGATGCATGAAGAACACACATGTACATTATTCGTTATCCATCGATGATAAATCATGTTTCTTTTGTTTTTTTTTTACTTTTTTGTTTGTTTTTTTTTTTTATACATTCAATCAATGAATATCCTAAGTAACAGTTAAGCCATCGTTGGATCTGTATCGGTTTTTGTGTTTTTATTTTTTCTCATTCCACCACAACACGAACGCTCGTCCGGGAGCGAATGATATTGAAGGAGAAAAAAATAGAGAATAAAAAAAAGAGAAGAGTCACAGTTTGGAGGCTCAAGGAAACAGAAGTGACGAGACACTACGAATTTTCCGGGCATAACATTTTCGTGCTTTCATGTGTCTAAAGTCGTCGGACGTGAAAAGGTCGACGAACGCTTCGCGCTCGTTGTACCGGCATTTAGTCTCTGACTATTTCTCTCTTTATCACCACGTGATAAAAAACTCTTGGCGCATTCCCTTAGACTAGATCTGTGGTGCTGATTCGTATTTGCGTGTGTACGACTACTGCTGTGTGTTATTGAATGATGATTCGCCATCAGAGATGCAGAGGACTCACCTGATTCCCAACCGTCCTCGTCACCCGTCGTGTCGCACTCACTACTGTCAGCTTCGCTGGACTCGCTTGGCGTTTCTTGCCCGCTCATCCCTATCTGTACACCGCCTGACCTCGGTACGCTCGCGGGCACTGCCTGCGTCATTCCACCACCCATTCGATGCATTAACAAACTAACCTGCAATTTATTTATTTTGCTCAAATTAATCATATTATTATTATTATCATTCTCCTAATGGCATTTACTATTTTATTCATGAAAAAAGTTTAATTGTACAGCATTCTATTCATCCTTTCTTATCGCAGTTAATTAGACATGAAGAAAAATAGCATTCAGTGAACATTCGACGATGAATACTGGATGGAGCGATGGAACGAAAAAAGTATTGAAATGTGCAATAAATACATTTTTTACGTAACAAATTTGATATCGTTTCCATCTCGTAAAGAATCAGAAAAAATATACATTGAAAGAATGAAAAAACTGGAGTATTTCGAATCAGAGATTGACGATGACTCCTTAAAATCAGGAAAATCGATGATCGATCGCTGTCGTCATACCTTAAAATCCGCACTGTAGTCCTTGTGATGTTTGTCCTTGTGCGCACCATCCAAACCCCATTTATCTATGCTTAAAACGAGAGCCGGTGGCATCGGCCCAAGGCTCGCTAACGAGCCGGCTCTTGGTTTCGCATGCGACGTTACCATTGGCAATTCCATAGCCGTACCGTCACAGCTCAATGCTCTCGTCGATCTTTCGATCGGTATTTCACCATTCTCGTATTCGGGCGTTAAATGTTCTCGCACGAAGAACGTGTTGAACCAAAAGTGAAACATTTTTTCCTGCATCAAAATATAAAAGATCAATTTATTTTTAAAAAATGGAAAACCATCCAAACCTCAACTACCCTTGAAGAGTTTGGAAGCCTTCATATAAATAATTTCGATTTCTCAGCGCTGCAATCTTTCCTTAGGATTCGTATGATATTCGTTATTGTAAGATTATAGTATTGAAGACGTACATAATAATGCAAAAAAGAATCCCAATTGCGAAAAAAAAATCATAAAAAGTAGAAATAAATGAAGCGAATGAAGTAAAAAGTTTACATTCTAAAATGATAAAAAATGAAATCATCAAATTGCGGAATTTTATGATTAACTAATAGTAATCGAATATTATTTCAGTAAAATAATTTTTGAATGATTCCAATTATTATTTTAGAATCTAAACTCAGAAGAATATTAACAAAAAAATATAAGTAAACAGAAATAAAAAATGAAAAACAGTAAATATATTCAAATATACTAACTTTTCTCTTCACCTTTGGCCGGTTAAAAAAATCTACACGGATATCACCGGTAAGAGCTACAGTTTGATCCAGGGGAATGCACATTGATGACATTCCTTTTCTCACATCGTAAATTTTCGAACTAAATACCTTCTTGTTAGATTCCGATATCACAAAATGAAAGCCTGTAACAAACAATAAAGCAACGTTGTTAGAGTCGATTAAAATTCCAGCATCTTCGGTTTTCCCCCCTCCCCTTCCTTCCGTCTTTCTTTCTTTCGTTCTCTTTCTCTCTCTCTCTCTCTCTCTCTCTCTCTCTCTCTCTCTCTCTCTCTCTCTCTCTCTCTTTCGCGTCGGTAATGAAATGCGAAACTCACATCAACGCGTGATAATGCAGTTGTAATGTGATACTCGGTGCTCTATCCTCTCATGCATTGCAATCGCAAATGATACGTACAAAAACACATGAATGTGTATAACTTAAACAAGGATACTCACAGCCTTGACCTCCATTAAAATTGGGAACTGGATCGAGTTGTATTTGTCGAAGGACCAGAGTAACCGGTTGGTAGTTAAGACCCTCTTGAACGAGAGTCGCGTAATAACCAACGTACCTCCTCTGCGAAGGTATAGTCACCCCTTTCCTGTTAACAATAATACGACTCTTTAAAGAAATTGAAAATTCCTCGATTTATTTGAAACGAACAATTAGTATTGTTTTTTCTTCCTTAATGATTCTTTCATAAATGTTATAACGAGTTGATTGATTCATCAAAAAAAAGAAACTGAAACTTACCTATCATGCGTTCTCTTAGTCCCATAAAAATTCAGTGCCTCCGTTGCTGTTGGAAATTGCTTAATGTGTAACAGATAACAGCATACCATAACACCAGTTCTTCCTTTACCCGCCTTGCAATGTACAACTGCGACGTTTTTTCTGTCCTGAGACAACCACTCGTGAACATCGTCGCAAAATGGTCTCAACATTTCGAGTTTCGGTGGATTGTGATCGTCGAACGGATAGATAGCAACTCGTTGCTTGAATTTCTTGAAGTCGTATGTTCGCTCGGCACAGCTGTTGAAATCATTCATTCAGTGTTATGTTAAAAAAAAAAAGAGGAAATCGGAGTATTAGCAATTGTTAGAGATTTTGGATACTCACAGATTATAAATTTTATAATGATCCTTGTGTTTGGACTCTAAAAATTTGACGACATCGTCTATGTGATTCCTGTAAACGCCCTCCAATTTTTCCGCCGGGAAACCCATGGCAATCAAGTTATCCCGTATATCTATATTTTCATTTCATTAAGGAAAAAATTAGCCTATCTGTGAATTCGATGTAAATTCAAACCCGGAATTCCAGATACATTGTCACGAACTTTCAATAACTTTTTTGATGAAACGAAAACTTAATTTTTCGTGTCTTCTCTCCCAACACTTCAATTATAAAACTAAATTTCCTGAATAACCCTGCATAGAAACCTGCGAAAAAATCTAAGAAATGTCGTTACTCCCAAACGATGCAAACACCAAATCATTTCTGCAGATATTCGTATTTCGTAAACGCTGATAAATTATTTTTTCAGGATCTATTCAAAATCAATGATTTTTATCAGCAATTCTAAATACTAGAGTAACTTTCCTCCTTATTTATAAAAATTAAGCTCAAATTTAAATTTGACTTGTGACTATAATTTGAAGAAAAAGGATACATGACAGATCAAGATTGAAGCCATCTTCCGTGAAGCGTTTGCGCCTTTTACTGACAAGCCCCTTTATGGGGTTAGTCATTTTCATGTTGCTTATGGTATTTGCCATGCTTGGCTGGCTGTGTCTTAGCTCCCCGGACCCACTTGTAGTAGATCCTGCCTCGGTTGTTCGTGATGCCACTGAATTTGTCTTGTCCTCCCAATATTCTTGATTACCCTTGACCTAGAAAAAAAAGATTGAAAATACCTTAGATTTATTCCAGTAGTGAAAGTACATAGGGTATATCTAGTTTTTATGGATGAATACCTGTGACTTGCGAGCCGAGGCGTCACACGAGCCCAGTTCTGGTCCTCCCTGTTCCTCCAGACAAACATGGAGGGGTGTTACAGACGCCGATATGTGCTCAGAAATTTTGTTATTCAGCCGACTGCTCGAGGGTCTCCTGCAGGAAAAACATAAACCCATCAATTCGCAGAGCACGGGTCTTGGGTCTTATGAATCATGATGACGGTCCTCTTTGGCTTTTGATTCCATAAAAGGAATGCGTAAATATGAAGTTATGAATATATATAAACATATACGTGTATATATATTTTAACAAATATATTCATTAACACATGTTGATCGAAATATATATATTTTTCAAAGAACGTTTTCTCCTCTACAAATGTTTATGATTCTTTTCCATTCTTTTATTCACACACAGTCATTAAGAAAATAACTCAGAGTTCACTACCACCACCAACTTTGTATGCAAGATAAAAAAAAACACAACAAAGAGAAAGGATGAACCACAGTTTGACAGACTGAATGTGACACTCAAATGTTCGAAGCACAAAGTTACGCAGCGCGATAACCAGCTATATTCTAGCATAGCTCTTTATTCAAAAAGCTTGCACGTAGCATACAACGTAACTTCCGATGAACATAGCATTTTTTGTTATCACGATCATGGCGCTCAAGCATTATTCTTGTTCTTTGACTCTACTTTTATGTTTGCTCAATCAAAATTTTGGTTGGATTTCATACAAATGAAAGTATCACAACCATTAGGTTTAATGAAAAAAAAAAGTGTTCCTGGTAATTTCGTTGCAGCAGTGATTGAGCAAGAAAGGAACAGACAGATCAATGCATGTTGAGAAGGCAACGACCATGGGGAATGTATATCCGAACAGCAAAATGGAAATGTGATATCGAGTAAACGATGAAACAGATCCAAATTGAATGAAAAAAGAACACTGGACGGACGAGAAGTATAGTTGAATGTGGAAAAACACCTCAAATGATCCGTTCACACTTTCGTGACATCCATTCCGAACGTTTTCATCGATACACTCGACAAACTTTTATTACTCCATAAAAACTTTCGTTCACCACTGATGGATAATTATTGGACCTGATATTTACGAAAAACAGTGAAATTCGAATATATTTGGGAACGAAACGAACGCGAACATTTGTGGTTTACGGGGAATGGGAATCGCACGTACACTTTTTATTTAGAGGTTAGGAATGCCTTTCTCGACGCTAAAAAATCACGATTCGCTAGTTTTTTTCCTAGAACTCTTTCATCATTTTTTTTTCTCTTTCTTTGAATCTCAGTTAATTTAATTTCGGTTTCGAATGTGTCAGGTGAAATATAAAAATACTTATAGACAAAAAAGACTTTTTTTTTCTAGCATCCCTATCTTAGAAAATAATTGGAGCCGCAGTGGGGAAATAATTTGTACTCGCGATGGTTTTTGTGGATGTAGGACGAACGCGCGTCGCGAATGCAAGAGGAACGCGCGCGAGATACGACTTGGGATTAGTATGTAGAAAAGCGAGAGAGAGGGAGAGAGAATGAGTGAGCACGGAAGACGGAGAAACTCGGAAGGGATATGAACAAAAAAAACGTACGTATAGGTTTGGTTCTTCTCAGCAGGCAATTCAAAACAATAAAAAAAGAGAAATCAGAGCATGTTCAGGCGCGACATGCGCGACACTCCCACTTTTCATGATAAGTCTTCCGCCACTTCAGTACATGTGTATACTATATATATATTTCTCACATAATTATTCGCACTGAATGGTTCACTTGCAGGAATTTCGGGCCACACGCGGAACCAAATCTCTAAAAATTTACTGATCGAGCTTCAGTAGCGAAGTAATTGAATCGTTCCATTTTATTTAACTGTAAAGCAAAGCTGTAAAAATTTGTTGCACCATTGTAATATATATAACGTTTCTCTGCGTTTCTCAAAAACTCGTGTGTATTTCGACTCTCCCACCAATCGGCCTAACCACGAAATCGACGAACCCGTTTTCACACGGGTTCTTGAGGAGCGCGCGCGCGTCACCTATATATACGTATATATATATAAGCATACATGTACATATGTGCAACGGAGAAAACGTGTAGCCTGAGCGAAGAGAAAGAAAAATGATGTCGAAAAGAAATAAAATTCATTTATACAAGAATATCAACGATGCTGACATAAAATATTTCATACCGATTGAAGTGTGCAAACGTTGAAAATCCAAAAAAGACTTCAAAATACATGTATATATTACCGTACTCGCGGGATAACTAGCGAACGAAACCGCGCCGCGTTCACATCTCTCCGTTTTTATTATATATCTATATATTCACGTATTACACTTATCTCTCTCCCTCGATGTACAGTGGCTCTAACGCAAGTTTTATGCATGTGCACGTATGTGCGTGTATAGGTGTAAAGGTGCGTACACAAAAAGTAAAAAAAACGATTGAAGGATCAGGGCAATGGAGCTTAAAAAATGAGCTGGATAACTAGAAAATTGAAGGCTCCGAATCTGTACATTCTCCTTTAGAACATCCAGCAGTGAAGGCTGCAATACCAGCAAAGTTTGAAGAATGCCATTTTCAGCTTATTATAAAAAAGAAGAAGATCAGATGATTTTTATACAGATATTCGCCAGTAAAAATGAGGAGAACTTTTTGCGCGGTATAACCACCGAAAATTAATTTAAAAAAATTGTTTGTAAGTGTAAAAAAGCGACAAAAAGAATGAATACAGGTCGTTGCAAGCCTACTGGTGAAATTCGGTCTCCTGCCCAACAATTCTTTTTCTTTGTGAATATACCTTCAAAATCGTTCGTACACTTTTGCACGTACGCGCACACATATACGCAAGGGCAACTGTCATACCACGCGCTCTCTCGCGGCGACTCACACACTCACGTAATATCGTATACACATGTATATATACTGTGTACATACGTACGTATATAACGAATCTCACACGCAATTCTACTGACCACGCAAGCACGCGCGCGCACACACACTCACTCACCAACAATGCATCGGAGCCCCGCACCGCAGGTGTTGCACGATGACCGATTCCTTTCTCTCTCGCTCTCGCGCTTTAAATACTTCTTTTTTTGTTTTGTTCAAAATTACACTCTTTTCTCCTCCCGTTTTCGTTTTCCACGCAATTTATCAGCACTGCTCTTCCGTCTTTTTCTTTTTCTCTCGCCCTCTTTCTATTTAATCTTCCGTTCGACTTTCACGAAACTGGTCGGAATCTCGCGACGCACTCAACACCGGCGAGCTACAGCTGAAGCATCCTCGTGTGCTCGTAATATTCTCGTGCGCTCACTGGTATTATTTTTTTTAGCCTTTTTTGCATCACAGAATTGCAATTTGTTTAAAAAAAATACTTACACACGCAAGGCACACACGAATATTTGTGGCGTTTATGTTACGAACGAAGATCACGGTTTTCAAACTCTTGCTGTGTTTCGGACTCCACCTCACTTTCAGATCTTGCAAATCAAAGACTTTTCCAAATCGAGCAGCGAGAGAAACAACGAACAAAATATATAGAGGATTTCAAGGGCAATAAAAACAAATAAATAACAATGCACCTCTCCCCAATGCGTTTTTTTTACAGCAACGAACAGCCAACGTAGAACAAAGGTTACGGATTTTTTCTTTTTTAGTTATCTACTGACAGGAGAGAGTACAGGAGAGATCTCGAGGAGAGAGAGAGAAAAGTCACGCTCAATTAGTGAACGGAAGTGCTGCTGCTCGTCATAGCGTCCATCTAAGATTCTCTTCTTCTCTCCCCCGATGATGCACTCCCACCGGAGTGCACTATCTGATTGTGTCTTTTCTTTTTTTCGTCTTTCTTATTCGTGACCAACTATTTTCACATACACCATTTCTGCGTCTCCCCAGAACGCTTATGAAAAAAATAAAAATAAAAAACGAAAATAAAGATCAGGAAAATGATAAACCAAAAATGTCAAGAGTTTGCAGTCACAGATTATTCCACTCCATTACAGAGCAGTTACTTTTTTTTTCTTGTAAGGCTTACGGTACCTTACGTACGCGGGTTATCGCGATTACAATAAACCGATGAGGACGCAGTACACCACCGGTCCTTGTGCGGCATTACAAGGGAGGGTACCACGGGCTTTGTCCTGTTGCGGGTCTCGTTATACTCCGAATTCACGCAACATATGTCAGGTGGCGCTATCTCGCGAATTATATACACGCACGCGCAATGCATTTATATTTTTCTCCCACCACCTCTGATAAAGCCAACCGATTGTAGGATTGTAGTCAGGGAGTGGCGGTACCATCGGATTTTTTGAGAACTATTTTCGAACATGCAACCCAAGCTCGGAGTTTGAACGTTGAAAATGTATTTTTTTAGTCACAATTGGAGAAAAAGTTACATTTTTGTTCGATTATTGTCATTATTATTTAAAATTTCGTATTTTCCGATTACTTAACGGGATGTAAGAAATTTGTTTGATAAATAAAATCGGGCTGTTTATTACAACCCTCTAAAATTTATTTCAATCTTAAAACTAGTCTTGACAAATCTTTAACATGAAAAGGTAGATTGATAAACTTGTAAAGACTATTGTTCGAGTGACGCGAAGGAAGAAGAAGGATTACAAATTCGCGGAGTGCTGCACGATGCGTTGGGTTCGAAGATTCGTGAACTACTGACTGTTTTAATGGTGGAATATGAACTCGAAGAAAAATGTAGAAAGGGAGAGAGGTTTACAAAAAAAAAACATGGGAAAAAACTTGGAAAAATCCGCTAAATAATTAGACAAAGATCGACTCTGAAAGCCGGACCAAATGTCGCGACTTACCGCAGAAAAATGTGTTTCGGTTTTAAAGGTAATGCTTGAATGACAAATTGAAATGTGTAAAAATTATAAAACTTAATAAGATGCTTCGTAGGCGCGTTTTTTATGAGGGTCGGTTCGGAAGGATTCTCGGCCCGAGGATTATCGCGCGTACGCTCTGGCAATTTTTCTGACCAGGGCTGATCACCACATGTTAAGACTGAACACAGGGATCATGAAAAAATGAATCAGCAATCACGGTAATGACTCTTTTTAACAATTTTTTTTCGCTGAATAATTCGGAGTACAATAATGCAAAGGAAACATAAAATTTTAATTCCTTCACACTTATAGGCCATTTTTCCGTTATTTTTACGCGTAAAAAAGCTGTTATATTGCTTCAACAATAAATGTTTTTCTTCTTCTTCAATAATAAATAATTGTTTTATTCACTTTATGGTGTCTTTGTTAATATTTACTTATTTTATACATTCAATTGAAAAATTGATTACTAATGATCTGCATAAAGTTGCAGTAAAATTGCATTGTCATACCCTCAGAAATGAACAAGTAAATTTCTATATATTTTATGCATTTAACAATTTGACTGAAGAATATGGAGAAAATTTACAATTTGAGTCGCTTAATATCCTCGGGCCGCAAGTCCGTTCTGAGTGACGCTATTCTTCGGACTTCAACAGGCGTTAATCTCCATGCTATCGCATCCGCACCACAATAATCGGATAATTCTTCGACCTTCTCCACGCTAAGTATTGTTGCTATTTGGGTCAATCGTGCAAATTTGTCACGTATAGACCAAGAAGTTGCTGCAGCTAAATAACTCGCCAGTGAACGAATTTCTTTGTCCAGTATCAATCCTCCAGCCTGATGAAGAAATAATATCAATGGGTAAAGCATTCAATTGTGACTAATTCCTCGAATCGATTAATATTGTATAAACAAAGCGGTGAATTGTTGTACGTGACGAAGATTAATTTTAGCAAAGACATTTCGACTGGTTTTCTATAAAGAATGGTCGAAGAATTTTTCATAGGAACTTTTCAAATTTTGAAAAATTTGTTACCCTGTTGAACGTTGATTTTAAAACAACTTTTTCCAAACGCGCCGTAACTTCCGCCGTTAGAATACCGATCAGGGCATCGTAATTCGCTGACGTCAGACTGTCCTTGAATGCTTGCAACAAACCCTCGAGATTCATAACTAAAGTCTGAACGAAAGGTTCGTCGGTCTCGTATCTGAGTAACTCGTCCTGCAAGCGAAATAAATCGAATCTATCAAATTCGGTAATATTCTACCGCCTCAGTACCTCACGCTTCAACGAAACTTAAAAAAAAAAAAAAAAAAAAAAAAACATTCGCTCAAACCAATGGTTAGTTGAAAGTTACGTAAAAAGACGATCGGAACTGATTTCACTCTCTGTACCGTGCTAATTTTTTCTTTGCGAAAAAACAAATGATCCTACGTCCCTGAGTTTACCTCGTTAACGTGATGGTTTACAGACAAAAACGCGTCTACCCATGGCGTGACTCGTGGTTTAACAGCGCTTGCACGTAATTGTTCTAATCCGTAATCAATCACAGCTCGCAAAGTCGACGTTACGGCTTTCAGTCCGGCCAAACAGCTGTCGACCTTTCCACGGTCTTTTTTCTGCATTTGTGGAAAAGCTGCGTCTATTTCAGCCGCGAGACTTTGTCCAAGAGTTTCGACGTATTCAATGCTGACGTCAGTGTTGTTAAGATACGCCTGTAATTCAACAGTTTTTTTAGCACGGAAAACATAAAACTTTTTCAATATAGGTTTTCGGTCGAATCTTTTCTCAAACTCGAGGTACATCAATTTTTGCATAATTTTGTAAGTCCTAAGTATAAAGTTACATATTTTTCGATTTCAAACTGCCGAAATGGTTATTTTCGTACTAAAAAGCACAAGTCTGTAGTATCAATTTTGTAAAAACAACATTTAGAAGAAACACTCTTATCCTATAACGGGGGAAAAGACTGGAATGTGATACTGTGCAGTAACGGAATCGTAGGTGCATAGAATGCATGTCAAAAAAAACTCACTAGAAACGTCAACCTTGCAAGCTCGTTGTCCGAAGCTTGCAGGCGACCCTGCTGAATACTGGTTTGAAGTGCACTATAGGCTTGAGCAAGATCGAGATAACCAGCTGGATAACCTTGTCGCAATCGTCCTCTCAAACGGTTCGAAAATTCGCCCTCTAATATGCCACATGCCATGTTAACGACCGCACAAACTCCATCGACGCTCCAACTCGATATTGATCGCCTTTGTAATTACAAATATCAAGTGTAATAATAATAGTTTCTCTCATATTGTTTCGAATTATTTAGCTGAATGAAAATGAATACTCATTTTTTTAAGAATTTTAGAAGAAAAGCATGAATCTTCATTGCTCACTCACCTGATGCATTTTTTAACGATATAAAACACATCATCTACCATACTTGAGGTTTGTTGCTCTTGATCGAGAGTATCCATACCAACAGCTTTGTTGACGCTTTCTTCGAGAAAGTATCTCTCCAAAGCGAGATATGCGCCCAACAATTCTTGCATACCACGTGACAATTCTGAATTTTTAATCAGTGTCTCGAATTCCTTGAATTGAGATTCGCATTGACTCTCGTCGGGAGTACTGATTTCTAAATCGTTCTGTGAAGTTCCATGTGACAATGAATCTCAAGTGCGGTAATTAGAATAACAGTTGAACGAACTATGACGACTTACGGTTATTCTTCGTTTCAAAAATCTGATATATAATTCTGATCTCGCGTGCATTATCGTCAGCTCGCCGAGTAAAAGGTCGAGGGTTTTTGGATCCGCTTTTTCCGGACTTTGCTTTCTCATATAATCATTTATAAGTTGCACTTTTTTCTGAATCCCACGATGTCTCATGAATTCCGCTAAGATTTTTTTTATTTGCCTGTTCAATCAAAACGTTGAGCAATTTTGTTTAACAATATTATGCTAGATGTTACATCTTCATTAGAATTGCAATTGTGACGTCTGTGACGTTTGTAGAGCTTTCATATCAACTACAATCGTCATTGTTACAATAACATTTTTCATTCTCTTACCGATCGCATTCTTTTTGCAGTATGGTGACTGTTTTCAACAGTCTTCCAGGACCGTAATACGTTTCAATAATCGGCTGATGTATTTCAATGATCCTGGCGATGCCCTCGAATAAGAGAGTGATAGTATCAGCGAAAATAACGGGTGCTCGACTATCGTTACTTTTGACGTCTAGCGCAGCTTTAAGATTTTTCTGCGCTGCATCTTGCAACTTGGAGCAAAGATACTGACAAAATTTCTTTAGCCCTTCATCGTGCATACCCAATAACGGAAATATCTTGAAGAACCGCTCGACCGAAGCAAGATCTTCAGACTTGACGGCCTCATCAAATCTATGAGTTACAACGGCTCTCAACTCGCTTGCAGCTTGCTGAAGAGTTATCAGTGAACCTGCGATACTAGTACGATCTCCAGAGACGTCAAGAGCTGTTCGTTCCAAAAGATTCTGATCCATCGACAAATAGCGATGGACATGTGCTGCTCCTTGCTCATAATCCTCATTTCTCAATGCTGTCGCTACACCCTCGCTACATAATTGCAGATCCAGTATATCGTGCACACGACTTTGACATTCGCAGACTCGGCTCTGTAAATTATTCATGCTTTTGTTTATAAGTTTATGTATGTTTGATCCTTTATCAAATATCAATAAGATTTTTATATTCCGCTTAGCTCGTGTAATAGTTACAAATTGCTATATACAGATGAAGCTATATTCGATCCCAAGACTTTATAAAAGCATTCAAAAAAAGAAATTAATAGCTCAATTCGTGTTCCCAAATATTATTCAACTTCAAAGTTTTTTTAAATAACAATGAATACCCTGGCAAGATCCAGTTGCCTAACTTTGGCACTGACAGCTTCTGCCAATTTATTGGTTCTATTGATCATTGCGCAGAATTTTTCACTCTCAGCCCTGATGACAACAACATTCGGAAGGACCTTGCTGATATTTTGTAGTTTGGCTTCCACATGACAGTGTCGCTGAAGCATCTGTTCCAGTTCATTATTCACCCGTACCTAAGTACAGGTACAAAAGGATAGTTATCGTCCACCCATATTAATAATAAATTAAACATACGATTATTTTTGTGAATAACTATACAAATGATAACAATAATAATATGTATTGACGTGTCACTTTTACCTCGGCTTCTTGCAGTTGTCGACATATCGTCGATAAATTTTCCTCGTTAACCAGTAATTCTCCTCCGCCGATCATTTCTTCGCTCAAAATATTAAAATATTTTAGACTAAGTAAAATATTTGACTAAGGAGGTTGTTTTTACATCGGGAAGAACTGTAACGAATACATTTGTTGGTTGAAATATGAATGTTTTGAATTTAAGGTTATGTTTTATGGACTGTGGCCACAGGCGTCTAGAATCTGGGATATAAGGTACAGTTGGCATCAATCCCACTGATGAGTCTGCCACTGTAGCCGAGACGAAACACATTCCTCAAAAAAACAATTCTTTTCACACCAACACTGTGGCAGATCCTTCATTACCAACATCCGTAGCCATCCTACTTTTTACCATTTTACAGCAGTCATTCGGCCGCGTCGAAGCCAACCACATACAGCCAAGCGGATCAACAATAACAATAATAATAACGTAGCTAAAGTATCCGAGTCGTAAACCACACACACTCACATAATTTCTACAGGACTGTAGCGGTTGCCGATACAACCAAGCTCTTCTTACCGACTGTGTTGTCATCGTCCTTCCCCACTCTCTAACAACTTTTCTCATAGAGTTTCCTCTCTGCCTCAAAGTTACCACTCTCCCTACGTGAGCGTAGCCGATGCTCTGTAAACATCGTGACCTCCTTGATCGTGACTTTATTGTTGAAAGTATAATGTGGGCGTAATAATTTATTTGTCCTTTAACTTGACTCCTCCCCCACAGGACTTCCAACAGTAGAGCGCTCTGGGGTATAAAATGAGAAACAACGAGGAATACTTATGGAGTGCCCGCCATGATCGCTGTGATCGCTCTCCCCTTGCCCGTTTCATGGGGCGAAGCCAGAACGGTTCCTTTCCCATTACCGCAGCTGTACCGCGTGTATTATTTGGAGTTTGATATAAGAATAAGGGGCTGTAATAATGGGGGGCGAGGAAGGTTTAGGAGTAACAACTGGTCAACCGAATCTTTACAAGCAGGACTTATCGAAATTGGTAAGTATTGATTTGAAGCTACGTCTTCATATTGCATTTTCTCTCGCGGCTCACTCGTGCCGCTTGAAGTAACCTCAATCTTTGAAAACTACAAGCTACCCCCGCTATCATTCTTTCCGCGGGCTTTCTTCCATCTCAAACGCGTCTGTAGCTTATTCGCAAATTTTCTTATTCCTTCCATTCCTGAATTGAATCCATTTCTCCAACACCTAAAAAAACATACGTTTTTGGTATTATCCTCACCATCCCGTTGAATCTGTTGAACAACTGGAGACGTTCAACTGTCACGTCTTCATTCCTTTGGGCAATCTCTAGCTCATTTTTTCTATGTTGCATCAACTTATAACGAGTAATCATTTGAAATATACTCGTCGATATTTATATGCATATTAACCATTGAAATAGAATGTTCGAGTCTCGGCATAAATAGTGATTGGATTTGAATTTTGTTAACAAAGTCTGTTACATTTTCGTCACAAATATATATTTTTTGCTTCAGGCAATTTTTAAAATTTATTACTTTGCTGTTGCATAACAGCAAATAGTAATTATAAAATTTAATATTTTGCCCATATTCTGCAGGATGTCAGCAAACTAACAGCCTTGTCCCCTGAAGTCATCAGTAGACAGGCGACAATCAACATCGGTAAACATAATTCTTTGGCTCATGAATATTAATTGAAAAAATTTTCTGTCAATTTATCATGTGTTTGTATTGTTGATTCCACAGGTACCATTGGTCATGTAGCCCATGGAAAATCGACAATCGTAAAAGCCATCTCTGGTGTGCAAACTGTTCGTTTTAAGAATGAGCTCGAGCGCAACATTACCATTAAACTGGGTATGTGTACTCTATTATCTTAAATTTGCAACTAAACACAAGCATGCAAAAAAACTAAGCAAACAAAATGTCATAATTATGCTGTATTGTTCTGAATCTTGACATGTCAAGAATGTTGCATTGAGAGGTGAATTTGGGATTTTTTTAGCGTCAAAGATTTTCTAAATCCGTGAAACCTCCTGTTTGAATAAACTAACAAACAGCAGTCATTTTTGCCCGATGTTTTGAAACACTCCGCTAACAAACCAAAATAATACTGTTTTTCTGTTGCACCTGAATGCAAGGAGAAATAAAAACTTTGAATAATCAAAGAGTACTCCTACGACTGAACTTAGCCTCGACAGTCGCGTTATAAAATTCCAATAGGGCCACAGTCTTAGGTTACAGATTCGAAATAGAGATAGGTGAGAAAATGAAGAAGAACGAAGAGGAGAACGAGACTGAAAGAGGGAAAGTAAAAATAAAATAAAATAAAAACAAAAAACAAAAAGGTTAAACAAAAAACGCACCCAGCGCGCACCGAGCACACCCGATGATCTTATGCTAAGAAAAACAAAAAAAGCAAGGAGTGTACTGATAGAAAGCAAAAAAATTCCAGAACGATGTAAGCCGAGTGAATGACGCCGTATACATGTTTGGCATTGCAGAGGCTCGTGCGGCGGAGAATCCCAGCGGAGAATCGGCTAAAGTACCGGGTGATATGACTGAAATGCTGCCGGCATATCGTGAAAAAAGGCCAAGATCGCCAGGATTAACACCGTCGCCTCCTGCGAAACGATCAAAGCGCGAGGATTCTGCTCGCGATAAGGATAATAAAGAATCCAATGAGAGTCTGCATCTATCAACAATAGAAGATTCGTACTCGACAGACATTGAAAAATACGAAGAGAGTACACCGAGTAACGTTAAAAATGATACGGATAATCAGACGACGACAACAACTACATTGGCAAACGCAACGTCAAAAGATTCCGAAGATCAAACCGTAGCGAAAAAGGAAGAGATAAAAATGAAAGAATTGCGTGTCGTATTGCGCGACATAAGATTGACGAATTTTCGTTTTAACAGTAATAAAAAAGCGAGTAACGAACCAAACCTGTTCGAAGTTGAGAAAATACTCGGCAAGAGAATGAAGAATAATGTGCCTCTTTATTTTATCAAATGGAAGAATTGGTCGAGCGAAACTAACACCTGGGAGCCGGTGGAGAATCTCGTCAATTGTTCCGAAATGTTAGACACTTTTGAAAAGGAACGAGTCCAATTGTTAGAAAATTTTAAGCGCGAGACTAATTTCTATCCGGACGCAAAGGAAGTGGAGAACCACATGAAAGAATTAATTAAGAGAAACCAACCGATCGACGGTACATTCACCGATCAGGACGATCTTTATCGTAGTCTCAAAAGTTTTTTCAACCCTCGAACGTTCGATAAGAAGCGTGAAAAGTTAACCAGATGGATAAAGCGCAGTATATTACACGCGTTGTTCGGTGAATTAAGGAGGGATCAGTTGGAGTCGTTGATGGAATGGGAGGCCGAAATAAACAGTATAACAAAAGGGAAACCAACGATTCTAGTTGAAAATTTGGCCGATTTAGAGAGCGCGCCTCAAGATTTTTTATATATCGAAGAATACTTGCCGGGCAACGGAGTCATTATCCCGGACGAGCCCCCGATCGGTTGCGAGTGCAAAAATTGCGATTCAAGATCCAAATGTTGTTTTACCCAGTACGACGGCGTTATTCCTTACACACAGGGTTGCCGGGTCCGCGTACCGCCGGGAACTCCGATCTACGAATGCAACAAGCGCTGCAAATGCCCGGCTGATTGTAAAAATCGAGTAGTACAGCGAGGCTCGAATGTAAGATTGTGCGTTTTTCGTACTTTCAACGGACGTGGCTGGGGCGTTAAAACGTTAAAGTTCATAAAAAAAGGTACTTTCGTGACGCAATACGTTGGAGAAGTAATAACGAACGAAGAGGCAGAGAAACGTGGAAAAGACTACGACGCCGCTGGCAGAACTTACCTCTTCGATCTCGACTACAATGTTTCCGAGCTCGAAGATGCCTGTCCCTATACCGTTGACGCTGCTGTCTACGGCAACGTTTCACACTTTATAAATCATTCGTGTGCCCCTAACTGCGCGGTTTACGGAGTTTGGGTCGATTGTCTCGACCCAAATTTACCGAAACTCGCGTTATTTGCGACACGGGATATACCCAAAGACGAAGAAATAACCTTTGATTACATGTGCCAATCATCAAGAAATTATGAAAAAAACAAAAACTATTCTATCGACGGAACCTCCGAATGTCGTCAACGGTTCGAATTGCCACGCCAGGCTAATGACGAACTTGTGGAGAACAAGACTAGATGCAAATGTGGTGCTCAACAATGTAGACAATATCTCTTTTGATCGTTTCTTATCATTCAGTTTAATATTCCTATGTTCACGGCAGAAGCGGCAAAGACTGCTCGATGCGTGCTCAAAATTTCGTTACATATTGATTGTGCTACTCATGCATTTGTTTATTATTTTCTTTCCATAGCGTACATATGTATATTTTTTACAAATCAATTAATTATTTATTCATTTTGAATGCCAATATTTGAGAATACACGTCATTATTAAAATATGTATAACACATATATAGTTATTCACATGCCACCATATTGTATTTTTATAACGTGGTCGTTGTTCACTGTTGACGTTTCAATGTTTGACGTTAGTTATGATCAATTGATAAAAAGAAGTAAAGCTTCTTTTTCGAATTTGCAGACAAAAATCATGTCGAAAATTCAAAGGGAAACTAAAAAAGCAACGCTCTAGAAGACATTATAACATTATTCGAAAAGATCGAAAAAAAAATTCGAGCAGAGAAGTGTGCAAACAAGAAATTTATGGATCCTCCTCACTAAAGTACATCTTTCCAGAATACCAAAGATTTGTCGCATGATTTTTGACAAAAGTATCCAAATATTTTCTACGTTATCCAGGCATTTTTGTTCGTTCATGCGGTCGACCGAATTTTTGATACGAATTTTGTTTTGTAAATGAAACGAATGAAACCCATTTTCACCGTTTTATTTAGGGTCAGGCTCGATTCTAAGACTAGACAACTGTGAAACGAAGAAAGTGTGAGTGAAAAAAAAGTGAGAAATTGTATGAGATATTTCGTATTTCATACTCTAAATAATTCACTCCCTCCGATCGATGGGGAAATTTCAAACGCTAGAAATCGAATATCAAGAACGTTTGTGATAAAAAAAAAAATTAAACGAATCGAGGGAAAAATGTGTATTTCGATATTTGTAGTAACACACAACGCTATGAATATATTAGTGTAGGGTGTGCCATTTCGGAGTGACATTATTTTTTTACGATAGTCCTCTAAAAATCTTCGCGAAACGAGGATTTTTTGAGTAAAACAAAATTTTTTTGGAGAGGGCCGGAGGGGGAGTGAGCACCGTAGAGAAAAAGAGTTGCCCTAAAATGACACACGCCAACATTACTGCCTTGAAAATCAATCATTTTAGTAATATAATGGTCGATGTATCACAGTGATATGTAAAAAAGAAAAAGAAAAAAAAACAAAAAACATTGTAAGAATCCCGAATAAATCCCAAACAATCGATGGATAAATAAAATGAAATCCAGATGAGTTTTGTTCTTTTAGTGTCTCGTGTTTTTTGGCCACGGTCAATCTTCGAATTTACATGACTTTAGGTCTAAACAAATTTAGTTTGAGAATAATTCTTTGAGAAATCTGTAGAAAATAATGCTGAAAAAAAAACTTGAGAAAAGCATCGATTTTCTGAATTTTGTTAAAATATTCATTTTCATTTGATTTATTTTTAGGATACGCGAACGCGAAAATCTACAAGTGCGACTATGAAAAATGTCCAAGACCCTCTTGCTACATTTCCGGTGGTTCGAGCAAGGATGACGCGTTCCCATGCTTACGTCCGGCATGCCCAGGTCGTTTCCAGCTCGTCCGTCACGTGTCCTTCGTCGATTGCCCCGGTCACGATATTCTCATGGCTACCATGTTGAACGGCGCTGCTGTGATGGACGCCGCACTCCTTCTGATCGGTAAGGAATTTATGTTCGACTGATATATTTTAAATTAAAGATATAAGTCAGAGCACGATAAATTTGCTCATGGCTGATTCGGAGGAATGATTAATGATTGAAAATTGACAAATTTTCAGCTGGAAACGAATCGTGTCCGCAGCCGCAAACCTCGGAGCATTTGGCTGCTATTGAGATCATGAAATTAAAGCATATCGTAATATTGCAAAACAAGATTGATTTGGTGAAAGAAGGCCAAGCCAAGGAACAGTACGAGCAGATCATGAAATTCGTTCAAGGTATATTACCGATTTTTTAACACGCGATAAACATCAGAGTGGTAAAAAATAAATTAAATGCAGATGGCAAGATCATAAAAAAGATGAAATAATAAAGGAGTTTGTGAAAAAATATTAAACAGGAACAGTAGCAGAGGGCGCACCGGTGATACCAATTTCGGCCCAACTCAAGTACAATATCGAAGTCTTATGCGAATACATCACGAAAAAGATTCCTGTACCCCTGAGGGACTTTACTTCGGAGCCTCGTTTGATCGTAATCCGTTCTTTCGACGTCAACAAGCCAGGTTGCGAGGTCGATGACCTGAAGGGCGGTGTCGCCGGAGGAAGTATTCTCAAAGGAGTACTCAAGGTAAACAATTTATCAAATATATAAACCAACGATGCACAGGACAACAAACATTTGTATTATAATGTCGTCGAAAATGAATGAACAGTGATTCATTCGATAAATTGAGATTAATTCACATTTGAAAAATAAGGTAATTACGATCTCTGCTTACAAAATCCAGGAATTTCGACTACTGTCGTTGATGTTGATTTTTCCGAGTAGTATTTAATTGTTTGGTTGAACGAGAAATTGAGAAATTTGCTGCCTGCATTCATTTCAATAAAACAGCACAATGTTATCTCATCCATTTACCAGGAACGATGCACCGAGCCGCATAAATCACCATAATTTATGGATGTATACAACATTAGTCATAATGATTTGTGCACAAGCACGTTGATAATGGTGGATACACATAAATAATGAATTATCGATTTTAGGAGATGAATTTCGTGGGAAATATTTGTTTGCCCATTCTCATAGATTGTATTCGAATTCACAGGTCGGTATGGAAATTGAAGTGCGACCGGGATTGGTGTCGAAGGATGGCGAGGGAAAATTGACCTGTCGTCCTATATTTTCGCGCATTGTATCCCTCTTTGCTGAGCAAAATGAGCTGCAATTCGCTGTGCCCGGTGGCCTTATCGGTGTCGGAACCAAGATAGAGCCAACATTGTGTCGTGCCGATCGTTTGGTCGGTCAAATTTTGGGCGCCGTTGGTGCACTTCCAAAAATATTTATCGAGCTTGAAATATCGTATTATCTCCTCAAGCGATTGTTGGGAGTTCGAACTGAGGGCGACAAAAAGGGTGCCAAGGTAATTTTTATCATTTGCGCAAGAACATTGAACAAGGCTGGGAAATTTAATATTTCGTTGTGATTATAAAATTATTTTTATTTAAAATCAGTGCGAAATACGCGGACAAGACAAGACTGATGAATATTATATTTCACTTCCAGGTACCAAGGTTGTCGAGAAACGAGGTTTTATTGGTGAACATTGGATCACTGAGCACCGGTGGACGAGTTTTAGCGACGAGAGCCGATTTAGCTAAAATCAGTTTGACGAACCCGGTGTGCACAGAAATCGACGAAAAGATAGCGTTATCGCGACGTGTCGAAAAACATTGGCGTCTTATCGGCTGGGGACAGATCCGCGGAGGCGAGACGATCCAACCAGTCGTCGATCGCAAATAAATAAAATAACAACAAATACAAAAGAATATAACACGTGAACACGAGAACTCGTGACAATTATTCCAACACTAAAATGAAATATGGGCTGCGAATCACAATGTACCAAGTTTCCAATAAAGTCAGGCTTTATAAACAAAAACACTTTGGTTTTGCTAAATCTCTATTTACTCGTGCTCACCCAGGATTTTTGTTCCTCTCGAAATAAGTAACCGAGTGCAGACTGAATCTAAGCTATATGATGGATTTTGATACTTGATATTTAACGAAGCAGTGTTATACTTCATTATAAATTTTTTCAGTTTACGTTTGAAAGTTTATTTTGGAAAGAAAAAGAGAGAAAAAAAGCCATCAAATGTCGCGTTAGCGACTCTAGACAAGTACATTTATGAAAGACATTTCGCTCCAAGACTTTACCGAAGACACCGTGTTCCCAACTGTTTCCGAAAACTTTTAGAATTTGTTGCTGTAATAATTCAATTATTTGAAGAAAAGAAAATAACGAGAAAAAAATTCCGCTGGAGCTGTGCCACATTTTTCTACGTTGTGCGGCTGTGTCGTTTATTCTCTCACTGTGCGTTCCTCAAATCGGCAGCAGCGCCGCCCAATTACAATCATTTTTCAACGTCGCAGCAGATGATCACAACTCACAACTTTTTACCATTGTCGATTGTCATTTCGCCAAGAGAAATATGGCACAGTTAATTCATTCGAATTTAGAGAGTATGCTTTGATTTGAATATTTTGTCGCGAAAAAATGTATTGTTAGACATTTCTTTTGAATTATTTTACAAACTGTACATGGAAAACAACACTGCTTATTACGAAATCAAAACAACCGACTTCTCTGTAAATCGCCTGCCGATCGATTCAAAATGATTTTTAATGTACGGATCTTTTTTTTTAATTCATAATTCATACGAATGGAAAATGAAGTTTTTCTCGATTGGAATGACGTTTTTCAGATGGAAAAATTAACGAAATATTCTCTTCTGTTATATGACTCGATGTCTTTCATATTAAAAGTATCAGAAGCTACTGTCATCACTGCTGAGAAATATAAATATTCAGCCCAAAAGACCACTACGGTTTTACTACTTGACTGTCGTATGGAACAGGTAAACATTTTTTTTATAGGTTAGAATACTCGAAACTCATAGTTTATATATCAATCAGATTTCTAAATTCCCATGAATCTAATCGTTAGAAATCTTCAGTCATTCCATTAAGTACGAACATGACCTTATTTCTTAATTTTTCTTTTTCTTCAAAAATGAACTTGATTCGCTGAAGGTCATGCATTTTTTTATGTTGCTTTCTAACCAGCAAAATGCACTGGACTTAATTATTGACTTTGTGTCATTCCTCTGACTCTTAAAAGTTGTTTCATTTCAAACAGTGTTGATGAAGACAGGATAAAAGAGCTTGGTCCTGACAAAGCTTGTGCGGAGTGGTTACTAAGGAACGGAGCTTCAGTCAGATGGAAAGGTGCCACTGATTTCCTTGATGACTACAATGTTCTGCAAGTCTCAGGAACCAGCCAATCAATCCAGGCAGTATACGCAGAAGATGCTTCCATACATCATATTGGATTTCCTCATTTTTGTTAGTATTTCTATGAACGAATCTTCATGAAAATTGATCCTCGGAACTCACAGAAATTGGGGCTGGTGAAAATTTTTGTGTCGATTCAAAATATTCCCCTTCAGATACTTTATATTAAGATCCGCCAAAGATATATACAATATTTAAGAAAAGCAATAAAATATCATTGAATAGTGGTTCATACTGAAGAGAGGGGTATTCAGCGCTTTAAATATACTTGAAGAATTACATATACATCAAAAGATATTCATTCCGTTTAATTAAATATATCACATAACAACGTTTGAAATAGAAATTTATACCCTACCGATAAATCTTACATTAACTTGAACATTGGAGATTTTCTATTCTGATATTTTGACAATAAGATTAATCTGGCCCGAGTTCCATCTCGTGTTCAGATTTTGATGCAACATTTTTTTGCTGATTCAAGCTTTTATCGAGTCGGTTAGTCCATTTGATCGATTTTTAATTAATTCAAAAATGTATTAGTTCTGCGCTCGCTATTTTCTGCAATTTCCGAGTGGCTTTTTCAATCCGGCTGATTCATTAGTACAACCCAAACACAATATGCAAACACTATGGAAAATTTTGGCGAAAAAATATGAAAGTTCAAGAATTTTTCAGTTTTCGGATCTCTGAATATTAATACGAGTGGAGACATCAATTTTCGTCAAAAAATATCTTCAAGAAATCCTTAATAAAATAAATTCAAAGACATTGATCGTATCAATACGGGCTTTTTGAAGACTTGATTGAAACAAAATTTGAAAAAAGTCAAATGCAGATCATAAAACGACCAATCTTGATTTTATTTTGTTCGCCCAATATTTTTTATTCCAAGAGAATTTTCCTTCGGGTTTATTTGCCCAAATAAAAAATGAAAATTATTTTTATTAGCCGGGTGTCGACACATTGATGAGATAAAGCTGATAAAATGCGGTTACATAGAAAACCCGGCTCTACGTCGTTTGGACATACTGAAAGACTCGCTGAAACATCTCGAGATTATCGACTGTGCCGATTTAACGGACGAGGGGCTTAAAAGTTTGAAAAATCTCACGTAAGTCTTACAAACGTTAAGGTATATGCTCGGCCCAAAATACAATTGTATTTCGCTTCGAAATTCATGGCCGAGCGTCTTATTTTTCCACTCATGATTATTTGCGTTGAAGAAATAATATTTTTGGCCGAACGTTGAATTTCAAGAGTCCACTAAATTTATTGCTGCATTTCCAGGAATCTGAGAATACTAAAACTTCGAGGAATGCCGTACGTGAAGGATAAAAGTGGCGTCGAGAAAGAGCTGTCCGAGGCATTACCAAATTGTACAATCGAGTGGAAATAGACAAAGATTCAACGTTTTTGTGTCTGTCTATTTGAGCTTTCCGACTGGACTAATAAACGCTTTCAAAGCCGGAGGATAAATTTACCTTCAGCCGTATTTGCAGTTGCCCGAGAGACCAATGATTTATAACTTTTCACAAATAATTACATATAAAAATAAAGAGTCGTCGAGAGTTTGTCAGTGATTGATGAAACGTTTGAAACTCCACACTTTATTTCTTTTTATACTTTTTTCTAATTCTAACGATACTGGCAAAGTTGTTTGACTCTCATTATTTCGGAGCTGTAATCAAAAGAATCAAGACTTTTATAATTTCAATGTTCATTAAAATGAAATTCGTTTCTCCTATCAGACAATCATGTTTGACCTTTTGAAAATGCAATTCAATGTAAATTCACTGATCGCACGTTTTTTTTTAAGTAGCTCTCAACCAAAAGCGTGCAGAGTTTCAAGAAAATCGATAAACGCGTTAGACCGTAATAGCGCGACAAACACGCAGACTTGAAAACTCTTTTGCCAGTTGAGTTTAGAGATCTGACGTCACCCGATCAACGAAGTAATTGGGAATGTGATGCATAAATTACGTGACACTGAACAATACACGGAGATTGTTTTTATCGGTGGCCCAATCATACAGGAATATCAGAATGTAAATCAGTCCAGTAAACGAGGGCGTTATTAATCCCGAATAAGAAGAAAGGCCAATGAAGATGTAATTGAAAAGTTATTATTAGAGCTTCCGTAACGCCCGATATAACATAGGGAAAAGCAGTGAATTATCTGTAAAAAATAAACGGAGAATTGAGAACAACAAAAAATTAAAGAAAATATCCAAAAAATATCTACGATTAATTGGACGTTTCGTACTGTCTTGAAATCAATAGTTCGAAAATATCTGAATTTCTAACGATCTCGAGCACGACGAGAAAAGTTAAATCTGTAGGTACGTGAATTGAAATTGAGTCCAACAGTTTAATTGGGTATCTATGCATTAATCGAATCGACGTAAGCTGCTTGTATAGTAAATTAGTCGAAGGGTGTACAGAAGAGAGAGCAGGAGTCTGACAATTTTCTGGACTGGAGACATCGATAGGCAGAGGTGATGTATGGCGTGTGATAAAATTTATTGGAGGCCCCGAGGGAGGTATTCTCTCCCCTTTGAATTCGAGGCATGGTACTTTCGTGCGAGCTTCTCGGCATGAAAGCTCTGAAAATTTAATCAGTAATAACGACGAGAAAGATGACGCGATAGATAGCGGTGAGCGCGTTGGTGGTGTAAGAAAAAGCACACGCATGCGTCGACGAGGTTCTCCCAGGGGCGAGAGCCCCCTACTAATCCGGCATCATCGGTGTGCGAGGCAACCCCAAAATCGACCGGTGACCTCGGGGCTCTTGTATTGCGTTTTTAAATACACGAAGTAAGCGAGCGAGCGAATGAGCGAGAGAAAGAGAGACAGACGAGGCTTTGAATATTGGAGCATTCGTTCCGTTACAAGCATTCGCAAATCGATAAGTTGTTTTTCAAAATACCTCGTACAAAGACCTGACCGAGAAAACCCCGAGATAAAACTTTATGAGTATGTACATGTATACCTATTTATGTCAATACATAAATACATATATATATATATATGCGAGATGAATGGATTTAAAAATACTGGACACTACTAAAAGGTAAAGAACTATAACAATAACGTATTTTTTGTGACCTAAAAATGAGGATACATTTATTTTGTCTTTTATGATCAATGCGATCTAGGTCACCAGAAATACAAGTACTTCTCGTTTCGTTCTTTCATATTAAATAATAAAGGACTGTGGAGGAATTCTTTCTTTTGTTGTTTTTTTTCGTTTTTTTGTAATTTTTTTTGTATTTTTTTTTTTTGTTTTTTTAAATTTAATTATATATAATATATATTACATATATATTATGACTGAACCACCGACGCGTCTGATGTTATTTTCTGTGCTTCATGTTCTCTCCTTTTTTTTTTTTTTTATATCTTCTTCCCCTTTCTCTCGTTATCTCATTAATCGTTCGGTGTATTACTTGCTTACTTGCTCTTAAGTTTTTTTTTCTTCGATTTTTTTTGTTTTGTTATTTATTTATTTTTTAAGTAACATCGTACGAATCACACGCCAGTTTACGTCCGACAAAGCTTCCCTCTTGCGTCTGACTGGCACGGAGCACCCCCTCCCTGGGAAGTGCAAACCGATCGCGCGTTCGTTTGCGTCTCAAATTTTTTTTGTTTATTTTAAATTTCTGTCATTCGTGATTCAAGAAAAGTGGTGTCGACGTTTGTTCGTTTTCTTTTTTTTGCAGTTTCTTCGATTTTCGTTTTTTTTTCTTTTTTTTATCGTTTTTCTTATTTCTCTTTGCAGATACAATGAAAATTTTTCCTTGGAAGGCAGGATCCGAAGAGGAGAGTACTTTTTTTTTGTCTTTTTTTTCGTTTTAGATTAATGACCAGGAGGCAGAGGCTCTCTCTCGGCACGTGCGTGTATGCTTGTGATATTTTTGTTTGTTTTTTTTTTTCTGTGGAGAGCATCACGCCGCGCGAAGATGAATTAAGAATTTGAAAGATACATATTCTCATTGATAGGAATGTCGAGGATTTCGTTTACACGATGTTGCTGTTGTTTCTTTTTGTTTCCTTCTTTCGTTTCTGTTTGGTTACTTTTTTTTTCTCTTTTTTTCAACCTTGACTAAGGGCATGATATTCATCCGCATTCTTCTTCTCCCTCGTCACATATAAAGGCGCGACGCTTTGTGAAAAGTAGACGAAATCCATAGAAACGTAAAGACACGTACGAAAAGAGCGAGAGAATGGAAATCTCGTCTCTTCAAAGGCTTCACGGTACTCTACTACAATTTTTTTAACCTTTTTTTTACAGATTTTCTTGTGCATTACTTATATAAATTAAATTACGATTCGCTAGACACTTTTTTCATCGTTTAGTTATTACTATCATGAAACATCGAGGGGGACGAGGGGAGATGTGGAAATGTTTTTTGTTTTTAGGAAGTCCCGACGCATTGAATAGATCGTGAATAACCCACTTAATGGTTGCCTGCACGAAATAAAAGAAAAACATGGGCGATACCATTGAGATGAGGCTTTCTTTTATCTTTGCACATCGATGATCGTGTTTTCTCGTCGTCCAATATGATATCTCCACGTTCCGTGGCGCGTTATTGTTATATTCTTATGATTTTCATTATCTTTCGTTACTCTTAGCCGCGAAAATAGGAAACAATGGAGAGTCTCGCGGTCCGATACACGTAACAACGATGATTGTACAATACGTAGGTAAAGATCCTAATTTAATTTAGTACACATACATATTTTTTTTTTATTTCATTTCTCATGACGAGGATAAAACAAAACGTACAGTTGGACCCTTGGAACAAAATTTGACGAACGCCCGGGGCTAATTTTAGTGACAAAGTTGCGAGACAACACACAATTGGATCGAATTCGATCTCCCTTCGGGTTCGTGGAAAATGTCGCAGTCAAACTTCGTTCACCGAGTATCCGAAAGAAGAGTAATAAAAAAAAAAAAGAAGAAGAAGAAGAAAGAAAAAAGATGAGAATAATATCTTTCTCTTAGCCTAAACTCTTGCTTCTCCATTAGAATTATATTTTATTTTTAAAATTTATCAATTTTGTTTAAAATCTCCGTCCCGCTTTCTCTCGTCTTTTGTGCAACTATCCCTCCCTCCCTCCCACCCGACACTCCGTAAAGCTGTTCCGTTCGATGTTAATACTTATCTTGTGAAAATTATTCGCTAATTTGCACCGACAATTCTGGAACGAGAGTGAATGAACAAAAGAGAGGGGGGGGGGAGGAGGAGAGCTAGAGCGAGAGCAAGAGAGAGAGACGCGTTACGAGAGATAGCGCGGGACTACAAATATATATAAGATGATTGAACAGTGAGCAAAAATGATGAAAAACAACGTGACCAAGGAAATAGTAGGGGTGAATTTTCGATTAAGACGAAAAGTAATTAAACAAGAGAAAGAACGTTTCCCTCGTTACTTTCATTCTTCAAAATCCTTCATCACTCATCGCGGATATGGTGAAAGAAAACAAAAAGAGAAAAAGAATACAAACGAACAACGTGTTCACGTCGCGTGGGTATTTGGAAATATGCACGCATGCGCGAATTACACATGTTCAAGAAGAGTAGTAGGTAGTGGTGGTATACACTGTTTTTCTTTTTAATTAAATAATTAATTGCCCTTATTACTTATCGTTAAACGATGATTAATGCGTGTCAAACGGGACATTGACCTCTCGAGTTTAAGACTTCTTTACATCCTGGTACAAGGTTTTTTTCACTTTGTTGTTGTTGTTGTTGTTGATTCGATTCGTTTCTCTTTCTCTTTAAGTTGTTGTTTTTGTAGCTTTTCTTCAAATCGTCATGCTGTTGTTTTGGGTTTAATACGTCAACACCACTCCGAGTCGCGAGTTTTCCCAGAGCATAGGTTGCATTCACTTTGATGTCATCATTGTGACGAATTCTGAAATGCAAGTTTCGCCATTTAGTCACGTAGTTAATACACGTCATCGACTATGAATAAATTCATGCAGTAAAACACCTCCATAAGCAAATAAAAAGCTCGCTTCGGGGGATTGAAATGCAGTGATTTAATGACTGGAGCTGTTACGTATCGGTGAAAAAAAAAAAACAAATCCTCCCCTCGCATCGATGCTAATTTGAAATGTTAATCAGACGGGCATAATGGGAAGCAGGCGTGTGCTGATAAGTGATTTGCTTCTAAATTCATTTTACTCTTCAAGATCCCGATTAAGACATTCAATTATCGATTGTCAGGCGTTCAAGCTGGGGATGAATCAGGAAATGAGACTGTACACTAATTCATCCAGAAGGGGATAAAAATTGTTGCCAAAGCTCGATGAGAAGAGAATCAGTAAAATCCGAGGGGAAAAGATTTTGAATGTTGGTTAGAAAAATGTTTCTTGTAAAATTCCCACACGTTTTTCGATTCTTTCATATAAATGGGTCATTCGAGTAGAAAAAATATTGAATTATCCAGGAATGTAACTATTTTGACAGGGGTTTCATCAAATATTTCAATGCGTGAAATTGGGTGAATTTTCAGTTTGGAAATATAATCAAATGATTGAAACATGGGTGCAAAAAATAGCCTGATTCTTCGCTGCACGTATGAAAATTCTGTCCACTCGAAGCAGTTTTTTTTGACGTTTTGAATAATTGACAATTACCTTCATAATTAACCTGACCGTCGCCGTCGATATCGGCCTCCCGAATCATCTCATCGACCTCTTCGTCGGTCAACTTTTCCCCGAGGTTTGTCATAACGTGTCTGAGCTCTGCCGCAGATATGAAACCATTGCCGTCCTTGTCGAACACCCTGAACGCCTCCCTGATTTCCTCCTCGCTATCGGTGTCCTTCATTTTACGCGCCATCATAGTCAGGAATTCAGGAAAGTCGATTGTACCGTTTCCTGCAATTAAAAATCCGCATGATAATGCCGAACGCGCTCTCTTTTTATTTAATTAACACTTTTCTGCTCAGTTATTCTATTTTTCTTCTATTACATTTCTTCGAACTGACAGTCCCGCTCATTTATGACCGAGGACCAAAAACTCTTGAATTAAAGTACCAAACCATCGAATAAAAGGTTTTAAAAAAGAAAACTACGATTTCAAAATCCAACAATCATTTTCAAGGATGACGAAACTACCGATTCAATGTTATGGAATCGTTCTCGTCGCTCTGCGTGGCTTAGTTTCTTTTTTGTATTTCGTGCATTCGTTATTTTATTGAATTCGTGGAGCAACGGGAATGTCCCCGTTAGGAAATAAGCGAATTCTCATAAATCTGCACGTACCATCGGCATCTACTTCATTAATCATATCTTGGAGCTCAGCCTCTGTGGGATTTTGTCCAAGGGAACGCATGACTGTGCCCAATTCTTTGGTGGTGATGGTGCCGTCGCCATCTTTGTCGAATAGCGAGAACGCCTCCTTGAACTCTGCGATCTGTTCTTCTGTGAGTTGGTCAGCCTTGAGAGGTAGAAAAGAGAGAAGAAAAAAACACGATTTTTATTCATGTAAAGACGACGCGTACACGGTATTTTTTATCAATATTATTCCGTGCTGCGAAGCGTGAACGAAGAAAAATTCACACGTATGCGATTCTTCGTTCGCTGTTGTAAGAGGCAGCCGGCGGTGCGCGCGCGCGCGCGCGATACGAATCTTTATTTTCAACCAGTCTCGAGCCCTATTATAAAACGTTATTATCGTAAGATTTATTTTTTATTCTTCCGTAGAGATATACTGTTTGGTGAGTGAAACGCGCGCTGTTTTATTTTCTTATCGGGGCCAAATGACTCAAACCTCACAGATATTGTATCTCCGGTAATCTCGTTTGAATCGTCCTCAAAGATTTGGAACGCTGGATTTCTCTTGTTCTTTAACTTCACCTTTAAACTCGATTCCATAGATTCGTTATCATGAGTCGAATCGGGCTCGTTATCGAAGAAACATTTCAAGGTAGACAAAACAAAAACCGAAATAAGAAACAAGAGAGAATTATTTGTCCGATGGCGAACTGCCCTCCGTCAGATTCCTCATAAAATGCAATTGCTCTCTTAGGCGAACGGAGCGAAATTGCAGAACTTCTTTCGTTGCTCGAGCCTCCAGGAATTCCGTTCGAAACACTGCTGCGATCGATTGATCCGGATCGGAAACGTTTTCTGATAAAATGCCCATTTTTTTTTTGTTTTTACGTTCCATCGCTTCATAATCCGCAGCCTCTGTTATTCTCGATGGACGTCAAAATCGAGATTTGACGTGAGAAAAATCGAGAGCGAGGGACCGGGAATAAAAGCTGTTTCTGAGTGAAAAAAAAAAAAAAAAAAAAAAGCATACCGAGACTCGTGTATCGCTCATATTAAAGTACGACGTAGTGCGCTCGTTCAGGTAGCTTATTCAGGAAGCTTTTGACAGGGCGTGCGAACAGGGTGGGAGGCAAGCGGGGGCAGCACTAGAGAAGTCTCGTGTCACCGTTTCTCTTCGTTTTGCCTATGGTGCGAAACACATTCGCGACAGAGGATAGAGACGGAGATAGAAAAGTGAGAACCACGCCCACTCATTAAAAATTTGCACATGAGGAAATGAACGTAACGGTTAGCCCGACGAGCGGAAAACACAGCGAAACTCCGAGGAATCGGGCAGTTTTATGCTTCGTAGGAACTTTGATGTTCTTCGCGAAGTTTCATTCCCATTCGCCTAATATATATGTGCATACGGGCCGAGCTAAAAGCGTAATTTCCTCGCGCCCTTTTTACCCTCTAACCGAACAATAAGTTGGCGGATATTCAAGCAACTTTTTTGCCGCGCGCGATATTGCTCGCTTCTGACAGCGTGCGATAAGTTTCTTTTATTCTTCAGGAATACTTTATCGGAACGTTCGAGTCTGATTTTGGGTCATGATATTTATAAATTCGTGATTATTCTTTATTCACGGCGAATAACGAGAGAGCGAGAGAGAGAGAGAGAGAGAGAAGTAAATAAATCATGCGGAGCGATAAATAATTCACGATAGTAAACAGACGTCGTGAAAAAGAGTTTTTACTTGAATTCAGCAACCGGTTGAACACACGCGCGTACGCGTTTTCTTCAAAATTTCATCAATATCGGTACGAACGATAAAGCTCGTTATTCAACGGTTTCGAAACTGCCTTGAGGAAACGACTGATAGTAATCGAATTACTGCAATCGAGTGTGAGCATCCTCGGAGAATTAATATCGATGAATTCGTGTCGGCGGATTATATTTTCCAGGAACCATCGACGCGCTTTACCAGCACCAGCATTTTCAACTAGACTCTTCCCCGGAGAATGAAATGACGAGAGATGTTTTTATAGTATCTATTTTTTATCGTGCAAAAAGAAAAAATGTATTGTCTGCATCGATGCCTGTGGAGACTCGAAAGGATGTGTGTTAGAGACCCCCGGCTATTCTAGATTCGCTGTGCATGTCTTTGTACCCCGTACGTCGCCACATACACACGCACACACCTATCGGTTTATCGCTCAATGGCGAAATATACTTTCATACCGGAATCGAAGCATGCTAATGGCATACAGAGTGAAAGGCGTCTATGGGATTGACGTTCTTCTCTCTTTCTCTTTATTGGATCCTCTCGAACAATCCTTTTGCTCCAATTCTCGTAATCTCGTTATTTATACGAACGTGTACACACAGAGACGGACAGGAGACAAGGGACGTGCCAACATTTCGTTGTGACGGAATCGTCCATTTTTCTTTCCTTCCTTTTCATCATTCCTGCTCGACGCGTTGTGACATTACGAAAAAAAGAGAGAGAGAGAGAGAGAGAGACAAATTTCGTTATCGTGCTGGAAACGAGTAAATTTGGTAATTAACTCGATTGCACCAACTCGTGCGAATAATAACACTAATAATTGTTATGATAGCGACAACAATAATCGTCAGGAACGCACACCACACGTTTCCGTTCAACATCACGTGAGCCAAGGTTGACAAATGTGATTACCTCGTGTCCGGAAATAGACTAGGAATGACGAATAATGGAAAGAATAAAAGCACCCGTCGTTTCTAGCGCACCCGGGACGGCTTTTTTCCCAATCCCGGACAATAACTCACTCCGCAGAGAAAGTAGGCCAACGCCACTTTTTTTCGGCGAAACTTTGCGAGCGAGCGAGCGAGCTCCGATAAACGCATACCGGAAGTTGAGCCTTGGCCTCGAATCTTCCGCTACGAATCGGAAAAGCCGAGAGAACGAGAGAGGGCGCAGCGAAAATTAATGTCAGGAAAAGATATACGACGGGATCTGTCGGATAAGAGAGAGAGACGGAGTGGAAATAAAAAGGTGAGCGAAGACGTCGCGGAGTGCGACGATCGTTCGACCGGGGCGAAACTGGAAACGGCAGGTGCGAAACGTGCGTGCCCGTGTACGACGCGTGCGTACTCATTTTTTCCAAAAAGTTGTCATCGCTGTTGTCACAAGTGTTTTTCCCTCGCACACCGCGCCGTTCGATTTTAATCATTAGTAAGCTTCTTTTGACAGTTGTCTTCTCGTCGAGAGAACAACCTGGCCAGGCATTCTTCGAGATTCCTTTCCAAGGCGATTTACTTGTCGTTCCTTTTCCGAGCAGCGGCCATATTGTTTATTCCCAGCTGATCCCGATCCCCGCGAATGAATATTCCTCCGGAAAACTGTACTGCCGGATACACGGAGGAATTTCTAACCTCGAAATTCCCGATGAAATGAAAATTTCCCTGTCGACGAAGAGCCCTCGGAAAGTCTTCGCTTTTGAAATTGCCTTTACGAGAAATATTATTATTGGACAAAAGTGAGGAAAGGAGGCAAATGGGATGCAGAGTCGGTGCGGGGACCCTCCTCCGCGTTCTTGCGTGTACATAAAATGGAAGAGAGACGGAACGAGCGAGGGCAGCAATGGAAAGAGTCAGGAGCACACCGGGGTCGCGCGCCGACATAGTCGAGGAAGCGAGAGAAAGAGAGAGAGAGAGAGAAGGGATGAAGATTGTGGATAGAGATCGAAGGAGGCGAAGAAGGCTGAGGGTCGAGAAAAGGGGGGTGAGGCTGGGAGCAGCGAGTGAGAGAGAGGAACTTTAGCAGGAACAGGGTTACTCTCCGGCTCTCCCTTGACGTACGTGCAGATGTGTGTGTGTGTGTGCACGGAGAGGCGACTGCGAAAATCAATAGCGACGTATATAGCACAATGGCTGATTGGCGAGTGCCGCAACGCGCGGCCCCAGCTTCGCGTAAGAGCCTCACCGGAGATAAGAAAAGTTACAGCGGTAAAAACAACGAGACTTTTGCGAGGCTGGGTATGAAAAATCAATCGAGTTTCGGCCATTGTAAAATCGAGTCTCCGGGAATTTTTATTTCGAGTTGTCACATGAAAAATCATTTCGTAAGACGATAAATCCGCGTGACGAAGATTCTTACAGCGATAGCACAGTTCCCAGTGATCCGAAGCCCAATTTAAGCAGTTTTTATCCGAGACCGGCGTCCCAATTAGCCCCGCGGAGCTTCGATTCGACTCCCCGACCCTCGTTTTTACCACTCAATTACTATTTCGTTGCGTACTTTAAATGAGAGAAAAAAAAAAATAAGTCCGATGGAAATGATTCCGGGAGAATTGCAGGATAATCGTCGATGCATGCTCGAAGAATAGCGTGCACGCGATAGAACGAACCTTTTGTGCTAACGCACCGACAATCTTTTTTACAACTCACGAATAACGTTGTTCACGACCCATTATTTGTTCGCTTTTCAATGCGGATTACTTCTTTTCCTCATTGTTGTTTTAGGAAAATCTGACAAAGTTATACCAGAGGGAAATTTAATCGGCGGCAGGTAATTTCATGCTGGGAAGCAATGTGCGAGTGTGCGAGTCGAGAGCGAAGGGGAGGGGGTTGACACGAAAAGGGAGGAAGCTAGAAGGGTGAATGTAGGCCAGTGGGAAATTTTCTCCAGCAATATATATATCTGTACGGGTGGTGTAGCGCCCACAGGGGCAGCACTATCGACACCCACTTGACTACGAGCCTCGCTCCTGTGTGTTCGATGGGTGTACGAATTCGAGGGCAGATTTTGTACACGAAAGTACGCTGTGGATGGAAGCGAAGCTGCACTGGGAGATTGGCATTCGATAGGATGACGTTGGAACGATCTTCGATCGTGTTTCTGCTCAAGTCCGACGTGAATCACTCGCTGGACAGGCGTAGCGGCGTCGGAGGCGCAGCGGCAGCGTCATAAATAAACTGACGAATGAGAAAGATCGGCGCGCATCCCTTGACAGCAAAAATATGCACGATTCAAGCTCCGCTTAACGATAATATTGCATCGAGCGGCGCGCCCGCATTCCGAATATTGAGCGCGCGAGAGCGTTTCGCGCGATAACCTCACAAAATTCCCGAAACGCACCCTCCCCGACTCAACACTCGATATTTGTACTCTCGAAAAGCGAGAAATTGGGGCTTCATGATTCAATTTTCGTGATCGATCCAAGTTTCGAGCGCGAGCGGGCCAAGATTAAGCACTTCGGATCGTCTGGGATCTCGGTGCTCGAGAAAAACTTGCCCCGCGGTGCATTCGATTTGAAGACCGAACTGAAAAATAACCTCGAAATCGTGATAGGGTGCCGGGGGGTTTTCAGGAATGGCCAATTTCGAAGGATCCTTAGGAACGAGGGGACGCTTCTGGGAAACGACACAGCTGTGCGATTTCATGAATTTTTCAAACAGCCAAGCGTCACGGAGAGCTCGCAGGGGAGGAGTTCTCGAAACGCTCGTTCGGGAAGAACATTATCATCGAAGGAAGTGCAAAACTGCGATAGCAGGCACTGCGCGCTCGAAAGGACAAATAAAAAGTCCATTCCATCGGAATTTTTTCGCTCCCCGCTGCCGAGTCCCGGTCTAACGAGGGAAAAAACTAAAAAGAGACGACGCGGCTCGCACCTGGGTGTAGTAAGCGCGGATAATGGACTGCGACGCTGCCTTGACTCACTTTTCAGCGCCCCCTCCCGCGCTGGCGGAAAAACAAAAAGGAACGATGTCGCAACGCGAACGATAAGAGCATGATTTTTTCGACCCCTCGAGCGGGGGGGTGACCGGGAAAGACAACGTCGATTTTTCATCCTCGAGGCTCCCGACGATAAGGAAAAGAGAGAAAAAATACACTCGCACTTCTTCACGGCTTATCAATAAATTCCGTGTATTCCGAGTAGCCTCTCCGGCGCGGTTAACTCTCGAGTTTAGCGAACGCGTCTTCGCACACGGTCGGAGAGGCTCGCATACGGGACGCGACACTCGAAATGCCGGCGCGCTTGGAAAGACGCGAACAGGCAGCGCAGACAAGGACAAAATGAAAAATACACATTTGCGGTCGCGGGTTTGGATGCACGAACGCACATCTGGCCGGAGGTGAGGCCACGAGGCGGGAGGGGCGGGAGACTCGTTCGACGTTCGACGAGTCCACAAGGCTCGTCTTCCGGATCTTCCCGTCACCTTCCATCTTTGCTTCCATCCAATTTCGTTTTTATTTATTAACAATGTTCCAGCGACGACGAGGAGCCTCGCTTTTCTTTCCTTCGCGGGCTTGGTTGATCGCCCAAATTCCGACGACGTTTCCAAGACACGGTGAAAATGGATCGATCCAAGAGAGCAAGAGAGAGGGGAGGCAGGCACGAGGTTCCACACGCGTGCACCCACACAAACGCACGGCGAATCATGGGACAAGTATTTCCAACGGGTCGGGAAATCCAACCGTCAAGGTGTATTTCCCAGGGGCGCGAATTTCTTTCGGCCAGGGCTAAGGTCTCGCTGCTCCCCCCCGCCCTCGAGGGCTCTCGTCTCTCTTTCCGATCGCGTATTCCGAAAGTCGTAATCTTTCGCGTTCGTTCGAATATAAAAATAAAAAAACACAGTCGGAGGCGAGAACCGGATTAAGAGACTCGACGATGGGTGAAAAGAAAGTAGAATCGCGGATCGATTTTTAGACTCGAGTCTTCTGCGTGGGCTCGTCGCTCTTGGCTTTTTCTTCCCGCTCACGTTTCCCTCAGCCACGCCAATCGAGCTCCTCGTACATGTGTCTATATATTTAAGCGTAACGCCAATGTATTCTGCAATATGCGTATGCTAATTGGAGATTCTCGGAAGTAATATGCCGGACGTAACGCCCTTGTCGTTTCCAGTGAGAGAGAGAGAGTTCCCGGAGCCACCGCTAGAGCCTCGAAAGTCCGTACGAGCGCGCTGACAATGCGACGAAATCTTGGTGAATTTATAACGCGAACTAACGCTCAATATTTCCGAAAAAATCCCAAATTAGGGTAATAATAAAAAGTGCGTAAAGAACGAGCTCGGCCCGCCAGTAGGGACGAGTCGAGTTGTATTATGAGAATTCGAGAAAAGCACACGAGGGAGCAGCACGGATCGGCGCGAGTGAGACGGAATGAGAGACAGAGTCGTGGAAGTTGACCGTTGGGCGCTGTGCCGACGAAGAAAAACCTCGTGCCACGATAAAAGGCCGGTTGGCTGTACAGCTTTCGAACCTCTTCGAAATCACCGATCCCGCAAAAATTTATGGATTGTTATGAGTTTCGCATTTTCTACCGAGCATATTTCTCGGTTTTGTCTTATTAGGTTATCCCGTCGCAGGGCCAGCGGCAGGGGAGGGGGGATACGAAAATTCGTTAGATCCGGTCAAAAGAGCGAGAAAGAGCGAAACGTCTGGTCGTCGTTGCGAAGACGGATGAGAGAAGTGCTAAACACTTTATCCTTGTCCCGCACCGCGAGAATTCATGCGCGCGCGAGACACATCGTCGATAAAGCAGAATACGAAACGAAAGGGAAAAAAACATGAAACACAGAAAAAAATTGACGAGCACCAAAATTTGGACGGAAAGATGCGCGTTCCCGGTAAACGAATCGGAAAAAGGTCGTGGGCGTGATGCGCCAGGAAAAAAAAAAGGAAAAGTGAGAATACGAGCACACGCGTGTACTCCCGTGCGTCAGTGGCTCGAAGAATTGCCGCATATAATGGCAGCCGTTGCCGGAATACCGTGAAATACACAACTATATGTACACGCACACCACCAACGTATACGTCTATATATACGCACACACAAATGTATTAGCGATGAGAAAAAAAGAAAATAATAATTTAATACAAATGATCAAACTCACCATTGCGGAACTGTTTTTTTACTGCTCTGCTGCTTCACTAGCTTCTCCCTCTCTTTCTCTCCTTCTCTCTTTCTCTCGCACTCCTTTATCACTCTCCTGGAGTTTTTTCGAGGTTCAGCTGCGCCGCTGTCGCGTTTGCCGACCCGTCGGTGCTCGGTGCTCTCGTCTAACTAAACGAGAGTCTCGACGGGGAGACTGCCGTTTCTCCGTTCGTATGTGTGTGTGTGTGTGTTGTATCGGTCTGTCGCTGTATGCGGTACTCTACGGTGACGCGAGTGTCGAGATAGTCCGCTAGCTCGCCTCGTCGCACACTATAACAATTTTTTTGTTTTCACGTAGTAAAGGGGTTCACAAATTCGTACAATATAGAAGAAATTCTATGTATACATATATATATAGCTATATACGCGAGTAATCTTATATATCATACATAAATATACGTGTATACGAGAGTTGTACTCGGACACCGTGAGCGAGATCGATATAGCAGCGATATTTGCTTCGCTGTTTTGCCGATATGCGCGCGGCTGTGGATTAACCGCAACAATCGTTCGCGTCAATACAAAATGAAGCAATCGAACGGAATAATTTGACAAACGCAATTAATAACGGAACATGAATAAATGAGGGAGAGAGTGGAAGGATTTGAATGATTTTATATTTAAAAACAGCAGCACACCTCTTCGTTACTATTCTTCTAACCGCCAGCCGCTGATGCTTCCGACTATGCCCTCTATCACAATCTTCTGTCTCTCTCTCTCTCTCTCCCTCTCTCTTTCTCTGAAGAGGGAGTCTTGGCGCGACGGAGCAGCAAATACGAGTCGTATTTATTTTCCGTCGTTATTTCGCAGAGACGCGTTGAGAAGGTGTCTCTGAGCGTGTGTGGGAGTTGTGTTTGAAAAAGCCGAAACGCGAAAGTACGTTTGTTTTTTTTTTTTTCTTTCGTTCTTTCGCTCAAGTGCGGCCGATACCGTTTTACTGCTTCGCGAGCTCACGAAAGCTTGCGAGAAAAACAAGGCTACCTTGTTATTTTTTTTCGACTGTTCTTTATACCCTTGTTATTGGCTCCTCGGAACCCTTGAATCGAAGGGTGTATAAAGAAATGTTTAGGATGACGTGATAGAGATTTTTTCGAACGATGAGAACAAAGTTCGTACAGCAGTGGCGAAAACGTGCGGATCAACCGTACGCGAAAAGTGCCTTCTTCCGGTGAGCAAGTATATTTATTTACGAATAAATACGGTGAACACGAGCGAACGATGTAAACGCACTAAAGGAGCGACAGGAATGGAGGTCCACCTTGTTAACTGTCCGAGCTCGCTGGTATCACTACGCCACGCGACGGGTTGCGCACTGTGTTGGGATTCGCACAGTAGAGCGCTATCAACCCGTAGAGTCGCAGATAGAATTGGGAAAAAGAGAAAGAGAGCGAGAGAGGAAGTGATTGCGAGAGTATGAGAGAGAAAGAGGTAGGGCGGTATAGAGTGGTGGGGGTAACGAACGCGACAGTCTCGTGCGGCAGGCAGGGGGTGGAAGATGCGTACGTGTGTTCGCGCGTACGGACACGCGAATACAGCAGAAAAACGTCGCGGCTGCGCGCGTTGCTGCGGCGTAGCGCGGAGAAGGGATAGCGCAGAGGGGCAAGGGTCTTCGCCGGCGTGTATACGTATACAAACGGCGCGTGGTTCGGTGTGTTTGGATAAGAGAAAGAGAGAAAACCGCGATTTCTACCGGGGGAAACGGCAAGAACCGACGCCGCGCGCACTTACTACGCGACGCGAAGCTAGCGCGTCGATGCCTCGCTGTTGAACACTGCAAAAAAAGTACGTTAAGGGGGGAGAAGAGAATGGGTTTATTTTCGCTCTTTTCCCTGCTTATTTTTTTTCTTGCTTCTCTCGCCTGGCTTTTCTCTTTCTCCTTCTCTCTCTCCCTCGCTTCATCTTTTTCTCTCTCTCTCTCTCTCTCTCTCTCTCTCTCGTTTGCTCTCCCCGTTCGAGGAAAATCGGCGCGTACCCTGGCTTGTGTGTGACGATGCGCGCGAGTCTCTCTCCGGCCGCCACACACAGGGGGATGTGGAGTTGGGTTTCGGTGTGCGCCCGCGTGTAGGGTAGCTTTATAAGCCGTGGGTGCGGTCTTGTTTACAGGACGGGTCCGGGCGAACTAAACGGACTCTCGTGATTGGCCGGCGCGCACCTGCAATGCGTCAGGCCGGCCGCGCGGACTGCTCGCTCGCTCGCTTGCCGCTGCCGTTGCCGCTGCTGCTGCTGCTGCTGCCGCCGGCTACCGGGTCAAAGCCAGCCACCCGTCTCCGTCGTTTTGTACTATCGGCAGAGCGCGCAGCTTGTCGCGCGCGTCTTCGCTAGTAGGCGCTACCTCCTAGCGCTCGCAACTCGCATCGGCATTGCTGGTACGCAGCGCGCGAACAGCGCCGCGCACGACCGTGAAGTTAATCGTTCGGGGATGCATCGTCCTCGGGGAAACCCCCCTAATTGTCCACGTCACCGGCATCCAGGGGTGATCGCTAGCGCCCTAGGAAACTACTCGCTTTTTTTTTTATTTTCCTTTGCCCTTCGGCCGCGACAATCTACCGAACGAAAAAGGAAACGTTTGTTCAACCTTTTTCATTTTTTTCAGACTTTTTTTTCCCCTCGAATAATCTTTGTATTAATACAGGAAAAAAAGTTTATCAAAAAATAAACAATGAAAGTTCTTGTGTACATTTTCCGAGCTTTTATTATTACCATCATCCTTTGTATATTCATATATAATGAACCTCTAGAGTTTCCCATATCTTATAGTCTTATGGGATAAAGTCAGTGATTGAAATCTAGATCTTATAAGCCCAAAGTTACACTATTTTAGTAAGAACTTACCCCAAGTTTGTTATTATTATCATCAAGAGGCTAAACTTTTTCTTCCGAAATAGAAAGCTCCGATTTCCTTGTCTTATCAATAGCTTCGGGCTTTGTATAATATGATGTTTATGCAGTAACAATTCCTTCCCATTAGGGTTATCTTCGGCACAAACGTCAATGCTATTCACATAGTTCAACGATAATTACTGTTCGTTTAGGCACGCGAGAAACACTCGGATATGATGTAAGAGGCAAAAATAAAATGAAAAAAAAAACGACTTTGAAAACGTATTAATGAAGAAAACGAATGAAAAATTGTAGGGAGAATAAGAGGGTGAAATTGAAGTGCCACAGGTGGCATCGTCAACGCTGTTATTGAGCATACATTTACGCATATACAATATTCAATGACCCTCGACCAGGAAAGCGTAAAATTCACGATTATACACACTCGATACACCCCTTCAACTTAAATGTATCGATATGTATATGCGACGGCGGGTTGGCTGTAGCGTGCCAGATATAATTTTGTTGGCAGAAAGCGTCACGCCGTTGCACAGGGGCGGCAAACATTTTTCAATTGTCGCCATTTTGTTGTGCGCTAAGAATATTCCAAGAGGACCATAAAGAATTTTGATGGTCCCGTGAATTTTGTGCAAGTGGCGACACCACACGCCGTTTTGCCCTGAACTCGGCGCTCAAAAGGCGCATTAATATTCCAACTTTTACAACTTGGTCACGTGACTCCGCGGTAAAAAGTCCGACGCTTCATATTTACGCCGAATTTTTTCTTCGAGCCTTACCGAAATATGCAAAGAAGCATAATCATGCAATCGGCAATGATAATTTTTCGATTTAAGGCTAAGCGAAGGTGGTTCTTACGTAGGAGTGCTCAATAAAATATACATGTTTCTTACGTACAGCCTCGTTACGGTATATATCTTCATACTTGTGCCCGTACGCCTCGCGCACGCTACCAACTACTCCCAGAGGAGGCTTTCTCCTCCTCTCTCTCTCTCTCTCCCCCCCTCCACTTGGATTCGATCGAACCTGACAGCAACAACTACCACCGCAACGACGTGCTCGACGTAAAATAGGTTATAGTGTTAGACCATCTCTCCGTTCTCTCGCGAATCCCCTCAGCGTCTTTTCCCTGCTGCATGTGTTCGATCAACGATTTCTCCCTTTGATCTGTACCAGTCTCTGCCGACCGAGTGCGTTCAAACCTCTCTTTCGCACGAACAACGAGCAAGACGAGAGCGAGAGGTTAACTCGCGAAGAAAAGCCTGTACATCCTAACCTACATCCATACTTTTGTGTACACATGCACATAACCCCCAATATTATTTCTTATATCGTGTTCCCTGATATTCCCTGCGAAGCCTGCATCCCAATATATACGTATAAAATATGTATACACACATATGAAGGATCTTCTAGCCCGGGAAACGAGAGGGTTGCGGGAGCAGAGAAGGAGAGTCCCGGAAAGTCAAAGGCCGACCGTGACTCTCTGTGCTGCAGTCCGTTGGTCTGGTGTGCGTGTGGGGATGACACAATTTTCTCTCTTTCTGTACCCAACCCTAAAACACCCTCTTTCTCATCTCCCTCCCCACTGCCCCGCGTTTTCCGCCCTTGTTCTGATACGTATACCCTACTCGCACGCTCTTTTCTAACCTTTTATTTCTATTCCCTCGTTCTTCTCTGTTTCACCGAGCTTTTTTTCCTCTGTCACGAACTCTGAATCCGCGGCAGGGACGCGCATATATTTCGTACATTATTTTGTCAAAGGCGCCACCTAGATGGATATTGCACTTGCCTCCTCTCCTCTTTTCCTTTCAGTCTATAGTTTTTATACAGTCGGTATCGGGGTTACTAAATGTATGCCTTCGCGTCGATGAGCTGCTTGTCTCATCTCTCGTCACACACCGAACGCGACTTCGAACCGTATCCTTAGCTCACCAAGGAAGAGGAGGATATTGACGATCGAACATAACCGCAATTCCGATCTTCCCTCCAATTTTATTGCCCTTTCAATACTTATATTTATGAAGCTTCTGGTCTCTCTTTTTTATTTGTGTTTTTAAGGATCCTGTTCCGCTACTATCATAGACAACTTCGGATTCGAGGCACTCGCATCCGCGGGAATTTACATACAAATCGAAAAATGAATTTATGTCTTGTTTTCTCGCTCGGAGCGGTGTTTTTTTTTACCCCCAGAAAGATTTTCATAGCACTATTTATGGTGTTGAAGTTTGCAACATTGGAATTCAACGGAAACTTTTTTTCCCCAATCATATTCATCAAACGTATTTGCAGTGTTGCAGTCTCGGGTGACATGAATTGTTGAGCGTTTTGAAAAATTAAAAATTCAGATGCCCCCCGCGAGGGAAGCTCTGAAATCATAATCAGCGTATTTTTCGAAGGTTCATATTTCACAGTTTTCCTCGATTCGAATATAGTTTAGTGACTTTTTCACAAATATACTTACGTTTGAATTGGCGTAAATGAAAATCGTTGCAGCGCGGTCGTGTATAATGGATTCAATGGAAATTCTTTTATCGACGAAATGGCCAGAGCCTTATAAAGTTTTATCGACTTCTTACCAGTATTTCGATGATATATATATACAAGTTCAATGAATGTTTAAAGCACCGCGTTGTATGGATTTTGGCGTCGTTGCAAATAAAATATAGCTGTAAAATGGTGTATTCGTCATTCCTCTCAAATGATAAAAGTATTTTTTTCCTCACAATAATACTGAATATTCAGGTCGATTCTGCAACAATTTCACACTCTCCAATGAAAATTTCAATCCCTCGGAATATTTCGTTTCGGAGAAATTCCAATTCGCATTTCCAAAGTGGTTTACTCCGCCAGGGCGTTCGGAATCACATTGCAATGCATGCCGTGCCGCTTCGGATGTGTGCACGCGAAAAAAAAAACATCATTGGTCGATTGTATTACGCATAGAGAACTTTTTTTCTATACATAATTGTGTGTATATATGTACGAGAGAAAGAGAGAGAGAGAAAGCTTATACCTCCTCTGGCCTACCTACGATGCAGCATTTTATGCGCTAAAAGTGACGCGACTAGGCGGTAACGTCGGCGTGCGGCGACGACGCTATGCGATGCCCGCTCTGCGACGCCGAGGCTGCGTAAGAGCCAACGAATTTCTCATCAGGCACGGGGCACGGTAGACAGTGAAATATACATATGCATATTTAGTACAGGTGTGTGTGTGTGTGTGTGTGTACATCGACAATGAGAGTTGAAATGACGCATGAAAATAAAAATGATAACCATCGTGCGTGCAAAAATAAATGTTGTTTAGTTGGGCCGTGAGTCAAGTTATATATTTCCACGAGAATTAATAATCGAGAGAGAGAGAGAGAGAGAGAGATAACGATGAGGCGAATGAAAGAAAAAATACATTTATGTTAGAAGTAATAAAATGTGAAGAAAAATAGAAGAGGAATAGACGGAGAAGAAGAAAAGAGAAAACGAAAACTCTCGCGAATGTCTAAAATCCATTGGGCGTGCGCGAATGTACGCGCAATGCGACACGCGAACGAGGGAGATAGAGATGGAGCTGTAATCTCGTTAGAAAGAGCGAGGAGTTTATATGGGCGAGGGGCTCTCGGAGAAGGGGAATGACCGAGGGCAGAGGAGGATTTTCTCCTCTATGCTGTAGGTTTATAGCACAGTACAAGGTATACCCGTCAATGTGGGACGACGAAGGGGTGGACGCTCGAGACACCCAATATACATATATATATCTATACGCGCCTAATTGGAGGGATGAGAGGGAGCCACCGTCGCGTTGACACTACGAAACGATGCTCGCCATGCTTTTTATTCTCCTTCGCCTCGATATGCACATACATCGATACGCGTATCTTCGTACGTTGAGAAAAGGGCGAAGGGAGTTTTGCGAGAAAAGTTAATCTCGTTAAATAGAATTGAGTTAACAGTGAGGCCTACGACTGTTGTGCTCAGGAAGCGCACCTACTGCTCTTTCATTTTCGCTCTCTTCACCTTTTTTCTCTTTACTCTCCACTCCCCGGAGGGAGTGGAGAGATATATATGAAACTTTGGAACTCTTTTGTTTTTTATGCTTCTGACGAAGCCTCCACCACTCGTGGATTATACAAACTGCATTTGGAAAAAATACTCGCAGGTAGCCGCCCTAAGCTTTGGTTATCTTGCGGAATTTTGTGCATCCGCATTTTCATTTGCAATATTGAGCTTTACACTGAAGCCATATTCACCCCTTTTTATTTTTACGTTCTGTACCGATCCTGTATGCGAGACGCAATCTTGCCTCAATTGCGGAAATACCCGTTCACCCCATCCGTGATGGAATCTGCGCTTTACTGGCACGCTCTTATTCTTTTTTTCCGTTTTACAAGTAACCGCTAAACCGGAAGCATGTCGTAAACGCGGTTTCGTAAATGGATTAGTAGGCTCGCCTTTGCGATATTATCAGGTACGTCAAACAGAAATAAGTACATATTTGTTAATTGTTAGTTACAGTCAATTAGTATTAATAAATTTCACGTTGATTCATTTCGACATAAAAACCGATCTTGAAAATTCGTGGAAACTTTTTGTTTTTTTCTGCGATATACGAATATTCGGCAAATTCATGAGAGAACGATTTTACAAATAAAACTGATTCTATAGATTTGAAAATTGCAATTTTCGTTAAATAACTTGAACTTGCTCGGAAAAGTCAGTATTTTCAATTTCATGTAGTAAATAAAATGTTTTTAATTTCGTAGTAATTGTAAAATACACATAAATTGTATTTTGAAATTTTGAAAAGACGATTTTTTTGAATATTGTGAGAGGTTGCTCCCTAAATCGGCTGTAGTAAAAAAAGGTCTTTTTGGGTAGTATCGCCACTGAGGAATAATGTATGGAACAAAGGAAGTGTAGAGTGGCGCCTTTGGGAAATGTATTATACTTGGTCATTTGGTTTCTAGCGGCTGCTAGCGGCACACGAGTGCGCCTCGAGGATATGTATAAGAAAAATCAAAGGTCGTATTCGAAAAGACTTGAGGTCGATTTTTTTGTGGAGTGACCCTACAGTGGCTTTAGATTCCAAGGACAGTATTTAAGGACGTGTCTTAAAGGTAAGGGGATGGTTCGGGCGGAGATATTGAAGCAACGCGACACGACAGTCTCAGGTAGCCCACTACTTCTATAGACTTCAAGAACGCCGATACGAGTACCCGCTACCCGAGACCTTGAATGAGGCCTCGGAGTCCTCATCCTCGAAACACGAGTACCGAATATGTGCCTTCGATTTCAATTGTCTTTTATGTCATTTATCTCGCGTGAGTTCTTGGGAAAAATAGGACGCTAAATTTTTTCATCGTGTCAGAAAATCGCTCAAATTTTTAGTGGAATCGAAGTTTTTATGTTACGTAAAAAACGAAACAATTTTTTGTTCCTAGTATTTATGTCTGTCAAAATTAATAAAAGGAATTCGGTTGATTTCTAACGGTGTGAGCTCTAACGTTGTGTCGAAGCGGGTCAAGACGCGGAGGGAAAAGTCCAAATACGTAACTGCGGAAAACAATTTATTTCGTAAATTCCGGACACGTTTTTGTTTTTCATTGGCTGTCAACAAATATCGCTCAAACCGTCTCTGCAGCTTGGCCGTTACGCGAGACCTTTTGAATGCGGATCCGATGATCAGAATGAGAATTGAGGAGCAATATGGCCGTTAGTATATTGCGTACGTTGCAAGTTTACGTTCCCAAGATGCCACAAAATAGAATTCTCGAATAACTACCCTCCATAAATGTGGAATGACGTTACTATTGCTCGTCAAACAAAATGACAAATACGCGTTCAACTCGAACGGCACGAATATTGAAAACGCTTTTTCGTCTCGCACAGTGTAATAAACGATGAAGCGAGTCATATGTCCTAACCTCAAAATTACGATTTTTAAACGATCGGCGTACATGCGGGGGCGTGATGTTGGAAAAGCATTTTTGTCAAAATGAAGGGATACCCCGAAAGAGAATCGAAAGTCTAGAGGCTAATTAAAAATATAAGTAGGTCAACGTAGCCTGCGATTATACCATTATCCTCCTTCTGGCCCTGATATTCGAGTTCCAACTTTTAGTCCAGATAGCTCTAACGTCGTTTGAGTTCGAAAATCATTGTGAGGCGCACGGTGCAAACGCTTATGCGCAAATAAATGCTGTACTCCTTTACGGTCAGACATATGTACGTGTTCCGGTGGTCTTGCGGTTAGTAACGATCAAACATTCTACTCGGTTATACACCAAATTCTGACGTCACACGAAATATTCCTTCAAGCAAATGTCTCTCGTTTAAGAGACGGATAATTTATCGTCCCGAGTCAGATATATAAACGTGCTTATGCATAAATGCCCTTTCTCGTAATATGCAGCCGCCCCCTATATCGCACACGTTCTGTGCCACATTCGAATATCAACTTTCTCGTCAGTCTGTTTGTTCTACCTTTATATTTTTCATTTCATTATTGTTCGGCATATAATTTTTTTTTTTTTTTTTTTTTTTATCGATTATTATATACCTTTTCCCAGTTAGTACCGCGACAACCACCGAGAAGGACGTACAGAAGCAGGGGGAGGTCTTGTGATATTCTTATTGCTCGACAAATATTCTTTACAACGCTTTCGCGCTCGATGGAAACGAGGGTGAAGATTGTCGACGGGGTGGGGGTTGTTTCGTGCGGCAAGGCCGTAAAACCGGGTCTGAAAATGACAGGAAATCCGCGCGAGAACCCGACAATGAAGCGAATGAAGCTCTACAACGCGTGCAGCGATTTATATCGCTTCTTATTTTTTTCTCTTTCTCCTTCTTTATTTTCTATTTTATCATTTATTCGCTCTAGTATTGCGTCAGCGAAACACATCGAAACTTCAACTTTTCGCTTTTTAATGCATAACCTATAAAATTCATTAACATATCTCGCAAGTTTTTCTCTCGCCTTTTCACGTTCGGATGATGAACTTGCGCGGAGTGAATTTTCTCGCTTTGTATTCATCGCGATTTACCTTGGACTCGGGGATTTTCTACGGGGACAAACGACCCTCGAAGTGTACTTTTTATAGAGGGCCCGATCAGCCAAAACGTTATTTATCTACGTCCTTCAATTTTTTATCTCCGTCCTACTGGAGAATTCGAATTCGGGCGAAAATTCGGAGAAACCGAAAGACATTCCGAAAACTGTCGTATTCCAGATCCGCCAAAAGTTTTTGTTGAACAACTTTCACCAAATCAGCTGTCGCGGGTGTCGTATGTACTTTCAAAAAATCCACTCTCAAGAATAATGCGAAATATCAGCTTTTTCTAAATTCCTAATAAAAGCGTCGATGAACGAATCGGAGACAATGTATTTTATTATTTCATACCTTTCGAATGGTCGGAATATACGGATATTTCGGACCATCGCATCGGCATAACTCTTTATTAAACTCTTTTACACCATATATATAATATATATCAATGTATGATACATTAAACGATTTGTACAATTCAAACATTATCAACATGTCGATTCATTTTTGTTCTTATTTAATCTTCGTCTTATTTATACGTTCGGGAAATACTGCAATGAAGTAAGCAGGTACTACTGGCACGATAGTAAAGCAAAAACGACGCTTCTCTGTGTCGCGTGTTTTAGCATAATAGACAAATCGAGCACGTAGGGCTCTCATCTCTTCGTCTCTTTCTCCCATTCTGCGAAGCATCGGCTCAACATCGCCTCGTCTCTTTTGTCTGTATTCGTTTTATGTGCATCGAAATTCCTAGACAGTCAAGGTCACGACACGATTCCAGTGGTTTGTCAAAAATTGAGCTTGACGAAAAAAGGATTCAACTGTGGCGCTGGTGATCATAACGGATTTACGACCGCCATTTCGATGCTTCCCACTTTCGCCGCTAGACTCTCCGAGTGATGGCTTGACACGAGTTTTTCAACGTTTTTATTGCCTCTTGGAGAGTGTCTTACGAAGCCAATCGTAAATGTATTCAGGTAAAAATAACACGCTCGAAATGAAGCCAGCGTTAATTCATCGTAAATAAAAATAACTCATCGCGACTAATGTGTGTGTTTCGTTCGAACTCTATATAATAACGAAGGGCACATCTATTTGATAAATTATGTTTCACCCACAAATACGATGTTGTTATTGTCGAGAAGACTTGGTTCTTTAATTCAGTCTTTTTCTTTTGGATTAGATTTTCGTTTCAAAATTTTTTCTATGTGCTATTCAAAAAATGCAATTATTCATTATTTTTGTCGCATTTTTTTTTTTCACCAAAATACATTCGCGGCAAATCATCACGATTTATCGTCAAACATTGAAATATGCATTCCATAAAATATAATCAATTATTTTAACTTTTCGCCAATTTTTTCCACCATTACTTCCACAATCAACTATAATGGTAGATATTCTGCAGTGCTCTCAAATACCTTAAATGTTTTGAACTTCTCGATTTTTTAACCCTTCTAAAATTTGTTTTACAATTTCAGGTTGAATAAAAAAATTCATGCATTACGTTTCAATTAATATCAATATTGATATTGACTTTTTTTTTCTTTTACTTTTTTGTGAACTTTCTGTCAATAATGATTTATGTTTCAATAAAGTTTAAGACTCCCATGGACTGATAACTTTCGAAGGAGTCTCACAATTCCATTGTATTGGCAATGATTTTTTCTCAACGAGGTACTGACATAGTATTCAACGTGAAATGGGTTCATCGTGCGAATAAAAACATTCGTGACAATAAACAATTTGCGATGATTAATTTTTTTTCCATTGAATTCTTGAACGGGGGAGAATACGAAACAATGATTCGAACGACTCGTTGATTTTTTCCGAACGGAACGATAATGAAAATTTGTTTTCGATTTATGAAGAAATTCTCTGTTTGCTAGTTGTACACGTCAAGATTAAATAATTGGTACAAAAACTCTAGGATCCTGTTTTTGAAATATCAGTAAATAATGAAATAAAAAGTCGTCTTAACGTGTTATTTTTGCCTGGGTGATTAAATATTTATCCATGCAAACACGACGTCGCGGAGAAAGCTTCGAATTGGCATAAATCGTAATTTACAAGGATATTCATTGATTATTTCATGTGGATAATTCGAACGACCACAATACCGATTAATGATACCCGTACGAAAAATCCAGCATCCACGGCCGGCATGGAAGTAGATTTTTCGAAAGCCCAATTTGAAGAAATAATGTACATTAGGCAGATTGGTAGGTAATATATTCCGATCAGAGTCGATTGCGCGATCAACAGGAAATTCCTTAGTCAATTTTTCCATCAACGTGAACCAAGAAAAAGCCTTCACAAAATCTCGTCGTTATCTCTTGATTTTCGCAACGTCTTATTACTTTTTCCTTTATCACAACTTCTTCCATTTTTCTGTTACTGGGCTTCACTCGAAAGTTATTGGAATGGACATTATTGGTAAAATAGGATTCGTGGTTTCGACCTCCAGTGCCGTTGCCATGCAATCATTCGCTGTTTCCATTTCACCGAGTGACTCGAGTACTTTCCCCAAATTGTACCAAGTCTGATGAGAATTCGGATCGATCTTCGCCGCATCGCGAAGAGTTTTTTCTGCTAGCCTCTGACTCCCGAGGTAATGGTAAATCAGACCCTGCGATCCAAATTCATTTTCACATTTTCCGAAAAAATTATAAAACGATGCACAAAATATAAACATTTTCGATAGAAATTATCCTTTTGACACAATACATTTTTCAGATGAATTCATCTTTAGCTCTCCTTATGCTTTTACAGTCATTGAAAGAACTGTGAATAAATTACATTTTTTTTTTTTCAGTTTTGAAATATCAAGTTTTTGGAAAGATTCATCACTTGAACAGGCAAAAGATTGCTGATTGAATGACAACATGAGTGAAAACTTTGGTAATGTGGATTCGACGTCTCACTCTATATTGTTCGTTAAAATACTCGTAACTCAACAACCATTTGCATAAGGTCGAAAATAGAAAAGCAGTTTTTTTTCTCTTATAACACGTTTGTCAACGTCGTTGGTCCACTTCGACCTGCAAGCTTTGTCCGAATTCCTTTAAACAACTTGAGCTCATCGTAAAAAATCATCGTTTCGAAAGGAATTATGTAAAATTAAATTACCAAATGTTGAAGACTTTTTATGTGCGATGGATTTATGGAAACTGCATTTTGGTAACATTGTTTTGCCTCAGCGTATTCGAGTTTGTATTCGTGCAACAAGCCTCTCTGTAAGAAGAAGAAAATCATTCACTATTGTTTTCGAATTTTGAGTCGTGATTACGTGTTTTTTTTTTTTTCTTTCAGGTGAGAAACTCACGGTGTACATGATGTGGTGACTCATGGGAAAAATATTCGTCGCTTCTTGCAAGGATAAAGTAGCACCCTCGGGTCGATCCAACGCCAAGAATACTTCGGCGAGCAAAAGCCAAATTTGTAATTGCAAGTGCCAGGCTCTTTGAGGTCCTGGTTTTGGAGTGAACGAGCTCAGCGATGAAGCAACCTCTGAAAGCGCTTGCTCTATTCTCGAAGCAGCCAACGATTGTGCGTGGAGAGAACCTGCGAATACAAGAATTCTCACATGTCAATTTCGGTGATTTTTTTATCGTGAAAATGACAGTTCTTCAAGTATCGAAATAAAATGGTTATTTTGAGCGAACTTGGATAGCAAAGTAGAGAAAAATTAGTCTGAAAGTTCCAGTAGAGGAAATAATGAAAAACGAGAATGTGCAACTCACTGGAATCTTTATCGGACATTTCCGAAGTGTAGAGTTGAAAAACGCTTCTCGTTTCGCTGCGTTTTTCGCTTTGTTGATCATTACAATCGACATTTGTTTGATCCTCGTACAAGCTTCGCCAAAGATGCAGCATTCGTTTGATCGTAAACAAAGCTTCGTCACCGCCCAAACTATGAAGTTCGAGATTAGCCTTGACGTACAGAAAATTAAGATTGTCCGGATATTCTTCGAGCACGCTATTTATCAGATGAAGCGCGTCGCTGTATTGTTTGTGAGCCGATAACAAAAGTGCCAATAAGTGCAAGGACGGTATGTGTTCGGCTCGCAGATTCAAGGCGACTTTTACGTGCACCATCGCATCGTTTATCTGTCGATTTACAGCGTATTCGTGCGCGAGGTAGTATTCGGCAAGATGATCATTCGGATCGCATTGCTGTGCTCTGAAAAATAAGAAACGAAATCGTTATTGTAAGTCAAACAAATTTTAATACGAATGAAAGAAAAATGAGCCAGGAAATTAAAAAAAAATAATCTGAGTTAAATGGTTAAATGAATGAAAAATAAGAAAAAAATATATATAAACTAAGAAAATGCGACAGACTAGGCTCAATCACTGCGGTATCTCGTTTGTATCCGCAATGCGTCGCTGACGAATCGTTCTACAAACCCGAGGAGACCTTCGAGACGGCTTACGAGCCTTAATCCGATAAGTGGACGAGTGAAAAGAAAAGCGAGATCGACAAGCTAATAAACAACACACGTTTCCATCGTTCTACTAATCGAATCATAGTTCAACCAACCTTTTTCTTTAAAATACTTTTGATTGCTATTTCAATTAACTCTTATTCGTTGTGCAGGTCGAAATTTGATACGGTGTGCGAGTATTTTGTGATGAAATATAAATATCGAATTTCAAAGAAATTCATATTTTTTTTCGTATTGAAGAAAATTTATTTGAAGTTGGTTATTGAAGTTTTACCAGAAAATTTTATACTGTTAGACTTCAACATCGTGGACTCGAAAGCAATATTCCGAAAAAAATAAGTTAACAAAAACCTCGATTGAAGCTAAATGATAAGCGAGCGAACTTTTCACAGGGCAATATGTTAATCGATTGGTTAACTCGAATATACGCGACTGCTTTCATCGAGTGGTAATTTTCTTATTTCTATAATTCTTAAATTGGCCACATCTCGAAAATACTAATATTGAATGGTACCCCGTTTGTCTAAAACACGAATTTCAGACAATTTTCATGAATTAGATTTTTTTGCTAGAAAAATTTTCCCAAGAGATTATTTAATCTCAATAATACAAAAATTAATTGGTTTTATTCGCATCGAAAAGATTAGAGAATGCGTCGAAATTTATACCGATGTGTAGTCAAGAAAATATTTATTGTTCACAAATTGAGAGAGGAATAAATTCGGTGTCGATTTTAGAAACGAAAAGTTTCAGCGCTTTTCTGAAGGGTAAATGTCGAACATTTTTTACTTTCCAGAAGAAACTCGATGACCCGATTGAATGCAGTCAACGGTATTGACTTACTTGTGAAAACAATCGAGAGCAGTGGTAGTGTGATGAACCTTGTCCTGTTTGAGTATCGTGTTCGACGATAAAATGCTGTTCCCAATTCCGATGTAGAGATGGCAACGCGATTGTAAGCCCTGAGGACTCGATGTCTCGCGTTGCAAAGCTTTTTGACTCCACTCGACACCCTCTTTGATCATATTGAGATGTTCGTAGCACAGCCTCGCAGCCAATAAACAGGGTACCACCTTCGATGGCGATAATCTCGCAACAACTTTTAGCACGGCATACGCATGTGTGTATCTCGCGAGATTTATCAAACAGAGAGCATACTGCGTCCAAACGTGAACTTCCTGATGAGAAAACTTCATAGCTCGCTCGAAAGACTAAAAAAATCGGTTGAAATCGATACTTCTGGTGAGGAGTTTTCAATTATCTCATGTCAATATTTATCTTCGTTGATACGAATAGTTGGCATTCTTATTAGAGTGATTTTTACCTCGAACAAAAGTTCCACTTGGCTCCATCGTACGACGACAACGGTCAGGAGATCATAAACCGCAGTCGCATTCTCAAAAGCATGCAATCTTGCTTCCTTAAATTCCGGCGATTGACTGAGAACTGCGTCTCTCACGGCCATTGCTTCGCTTATAAGCAGCAGTAATATCATTTCCTCGTTTTCGTTTCGTGGTACGAACAAATTTGGTCCCACATATTTTTTCGGCTTCCACGGTGACTCCGCGACTCCGGTGCCCGAAGAATAGTGGTTGAGCCTACGATTTGTTGTGCCAGTACCTGCGTTTTTTTTTTAATTCAACATTGAAGGATTCAAAATTTGCAAAAAACAATGAATCGTTAGTTGCACATCAAATGGGGACGTTCATCACGAAAAATTTTTGCAAAACGCCTCATTTTCGAAACACTCGAACTTATACACGAGTTATCTTCTAAACGTGACGAAGGTTGAGACTCGATCAATTAATCGGAGTGCTAATGTATTTTAGGATGTGAAAAGTATTAAAAAAAAAAGTGGCCGATCAATTTCTCAATAATTTGATCCTGAGAGAGACGTTGAGTCTAAACTCGTTTATAAATTATTTCGAGTACCTAATGAAACAGCAGGTGGTTCGGGAGCTTGATAGAGCGAACCGCTGACTCCACGTAATAAAACCTCAGCCAATTGTCGAGTCAGTGTGAGGCGTAAACTTTGAGTCGCAGTTGATTCAACGGCTGAGAGTATACCTCTGTAACGATTTATCGCAGCTTGTGTATTCCCGCTCTGTATGTGCAACAGAGGTGCACGTTGCAAAGCCGTTTCTAAAATAGGTCCTACATGCTTGGTCGAATTATTCGAAGGCTGTGGCGAGTAAGAACCTGAAAATCGAAAAAAAACATCCAATTTTAAGCCCAAGCAACGGTCAGTATATTCATGGAAATTTTACACAGTTATTCATGCGTGTTGACTTCAATGATACAAATTCAATCCAACAACTCTACCTATGCTACTGCTATTGACGATAGAGGTACCGTTTTGTGACTGCATCGCTATTTTATCTTGTTCTTGTAGATAAACCAATGTCAAATCACCAGCTATTTCGAAACACTTGATAATCTGTTCGTGCCATTCGGCTACTTTGTACTTTGACTTCAATGTCGGCAACTGCTTTTCCATACATAGACCTGTCAATCATTTGAAAATATATTTTTAGAAAAATCAAGCTGAAGTTCCTGAAAAAATTCAATTACCGTATTATTCCTGAATCGAAACGGGCAGGTTCAGATTAAATTATTTACTGATATTTCTTGATTTTTACAAAGTTTTGATAAAATTACTGAAAATACTGTAGACACTTTTTTTTTCACTCGAAATTCAATTTTCTTTGGAATCAATTTGAGTCTTAGCGTTGTGCAATGTGAATTAAAATAATTTCGTGACATAACAAACCTTTTATTGCAAATGATTCAGCTATAATACGCAAGCTCCGACTGGGTAATTGCTTCTCAGTGAGGGATTGCAACTCAGCTTGTTGATAATGTTGGAGCGCCTCTTCGTACATTCCCATTGCATAATGGAGCTTTCCGAGAAGTAGATGGGCATCCAAGACTACTATCGCCTAGAAATGAAGTCTTTTTAGTTCACATGTTCGGGTATAGGAAAATATAAATTGTATTTTCACTTCTCCCATCAAATACCTTCACTCAACATTATTACTAAGCAACTGAGAACAAATGGAAATCTATAAATTTCACAAATATCCTGCCTGAGAAAATTTATGCAAATATTTATCATTTTGTGTAAAGGGTCAAAACTTTTGATAGATTGAGAATTACAGTAATAGAAGTTTTTATCATGCCAGTGGAGAACAAGAATCCAAGGAAGCAAATTTGATTAACGTTAAAATGTTGTTTATCGATTCTTGTAAGACTTAATGTATATTTTTGATCAAAGTCTGGGGAATTGCTTGAAATCAGTAGAATCTATTGCAAAGTCTTGATTATTTCTACATTTTTTTTTTCTCAGAGTATTCATTGTAGTTTTGAATATGAGGAAAAAGTTACTTATAACCACCTGTTTGTCGCTTTCGTTAGCTGCCAGCAACAAAAAACGTTTTGTTTCCTGAAGTCCAGACTTTGCTTTGATGACATTTGCATCTACAGGAGGAGTTTGATCCAAAAAACTTTCCAGGCGACCTTCGCCGTTGAGGAAATTTGCTAGACATTCTGTGACAAGTTGTTGAAAAATGATCATTAAATTTTTTAGCTGAAGTGGTGCTAAGAAAAAAGGTTTTTAATTTCTGAGTGATAGGATTCTTGAGCACATGACGATTTTCTCTTTTGGAAAAAGATGAGTTAGTTATTTATTGAAGAGCATTGTGATAATTACCGTTACTGGGATAAATTTCCTTGAGATGGTCAGCTAATTCTATAACCTTTTTCCAATTTCCTTCGCTTCGATTTTTATCAATTTCCGTCTCGATTCGCACCGTATGGCCTTTTTTACTCGTCATTTTTTATTATCGTAATCTCTCACTTCTTGCATATGTGATATGATATCTTGCGAATTTTTGAAACGATTAAATATCCTCGGGCACTCTTGCTCTCTATTCTTACACTACACTGTAAATGTCATGGGATTTAATTCACGTTTATTCGCGACCTCGGAAATCAACGATTGAAAACACACAGATTGACAGCCAAAAGGCCAGCAGCCCAGAATACAGATCTCGCGACCGTGACTCTTGAAGCTTCGCCAAAACGTCACTACAACCATAAATGGCAGCACCGACTGAATCGAAGTCCAGCCGCGTGCTCTCTGCTTTCGAATGATCAACAATGAAACCCCTGTTCTTTTGTGTATTCAGCAAAATTAATAAATCAATTCACACTGCTCATACAAAAAAAAATCGAACACGATGAATAATGATAATAATGGACAATATCGCATAAAGAAATTTAAATAAATTTTGAATGATCAATTATTCAATTTATATACAAAAGTTTTGCAACAGTTTCGGAGAAATTTCGATTGTATTTATAAATTAATTAAAGACACAGATCTCGCAACATGATTTTTAAAAAATGAATTTCTCTACAGCGTCAATTGAATTTTTTAAAATACTATATTAAAAAAAAAATAGCGATAACACCAACTTTTAGTAAGTGCAGACTTCGTTGTAATAAAATTGAAAATCAAATGCTTTCCGACTTGGTCAAAAACATCTAAAAATAAGGAAATATGTTTTGCATGATCTTAATTTTCGATATTATCATGAATCACAACATCATGATTTTATGTTGACTTGAGAAGTTGGTACGAGGTAGTCAGCTGATCATATTGATCGAAAGTCGGCAAGGAAGTACTTTTTGTTTGTTACTATTATGTTTATTGAGAATTGAGAAATGTATTGCGGTCAAATGACAGTCCGCCATTGCTTCTGAGCAATTTCTGACTCAATTTTTTCTAACAATTATTGTCGCGCAGATCCACTCTTCTGAGAAGAGACACAGTTCTAAATACGTCAACAAGATTAAAAGTCAGGTCGCTCATCGTGATATTCCCATCGTAATTATCGAGATTCGAGTATCTCGCCATGGGTCTCGCTTGTTCTACAGCGCAGGTAAAATTTTTGTTTTTTTTTCTTACAATCTTTCTCAACTTTTTAGACATTTTCCATCAAACTCTTTCTCTTTTGAAAACTTATAATTACATGATTCTGAATTTACGATAGAATTCAATCCACACTTTTTTCGACTTTTGGTTACGATGAAAGTTCGTTTCTCTTTGTTCATAAAAAATGACTTAGCTGTCATTTGTTTTTAGAATTACAGTCATCCAATTAGTACTGTTTCACAAAATGAAATTACGAAAGTGCGTGGTTTTGAAATTCTGTACTTATTCTTCCAAAAATCAAAGTTTCAGTATTTATTTGCCATCTTTTGCGGTTATTACAGCTCGCCTGCCTGTGTGGAAGTACAGCATGCAGTTTTTGCTGTTCACAATGTCCGACTTGCCGCAACAGCACCAGTGCGCGTATCATGTACGCGCTATTGTTGATGTTGGGTACCATCGCAGCGTGCATAACACTTGCCCCTAGTCTCCAAGATACTCTGAAAAAAGTAATTTTTCTCTGTTTACTCTTTGTTATTTCTTTCATTAGAAATTATGTTTTTATTGTGGTAAATATCGTCATGACTAATTTAATCTAATTATGACCATTGTAAGTCTTGAACTATCAAGGTCAGTTATGTTTTCTCAGTAATTATGATGAAACGTCAAGTACTTTTATTGTGTTTGTATCTGTTAAGAATATTCATATTTTTATAAAATATAGTAAATCAAATGAATATTTGTATTAAATATTTATATACGTCCGTTATAGTTTCAAACATTGAAACTGATTCTCACATTTTCATGACAGGTACCATTTTGTACGAATAGTTCCAACTACGTTCCCTCCTCGTTTACAATAGACTGTGAATCTGCGGTTGGTTATTTGGCTGTCTATCGAATATGCTTCATTTTATCACTCTTCTTCTTCCTGATGTCAGCCATAATGATACGGGTCAACAGTTCCAAGGATCCTCGGGCTCCCATACAAAATGGGTAATTCCCAAGATCCCTAAAATTTTCTACAAAAGGGGAGAATATTTTGTTCATTGTGTCAGACTGAAAACGTTCAATATTTTACAGCTTTTGGGCCATAAAGTTTCTCCTTGTAATTGGAGGAATAATTGGTGCGTTCTTCATCCCCGAAGGCTCATTCGGACCAACGTGGATGTATTTTGGCATGATCGGTGGCTTTTGCTTCATAATAATTCAATTGATACTCATTGTTGACTTTGCTCACTCTTGGGCAGAGGCGTGGGTCGGGAATTATGAAGAAACGGAGTCCAAAGGATGGTCAGTGTAAAAAAATAATTTAACATAAGAGATTCCATCATCTTTCTTTCATAGCAACAAATTTTCTTTGTATCAATAGGTATGCAGCATTGTTGAGTGCAACATTCATCAATTATGCTCTGTCCATCACTGGAATCGTTTTATTGTACATGTACTTCACCTTGGTATGATATTTCTTGAATTTTTTTCAAATCCCAATTCTAATTTATGGATTGTAGTACTAGAATAAGTATGCCATTTTTTTGTTTAGCCCCACGACTGCGCTGTTCATAAGTTCTTCATCACGTTCAATATGATTTTATGCGTTATCGTGAGTGCGGTATCAATAATGCCAAAGGTACAGGAATATCAACCTCGTAGCGGACTTCTCCAGTCTTCAGTAGTAACACTTTACGTCATGTATTTGACTTGGAGCGGTGTTTCCAACAGTCCTGGTAAACATAACTTTTTTTCTATTCGACGATTTGGGGGGAAAAAAATTCAAAAATATTGTTAAATAGAATGGAGAATGTTTTAAAGAAATGCATCAATGAAAAACCCAAACAAAAATGATGAACTTGCAATTTTAATATAATGTTATTTATGAATTATTCTAATGTTCATTGTTTTCATGTAACTAGATCGCGAGTGCAATCCTGGATTGTTCGATATAATTGCCGGAAACGATATAAAGACTCAGAACGGTGTAGCGTTTGACAAGGAAAGCGTAATTGGTTTGGTGATTTGGTTTAGCTGCGTGTTGTACAGCTCGCTTCGCACCGCTTCAAAATCCAACAGAATAACGATGACAGAAAAGGTTTTGGTGCAGGAGAATGGTGCTGGTAAGTATTAGATTTTTCTGATTTTGCGTAGCTTTCCTCCATCACTTTACATTTTATTTTTTTTGTGACCTCAAAATGGTGTACGGTGGTTTTACGATTGAGCAATGCGTGGTAACTTTTTGCATAACTTTGTTGTATCCAATAAATTATTGTGTAATTTGTCATCCAATTAATTTTGAAGAAATTCTTCGTCTATTTATTGAATGTGCTCGCATGTTTCGTTTATTGAAGAGAATTTTTTGTTCACACAGTCCGGAACACGGGAGACACGTCTCTCATCAATAATGAAGGTACGCACATACGCGTTAGAACGATTTTACAATTCAACTACGAATTTGACGCATCGTCTCAACATTTTTACGTATTTGTTCATTAAACATTGAGATCCTCCATGTTCGAGGACATCGATGTTGGTGTAGCTTTTAGTGTAATCATGTAGATTTGAGTTTGTCAAATTAAGAGAAACGACCCTTACGGCATAATATTGATTGTAGCGGTAGTTTTGTGTGTGCCTGCCTTTCTTCATTGGTTGTGTTTGCTTTTATTGTTATCGTTACTTTCTACCGTTTTTTTTTGTCATTACCCCGGAAAAAGTATATTCTCCGGTTTTCCTTACGATAATTTGTATTTCCGAAAGCTTCGTAAAGCTTTCATAAATTTTGAAGGCTTTCCTAGTTGCTTCTCTTAAAGTTTTGAGTTCTTTTTTGGTTTCTTTTATCTTTTGTCAAATGCAAACAGACTATGTTGCAGTTAATGGACATAACGGGGACGAAGAATCAGGTGGTGAAGCCAAAGTATGGGACAACGAGGAGGATCAAGTCGCTTACAGCTGGAGCTTCTTCCATCTCATGTTTGCTCTTGCGACTCTCTACGTCATGATGACCCTTACCAATTGGTACAAGTAAGTACAAAAAGTATGAATTCACATTTTCCAACGAGATTCAGTTCCACAAACATTAAAAGTACGTATTTCTTTATGAGTGATTGTCATCAAATTCACACCACCAACATTTTTCATATTGTTTTAAGAAAATTGAAAAAGGTGTGTAAAAAATAACTCAAATATTTCACATTTTTTTCTTTTACAGGCCCAATTCGACACTGGAAACTTTGAATTCCAACGCTGCATCGATGTGGGTGAAGATCATATCCTCATGGATGTGCCTCTCGCTGTACATTTGGTCGCTCGTAGCACCAGCTGTTTTTACAAACAGAGACTTCTCTTAAGTTCGTTCGAGTCTGGTCGCAGCTTCAAGTATTGTTGATGTACTGAAGATTAATCTCCAAATATATATAAACCCGACGAATATCTTCGACCACTGAATCGTCGATACTTAACGTATATCCTTAAAGTTTTGTGGTGCCTCCAATTGAACAGTTAACCTTCGAAACTTTCGATTCGCTGTAGACTTGTATATTTTTCTTTGAGTGTGTTATCCAAAATTTTTCGACGGGGATGACATTCATTCAGAAATTGCATTTAAGCATGAACAAAAACTTGCGCTCTGAGAAATAAAGTACTGGAGGCATAAAATTTTCGATTTATGGAATTCGCGTTATTATACCAAGTGACCTTTAATTTCGTAACCGTTACGCGAACATTATTATATTCTCCTACAGTCCCGTGATCTTTGGTGTTCAGATCGCTGGTAAATATATTCGTGCCGTGTATTACGTATGTTTAAAATACGATTCTGCATACTTAGCTTTAGACAAAGAAATATTATATTTGTTTGTAACATGCTCGTGTATTAAACTATGTACGTAATCGAGTTACAGATTATTAATCTATATCCTAATTTAAAAACCCTAATCTAGTATAAATAGACAGCGATGAGTTCCATCATTTGATAAATTTAGTCTTTGGATACTTTAATTCGTTTTTTTGTCTTCTAAGACAACTCGGATAGTTATATATACAAATTTCAGAAGTCGAAACGATGAAATTCTTGAAGAATATCAATTAAAAGTTATTGAGTTTTTTATGCCGAGCAAATGAACGGGTTGCTTAAATATTATAGAATATTGTACGAGATCAATCTGTTCGTATGAAGTGGCGCTTTTTTTGAGCGTCTCTCTCGAGGCGACACCATTCTAGGAGGTAATAAAGTACACAGCTATTTGAAACATAATTTATTGATACTCAACATATTTCTGAAGATAATCTAAACTTTTTTTATTATTTGCATAGATTTATTTGGTTTTTATAATGGTCATAATTTTTTTGAATTTCATAGAAAATAAGAGTTCGAAGTTAATGTCACATTTCTCATGACGTGTTACACGCTCAATAATTTTTTTTAATGGCTTCTTTGAAAAAATAGACTAGAAAAATACTGCTTTAAATAATGGCGTGACTGGTTAACGTATACACAAAATTAGAGTAATTGGTCTTTTTTGAAGAAAATATTTATCAATACAGATATCCTAGAAAAATTGAACAAAGAAGGCTCTCGAAATTTTTCAGTTTCTCGAAAACTTTGAAAAACGATATAAAATTTGATAAGAAAAAGCGATTCACGTCTGCTTTTCCTCGTGTAAAAGAATACAGAAAAATGATTAACATACGAGAGTTAAGGTCAATCTGTTGTTTCAGGGGCTCCCAGCATAGCTGTCGTTTCCTCTAATTCTGTTAAGGTTTACAAAATTTGAATTATTTCTATTTTTTAATGACTATTCCATAGCTTAAAAAAATCAATCGATCACTGCCAATTGATGAACTCCAGCGATAGTGTCACGCACCATTCAATATTCTGGTAGTCGCAAAATTTATTCGCGTACGAGTGTAAGAACGTACAAAAATTGTATAAAATTTCGACATTTTGTCGGGAGCTTTTGATCGCGTTAGATATTTACAAAATCCCCTTAATAAGATAGTTCTGTACTTTCGTTGAAATCTTAAAAACGGGCTGAAATTTAAATATGATGTAAAGACTATTCAAATTTCAAATCTATTTACCATTTAGTTTTCGAGATATTCGCGATTAAAAATGGGTCATTTTGTACGCGATGCCTATACTTAACACGTCACTGAATAGCACTTTGTTTACATTTTTTATTACCGACACTAAAAGGATCATACGACTTTAAAATAAAACCAATCGTGTATTCAGTACTATTGTGGGGTTAATATTTTAAAAAATGGGAATTTTCGATCATCTAGTTTCGGAGATATCGACTGACGAACCGTGTTAATTTCATGTGACGCGGAACGGGCGGATGACCAGCTATGACAACGGTATACGGTGCGGCGAACTGATAGGCGCAATACAATGCAAAATACGAAAGCTTTTTTCTCTAATGTTCGACCACGTTTCTCAATTGAATTACCATTTGAACACTTTTTAACTTCTTTCGCGACGAATAAATAAGATTTCGGGAAACACTGACATTTTGACGCTCGACGCTATAGTAATACCGAAGAATGGCGTTGTTGCCACAATTAAAACGCCACTTTACAGTGGAAAGAGACCTATTTGTGCATGAAACGTGACTGTGTAGGACAGGCAGAGTTTTGACAAAACCGTGTAGCCGGCAGCACCGCATAAGCATTGGATTTCATTGTACGCCGCGGCTGAAACTTTTGGTTCGTACGTGTAGGTACAGAGCTACCTTAAAAAATAATATCATTTGATCTTTCGAATGAATTTGATTCGAATTTTTTCCATTTTCTTTTTAACTTTCTCATGATCCCGTCGATCAATCCACTTTGGTGGGGGCTCCGACTATTCGAGATTTCTTGAGAAGATGATTTTTAATGTTCCGGAACGGTGTGTCGAAGAGCAGCGTCAGAACCGCTGAGGTACCGATTATCCAACCCAATTCATTCATATTGAACTGTAAATCAGTAGCAAAATTCAAAATTTCTCGCATTGCTCGAATCTTCATACGCAAATTATCTTGCGTAACGTATGATTTTTTGACATTTTAGTTCTATTTTGTTTTTCGCTTAATCTGTGATTTTTACCATAAGCTTGAAGAATCCGTAGTGAGCATTATTTCGTGTTTGTCCAACGTTGTAAAAAAATACAGGAAATTGCGTCAGGTAAATCGCGTAACTCAGTCTGGTGCATATCAAAAAACCTCGCCACGCAAAAAGTTTTCCCAGCCATCCTGTAATAGTGAAATTTAAGTTCTCTATAAAATCATGATTTCTGTACTTACGAAAGAAAAATATATGTTCGTCGTATAATGTTTGTCCATTTGAGAAGGATGAAACAATTTCATTCTTACCACCGCCGTTTCCAGTGTGCGAGATGAAAGCGAGCCAGGCGAAAATTGCACACCAGCCAATCGGTGCGAAAGCAGAGTACAGCGCAGCGTGCATTGGATTGTGAACGTAATGAATCGAACCCATGCCAGCGGGTCCGAAAAATGCTCCCAATGTCATGAGACTCGAAACGATCCATCCGATATTCAAAGCAGTCTAAGAAACAGTCAATAAGTCTAATGAGCAAACAGTTTGCAGGGCATACGAACTCGTCTAACATTGACAATTACTAACATTACTCATTCTGTAATTGACCGGATAATTTTTCAGCAGATACCCTAAGAATATTCCCATGATGTAAACGGTCAATCGATGAGATGGAAGAATGTACGAGAAATTAGCAGTGTCAAAGAGTTGTCGAATCCTGGAGCGACGAAATAAAAGATTAATCATTTAAATGTATCGGGCAAGAAAATCTTCTCTTTTTCTCTAAGAAAATTTATTTGGAAAATCAGTAAAATCTTTTAATACTTTTATTTCCCCTGGAAGATATGAGGAAACGACATAAAAAAAGAACTTACGAAGCACCGAAAAACACGTAATTGTTGAGATTCTTGTGAATTGTCACGTGATAACGAAGTGCAGTGGAAAGAGTAGCAATCAGGACGAGAACAAGGGAACCGATTTTCGGTCTTTTGTAGAGCAACATCACGAGCAATGGAGAAAGTGCAAAAAGTTGAGTATCGATGCCCAGATGATGAGTGTGTGTGAGGCACTGCAAGATATTGGAAAAAAATTGGAACAAATATAAATATTTATAAAAGTATGAAAACTTGGGGGGAAGAAAATGAGTTTAAAAAAGCACATTCCCCTCATTGAATCGAATGAAACTCTGAGCGAATAAATGAAAAACAAAATTACCATGTTTTCGAACCCGAAATAATTGTGAATAAATAAAAAGTTTCGCCACCACGTTTCTTTGCAAATTTCAGCGTGATGAGTGACCACGAGATTCCACTGTGGACCAGAGCCAATGAACGGCATTATATGCGTGCAGAAAAGTATGAGTGCACCGAGTGTGGGGATGAGTCTGGAAACAAACGTTAAAATGAGTAGATCAAGCTCAACTTCTTTACGATGATAAATTTGATCGAAAAATCTTGATGATTTGCTAAATCCTGACCTCACGAGTCTCGAAAGGTACTCTTTTTTCACATCAAGGTTTCCGGTCTTCTTGAGTCTTCCGACGAATGCATACGTGGTCAAGAGGCCGGATAACATTATGAAGAGATCGGTGTAGAGACTGGCCGCTCTTCCGATCACGGTCCAAGGTCTCCCAATGTACTTGAACATTCAAATTTGTATTATCATCGCTGCACCATCAGAACTGTAAATATTGTTTTTGAAATTCCGGTTCGCAATTTTCCAAGGTGGTTAAACATTAAAATTTATATTATAGTTGCTGAAATATGAGGACTGCAAATATTATTTGTAAAAATAGTAAATCTTGCCTGGGGAGGAAAGATAACGATGAGATTTTTCTCACGTTTATTAATCCTCATTTTTTTTCTATTTACTCAGCTCTCTAGTTCCAATGAAATTTTCTATTGTTTTTCTACCTCGGTCATCTCGGTTCTGTTGATATACGGATTGAAGACGAGTGCCATGCTCTTGTGGGCGACAATGAGCATGAAAGCGTTGAGCGTTCTGATCCCATGAAGAGTGGCGATGTCACCATCTCCGCGTTTCAGTGATACCAATTTTTCAATGTTGCGTTTCAGGGAAAACGAGAGAATAATTTCGCTCACGTTGGCCTCGCAATGGTCGCAGACTCCAGCGACGATCGACAGGACGACGATGGCGACGAAGAGAAATCTTCGATTTCGAACGAGACAAATATTGCTTATGAAAATTTTTCATTCGTTCGTTATACTTTTCAATCGTATATTAATACTTACCCGACTATCAACGTTGCGGTCGGCAGCTTTTCCGTCCGCTGAACTTGACACATGTCCTTGTCGACCTGAACTCTGATTTTTAAACCGGTGTCCAGAGTGTGCTTCGCTATGGTTTCCCTCAAGGAGACTTCGACGTCTTTCGACGAACATGCCGCGGGTGTGCAGACGGCCCAATTGACCGTTGAAAATCGTGGGAGCCGGTGACCGGGCTTGAAAAATCAATAACTTCGATTAAAATCCTTTCTTCATAAAAATCTTTCATACTGAACGAAAAGTTCACTTTTTCACTGGAGCGTGGAATAGAATAAAAAAATCCCGATTTTTTACGCATAAAGCACGAAGAAATTCAACCATTTCCTGTCGTTTTTTAATTTCGGTCGCTGAAAACAAACTGACAGTTTTCAACGATGATATTTGTAACGATGTCAAATTCGGCTGAAGTTGACAGTGTTTTTGTAAAAACAGCAATAGTTTTGAAGAAAAATGTCTCGACTCAAACGGGACAACTGGAAAATATGCCAAATTTAGAGAATTCACATCATTCGGTCTGCCAAAGAGCCGAAAGAGACACGTGCCTCTAATTTTTCAATGTGCTACGATATATATAAATTTATCGACGATCGAAAGCCAGAGAGGACAATGGTACGAGTCTTTAATGATTATTTGTATTTGCATGAATGGGGAATGGCGTCGCATGTTCTCCCGATATTCCGCATAAAATTATCATATTTTTATCAGCACGTGTTGATTCAATTTTTTATTCGCGTCGAACGTTATCTGAATAGGCAAGCTAAAATGAATTGCTTCATCAACGACTCCAATTCCATATCAAACGCTGAATTTTTAAATGAGCTGAAAGATTTTTCATTATTCAAATTTGATTTTAAAAGCTTACATTTGTTCAACGATTAGTTTTCAAGTTCAGACATCTTGTCTATTTATTCCGTCCGTTATTTAGGTTCTCAAATATTCTGAGATTTCACGCGAATCAGAATGTACGTTTAAATCTGTTGTTATTTTAAAGAAAGAAACCTCATTTGTCGTTTTCTGTAATTAGTTTATGGTGAAAAGGGAATTTTCCGTCGTTTCAACGCACTCGTGAACTTGCCCGGCGCGGATGAAAGCCCATTAAGCAGTTTGAATATTTTTTTTCGTTCATATCGAGTAGAAACTTAAAAATATTTTGTTCATCTCAAAGATGTTTGGTAGTATGGGCTTTGCATGTATTTTTCCCTAAACATCCTCGAACTGTGTTGACCTAAGTACTATTCATTAAAAATTTCTGAAACGCAGAAGAATATTTATTGTTATATTTCCTTTGAAACACGGCACGTGTGTCGCGCCAATGAACGACGCCAGCGCGATGAGTACTGAATCATCAAATGAAATAAAAACAGTTCAATCGGTCGTTATTCATCGCTCGGCTCGAGTTTTCTATCAAATGACACGACGCGAATCATTGTTTTCTAGTGTTTAACTTCACGTATCAAAAGACGCGGTATAGCGTCTCGTTGAGATGGGGAGACCGGGGCAAAACGGGATACCCGAAAAATGAGAGAAATTTTTTGTCTTTTTTTTTTTTCAATTTTTATACCTTGCCCGAAAAGAACATGAAACATATTTTTTCCAAACTATCTTGTTTTTTTTTGGATTCTGATTTTTTAATTCAAAACATTCGTTTTTTTTTTCAAATTCTCTTTTTTTACATCACTTCCAAAGTGAAAACGTTTTTGCACAGATATACAAAAAGTCCATCACGCGTGGTTACACCTGCACATTGATCATGTGCCCACTCCGCACAATTTTGGCACTGAATCCATGATTCGGTGGATAAAGAATACACTTTTTTACAAAATAAACATTGGCAATCTTCGTTATTATTCATATAATTAATTTTGAATTGAATTACAGAGGGTGCGTTCGACGTACGTTAGAGCGTTGTAAGCGCTGAGGTAAGCATTGAGAATTAAAATCGTAGTAAAAAAAATTTCATAAGTTTTTGAGAGGTACCCCTTTTTGCCTCGGAATATATATTTTTTTTTTTTTTGAAAATTGAAAAGAATTCCAGTACATTTCTTAGTTTTTGGGAGTAAAAAATAGACAGAGCTTCCCAAACTTCTGAAAAGTTCAATATTTCCTTAGGTATCCCGTTTTGCCCCGGTCTCCCCTACATCAGCGAAATAATGGTAAATGATCGATATTCGGCACTTGAATAAACACATTATCATTAACATTCGTAAGTTTTTCGCTATACAGTGAGCTCGGGGAGCCATATAAAAGTGAGAAATTTTGCCGAACTCGTCACACACCATTCGTTAATTCTACAAAAAACGAAGAGTCCGGTCAGCGCGCAACGTTTTCAAAATGGAAGGATTCCGAGCTTTTGCCGTTTGGCTTCTACTTCTCGGCGTCGTAGGGACGCTCGGCCAACCGCACAGCCGTGATGTCGACAGTAGCGACGCGGAAAACTTCGACGAAACAAACGTCGAGAGGGCGCTCGAAAGACTCGAGCTTGTCCGACAGGTACGTCTTAACTGTCATTTGTATTCGAATATCGAAGCATTTCTGAATGATAATTCGTACATTTGGCGAGGTTATTTATCGGGGCGAAGTGAAACTTGGAAAAATCAAATTGGTCGATCTGAAAGTGTGAATGAATTATTGCTCTGTTTCAATGAGTTAGAAGAACGTGGCCAAAATATTGAGAAAATTCTTGGAACGCGCCGAGCTTGTACTAATTTTACCACGTCCATTTTATTGACGTGGTAAACGATTTTTGCACAAAAAGCTTTGTAAAAGTCATTTTAAGCACGTAATTCTCGCATAAATATGATCGAAGTCTACACTTTTGATTGTTTAAGCGATTGACAGAAAAATTGTTGATTTGTGTGAGTATAGATCGATGAGGAACGTGGGCCACGAGTCGCCCGGGGCCTTCCGAGCGATCGGAAACCGTTCAAACATCCGACTGCCGATAAAATGAGAGCTGATAGGAAAGAAGCGCAAAATCAGAGAATCCTAAAGGAGCAACATGAGGAAGAAGAGGCGCAAAAACGTGATTTAGAAGCGAAGAGGCAACAGGCGGCAGAACAGAAACAAAAGGAGCAAGAAGCAGAACGGAGAGCGCAAATCGAGCGAGGGGTCAGAGTCGCGGTACAAATGGAAGCGAGTGACAATCTGAGAGCAGAAGAGAGAGCCAGGAAACGCGGACAGAAAGAATTGGCCGAACGAGTGCAAAACGCGAACAAAAAGCGCAAAAACTGAATGTATTATTCCGAGAACCGGTTCGTCAGAGTTCTTCGCATTGTGTAGGCTTTCGAAGAACTATTTTTTCCTGTTAAAAATAAATATTAATATCGTCCGAGTCTATTTTAAATTGTTTCGTTTCCAACGCCCTCCGAACAATCACCCAACAAATTTCATTTTCCGAGTAAAATGGAGCTCGGTTGAAAACGCTCGGAAAATATTTTCTTCGTTTTCTCAGTCATGGGGTCCCATGTAAAACTATTAATTTTTGGTAATTGTGCCGAATCACGGCTCCACCTCAAAACAGCTCCAATTTTTTTTTATACCATTCTTTATCACCAAAAAGTTATGGCCCATGTAATATTAAGGAGGCGCATGCCTTTTAACCCCTTAAAAAAATGAAGGAAATGATAAAAAAAAAATTTGGACCCTTTTTGAGCTGGAGCCGTGATTTGCTAACTTCAATATTGCTACTAAGTGTAATTTTTTTTTTAAGGGGTTAAAAGTCATGCGCCTCCTTAATATTGCATGGGTTACCATCCACTAGTGTTAGGAAATGATAAAAAAAAATTTGGACCCTTTTTGAGGTGAAGCCGTGATTCGGCACAATTACCTAATTTTTCACGAAATTATCTTGTTAATTAGGAAACGTTATTTATTGGCGAGTTCATTACTGTCATTGAATTTCACGAAAATATTATCTCGATCGTCAACTAGCGAGTCATTTTGTGAACTTTTGACAATCAGTTTGAGCACAACATTTTTTGATCGATGTCAATCGACCAATGGTTCACTTTTCGTCAATTTTGCACTTTACAGGGCGAGATAATCATTGAATTTCAATTATTAACAAAAGCTTTACGATTTTTAGATGGGATGAAAATTTCACTATAAAAATTGCACGCATCATCGACCTAATGAAAATTCGAGTCGCGTCCGAGAATGAACGTGCATTTTTTAGTTACTTTACGTACCGATTTTACAGTGGGCTCAGGGGAAAAAATCATTTGTCATTCTTCCTCGAGAATCTTATCACGTTTTTACCTTCACGGAGAAACTTTTCGCCATATCTATAATTTTGTTGAGAAAAACAAAAGGTTTGTATCTCTCGCTCGTATATTTTCTCGAGACATTTGTCGAATCAGCTGAGCAAGTCGCGTGCGGAGTTCATTTTTTTAACTTTCAGCCACGTCGTGGTTTCGCGGGGCAAACATTTTTCGTATTCCGGACGGAGAATAAGGATCGCAATTGAAATCTCTGAAGCGTTCTCGTCACGAACGGAACAAAGTTGTACGCGAACTTGGACAAGTGCATTACTCATTTATTCGAACACGCAGACAGTCCCATTTCTTCAAACACAAATTTGAAATTCGAAAGTGCGCATGCGTTTTTAACTAATTTACGTGTTACGAAGTATTTTCAAAAATCATGGTTATCCGGATAAAACGGCAGCCTTAAAAGTAATGGGTTTTTTGAACTTACATCGCTCATATTGCTCCTGAATGCATAATGAGAATGAAGAAGGCGGTGAAGATTCTTGAGATCCGGTCGCGATTCATCGACCTCAAGCTGTAAGTAGGCGAGGCAGTACTGCCCTCTTATTCCTTCATCCGATTCGATTCCGAGACACTCGTCGAAATCCCCGAACTGATTAACATTCCCGCTCAACAATCCGGACGGAATTTTAGCAGTGGCATCGAACACTGGAGCATTTACGAATAAAGTGAAGAACGTTCTGATTTGAGAATGCGTTAAAAAGTGTTGACAGTTCGATCGAAACTGTTGCGGAGTCGAGAAAAAAACGTTAACCCTCGTGTTAATCGATCGTTATTTTCGCCACAAGAAAAACGTTTCAGTGTGACGGATAACCTAAAAATTTGTCTCCTAAGTAATTGACACGAACGACCATAAAACGACGAAAAAATTTGAAACTTTTGAGGCGAGAAGCAAGTGTCGTTGACAATCGATTCTTCGAGTAAGAAATTCCCATTTTTTTCCTTGCTCTTTCTTCCGCGAACGAAAATAATGACACGTTCGGTAAAAATATTCAGAGAAACGTGAAAAATATGTTCTCGTGGAACAGACGAAAAGAGAAATCAAGAGAAAAGAATTCGAGGTTAGGGCGTATGGGTGAATCTTTTATCAAACATTAGGAAATACCCTGACGACAAGGTAACAACGGATTTATGTAATTTAACACACATTCGACCACCGAGGTCGCCCGAACTGCGGACAGTACTGACGCGTACCGCGCGTAGTGGTACAAAATCGAACGAGATTGTGAAGCTCGACACGAGACACGCGATTGGAATCGGTGGCGCAGGACAAAGAGGGACGAAGAACACTACACGACGCTGCGAACGCGGAAAAAATTTGGTTACGTTAATACAGATAATTGAGATTCTTGTGATAATAGATAGTGTGACTTTTCGGATTTCCTCTTAGAACGGGGAAAAAAGTGATGCTAATTCGTTACGTCACAGTCCCAAAAATTCATAGGCCCTGGCACGAGTTCTCTCAGGATGAAAAACACTTTTGCTAAGAAATACTGCTTCAATGTGTTAACGAAAAACTGCTATCGGTGCTTTCATGTTTTGTAACAAAAATGTTCCGTACAATAAAGTGAAAAGGTAAATAAATACTTTTCTCGTAAATATACTTACTTTTGAGAGCCCAAAGTGAAAATTTGTTCAACTCTCGGTGATAAATTTCGGCATGTTTCCTGCATTGTTCGCTAACCGCTTCTATTGCTGGATCGAACGTGGGCACGAGCTGCAAGAAATTTTTAGCCTCGACGTCAATCTCTTCGGAGAATACTTCTGAAAAGGTATGAATAAAAAAAACTGTTTTATTGCTATCCTGATGCATGTACATGTAAAAATAGAAAATAATGTTTTTTTTTACTCATACAAATTCTGCTTCCTCTTTTTTTGGCAACATCGAAAAAGTCGTTTTTCAGGGTCTCAAATGAGTATAATAATTATGGAACGGTGATGAATCGAGATAAAAATGGAAGCGCGGCGTGGACTTAAGACCTAAAATTTCGAGATTCGGTGACGAAGAAAAAAAACATTTCGTTTCAGACCTTGTTAATGGTTTAAATTAAAATAATTCCCGTAACTCGTCACGTTGCATAATACTTTTCCATACATTATTTATGGTTATGTTAAATTATACATAACGCCAGATTCAAGTTCAGTAATCATCAGGCACTTTTACTTATATGTCCAAGTGAGGATTACAAGGTTGACCAATATGGACGTTTTTATTGTTACACGAAGTGACCGCGATTTTCGTGTCCATGAATATGTGCGCTGCGTTCGCTTCGAGCATACTTCCGGCAACAGAGCAAGGAAACCTTTTTATCCAATAGCAAATTTCATATGTTAAACGATTTGAAATTTTCAAAAAAATTTCTATTTCTCTGTATTTCTCGGCATAAAAACTTTCTCATTGATCGATCATCCAATCGATTGAAAATCCGTTCGATGACGAAACTCTGCAGAGTTTTCCACGTAATTTCTGATTTTTAAATTTATACAAAAAAATTGCACATCCACCTGTCAAAAGTCTCGGTTCAAATAAATTTTTGCTCATCGACATAAAATTTTTTTCTTTCAATCTTGTACCGGTGAATTTGACGGGAGTTTGTGCATTCATTCGTGCAAAGGTTTACAAACGGGGCGAAAATAGAGGGGCTAAGCATCAGACGATGAAAAATATCGACGACAGCGATTTTACATGCGAGTCCGTCATTGAAAGTAAAGGAACATTATTTGCGCGCGCAAGTGTGTCAAATGCAGTTGAGACTAATTATTGACTGCTTCGAAAAAACAAAGTAGCACGATTGCAACATTTTTCAAGTTGCCTGCTCAGTAACGTTGATCGACTTACGAGGCATAATCAGCGAAAAAACTTGTTCGGTTCCCTATAACGAAGGCCATAAAAAAACATTAATTTTCACAACGTTCCAAATCTCCCTGTGTGATGCGTAGACAAAGTCTTTTCAGATTTCTTTCTCATCGAGGTTGAAAATTGACACACGTTTTTATGTCACTGAAAAAATTCACTATTCGATATCATAAAAATGGCGATGTTCTTGTTCTTACGGTTAGACGCGAGAAAAAAGAAATGCATCAATGTTTTTTGTCAAATTCCGACACTCGGAGCATCAAGCGGAAAAATTGACAAGTTCTATTGACTTCCTGCTCAACAGTAACGGACGAAAGACAGCAGCGCCACTGAAGTTGAACTTCAGTGAAATGATTTCTATACGTGACTCCGCGAGTATCGACGAGTTCAGCCAACTCTAGAAATCCTAGAAATAAAGTTGTTCGTATAATTGACTGATTTGATGAAGAATTTCTCGGTTGTCGTGAAGTTCAAATGAGTCAAGATTATTGCAGAACTTCGAGGGTGCCGTGGACTCGAGGGTCAAACGAAAAGGGGAGTGAAACGAATCTAAAATGTTTTCTGTGGCGCTGTGAGTGTGAGGTTATGTGTGTAATAACGCAACCGTGAATTGGTCGTTGCGTCGATGCGTGTCGAAGAAAACGCTCTTGTCCGTGGACGCGTGCCTGGCCTGCTAAATGCTAATGAAACAAAAAGAAAAAGTAAAAAATCACGCACAAACAAACGAAAAGAAAAAAAACAGCTTCGAATGGGAAATCGCGTAACGATTCGCGTACACAATGAAAGCGAACGTGAAGTCGCATAAACGGTCTACAAAAGTACCGCAATATCCTGTTAATATCCAAAAGACAATAAAGCTGTCAGAAAAGCATATAAAAATAGATTGAAAAGTGCGTAATCTCGGAAATTGCGGATGGAAGCGTTAACCCAGTTGAATGAAGCGATCCGACGCCAAACTCTTTCCATTTATTACGAAAGCTTTTTTTCTTCGGATCAAAGCAACGTCTCAATGAAGTAATATGTCCATGAATAATGTATTCTCAATTATACTCCGTCTAATAATGAAAAAAATTCTCGACCTCAGTGGAAGTGTAGAAACTTTTCATTCAGCATTTCCATAAAGTGCCTTCGGATCACGACTCAAGTGTTGCGAAGCTAATTTTTTACGATTTCGTAAAAATTTTTTTTACAAAAAAAAGGTCTCGAAAAATGCATGCAATGACAATAAAATTTGGTTGAAACACGATAATATTCAGTTGCACGAATTAAAAAAAACTTTAATAAATACTTTGATGCAAAATAACGTTGTCAGTAGATGAATTTGAAAACGCGATCGAGCAGATGAAATCTCGAATAGAATCGTTTAGCCTCGTCCTGTCGGAATATCCGACCGATATATTTAAGGAACAAGTGAAATAAATCACGAATCGATCCAGGAAAGTGTTTATTGATTCGAAAGCACGTTTTTTGTGATCTCATAACGCACATCAAATATTTCCAAACGCTTTGATAAAACACTCGATGAACTAGCAGCACAAATTCGTTACGCAATTACGAAAATCGACGCAAAAAATGTTGTAGTTATCCCCGCGGGGGAGAAGTGGCGAAATATTGAAAGTCGTTTCCTTCTGGGTCAAATGTTCGGTCCGTCTAACTCGTTAGAACCTTCGCTCATAGCTGCTGGCTATAAATCGATTGAACTCGTTCAGTGATTCCTATCATTTCGTACGTCAGACACCGTGACATTACACGGAGCGGAGCGATTTTGACTAAAAGCGTAATTTACCGATGTCAGTTTTAAAATAAAGACGCCAAAATGGTATTACAGAAAAAAACGATAAAAACGTCTCAATTATTTCATAGCCCAAAGCCTTTTATCAACTTTTCATCTACTCAATGATCACAAGCACGGTGTGTTATTAAGAATGATAAAATAATGGAAAACAACAAAAAAAATGACAAAAAGTAATTGGGAATTGTGAAGAAAAGAAAAAAATGACGAAACGCCATTGGAAAACTAGAAAAACAATAATGGCACGCATGCGGAAACCGTCGCATTGTAAGCGAAATTTTTGTTCCATGGATATACAGCGAGATTCATGAGACCAGAAAAATTGGCGTCTTCGTGATTTATTCATGATCCGGAGATCGTTCGAGCTCATCTTATGACTTGAAATTCACCGCATCCATGGTATTATTTGTGAGGCACGTGTACATAATGACAAACATGGCTTTTTAACCTGTGGACTCGAAGCCTAAGGCTAACATAAAAAAATGTAAGTACACCGTATCGGATAATTCCTTACGCAATGAACTCTATTGGCTCTATCAGCGATTATACCGGACCGCGGCACACCGAACTGCGTGACTGCTACTGAAAAACGCTCGAGAGAATCGAGCGACATCTGCACCCCCTCGCTCGTTTCGCGAACTATTCTGCCGGCCAATCGAATTATCGTACTGGCCCTTTGTTTCGAGTAAGCAAATGCGAGCGCGGTTCTGTTTTCGTGGGATGCTTGATTTTTTCCGTTGTATTTTTACGTGTTTTAGAACAGAAGTCGGAACTTTGTTTTTCAACAAGAATAAACTTCGATCGGCCCCCAAGGCAGTCGAAATGGATCGGGTTTGCGTAAATTTCGGCCCAGTTATATTGTTTGGTTACGATTCATGCACTTTTTCGGTTGCTCAATATGCTACGTTTGGACATAAAAATGTTTGGTTATTTCGCATTTGGTGAATGTGTTTGAAAATGTACATTCAGTCGGAACTCGATTCATAATTTTTATCTTTTGAATATGACTTTGAAAATATTCAGATATTCAATGAATTCGTCGATTGGGATTATGAAGGTTAGAAAATAAGGAAAAGGTCGATTTATTTATTAATCAATGTCGAATGCGTTTCGAAACGATTCTCCTTGAAAAAAAATCGTCGCGTGTGTTAAGGAAGTTGAAGCGATATATATAGGACATCATACGAAAAATACATTAGATTTTATTATTCCAAATTAACGAATTGAAAATTTACGTGAATCTTCTTGAACAGCGCTTAATTATGTGTGAAAAATTTGGAGAGGTTTCACCCCCTGGTAATCGAGATATTCATTGTTGAAAATGACAAGGTTAAACATGGGCTCTTATGGAAGCTTTCAAAAAATTGCTAATTTCAACAATAAATATCTCAATTTCACGACGGTGAATCATCGGCATATCCCGCCAGAAGTTTAATACTGTCTTAAGCTTTCTGTTTAAAAAATTTTAATGTGCAAAGTTGGAAAATAGTTTTAACATAAGATACGCTTCAACCTCCTTGTGAGTGTGAGAGAGATAGCTGCAAATTTCGAAATCAAAATTCTTTGACACAGGTCGACCGATTAAAAAAGGCTCTGTCAGTCGATTTTTGCCATCGTTTTGCGTAAGCTGACAGAGTGGAGACGATAAACTCACTGTAATAAGGGTTGGAGCGTCGCAGTTCGGGGTGTCCGGTGACCCACCATTCTTCGTTAGCATCGTGACGGTACTCGTGGTAATCGGTCGAGTGATTCGCCATCTCGTTGATGAATTCGACGATCGTGAAGTTTTCGACGCTTTCTGCCTTGCTTTTTGGCAAAACTCGTGCAATCTCATCCTCGGCGAGACTTTTTATGTGATTTGGTAAAATATTTACAGATTTGCTGGCGAAGCTTGCACGCAGCAGGCAAACGCCGATTATGAAACACAAATTCCTTTCGAGCCCCCTCATTTCAACGGGTTTTCAAGTGTCTCAATTTTTCGCGGAAACCGCAAGATCGAAAATGCTTCCGGGCGACAACAATAGAATAAAAACTGTTTTTTTTTTAACTCGTACAATTTTTCAATAATTTTTCATACTACAACAAGAGTATTTCGGTGACTTTTAAAGCGGAACTTTCACACATCGGAATAAAATTCACACCTTCTTCACTTCACACCGCACATTTATTTACAACGATTAGTCGATTGACAAAAAAACAATCGCGATTACTAGCGACGAAAAGTTCTTCGATCTGATCCGGACTCCAGTCGGCGTGAACGAAAGTGAGTGAGGCCGAGTGGCCGGCGTGTAACTCTCTCTATCGGATTCCCTCGTCTTTGGCGATTCACCTGTGTGCTCGAATGGTGCCACAATCGAGCAATGCCAAATGCGAGGCTCACAAACGCGAGTGTGAATATGTCGCGTTTGTAGGATCCCTTTCCAGTGACCCGCGGTCGTCTCTCCCACTTCAGACTCGCCCCCACGATGTAATCCTCGAACGTAACGTGTACGTGGCCACGGAAGATGAAGACTAACAAAAAAAACGAAGAAGAAAAGGAAAGAAGAGGAAAAGTGGTGCCAAAGAGAAAAATGATTGAGAGCGACGAAGGATGCCAGTGAAGAATTGAAGGAGTTTCGTTCGGGTTTGATTAGGTTTCTTTGAGTCCGTTGAGTCTTGAGGCGTATGAAAAGATCGAAAATGAGAGATAATCAGGAAAAGAAATGAAGATTCTTCCTCGGTGATAAAATCGCGCGCGGTGAAATTTGCAAATTTCCTTCGATCACTTGTCGCAATGATTAATTATAGGAGCGAACGGAGAAAAAGGTCGTAAAATCCTTGAAGACGTTTGAGTCGATGGATCGAGTTCCGGGGAAGTCGAGATCTTCTTGCAGCACTGGAACAAAGTGAACGCGCAGGATAATTAATGCGGCAAATCACTCGAAGTAAGAACCGTATGAATATTTATTTCGTCGATCGAGACAAAAGATGTGGATTCTCCGCTGCGCGCGAGTCCTTTTCCGCCTCTGAAAGCGAGTGTCACTTTTTTTCATCGTATTTTTCATAATTCTTGCAGCACGAATCTTACCTCGGTATTTACTCTCACATTAGCTCGCCACAACAAACAATTCGCTATCGCGTCAACGATCCCGGCGCAATGATCGTGTCCATCATCGTTGTAATGACAAATGTAGAAATAAAATAACAGCACCTATCAGCGCCATTACCCCCTGACGATCCTTCAATCATGAACAATGCAAAAATACAAATAACAACAATAATCAGTGCCACGGATCAAACTGAATTTCTCCATCTTACGTCACGACTATTTTTGAATTCCCTAACAATTTTTTGCCACCGGAAGTCACACGTGTTTTGACTAATAACTCACTGAACAACTATTGGCCCGTCACTCGAACCATAACCTCAAATTTCCCCGACGACGCGGAGGAAAAAATACCGATCCGAGTCTTTGTTTCGCATGACAACAAAAGCTGTGAGAAAACGAAATTTTTACGAGTTTTAAAAATAGAAGGAGACTCGCAGTCCAAATTCAGTAAAATTCTGGTATAAAGTGGTGAAAATTTGTGACCGTTTTTCATTAGACGCGGTATTAAAATCACGCTTCGATTCGTTCGTTCGAACGTGTGTGTTTTCGAAAATTATCAGCGGAGAATGTAACTCGGTGCGGTCCGAGTTTGATGAACTCGATTTGCGAGGAATTTTGATCGATTAAACGAAGGCTGGGAAACGACGCGGGTCAAGAAAGTAAGCGGCGTACCGTTGCGAGGAAAGGAGAAACATGCGAGAGTGCGTAGCAACGATTAGTCGTTTCAAACTCGCAAATACGGTTTGCAGCATTTCTACGCGCTCGAAATGCCCACGAAACAAGGGCTTCGACGTGCGTTCTCGTCTTTCACAACCCTCGTCATATTTGGTATCGACGTACGACGTTTTTCTCATATACAGTTGTCCAAAACTCCACGTTGTTTCCTTCTGCTTCCAACGAAATTCTTTCCGTTCGAATAATTTAGACAAAATGGCCTCGTTTTCACTGCTTACGGATCCAAACGGAGGAAGGCATCCAAGAAATTATGTCAACACTGAATAATTCATTTATTTTACCATCAACGTTTTAGTGTTTAGAAAACTTCGTTGAATCGAAAATCTCGAAAAATCGAATTTTTCTTAAATTTATTAGAATAAAAAAGTGAATCGAATAACCGGTGCGCGCCGAAAGTTTTGAAGAGGATTGTACCCGTGTGAGAACGTGCAATAAATTAACCTGCAAACGTTCAAACCTTGTCCTTTCAGCATTCTGGAATTTCTATATGGGGCTTTGTAAAACCGTTGGAATTAACGAGTTGACGAAATCCCATCGATGTACCAGTTGTCACTACAAAAACGTGTTTGCCTTTTTCAGCATCATATTTTTATGCTGGTATATAAAAGTTTAGTAAACTCATAAATCAATGAATTAAATATTCGCATCTTTGCAGCTATCCGCGTTAAGAGTATGGATCAGTCGACTAACCTCACTTGAAATTTTCGAAATCGAAATTCTTTAACACAGTTTGACCGATTGAAAAAAGGCTCTGTCAGCCTACGCAGGACGATGGCAAAAATCGACTGACAGGACCTTTTTTTAATCGGTCAAACTGTGCCAAAGAATTTCGATTTCGAAATTTGCAACTATCTCTCTCGCACTCACGGTTGCGATATACCAACTGATCCATCCTCTTAACGACCCGACGATCGGAACTCGCGACTCATTTGAACGAGACGAGCATTAGAGCCAACGATATAATTAAGGCTTCTCCCGCTTCTCTGGTAAGCGACTATAAATTGAAGATCGCGCATTCTTTTGCAACGTTGAGTTTATAGGGACCGTGCGTGAGCTATAGAGAGCAGCACTACAGTCGATGAGCGCGCTCTCTCGTGTCTGAATGGGCAATTTTTCTGATGATATTTTGACCGTAAATCATTGAAAATAATTAATTTTTCGGAAAAAAATAATGATTAAAGTAATGAAATACGGTTTTTGTCCGATCAACAATGATCACATTCAAAATCAAAATGACGTAAAAGGAAAAAAACTGTTTGAATCGAATGACGTTTTAAATGTCGTCGAAACAGAAAGTTTAGTGGATGAGTTGACAGTGTTTAACCTTTTGATCCGTTTGGTCCGTTTCTCACTTTTCCATGGAGAGAGAGGACTGTGCCCTCTGGGAGATAATAAAATTTTACTGATACTTCAACGTCTCGGCGTCGAAATCGTGCATTAGAGTACTCTCGAATGCAACAATATTTTCTCAATCGAGACATGATAAAAAATAGTAATTTTATTTCGTTAAGTAATGCGAAAAGTAATAATTCCCATATGCGCCTGCTTCAAATTGCACCTAGGAAGTTTTGAAATTGGCCGCATAGTGACACTGTAGACGCTGCGCACGGCCCCTCACCGAAGCTCTTCCGATTGTTCGGAAGCAAAAAACATTATCACTACGACGATCGTAATAAAAATGATTATTAGTTCGAATATCACGTATCCATCTGCTCTTTCTTGGGGACGGAGGAAAATTTGTAACCCCACAATAACCTCAAAATTCAATTGAAGATGCCTAAAGAGATATTTAATCGTATGAAAAAATCGTAAAATTGAAAAAGTAGGGTTATTTTCGAAGCGCTTCCGAATGTGTCAAAAATTTGGGACTATTCACACCGTAAATGTATCAAAACGAGAAATATTTCGTGACGAGTTCGCGTCACCGGTTAACAGCAGCCTTGTGCATCGTTTTTGTAATGAACTTTCGATTTTGTAGCGAAGAAAAGAAAAAGCCGAAATTATGAGATTCCATGACAAGAATACTCGGTCGCATTGTGCACGTAAGAGACGAAGAGGAGAGGTGTTAAACGATGCTAACTCGACGGTTAGACGTTGAATTAACGTTCACTTTTATTTGACAATTTTTCTGTCGTTATGTACTCTTTACGGATTGCATGGAAATTTAATGTCAATAACACACTCACTTTGCAGTGTGTAAAATAAACGAAAGTGTCTCGTATTGGGAGAGCCAATTTTGCGGCAACGAAAAAGCGTCGATTTAAACTTTACGGAGGTTATGTTCTGCAGCGCACCTAATTTTTGCCTCGCTTTGTTCTCATGTAAAAACAAAAAATACCAAACGTTCGGAGCTCAATTGATTTCACAATGCTACACAATTTCCATGACTGTATTTGTTTTTAGTATCAAATGTTCAAAATTGATTAAGGTAAGAGTCCCGCGACTCTATGGTCAAATGACTATTTATTAATCGTCGAAATAAAATAGGTTATAAGAAAGGTTTTCTGTATTGAATAAAAATCTTGGGGCAATTTAAACTGGATTCGTCTAAATTTATACAAGATCATATTTAATAATTTATGATTAAAAATATCTTATGATTGCTTATTTGACCCGGTTTTTCAATATATACATATATATATCGGTTCTCTTCTCACTTAACAGTCGAAAGATATCCTAGCCTCCAAACTCGCCGGCTATCACGAAAAATATATATATATGTATACATTCTTAACGTTGCCAAGTACATCGAGCCACTTATGGCCGTTTTCTCCGACGCAGTTCAAACTCAGTTCAATTATTTAAATATAGTTTCGAGATAGGATGAACCGAGTTTAAACTCGGATTAACGTTGGAGAAAACGGGCATTAATGGCAGTCGATCTCCTTCCATTTTCTGAGTTTTCATCGAGATTATTTTAAAAATTCTCTTCGAATTAGTCGATGGCCCTATATTTTTATGGTCACATTAGAATCTTTATAATATAATCTATGAGGAGCAATTTTATCATAAACTATATCTAATCGATAAGGAAATGAATTCTACAATCATAGTGTTGGCGGGATGGGTTTCTCATGCGATGCCGTGTTATATTTCTATTTTTGATCGTAAATTTCTTGATAATTCTTCGGTAACCTATTAAATCCTTTAGCCATATGAAAGTTTATCACGTAAATATGATATAATTTAAAAATCACGAGTTCGTCTAATATCGATTGTCGCGCGACTCCTACCCTAATAAGGCATTCAATCCACATCGTGGGAAAAGGATCTTTTTCTTTTTTTTTCCGTAGGTTTTTTCTAATATGATTACGAAAACATTCAAACACTTTCGAATGTTTGCACTGTCTTTTTTCAACGTTTTGAGGCAATTCTGTACACTTTGGCATTGAAAGTTTAAAGAATAAATACAGCGAAGTTTCTTCTAGGGGAAAGTCAAACGAATGGTGAAAAATTCTAGTGTATCAATATTGAACGGTGATCGAAAGTGTCGGATTCGAGTCTTTCAAGGTTAGGACCTCTCGGGAATTATGTAAACACGAACACCGCACTTCGTATAACCTTGAAAATGGTACTCTCAAGTTTTTCCAGTCTTCAGTGGGTCTCCATATGAAAGCCGAATGTTCGTCACGAAATTATTAATCCTGATTCGTTGTTTCAGTCGAAAAAATCGAGCCGTGGATATTTTCCGAACAGCCATGAGCCGGAATAAGAAAAAAAAACAAAATTTTTTCTCGTCTTTTTTTACGGACAAAGCGTTCCATTTTCTAAATCGATGTACTAAAATTTCGAGTCTAAAATCGCGTTTGTATTACCACCGGCTCAAGATTCTTCGTCATAAACGACCTTCTCTGCAACGAACGTCACATGAAACGCGAGTGAAATCATGTTGGTATAACTTGAGATGCATGAGGCATGTTTAATGAGAAGAATAATATGAGAGAAGGTGTTGAACTCTAACTGAAGGCCTGTGTCTCGCATGGCGACAGATTTATTATTATTGAAGAAGTTTCAACAAAATTTGCGAAGTTCTCGTTCAGCACAATTAGCATATGGAGGGTCAAAACGAGTGTGCTGCGCCCTTCGCCGTAATTGAATGAACTAAAACACTGATGATGAACTAAAACACCGGTGGAACTCCCATTTTATTTTCGGCGCTAAAGAATCGCATTGTAGGAGTTTCGACGATATTTGAGAATCGATTGCAATCAAAGCTTCTATAGTGATCATTTTCAACCCACGACTTTCGGCATATTATAAATTCGCATGCGGTTTGTCCTTCGAAATTCCGGTACGCTTACATAAAAACGCGACTCCTACACGTGCCGATTTAAAAGTCGTTGTGACTTGGATTATAATAAATGGTAATGTTGCAGAAATTCGTAAGTCTTAGATGTGAGCGAAACGATTTCACAATTTCGTCAGTGAGCTCAGAATTCCGGAACCCGTTCAAATTAATCACGTGTATCGGGTAGTGTAACATAAACTCTCTTGAGAAATAGATATGACTTGTGCAAATATGAGCGAGTACCAGCGAGTGAAAGAAATTACGACTTTCAATGCATGTTAGTCCGGTGAAGTCAGAAAGATCATTTCGACGAAGCAACAAAGTTTGCAAATTGAGATTTTTCAATATTTCGAACGGCAAACCTACAACAAGAATTCCTTCGTTATATCATAAAACTTCTTAACTGCACCTTCATTGACTCATAAAGTTGAAATCTAGCGTAACGACCGAGTTGAACTTAGTTCCTTGGATTTCCGCAATGGCGCTAACAGTCAATGATGCTTTTCGATCGACCGAGAGCTCGAAAAACCTCGAGGGCAGACAAAGTAGACAGTCTAAGATTTTCTTGTTCCTTCTCTCTTCCTAATGTCAAAACATCTTTTCTCTCTATCTTCTTGCAAGATTCTCCGGCAAGAGCGCGACTCGTATTTACTGTTGCCTCGTGCGTTTCCCTATATAAGCTCCTCCAGCAGAACGATTCGATAAAAGGTTAGATATTTCGCGAGCGTGAGCCTCGACGCGTCGTTTATCTAGATTTATAAGATATTTTTATTACTTCAACACCGGTAAATTGCATAATGTAGCAAACCAACAAACTCTGAAAAAACGTAACCTCATCGTTGAAGTAGGAAAATAGCAGCTGGAATAAAAACAAAGGAAACATCTTGTCACCGCCAGATACGAGATAAGCGGAGCTGAAAAGATGGCGAAACGACGCCGAGCTAGAGTTATTTCGACAGCTGCATCATTTTTGCACGACTAAACCGATAGTCAGTACAACATAACGGTGTGTCTTTTTAATCATAATAGTTTCATATGCCTCTATCGTAAATCGTAAACTGTCTTTGCGTTGACTATATAGTACGTGTGTATGTTTGCATCATGCCAATCATGCTCCGGCACCGGTGTATTCTTTTTTTTATTTACTTTTTTTTTTGACAGTTTATTTAGTTAGACGCGAACGTGTGTCACGTAAAAAGTGAAGTCTATAGCTGGCTCCAGCGAGTTTTTAATTTTTATTTTTCAAAATGCAAACCGACCAGGAAAATCGCTGGTTAAACTTGTCTTGGCTGTGATTTTTTTGCACAATCGATGATAATGATCGAAAAAGTCGTGATTTCGTAATAAAACGTTATAATTTTAAAGATCGAGGATGAATATTACTTTTCGTGCAATTCCGACGACAAGCGTCGAGAGAATGGGGATAACGTGGAAAGAAATTTCTAGGTAAGCAAATGAAAAGATATGAGAAAATGAAAAAGGCGCTCGATGCATTCGCGTTTTTCATTTTACTCTATCATCTCTACTATTGCGAGAATGTGAGTGCTTCAGTGGCGAACGTTTCGCTTCGCACTCGTGAAAACTCGGAACAGCAAAAAGAGAAAGAAGAACACCGTTTCTCGCATTGCCCTGCTCTCTCTAGCGTTGCTCGGTCGTCTCTCTTCCCCCTCTTTTCCTTTTTTCCTCCCCTCGGTATTCCCCCGTTTCGCGACACGGTTGTGCGTCACACCGCAAACACGCCGTAAACGTAACTTCTCTTTCGTCACGAGTGTCTCGTGCTTCAATCACAGCAGAGCCAACGAATTGGCCGATAAAACGTATACAAATGCGAGGAATTTTCGTTACGCGTGTGTTTTTTACGCTTTCTATCATTGTTATTATTGTTATGGATGGGTGTGGGAACGTGCGGTAATCCCTCTCTTTCTCGTCGTGCGACTTACGCGTTCTCCACATGTACGCTTGAAAAACGACTGTTTGTGTTCGCCGATAAGACTCGACGGGAATCGACTCGATTGTTTATTTATTTATTTTTTCATTCTCTATCAATGGTGAGTGCTTTATATATACTTCATTCTTTCATTCGAGTATCTTAAATGCGATTTCTATTTTGGTATCCTCGTAGAATATTTCACTTTAATTCATGTCAGTCGTGGGGAAAATTCTGACGAAAATTTCACAACACGAGGTTGGTCGTTTTAGCTGAGGGTAGCCAGTCGCGAAATTCATTTTCCTTTGACTGCGCGTTTTGTCATTATTTTGCTTGTGTATTTCTTAGAAAATAGTGCAAAATATTTCTTACTGCGATGAGGGGCAACTAATTTATTTTCCTTCATTCACACTTGCTTATGATTTTTCTATTGATTATTCAAATGATTATCGTTGGAATACAGTTTGGAAAAAAGTGTCGTCGCCTTGACCCGATATCGGACAGGGAAACAACTTGTTTTTTTTTTTTTTTATTTTGTTAGGTTCGCGAATAGGCTCGCGTTAGGCCCTCTCCCCTGAGTTTTCCTCCTCGACTTTCACCCACGTTCTTGGTTTTTTTTTCTTTTCTTTTCTTACGACTTGGACGTATAGACACGTTGAATTGCTCGCGAAGTTTTTTCGCGTCAATCCCGTTTCACCGAAGCTCCACGCGCGTTGGCCAAGGAACGAGGGCCCGGGGGGGGTATACAAAAACAAATTTCTTTCTTTTCATACGTTCGCATTTCACGCATCGAGAGTCCTTCCTGAATTACGTGTTTTTTGTCGTCGAGTCCGGATAGGGGGAAGCGAATCTAGTCACCGGATGACAAGACATTCTTCGTAAAGGTTATGATCGATAAATCTGTAAGAAAGCACGTCGATATAGCCTTGCGGAGTGTGGTCAATGACGCGTTAAGTTTCTTAGATGTGCGCTGTATTATTTTCTCAATAAACGGGTTGTTTATTTCAGGCAATGTTCTCGATTCCTTTTTCTTCAACTCTACGTTCTCATTGCGTTGATCTATTTAAAATTTCGTTTAACTCTCGAACAGATAAAAATCTGTTTTGTTAATTCAGGCATTTCGAGACATGAAAAATGTTGCGTCGATAAATTTGGTTTTTCACTCTTTCTTCCCCGAAACCTTTTCACCGCGGTGCTCCTCGGAAGGCCGATCATTTTAAAACCCCCACGCAACGTCGTAACCGGCCGGTTAATGTACCGGTGACCCTTTACCGGGGTCGAATGAACCCTTGAATCTTGCGTCCCGCATACTTCGATTTATCGGGATCCTCTTGTCGTTTCGGAGGGTAAATTCGCGAGGTTGAGCTTCTCTGAGAAAATTGGCAGGGTGCAAAGCCTTGAAATTTCTGTTCGACATCATTTTTCTCCGCCCTATGGAAATTCTTTCGATCCTTTCCGCAGGGTTTTTAATTGAGTGGAGCGAAAAAAGGGTGCGATTAATTTTCGTCTTTTCTTTTCTATTCATTCGGTATTTTTAGTTTTATCATAATTGAGAAATATTTAAAATCAAATTCGAACATTTATGAGAAAATCTGCGAAAATTATGATTTCGAATGAAATTTGATTTGGATTTAAAAGAAAAGTGAAAAATCGACATTTCTCGAGCGTCAGCGGAGGAGCGAGCATCCATCAATTTTCGTCGTTCCTCGCACACGCGTCGCGGACACATGACCCGTGAAAATCGGCCAATATTGAAAATCGATTACGGAAATTGAATCCGTACGAGTGAGAAACAGGGTCGGCTTAATTAGAATTGCCGGGTTCCCGTAAATTAATTAACCGACACAAAGTCGCGATGCTTTGGAAGTCCGTGAGCAAGATGTATGCGTTTACGGACGGTTATATTTTGCATATTCGTTATAAAATGAGCGCGAATAAATGGTGTCGAGAGTTCAACAGCGGCGTGTCCTGTGGAAAAAATTCTGCACGATTAATTCCTGAAACAATACGAGTCCGGTGGCCAACTAATTATTCCTGCTTTCGCCAAAAATTGTTCATGAATTTGAATCTCGTCAAATAAAAAAAATCTCGATTTTTTTCCCTGTTGCCAGATTTCCGTCTCCCACTTTTTTCTTTTATTCGTAAATATTTTCCTCAAGTTGCCCGAGAATTCTCTCGCTCCCTTGCGCTCGATATTAGGGATTTTTCGATAATTATAAACGAAGATTGAGGAAAGTACGAGCATCTCGAGTCATCGAATCGTTGGAACTCCGGGTGTCTCTCGTTGTCGAGGTTTCTCTCGTGTACACGCGTTAAGAAAAGTATCAACTACCGCGCCACGAGAGCCACCTGACCCGCTAAAAATAGTCAAAGTACCTCCATCTCGAGACTCCGCGCGCGATATCTTTGTGCTCTCCTCCCTCGAGTCCTTGCTTCGAGGGGTTGCTAACACAGTAGACCGGAAAGACGTGTTTCCAACCCTCGCGCGACGGAGCTCTCCTTGAAACGTTTTCTCTTGCTTCTTCACTCCACGGAATCCTCGCCACCGGAAAATGTGTTGCGCCTCCCCCGCCGCGGCTGGATTCACTTTTTTCGTTTCGTTTTCCCGGGACGCTTTGAATGATTAAAATTCGAATTTTCGTAGAAATAAACTCTCCCCGAATAAATGAAACTTCAATTGAACGTTGGTATTAAATTTGACGAATTTTCTTGAAACACGATTCACGAATATTGTCGAGAAATTATTCAATATTTGAAGGATTAAACTCGAAGATATGAGCGATCATGCGAATGAACTTTTGTAGAGCCAAGGATTAAATCAAATTCATTTTCGAATTAAGGTAGATGGGTGACGGCTGCGTGATCTTTGCACCAAATATATTTTTCGAAAATTCCAAAAGACCGTAAAATAATACTTGAGCTTTCTTTTTTATTTTCATTTTTTTTTTTTTCATTTAAAAATATTAAATTCACTTGAAAATAATAATTTTATTATTTTAGAAATATAATCGATGGAGAACCAACATTTTTATGCAATTTTATTATAAACTTATGTTTGAAGAGCTCATTTTGACTAGCACCGGGGTGCAACACAGCTGCCGCTGCTGTTGCTGTCACGCTCTCAGTTTTGTTTATTAATTTTATAAGTTTTACGAAGTGATTTTGGATGGAAGAAACTGAAAAAATGAAGGATTACAAATTTTACCGGGATTAAAATGGTCGCTTCGTTGTAAAAACTAATGAAAAAACGGGGCGAAGTAAACGAACGACAAAATATGACGAAAAGGTCGAACTGACGTCACGTGTGTCAAGATATATCGAATGCAGCGTTGCCAAACGTTACCAATCCATTTGTCGTCTAATCCAAATGATTTCTCCTCAAATATATTTCAATATTTCAGTCGATTTTCAACGGTAAGGTTCTAAAATGAACGTATGTATTCTTGAATATCGTTCTTGCGACGTTCGAGTCCAATAAAATGATGAAAAAAGCCTCCAATAATTCCGGTAACTCCCCAATTTCGTTTTCCCCCGAATTTGTAATTTGATGACCCTGAAATTTCCAACGTTGGAGTCCAACGAAACGATCGAAAAAAACTCTCCAATAATTCCAGTAATTCTCCTATTTTGTTCTCTGCCAAATTTGCGATTCGTAGCGATTCGTAGTTTTGCAAGCTGCACCAACGATTCGTGAAATAAAAAATTGGTGTATTACAAACGTTTTTTTCGTTCATTTCGTTGGACTCCAACGTTGGAAACTTCAGCGTCGTGTAATTTGTAGTTTTTCAACCTGCACCGCGATACTTCGTGAAATAAAAAAATGGGCAATTACAAATGTTCTTTTCGTTTATTTCGTCGCGCTCGAACATTGCACACTTCAGCGTCGACCAGTACACATTCATTTTTGCCTACAAAAAATATGAGAACGCAATCTTGGATAACGAATATTCCCCCATCTACCTTAAAGACGAAGCTGAAACGTTGTCGTTGCAGGCGAGAATAGTGCGGCTCTCTATTCTCCGTGTCTTCTCTGTTTAGTCGAAGGCTCAGGAAACTAGGAGGAAAGTTTTAAATTGCATATACAGACGTCAAACTTGGTTACTCGGGCTCAGATCGATTATGATTCTGTTCGGAGCAGATATTCTCTCTGGACTCGTCAGTTCTCTACTCCCATAACGAATTGACATTTCAATAGACTCGGGTGGTACCGAGTCGATCGACATTTGCGCTACGGGATACAATTTTTCATTTCCAAGTTTCGAAAAGTCCAGGCAACACATCAATTCTATCGTGAAGTTAGCTAAAGTTCGTTCGAATTAAGGCGAATCGGTAGAAGAATGACAAGAAACGATTTTTTGAATAGAAACTTTTATTTTTCATTTTGACTCATGCACACGTTTTCATAAAAAAAATAGCAGTTTCAGGGGTTCCCAAACCCTTGAAGAAGATGTTCAGCCATCTTTGTTACTTTACGAGCGGACAATTCATTGAAAAAATGCTGAGGCAATCGAGAATTGTTTGCATCGAAAAAGATTCTGTTTTTGCTCGTGAATTTCGAGAAAAAACTTGGTCGGAATAAAAACAGGGTGTCTAACGACCTGAAAAGTCATGAAAATTCTTAAATGTCATGAAATTACACTCGGACCTGAAAAAATCATTAAATGTCATGAAAAATTACCAAACAACCTGATTTTTTAAGATCTCTGCAACGCTCATTGTCATTGTCGATTTTTTGGTTTTCTTCAACATGATTTCAAAATTCGCCGGGTGGCGACAATGTCTGGTTCGTCAATACTCATCATCGATATAAAAACGAATATCGAATGAATAGTTTGTAAGAAAAAAAAGATTCTTTATTTCAAAATAAAATATCATTTCTTTGTTATTTTTATTGAATTTTTTTATAATTAAAAGATGAATAAAAAGTATCAGAACCATAAGAAAAGTCATGAAAAATTCCTGTTCCTTCACTTAAAAAGCCTTAAAAGTCATGAAATTTCTGTTTTGGTCAAAATTAGACACCCTGTAAAAATTTGTTGAAAATAGAATATTCGATTGGAAAAGCTTCAAATTTTGCTTTTCAAACGACGAAATTGCTCTGATTTTGCTGTCGAAGGATTTTAGCGAGTCCAGAGATGGCTGAATTTTTGCTGTCATTTCGTTTGAACGTCGCGAAGCGTTACCGTTTTAGACGAAGAGCCGAAGTAGCGCGATCCTGAGGAAATTTATCGAGCGATTAGTCGCATATTTAGTTGGCAAATTGGAATAAATAAGTGAAAGTAGAAGCTTGGGTGGAGGTACGCAAGGGATTTATTAAAATGAAAACTCGAGCAGGTGAAGCAGCAGAAAATTGTGCGCGATGCCGGAGCAGCAGCTTCCAAATTTGCGGCGGGCGTAATTTCGAAGGCGTCGTGCGCTGCACACAACGATCGTAAACGACGTGCAGGTACCTTCCGTCGTTCTTCTTCCTCGAAGCGATCGATTGAGTATTTTTCCCAAAAACCATTCGCTTATTTTCGTGCTGACCTTTCGTTTCTTTCGATTATTCATGTATCGCGTTTCATTAATCGCCACGGAGAACGGACTCGCTAAACAAGACGTCGGAATAACCCTCTTTGGTCTTTCATTTGACGTTTGATGACGGGGAAACTCGACTAACGATGGCTTTCGTGAACAATAAATTGGCGCAATCAATGTTTTCCGCTTGGCCCGAATCAACTCATCGCATGCTGTGACTAACACGATTTTTTAAATCGAAACCCCACCGAATCGGATTCCCTCCAAATTTTCGGTTTTTCGTTTTCAAAATTGAAAAAATTGCGTTTTTCAATCCGGAAAGGCCGTTTTTCCTATCCTCCTTTGGAGTATTTTTAAAAAATGAATTTTCGTTCGCGAAGAAGAATTTACGTAATTAATAAAGTGGGCCAAGGGATTCGGGTTAAGAGATTTCCAGTCCTCGGCATATCTCGGAAGACTCGCTCTCCGAGCGCGTTCAGTGAATATGTAAAAAAGGAGCGACCACCGAGCCGAACTTTATTCAAACGACGACGAGAAAAAACGCAAGATTTTTTTCCATCGGGCCAACAGCTAATGGGAAATTTAATTATCGTACAAAGAGTGAAACATTTCTGAAGCTCCCATCAAAGTAGTTGCAGGGGAAGACAAAAAACTTGAATTTTTCAATTTTAATATTCCTCCTGGCCTCGCTCTTTTGCTGACAAATAAATCGCGCGAATACTCCAGATAAATAATATTTCATTAAGCAAAAATCTGGTCCCATCGCACGCTGCCAAATCGCTCGACAGCACCGACCCAAAAAAGCGACGAAAATGAGCGCTGGTCGCCTTAGAATTTCACGTTCATACTCAACGTGATGAGAAACGAAAAATAATCCCAAAATATCGCTCTACTGCAGTCGATCAACGCCACAGCAATATTTTACTCGTACACGCGCCGTTCATTATTATTAATTATACACTTTACGAGTGATTACTGCACGTGAAAACTAAACACGAGTAACTAACGCAATGTTTCACGTCTTAAGCATGCTCCGTTGCATCTCGAAGCAACGAGGTTTCTCGTAGCATTATTGAAAGAACGAAACTCATAGAATTCCCGGTTAATAATTTATTCATGGAGATAGGCCAACTCGAATTCGTCAAATTTTGTTAAGAAATTTGCTTTTGTGTCAACGTTTCATTGAAAATTCATTTTTTCATGAATAAAACAAAGTTTCGTGTCACGAATTCTCGCACCGAATAGTTTGGAGTTGAATTTTGAAAAATTTCGTAATCGCAAAGAATTTGGAGTTCAATTTGAGGCCTAACTTTATTCCGGTAACTTCGTCAAATGAGTTTTTTGAAGCTTGATCGAATTGTGATGAAGTTGATGACTGCATTTTCAAAGGATAAAATCAGCTTGGAATATAAGGTTTTCAAAACGCAGCACGCGGAGTAGTTTAACTCTCAAAAATGTTTGACTAATAAAATCCCCAAATTTTGGATTGGCGAATGAAAAACGGTGTTGAATTTTGGATCTTTCGAGTGCGTAAAGATGAATCGATACTTTTTGTCCAAATTCGTGATTTAAAATGGGAGTTTTATTCTCCACCGATCTCGTTCCAGTTCTGAGAATGCTATCACAGAAGCACCCGGAGGTGGAGACGGAGCCTGGTGAAGGAAGTGCAAAGGGTGGCGGAGGCAGAAACGACAATGGAGCAGTGACGCCCGGAAGTTATGCAAACGGGGATGGCTCGAAAGAGTTTCTTTCGACCGGAAGAACCGGACGTAGAAACGCGATGCCCGACATTCTTGGTCATCACGCGGAGACGGGAACGGCCGATTTATCGACGAGACTCGGGGCACTCACGACCGAAGAGGAGCACGGTAATATGCGAGCAAAATCGGTGCTGACGATTTTTTAAGCCTCGGCTCAATCTCGATTTTTTCAATGGAAAATCGTTCAGACTTAATTTTGCATTTTAATTATTGAAACACGGGAATAAAATCGGTAGAATGCTAACGGAGATTGTTTAAAAGAGTTGAAAATAGGAGAGAAAAAATGGAATTTTTATTGGTCTTTAATCCCTACTGAATGAGGACGAAAGCGAATTTATTCCGTGGTAACTTCATTTCGATTCGATGCAATGAAAGCGAATCGTCGCGATAAGTTGATTTAAGTTTGAAAAGAGTTTTTTATTTTACAGATCGAGCTGGAACGAGCGGCGTGGGTCAGGGCGAAGGTTCCTCCTCGCAGTCGCAAATGGGCTGAAGAAAGAAATAGAAAAAAGAAAAGAGAGACGTTCTCGAACGTTCGATAATCTCGATGGTAAATTTCCGAGGGAAAGCGACGTAAGAAATGATTGGTAAAGTTGCCACGACGTGATTGGTCTCTACCTCGTACGCGAGTTCTAAATGAAGAAGAACAAGCAAAAACCGTCAGGATGATTATGCACCGTTGCTTCGAGACTCCGAGTTGACTCGATAGCCAAATCGCGTTTTGTCTTTGCGTTGAACAAAGTGATCGGTATAATGCTCTACTAACGACGGGTGCGTGTGTATGCATAGATATTTGTATAAATATTTGCATATCTTTATCGATATTTACATATATTTATATATGTATGAATACACATTCATCAATTAGATCGACCATTCGGCTGTGAAGTTTCAAAGTCGGATGAACTTAGTCGCACACGTTCAAAATCCCTCTTGTTCCAGGATAGAAAAACGGGTGAACCTTTTTCAATTTCTTCCCGATTTTTTGTTTTCCCTTGTCTCATTGAAATCGAAAGAAACGAGAGAGAATGGAAAATCGGTGACTGGCAAGTCGCAGGATCGATTTAAAGCTCAAACCTTTTGTTTCTAACGCCTTTTCGCCCTGCGGCAATGAATTTTGTATCATGACACGAAATACTTTCGAAAATTTCACGACTTTTACTATTTTTTTTTCTTTGTACCCGAAGAAACGTTAGATTTCGAAGGAAAGATTCTCGAAATTTGTCGTTATTCTTTTACCATCAACGACCACAACGCTACTTTTCTGATTCTTAAAACTGATTTATTTTAACGTTATTAATTTCAACATTACGCAGATTAGACGTTAGAAAGAAAAATAAATTTTGTGTGATATTAATAGAATGATCGTCTTTCAGAAACTTTATCGGATTTTGTGGAAACGATGAAAACTTAAGGAGATCCATGGCAAATATTTTTCGTATTGTAGAATTTAGAAATTGCCTCGATCTTACACTCTTGAAATGATATTCGATAGCCTCGCAATGAGTTTTCTCGAATTGCGATCTCGAAAGTCTGTCTCATTTTGATTCTCAATTGTCGTCGACGATAATACCAATTGGAGTACCAATTCATTATTTCTAGTATTATTATTCGTATGATTATCGTTTTTTTTTCGATTTAATCGGATAGGAATTATTTTTTAAGGCTCGTGACCTACCACAGTGTACGACAAAATTCTGTTGTTTTATTCCAACGTACGTAGAGCAAGTGCAGCTAATTTGGGATAGCATTATACACGTTTTTTTGTATTCCAAATTAGCCTCCTTTCCTCTAACTTTGGTACGTACAGATGTGAATGATTTGAAAGATTGTACAAAAAAGTACAAAATCTGCGATCGAAATTGTACTTTTTCGACATTGAACTTGACATTATTTCAATGCCAATCTTTTTACGTATTCGTTACAATTGTTTTTTTTTGTATTTCTTCTCCTGTCACTAGAGTATTCGCGTGTACGGAGGTCTGACGTTTGACACTTGTAAGAAAATTTTGTGATCGCGCAATTAGTGAAGTTGATCATTAACTGAGCGCGCATAGGAATTGTCCTTGCAAGCTCCGAGTCCGAAGAATTTTTGTGAAACGCATGATAAGATTTATTATTAAGGGGGAGAAAAATTAATGAATACCTTGATGCTGTACGCGAATGTCAAACGAGTAATTCCGCTCGACGTAGCTTTTAGTTTCTGTCCATTGATCGAGAAAGTAAATAGAGTGACCTCCTTGCTATTCTCGCTGCCTCGAGTATTTTATCGCTAATATTGATTTATGAATTTTTTTTCTTTTAATTACACCGACGATTAGATGTTTATGTAACGGCGGACGATGCGAGTTATTTTTCTAAGCGCGTTGCGAGCGATTTACGTTGACATAAGATTATTTCTTCGGAGAATCGACCGAGTTGGTGGAATACCAAATTTTTCTTCCATGTAATTTACTATGGTTGAACCTGTCGCGTCGATCCGGTCGATCAACGCGTTCGTTACAATTACAAGTGCTCGATCCAGTGATATTTTTATTGTTCGATGTCACTTCTTCTGGAATCGAGAATTTCACTCGCCTAAGAAATTGTTCGGCGTACAGGAGAACAAGAAAGAAACATTTTCATTGCAAGGACCTTCGTCTTATTTGTAATGTGCGAGACATTTTTTGAAACTCGAAAAATTTGAGAAGAAACCAAATTGCTCCTCATGACACTCATCAAACATGACAACAGTTATTCGTTTTTGTTTTTTTTTGATTTTTCGTAATTTTATTCTCGATTTATACGAGATCGAATGCGTAACGTTAAACGAAATTCTCTCTTCATCAATACATTGCTGTTATCGTTCCTCATGCGTTCATTTTCAGCTCTCTGTTTATCATAAAAGTATAAGAAACAAAATAGCAGTGCAATTGTTCACGAAAGTTGATGATTTGACTTCTTGTTTTGTTAATCAAGCGACAATAATGCGTTGGGGACCTGTGAATCCGCGTGTATTCTTACCATATCATGAAATGCTGGGTAAAATATCGTGGCACATAAAAAAAGTCTATATTTTCGTGAATTCTTTACAAATTTATTTATGAATTCGAATCGTCCAAAAAGTTGTATCTCTTTGACAGCAAATAATCGAACGAATTTCGAGCCTGACAGAAGATTTATTGACGTAATTAGATTGAATTATGATTTTGAACGATAATTTTTTTGAAATAGCAGTCTGGACGCCGCTTGATTTTCAAAAACGATGTAAAAAAAACTTCGATATTGTTATCGACGAACGAATGTAACGTCGGATTTTATTAGATAGCGAGCGAAAGTCGCGCAAGTGCTTGAAAAACGTTGTTTCTCTTTGTAACCCATGGCCATCTGGTCAGATCTAGTCAATCGAAAGCAGAGAAAACGATGAATGCGAAATCTTACAAAGTCTATTATAAAACATGCGTGAACTGAGCCATTTTTGTCGAAAGTTTGAAATAATAAAAGCCGCAATCTCAGGAGAATCGTAAATTACTCCAGAAATTATTCTTCGACGTTAAGTGCGTGTGTGCGTGTGTGCGTTGGAGCGAGCGACTCGATACTTGGGATAATTGGAATGGAAAAGCGTGCGTCGGAAGAAGACAAGAGCGAATGTTTGAGGACGAGAACACGTTTGTTTTGTGAACAATCAAGTCGACTCGAGTTTATTGTGCAGCCCTGTCGTTGCGTCATCAACGAGACACGTTCAGTTCGATGGAAGAGAACCGAGAGCACAGGCTTCGACGAAATAAACGAATTTCGCAGTGTTCCGCGTGTCTCCGCGATGAATTTTGATATTCTTCTGAGACCCGCCCTCGTTTCCTGGTGACAATTTGTTCTAGTACTAAACTATGCGACGAGGAATAAAAATGTTTTTATATGTAAAACGAGCGAAGCGTTTCCAGCTATTTTTTCGACGATCGTCCCCACATCCTCGCCTGTCCAAGTGGCCCTTGACCTCGGCGGCACTTTCAGAGCTTTCTACCTGAAAATATTGAAAAACTACTGAAGCACGAGTGGGAAAATCGAGGCACTCGTCTGTCGCTTTGAATTCTCAGTCCCACCGACGTCGAGCTTGGAAAAAAAGCTTTTTATCAGACTCGCTCGTTTCAGCTGCTAATACACACACGGATGAGCATAAATATATTCGGTCCGAGTTCCGCGACGTACTCTTCGCAACGTTATTAAAACGATCCGGAGTGACGGACGTCTCCATTGTGCCGTGCGAACGGGTGCTATCCGTTGTCCAGGTGTCACGAGCCACGAGTTTACAATAATGCACATATAGGCCAATCCTCGCATTCTCTCATGTATCACCGGCTTTACCTTACACTCCGAATGGCCTGAAGCCAATCTCCAGGGTAGCCCGCACCCTGGACACGTACATTTACATTTCATTTATACAAGCCCATTTTATCCTTTGGCAACTTTCACAAAGAACGAATGCGCGTTACACACTCGAGAAAATCGCTCAACCGACACATTGGAAACCGATAATTTATTCCTTGCTCCGGACTCGTGGCACACAGGGCCGTGGAAAAGTACAATTTTTACTCGAAAATACAATTTTTCTGGCACGAAGAAAAAATTGAGTAAATTATTAGACTTTTTATCTAATATTCTGTGTCCATTAATCTTTATTTCTAGGAATGAAAAATTTGTAATTTGGGAATATTTAGAGGCAAGCGAAACGGATGGGGCGGAGATGTTTATTCGCAGCTTCGTCCCCATTAAGCTTGGTTCCGATAAAAATCAATTGCTGCATCCGCACGGATGGGAGAGATGGTTGAGTGCGAGGGAAAAGTACTCGAAATGACTCATTGTTTACGCGGCGAGCTTCGTTAAACGCGCTAAATCAATTATTCAAAAGGGTGACCGAATCAATAGCGACGTATAAAGATCGTGCGATTTGTTGTTTCGGTCACACGGCTCGCCCGAATGGATTCAGAGAGGCCGGAAAATCGAGACGAGGGCGAAGGAGACTCGAAACGAATATTTTGACACAACGAGCCGCTCGGAAGATACAAAATGAAATTCATTTCACGACTACTCGAGGCACTCGACGTTGGGAAAAGTTGTCACGCCAACCAGATGAACTCTTCCGATTATGATGAAACGCTAATCCTTGTTTGCTCTTGGGAAGCGATAACGGTAATTAAAAAACGCAAACTGTGTACACGAGCGAACGATAAAATCTGCAATGGATGAGCCATAAACACGAGACTCAAAATGCCACAATTTTTTCGAAGACCGTTCATCAAAATAACAATATTTCCACTGACAAACTGATCCATTCATTGAAAATCAACAAAAACTTTAATTTTCAGTTTCGATGAGAAACGTTTCGAAACAAACGATTTTCAAAATCGTTTGTTCCCTTAATGTACCTAGGAAATCTTGGTCGACGATTCAAACTTAAGTTTTTATTGCCAAATGAAAATACTTTTGACGAAAAAAAAAAAAAAAAAACAGAATGAAAGTCCGCACGAAAAGTGTCGAATATCTCCAAACGCTCCGTTCGCCAGATTCAACTTAAGATCATTTTTTTGTTTTCTCGCCAACGCGACCGCGCATCAGATTTTTCTCCATTTCCCATTGTCCTGGAGTAACGATCGCAGTTTTTGCTTATTGCAACGCGATCGAGATAACGTTGGTGGGGTGCACCGATCATAAAAAAGTGATATGTTGTTGGTGAAGTACGTAAACTCCCCTTGGCAGTGACAATCTCGTGACGAAAACATTATCGGTCGCATACGCGTCGTTCAGAGCGGCGTACACATGTCATTTACGTGTCGGCCGGGAGATTAATCGCGCGAGCAGACCTCGGACCGATCCGTATGAAAAGAATCCTCGATCCTCGACTAGCATCGCCGCGTCCACTTCAGTCACATTTCGACTTCGAGTCCTGACAGAGTTGATTGTGCTCGACATGCGATTTCATCCGGCGTCATCTCCCCTCGGCGTAAAAGCCTAAAAACAAGTTATTCGAGGATTCTCGGGGAGGGAAAACCATCGGACGAGTCCGCGAGCCCAATGGCCCCCGGTTTCATCGCTTTTCTTTCGAGCCAAACGCCGTCCCGTCTTCGAGCTGGCCGCTCACGAGAAAACGATGATCTCTTGATAAGCAACTCCAGCAGAGTTTGGTAGTTATGGATTCGAACGCGCTCGAGGGTCGCCAGAGTGATACGAGACGCCGCCCGACACTCGCATGGACGCTTTGCCGGCAATCTTTCTCTCCTACGCTCCAACTCAAGCAAGTTCCAACTCCTCTCTTTATCTCTCATCTAGCAATCGATCGATCGCGCTCCTTGCCCATTTTCAATCGAGTCTCATTTCGCTTTCTGTCGTTCTTTCCATTCGATACCGAGAGTCCTGCCTGCTCACGAGTTTGTCTCGACGACTGGAGGCAGGCGACTCGGATTTCGGCTGATTCGATTCGAGAAGCTGAGCTGAGATCGCCCGAAGCTCAAATTTCGAACTCTCTTCGCATTTTTGACGAAAAAATTGGGAGGGAAGGATTTTTTTTTTCTTTTTTTCATTCCTTTTCGTTCGAAATTCGAAAAATTAAATGTCTTTTTAACCGTTGGCCCACGGTTCGGCCAACGTGCGTTTGAAAACGAGGAATTTGCCCCGCCCGAGTTTCGCTAATTGCTCCGTGTCAAAGTCAACGAATGGGCTTGTTATTGTTTGGAATTGGGAAAACACGAGGGATCGCTCGGTCTCCTTAACGCGGACTCGTGGAATAATCCCACTGTTCGAGAAAGGGGTTTGTCAAGACGGAGATATAAGGAGAGTGCGGACAGGCAAGGACTTTCATCGGAGCGGAGGAGCGAGCGGCAAAGTCCCGGGGCGTTTGTCGGAGGTTTCTTATTGAACTTGCAATGTTTGCGGAGCATCCTTCGCTGTTTTTTCCTCCTTCACTATTTTATAACGCACGGGTTTGATAACACTCTGGAATAACGAGCTTCCTATCGGAGGATCAGGGCGATCAATCGGTGGTGGGGTCGAGGCAGTTACGTATCGGGGTCCCCTGGACGGAGCTCGAGTTTCTTCGGTTCCTCGGCACAATAATTCTCGTCCCAATGGGGCTCTCGGTTTTTCCCTCCGGACGATTCGAACTCGTAATTAAATTGCAATTCGCAGCTCGTCGACAGTTTTCCCTCCGGTCGTTGCTTCGTGCCATACAGTCGCGTTAAGGGGGTTGAAAATTTGAGGCAACATTTTTGCTCAGCCGAAGAGCGAGTCGATCTCATCATTTTTGCCCATTTCGTTATTCGCTCCGTTTATTCCCAAATTCTGTTTCTCGCCGTGATCTTTTAATGCTTGGAACCACCGAGGAAATTCTCCTTCGAGCAAAGACTCCTCAACGCTTGATTTTGTGTGCAGAGCAGTCAACCGCGATCCACAAATCGGAAGATACGAAAACCTGAAGACGGAGGAGCTCATTAGCGAAAGTGAGTTCCGAAATTTTCGCACTGGCGACGACGAAACGCAGAAACTCGACGCGACGGACGGTCCCCGCGAAGACTCTCAATAACGAATTCGATTTCGTCTGTTTTCAGTGACGACTCCCGTGCTGACGACGGGTGGGAATTTCGTCAAAACGACCGACAGCTTGCACGCTGCTCTGAGGCCGATCATTAAGTTGGCACAGTGTTTTTCCCTGTTTCCGGTGAGTCAAGTCAGTAAATCGGATGCCTCGGATCTCAGGTACATTTGAAAGTTCTCAACGTTGAAAAGCCTCCAGTCTCGTTAACGATAAGCAACCAAAACCTTCGCGATCGCTTGCAGATTCACGTGGCGAAGTTTCAAGATTTTTTACGCCTGCATCACGCTCTTGATCTCGATAACTCTTGTGGCCTGCAGTCTTTTGCGGATCCTGGAGAACGGAATCACCGCGTCGAGAATGAGTAAGAACCATCCGAACTCAAAATCTACACGTTCTTACATTTTTATGATAAATAATCCGACAATGTGCTCGAAAACCAGCGAGGCTGATGTTCCTGGGAACGACCTTCATGACGAATCTTTTGTTTTTTCGTCTCGCCATGAATTGGCCGAGTTTCGCGACCTCCTGGGAAAGATTCGAGCGCGAATTGGCTCCCCGTCATCGTCGGGTCGCCAAACTCAATATGGCCGCGAGATTCAAAATCATCACAGCGGTCGTAATGATTCCTGCAATGAGTAAGCGTAATCCACTTAAACTTTCGACGAAAATCCTTCGACGTGGAAAGCACGATCGACGGGATAAAAAAAATTCCGTTGATCGCGACCCCGATTTCGTTTATCTCAATGAAAATATGCAGTTTCGTACGAGGATCAAAAAATATTTCTGCATATTATTCGTGAATAATTGAAAAAAAAATGTAAATTTAGTATTTTTTCTCACTGCGTTTTATCAATAACGCTGTTTTCATTGAATCGTCGGAGCTTCTGCGTCGTGTATTCATTTATATTTCACACTTGTTTGTTTATTTTTTTCTCCGTGAAGCGCATCGCGATCACGAGATAGAATTGATTTTTTTGTTATTCCCAGTTGAACATGCTCTCTCGATCCTGGCGGGCTACTTGGGCGCTGTAACGTGTGCTTCGCTTCGCGGTGACACTGACATCGCAGCGACATATTTTCAGTCACAATTCCCACACGTAATTATTCTCGAGTTTAAAGAATACTCGCGCAGGCTTGTTCGATTTTATTGATCCATTAAACGGCCTCTTTCCATTCGCCAATATCGCTCGATTCATCGATGAATTTTATCAAATTTTCATCCATTCAATAATAATCGACAGTTCATAAGGTAAAATTGGATTTTAGGTTTTTAATAAAACCGTGTACACTTTGTGGAAGGGAATAGCCGTTCAATCGAGCAACCTTCTTAGCACCTTTTCATGGAACTTCATGGACCTCTTTCTTATTCTCATAAGCACCGCTCTGGTCGATCAATTTCGTCAGCTCAACAATCGTCTCTACTCGATACGGGAAAAGGTACATGCCCGAGTTCTCATTCTCTTGTACGTTTGACAAGATTTTTTCTCGTTTCAATACCACATTGAAGCTGTCACGACGTTTTTTAAATATTGTTTCTTTTTTTCATTTTGAGCGAATTTTTGTGGAGAATTGTAGAATGCTTTACCATTTTGGAACTATTAAAAAGTCGAAACTGTTTGACAAGTTTTTTGAGACGATTATTTCGAGATTTTTCTCCCTTTTTTCGTGTCATTCACAGACAATCGCGAACGACATAATTTGGCAGAAAAAAACGACGATTTCGATCCCCTGTTTTGAGGTTTCACAGTAATCTCGATTATATATGGAAATTTAAATTTTGTGAAATTATAACTTTTTCTGACGGTTGATAAAAAAAACTAGCTTCGCTCAGTTCTCTTTTCATTGGAGTGCGGAAAGCGTTGAATGATTTGCACGTCCATCGTAAATTAATTTGATTTGTTTTATCCGCATCGAGCACCGCCTTTCATTGATTACGTTTTTTTCTACAATTTCCGAACGAATGGATTTAGCATTGTTTCGTTGTGAAGGCAATGCCGGAGTGGTGGTGGGCCGAGGCGAGGACCGATTACAATCGTCTGGCATCGTTGACGAGACAAGTCGATACTTACATATCCGGTATCGTCGTTCTGTCATTCGGAACGAATCTCTGGTTCATCTGCATTCAACTGCTTAACTCCTTCAAGTATTTATCGAAGAAAGTTTTCGAAAATTAATCTTTTTCAGTACAAACTTTAGTTTGAATTTATTAGCAATTAGCTTTGGAGGCTTTGAAGGAAAAAATATCGAAAAAAGTACTTTTCATGGGAAAGCCCTTTTTCAGTATTTTCCTCGATGAAATATTGATGTCGTTTATCCCCAGTCCATTCCCGAGCATCATGACGACGATTTACTTCTGCTTTTCGTTTGGATTTTTGTTAACACGAGCCTCGACGATCTCTCTGTGCGCGGCAGCTGTCCACGACGAGTCTCTGCTTCCTGCACCAATATTGTACAGCGTTTCAGCTTCGAGTTATTCGAACGAGGTGCAATTTATCAACTTTCACAAATGCTAAAAATATCGTTTCATGCCAGCAGAGAAGATTGACCTTTTCTTTCTCGTTGCGATCGGTCCATCAGGTCGTGAGGTTCCTGATGCAGGTCACGACGGACAACATCGGGCTGACGGGAATGAAGTTTTTCTCAATCACAAGAAGCCTCGTTCTCACAGTGAGTGAAAAATTATTGGCTGCTTCTGTTTTACCGAAGAGCAACAATGTTTATTAATTATTCTGCAACGTTTGATCATTCAGATCGCTGGAACTATCGTCACGTACGAGCTCGTGCTCGTGCAATTCAACGGTCTCCAGCCAAGCAATCCTTCGAACATAACTCACGCTTGCGACGTCAACTAGACGCTTGCGTTCGATGAGATTCACCGTTTATTTAAAAATAACTTTTCACGAGCTTCTATAGCGATTGAATGAAAAGAAAATTATCATTTCTACATTTGTCCTGCGAGTTGCAGTACTGTGAGAGAGAAGAAACAAAATCATTTATTTTCGCTTGCAAAAACATTGTTTTTAAACTCGAGCGAATTTCTTCGTCGCTATTTTTCAAATAAATATTCAAGAAAAACAACATCCGAAAGCTTTCTTATTTCAATTTAATCCCATTAAATACTGCCACTCACACGCGATCCTACTGATTTTTCGATTGCCACGCTTTGAAAGATCGAAGGATCCGGAGGCACGAAACGAAGGGGCAAGTCTTTGTGCAGCCTCCGGATGAGCGGATCGAAATTTCTCGAGAAAGTTTCTCCACTGACTTGTAAAGTTTGGGGATAACTTTTCGATGCGATTATAAACGAGAATCGATGCTTCCAACGGTTCTTGCGAATTGCATCGCCACAGACACCAAAGTTTTGAGAGTCGCTGTGGCCGAAGTTTGAGTTTGGAGTCGAGGGATCGATGAGGCATCCGAAGCCTCATCGATCGAGGGTGCGAGGACCGATTTTTCAAGAAAAATTGTACAAAAATTCAAATTCGTTGAGGTTCGAACGAATCGAAGTTTATTTTAAAATCAATTCGGTCATTGGGGTCGTGACAGATTTGCAGTTTTTCTTTCCCAAGAGACTCCTTTCAGTGTAGCGAATTCAGCAACAAGACTTCGTAGGTGACGATGGTGCCGGTGATCTGATGAAAATTCAAAAAACCGAGCATCGTTACACGTGGACATTTGGTTTTGGGCTAAAGTGAAGTGCACTTCTTACAGCTAAGAGCAAGTGTCGCGTGATGGGGAAGAACTTCATGCCTGTGAGGAGCACCTGATCGGACGAAAGCTGTTGCTGCAGTCTCCGGGTCTTCAAACAAAAACGAATCAATGAAAGTCCGTCAATAATTCTTGGTATACACGTGGGCAAAAATAATTACCTCGCCATTGTAAGCCGATTCTGGACACATGTATATGTCAGGGAGGACACCGTTGCTCTGGATATTGATTTGAGCAGCTAACAGCGTCACAGTCACCGTTTTGCCAAAGACGAACGAGCACGAACCGATAAAATAGACGAGATCCCAAGGAGGCATTGCCAATCTTCGTCACATCAAATTACGAGACAATTTTTAACTCCCCCGCGACCAATGATCACACGCAATTTTTTCTATGTGCATAAACTTTGAATGGAAACTCAAAATTCTCTTTAATAAAGCTAATATAAATGAAAAAGCTTTCGAAGATACACGGAGAGAATTAAACGGTGATATATTTGGCGTGAAATTCACTGTAAAATTAACCGGATACATTTTACTGGGGAGACAAGTTAACGAAAAATATTTATTCCAGTAAGGCACTGTGAAATTTTCAATATTTTATAGTAAATATTGCATATACTAAAATTTACAAAACGTTTAGTAAACTTTACGGTGCATCACAGCAAAATGTCTTCGCTATCGATCACTCCTTTCCGAATTTCGTAGCACACTGATTTATACACTTCAACAAAGGGCTGAGCATATAAAAACAATGGGCATCCTGGCATAAAAACATTCGTATGGAAATTCGGACAGTGCGGCGCGGTAAAATTCACCGTGAGGTCAAAATTTACTAAATACTCCGCGATAAAAGTTCCCACTGTGAGCAATGAGTGTTATTTTTTTTACAGGAAAATTCAGTTTCTTTCCCACAATGATATGATGAATTGCAGCTCGTCAGTGCACCATCGTTACTGGACGGTTATTTTTAAAATTTAATTCTCTCCGTGTAGTAACGAGCGTTTTCGGAGTCTGGACCAGCGGCGTCGATCGCTTGATGCTGCCTCGATTATCACGATCGAGTAACGAGGGGCGATTCGTACAATTGTTTAATATTATACTGGTTCGGACGACTCGGTCGATATGGCCTTCGAGAGAAGCAACGAACAATCGAAGGAATCGTGAGAGCGTTGCGTGCGGATAAATTCATTGAGTTTTCCCATTCCGTGTCGACCTTCCGCGTGCCACCCGCGATATCGGAGCGAGAGCTGAGCTGACGAGTGCGGGGAAATGATGAAAATGGAAAATTAATGAGAGTCGAAGAATGAGTTTATAGTTCGAATTGAAAATTTCAGGAGAAAATGATTATTTTGAGGAGGAAAAATTGTGCACGTGGACGCGTAGGAAGAGAAGTCGAGCCCGGTGTCTCGGATACTCACGAAAGAGCCGTCAGTAATTGAAGACACGTGAAGTAGACGTTGTTGAAAAAGGATAATAAAATTATACATGAAATGTGATCGTCGATGTTCTTCACCAGCTTGCTCAAAGTTGCGTACGACTCGCGGAGCTCGTTCCAGTCGATGTTATTGGGACACGTGGAAACCTCACGTGTGACTTTTTTATTGAGGGTTTTGTACCGTTCAACCAAGCCCGCCGCCACCTGGGGACAGACGTTTACTCGAAAAAGAATATTACTTTCGTCCTACCCTCGAGAAACACATCCATCTTTGTGCCTTTTTGCTCGTAACGATTGCATGGATTTTCACTCGACCGAAATGATCGTTCAATAATTACCAGAATCACAAATAAGTCCATAAAATTCCACCCAAATCCTGCGACCGTGTTGACTGCGATTATACTTATCCCTGTGGCCATATTGTAATTGACTGCAAAAAATTGAAGCAAAAAATAAGAAATTTTCACTCACTTGTAAATAAACGATTTGAACGGTGAGGAAAAATTTTAATGTTTTTTTGAGCTACGAACCAATCGTTAGAAGAAACGGATGCGACGCCTGGCAAACGGAATGTACAACGCTATCGAAGGTGAGTTCCGGAGACGAGAGCAGGAGTTCCATCGGAGGACCACCCAGAAGGCCCATCACGTGTTCCAGCAACGCCAAGCTCAAAATTGTTGCGGTTATCAGTGCGAATTTCCTTCGCAATCGAGTTGGTTCGGTCGTACCTCTGGAAACCAGAAAAACATTATTTCCAGCTGGCAAATGAAAGAAAATGTGATTCGCATGTTCACCGACCTGTCCAACAAGCGCTCCATCTCCCGCCAATCCTGTTGTATAATAACCCAGCGAGGGGCGAGCCTCATGAAAAAAATCGTACAGAGAAAAGCATTGCCATAGAAAAATATGATCCAAACCCCGAATCCAACATGCTCTGAAACCAAAATATTTTTGCCTTCACTGCTATTCGTGAAAGTAAAGTGAGTTCAAATGTGCGTGGAGGTTCGAGCAACAGAAATATTACTTTTCGTTTGTGACAACGAAATAGTTTTCGTTGAAAAATTATTCTACCAAGTTCAGAATAAAATCTTCGTCTCGAATCTCAGGCAACATTGCAAAAATTTGCAGTTTATATTACCCTGACTCTTGTCGGAAGCCGAATAATATTGACGGAGGATCGTGTCAGCGATTGCACTTATGAACATTAGCATGAGCAAGAGTGAAATGGCCATTGCGTAAATCGTTCTCAGATGGAATAGATTAAACGTGAGATCCTTCGGAGTTTTCGAGGTGACTCCAGCGAGCGGTAACAATCCGAAAAACTGTGCGACACGCAGAATTCGTCCCATGGCGCAGTGGAAGCTTTCACGATTCTGAAAGGAAATAGAATAAAAGTCTCAAAATCAATTTTACTCAAATGAAATTTTACCTTTCTAATTATTTTTCATGATGCACCTCAAAGCTTTACTTTTTTTGTTTCACTTCAATTCATCGCTCACTGTAACTCGTTGTTCTATAAAAATTTAAAAAATAGGGTACCAACCAAGTCCTGATCGGTGAATTCATCGGTTCGTAATAAAACTGTCGCTCTTGGAGGAACCGGACGGTTGATCGTATCATTGATCCAATTCCGGGTGATATTTTTGTCTACTTCTTCCTCCGTTGCAAATATCCTCGGTCTTACAAACTGATTAGTGATGTCTTTGAGAGGATCAACGTGGTTTGATCTTGGTTTACGAATCGAAGGTATTTCGTCGTAGTTTGATAAAATCTTGGGCACACCGGGTACACCGTTCTTTAATGGGATCTGTGACAATTGAAATCTCATAAATATTCATCCAAAATTCAGACATTTTTATAAAGTAGGAAATCTAGAATAAAATATTCGTTTCAGTCTCGAACGAGTAAATTCAATACATTTCTGTGTCGGTTGATCATTTTCGAGCGACTCCCACCGATCCAAATTGCATTAGATTTTCAAACACCGTTTGGATCCAAAACTCAGAAGCAGTCGATATGAAAAAAAAGAATCTTAATAACAAAAAAAAGTGAATTATTGAGTTTTGCGAACTAGAAACGTTACTCGAACGCACGTGAAACTTTACTGAGTAAATAGAACTGATAATGCCCCGATGAGACGAGCTCCATCAACCGCATCGTTTTACATTTATCTTCGTGCGTGCTTAATCTGATACCCGAAGGAAGAGAGACAAGCGCTTTTTTCCAATAGGAACTTTATAGTTCGTTTTCATGTACGTTAAAATATTAATTTTAAAAAATGTGAAAATGCGTGTCCACAATAGCTTGGACACTCATACGAATCTGGGTAAAGCGAAACTGAAGAATTCTCGCATTTATCGATAAATATATTCTTCAAAAATTCTGCATTTTCTATAATTATTTTCGATAATTATTCCTGCCCATTAATCTCATGTATTGTTTCACGATATTGTGGCACGTTGTGTTGAAAATCGAATTTTTTTCTGTGCTAAAATTTCCTTTTCCATTTCTCCTTGGGTTGCGATCACTTATTCATCGCGACGTTGAATTGTAGCAAAACGACTTCGTACGTTACTATCGCACCAGCAACCTAGGAACAGAAATGTTTTTGTCAGAATTGCAAAAACATGAGAAAGTATCTCACGGGAAATTGGCCCTTTAAATTATTCGCTGCCTTACAGCCAACATGAAGTTTCGAGTGATGGAAAAAAATCTCAATCCGGTTAAACACACTTCGTCGGTTGTGAGTTGCTGCTGTAATCTCTGGGTCTGAAATTTATAAATCCCTCGGTCATCGTACGAACAATGATAATGGTCGAGTGGAAAAAGAATCACTTCTAGACATTTGCACATCATTCATGCAACAACGTAAAACTTCAACAAAATTTGAGTGAAAAAAGTTATGATTCGAAAGTATTTTATTGCTATTCCAAATTCCAAATTTTCAGAATTAAATATTGAACTGAATTCGAAAAATGAGACATTACCTCGATATTGTAATAGGGTCCTGGGCAATTGTACAGTGCGGGAAGTGCCTGTTTGCTCTGATCGTTTATTCGAGCAGTGAGTAAAGTTACGGCAACTGTCCTTCCCACAAGAAATGCGAATGAACCGAAGAAGTAAACGGTGCCTAAGATGTTCGTTTCGCTCGGCCTTCGAACAATCAAATCGACAAATTAGTCCCTTAGAAAAAAAAGAAGAGTAACGAGACTACGAGCAGGTAGCAGTTTTAAAAGCACAGAGAGAAAATTTTCTGATTCAACAATATTTTCGTTCGATTAACAAATTCCTTTACTCACTGAGGAGTACGACTTCGCAGAACAAAAATCATAATTCGGAGCTACAGTTTGCAAACATGATTCAAAGCTAACAATGGAGACTATAAAATAAATGATGCTCAGCAAACTGCTCCTGCGATTCACATTCATTTAAAAGTTTCCGAATTCAGACTGTCCAGGACTCACGATAGGCCGTTGAGCAATTGGAGGCAAATGAAGTAGAGATTGTTGCCAAACGAGAGTAATATTATGGGTGATATTTTGTTGTCGACGTTCTTAACCAGTGTACTCAGAGTGGCATAACATTCTCGAAACTCTCGCCAATCGAGATTTTTTCGGTAGTATGGAGTATTGGTGATCAGCCTTTTATTGAGGGATTTGTATCTTTCTGCCAAGCCCGTGGCCACCTGTAAGAAAACGCAAATTTGTATTCTTCGCCGATGAAAATATGTTTATAGGAAATTTTATACGGTTTTCTTTGCTCAATGATCAAACGAAAATTACTCTGAAAAAAATCGCTTTTGAGCCAAAGTACTCGTGATCTTTCACCATTTAAATTCCAAAGAATCTACTGCAACGATACGAATTATAGCTAATTACCAATATTACGAATACGTCCGTGAAGTTCCACGTGAACGTTGAAATCTTGCTGATAACAAAAATGAATATTCCCATCGACAGATTGTAATGACCTGGGAAAAAATCGAGTCCAGTGACGATCGAGTAATTCGAATTCCATTCATAAAGTGAACAAGTTTTCTTTGATTTACGAACAAAGTGAAAATATAAAGGCGTGAGAATTCTCGCAGTACGACTGAAGGAAATCCTCGACGGTCAAATTCGACGTTGACGACCAAAAGTGAAGCGGGGTGTTGTTCGCTATGCTCAATAAATGTTCGATCAGAGCGAAAGTCATTATGACAGCAGTCAACATTGAGAATTTCCAACGCAGGACCGGTGGTTGATGTTTATCTCTGTGGATGTAAAAAAATGGACCCCTTTGATCTTCAATCCAAGTTTTCATCAATTTGAGAGCATAAAAATAAAAAAGTTGAAAAAAAAAAGTTTTTCATCGAGTTTAATTATGAAACTCGTAAGATGTTAAAACGTGATCAACCTGTCCAAAATTCTTTCCATCGCTCTCCAGTCTCGTTGCAATGGAATCCAACGTGGGCAGAGCCACATGAAAAGAGCAGTACCAAGAAGACTATTGCTGTAGAAAATCGCCCCTGCAGTTGCTGCTCCAATGCCCCCTGGAAAAGAACAAAGTTCAGGGTTATCAGTACCATGAAGTTTATTTTCCTCGGTTGTCACACGCGTGTCCCTTATCATAGATGAAAAGCTTGACGGTTCATTATACCGCGGATAGAAATATGTTGATAAATCTAAAACGTTAGGAGGAAAAAATGTTCCACGAGAAATCCCTGTTCGAAAACACACTTTCGTTGAGCAACGTCGAACACAATGACTTTTGTGTTCTCGTGTTATTTACAGTTAGCTCCAGACAATTTTTCAGCGGACTCGAATGGAAAAATAATTCGAGCAAAACTCGAATACTTGTTACCGTGAATGCTGAAGGTGTCCGCTCTGAGGGTTTGTATCATGTGACCAATTGAGATTGCAGACATAACGACCAGCATGATCATGATTGCCATCGCGTACGCCACTCTGAAGGAAAAATATTTCATTGCCAGCTTTTTCGGCGATTCTGTTCGAACACCGGTCAGTGGCATGACTCCGAAACATTGAGCGATGCCGAGGATTGAACCTATCGCGCAATGGAAGCTTTCACGATCCTGGAAGAAAATTTCTGTTTGAGCAAACACAATTTTTTCATATTTATTTTCACAACTGAAAACTGTAAGGGGCTTCGAAATTTGGAAAAAATGAGAATTGCATTTCTCCTGGGGTCCAATCAATCGATAAGTGACCTCGGGAAAGAGTTTAACGAAATTTTTATGATATTTGTGAAAAATTGATTTTTCATTAATCGTAAAAAAGAGTTTGTAGGAAAATCATTGATCGTTTGTTTTTGACACTTACATTGATATCGGCAATTGTTGGAAAATCGGTTAAGCCTTCAGCCCGTAGCAAGGAACGTGATCTGGGTTCGCTAGGCCGATTGATCATTTGCTGAAAATAGATCTGTTTGGCCCAGTCCTCCTTATCTTTCGCATCGGGCATTGGCCAAACTTTGCGATTTATAAGTCTACTCGCTTTGCTAGTCAACAAATCACTGTTCGTCGTAACTTCTTTCGGCTTAAGCATCGTTCACTTTTTTCCAGAAGGTTCGTTATAATTTTAGGAAAACATGGTGCAACTATATCTGAGATTAAAGAGGAAAATTTTATATGGTACGACTCGCTATTGTAGAAAAAAGTCTAACTGCAAACGGTTCGTTATATTTTTGTCGTCATGACAAAAAAACCGTTCAACTTATTCACTAATAAATTTCAGTTCAATCTCCAAATAACTTTGTGCGTGGTGAAAAATGGAACAGAACGTAATCGAAATGTAATTCTAGTCAAAATTTGTCGATCGATCCTCTAATTTTTCTTGAATTTTGTAGAACAAGAGCGAGAACTTTGATCATTTTTGTCTTCACTTTCCTTCAACGTCCCTCTTGAAATGGCTCAAATTTTTTGAAAGCCGAAGTTTCGGTTTAAACCATGCAGGTATCAAATTTAGTGAGACACTCGACTTCGGAGTCGTTTTTCACGGTGAACGTGGCTTGTTTCAATTTTTTTCGATGAGCAATCTCGTTCGTGTGATGTAAACAACCAACACCTGCGCCTTTTCACACGTGTCTGAAGATGCTTTTCGCAATCACTCGTCACTTCGATGCCCTCACGTTTTTTTTAAAATCGTAACGTTCGAAACGTTTATATTGTTTCGTGAAAGTGAAACAACATAAACTACGAGTAAGTGATGAATATTATGTTATTCGAGGAAAGAGATCGTTTCGTTGAGCAACTCTGGTCGCTCTTTTCAAGTTAAATTATTCGATATTCATAAAATTTTGATGACGACGGCGGATGAGGCGCGCCCTGGGTCAAATGGACCCAATGCGTCGATCACGGTCCAATCAAACGTGACTCGCGAGATGTTTTTTCATTTTTTCATTAATTCGAGCTGCAGCACATTTGGCACAACCGTAGCGCACGTACATACTCGAACAACGCGAGTCGAAGGACTGATAAGGATGAAAAGTGGGCGAGAACTTCGTGTGGATTGTTCGTCAGGTAGGAAGAAAGTGACGAGTATGTAAACGACTAATTCACACGAGAAAATAGATCCCCCGAATATTTGTGATCGGTGATAATTGTCGAGGAAGTGTACCGATGACAGTGCAATTCAGGACACGAGAAAAGCGCGATCTTATCACGAACTATTACTCAACTCGCGTCAACGTCCATTTTTCTTCGATTTTGGACGTTTTAGACGAGCATGTAAGATTCTAGAACGGATAACCGTTGATGGTGGTCGGTACTCTCGGGCTTTGGGGAATCCTACTGGTTTCTGAGAATTTCGGTGGCTGGAAAAAGCGAGTCACGTTCCACGCGCAGTCATGGTTTCGCCAACTTTTATCATGTCACCCGTGCATGCTCGATCAGATGTGTGAAAACCGAACGGTACACGGCCCACCCCTTAATCCGGAAGATGACAAAAAGTTTTGACGAGAAAAGTTTCGTTTCGATTCCAATTTTTGTGCGAATATTCCAACGAATCGCGTTGACAAAATCGCCAGTGACTCAACGAACTGTCGAAGCGGAACAGCAAGAAAAATCGGTTTTGTATTCCGATCTCAATTCTTCACGAAAAATTCATTGATTTTCATTCCAATGGAGTAACTGCGGATCACTTTAAATTCGAAAAATCCAAGTTTTCAATGCTCGTCCCTTCGAACATTTTCGTCTTCGTTTTACTTCTTTGAGCTGAAGTATTTCAGGCATTTAATGAGCCTCGGTTTCAAGTCTCTTTCTGAAAATTAAAATTTTTTTCTAGAGTATCGTTGTTACGGTTCCCCACCTCAATTGAAAAAAACGAAACTTTTTCTAGCAATGAATTTCGCTGAATTAGCAAGCACCATAAAAAAAGGCTTCGCGTTAACGCAGCACGCGACGTTAACTGTTGTGTGATTTTCCACGTACTCGAGGATCGCCAACTGAAAGAGTAAGCTGACGCTTGATTACAACGTCGTTGAAGAGTCATAAAATATTCAGGAAATAAATTCAGCTGGTGTTGCGAAAAACAAGTACAGTACTAGAACGGGGATAACGATGAGATATTAATCTGAACGTAAACAATATCGCCATATTATCGTCAGGGTTTCTTTTCAATAACAAGACTCGCTCGATCGTTTTCACCGTCTATTTTTCCATTGACGTTATTACGATATTTTTCCACATATACGTATACTCCTCATTTGCACACGTGATGAATGTTAGCCACGTAAATTTGGTACTGCATATTTTTGATGTATGTGAACGAAATTGATTTTCGAGTTACTTAGAGTTAGAAGCCTTTCTACCACATGGCTCTCTGGACACCGGACAACTTGTTGAAATCCGCAAGATCTCGGAATACTATACGAGATAATCCCCAGCGGTAAACCACTCCGCGAGGTCGGGAAGTCAATTTGCAGCGAAAGACTATTTGACGCAGCGCAGCTTGACGCGGTATTTCATCCATGTCTTTGCTGGCGAGCTCCTTAAAAAAAACAAACGTAATTTGTGAATAATTGCGATACTAACGCGCTTGATTGGATTGGAAGAGAATTTTTTTGTCATTTCCAATTATTCTGTGACTTTTGACTATAAAAAGTTCCTAATTCTTGGACTTAATTTCTGTTAAATTCATTCATAGGTTTCAAATAAAATTCTTGCAAGTTATTTTTTTTTTTTTTTTCACATAAAAATGTAATAACGACTCTTTTGAAAATAGATTTTTCTTTGTTATTGGTATTATGATATTGAGATAAATTATTAGAATAATGTAAACGATTGATGAATGTATGCACCGTTCATTGCAATCTAATACTGAACCAAATTAATTGTAAATTTCATTCACGCCATGAAAAAATAGTACAGGATTGGTGTAAATGATTCAATGAATGTACGTGTCGATAAGCATTAGGGGGAATGCTTCAGAAGACAATTTTTTATGTTTGATAATGCATACTTCATCATCGTGCACATCGGTTATCAAAAGCAAGTAAAAATAAACGATATCACAAATTTTCCCCTCTTTGATGGAAATTCTATAAAGCTTGGGTGCAACTTCAATAGATTACCCTTATTTCGGGAGGAAGAATATCATTTCTTTTCATGGATATGAGACGCAACCTCATCGGAGCATGTTCTTTGACCAATCTTCGTCTCCTAACGTCACGATACATTTTGTGATCTGGCCATTTCTCCCAATTCATGCCAACTAATTTAGGTCTTATAGGTTTCGTTGTTGTGACTGCTGTTGTTGATTCATTTCTGGCCTGTACAAAGTTAATATTGATCATTCGACGATTTTTGCGGGTGTATGTTTTTGAGGTTAAGCCGGTTAAACATTGATAATGTCTATTCTAGGGAACGACATACTTTGTCATATAACGTTTAATTTTCGATAATATAGAGAATATTTATTCATGCCGAGAATACTAACTGCAACAGCGGTGATTCCTGATCCTCGCCTAAATAACTTTGTTACTCCGGATAATAACGATCCGAGGCCTGCCATTTTTTTCTCTCAAATATACTGTCGGTCGTGTCGGTATTGTCGGTAATCAGCTGGTCGAAAATTCAATTATATCTATATCCATATATATAACGAGTCGCTTCCACTGAGAAATGATCGCGTTTTTATGAGGTTTCGGAAAATATACAGGCTTGATCAGCTGACGACGATACGAATTTAATTCCGCGAATCAACGTGTGTTCAGTACCTCCAATATTGTACAGTATTCGGTAACGTTCTGATCAATCAAATCGATGCGGAAAATATGGATATATAATTAATTGTTATTGCACACATGAAAAATGACTGATAGCTACGAGATATACGATTTCATTCACACCTGCTGGACTGACGTTTTCGAGAAAGTTCAAGGTGCTGCTGTTTACATTGATCATGCTGCGTCTGAATGTTTACACTGGTACACAGGCGACAAGGCATATTTGTCCCTTAAGAATGCAGGGGCAGAATCTGTTCACGAATTGGCAATGTACAATTTTCAGGTCAGTTATGAATTAATTTCTTTGTCAAGCCATACGTTTCCAGTGAGCTCGGCAGAAAAAAAAACAAAACCAAAGATTCCAAAGGAATTCAAATTATTTTTTAACTCGAATAAATTTTGTTATTTCAGTATGTCAGAGTTCATGGTACTACTAAAGCAGTTATTGTCGTAACATCTGCTGACCAATCTTTTTACCAGAGGACACTGAAACTTATCATCGAAAAAAATTCTTTCGACAATTGCACAATTGTATGTGCAGTTCATTTTACCATATTCAAATACACGAGTCTATTTGCCGATGGAGATGAAAATAGCTATGAACAACTGAGACAACATGTTTTAAGTTGGATGAGGATGAAAAATCTATCAAAGGTATTTTCTGCTCAGTAAATTATTGCTCCCTGAGCCAATTGTTTTAAAATCTCTGGCACCCTGTCAATGATTTATTCATTTTTAAGAATTCCTCAACGATGTTTAATACTTGTTGACACATTTATAATTTGTAGGATCCAGAGGTCGAAGTTATGTTTCGTCCATTGTTTGCAGCACCTATAACAAGAAATGTGTTTGTTGCGCCACCTTTTGGGAGACTTATGCCTCCCATAGATGGTGAATTAATTGAAGAACATGAAACAAGTGCAGATTATTTGGTTAGCTCATTGCACAGTTTATTTGCACACTTCAATGTTAAAGAGGATATTTATTCACTGGGTAAACACAGCGAATATATCGCTGACAAATTGGAGAATTTACAAGCTGCTGTTGATAGAAGGAAGGTGTGTACGATTTGCACATTTTTTATAAATACAGTTTTTTAGTTTTACTTTCTGAGAAAAAATGTAAAATCTTTAGTTATCAATTACTCCTTCCCATGAACTTGAATGTTGAGAGTTTGGGTTTGTTTCCTAAAATAATTTGTGTAATCTTCAAAAATAACTGTGAAACACTATGAATTGTAATCCATTTTGAAACAGTTATTAATAGGTCAATCAGGCGTTACATTGATTTTGGTGGACAGAACAATGGATTTATGTACAGTTGCTAAACACGACACGGAATCAATGCTTTCGAGAATCCTAGGTACACTGCCACATTTACCATATCACAACAATGATGTTTCCATTAACATGACGCCTTTGTGTCCAAACGGTGAGGTAAATTGAAATGAATAAAAATGTTATATTCTTCAATAAAATGATTGAACCACTGCTGTGGGAAATGAAGAATTTTTAAAGAATCCTCCACAATTGGAGATAGTAACAGTTAATACCCTCCAGGAGAGTCCATTGACCATGATGATCTCTGGATGCTTGGCGAACGACGACGATACAACACTAAATCTGCTAATAGAAAAAAAGCAAAAAGATGTTTTGCTCACACTGAACAAATGGTTGATGGAAATGTCGCTGGTGGAACAAAGCCCTAAAACTCGAATACCAACACGAGTTACGGTTCACAGTTTGGAAAAAAATGTGCACACCTTTCGAGATATTGAGAAAATTGAGAGCATAGCGAGGTCGAATAAAAAGCTTCAGGTATAAAGCAAATTTGTATAAGTTAATATTTTTTATAGTTTGACAGCACGAAGGATAAGGCAATTAAAAGTATACGTAGAATAATTTGAACCGTGGATACGCTTTTCCCAACACAGATTATCTTAGCAGTGATTCAATCATTGAAATCCAACAAAACTGCTCAAATCGAGCTCCTCGTCAGTCTGGAAAAGTTGGTGCTCCAGAATTTGGCTGTGAGCGGAGTATCCTCGAGCATCCTTTCTCAAATAAGCAACATTGTGAAAATGCGAAACGCTAGAGGATTGGACATGGAAAATTTGTTGGTTTTATTAATTTTTATCTATTCCCTGGCTGGTACGGAAATCCCATTTTCAAGTGTGCAAGAAGAATCCTTAAGAAGCTCTTTGATCGAAGCTATATTCGAGGACATACAGAAATGTAACGATTCCGTGGAAACCAACGAAGTGTCGATTTATCAACAAACTTTACTTCTTTTGGGTGCCAACGATGAAAAAATGGCGAGGGATTCGGCGATCAAAATTACCGAACAGATAATCAACGTTTTACATGCGATCGCAAAGCAACGGGAAACCCTTCATGATTATCGGTAAAAAGAAAAACTTTTAATAGAATACAAAATCACTTTAGTTGATACGATAATCGCTGCTGTATTTTTCCATTAAATCAAGGTCCATGATCGTCAAACCAAGTCCCCAAGAAATGGCTCAATGTGTTGGACTGATAGAACGCCTTGTTAAAGATATTTTGGATCCAGCAAAACCGGAAATTCAAGATTTGCAGAGGAAAACTGCGTCCCTCATTTCAGCGGGATTTAAGTAAGCAACTTTCATCGTTTAACGCACATTGTTGGATATCATTGAATAAAAATATGAAATTGTGATGATTCTTTTCATATAGTCTTAATATAAAAAGTATATTAAACTTTTAAACATAAATACAATTCCATTGCTACAGCTTACTTCTAAAGGGTCGAACGAAACATCATCCAACGGATAATCCATGGATTATAATCTACGTTCTCGGTGGAATAACAGCTGAGGAAGCCAAGATAGTCGAAGATGTTGCATCATCGAGATCGAATATTCCACGAATAACATTGGCTGGATGTCGCTTGTTGTGTCCACTCGATGTTTCCGACAAAGTTCTTCTATCTACTATAAATATTTAAAGTTTGTTAACAACAATTTTGCTGATTTTATATTAAAGTTCATATCTTTCGCAAGGCCATCAAGACTTAATGAATTCCAACAAAAAAATGATGAAAAATTCCATGGCAGAACTCGATGAAATTTCTTTGATGCAACTAAAAACGTTTGACAAAGTTTTTTGAAATCTTAACTTAATGGTTTAATCATTAGCATCAGAATTTGCGTTGTTTTTTAATGAATTTATCAATTGAATTAACGAATAACACTTGAACAGGTGAAAATTTCAAGGGTTTAAGAGGAAAAAAAGCATTTTTATTCCATTGAAGTACTGCATCTTTTATATTATTAATTTTTCCGAGATCCACTTCAAACCATCCGCGCCAATTTTAAACGTGACTTCCAACTTTTTCTCTGGAGTTGCAATTTCGCCAAAGCTGCCATTTCCGAGATCTATTCTATAGTTTATTTTCTCGATGCTTGGTTCCTCCGCTATTTCAATTGCGTCATTCGTTTTCGAGCTAAAGTCATCTGGCCTCGTATAAATCAATACAATGTTGTATTGAAAAATTGTTTGCTGAAGAATTTTCAGAACGTTTCTGAGATATTGATTAATCAACCAGACTCCACCGATATCACGGTCTTGCCAATAAAACGAAGATATACTGTCGACAGCTAAGAGACCTATTTGCGGGTTATTCATTAGAATATCATCCAAAATAGCGAGTGTAACCTTGAATTGATTATTGTCATAACAGTTAACGATCGTGAGATTTTTCAAACATGGAATTATCAATAATTCTCTTATTGTTGTTCCAGAGCATAGGATTTCTTGATTTTTACAAGCTTTCGCAACAATGCAATGCATCAATTGAACGAGTTTGGTAACACGGAAATGATGATCCGTGTTTATTAGCAGAACTGCTATGCCACGTCCTTCAATTTGTATTCCATCGTAGACCGAAGGCAGAATGCATTTTGCTACAAGTTGCATGAGCAGGAGAGTCTTGCCGCTTGACAATTTTCCTGTTATCTCAATGGTCTCTTGAACATGTGGTCCATCATTGAACAATCGACTGTCCAATTTTTCTACCAATGGTCTTTTTCTAATCCTTGCCAAAAATTCCCATCCTGACTCTTCTTGTATTCGGGCCTTTGTTGTTTTTTCAGGTTCATCCATTCTTCAGTTATTTCATGGCTTGAAAAAAAGTTTGGATCGGTGAGAAATTTGGTTTGTGGCTGCGGAATTAAAATTTCAACATCCTAAATTTGTTCATGGTTCTGAATATAATAACAAATTTTCACACACCTGCTACACTTTCGATATTTTCTTGAATGATAAATAAATTGAGACTCGCGGGCAACAGTGAATCTGTTTCTTTTAGATTTCGATGTCGATTTCCTTGCAGCCAGGATTTGTGATTTGTTTACAAGCGAAAAGAGCTTTCGTAAACATAAACAAGACGGCCCTCCTCGTTGCCCTTTTCGCAGCTCAATACCAATCGTCATCTCGCCTTCGTTATACGGAAATTCCGGATGCGAGAATGGACTGAGATTTTTATTTTTCTAACAATCGAACGTTGTATGATATTAACTATTTTCAAAATTTGCAGGTATCTTTCATTCTCAGGCATTATATATACACGGTATGCAGCTCAACGGGTTCATAACCGACTATAAGCTATAAGTCAGGCGTTTATATTATCGACATGGGGTTATTTCTTGACGCGAAATAGTATATATAACTGTAAATCATCTCAACATTTCGAAATTGGAGCGCAAACTTCAGTGGTGTTGAGAGAGAGGCAGAACAGCAGGCAGCACACACAAGAAACAGTCGTAAAAAACGAAAGGCAAAAAAATACCCATTCTAACCTTAAATTAGAAAATGGTTGACTATCAGTTGTGGGTGTTGCTGTGAAATATAAATCGACACAATAAAGAATATCTCTCATTACCCTGCTCATACGTCAATGTGCCACGTTTATATGCTCGTGGTATGTAGTTTCACGTGATTATCCAATTTGTTACGTCTACGGCGTGATTATATGTAAAAGTTATACCAGCTAGTGTATAACTCGGATACTTCGTCAGGTGACTATTGCCATATTATTATTTTTCCGTTCATCCCTCGCAGCATCCCACATTTGCGAATCAGCTTTTGCTCTATCTACTGATACTAAACGAAGTTTGATTTGCTACACTTTCTGGTCTTTCTCTATATCGACAAATGTCATCTCGAACGTTAATTTTATTTCAATTATAATCACAAACAATTCTCGTATTATTGACAACTTCCGTTATTCATTATCTGACGTTTTCTTTTCTCAAGGCCGAATCTCTCTTTAACATTAACAATGTCTTTTTTCACTCATTAATTTATGTTGCACATCAGACTTAGAAACATTGTATACTGTTTTAATCATCAGGATGATTATGATAATAATCATATTTTCTGTTTCGTAAAGGTCCGTAAGAAATTTACCTGAAAATTTGTGACTGTCGGAGAAATATAAGTCATAATTGCCATCATTTCAATACAAATAGAACAATTCCACATAGTTTTTGAAGTTGCATTGTTGGAACAGTAAAAAGTATTTTATTTTTCTCTTTTTTTCTTGCTAATTTTCAAGAGCAATCGATTACACAAAATGATCTGCATTGCAATGAGATATATACAGAATTCCACTTTGTCTCAGTCTTTCCTCTTTAAGTTTTTTTCATTAAATCAACAAAAGCATACATTTTTCATTCTGGTTCTAATTTGTGACAATTTGAATAGTACCAATGAATCTTGCTGATATTCAAAAATCTATCAATGGAATTAACATTTCAATCGTGTTAGTACATTATCCTGTTTATTTATTAAAAACTTTACATTAATCAATACACGTCCCTCTATGATCAGTTAATACTTTAGATGTCAATCATGGATACAAGGTCCTATGACGGATAAATTCATTCTTGACCGTCTATAGGTCTTATATTCCTTAGTTGCATATTTTCTCAACCCTAGATTTCTGCAATCTATTATTATGAATGTAAACTCCAACAACAAGATAGAGAATGACCTCAATGTTCTCTTAAGCATGAAATGTTTTTTGTATGCACTTTTGCATACAAAATATTCGCATACAGAATATTTCGAACGATTGAGAGTAAAAAATTGAAATTTTTTCAGCCATGTCTTCCATTAACAGCGTAGAGTCCCTTGGGACTCTACAATGGGACATGATTGAGCTGGCCGGACACTTGCGCCAGGAACGTCTGTTTGTCAACTCGGAACAATTGAATCTCCAGTCTTTGAATGAAAAGGTAAATTGATCGATTCACCTTTTGTTGATTTGATGACACCTCATACATTGTTTTAAAATGAAAAAAAAAGGAAATTGTATAAATATTTTCTCAGCAAAAAAATCTAGTCACATTGAGAATTTTACAAATTTTAATCCTGAAAAATATATGATATGTTATCCGTTAGATGCTTCAATTGTAAATAACTGTTTAATGGAATTTATAGGTATTATACGTATCCTCGGATCTAGCACAGCAAGCATGGGTGACAGATCAGCAAAGAGTGAATCTTAATAAATTAATTGTGGCAAGACCAGACAGTACACCAGCTTCGTGTTGTCAGCGTGCAAATACTCTAGAAAATTCAAATTTCATCGATGCTTATAAGCACCTTCGATACCAGGCGTGTTTGGCGTATGGTGAATTTTTGGGCTCCTTGCGAAAATCGCCAAAACTATTGGCAGCTTGTCTCGTAGAAGGTGACAAACTAGTACCAGAGACAATGCAGACAATAATCCAGTCATTATCAGCGGGCCTGTACGGGAGTTGCCTCTTGCCCGAGGACAAAATGTTCGTTTTAAGATTACTGAGGGAATTGATGCTTTTGCAAATAATACCATCCGATAATCCGCGTAGATTATTGAGACACGGAACTTGCGCATTTTCACGGTTCTATTCGGTATTCCACGAGAGTTTGTTCTCGGCGAAACTGTTTCTCACCGCTGCTTTGCACGGTCCGATAACACAATTACTCATGGAAGACGAGATGTTTCTTGACATCGATCCGGACAAAGCACCGATACGTTTTCCGCCTGCTGAGAGAATGAAAAAATTCGGCAAAGAGGGAACTTCGGAGTATCACTCGAAGCTTCAACGCTACAGACTTTGGACGGTTAATTCGTTGGTGCGAATCGCACAGAGATTCATCGTTAGTATACGGGAAAGCATGCATTGCTTTCCAACAAGCGTTTGTTGGCTGGTCCGACAAATGGCAGGATTATTGGCCAAAAATGGTAACGTCGACCGCAAAGAAGTTCACGCTATGTGCACCGATCTCGTTTTCACTTATTTCATATGCCCGGCAATCGTGAATCCCGAACCGTACGGGATCACCGACGCTCCTATAAGTTACGTCGCGAGGTTTAATCTCATGCAAGTCGGCCAAATTTTACAAATGCTCTCTTTAATCAAATACCAAACTATCGACGCTAAAGTCATGGACCTTTATCGTCGTTTCGAGAAAGATTCGGTCTCCTCAATATTGGACACCATGCTCGAGGGTGTCAACGATGAGCTTGATGACGAACCAACAATTATAGATAACAGCAAGCTACAAGGCCTCTGTAGATCCGCTGGATTATTCACCGAAAACGAGCTCAATGCTTTAATCACTTTTCTGCAAGCTGTAAACAATCGTAAGGAATTGTCTGATCTACTCGTACATTTGCCACCCGGATCTGTAAGTGCGAACAAAATCCCTAATCATCGATCTGCGGAAACACCAAGCAAACGGGGTGGATTGTTGGGGAAAGGTAAATAGAAATGAAAATAAAGCGATGAACTAAAATACTATCAAACTTGATTTGGAATAGAATTTCATGCATTTCCAATGCACTTCGGAAATAAGTGGAAAGGAAAAATTTCCGGGAGAAATTTATTGAATAAATGTGGTTTTTACAGTGAGCCGTGCTCGTGGCAATAGAATTTCGGCGTCGTCCTCGTCGGGTGCGACGACTGATGGAGCTGACGAGACGAACGGCGCGTCAGGTCCCGAAGATGATACTCAAGACAAACTCCACGACGTACTCGTAATTCCGTTTGGTCCAGTTATCGGAGAATCCGTAGGACTCCTCAGTGAACAAAAAGTTCTTTGTATGGGAATACAAGACAACATCGGTGCGGAGGCGGTGACGCACAATCTCGCTGCTGATTTGCCGAACGGTCATGCCAGCCGAGAAGGTGGCAATGTTGATCGTATCGAGACCCACGAGAAAAGAACACGATTTTCACTTTCTCACGACGAGGGTAAGAATCAGAGCGAAGAAAAGCTCGTCAAAAAATGAAACTATTTTCTACAAACCTATTTTCACAATCGTACGAATAGTCCTGTTCGAAGGTTCGATCGGAAATACATCGGACAACCTCGAGGCCGTTTCAGAAGCTGCCTCGAATCACAGCGTTGCGTCGTCGTTGGAGCTCGAAACCGAGGATCAAAATGACAATTTGTCGGACATGGTGTCCGCCAACGTTTCAGGACGAGGTACACCAAATATATCTGGTCGTGATACCCCGTCCTCGCAAATAACCGAAGGTGACGACGGTCGGGCTGCAGGTGAAGCGAGACAATTGGATCTTGCACCACCTACCATAACGGCCAAACAGACACGTTCTGAAATTGATGATAAATTTTGCAAATTCGAGATTAAAAAACTTATCGAAGGTTCGTATTCGTTATGCTGCAAAATAAAGGTGCAGAGGCGGTGTGGTCTCGCTCGACGATGGCAATTTCAACATTGTCTAATAAGACTATTTCCTCAGGTGATGAAACCGTCTCGTTGGTATCCGACACTTGGTCCACTGATGTTCTCGCGTCTGACAGCGAAACGGTCGAGCAACAGGAGCGTTTTTCGTTTCCTCCGCCTCCGCTCGAGCCCGCGCAGCCTGTATTGCCCTCCGAACCTTCGCAGAGTAATCTCGATGTTAGTGAAACAGCTTCCGAGGCATGGAGTATGGACGTACTTGCCAGTGATTCGGAAAGATTGACTGAAGTCGATACCGACGACACAGCAAGCGTTGCGAGGTAATTTGAGATCGAGTATCGATGTCCACTTTTCAAAATTTACAATAAAATCAATTCGAGGGCCCTACAATTTCTGTCTGAGTGGTAACTTTATATCTAATCAATGATTTTTTGCAGATCCGATGACACGGCACGTTCAGAAATTGAAGTTGAAAGTCGTGGTGAGCCCGAAGGTGGAGAAGAGACTCCACCACCAGCTAATTTACGTAAGTAACCGAATTTACAAACCCAACAGTGTTTCTCTCTTCCTCTTATAATATTTACGACAGTTTCGAAAGAGAACACTTTGAATTCAACTTTATTTCAAAAAATTCGTTTCTTGAATACGATGAAAGTTGTCTTTATAAATATCGTCTATAATGTAGTCACAGTTCCTGATGCAAAATGATTGCATTTCCCTCCAATTCAAGCGGGAAAAAATTCGAAATTCAGGCCATTTTTAAAATCAAGAATATTGGAAAAATCTCTATTTAAAGTGTCGGTTGTAACGGCGATTGTAATTACAGCTGTCGGATCGGTCGTTGACGGTGCAGGAACAATATTTCGACCAATACGCGGCGAGCCCATTGGTCGTTCAGCGAATGCAGTATTATCTTCGCCAACGGCATCACTTTCACCTTCAAATGTGACCGGACGGGGTGGAACGAGATCCGATTATCGTCAAAGCACTCGTGATTTTGTTGCCAACAATGCGATGGGGCCGCACAACAACAATACGGAGTATGGGAAACCCGGAGGGGATGAGAAACTGGTACATTTGATAGATAAACTGCATATCGATAATGGCCAGAGCAATAATGGTGAATGCCAGAGCACTATTAATCACATCGGAGCAGTTGCTGTGGCTCCTGCATTGCTGTTAGCCAATCACATTTCGGCCCCTGTCCTACCCACTGACAAGTTGGTCAATGGCGATGCGAAGCCAGAGGTCAGTAAGCCCTTATCCTTGTACGAGTCGGTTTTCTGGATTTTTGACGTCTCGAAGGGAACGGCGATTTTCTTCGGTATTTTAACCTAATGAATCAACAATTTACGTTGTTTTAAACTTCGTCATAATATTACAACAGTTTTAGATAGCTTTTCAACTGGGGTTGAAACCTTATCGCTGCTAGCCGTGCAGTAAAAAAGAAAAGTCGTACTGCTTTTTTCAAATTAGATCAAGGGATTTTTTCACTTCGATATTACCACGTGATCGAATTTTTTGGCTTGTTTTATTGTAAAGACAGAACTCCGATGTAGCGCTCCTCCTTTCCTTCATATTCGCAAACATTCGAGTAAATATACCATAACGCTTCCACATCGCTCTACAAAAATGCTTCATTTCAATACATTGTTTCATCATTATTTTCATCAAAAATGCGTGAGTGGTACAAGATGCAGAGCGAGTCTGGAGAAGATTGCTTGATTTAATATCGCAAAATTAGTGCATCTTGTAAATTTTATTATGAAGTTGCATTATTTGATTGCATTTTATTCAGGAACTCGAGCAAGGTATTGCTAGCAGCAGCGAAATAATCGTGAGATTGAGTACAGCGAGCCTCACATCGAGCAGTAGTTCAGGGTCAGAACCAAGAACGAAAAATGTCACTTCAACTCCAGAATTGCCACTGGGACAACCAATTGTAAATGGTGATTGTGATATTACGGACAGTGGTGCGTCGTCTTTCTCAAAGCCGAGCACGTCTACGGGAGCAATTCCCAAAAGCATAAGTTTCGATATTTCCGCCGCGCGTGGCGACAAAGATTTGCTCGATGATGACCAAAAAAACAAACGTGGCTTTTTCGGCAAATTGAAAATGTCATTGCGCAATCGTCGCGGCAAATCACTTCGTGGCACTGACGACCTTGGTCGATGTTACGAGCGAGATGCTAGTGGCGACTGTTCTGATGTTGCGAGACACCGACTTCGTAGAATTATGTCCGAGGATACAACTTCGACTGCGAGTATGAATAGTGGTTAGTTTTTCTTCATTCAATAACTGTACGATGTTGAGACTATTTTTTAGTTAAATAATTAATGATCATGTAACTTCTTTCGCTCCAAATTGCAGTCGATAGCACAGACGACATTCTCGCTAAATACCGCAGGAAGCCGAGTGCGACGAGCGATACTGCATCTGTGGAAAGCAGCCAGTCGCGGACGAAAGAAGCTGAAGACGAGAGACTTCTCATAGATCCAAACAACGTTGAAATGTCATTCGCTTTTGTCGATGCCAAACGGAAACTTCGAATGGTTCTCAGCACCGCTGACCTCCAACACATTCCCTTGAGCGCTTCGCCGGAGGTACGGTTTTGCATTTTATTTAACATAAAAAATTGTGTAATCTAGCCAAATCGTCTACAAAGCATTTTATTTTTCATTTTTGTAAACGAATCTAGTATCGTTATTTTTTCATCGTTTTGTTTTCAATTCAATTTTTTAGCATGTACCACAAAATCGTGGAAGAATCAGAGTTAAAAAAAAAATAACGCGTATGAAATTTTGCAGCGAAATACATGGTTTCAAAAGGAAAATGAATTGGTGGCGTTTCTGCAACTTCAATTGGCCGAAGCTATTAATTTGCAAGATCGAGCTTTGATAGCTCACCTTCATGAAACTCTTCGATGTGTGAGGCTTTTCAACGACGATGGTTGTCGAAAGCTTTTCAGATCACTGCGAGACGATTATCAAAAGAGATCGCCTTACATCGCATATTTGATACGTTGTCGACAAGGTTTACTATCGACTTTGGCTCATCTCGACAGGTGGGCGACCAGCGAGAAAATAAAATGATCTTTTTAACTTTTGTTGAACCATGGAGTGAAAATTTACTTTGATTCAACAGGCACAGCTAGTTTTTTTAGTTATCATTATTTAAGGGATTTATCACGTTTGCTTTTTACAGATTGGGCGAACGTGTAAAATGCGATCGCGACGCGGTGAACAGTCATTTAGTAGCGGTATGCGTGAGAGTATTTTTGGAAAAGCGTGAATCGCACGTTTTGTCTTTTTGCGACGAATTCAAGAAGCTGACGTTGACGGATGAAAAGCAGGATTTGGTTGATAATTTTTTGAGCAAAATTCATACCGAAATGGAGAGTGATTCCATATGGCAAGGTACTTGAGTCATGGTTATCAAATTGTGTAAGAATTCACCTCAATTCTGTGAAGATTCAACGAGTACTCTCAAAATGTAAACTCGTATTGTACTTTCAGCTCGTCTACGAGTTTTTTTTTCGTAAAGATAAGGATTTCGTGTTATCCCTTTGAGCTTAAATTTTCGTGCGAGTCCTACATTTTGATGAATCTTTTGCTTTTGCTTTCGTTTCAGCTGCAAGCGACAGCCAACTGGAATTGGCAAGGGTGGTAGTGGAGCAAACAGTGATGGCCCGAGTTTATCACAACGCTTTGTATCCGAACGGTGATGGTGACATTTATCGCGATCAATTGCTCAATGATCATATAAAGAGGCTTGCCAAAATCATAACGCCAAATCACAAGGATTTGAGAATCCCCAAGATCTATCATTACGAATGTCCCTGGCCATGGGCTCAAGCCGAATTGGCCGTTATATCGGCTTACAAAACACCCAGAGACAAATTACAGTGTGTTTTTCGATGCGCTACTACCATCATGAATTTATTATCCATGGCTTCGGAGAGAGGAATACCCACAGCAGATGATATGATACCTGTTCTCGTATACGTCATCATTAAGGTCAGTAAATCAGGTTAAAATCATTTTAAAAATGATAACGCACTTCATTGGAAAGTTTCACCTTTGAATCACCAGCGAGTAGTAGTTGAAAACCATCGACACATTTACAGAATAATATTTTCACAAAAATTGGCAACGTTGTTAAGTACTCAAAAGAAACTTTTCAAAAACTTACATAATTGAATTCAAACATATAAAAAAGCATTGAATTTCTTCTGGAGAATGACTTTTCAGGTTCGGAGAAGAAAAAAAAAGTTTATTGTTCTTCTCTTACATTATTATTTTTCTTAAATTATTTTAAGCGCTCCGTTGTTGTTTTCTTTTGATCTATCAGACGAACCCACCATCGCTGCTCTCGACGATCCAATACGTGGATAGTTTTTATGGAAATCGTTTGGAGGGCGAAGAACAATATTGGTGGACCCAATTCTGCTCGGCGATAGAATTCATAAAAACGATGGATTGAAACGATAGGATGGAGTTGCTTACTGGAAACAATGGAGAGAAAAATTTCCCAGATAACATTCGCGCATTCAAGAATATGCGACACAAGAATCGATCTTTGCGTGTATGAAGAATCGTGAAACTTCATCATGAAAATAATTGAGCAGAGAAGGATGCCTTGATTGTAAAAATATGCAAAAGCAGATCGAGGAGTTTCAAGGGCACACCAAAAAAGGACACACAATCACACGTACACACGCATTTCCATAGAACAGTATTTCGAAGGCGTAAAGCGAATAGAATTATTCGTAGCTTTAATTGTGTTGAATGATAGCAGAGAAAAAAACGGAGGAAAAACCTCAGTGAAATCGAGTACACAAGTTACGAGCGAGCTTATGCAACGAAGCATGAAAATTGGGCAGGTCCAATGTCCAATTAAATAAAAAACAAAAAAACGTAAAGTAATGACGTAATCGTCAGGTATTAATTCGTGGGTGCAGAATTCCCGATCTCGAGTCTCGAATCTTGAACGAGCGCTGTCGTCTCAAACCGCGTACGAATATTTTCCCCGCGTATCCAACGTCGTAACATTTGCGGATAAACGCAATTGTAAGAGTCTATGTTGGTAAGTGAAACTTCGGGAATCATCCGAAACGTAAACGAATGTAGGGAAGAACTAGGAAAAGCAACAAAAGTCGATAAATACTCTCCGTACAATACGTGCGCATAATAACATGATCCCAAAATATTTTGCAATATATATTTTTTTAGTCGGAAGAAAACAAAAATGATAATACTGTCTTTGAGATATAATAGTTTAGGGTATCGCACAGTACTTCACAGTAAAAAAAAAAAAAAAAAAATACAAATGGGAAAAATAATTTGCACAATATAGGAGAAGAATTACCAATGCCTGGCACTATTCGGTTTAAGGGCACTGTGTGACATAGTTCGGCTCATTCGGCTGTGCTTTACGGGATAGGAATCTGTACCTATTTAATTTTAAAGTATACACGAATTACGATTTCGATGGGAAAAAGGAGGTAAAGGGTACGGGCGAAGACCCTGGATGGAAGATGGATTCAAGCAAATATTTATAGAAAGATTTATTTTTTGTTCAGATACCCTATGAAGACAGCATATTTTTAGCTTGTACCGACGTTTCTTTTTGTCTGTTTTTTTTTGTACATTTGTTGATTAAGTAGCACTTCGTCAGTAGAAAATAATAAAGTTTACTAGAAAATATGCAGTGATAGAAAGTATTCTTCATGAAAAATTCGACTTGATAAGCGCGACGAAAATAAGGAATATGTAACATCGCTCATTTCGTCGTACGAATACGAGATTGTGATTCGCGAGGTGAAAACGACAATCTGAAATAACTTCAGAAGTATACAACGCGTAATGGAGTTAATGATTTTCAAAAGCAATACAATTTGTTGGAATGCCTCCATTCCACGATGTTCGCCATCCATTATATAAACTCATCGTAAAATCGTTATGCGTCTAATGTTTTTTTGTTACAATCTAATTATAATATGAACTGGAGAATTTATCATCGACGGTTATAAATTGTTTCACATACGTACAACACACAAACACTTGCACGATCATAGAGAATGGAGAACTTTCGTCGAACATGTAGAGTTATGTGAAATAATTAACGTTACCCGTATTTATTGATTTAATAATTCACGTGTACGTAAAAAACATATAGATATGTATATATATATAATTTTTTTTCTGCCTTCTCTCATATCAGATAACACTTTTATTTAATTTTCGAGAGCTGAAATATATTTTCGCGATATACAATTATATTCCTTTAATGAAATTTCGATGATTGTTATCACATTGCTTTTTTAAAGATATTTTTAATTTTTACGGTTTTTGAAAATATATGTATCTTCTGTAAACTTCTGATTCATGGTATTGACTTCATGTTTGGGAAGTCCAAAATCTTTTTAATATGGAACAGATAAATAATGATTTTTTAAGCGTGAATAACGAAATCCGCCAATGGGAATTTAGTATTAGCACATGAAAAAGTAGTTCTAAATACCACTGTTTCTTTTTTTGAGATACGTTGCTCAGCGACTTTAATGTCAAATGTCTCGATTTGATGACCAATCGCATCGTTGACAAAATTCTGTTTTTCTTCAAATGCATAGTATTTTTGCTATAGAATATTTGTAGATTGTCACAGATAATTAGTTGAACAGTGTAAACTCATCATAAATGCTTAATAAACTGGTTTACAGATTTTCCATAAGCAAATGGAGAGTTCAATAGAAATATAGGGAATGAAAAAATAATCAACAAAGGGGCTGATTCGTCAGGTTTTGCACAACTTTACCTTTTGTTTCATGATTTTATTTTTTTTATAATTTAGTCCAATTCCTGAGTTCATGTTATGTATGAGAGCTTACAAAATCCACGTACTTTTTCTCATTTCCCTTTTTTAAAAAATTTTCTTATCAAATTCTGAAAAGTTTATGGCTTTTGCATTACTTAGTTCTCTTGCAAAAAGAAATCGTTTTGAGCAACTATTAAGAGCACGCGGTCGAGCACATAAGTGATAAGTATAGGCACGTGATGATTTGATTTTACAATTGCGCGTTTCCCGCGCGTCCAAACCGATGCGCGTTTTTATGAATCGACCAAAATTTTCTAGACGTTTCGTGGCTTCGTTTCGTCCGGTACGCTCACAGAAGCACCCGCTGAATCACACGGCTAATGCACTCTCAGTTCAGTATTTTGTTAAACACGCAGTGAGTTGTTAGCAGGGTTTTGACGAATTTAAAAAAAAATCGTCCTACGTATCAAGCGTTAAGCCAAACTCTCGCTGAGACATCCTCAAAAAGTTATTGCAAAATGTCGCGCGCTCAAGAGGTGAGTTGTTAAACGTTCATTTTACGATTATAACCTATCTTTCCTTTCCAATATTTCATATAGTAATATTGCCACTTCACATTTTTTCATTATCGCAATTTCTTTGAATGATTGTAATAAAGAAATTTTTTCAACCAGAAATATTGAAATTAGATAACTCGATATATTCGTTCTTTGTTCAAAAAGCAATGTTAGCAATGTAAAACTGTTCTTGGCATCATTCTGATAGACGTAGCTTTGAAGTTTATACTTTTTTAATATTTTCATGCTTTATATGGAAAAACGGAATAAGCAGACGTCCCTCAAAGACTTTCATCTCTGACACAAATATATGACAAACAAGTATACCACGAAATCATCTCATAGCTTATCAGCATTATTACTGAACTTATATTTTTTCACACAGAGTAAAATACTGTGTAAAAATATTTACAAATCAAGCGCATTGTTGAAATTTTACATGTTCACAGCTTAAAATGGATATCGAAGAGTTGAATACTCTGTTGGGACAAGCGCAACGTCAAAGATCCAAAGACTTGCTTGGAATAGAAGTGAGAAAGTTGCAAACGGAGTTGTCAAAATTCTCAGAGTCTCATACACAAGATTCTAAATCGTCAGTTGTCTCATCTGATTCGTCATCTAAATGTTATGAAGTTAAACTTAACAACTATGGTTGGGATCAGTCAGATAAGTTCGTGAAGATTTATGTTGAAGTAAAAAATGTACAATCACTACCGGAAGGCGCTGTAACATGTAAATTCACCGAAAAATCCCTCGACCTATGGGCCATGGGTTTGGAAAATCGTAATTACCACATGCCAATAAACAACCTCTGTGAAGATATAGATGTGAGCAAGAGTTATATCAAAGTAAAGACGGATTCGATCGTTGTTTTTCTGGCCAAGAAGATTCCCAATAAAAATTGGTCATATGTGACTGGTGTGGAGAAAAGAATAAAAGAAGCAAAATCTGCCCCACCAACTGACTTTGAAAAGGGACAAGACCCCGAAGATAGTCTCATGAATTTGATGAAGAAAATGTACCAGGATGGTGATGATAAAATGAAAAAAATAATAGCCAAAGCATGGACGGAAAGCCAAGAAAAAAAATCAAATACTCTTCCTGATTTTAACCCAGTGTAAGTTCATGAGAAAAAAATATATACGATTTTAAGAGTTTTGGTCTTTGAATTGAAATAGGCCTGTACTAAAAAGATACATTTGGGTCATGCGTATGTCAATATTGTTAAAGTGCAACGAAATTCGTCTATTCTGTCCATATTTTTTAGTGGATAGATCTGATTTTTTATTTTGTTCTGTTAGCCATTGCTAAGGCATATAAATTTCAGTGATGTCGTGCATTCTATGAATCTTGAACGAGCCTACATTTCCGTAATGATAAAATTCTGTTAAAATTCAATGAATAATTTTTGAATATTGCTCACAATTCCGATACACATTCCAACTGCGAAATATAGTCTTGACGATAAAAAAAATGTAATATTTTCAATTTATTAACGGATCCAGAAGTTATGAAAAAAATTATCACTGAATACTAGCGATGCAGGCTGTATTTGAGATTTGATTTATTGATTAGAAGCTAGCCAGCTTGAAATATTAAAATCGATGAAATTATTGAGAAAGCTCACGACTTGAAATTTATTCAAATGTGGATCATGGTGGTCAACAGGTGCATACTATTTGAAAAAATATTTTCGTTTTCAATTATAAAGCAAATGTACTCACAAATCCAACTATACTCGGACGGTATGATATGTATTCGTAGAATAAGGTCAATAAAACCGGAGTTCTTGTACATAGCCGCCACGTCTTATTCTTTTCTCCTCGATTTTTTTTTTTTTTTTTTTTTTTTATTAATTTTCCATCGCTTGTTACAATAACTTTCAGCTTGTTTTACACACCCATTGATCTTAAATCCGTTGTGATAATACGTAATTTACAAAACTTTCTTAAGCGATGACATGGTTCTTTTTTTTCTTTTTTAATTACAGTCTCAATGCGAAAGTGAAATGTTGCAATTTCCTTTTATGAATTAATCTTTAATAAGCACTGTGACCAGTGTAAAACTTGCACCATCATTAAGACTGTTTACATTCAATGTTCACGTGTACGTTGTATCATTATTTTTTACGTTTCATCTACACCCGCTGAAATAACGCCAAGTAGCCAGAATCACAGCCTAATACACCCCCATTCGTCAAATACTTGCAAATTATCGGGCGATCGACTTGCAGATTATAATGGGAGATTTTCACAATAAAAATAATGACTGTAAGAGCAAGCGGTAATCGATGATTCTTCATCGAACTTTCATCAGCGACGGCTGCTTTGGAAAACATTGTCATTCAATAAATTATTTACAGGCAATTGGATAATTATTTACTAAACAGGCGTTCATGGTATTTTACGAGTATTGGAGATAATAAGACTGTCGATATCGTCGATCGTGCGCACTCGTCGACTTCTACTTCATTGCCCTTTATAATAACAATTGGAATGTCAGTTTTTAGACATCAGCTCAATCTAATGAAAACACGAAAAAACAAATAAAAATAATTCGACAGCGTGAAAGATGAAAGGAAGAATCGATCGATTAATACTGAGAAGGAAGAAATTGAGAACGAGCCTTGCTTAAGCAAATTTTATGGTTTCCTTCTTTTTCAATCTTGAAAAACTGATATTATATCAGAAACAATACTCGTTAACGCAAAAACGTTAATCACTGTAATTCTAAAACAATACTAAATTGCGCACTAGAAAATCGCTTAAACACTTCCGATCTTTCTTCATCGAAGCTCATTCCAATTGCAAGCAATATAAATGATTTCAAAATTTTATTTCAATCATGTCCCTTTCTGAATTTTTATCCGAGTGTTTCTCCTTTTTTTCAGATAAATTCAGTAGTTCTGTATAAACTTTCGTTCTGTATTCTTTCAATCATTTAATGTCGACAATATTGCGATAAATGATATTCTTGAACGATTATTTTGTCCATAAAGTAGATTTTGAATTAGAGACATGTTCGAAAATATTTTCCTTCATACTCATTAGGTTTATAAAAATCGATGAATGTGATATTTTTGAGAAAAAAATAAAAATAGTACGTTCCAAAAATTGACTAAATTATCGTCAAAACATAATTTTTTGTTCGCGTGACTGGGCGATGTGGAAAAAAAGTTCATGTCCTTCATCCAGAACGCCCTTAATCTCTTTCGTTGAATTTCGTCGGCAGAAGACTTTTCACGACGCATATTAGTACCTTAAAATATATAACTAATATCTAGGTCAAATTGTAACTGGCACAAACAGATTAATCTGCTGACTGGAGAGGGCATTTTTTGGTAAACGTTTCTAGCCAGAGTATTAATCAAAGTATTTTAGGACGTGGAAGATTTTCTTCCATGTGAACATGTGTCAGACGATAAAAGGGTAAAACTCATAAGAGGAGTTTTGTGATGGTCACAGTGAAAAAATGTATTTACATTATTTTTCCTCCACCGTTTTTTGATATCGGGAATCATCGAGGATGATTGTTATTTTATCTTGTATTAGAAATTTGATCCGCAATAATATTATCGAGTGCTGCATCTGTCCCTGATACACTGGCCCACGTTTGAGATCGTCACTTAAAACGGTAATTACAATTTAGCAACTAACTAATACGTAAAGGGTTATAACAATGAGAATTGATTGGTCGAAACAGTGTCTAAATAAAATAAGAGTAACCTAAAATGTTTACTGGTATGTAGTTAATTTTGGTACAAAGATAGTACGATTGTACGATAAAAAAAAGACGCCAAAAAATGCTTATCGAAAGTTTGAATGAACGATGCTTTGCTAGTTGTCTAAAAAGCATGCAACAGTTGTACAAAGTGTTTTTTTAAAATGGTGTACGTTTGAGTGAGACTTCAGACTTAGCACAATGAGTCGAAATTGAAAACTGTCGCTTAATGGATAAAATTTCAAAGTAACTATGACCTAAAGTACGAAATGGTCAAACATGCACGAGCAAAGAAACAACATTCTTTGAATAAATATTTTGTTCGTTCAGTAAGAGTCGTTTCGTTGATCCAGCTCCCGTTTTCTCAGGAACCAAAAATCAATTCGCGCAAATATTTTGTCCTTTAAATAGACAATCGGTTCGTTCGGTTTGAGGAAAAAGTAAGGTTGAACTGCAGATTCGAAAAATCCCTGTGACTAGAATTAATATGTGAAAAATTTCGTCGTAAAAGTGAGATTCGTATGTTTACGAAATTATTATTATTGTACGTGGTGCTTGGAGGAAGCGAGCGACGATTGTACCTCTCGGCTTGTCGTTTGGAATACGTCGATCATCGCGTTTCTCGTTTTATCCATGAGTTCTGCAATGTCATCCGTGCTCAGGCCCTTCGTCGAGATTGGTGGGAGAGTTGTGATCACAACGCGGCCTGGAATTATGCAAATGAGGAGAAAAAAAATATTAAAATGAAATCATGGAAAATCGTTTTCATTATCTATCTGCATTCGTCAAACATTCTAATTTACCGGCATCGAATCTCTTCTCTTTTTTCGACAAGAAGTAATAAGATGAGAAGACAACTGGTAATATCGGAAGCTGGGAATTGATGGCAACGTGAAAGGCACCTTTTTTGAATGGATGAATTTGACCGGTGTTGTGCCTTGTCCCCTCCGGAAAGATCCAGAGCTTAATCTAAAATAAAATGGTAAAGGAAATGTGGATTTGAAACACTGGTGTTAATAAATACTTTTTATGCTCTGTACTGTCTGGGTTTACTAAAGACACGATGAAACAATTTTTCTTTTCTTCAGTTGGTTCACCTATTGGCATACCTTGCTCCTATGAAAAATGTAGTTTATATCTTCAGAATGAACATTTCTCCTTGGACATACTACTCATATCCAAGGAAATTAATAAATTTATTCTTAATTTTTCTATCTTCAAACACTCAAAAACCCTTGAATATACTTGGGCATTGCAAGCTCATATAAAGTGATAAAAAAAAATTAGTTTTTGATTATAAACTAAGATTTGCAACTATTAGGCTAAGTTAATTTGATTACTACATATGCCATTTTCTTTGGTTTAGCAATGATCCATTGATTTGTGTTACAAAATTGTACTCAACTTCTTGAACATGATACTTTACGGCAAAGGAAATGTTAATTTATGATCAGGCACATAACAGACATTGTGTTATTTTATCTATTCCTGAAGTATACACTCATTTAGCCCATAGAAGTTTTGTTAGAGCCAGAGTATACTTCAGGGCCTAATATTCTAGAATTAAATGTTGTTTCTTAAACAAAAATTGTAAAGTAATTCCAAATACGAAGCTGGTTGAAATATTTGATATCTACTAAGTAAAAAATATAGTAAAGGTGTTGAAAAAATGTAAACCAAGTCTAAATATGGGAAACTTGAATGTAAAAATGTATGGAAATTGTCATAATCGGTTGTTGCTAAAATTTACCTTCTTCTCTTTGATACTATCGGTAGCCAAATTAATGACTGTCCGAGCTTTTTCAGAATTCATTCTATCAATGAAAATGAGGCCGCACAGCCAAGCAGCAAGACCGAAAGGCCAAGCGTAGAAAATTTCTTTCTTGGCGACTACAGTACATTTGTCCATGACAGGCCAAATATCGAACATTCCTAAAATATCCAGAGAACTTTGATGATTGGCGACGACGATGCAAGCTTGTTCCTTCTCCAAATGTTCTCTTCCTCTCAACTCCCATCGTAAGCCAAGAAGCGTACTCACGTGATGACAGATGGAGGACGCAAGCCTGAAACCCTTATTTTATGAAAAAAATACAGCTACAAAATTTTTACTTTGCTCTACAGCATTTGTAGCGCCAGAGTCAAAATACATTGCAATATAAATGTTCTGCCGAAAGATACGTGTAAAGCAAAGGAAAAAAAAAAGTTCTTCATACCTTGGGGTAAAGAGATGGACGAAAAAGAAATACGCCTATGGAGGATAAGAACAAACACAAAAATACAAAGTAGAAAATACGCAAAAAAAATTGAACAGATTTCAAACACTAATAATCACTATTCACGTGCTGTAGAGCTCATATCTAGAAGAAATTCTTACAGCTTTCATGCAACTTTGCGAACAACATTCCAAGAGGTATTCATCGAAGCGAGATTTCGAATCAGCAAATTGTTTTTTTTCTAACTTTCTTATCTTACTAACAGGAGATTTTTGACGTTCCCCGGCCGGAACATCATTATAGGAATCACGAGGATCGCGTTCGCCATAACAATGCCATAGTACATTAAAAACTTGAAGTAATATCTGAACGTACGACTCGTCTCGTACAAAAACGGTAGAACGAGAATAAAGCCAACGAGTATCACTTCGAAGCACGACGGTGCCATTTTTTCGTTTCTTGGTTTTTTTAGTTTTCTTATTCGTTACACTGTCTTGTCAAAAACTTCTTTTGTTGCCAAGGGTTGCGCTCACAGTTCGTCAATTTTGCGCAGTATTAGAGAGACACTTACGCAGAGCGAAAAAAACGAAAAAATACTGCGTATAATTTAACGCAATGCCAATCACCCTCGATACAGACTCGTAACCCGGTGGCCGCGAAAGAAATTCAACGAAACTTGTGCGTTTTCCCCCCGCTCGAGGCTTTATGACGGCTTAAAACCCATCGCCTTCAGTGCCTTCAGTTTTGTATTCCTATACACCAAATTGGGGTTGACGCTTTGTCAGCGCCTCCAATATCTAGAGACCCTAGAGACTCAACTAACGTTATATGTACGTAATGTAATAATCATCATCGCGATGGTGCAAGCTTTATGTTCGTAGTGCGTTGCGTATGCGTATGTTCCATTGATAAGCGCCGGAGCCGCTGCAGGAAAAAAGGTTGCTATCATCCCGGTACCTTTTTTTCATCCAAATCAACAGCGACTGCGACTGTTTTGACCTCGAAAATTGCACACCCCCAAAGTTAGAGTTTTACCTTTCGATATATTGATTATTGGCGTCGTTTCTTTTCAAATTGTTTCAATCATCGTTACGCTCAAGGTAAAGGTAGTTCGGCGCGCTGCCATTTTTTAAAAAACCACCAGCGGATTTGTGACCAGCTTTCTGGTCGTTTTCGTACAAAAGTTGACCAGTCATTTGTGGTTGGACCAAGCTGGACATATTGGGCATTCACATCGATCGTTCCGACCAAGAAATCGTTGTGGAAACTCGAGAATTTCGACTCTGACCACGAATAACTGGTCTACTTTTATACAAAAGCGACTTGCTCAATTTCGACCACAAAAAACTGGTCACAAAATCCACCTTTGTTAGAAACTTTTGTGTTTCATATATTATATGATACAAGATTGTTTGTTAGGGGAATTCGGAATGTTTCGGTAATTCTTCACAAAACTATAATATCGTTGCGATTTTTCTAACTCGCTCGCGAATCATTTTTTTCCTATACGGTTTTTATGCGCTCTCACATCATTTTCAAACTGCTTCGAGGATAAGTGCGACGCTATTGTATCGACCGCTGCATCTCCTAGGGGAGATTACGGTATCTTTGGCGCCTGCTTTTGATGGTTAGAAAAATGTTTGGTTATGAAAAATGGGTCAAAAAAATATGAAAAAGAAGAATAACTTTTTTCATTTTGAGCCTTAGTTTCGGATTTACAGCGCTTCGAAGAAGAAAAAAATGTACTTTTTTGATTTTCCCACGTACATTTAATTTGTCCTGCGTTTAACCTTGTTTTGTCGTAGTTCGTCGTTCGCTTTCTTGACATCGCACACACATCGAAGGTGCTCCAAACAACCCACCCAACGATTCGACACGCACACACACATGCACACATTGAAAGTGCTCCAAACCCACTCAACGATATCGCACACACATCGAAGGTGCTCCAGCTCCATCCAACGATTCCGTATACACATGAAAAGGGCTCCACACTCGCGTGTGGAGCACTTTTTGTGGACCAAACCCACGTACATGATTGAGCAAATTACCGATTTTCAAAATTCAATATCTCAAAAAATATTGCGTTGCGCCAAAATTCCTTTTACAGGGTCTCTTATATCGTCAAAAAGAAGGTCTCTGCAAAATTTGAAGCCAATCGAAGGTAACAGTTTTTCGGAAGTCTATCCTAATTTTTTAAGGAATTTTTTCAAAGAGAAAAATAAAAGATACAACAAAAAATGATGTTCAAATATATTTGCAGCCAAATTTTAACACCCTTCTCCTCCTCTTCCATCCTTTAAAACCGCATTTTCGATTTTTATTTTACCCTGCGAAAAAGTCCCATTCTCAATCGAATATGGACACTGTATGGTCAAAATTGGGAACCAAAAACATAATAATGCTTCGAAACGTTCCGATATCCGGGAGGTGGTTTGCTGGGAGCGGGTAAAGCCTTCCAATTTCCCCATCTTGCAACCCAAAGAGCTTGCCTCGAACTCGACCTTCAGGAACGGATACTTTCGTCCGAATTGTTTTTTCGCTACGCGATCGGGCATAGCTTCGCTAAAGCGTACTGCGAAAAAAGCAATCTTCTCGATATCGAGGAATAGTATATGCTCCATTATTTCTTTGTTTGATACAATTTTGGTAGGAATAAGGAGGAGGATGAAGGAAAGGTTGGGAGCTTTATTGTCGTACGGGCGGTGCTCCGCTGACGCGAGAGCGCTCCGTCCGTAGCCCTCTGACAGACTTCTATCAAACCAGAAATCGTGCCAGGGAGTAAGGCTTCGACTTCCAACCCCCTGTTTGACCCCGTTAAACGTCGAATTTCGATTTTTGTCACTCTTGAAAAAAATCTCATTTTGGGCGAAATATCAAAATAAGCTAGGGTCAAATAAAGGCGCCAAAGATATCGTAATCGTGCCGTACTCGCAGTAAAATAAATCCGATTTAAGGCGATCGAAGGCAAGTAAAATTTGGAGGTTATTTGAGGGATAATTTGCAGGGAGAAATTTTTTTTTTTCTAATAGAATTTGCTAGGAATGTTCCGATCGTTCGGATCGAAAGAACCCGAACTTGGAATACGGAGCTGTTTCCTGTGTCATTGCCACGTCATTGCAAAATGTGCTGCAAACTGCAGACGACGATCGATGAAAAAATGACAAGGAAAAGAACAATTTTCACTAGGTAATTTGTTACAATTGTGCTCCGCAGACGTTGCTCAACTTTTGTTCCTACATCTGGCTACGAAATCAAGCATTTAACCCTTAGCATATAGTTCTCGATGATGTTTAGGAGCGTATATACCGATCGTACAAAAGCCTGAATAGAAATTTCAGTAAACATATGCTGTTAGAGAGAAAGTGCAGAATTTGTTGCCTCAGAAGTTCGACTTTCTTCTTCTTCTTGTCAAATGGGTTGTTTTCGCAAATAACTGTACTCGCGCCTATCAATTTACTGATGAATAAAAAACGTAGCTCCAGGAAGTATGGTGGGACTGTGCGCGCATGCACATTGTAATACCGAAGGGGGAAAAACAACAGTTCATTCGCGACCATGGCAAGTAGAGCTTCAGCAAAAGTAAGCCTTTGGAATTCCGACACCGTATACGAGCTCGGACTCTGTAGAGCGTTGGAACATACTCTTGGCATTTGGCCGACCAGTTGTCAAGATATTTTCTCAAAAGTACGGCTTTCCATCGTGGCATTTTTGGAAGTACGGAATCGCACGGGGAGCACTTTTATTTGCTCCATTTGATTGAATATTTTTTTAAATCGAAGCGCATTTTGAAATATTCTGTGCCTGCGTTCCGCGATACTTTGAAAGTTTGTAAGTAATTTTTGTATTTAATTAGATATCGATGGCGATGAATCTGCTTCGTGAGATTTTGACGGGCTGCGTGATCGTCGACGAAATGCTAAATTTTTTGGCTCTTGCCGCATATGCGATAATGGCGTTGCTCAAGGTTGGGGTACTGCGAATTAATCGAACGAAAATGGAGCTGCTAATTAAATCAGCAGTCGACGACTGGTCGACGATCGAAGATTCGAGCACGAGAGAAACGATGAGAAAATATGCTCGAACTGGAAGATTCGTTTTCATATTTCAATCGGTATCAGGTTTCTTGTCATGCGTCCTCATAGTGTGGCCGTCGTTTGGACCTTTCGTAGCAACGCTCAAGAGCCCTGAAAATCGTTTCGAACGTTCCAGCGCCGCAAGCTTTCACAATTACTCTAATTTTTCGTCGCCTCTGCTGCACGAAGAAAAAGATATAGTTTTGCCGTGGAGCCTCCCAATGGGGACTAGCTGCTTCACTTACGATATTCCCTTAATATTTTACGCCCTTTTTTACACCCTTCAAACGATTCAACTTTTTTCTACGTGTGCCGGTAACGTTGGCACGGACATCTACTTTTTTTCTATCAGCATGCACGTTTGTGGACAGTTCGAGTTACTCAAAATGAGATTTGAAAATTTCGGCGAAATTCCTGACTTCTGTGTCTGCCATGAGCAGGTACGCGCACTCGTGAGGAGACACAATCATCTCATGGAGCTTTCCAACAACTTTGAAGACAGTTTCAACCTCCTCATACTCGCTCAGCTCTTGACCAATGCGCTCATTATGAGCCTCTTGGGTACGCAGCTCTATTTCCATCAATGACTCTCCAAAACGCTCCTTGCTTTATTGACAATTCGTACAAAGTAAGAGGTGAATTTTGTTTCAGGAATTCAACTTATAATGAGCATAGAGACAGGGGACGGTACAACTGCGATTTTAGCTTTAATATCTTTCTACATTCTCAGCCTGCAATTGTTTTTGTACAGTTACGCCGGGGATTATTTGATGAGCCAAATTGAAAAAATTCGTTTCGCTGCTTACTGCGGTCCTTGGTACGATTTATCCCCGACGATCGTCAAAGATCTGATGTTCGTTATGTGCAGAAGTAATCGCACTTTCAATCTGACAGCGGGCAAAGTCGTTTGCATGAATATGGACAATTTTAAAAATATTTTCAAAACCATGGCCTCGTACTTTTCTGTCCTGAAAATTATGTTTGACGTCTAACGACGTTAACTTTTCGTTATTCAACGACGCGTTTCTCTGCATCATAATTGGATTGGAGATGGGAGAAGCGTCGCTGCTCGAATGTTGTTTTTTTTGTGAATTGTGACGACGAAACGAACTTTTTAAAATGCATTGTTTGGGGTAAGTAGCGTAAGAAAATAATAGTTTGTCGGTGTGAAAAATAAAGTACTGAAATTCGGTGATTTTCAATGGTGATTTTCCAAACAAATTTTTTTTTTAACTGCCGATACAATCGATCATGCAAAAAAAACGTAGAAACTCGTTTCTCCGGTTATCCAAAAACTTTTTCCCCTCCAAAAATCGATTCGGAATAAATTCTCCTGTGCTCCGGTGCATTGGGACAATTTTCAAGAAAATTGCTCTATTTCCTTGCGACACAAAATATCAAACAACTTTATCGACAAACGTGAGGCCTCTTTCGTAAAGGGCTCAAAAGGGACGACCTTTTTCTGAAGCTTCGGAATAAGAAAATTGTAGAGTTCACGTGAACGCTTTTCCATTGTTTAATGCTGGCTCTCCGACTAATGGATCGGAGAAAGTTTCGAGTGGTGGCTTCATTTTTACGACCTTATCAAACCCCGAGTCCGGTGTCTCGACCCAAAACTTTTGCAACATTTATTTTAATTTAACCTTGCTCCTCTCTGCGTTGAATTTTTTCATTGTAATTCTTACATTTCAAATAAAAAGCAAGGTTCTAAATGAATCTGGATTTCTGATTATTATTATAAATCGTTATTGCAGATCTTTAACTTCGAAATTCAATCGAATAAAAAAGCCAAAATGAAAAGAAAAATTTTCTATTCATAGTCGTTTACAGCCGTTTACATTGCGCGATGTCTCCTCTCGAATGCCAGGACATCAGGTCCGTTGGCATCGAGTTGTATTCACGAACTGAATACTCGAGCACCAACTCAATAAAAAATTGAGAAAGCAAAACTTGTCAGGAACATGCGAATGGTTTTTTTTTCACAATAACTTTGTTAATTTTATGCAACGAAAGAGTTTTGGGGAACAACGAAAAAATTGGTATCGTAGAATATTGTAATTCGTCAGGATGGTTGGAATTATGTTAAAAATATTGCTCATCAAGAAACTTACCTGGCGAATGTCAGTTCGTATCGTTTGACAACTTCAACAGTTCGATATTCGGGAGAAAAAATACGTGGCAAAGCTTCTTCTTTGCTTCGGTTGATACTTAATTTTCATCACACTAAAACTTTAAACGGCGTTCAATGGTGAAAGTTTGTTAAATATCTATGGAATGATGGAGATTATAATTGAACTTTTAGAAAAATAATAACAGAAGAATCGAAGAATTTCTTTGTATTTCTAATGGTAGGTTACGTTTCGAGGCTCCACAGATGTTTGCTTTTCTAGCTACGGAATTGAGCACCGAACTCATAGTCGTACCGAAGGTTATTTCAGAGTGAATACCGATCGTGCGGAACTTCGAATAGGAAATTTAATATGCAGCCTGCTGGAGAGAAAGAAAAATGTTTTCTTCCCTCGGAGCCTCAACTTCCCTTTTGTCAAATGCATTATTTCGCAATTTGCTGCACCTGTCCATCAATTTGTCCATGAATAAAAAACGTAAGTTCAGAAAGTACGATGGGGACTGTACGCGCATGCACATTGTAATACTAAAGGGTGAAAAACAACAGTTCATTCGTGACCATGGCAAGTAAAGGATCAGCAAAGGCAAGCCTTTGGAATGCCGACACCGTGTACGAACTTGGACTCTGTAGAATGTTGGAACAAACTCTCGGCATTTGGCCGATCGGTTATCAAGACACGTTTTCAAAATTACGACTCTTCGTCGTGGCAGTTTTGGAAGTACGAAATCTCAGCGCAGAAGCACTTCCATTTCTTTGATTTTATTTAGTATTTATTTCGTGTTATTTGACAGTTTCCAATCGAAAGTTTCGAAACAATGGGTTATCAAGTTCCTATTATTTACACGGATTTTAAATAGCTTTTCTCAATTCTGATTGATTTTTCGTTTAACGTAGATATCGATGATCATAAATCTAATCCGTGAGATAATCGCGGACTGCGTGATCGTGGACGAAATGGTAAATTTTGTGGCTCTGGTGGCATGTTCGATAGTTGCCTTGCTCAAAATCATGATACTGCAAATAAATAGAAGAAAAATGGAACTCGTGATAAAATCAGCGGTTGACGACTGGTCGATGATCGAAGAATCGAGCTCCAGAGAAATAATGAAACAACATGCTCGAACTGGAAGATTCGTATTTATATATCAAATGGCATCAGCAGTTCTGACAATCGTTCTAATGGCATGGGCGGCTTTGCCATTTCTCGCAGAATTGCCGGAAAGTCTCGGAGATCATTTTGAGAACTCGAGTGCCACCTCTTTTCACAATAATTCTGATCTTTTATCGCATCTCCATGAAGCTAAGGAAATTAATTTACCGCGGAGTCTCCCAATGGGGACTGGCTGTTTCGTTAACGATATCTCTTCGATATCTTACGCTCTCATTTTTATCTATCAAGTCATTCAACTCATTATAACGAGTGCTGGTAACATTGGCACCGACGTCTACTTTTTTTCGATTTGTATGCACGTTTGTGGACAGCTCGAGTTACTCAAAATAAAGTTTGAAAATTTCGGCCACGACTCTGACTCTCGTACCTGTCACGAACAAGTCCGTGCATTCGTAAAGAGACACAACCATCTGATAGAACTTTCCAATATTTTTGAAGACAGTTTCAATATTCTCATACTCGCTCAACTCTCAGCCAATGCTTTTATTATGAGCCTCTTGGGTATACAGCTCTATCTTTATTTATAATTTACTTTTCTTTTCACAAGCATCACCTCCAATTTCTTATCTAACATAGCGAATAACACGTCTAAAAGCCAAAAAAAAAAAAAATTATTTTACTTTCCTTGAATGAGATTCTATGGTTTTTATTTGTAAAATTGTTGTACTCATTGCGTATTCAACCAAAAACCAATGGTCATTTAAGTATTAGTTCGCATTTATTTTCGTCCGAGAAAAAAATGTCGGTTCGTTGATAATTCGTCAGAAGTAACGAAGCAATTTTGTTTCAGGTGTTCAACTAATAATAACCCTCAAGACAGGAAACGGTGCGAGTGCGATCTTAGCTTTAATGTCGATCTACGTTCTCAGTCTACAATTATTTTTGTACAGTTATGCCGGAGATTATTTAACGAGCCAAATTGAGAAAATTCGTTACGCAGCTTATTGCAGCCGTTGGTACGATTTATCGCCGGCATTGGTCAAAGATTTGACATTTATTATGTGCAGAAGCAATCGCACGTTCAATCTTACAGCGGGGAAAGTCGTTAGCATGAATTTGGACAATTTTAAAAATATTTTCAAAGCAATGGGCTCGTACTTTTCTGTTCTGAAACTAATCTTTGACGAATAATAATCTTGCTCTTTTCCATTTGCAACGATTTTTCTTCACATGTACGAAGAAACTCGAAAAAGTCTCGAGACATTGGCGCAGGTCCATTGACAGTCGTGTCTGTCGTCTGCTTGCACGGGACTCACTCGAGTTACATTATCTATGAATAAAGTAAATTTTGGTGGTCACACCGTTTGGGTTCAATGCGAAGCTTAAAATTTGAGTGTAGATCAAAAGATTACTTTTTTTCGGGTTTTTTCTTCAAGAATCTACAAAGTTTGTTAGAAAATACATAACAAACTACAGGAAATTGGTGCTGGTTGTTATATCGTTTTAGGACCCAAAAGTTCCAAAGTTCTCCCAGCGCAAACTTAGAGAGGAGGAGCGCGAATTTAATTAAAGGTTTATTTCGTTGCAATAATCGGAATAATTGAGCAGAGAAATAAGTGAATGAGCTTTTATGGATATACGGAGATAATTAAATTTGAAAAAATACCGTGCAGTAACGTTAGTGCGGTGACGAGCTGCAATCCATGATATTATGATGGGGAAAAAATTGAATTTTCCTATAAATTAAGTAATATTCATTGTTCAAAGTGGGAACTTTTACTGGAGTATGTCTACAAAAGTATGTCTAAAAGAAATGTCCGATTAAAGGTACCGTAATTTTGAAGATTATTTCAAGATGTATTTCGAATTATTACATATGAGCGTCAAGGTGAATTTTACTGCGCTGCACTGTTAAAATTTCCGTACGAATGTTTATGCCAGGATGCGGCGAGTGATTGATACGTACATTGGGGCAAAGACATTTTACCGTGATGCACCATAAAATTCACTAAACGTTTTGTAAATTTTAGTACATACGTACCGTAAATTTCACTATCTGCAATATTTACTATTATAAAACTTGAAATTCCACAAAATATTGAAAATTTTACAGTGCGTTACTGGAATAAATATTTTTCGTTGACTTGTCCCCACAGTCAAATATATCCGGTTAATTTTACAGTAAATTTCACGCTAAATATTACCGTTTCATTCTCTCCGGGTATAATATGATAAGGAGTTGCAATGCATTCGAACAATAGTCGACCGGAGGGGTTGAACCATGTTAGGAACGTTGGAATGCGTTCTCCCGGTCATTTACTGAATCATCAAAATTGTTAAAATTGTATTAAAAATATGGCTCAGTATGAGACTTACCTGCCGAGCAAACGTCAGTTTACGATTGTCGACACAGTTTTTGCTAAAATGCCAGAGGTTCCGTTGACTGCACTATAACGTCGAACGATGATAAATGGTTGCTTGATCTTTGTTAAATATCAATGAAACAATGTGCAAAAGGATTCAAAAAGACTAGAAACACTGCAAAAAAGAGAATAATTTGGTTGCATTTCGAAGAGTACGTTACGTTTGAACGTTCCACAGTCGTTTGGCAACACTTTTCTTATTTCTACCCTCGGAATTGAGCAACGAACTCATAGTCATACCTAAGGTTATTTGAGAGTGAATACCGATTGTGCGGAACTTCGAATAGGAAATTTAATATGCAGCCTGCTGGAGAGAAAGAAAAATGTTTTCTTCCCTCGGAGCCTCAACTTCCCTTTTGTCAAATGCATTATTTCGCAATTTGCTGCACCTGTCCATCAATTTGTCCATGAATAAAAAACGTAAGTTCAGAAAGTACGATGGGGACTGTACGCGCATGCACATTGTAATACTAAAGGGTGAAAAACAACAGTTCATTCGTGACCATGGCAAGTAAAGGATCAGCAAAGGCAAGCCTTTGGAATGCCGACACCGTGTACGAGCTTGGACTCTGTAGAATGTTGGAACAAACTCTCGGCATTTGGCCGATCGGTTATCAAGACACGTTTTCAAAAGTACGACTCTTCGTCGTGGCAGTTTTGGAAGTACGAAATCTCAGCGCAGAAGCACTTCCATTTCTTTGATTTTATTTAGTATTTATTTCGTGTTATTTGACAGTTTTCAATCGAAAGTTTCGAAACAATGGGTTATCAAGTTTCTATTATTTACACGGATTTTAAATAGCTTTTCTCAATTCTGATTGATTTTTCGTTTAACGTAGATATCGATGATCATAAATCTAATCCGTGAGATAATCGCGGACTGCGTGATCAAGGACGAAATGGTAAATGTTGTGGCTCTGGTGGCATGTTTGATAGTTGGGTTGCTCAAGATCATGATATTGCAAATAAATAGAAGCAAAATGGAGCTGGTGATAAAATCAGCGGTTGACGACTGGTCGATGATCGAAGAATCGAGCTCCAGAGAAATAATGAGACAACATGCTCGAACTGGAAGATTCGTATTTATATATCAAATGGCATCAGCAGTTCTGACAATCGTTCCAATGGCATGGGCGACTTTGCCATTTCTCGCAGAATTGCCGAAAAGTCTCAAAGACCGTTCTGAAAATTTGAATGCTAGAAGCTATCAGAATCATTCTGACTTTTCATTAGATCATTACGAACCTAAAGACAAGAATTTACCACAAATTTTTCCAATGGGAACTGGATGTTTCATTCACGATGTCTCTCCAATATTTTATGCCTTCATTTATATCACCCAAATAATTCAATTCATGGCTTCGTGTGCTGGTAACGTTGGCACTGACGTCTACTTTTTTTCGACCTGTATGCACGTCTGTGGACAGTTCGAATTACTCAACATGAAGTTTGAAAATTTCGGTCAGGATTCTGACTTTCGAACCTCTCACGAACAAATCCGCGTATTCGTGAAAAGACACAATCATTTGATGAAACTTTCCAACAACGTTGAAGACAGTTTTAATGTTCTCACACTCGCTCAACTCTCAGCCAATGCTTTCATTATGAGCCTCTTGGGTATACAGCTTTATTTTTATTGATGATTTTCTTTTAATTTTTTTTTTATTTTTTTTTGTAATATTGGTTGACTCATTGAGTAATCAATCAAAAACCAATGATTCTTTAAATTTTGGTTTTCATTAATTTCCGTGCCCTTTCTCTTTCAAAAAAATTCAGTTCATTGGTAATTCGTCGCAAGTAATGAAGGAATTTCGTTCCAGGTGTTCAGCTAATAATAGGCATCAAGACAGGAAACGGTGCAAGTGCGATCTTAGCGTTATCATCGATCTACGTTCTCAGTCTACAATTATTTTTGTACAGCTATACCGGAGATTATTTAACGAGCCAAATTGAAAAAATTTGTTACGCAATTTATTGCAGTCATTGGTACAATTTATCGCCGCCATTCGTCAAAGATTTGATGTTTATTATGTGCAGAAGCAATCGCTCGTTCAATCTCACCGCAGGAAAAGTTGTTAGCATGAATTTGGACAATTTTAAAAATATTTTCAAAGCAATGGGCTCGTATTTTTCTGTCCTGAAACTAATGTTTGACGAATAATAATCTTGCTTTTTTTTATTTTCAACGATTTTTCTTCAGATTTATCAAGATACTTCAGGATGCTGGCAGGTACACTGACAGTCGTGTCTGTCGTCTGCTTGTCCGAGACTTACTCGAGTTACATTATTTCTGAATAAAGTATATATTTTGAAATTCTGTGACGTCATAAAACCGGCATATTCGCGTATATATAAGCGTAGCGGCAGGGCTCGCGCTGGCTTTTCTTTTGCCCTGCAGTTTTTTCTTTTAATACTTGGCATCGAGCCGCTACCGCGTCTCTTGATAAGGCTGAGATCCTCATCGCAAAGCCTGAGATTTAAGTATAAATACAAAACACCTGTATGGGGATTTGTTCTTCAAAAATTGATGAAGTTCGTTTCGGTTGTATGCATTGCAATTTGCAAAAACTGTTTTTGGAGACTTGTCGGATAATTTACTGTCAGTAAATACATAACAAATTACAAGAAATTGGTGTCGATCGTTATCGTTTTATGACCCGCCGACTTAGAGAGAAACATCTTATTGTTGCAATCATCAAAATAATTGAGTGAATAAGTTTTTATGAATACAGTATGGTAACAAGTTGCAATGAAAAATTGTTGAAATTGTGCTAGAAATATTGCTCAGTAAAACTCACCCGCCAGGCGAACGTCGGTCTACGATTGTCGACACAATTTTTGCTAAAATGTCGGAGGTTCCATTGACGTGAGCCTGAAAAAGCAGTTACGCGTTCTCGAGATTTTTAAACTTGGTTATTCAATGTAAAAAAGCTCCTTTTTTCGTTTAATTTCATTTAATTCCAAATGTTCATTGCACTAAAACGTCAAACGACGAGAATAATGGTTGTTCGTTCTTTGTTCAATGTCTAGAAAATAATGCACAAAAGGATTCAAAGACTAAAAACACTGCAAAAAAGAGAGCGACTTGGTTATATTTCGAATAGTACGTTACGTTAGAGCGCTCCGCAAGCGTTTGGCAATATTTTTCTTATTTCTACCTACGGAATTGAGCACCGAACTTATAGTCGTACCGAAGGTTATTTGAGAGCGAATACCGATCATGTGAAAGCTAGAATAGGAAATTTAATATGCATCCTGCCGGAGAGAAAGAAAAATGTTTGCTTCCCTCTGAGGCTCAATTTCCTTTTCGACAAATGCATTTTTTCGCAGACTGATGCACCTGTCCATCAATTTATCCATGAATAAAAAACGTAAGTTTACAAAGTATGATGGGGACTGGGCGCGCATGCACATTGTAATACTAAAGGGTGAAAAGCAGCAGTTCATTCGCGACCATGGCAAGTAAAGCATCAGCAAAGGCAACCTTTTGGAATGCTGATACCGTGTACGAGCTTGGACTCTGTAGAATGTTAGCACAAACTCTCGGCATTTGGCCGGTCAGTTGTCAAGATATTTTTTCAAAAATACGGCTTTGCATCGCGGCAGCTTTGGAAGTATGAAATGGCTTTGGCATCAATTCCAATTCGTTGAGATTTTTTCATTTTATTAAATATTTACTCGAATGAGTAATTTTACTGTAAACATATAAACAAATGTGTTTACCCGTACAAAGTATCTGAATCATTTCGATCTTTTTTATCGAGGGATTTCAAAATGATCGCTAATTACGCTCCCATTGTCTTCGTATTTTTAAAGTTCCTTCGTCTATCGTGATTGGTTTTTGTCTAACTCAGATATCGTTGGCAATAAATCTGATCTGCGAGATCGTCGCGGACTGCGTGATAGTCGACGAAATTTTCGAATCCCTGGTCGTGGTGGCATGTTCGATAATTGCGTTGCTCAAAACTACGGTATTGCGAATGAATAGAAGAAAAATGGAACTAGTAATAAAATCAGCAGTTGATGATTGGTCGATGATCGAAGATTCAAACACAAGAGAAATCATGAGAAAATATGCTAAAACCGGAAGATCCGTATTCATATTTCAAATGGTATCATCATTGATAACGATCATTCAAATGGCGTCGGTGGCATTGCCCTTCCTCGCAGCATTGCCAGAAAGTCGCGGCGATCATTTTGAAAATTCGAGCGCTACAAATTTCCTCAATTTATCGAATGTTTCGTCACCCATTCGCGAAGCAAAGGACGACCTTTCGCTACGAAGTTTTCCCGTGGGGAGTGGATGTTTCGTCAATAATGTCTCTTCGATATCTTATGCTTTCGTTTACATTTTCCAAGTAATTCAACTGACGTCTACATGTGCCGGTAATGTTGGCATAGACGTTTATTTTTTTTCGATCAGCATGCACGTTTGTGGACAGTTCGAGTTACTCCGAATGAAATTTGAAAATTTCGGTCAGGATTCTGACTTTCATACCTGTCACGAACAAGTTCGTACCTTCGTAAGGAGACACAATCATTTGATGAACCTTTCCTACAACGTTGAAGACTGCTTCAATATTCTCATACTCGCTCAACTCTCAGTCAATACTTTCACTATCAGCCTTTTGGGTATACAGCTTTATTGTTATTGATCATTTTCTTTTCTTTTAATTTTTCTTTCCATGATTTTTTTTGTACAATTGGTCCACTCGTTAAGTAGTGGAGACCGGGGCTGGTTGGCCAACTTTTCAAATTCATATCTCAAACTCATAAATATAAGCAACCTTGCTCTATCTCCGATGAAAATGTGAATTTTTTAATTTAAAACGAAATGAGTACTTGAATCGCTTTTTTGACGAACCGTTTTTATGTCAACCAACCCTACGGCCGGGGCAAGTTGACTATGGTACTATTTTTACCAGGTAATCAACTACGTATTACTGAAATTAATGAAAACCGATAGTTATATCAATATTATTCATTTGATGATTCGAATGAGTGAAAAATTTTGTCATAAATGAATGTAAATATAATGTTTGTTCATAAGTGTGAGAAAAAGGAATATTTGATCCTCAGCCTCGTCATCAAAATCAGAATTGCAGTTTTTAGACACATAGAATATTATGTTTTCACTGGCACACCTTGAGTGGGCCCATTTAGAGGACCCATGTACGTTGACACATGTGTTAGCCAACCCCGTACTACTGTTGGCCTGTTACCCCACACTGCTTATTCAGCAACAAAACGTTTTACCAGCAAATTATAGTGATAATTGAGAAACATACTCTGCACAATTATAGTTAAATATATGAAAAATTAACATTTATGCAGAGGATTATTCTAATAATTGGAAAAAAATTCGAGGCAGCTGGAGATGAATGAGATTGACGTAAAAATTTGTTTTTGTGCCTGGATTTATGGAAATTCGTCACTGTTCGTAAACGACGTCTCGCTTCGACGCGTTGGGACACATGAGAGAGAAAGAGGTTTCAATGTGAACATTTGTATTAAGGAGGGTGGCTACACTCGTCAAAATGATAAGAAATTGATGAAATTTGGTGATAATGTTTTTCAACATCAAGTGCGAAGACACCATTTTTTTCAAAATTTTCTTCTGCTTAGTTATCGAGTAATTACGCATTAAAGCAGATTTCTTATGCCCGGAATGTATGCCTATGTATATGGAAACGCTATGCTTATACACGTGAACTTTAGTGATCAATTACTCGATAACTTTACAGAAGAAAAATCTTAAAAAATTTGTATTGTCAAATTTGGCCCTAAAGAATATGTTCACCAAATTTTATTAAATTCTTATCATTTTGAAATTTTTTATGTATTTAACATGGTTTAGCATGGCAACATTGTATCGTTGGTAGCCACCCTCCTTAACCGGGCGTATGTTTACACTCCGTAGTTTGGATGCCATTGTTTATTAGTCAACTTGCCCCGTTGGCCAAGTAGCCCCGGTCTCCCCTAATCAACCAAAAACTAATGATCTTTTTAATATTAATTCAAATTAATTTCTCCACAAAAAAAATTTAGTTCATTTTCAATTAATCGGAAGTAATGAAGGAATTTTGTTGCAGGTATTCAGCTAATAGTGGGCATCGAAACGGGAAACGGTGCGAGTGTGATCTTAGCTTTAGTGGCGATCTACGTTTTCAGTCTACAATTATTTTTGTACTGCTATGCCGGAGATTATTTAACGAGCCAAATTGAACAAATTTGTTACGCAGTTTATTGCAGTCGTTGGTACAGTTTAACGCCGCAACTCGCCAAAGATCTGATGTTTATTATGTGCAAAAGCAATCGCTCGTTCAATCTTACAGCGGGAAAAGTCGTTAGCATGAACTTGGACAGTTTTAAAAATATTTTCAAAGCAATGGGCTCGTACTTTTCTGTCCTGAGATTAATGTTTGATGACTAATTATCTTGCTTTTATCTATTTTCAACTATTCTCCTTGGTATCTACGAATAAACGCGAAGGAGTTTCGGGACTTTGACAGCCGTGTTGTCGCCTGCTCGCCCGAGACTCACTCGAATTACATTATTTCTAATTAAAGTATATTTTTGTATATGTAGGAAAATGTCAGAAAAAAAACTGGACACGAGGAAATGATATACAATAAATAATTTATCTTTATTCAACGTTCGGACAGCAAAGATAATACAACGACGTGTGTTTTATTCGGGTGATAGTAGTGATCTGTGCTTGTCTCACCCTTCAAGTCGCTGATCGTTCATTTATCATTATTGCAATCACCAATGCTATAGGAAATGGAGGTAAAAAGGTCACGACGTTTGGGTCTATTGCAAAGCCTGAGATTTGAGTGTTGATAAAAAAATAGCTCTGCGGGGGTTTGTTCTTCAAGAGTCTACGAAGGTTATTTCGGTTGTATTCATTCAAAGCGTTTCAGAGGGTTTTAAGAAAAGTAAGAGTCGAGTATAAGAGTTTATCCGGTGCATACACCGAATGGTTCAATTTTTGCAGTTTGCAAAAACTGTTTTTGGAGATTCGTCGGATTTTCTATTAGAAAATACATTACGAACGACACGAAATGGTTATCGTTTTAGGACCGAAAGTTTTCAAGTTATCCCAACGAAAACTTAGGGAGGCGGGCGGCGAAATCAAAATTTTATTTCGTTGTAATAATCGAAATAATTGAGCACAGGAATGAGCGAATGAGTTTTTATGGTTACAGTATGAGAACAATAAGTTGGAATGAAAAGTTGTCGAAATGGTGCTAAAAATATTGCTTAGTATGAGACTTACTCTGCCAGGCGAACGTCGGCCTATGACTGTCGACACAATTTTTGCTGAAATGCCAGATGTTCCATTGACGTAAGCCTAAAAAAAGCGATTACGTGTTCCCGATATTTTGAAATTTAGTTGAAGAATTTTTTTTTTTTTGTTTGGATTAATTCTAAATGTTCATTACACTAAATGTCGGACGACGACCAATGGTTGTTTGTTAAATATCCATAAAATAATGTGCAAAAGGATTCAAAAAGACTAGAAACACTGCACAAACAGAGAGAGAGAGAAAGCGAGCGAGCGATTTTGTTGCATTTCGAATAGTACGTCACGTTTGAACGCTCCGCAGTCGTTTGGCAACATTTTTTTTATTTTCACCTACGGAACTGAGCACCAAACTCATAATCGTACCGCGAAATTTATTTAAGAACGAATACCGACCATATGAAAGCTCGAATGGGTAATTCAATATGCAGCCTACCAGAGAGAAAAAAAGTGTTTTCTTCCCTCCGAGGCTCTATTTCCCTTTTGTCAAATGCATTTTTTCGCAAACTGCTGCACCTGTCCATCAATTTATCCATGAATAAAAAACGTACGTTCAGAAAGTATGATGGGACTGTGCGCGCATGCACATTGAGATACTAAAGGGTAAAAAACAACAGTTTGTCTGCGACCATGGCAAGTAAAACATCAGCAAAGGCAAGCCTTTGGAATTCCAACACCGTATACGGGCTCGGGCTCTGTAGAATGTTAGCACAAACTCTCGGCATTTGGCCGGTCAGTTGTCAAGACGTTTTCTCAAAAATGCGACTTTGCATCGTGGCAGTTTTGGAAGTATGAAATCGCTTTCGCACCAATTTCATTTCCTTGAGATTTTTTCATTTTATTGAATATTTACTCGAATGAGTAATTTCACTGTAAATATAAAAAAAATGTACTAATTTCCCGTACTAAGTATCCGAGTCATTCCAATCGTTTTTATCGAACGATTTCAAAATCAACACTAATTACGTTCCCATTGCTTCATTTTTTTCAAGTTCCTTCGTTTATCGCGATTGGTTTTTTGTCCAACTCAGATATCGTTGGCAACAAATCAGATCCTCGAGATTGTTGCAGACTGCGTGATAGTCGAGGAAATGTTCGAATCCCTGGCTATGGTGGTATGGTCGATAATTGCCTTGCTCAAGGTCATTCTAATGCGAATGAATAGAAGAAAAATGGAACTTGTAATAAAATCAGCAGTCGATGATTGGTCAATGATCGAAGACTCGAGCGCGATAGAAATAATGAGAAAACATGCTAAAACCGGAAGATCCGTATTCCTATTTCAAATTATATCGGATTTGATGGCGATCGTTCAAATGGCCTTGGTGGCATTGCCCTTTCTCGCAGCATTGCCAGAAACTCGCGGCGATCATTTTGAAAATTCGAGCGCTACAAATTCCCACAATTTATCGGATGTTTTCTCACCCATTCACGAAACAAAGGACGCCACTTCGCTACGAACTCTTCCAGTGGGGACTGGATGTCTCGTCAATAATATCTCTTCGATATCTTATGTTCTCGTTTACATCTACCAAGTATTTCAACTCGTGTCTACATGTGCCGGTAACGTTGGCATCGACGTCTATTTTTTTTCGATCAGCATGCACGTCTGTGGCCAGTTCGAGTTACTCCGAATGAAGTTTGAAAATTTCGGTCAGGATTCTGACCTTCGTACCTGCCACGAACAAGTTCGTACATTTGTAAAAAGACACAATCATCTGATGGAACTCTCAAACAACATTGAAGACAGTTTCAATGTTCTCATACTCGCTCAACTCTCAGTCAATGCTTTAACTATGAGCTTTTTGGGTACGTAGCTTCTGACAATTATGCACTATTCAGTAATCAACAATACAGCAAAAATCTTTCGAACTTTCGTTCATCATCGTTTCCCGGTCAGATGAAAATTCCGTTTAGTCATAAACGATTTGTCCAAAGTAACGAAGCAATTTTTTTCAGGTATTCAGTTCATAATAGCCATCAAGACAGGAAACGGTGCGAGTGCGATTTTCGCTTTTGTTTCATTCTACATTCTAAGTTTACAATTGTTTTTGTACAGTTATGCGGGAGATTATCTGATGAATCAAATTGAAAAAATTCGTTACGCAGCTTACTGCAGTCATTGGTATGATCTGTCGCCGTCAATTATGAAAGATCTCTTGTTCGTTATGTGCAGAAGTTATCACCCTTATAATCTCACAGCAGGAAAAGTGATTTGTATGAACTTGGACAGTTTCAAAAATATCTTCAAAGCCATGGGCTCGTATTTTTCTGTGCTCCAAGTTATGGTCAACCCGTAATAATATTGCATTGTTATTTTTCAACGACTTATCTGACCAAGGCTTGGCGAAAAAATTTCGCCCTATGCATTGTCGCATTTTAAGAATAATTGTGACAAAATAGTATGAAAATAAAGATTTCACTAAAGTACTGTCTTCCGTAACTAAGCTAGGAAAATAAAAACTTGTCCGAGTGAAGCATAGACCACCGAATTTGGGCTACTTTAAATAGCGATCCGACTGATGATCGTTTTCTGTCAGAAACACTTGTAAAAACTCTTCACTGAATCGATGGTGCAGAAAACCATAGAAACTTGCTCATAGGATTATCGAAAAACTTTTTACTTTTACATTAATTCATCTCCAAGATATGGAATTTCACCAAATCTCTCAACACTCGAGGCACAAGAACCGAGTACATTTTTCGTCTTTTACTTTTATGAATTTCTTTCTCAAAAGTTCAAAAGTTCTTTCTTTTCAAAATGAAAACTTTTCTCAAGAAGCTTTTCTAAAAAAAAGCACTGACTACACCTACAAGAGCGTAGGAAATATGCACATAAAAAAGGTCGCACATGAAAAATACATAATTGAAAATACTCATCGTGCGGAGCTCCGAGAAATTATTCGAAAGGTAAGTTGTTCGTAATCGACGGTGGAACGACTGCGCTAGTTTTACGTAACCAAAAGAGTCTCAGGCTCTCGCGCTTGCACCGAAGGATCCGTCGAAGTAAAAGCGAGTGACGGGAAAAATGTATCGCAAAATGTTTCCATGGCGAAGAATTCTTGAGCGTGGAGAGAGCCCGGTACAAAAGCGTTTATCATTCGAGGGTAAGCATCGTGGATAACTTTTTTTTAAAATTGCACCCGTAAAATGTCTAAGCTGTAGATAATCCCGGAAGAACAAAGAAAAAGTTAGCCCCGGATGATGACTGATGAGGGGTTAGACGATCGATGAAAATACACCTCCGCGTTGACTTGAAAATTATAGACGCGACTAACTTCTTCAGTTGCTCAACAACCAGATGGATAATGAGGGGGGAAAATGCACGGTAGGACTGCAGCACTCTCATTTATAAAAATGCAACAGTTTTACATAACTTTAGTTCCTGGTGAAGTATTTCACCCCTGGAGTTCAGACTTTATACCAGCTCAGTGATGGGAACGGTCAACGAAAATTACGCGTGGGATTCCGACACGACTTATGCCCTCGGAGTATACAAACTCATCGCGAGGCTTCTCGGCATCTGGCCACCGAGCTGTCACACTATTTTGTCCAGGATTCAAGTCATTATTCTTTCTCTTCTTCAGGTGAGTCTGAAAATCGAAAATTCGATTTTTTGTCACTTGCAACATTTATTAATGATTTTGATCCTCGCGCGCTTTTACAACATTTTCAATAAAGTCCAACCTCTCGTTTTAAGGTAGATCATGCTCGTAGGATCCTATTTTATGGATGTCTAAATTGGGTCGATTTTTACTTCCTAATTAAAGATATTATCGGAATTAATGTGTCTTCAAAATTGTAAATACATTTTTTCAACTCATTTTTTGGCGAATGACATTACGAGCCATTAATTGAACGGGGATCCATCGCTGACTGAACCTAAAATTTCATTCGTCCCTAATTTTTTATGTAAAAAATCGCTTTAGAGAGCGCAAAGGGAATACACAAAGAGAAATGAATCAAGAAAAAAGTGTCAATAAAAAGACAGAAGGCTATGAGAGGAATGGCCCAACCAAGAAGAAACAAAATGCACGAAATAAGCAAATGTGAGGTTACGAGTATTCGTTTTAACAATTTCGTTCAACCTTTAAGGAGTTTCGGTACAGAAGTCTAAATATTAAGAAATTGATCAAATTTGGTGATAATGTTCTTCAACATCAAGTGCGAAAACACAAATATTTTCAAAATTTTCTTCTACCTAGTTATCGAGTAATTACGCATTAAAGCAGATTTCTTATACCCGGAATGTATACTTATATATATGGAAACGCTATGCTCATACACGTGAACTTTAGTGATCAATTACTCGATAACTGTGTAGAAGAAAAAACTTAAAAAATTTGTATAGTCAAATTTGACACTAAAGAATATGTTCACCAAATTTTATAAAATTCTAAACTTTTTGAAATTTTTTATGTTTATAGCATGGTTTAGCATGGCAACATTGTATCGCCTGTACCGAAACTCCTTAACGTAATTTGTCTTTATTACTAGTAAGACAATCGTCTCGAATTTTTTCCAGACCTTCGTTATATACTTCATTATTATTGTGTACGTTTTTCATAAACTTCGTTAGAAGCGTTCATTCGTTGTGTGGAAAAATAGACGATTTTTACGCGTAGTCCCTAAATTTTATTCAGAGAAAGTATAGTCTCGATCTCGACGAGAGACTCCGGGCCAGCAGACGACAGAGCTGTCAATGTACTTGTCCCGAGACTCTACCGAGTCTCTTGATACCCCTGTGTGTTTTTCTTCACATTTAAACACGTTTATCTAAACAACCAGTAAAACAAACGTGTATGAACTACCTTAAAATTTTACGAAGCCCATAGAAATTTTTATTCGTTGTTTCTTAACACCGACTCAAAGGCGTGCTTGAAATTAATTCCCAATAGAAGTCGATTCTCTACTGATAGAAATTTTATTGAAAAATTAAATCGAGAATCGTTAAATTAAAGGAAATACACCAAAGTCTTGAAATTATTAGTGCGTCGAATTTTAATTAATCGAAATGAGACTGAAATCAAAACCTTGTTTTCAATATGAACTTAAGTGGAGCATGAATCATTTTTTTTATACATTTGTCAAAAGTCAAATGATTTTCCGATGGTGACGACTCGTCCAATACCCAGTGTTAAGACAAAGTTGCAAATTTCGAAATCGAAATTCTTTGACACAGTTTGTGACGACTCGTCCAATACCCAGTGTTAAGACAAAGTTGCAAATTTCGAAATCGAAATTCTTTGACACAGTTTGACCGATTAAAAGGAGGCTCTGTCAGTCGATTTTCCCATCGTTCTGCGTAGGCTGACAGAACCTTTTTTTAATCGATCAAACTGTGTCAAAGAATTTCGATTTCGATAATTCCAAGTGAGGTTAGTCGATTGATCCATACTCTTAAGGCTAAGGTTACCAAATTGATAAAACTTGGTGATAATGTTCTTCAACATAACGTGCAAAAGCTCAATTTTTTTCGAAATTTTCTTCTACATAATTATCGAGTAATAAAGCATAGCAAAGTTCTCATCCCCGGAATGTATACTTATATATATTGAAACGCTATTCTTATACACGTGATCTTTCGAGTTCAATTACTCGATAACGGTGTAGAAGAAAAATCTAAAAAAAATATGTATTGTCGAATTTGGTACTAAAGAATATGTTCACAAAATTTTATAAAATTCTGAACTTTTTGAATTTTTTAATGTTTTTAACATGGCTTAGTATGACAACATTGTATCGACTGTACCGAAAGCCCTTAAGAATTTTTTTAAAATATTTGGTGTCAAGACGCTGTCTAGTCCCTAAACATAGTGAACCAGCCAATTGGTGGTACGACAATAGTCGGCTTTGTACGAGTCAGAAAAGTTGAAAAAATATCTTTTTGCACACTTTTCTCACTCGTGCAAAGAATGAGCAAAAGTCGACGTCCCTCAATTGGCTGGTTCGCTCTGTACGACGAGTTGTTATAAGAATCGTTGAACCACGATCTTTCGACAATCCAAAAACTGATCATTCTGATCAAATACGACCAGGAGCTTCGCTCCTGTAGGTATGACAACGTTAACAAAAAACTTCACGAATTCTTAATAATTACAAAGGCGCTGTCAGTGCAGCAAAACGTGTATGTGCCCACAGGTAACAATGATGACGAGTATGATAGCGGAAATAAATACAGAGTGTTCATCGATAAGCGGGATCGTTGAGGTGATATCCCTCATCAGCTGTTCAATATTGTCCATTTTAAAGATGGTTATTCTCCATGGATTCCCGTCGATGTTGAACGAAGTCGTGACCTCGGCGATCGAAGATTGGTCGAACGTTGAGACCCCGAAGGCCCGAGGCATTATGAAAAAGCATGCTAAACTCGGTAGATTTGTATTTTTATTTCAACTCGGCTCGAGCTACGTAACGACCATTCCAATGATCATAGGGCCGCTGCCATTTTTGGCGCCCGAGATTTTAACGAATGACACAAACAGCAGCGTCCCATTCCGTGGGCTCCCACTCCGAACAACCTGCATCTTTGGCGACATGTCCGACATCGCCTACGCCACTGTGTTTACCATCCAAGCTCTTCAACTGTTGACAACGTGCACCGCCAACGTCGGCATTGACGTTTATTTCTTCGGTATTAGTATGCATCTCTGTGGACAATTCCGACTGCTCGGTCTGGAACTCGAAAATTTTGATATTAACGTCGATGAAACGAAGCAGCGACAAAATCTTGTCCGGATCATTCACAGGCACGTAAAACTCAGTCGGCTTGCTCAACACATCGAAGACTCCTTCAATGTTATCATACTCGTACAACTTTCGGCGAATGCCTTACAAATGTGCTTAATGGGTACGTAAAAACTTTTTTCTTAGACACTGGAATCATTCCTCGGTGTTTTTGTACACTATTTCGAGTCGAAAAATCAGCTGCGTTTCTGATCAGACTCTCCGCATTGTTATCCAGAGACACGCGGCAGCGTCTTGACACCAAGACGTGCAGAGCACATCCATACTCGAGATTTTATACTGCTCTACCGAAAAATATTCGCTCCTACCCCAGGCAAGTCTGGTCAGAACTGGCACGAAACGTTTTCCGCTGGAAATTCGGTTTAAAAGTGAAATTTGTTGAGCCATGTGCTCAAAACAATAAAAAAAAATATTATTTTGTCATGCGGCAGCACCAGATTATGTCCACACGCGTAGTCGAGTAAATGAAATTAACCCTCGCGACACCCCAACGTAGATTCGGAAAGAGCATGAAAACGATTTAAAAAATTTGACGAAGTTAGATCGACCCACGTACGCTCAGATATTTTCTAAAGAATCTGTCAAAACACGCCGAATATACACATTACTCACGTCGGGAGAGGGGGGGAAGTAGGGATCAAATTTTTCAACGGACTTTCAACAAGCAAAAGTTTCGTAGCAATTTGTACTAGAAAATTTCCCAATTTCATTGAAGATTCCCTTAAGAAATCGACGAAATGTTGTTTCGATCGGATAATTTTGCCGAAAAGTGATTGGACAGGAGTTTTGGCACTTTCACAAGTTTTTTTGTTCGATACTTCCACTTTCGTTTGGACATTGTTTTCTGTGTACACTAATCGAATTTATTACACGACAAATTCGATTAGTTTTGAATGAGACTTAATTTTTTCCAGGTATTCAAATGCTCTTGAGCATAAAGACGGGGAATACGGTAATGATTGTAAATACAATAATAATATTATACGTTATGAGTCTTCAACTCTTTTTGTACAGCTACGCGGGCGATCTTTTGTCATCAGAAATCGCTAGGCTCCGGATATCAGCTTATTTTTCACCATGGCCCGAGATGCCATTGAGCTTGGCGAGAGATATTCTTTTCGTTATAATGCGCAATGACAAAAATTTCAATATCACAGGTGGCAAAATTTATCGTATAGACATAGAAAACTTTAAGAACTTACTCAAAGCACTAGGCTCTTATTTCTCGGTTCTCCGAATTATGTTTGATGCTTGAACATTTTTTTGGCTAATACTGTTAGAACACAACGAACGAATCGAGGAGGACTGTACACGCAATTTTTTGTACTGTGATTTCGAATGTTCGAAAAATGTAATTTACTGGCGAAAAAGTGAAAAAAAATGGCTCAAAACATCGTACTTTGTTGAGATTAAATTCCTGCAGGGCCGAGCCGAAAACATCTGTAAAATATATTAGTACATTTTTTTTCCACGCGCTCCCGTTCTACGCAGCGCTAGTTGGTTATGAAAAGTACATTCGACAGAGCGCATGCGTTCTTCTCCCTCCCTTTGCCTATAATTTATTCCAGGAAGCTTCGAATGTTTCAAAATGCCACGATACAAAAAGTACGTGGAAAACTTGACAAGAAAAAGTTGATGTGCAAAAAAAGAGTAAGCGGACGTACATCGATCATGTGCAGAGGTAAGATAATTTTCAAGGAAGACACTTATATCTCCATTATTGTTTGTGCGAGACAAAACGTTAGTGCACAAAGGGTTGTGCTGGAGAGCATTGCGAGAAGGGTGCATAAACAATGAGTTGATCGCAACATCGACAGTTTGATAGCTCAATTGAAGATAATGATGGGTAAAGTTTGTTGGTCTTTTCTAGTGAAAAGGTATACCAATGTTGCTTTCAATGGACATGCGCATGACTTCGACTTTGACATTCGAGTAAGAGCTCAGTTCTTCGTGAACCTTCGAAGACTCAAGATCAAGAATATGCGTACAGTTTGATCAGTGAAACAGAAAACGGAATAGTAATTCAAAAGGGAATAAAAAGATCAACCTTGAATTTCTTGAAATTACAATATTCTTAGAATAGAAGACTAATCATTTTACGCATATTTTATACGGAATAACGTCTCGATCGAGTGAACCAAGCTGTGCTAGTTTTGCGCGAAATAGCGAAACTTCGTCGAAAGTAGAAATGATCGTTGGGGTCTTTTCTTAACAATCGCATTGAAATTTAGCGCCAAAACGCTACCGACACCTTGTGGTAAAAAAATAAAGCATTTCTGCCTCTTGCGAGTGAGGAGTGAGCTGTCTCTCGAAAACAGTCTGCGCGTCCAACCGGTGTAGCTTTCATCATAAAAGCGGTTAAAACGTTGAATTTACAATTGTAAACGTAATAATCTTTTAATGCCAATTTTGAGGATTTTTTATAATTCTCAATAACTCGAAAATCGTGACAGTATCATATCATTGATTTAAAGAAATAGGCAACGAAAATGTCGATAGGCGTACCGATAAAAGTGCTTCACGAAGCCGAGGGTCATACCATAACCTGCGAAACCAACACTGGTGAAGTATACCGTGGCAAATTAATCGAAGCCGAAGACAATATGAATTGTCAAATGCAAAGTATCACAGTTACGTACAGAGACGGTCAAGTGGGACAACTCGAAAATGTTTACATTAGAGGATCCAAAATACGATTTCTTATATTACCTGATATGTTGAAAAACGCACCGATGTTCAAGAGACCTGGTGGCAAAGGGTCTGGCACAGCAGGACGAGGAAAATCTGCTATTCTACGCGCACAAGGTATGTTTCAATATTTATTTATTCTTTTTGCTCACTTTCTTTCCAATCAGTAGTTTCTACAATTCTTTTACTCCAAAATTTCTAAGCAACAGCAAGCAAGTTTTTTCTATTCTTAATGTCGTAAACCAATGCCAATGTAGTATGAACGAAATTAATTTAAAGAAACTGAGGAAACTGATAAAATAACAAATGTAACAAAAAGTAGTCAAAAAGAAGAAACGCAGAATTGAACTGTAAAAACATTACTTAAAAGTGGGATTCAAGGGCTATATGAAAATGAAGGAACAAATTGGAATTTAATATTTTATTTACGGCATTTGATTATAGCGAGAGGCAGAGGTCGTGGTCAAAACCAAAGAGGAAGAGGAACTGGATCAGCTCCTTGGCTCAACCAACAGAATCAACCTGGTGGATCACAAGGTGGACGTGGAAGAGGCTAATTTTATTGTGAACATCTCCCAACTGGATCACCGTTTATTTTTTATTGTCAATCTGCCGATTGTAATTCATTCCTGTACTTTTATACAGTGCGTAGATTAACGTTTTCTGGAATTCAATAAACCATCTCAATCTCCCAAATTTTTACTGAACTAGCTATCAAGTTTGCACCTCTGACAACTTGATGAGCAATCTATTATGATATTAGTATGTATTCGCCAGGAGAAAAAGTTTCTAGGGATTTCATACTCCGATTTGCCACTGTTTCAAAATCCTGAAAGTAAAGAAATTCCATCAACCCAGCCTCAATATAAATCCAAATAAAAGGTTTTGTTGTGGCTAAATGTTCAAAGAAGAAAAAATTCTGTCGTTGAATTATGAACTGTTGGGGTAGCAGAGATCGAAAGATCGTAATATAAATTTTTTGTTGAAATCTATTCCAAATTTATTCGTTCACATTTCGGTTCATCTCGATTACCCAATGATTGCATCATGAGATTTATTCTTCTGATATATATTTTTTACACTTTTCGAACCTTTGAATCGGGTAGCGTGAATTATTAAAAAAACGTAAGAGAAGAACTTCAGGAAGCTTGTAAAAGCCTCTCACAGATGGCGTCTGATTGCATTTCCACGAATCACCGTTGAGGTTCCGAGTCCGAGTGTTTGGTGCGATCGTGAGAGTTGTCAAAAGTAAATAATATTGAATTTAGTAAAGAATCAAGATACAATGTCAACTTTGTACGATCAAATTAAACTTTTGTATGATCAGGGCCTTTACTCCAACGTAATTGGTCTCGTGAGTAGCTCTTAGTTATTTTTTCTTGTTACTCTAACCCGACTTCACGTTTGTTGTGTCGATGTTTTTATTTCGAATAATTATTAATAAACATCTGTTCATTGCGCTACTTTTCGTTTTCAATTGATTTTTATTTTTCCAGGCCAGTTTAATTTTGTCGTTGAGTGATCACAATGGAGATCTTTTACCAGCCCATGCAAAATTCCATGTTTATGTACATTGCGCAGACTCGCACTTTCATTTGGGAAAATTTAGGAAAGCGGAATCATTGTATAAAAAATCGTTGCAATTTCGAAAATGTTTGCTCAAGTCCAAAGGTGCCACCAAACCTCCTATCGAGGGCCATAAAGATCTTCTTTCAGACATAGATATTAAATACCAAATACACCTGTGCCTAGTAAAGTTAAAAAATCAGCAAGAAGCTCTTCAGGTGTTACAGAGTATACCAGGAAAACAAAGAACGGCAAAGGTACGAAATTCCCACTGAAGGTTACATCATTAAAATCCAATAAATTTTTGGTTTCCAGTGAAACTGAGAATTTAAATGCAATCTTTGCGTACAACCGTTACACAGCAGTTTTCTGAAACTTTAAAATTATATGCGCGAGAAAAAATGTGAACTTCAAAACCATAAGTTATTTTAACTTGGAAATGCTTTAACGAAAAATGGCAAACTCTGAAAATTTATTATTATTTTTCATGATGTTCTGTTTTTTAACATAATTTACTCCAATTTCCTCATCTGCTGCAAAATTATTCAATTGAAAATGAGACTATGGATACGACATGAAGATAATGAAAAACCAACAAATGATTTTATTTGACAGAGATTACGATTTTCCAAATATTCATTGTGCTCGGCTCACGAATTTGTGAAAATATTTTATTGTATCGTTTAGCAATTTGCAACAATTATTTTCTCTTATTGAAGATTGATTTCTTTAGAGTAATGATATTCTGCAAAACTAACGAATTTCAAAAAAACTCAGGTGAACATGGCCCTAGCAAAAATATTTCAAGAGCAAGGAATGGAGAGATCCGCGATTACCACGTACAAAGAGGTATTACGAGAATGTCCCTTAGCATTGGAAGCAGCAGAAGGCTTATTGGCATTGGGAGTGAAGGGTGTCGAAGTGAATTCCCTGATAGTAGGATTTACTGCGAATTTACCAAACTCGGATTGGCTCAATACGTGGATAAAGGCTCATGCTCACATACACAATCGTGAATACAACCACGCGATAACGACTCTGCGATCGTTGGATAACGCGAATTTCCTTCGTGATAACTTCAACCTGTTGGTAACGATGGGCGAGTGTTATTACTACGCGGGTGATGATAAAAACGCGTTATTGTGCTTGCACAGATCGAGAGTAATCGATCCGGATGTTACCAAAGGGTAATTAAGAATTCAATGACTTTATTCATTTTTCATCTCAAAGTTGAAGACTTATTTGAATGAAACTTTTTTTATCCAGATTAGATCTGTACGCCGCAGTTCTTTATAAAACGCAATATACCAAAGAACTGGAGAAATTGATACCCGTGATAACGTCGTCGAGCGAGTGTACAGCTGAAATATACATCGCGATGGCTTACGCCCTCTACGCTTCCCGCAAACTAAACAGGGCTAACACACTCACGGCTCAAGCCATGAACTTACGCCCTAATAACGTCGAAGCGATCATTCTCCGAGGAAATATTTTCATAGATCAAAAAAAGTATCAGGAAGCCCTTCATCACTTCAGACAAGCAATGCAGCTTCGACCTCATCGCTACGAACCTCACAAAGGCCTGGTCGATTGTTTCGTTGGAATGCATCGCCTAAGAGAAGCTCTCAACATCGCTAGCAGTGCTTGCAAACAGCTCGGCCACACCCCAAGAGTTTTATCGGTAAAATAAAACTTGCTTGCATGATTTTAAAGACACGTTTTTTTTCGTGGAGAGTTAGATCTTCTCAAAAAATACTTTTTGTTACTATTTCTTATAGTTGTACGCCTCGGTTCTCATGAAAGATCCAGTTTCCGTTGGGAAAGCAAAAAATTTGTTAGAGAAAGCTCTTTCTCAGGATGAAACTTACCTTCCTGCTGTTTATTTTCTCGCCGAAATATACGAGCAAGAAATAAATCTCGAAGCTGCGATCGAACTCCTCGAAAGGCAAGTCGAAATACAACCGACGTGTAAATTGCATCAAATGCTGGGAGATTTGTGGGCCAGAGTTCACAACGAAGAAAAAGCTCTTGATCACTATGGCATTGCGTTAAAGTAAGATTTCATATTTTAACATTTTTTTCAGCTGACGATAAGCGTCGAATCAAAACGATGAAATAAATCCATTTTTTTCTTGTCCAAGCTTGGACCCGAGTAATAGACGAGCTTTAGAAGGAATGCACCGTTTGGACAGCACAGCGAGTAAATTAGACTCGAGTTATTATTTGACCGTCGGTGAAGAACACGCCGATACGACGTACGACGTGGGCGATGGTTTACCTGACTCGGACAACGACGAAGCCGCCGAAGAAAGCGAAACCGAAGCTGTTTGGTCAGACATGGATCTCGAGGCCAACAGTCAATAATAATAAGAAAAAACGTTGCTGCTTCTTCTCTCACACAAAAATTTTCAAAGATAAAGTCGATATCAATTGGTTTTTATTTCAAACTGATTGCCTGATTTTTAAGAGGGCAACCTGCATCAAAGTGCTAAAAATCATAATGACGGGATTTTTCTCTTTGGTTCCAGTGAAACGGATCCTCAAACGATCATAAAACAATGTTCTTGAAACATCTGATTTCTGATACTTGTTTTTGACAGTATTTGCGACTCCTTAAAATAGTATATTACGCACCTAGGGAGGGAACGTAGACTATTTCAAACCGGGGGCAGAATTGACAAGCACGCGGTTTGAGGTGGTCTAATTTCACTCCTGATACTATTTTTCACCACACATGCACCGAAAATTCAACCTTCCGATTTCGGAAAGTTGAACTTTCGGCGCATGTGTGGTGAAAACGAATTTTCTCGGTTTTGTAAAATGTAATGTGGGCCATTATTTTTGTCTAACAAATAATGGAAGAATTTATTTTTATGACGAAATGCGTGCTGAAAGAAACCAGAAGTTTTAGGATAAGTTTCCTCACTTGAACGGGGGAGAAAACGGAAAAAGAAAAAGATTTCATTAGTATTTCAGGTTTCCCTCTTAAAGAATTTGAAGGCTCAATAAAATTTATTTCTCCGTTATTTACGTTCCCATCTATTTACAAGACTGAAATTATGACGTTTACTTTTCGATCTTTTTTTTCGTTCCTGATGGAATGTCATAAAAAATGAAGAATCATGTACAGGACGTTTGTAAGAGATTTTTTGTTGCATAAGTTATCGATATTGAGAAGCTCGACAACGAGAAGATCAATTGCCTAAACGAATGGATCACGTTCAATTGAGAGATCTTTGCAGATTGTTATAAATTAAATTGTGCTTGACAAGAAATTCCATCAAGGTGGCTTTGGCAAATTTTTCCCCAACCACTTTAGTAAAGTGAGCAGACGGATGTTGGTTCTAATAAAATCCGCAAGTGTCAGTGTGGTGAGGCGCCACCTTCCGGCACTGTTATTTTTTTTGGCAAAATGGCAGGTGTACGAACTGTTGGGCAATACGGTAATTCGTAATTTTTATACAGATATCGATACTTAATTCAGTTTTTGATAAACAATAAGCGAGGATAAAAGTATGATAAATCTTTAACGATTTAAAGAATAAGCGGACAGAATATCCATTTGTCGTAGTTCAACGATTCAGATTCTAACCTCAAAATTTGCTCCAAGTTTCATAATAGGACTGCGATGAATTTAAACTCCGTATTAGTTTTTGTTCTATTTTAATTCTAATTTTTTTGCTAACGAAAAAGAAACCATTAACATAAAAGCGTTTGAGTTTGAGTTAAACATCGAAGATATTACATTTTGAATAATGAATTGGACTTTGGTTTAAATTTCGAAGCCTTTTCTCGATGAATGGTTCGAGGCAGTTTGTCAAATAAAATGTATACGAGGAAACTGAAGTAATTTAAAAAATTGATGAAATGATTGTGAAAGTTTTTCAGTTCCGTACTAACAAAACTATAAATCCGATATCAAAATCAATATAACGTTGTTTTTCATGAATTTTTTAAGGTTCACGATTACTGCAATTGTCATGCAGACCAGCAATGACACAAGTATCAGCACGTAACAAATATTATGTTGTCGGTCCTAACCATGAAATTCAATGGGGTGATATAAAAGATACTGTAGCACAGAGTTTTCTCTTAACCGAATTGATCCGTGGAATGGGTATAACTCTTTCACACATATTCCGAGAACCAGCCACGATCAATTATCCTTTCGAAAAGGGGCCTCTAAGTCCAAGATTCAGAGGCGAACATGCTTTGAGACGGTAATTAATATTTTTTCACTGTTTTTGGAGACTCATTTTAAAAAAATTGATTTTCCATATTTCTATATGATTCCAAGGTAATAATTTTTTTAATGAAACAGCTATTTTTAACAAAATTTTTCTATTTCCCAAGAGTGGAAAAACTTGAAAAAATATGCATTCCAGAGTGAAAAATTGTCTAATTTAAAAAATATCGTTTGAGTAGGATCAAGAAGTTTCTGGTATTATTTTTAGAGCTTTCTAACGATTTTTTCAAAGTCTTATTGAACAATTTTTGCAGATATCCATCTGGAGAAGAAAGATGTATCGCTTGCAAGCTTTGCGAAGCTATATGTCCTGCTCAGGCCATCACTATAGAAGCAGAGGAGAGATCGGATGGTTCTCGAAGGACCACTAGATACGATATTGACATGTCCAAGTGTATCTATTGTGGATTCTGTCAAGAAGCTTGTCCTGTAGACGCCATTGTTGAGGTAAGTTCTTTCTTGTTCCAAAAAATAGAATGTAGGGGTTCCGGATTGAAATAACAATCGAATAAATTTCGAGGTTTAATAAAACATTCTTAACATAAAAATCAATTTTGTGTTATCTGTATGGAAAGTGTAGAGAACAACATGAAAATTGTTAGTCGAGGTTGGCAAAAAATCATTTAACAAAATTCAAATATTTCTTATTGAAGGGTCCGAATTTCGAATTTTCCACTGAGACCCACGAGGAGATGCTCTACAACAAGGAAAAACTGCTGAACAACGGTGATAAGTGGGAATCGGAAATAGCTACAAATATACACGCCGATCATCTGTACCGTTAAGAGCACAACTCCAGAAAAGAAACCGAAAATGAAAGCCGTGTCCCAGAAAAATGCAATTAGTCATACGTGTGCGGTGCGTTATAAAAATCTATCAGAATCACGCGAGATGTAATATTTGAAGCGAGATTCACTGAAAAATTCGTTATTTGAATGAAGCATAAGTCGCCCATAGCGATCACATGGGTTAATTTATATCTTACTTAAATTCTATTGTAAATAAAAATCGAGGTAAACTCGTAACTCGTACTCTCGAATTTACTTCATACCTGTACTATCTCAAAAATCTTCATTCTAATTTATGGCGAGGATTATATTTATCCAATCGAAAAGTCAGTTGAATTTGGAATTTCACTTTGAACGATTACGTCATAATAGCAAGTAAAATAGAATAAATCCGGTCAGTCACCATTGTACATAACGTTTACGAAACACTCGTAATTGTTTATTTTCTTAATGTACATAATATTAATATTTTACCTAATTAGCAAGACGAACGGCTTGAGGAATGGGTGATGGGCATGTAAAACTGAATTGTTTCGTTTTTTTACACACAAAAAACATATTTTGCTTGAAAGGTGGACGAGGTAGGAGGGTGAGGGGATGAATAATTTCAAAAACATTTCAGAAGCAACATGCCCGACGTACTCACGCACAAATATCACAAACATTTTGTCGAGGGAAACAGCAAGCTGTTGAGCTCGATCGTCAAGGTCGTTTCATTGAGACTGTACAAAAATTCTTGATCGACGTATTCCGCGTTGACGCACGACGCGTCAATAGGTAGACGTTTGACTACGAATTACAGCATATGTTGATAAATTGCCCGTAAATATACTAAAAAGGGGGAGATGGAGGAAAATTTCAATTGTATAGTAAATTTCAACAAAAGATTTACAGTTTTCGATGCTTTCACAGAACAATAGCAGCTTCGTTTAACGTGCAAAATCGAGACAAAATATTTGCTCGCACAATTCAATATTTTTGCACGTATTTTATTTTGACTAAGAATTCTAAATTTGATGGAAAGAGAAAACAACAACAACAAAAAAACATAGAACGAGTTTTAAAAACTCTCGTTCTGAAATGACATTCCAATGTAAAATGGCAAAACATCGTCGATTACTCTTTTTCTTTAGCGTTACCTTATACAGGTCACCTAGCTATATGCAGGTATCAAAATATTAATACGATACTTGGACGTGTGGGTGTGTGATTTTTGTCTATCTCCGTAACTGGCCAAAAAAGCAGTACACTTTTTAGCAACGTGTAATAATATATCAGCGAGGTGAGTTAAACCAAAGACTTTTTTCTTTCATGTGCTTTCATTCATTTCGTAGTAGACACAACAAGCCCTTTCGTATCTCGTTTTTCGTTTAAATGCTAAAAAATGTCTTTGGCATCCCAACTTTCGATTCGATTCGTTGCCTTCGTTCACTCGCCCAAGAGACTATCATTTTTCCTAATATCTTCGATAATCGATAGGAAACTGTCAATTGAAATTCCATTTTATCATACTTCATATCACGAGCATGTAGATTTACGCTTTCTTTTTCTTACAATTGTGTGTTAGTGTTTTCTCCGATCTATTGGTTTAAAAGTATTGTTCTATTTTGGCCCCGTGGAACGCCGCGATCGAGGGAAACGGATCGAACTTTTTCCCTTATTTTTTTTATACACCACGTGTTTTGTAGGATAGTGCAATGTTTCTTCATTTCACTGTAAATAACTACGATTGAACGTTGACTCGTGTACACTATTTCACAGATTCTTCAACTTTTTTTATAGATCCACCACGCATTATGAAAAAAAAATGTTAAATTCGATTTTCCACTGCAATTATGTTTCTGTCTGTAAGTAGAATTTGAGCAAGACCAAATTTTTATCTTCGTTTCGACTGAAATGCGTCAAGGCAGCATCATGAAAAATAATTTTGGTTATTGGGCTACTGGAAAGGACAGAGACTCGCGATTTTTTATCAATATTTCTCAGTGTTTCGTTCTGTGTGTCTGTATGTATGTGTAAGTGTTTGTTTCACGTTGTTTGTTACGGCGCATTATACATATTTACATCGATTGAAATTTAACTTTCGATCCACGTTTTTATATACTTTATAGTCTTTGTAGAAATTCCAATCCCTTGGCGAAAAGACGGTGGAATTCGATCAGCGTTTCGCCCGAACACGAAACGAGAATAAAGTCGATCATCGATCGTTCATCGTTTCACGGTTGACTGAGTTAACAGCATGATTATCGAAATCATGTTTTTTCTATTTGTGTTTTTATCTTTTTATCCTTTGTTTTTTTCCTGTGCTCGTTTTTTCATTTCCGTTTCTTATTGCTTGAAATCCTTACAAATCGAGCATAACGATGGCGATTATATTGATCCAAATCTCAATCAGCCGATGACTTGGCACGCCTGCGATGATGATTGCGAGCAAGAGCCTCGATTATCGTTTTCAGGAAGTAAATCACCATGAGCATGACAAATTTGTCAAATAACCACGAGATCATCGGAGCTCCTTGCTGTAAATAGCGAAAATCGAATACAGATAAAACGGTAAAGTTCCACGCTTTTCAAGCTCCAGATAAACGATTGAAAAAAAACCATACGGAGTGTGCAAAAGGCAAAGGTAATTGGGAATTCTTACCACGGAAGATTTTTCATGCAACTTATTCTTCTGCTCGATAAGATATTTCTTCAGTGGTTCTTGCAACTTCTTTCCTATGTACGGGACCAACGCCAACAGACCAATTACTTTGTCTAAAAGTTCCTCATTGAAGGCTATTATCACTGCTAACTGTTGTATATGCATTTTCACCACGGCTTTACCGATAACCGTTGCACCGAAAAATGTCCAGAAAGGAATAAGATAGTGACCACATGTGAGGCCCGCGAGATCGAAAAGCGGATTGGGTATCTGCGAATAAAAAAGAAATAACTTTTATTACTTTTGCTCTAACAAGAGAAAAAACTATTGAAAAATTTTGAATTTCCAACGATAACTCTGACACGTTTCTACAAATTTCTACAAAACAATTTTTCAACCTGCAAGAACGTATGACGAAGTAGTAAGTGAAGAAAAGAGATACTCTTGAATTCACTTTGAAAATGTTCTCCATTACTTTATAAACTTTCGAATCTCCATAAAATGTGACTAGACTCATGACTTTCCAAACGTGTTTTTTTTGTTCATTCATTGCTACGATAATGTTACGGAGCATCGTTAATAGACAATTATCGGTTGCTACGCGTCAACAAATTTGTAATAAAATTACGCACCGATGCACAAGCCAAAATTCCGAGAAATCCGGCGCGTTGAACGAAGTGCTTCATAGCGAGTTTGACCCTCATAATGAGTGGGACATTTTCACCACTCTCCATCGCCTCGAGAGCCTCCAATTCCTTGAGATCTTCCTGATCGTAGTCGTCGCTCTTGTCGCTTCTTTTGCTCATTCTGGCTGCCCGAGCCATAAAATATGGTGGCAGTTCTCCCAGCGCTGTACCAACGCCCCACAGCATCGCCTCAATTCTCACTTTTCTCATTATATTGAAAATACCCGCTGTCCATGCGGGGTCTATCGTCGTTGGACATACTATATGATCGGGATACGGTGGTTCCGGAAAATTCAAACCCCCGCACTCGTAAGCTGCCATCGTAACGGCCGCTATGTGCGGGCCGAGGTAGAGCACAAATGTATGAAGCCCTGTACCCAAACCGACGCTCGACAGCACTCCAAGGCCCACCCAGTATGCCCACCATATTAACTTAGCTTCCAAAAATTTAAATACCTGTAAACAAACATTTTTGTCAACAATCATGATAAAAGGCTGAATTTTGCATGGGTTGATATAATAAAATTTTCCATTTTCAAACCCAAACACAATGAGAGCTATTTTTATGGCACTAAATTTGTATTTCTATACTTTTTTATAAAACACCCAATTTAACCCCCATTTTTATAAAACTTTGTTATATTTATCTTTTTTTTAAAAAAAAATATTCAAGATAAAAATCTTCGATGGATCGGCAGTTAATATTTTTCATTAGAAATATCTTTTTTGAAAAGAGTGTTCGGACTTACATTTTGTTGAGGTCCGGCAACGCGACTCAACAGAAGGAACAAGCCGATAACTAATACTGATAACCACACTGTCTTTTTATACCGAAGTATATTTTTCGTTAAATTTGAAATATCGATGAGCAATTCACGTATAAAATAATGTAAAGTGGTGATTGGATGGGTCCATAGCGATAAACTATCCGCATCGGTGATATCGTCGTGTCCACTTTGACTTTTAGTCTTTTCCTCGCTAGTTCGCTCGTGTAAACTTCTCTGTGCTCCGTTCGATGTGTTCGAATCTTTAGCACGACGGACCGCGCTGCCACCCGAGTTCTCCAACATGCTGCTGCCTAATCGATCAATCTGTGAATCATAAACATTTTAGTTCATTTTTCAAACATTTTTAGTTATAAATTTGATCAAAGATTGTTTTGCCTCGCAAACGTCAAGTGCACTGCTTTTCAGCGCATCGAATATTTGCAACGTTTTTTTCTCACAACAACCTCGAGAATTAATGACACATGCCAATAAATTTGTTATTCCAAAATTCCAGTATTTAGAGGGTTCAAAGAATTTGGGCAATTTAACCATCTTTAAAAGGCTTTTGCCGAGTGGATTTCGAATGTGGAAAACGTCCGATATGTTTATCAATATTCCGTTATGAAATTCAGTTACGTATCAAAACAGCTCATAACGTCGGAACTTGCAGATATGCCACTATATTGTTAGCTATTGAAATAACAGGTCAGCCTCGAGCAAAAGTAAACAAATGCGCAATGAAGCCGAGTCAGTGACGTTCTCAAGTATTTTTTTAGCTTCTTGTTTCACATGATTTGAGTTATTTGAAAATAAGGAAAAATATTCCTCCTCATTTTCACGATTTCAATTTTTGTTTAACAATTAAGATAAAATGGACAACAGCCAACCGCAGCGGGCGAAAGAAATTTTTGAACCATTTAAAAAACATTAAAATAAATAAAAACTTCAAAGATGGTTGAATTATTTCAAGTATTTGTACGTTCGCAACCGAATAAAATTTTTGGCTGAAAAACATGTGCAATTCATCCTCAATGATACGGTAAAAAATACATGAAAAAATTGTGGGCTCGGATGTGAGATTTTGAAGGCACTGCAGAGATGGTCGTTTCTCGTTATGTAAAAATATGTAAATTTTCTTTTCCACTATTTTTTGGTCTGAACTCATCGATCGTGGCATTCACATTTATCGCTGTCAATGCAACTCCCGATTTTTTTTTAATAGAAATAAATGTCGATCTCCCAACGAGGATTGAGTGTCTGAAAAACCAGTGGAATGAAGCTGTTTGAAAAAGTAACAAGAGTACGCTCATCCCTGATGCAGTTGATGGGTTGATGGCACATTAATTATGTATCTAAATGAGTAAACTCGCTCGATACTACTTGAAATAATCGATGACTGAATGATGGCTCGCAAGTGATGTGTCAAAATGAACGTTCTCGAGAATATAATCAGTCGGAGAAGCATGGAAGAGTAAAACGAATGAAAAAAAATAATTGACGTGGTTCTTCTGCTTGGTCTACGTAGGAATTTTAGCTGATAAATATCATTGACCAAGTTTTACTGCTATCTATACAAATATACATATTTACGTTGATTTTACTTCGGGATGTAGCAGTAGGTTCATATCAATGACTAAGTGATCTTTGTGCGGCGTTAGTTTGCGGTCGGCGAGCATATTTTTGTCGAATTAAGGAAAATTTTTTGGTCACGAATTTCCATCGGAGATGAAACCTCCGAAAAATGATCTTGACTTTTGAGCGGATTTTAGAGTGGAGCACGTGTTGAAATATGACAAGGAAAAAAATCACTCGAGCTCCCAATGAAAGATCCGAACGACCACTGGCCCGAGAATCACTTAACGCGTTTTCACGATCCGCTTATCAGCATGAGTGTTCTGCTCGAGAGGGGTCACTCCGAATCAAGGGTCAAACGTCACTCCCACTGTGGAGCTTGACCATTTGCAACTCATTTTTTTAATCCACTATAAAATCCTTCGTAGGAGCATCTCGTAGTTACTAAAACTCTGCTCAACGTTATTCACGGACAAACTGATGACGTTTCACCGCGGAAGCAAATTTATGAGAGCATGCACAAAACAAATATTTTCGTATACACGATGAACATTCAACAGGAACAATACATTTTTTCGTGCAGCAATGTCTACATAAATCTAAATAATAAAAAATGTCAAATCCATTATTGAAATCTTCATAAGCGAGGCAGAAATTCAGACATTTTTTGAAAAAAAAATTATGACATTTACGACAAATTTTCACTTTTTTAACTCAATTTTTGAATATGTGTTTGCACATTTTGCTGAAGATCTAAATTTGATAAACACTTTGGATAAATTTCTCATTTTGAACGAGGAAGTTCATCAAAGTCTGACGAAAATTGGAGTTTCCTTCAGTAATGATAAACCTATTGCAAATTCTTACCTACTACTGTTACTGCACGGTAATTTTTCAAGTTTTATTTTAACTGTGCATCTTGATAGTACAAAATTCTAATGAGACGAGTGGTCAAGAGATAAACAAGCGTTAAACGAACATGCATTTATGCTGATGTTGCAATTACATTAGCATTGGCGTACATGGCGCTGAATTATAAGTAAAAGATTCGAGTTAACATTAAACGAAATACACAAATATGCTTTCAAAAGTTGACAAGGCTACAATTGGATTGAAGGATACGAAGGATTGGACTTTTCCAATAAAAGTTACTAGACTGGAGGATGAAGAATTTCATCAGTTATTATCAACGTAAAAAATGAGAAACAAATGAAAATAATAGTCCGGATCACTTTTTCATACTGTGTCAATCCCCGTTGAATATTATTCAAATGAAAAAAAGATCCAATCCTCTGTTTCAAGATTTCACACAGAGTTGCAGTAAAGATTTGTGCTTTAAATGTTTAGCTGTAGACATGCGCCAACCCAAATTGCAGTTGAATGAACTATGAAAAAATGTTGATTAGTGACGGATGAAAAGGTTTTGCTGAGGTCATGTGAATGTTTGCACCGTTGGAATGCAACGAAAATAATTATTTTTCTGATTGCTAACATTTCTTCCTGATTTCGACCACTAGTTTCTTGAGATTGGAAAACAAATTCACGTTTTTGAGCTAGTCAGATTGGCTCAGGAATTATGTAAGATAAATTGTCCTGTATTAGCATTTGAAATTTCAAGTGATATTGAGAGAAAAACAAGCAAAAAGATTGCCGCATTGTGACGAGGCAAACTTCAACATGATTAAACAAAGGGATAGCTAATTGTGATTGTTAGTGCAACTGAGTGTACCATATCAGCCTTCTTTCCCGAAATGGGTAGTCCCCGCTCCCTTAGTAAGCCTTTAAGTTGTTCGCGAGTCATGCGTCCAAGAGTGGGAGCCAGATTAGTTGCGCTCGTCGATGCGCCACTGTTGAGACGAGCGTAGCTGCCCTCTGAATTTTCAGTTGCACTGACGCTGGCACTCGTGCCGGTGCTCGATTTTCTTGTTACTTTTCTTCTGACCATCGTAGCTGGGCAAAAAACTGATTGCCGCAAGGAACGATTTTCGTTTTCAAAGAAATAAACAAGTGAAAAAAATCAAAAATGATTCTTTTTCTTTCTGAACAGAGCTTCTCTTTGAAGTCTCAGAGTTTCCTTGTTTTCTTGAGAGAATTAGAGAGCGGCTACCTCTCGTCACGGGTTGGGATTTATCTCCCCAGCTTCAACAAAGCGCATACCCACATTGCCCAAAGCTCCGAGTACACTGTTTCGTGTATCTGCGACTAGATTGTACACTTTCTCGGAACAGGATTCTCAGGATTTGTCTGTCCGAATGTAGCATTAAAATAACTTCATTATTTCGTAGTACTAAATCAGCGTTGACAATGAAACATGAGGATCAAACAAGGCATGATGTGCGAGTGTATAACTAAAATCTTTCCATTCAATCCGAGATTCCTTTTTTGCAACTCAATGCTGCCAAAAATGAATGAAAGTTTTATTTCTGGTATCTTACCAACTGGTCAATCAAAAAACTGTTTTTTTTTTCTACAGAATACCTCATGGTTTCAAACAGGCAGACTTGTCCAAAATGATTCAGTAATAGGAGATGTTGAGTTTATTAATTATAGAACAACTGAACAAAATGCTAAAATGCATAGAAACATTTTTGTTCCAATGAACATATATCGATAAAACTTGAAACTGGAATGTATTACACAAACATCAATATCTTTATATTAGCTGTATACACATTCAGTATACATTGAAATATATAAACATTTATATGTAGAATCTGTGTGAGTAATCTATATTATATCAGGTGAATAAAGTGCGATAACAGGCAAAGTCAAACGCGCCAATCAAAACTGATTGAAACAAAACCTCATGCGAATAAAAATGTTAAAAAAAGAAGGAAAGAAAACAGGGGAAAAGTTAGTGTAAGCAAATATGAATGTAGAGTAGAAAATGTTCTTTTCTGAATATCTTAATAAGGCGATAATATAAACTAAAAAATCATTTTCACCAAAGAACACTTTTGAATTCGATTATATTGACAGATAAGATATGAAATTGCGGAAATACTCGAATAATTAAAAAAGAGAATACATTTTTCTCGCTCGAAATCCACGGAGTTGTGATGAGAAATCGTGCACGGGTTTGGAAGAATGTTGTCACAAGATATCAAAGTTGATGGAGTTTGAGCTAAGATGGAAATTGAGGTAATTGTCGATTCACGGCCACGTAAGCAGAAACTGCTCGAGAAAGAGAAAGGTCAAGTATTAAACGATCGTTTTTGTTCTTGATTTAAATGTGAAAGTTTTGGTTTTTTTTCGTTGAAAAGTTAAATATAAGTTGAGGAAGTTTCTTACATGTTTCCCAGAGACTATGCGGACGAATCACACACTTTTGATCGTTTCTTTTAGGATTAATTGAATTTAGAATTAAATTAGGACCACATAGTTTTTTCGTATCGTAACGTGTCTGCTGCGTGTATTTTTTCAACGGGCGGGGGAAAGCTATTTTCTGTCTCCGTCTCCGTTTTTCTCCCCCGTCTTTGTACTGTTGCGTTGCGACTTGTGTAGAAGGTGCAATCACAAAAAGTCGTTGTCTCTTCGCGCAAGCACTTTACACGATAATTGGATAACTATATACAGGCGATTAGGAAAACGAGATAGTGGTGGATGCAGCGAGTGGTACGATTGGACACGATTCAACCGCGTGACTTTTATGGTTACAAAAGAAAAAACTCAAGTCTCTAAGCATTTTTTCATTGTTTTTGATTAAAAATTTAACTGGGAATACCCGCACCTGTCTGTTGTGTAGTCGACGAGGACTATTGGGACCATCGCTCGCAGCTCACTACTGATTACTGAAGCGGAAAAATCGACAAATCTGAAGTTTGCAACTTATTCACTCGTGATTGACAGCTGATTAGTGTTACCAACATTTAATCGCAATTTTTTCATGGTTATCGAACTCTGAAATATGCTTCGATTCTCGCGATTAAAAAGGTATACGATATGCTTGCTTGATCAATCACATGAAAACAAATGGTGATATGATTAAGTAAAGAGATTGGATGAAAAATTGACATATAGGAACGCTGACTGATACTCGCTCTATAAATGTGCTCGCTGTCGTTCGCATGCAAACTAGTCTTTCAGTGTCCTGCCATTAAAATGTCGTCGTCTACCGATTTCCAGGGTGCAGTCATCAGTCATACGACCGCCGTCCCGACCGAAACCGACTAGGAGACTAGCGTGCAACGGGAAAAGTGTCGAATGAGAGATATACACTGAGGTTACGACTGTCAGATTGTCCACATTGGATAAACTGCGGATCGATTTGTACGGTCATTGGAAAAAAAAAAATCTGCGTTTCGTGTTGCTCGAGAAAAGACGGTCGTTCTAATCGTACAATGAACGTAAAATTATACTTTGTTTGATAAATGCCATTATTGTCAGCGCTGGTGAACGATAATGCGCGCAATGTGAAACCCGTTCAGGAGCAGTCGTGTGCGATTATACATATATTTGTATTATTACTACGTCGGTATATAGGCGAGCCAGTAGTGTTCATTTTCCCAACTTGAGCGCTTTAAAAAATAAAGTACACGTAAAAATGACGTTTCTGTGATCGTAAAACCTTGTGATTTTTATTTATTCGGTATTTAACATGTGAAATTGTGCGACATGCTGACCGATTTTTTTAGTTGTTATTCGTGAAACAAGTGGAATTACCCGATAAAAGTTTTTTATTCTTATTTTACGAATTATTGTCATGATTGTGGGGGGAGGATCAAAAATCATGTTTTTTAATCATTACTCCGATTCATCTTACGCTTAAATCTGGTGTTTGTCAAGAATCGCTAATTTTTAGAATCTTTTGAACGAGTTTCCATGGAACTTTCGATGTTGGAACATATATTTCGTAAAAAAGAAAAAATTGTAATTAGCATCTCAAATATTTATTATTTCGTATAAAAATCAGGAAACTATGGAGAAGTTTGCTGTGGATTTGGATAGAGTCCTTGATGAATTTGAATTCAACGAAGGTATTTATCAAAATCATTTGTTTTTGCGAATTATCATTCACAGGGCTTTACTAATTCCAATCAAATTATTTTTATCAATAAATGCATTATATTGGGCAATTTTATTGACTCAAAATATTTCCATAAATTCGGTAGTACAAATTGAAATCATTGAGAACAAATAATATAATTGGATCTGATTTTACAAATTATAATCATTAATGTCAAGAATATTTCCAACATTTTTTCCAGAAAAATATTGATTACAATAAAGTATATTTTTGAGAAAATGGTTTTGAATAGTTTTTCTCATCAGAATTTTTTGTTCAGTGCTTGAAATTCAACTGAATGAAAAATGAATTGATCAAGTTCCGATTGGCTTGCAGATTGTGCGGAGCAAGTAGCATTAAGCTTAGATGCAGATAATCTGTGGACCCAGTCACAGACAAAGCCGATAACAGAGAGTTCATCAAATTTTATACAGTCGACATCAACATACGAAGATGGAGGTTCGCAGTCGAGAACACTGGAAGCTCAAAGATCCGGGGATAAAATATCAAACATAGACACAACTCGGCTAGAAGAAACTTTGGACATAAGAAAAATGGGTGGCAAACGTGAGAATTCAGATTCAGTGAATGATTTTTACAGTCATGGAAAAGGGAGCGACGATAAACTTCAGGAAAAGCGATACGCGAGTTTCCGGGACAGTGAGCCTGTTTCCCTGACGATTCGCAACGACATATCGCAAAAATTGGTACAAAAACAACAGAATGAAAGTGGCTCAGGGGCAAGTAAAAATCATAATAGTTATGACAAAAAATTGAATCAGCCAAACATCAGGCCCAGCGTCAGCAATGTTTTCAGCAGTTTGAACGAGTATATCAATGCACCAAGTGGAAACTTAGAGCAGAGAGATAACAGTATCGTGTCGACGGAGGCTAGCTCTTTGAAAGTTGAAAGCAGAGTCAAGACGAACATGAAAAAAGATGACGCAACGAGCCAAGAGTCCAAAGGGGCTGGAGGTTCCTCCAGGGATGGAATTAGCGACAAAACCATCGGTTCGAAAACAAGAGATCTTCAAAGCTCCAATAAGCTAAGCCGAATCCCTCCGAAATATCAGAACATACTGGTGCCTGTAAAGTTGGATGCAAGTACCGGTTCGCACAGTAAACCCGAGGACGGTCAGACTTCAGCGATGCAATTTGAGGATATCTTGAGTTTGGAAAGAATCAGCTGTGATTCTCAGCATCCCGAACATGTGCTGAACATCGACACTGACATCGGGATTGCTTGTGGAACGAAAAGAAAACAAACGAGTTTGGCTGCTGAGGTAAGATTGCCTCCAGCGAGAACGGATATCAAAGACGAAGCGGAAGCTCATGGAGTTCCAAGAGAAGACGTTCATGTGTACGAAAACATGAAGGTGCCAATGGACAAGCGTGAAATGAGCGAAGTCCACGCGATCGCGATTTCGAATCCAGAGAGTGCATTTAAACCAGCTGAAAGACAAGATTCGAAAAGGCATTATGAGAATATGATCGTGGAAGAAAAGACCAAGGACAAAGACGAGGCCGCTGGGTACGAGCGGATTTGTGAAGCTAGAGAATCGTTGAGTTCATTGGAAACGAAGAGACCCAGTGTTCACCGAGGAACTGCGCCGGGATTTCAAGGAATCATCAAGTCCACCGTAGTAACGAAAGAGGCACAGCCAATTGGGTTCGGTACTACAATAGACGATCTTTCGGAAGAAGAATTAAACAAATATCTGGCCGAGCTAGAGGCCGAGGAACGCGCGAACGAGGGTAAAGCGATGTACGAGAATGTAGAGCCCCCGGCCTACGAACCTCCCCGTGACGACGATTTATTGAGGAGAGTGATAACAACCTCAAGGAAACTTCCGACCGAAGATGAGGACGCGAACGAAGCACCGATTTTTGAGACCGTAACCATCGGCGTTCTACCTGCATTGTCCGAGGAAAAACTTCAGGAAAAAGCGAAAAAGTTTCCGGTCATCGATTACAGCAAGCAACAGGCCTCGTCCAGCGACAGTGACCCGAGATACAATGATTTTTTAGACAAAAAGGCTCAGGAAGAGTCGTCCGGGAAAATCGATTCCGAGGGCAGAGTCATCGACGAAAAGGTTGGCGAAGAGACGAGCAATAAAAGCGTTGACAGTCGAGAGAACATCGATTCTGAAATGCTCGAGTGTCGAACGTGTGTGGTCACCCAGGAATTTACCGAGTCCGAATGGAGCGACGATTTTTCGATGAATTGCGCTCCTGCAAGCACCGCGAAAGATTCTTCCTCGGGAGTAACCGAATCCGAAATCAGCAATGTTGACAATGCTAATCGTCAATTCGAGAACAACGAAATCGTCGAAGAAACGATAGAAAACATAAGCAACATGAAAACTACTATCGTCGACACTAAATACTCCGAAAATTCTGTATCCACAGAAAACAATGTGAACTCTTGCATCGACGAAGATTCCGTAAATTCGAACGACGATAAAATCCTCTCCGAACTACCTTCATCTTCGAATAACACTCTAAACGATGCTGAAGAATCCACTAAAGATGACGGAAGTGATCACGAGGACAAACTTTCACGCCCCCAAACCCTCGACATCGTTTCTACGGTCACCATGCCTGATAATTCAACGACAGGTGCTTTTCTTATTTTACACAATTTGCAAAAACGTAGGAAGCCTAAAGAAAGTTTTTTTCTGAGGGCTTTCACGTTTTAATTAAATAGAAAAATATGAGTCAAAGAAACTTTTTTTTTGTATTTACAGGCGAACATGAATCATTGGAACCGGAGAGTGAAACGTCACAGCAACAGGCAGATAACTCGCAGGATTTTTCGGAAAGCAGTTCTTTCGAGTCTACTACGATATTGGGAAAACAGCCACCCTTTTGGATTCCCGATAACGCTGCTCTGAATTGTATGCTTTGTGAGGTCAAGTTTACCGTCATTAAGCGTCGTCATCATTGTCGTGCTTGTGGCAAGGTATTCGAGAAACGATCGAATCATTTTTTTTTTAAACGCATAGACTTGACAAACGTACGATAATCAATAACGCGTTGAATTTCATTGGAAAATGTATTTTTTCAGGTTTTGTGCAACAAATGCTGCAGCATGAAGTATAGACTTCAATATCAAGGCAACATCGATTCTCGTGTTTGCTCTCCGTGTTATCAGCTGCTCATAAAAGGTGAGGTACCTCAACCATTCCGTCACATTAAATTCTCGTACATTTTTTCTTTCGTGTAATCGACATTTCACTCTAAATAACTTCAGAAGTTTATAAATTCATTGTACTCTTTTTTTCACTCTTATTCACAAGTGAACTTTGCATCGAAAAATTTATTAGCACTAACGGACGAGTATAGTATCATACGCGAGATAAAAACCAATAGTTCAAACTCTTTTGACTGATGAATTTCAAATTTTCGATCAGACGCAATCGTTTCGCATAAAATTATTTAGATAATGAATGTTAAAAATTTGGCCAAACAAAAAATGATGATAAATAAGCAACGTTTTGAAAAACTTTCGAACCGAAAAATTTCGAAGATTTTAGTTCAGTTTAAATTGTTTTGATATTCAAATAAACGAAAAGTCGATTAACAGTTGATTTTTTTTGACACTCTATTCCAATGTACGAACTAATTTAAACCTTTTTTTCACTTACAGCGGAACAAGACCACGAAAGCGGTGATTGTTCTACAAACTGTGGCAACAGTTCTCCCAGTAATATAAACTCTTCCCAGGTACATGTCAGATGAATCGTAGTGTACAAAAATACCGATCCAGTATACTTTTAGCTAACAATCCTACGACTAGAAATAGAAACACTAACGAATGGAGAGTCCCCAAAGTCGTATGTCCTTGAAAGCAATGAACTCCTGACACGACGAAGGGTTGCGAATGAAAAATTTCGAGTAGACAATCCTGTAGAACGTTTAATATTTTCAAGAATGGTAGCAATAATTTTTGAGAGAGCCTCGTGCATGATTTTCGCAAGTGGTGCAAGATTTTTGCAGTTTTTTTTCAAACGAATGTCGAGTTGAATTTGAGATTTAAATGAAATTTGATAACGAGTCTAAAGCACGAGTGCAAGTATTTCTCAATTCGTTTGAAATGAATTGCGAAAGAAAATAAAGTTTGAGTAGTCAGAGTTGGGAGTATCGGACAAATGGTTTATAGGGGAGACAGCCTAATCCAAATAATCCGATGGAGTACTGTTCAACAATACCGCCTTTGCAACAGTTAGCCGGGGGCTTGCCACCACCTCCCACAGTCATGGTTCCGGTTGGTGTTTTGAAACGCGAGGGCAGTTCCAAGCAACGATCCGAGGGTCAGAAGTCCGTCATGTTCAGCGATGGTGAGTCAGCGTCAAATCTCCTTTTATCGTGTTCGAATCTTTTTTCATCGTTTTTGAGAGAAAATCGACGAAATTTCACAGTCCACGATATTTCGATGTCAATCATAAATATTCGGTGGATTCAACTTTATCAGAGTAATTATCACTGTTTATTTGAAATATTTTCATTATCCCATTGTTGGTACAAGTCTCGAGTACCATCATTGAATAACCTCGAATGAGGTGAATGTAGTTTCAGTTCGTAATTGCTATTTTGCTATATTCGAAATTGAAACACAATTTAAAAAATCGGGTAATTTGTTGATAGATTAATAGGTAGAAAATTAGTCAAGTTGGAATTAATTTACCAGTTAATTTGATAAGAAAAAATGGAAAAATGATACTGTGCAAGGAATGCCCCACTGGATCGATCCTAAGCTCCTCATATTCCCCTCGAAAGTTCCAAAAATGTTATTTTTTATTTTCAACCAACTTATTTTTGCATGCGAGTGCAGTTAGCTTGGTTTTTTCGAAACTGCAGGCTGCCTCGTATAACCTTTGCCCCCTTATTCCCGTTTGTTTTGTTTTCACCCACCTCTACGTATAAAACACAGGAATAAGGCCTGGCTGTGACCTGACAGAACTCGACACCTCCTGGGACCTGAAGCCACCGTATCGAAAGATAGGAAAACGAACCTCTAACACTCCGCAAATGCAGACGTCGGGGACTGGCAAACGACAGAATATTCCGCCCATGGATCCGAACACGAATTCGTATATTCCCCAGGACCCTGATCTCTTACCACCAACAGTAACAATCCATAAAGGCGGTGAGACATAAACATTTTGAAAAGAATTCTTTGAAAAAATGGGCAAAAATAAAGTTTCAAGTTGAATTAATGATTTTTTTTTTTCAGAAATTTCTTACCACGAGTGCGATGGATCTGCGGCTTTGTACAAATCATTAAAAAATGAATGCGAACCCCCCATTATGTTCGCTATCAACCGAAATCTTTATGCTTATGTGAAAATTACGAACCGTAAGTGAATTTTATACAAAAATATTCTTCGACGTTGTTGTCACTTGAAATTGAATTTTTCTACTTTCTATAGTTTGGTAACTGCACTGCTGGCCCAAACGTTATCGTCATTTTGATGACTTGAATTTCCTGAAAAATCGAATTCTTGTATTCTGTGGAATTGATTTTTTTTTTATATTCTGGAGTTGTAAGGACACTTTGAAAGTTGGAGAACAAAAACTGATTTTTTTTTTTTTAAACCATTCAGTTCAGTTTACAATAATTGCTGATTGAAAAATGGATGTTTGCGAAAAACGTTACTGACCCAATTCAGTATGAGTTTTGAACCTTTAATGTCTGCTTCCAGTTAATTGTTGCGTCAACAGGGTTTGTTGGAACGTTACATCAAGAGGTTTGGCGTGTGTGGGTCAAGACGAAATAATTTTTTTGGTTGAAACGTTACCCGACGAAATGCAAATTCCAAAGGATCTTCTTATTCATATTAATCAAATTTATGTAGAGGCCATCAAAGGTGAGGATTTTCAATGCAATTGTATCGAAATAAATCAAGCGCGAAGATATCCAAATATGATCTCATGTTTCTATTAATTCTCTAGGCAACACCATAACGGAGTTGGGAGTTTCGATACATCAAGGAGTACACTTCCTGGGATCTCGTGAGCACGCAGGTTTTTTATTTATTCGACAAAGTTTTCAATGTTTGCAGAAAATCATCCTTCCTCCGGCGCCTTTTCTCGTCGGACTTCTCGTCCACAGGTAAAATCACATTCCATATAAAAACTGATCCAGATCGCTCATGAAAAATCAACTTTTATACTCTAAAAAATAATTCATCAGCAACGCTTCAAAAATGTTTTTTCCTTAATTTTTCCAGTTACAACTGAAATTGGAAAAATAAAATTTCAAAATATATTTTTTCAGCCCCGTAGTTTCATATTTTTTATGGGATCACAACTTTCTGAATGTTTTTCCTTCGCAGATGGGAAACTCCATGGGCAAAAGTATTCCCGCTTCGTCTGATGTTACGCCTCGGTGCCGAATACCGATATTATCCGTGTCCGTTGGTGTCAGTGCGATTCCGTGACGCGGTTTACTTTGAAATAGGTCACACGATAATGAAAGTTTTGGCTGATTTCCGTAATTTCGCGTACACGCTGCCGGGCGTACGAGGACTAACGATTCACATGCAAGATCGAACGACCGATGTTCTCTTCCCGAAAAATCGTTATGACCAAGTGATCAAAGGGCTCAACAATTCCAACGACCATGTTCTTGCATTTGCATCGAATTTCAGCAGCCAAGCGGATTCCCATCTTGTGTGCATACAAACTAACACTGGCGACGAGAGCAGTTATCAAACTCAGGCTATAAATATTCATAATAAACCACGAAAAGGTAACTCCTGCTCAATCGGTAATATAGTTGTTAAGAAAAACTTGAAAATGGTGCTGTCTACAAAGATTAAAAAGTTATTCATTGAATCTATGATATCAAACGAATAATTGTGGATGAAACGATTATGGAGTATTCAAGTAAATTGAAGAGGAGCTTTTAGTGCCATTCTCGAAATCATTTAAAAAAATATATTTTTGAGTAACATAAAAGAAAAATCAGCAAAAGTATAATTACAATTTCAATACAAATTTGAATTGTTCAGTTCCATGAGCTAGAATTTTCCATGGTTATTTTCCGTTTTTCATTTATGGTAACTTTTAACGGAGACACAGATTTGGACGAGATTGAGAAGCAAGAGAAAAATTTGAATGTTTTCCCGATGTTATTTCTGGTACTAAAATTCTTCGCAAAATGCAGTTACGGGCGCGAGTTTTGTCGTGATAAACGGAGCATTGAAATCGTCCATGGGACTATCGGCGAAATCGAGTATCGTCGAGGATGGTTTAATGGTCCAAATAATGCCTGAGAAAATGGAGGCGTTGAAAGCAGCGCTAAAAAATATGCAGGACTTTTCGATCGGTTGTGGTCTTCAGGGAGCCCAAGAACCCGATGAAACCGTCAACATCAAATGGGTCGACAACGATGTACATTTCAATTTAGGGTTCGTTGCATATAAACTTTGTCTATATAAAAATTTGAAAAGCCTGGGTGCACTTTCGATTTTTCTTTATATAAACCAAGAAGTTAAATATTATACGCATTATTGCAGGGTCAAAAGTCCCATCGATGGCATCCCAATGGACGGCATTCCTTCGATAAGAGTCCACAATGGCACGGATTATATGGGTACAAGCAGATTTATTCGATGGACTGAAGTATTCATCATTAAGGTACGTTATTTTAAAAAAAAATCTATTTTTTCACAAAATGTTCCTTTATTATCTATTTGAGTAACACGCTTGACGTGATTTTCAGTCGGACGATCATCCCGCTGGCGTACACGATCCAGTGGACATCAACAAATTATCAGAAAGTATTGCGAGAGCGACGTGCGCTGCGTTTGTCAAGTTACTCGATCTCCTGGCAACTGCAGGCTTAACTAAAATCGGCGTCAGAACAACCATACATCCGGATAATGTAAGTCCGGGAAATGAAAGATTTTAAACTAATGCATACATTCCTGTGACCGATTAGGAAACTCGAAATGGTGCATTTTCAAGTGTTCCTTGTTTCTGGAGCCTGGACGACCCCAGAGAATGCTTTCTTTTAAAATATTGATAAAATATTCGATCCTGATGTAACTTTGCAGGTTGGTTACGAGGCAGGAAGCGAAGGGAATCGATTGCCACCGATTTACATGAACAGTTTGGACAATGAGTTGATCCAAGTTCTTCACAAAGCCGCTCAGATGAGTCAAGATACGAACACTGTTCTGGAATTGATTTTCCATGTATTGGATGACTAAAGTAATGGGTATTGAAAGTAACGAGAAGAAGCCGGTGACTGATGATCGAACAGGAATGTAAAAGCAAATTGGGCACACTGCGTCCAAAGTTTCGAGAGGAAGTTTCAAGTTGAGGAAAAAAGTGTGCGGAATCGGGAACGGAAAGTTTCGGAATATGCAGGCTCGACCAAGGAATTCGTGAAATCAGCCTTTTGAATTGAAAGTTCAAAAACGAAATCAACGAATCGATAATGGAGAGAAGACTGGAGACGAAAATGAGAAGTAATGCGAACGGGATAATGTGTAATATCGCGAGACACGAAAATCAACGAATATTCGTCGCTCGTGTTTCCAAATAATAACTACCATTGTAATATAAAAGAAGAAAATATCAAACGCGCTCCTCGTCACGAAGGCGAAAGGAGTCGCGGGCTAAAAGAAATGATGCAGAGCAAAAATAAGTGCGAAATTCAGTTCATTGCTCGTAATTATAATTGTTATTGTTATTAAATATTGCACTAAAGAATCTCAATTACCATGGATATCTAACGATTATTTAACCGATTTTATTTTTCAATATATGGTCTTTATACGTTTTTCTTTTCGTCTCTTTTTCGCTGCGGAGCTTATTTCATGCTCTCGACGTTTTTTTCTGAAAAAATCGACCTACTTGTGGGAATCTTATGGCGTTTCTTATTTAAAAAAAAAACAATGCACAGCGCAGGCGCAACGAAAAGTTTATCATGAACTCCCATCTTCGCCGATATGACTGCGATAAATCAATTTTCTTCGAAATTATGCTTTTACGCAACAAAAACATTTGATTTATCGTCGCCAAATTCCATACAACCAATGTTGCAGGTTTTTAACGTTGATCAGTTTCAATTTTTATCGTTTAATGCATTACTTTCGTTGAGCACGCAATTTTTGTTACCGGAAATCATTAGATATGTTCGTTGAATGTTCAATCGTTAATAATTATATTTAATACTAAATAATATATTTTTTTTTATTGTTTCTCAAAGAAATGGGGCGTTCTGAAAAAAAATGAGAACACATGTGTTTTTAACCAATCTCCAGGGGTCAGCTGTGACAATAACAAAAAAATGGAAAGACTTTGGGAGTCGCTAGTCTCCAAAATTTGGTTCCCGAGTGCTTTTCGAATCTCACATAATTTTGAGTTACTAAAATATGACTGCGATTATCTCCAAAAAAAGTCTTGAAAAGTGCAAAGCAAAAATCGATTTTAGAGACGGTTTCTGTGGGAAATTTTATGCGCTAAGAGATTGATTACGTGAACTTTTGGTGTACCCCTCCTTGAACCGTAAGTCTACGCGCGATAAAGGAACGCCCTCTTCGTCAGCATTTGACCAAAAACTCGTGGACTCGAATCAATTTTCAGACGATTGGCCGTGGAGCCTTCTGTATTTAAACTTGTGAGAATACACGCTCTCTGGAGCTCTCTTTCAAAACATAATATTGTGAAAATGCAAGTATTTTGAAATCGGTTATGAGGCACATCCTAGAATAGATATTGTGTGTATAATTCAATGCTTCACTTTGTCAAGACAGACGTGCGTGTTCGTGCATATGTCATGAGTATTTTCGTAACTATACAGTCAATTGTTTATTTGTTATCATCCGTGCCGTTATCAGGGCCAGGTGTCATTTTTATAATTATTCAGGTGAACCAGTAAGAACTAATCAACTTTAATTATGCAGCTTTCGGATTGAAAGTAGAAAAAAAATGAATAATTGTGATAGGGAATTTCGAACGAAAAGGTCACATACCATGGGCAGAATGTTTTCGAACATTAGGATTTGCTAAAGTTTTTAAAATTAGCAGAACACTTTTTTAATTTCAAAGCTATCAAGTAACTGTGAGTAACTCATTTCGGACGAACTTTGTTCGAATGACATGGACGTTTTCAAACTTAAACGGCTGGTACTCATCGCATGTGTTTTTGGTCGCAACCGCTAGCGACAGCGCCAAGTTGCGTTCATACGGTGTACTAAAATATTGAATCGATTCTCGTGTCCTCGGTTGTGTATGATGGTGGTGGGATATTCGTACGCATACGTAAAATGTGGGGTCGAGGATAGCGAATAGCGAAGAATCGCGCAGCAGCAGCATCAGCAACGACAACGACGATTACGGGTCGACGTTAGAAGAACGGGGGGTATATAGTGCACGGGTATAAAAAAGGTTTGCGGGGTGTGCGTAAGCTTATTTTGATATTGCTAATTCCAATCAAACGGTGAAACAATGTTTTTATCGTCGAATAAGTGAAAGATCGTTGAATAAGTGAAAAGTCGTTACGTTGATCGCGTAACTGCTGCTGCTAAATTTTACTTTGACACGTTTAGTGCGGAGCGTTCAAACGGTGGCTTTTACCGAGCCCCGTTCAATTTTCGTCCAGCACCTTCCGACAAACAAATAACAACGTCATGGATCGAAGAAAAATGTCGTGAGTATTTGATTCGTAATTTTGCGTAGGCGAGAGGTTCATATGTATTGTTATACGCCCAGGAGCAGCGTGTTATCTAAATTCAACGAATCGTTTTTATCGGCTTCAGATTTTCTCGACCCCTACCTTATTCATTTCTAATCGTTAACAAAAATAATGATAACTCAAGGCGTTTGGCGCGTTATATCGAATTTTGGCGAAACGTCTTACGGGCGTCGATCAATTCGCGTTCGTAAACATCAACCCTACGGTCCTTTTCGCCGCTTTCGACATCATAATGCGGCGAAATATCTTCACTCTCATTCTCAAATTTTCGCTTAGGTTAATCGGCACTGTCAGAGCTAATTTTGTTATGGAGATAAGAAATGAATCATTGCTCTACTAGATGTCAAATTTGACGCTAACCATTTGACGGTTCTAGAGTAGAAGTTTTATTCCTTTCCAGTTTCTAGTTATATTTCGTTTATATATTCGAACGGATCGAATTGCCGTAACGATCATTCGACACCATGCCGGCTCTAATCTCATCCACCTCGTTACCTTCCCTTTATTTATTATTCAATTAAACTGCATAATTCGATTTATCGTTTGATGCTACGTTTTTCGAATACCAATATTTCGACCTCTTTGTAATCTTGACTTTCGATTCAATAGCTTTAACGATCGTATAGATATGTATTCATATATCTTTTTATTATATATATGTCTGTATGTGAAAATATATGTATAGATATAAATCATGCACTACCCAAATTTTCTTGTACATCAACGCCTTGAACAAGGTTATGTACGAGGATAATTTTGGAGTATTGGATTCTCCATGAATTCCATTCTTTGGTCATCATAATCTAGAACTCGCAATAATTTTTTATTCGAAATTTTCGCAGTAATCGATTTTAGGTTATCAGGATAAAGGATCACTGCACATTGGAATTATGAGACTTTTTATTCTCAAATTCAAATCATATGGGCCTAAGAACAGTAGACAAATGTTCCTAAAAATGAATGGATCATTTTTACTGAATACCTTCTTTAATTAATGAATCTGTACATAGTACACGAAAATTTTGACATCATTCTGCTTGTTTTTACACACTTTTTCTATTGAATTTCAGTATCCTGTAAAATATGAAAGCGACGAAGTATTCTAAAAAAAAAATGTAGCAACTCCATGGTCCTTGTCTTAAAATCTTTAAATTCACAATGTAAAAAGCAGGAATACATTTTATCAGCTTGCAAATTAGTACAACACTAATCGTATCCGTTTCATCTTTATCACTGGATTCAGCACTTTTCCTTTTTCTTTGTTTCGTATTTTATTTACTCGAGATAAACTCGATTTTATCTACTTCAGTTTCATCTCAACTTGCTCACTCTTCCCAGAAAGTCAACTTATCAAAATAATCTCATAGATAGAGTGACTATTAGTACAAATTTTGTAATTTGTTGAGGCAAAAAATGAAATGCATGAAAATCTGAATAAAATTTTCTCTTTTACATTCTCTTTTAAATCCAAACTGTATTTGTAGCATTGAGCTTGGAAAATGAGGTACTGTTATTTTTCAATCTTAAACCAAATTGGTACAAACAACTGAAAATATAGTTGAATTTGTAAATCAATATATTTCGTTGCTTATCGACACTGCGAACTTTAGAACCATTGAAAAAGTGATCCTTTGCCGATTCTTGGCTCATGGTGAATCAACATTTTTGGTTTCTCTTCAATGGTAGAGGTTGAAGAGCGAATGAGTTCGCTCTTTGATTCTGGTAGTAAAAAGTTGCTTTTTCAATTCTATAGAACGGCAGGCGACTCGCTGTACCAAGCACTGGAAATTCCAAAAACAGCCACTTCCGAAGATATAAAGAAGACTTACAGAAGATTGGCATTAAAGTATCATCCGGACAAAAATCCCGACAACCCCGAAGCAGCTGATAGGGTAAAATTTTACTTCCATTATATCTTTCAATCTATGAGCGATGCGTAAACTTTATTGGTACTCTTTTTATATTAATTTAATTGTATCTTTGTTTTGACAGTTTAAAGAAATAAATCATGCACATTCGATACTAATGGATATAACTAAACGCAACATTTATGACAATTATGGATCGCTTGGTTTGTACGTGGCTGATCATTTTGGAGAGGAAAATGTCAATGCTTACTTCGTTGTCACATCAGGCTGGTGCAAGGTAACACGATATTCTATTTTATTTCACCTTCTGAAACGTATTTTTTCTGTCTAACCGAATTTATAGAACTGAATTCTTCCCAAAAAAAGGATGAAACCTGAATTTTTTCAATCAAATGTTCAGCGACGACTGAAAAAAATGTGCAAAGTGTATCCAACGAATAGTAGAAAAATGGCTAAAACTTTTTTTCATTTCCAGGCGATCTTCGCGCTCTGTGCATTCCTGACCGGTTGTTATTGCTGCTGCTGTTGTTGCTGCTGCTGTAACGGATGTTGCGGCAAATTGAAGCAAAATCGACCGGAGGACAACGGACTTTACCACAATCTGCAGGTACACATTTATCAAAATCTCGACAAAGTATGCCCCTCGAGTACGAATCGGAAGGATTTGAAGGACAGTTTTGGAGCGATTTAGGAGAAAAAGCCAACGAAGCGACTCTAAAAGGGTATCAAATAGATTCGTAAGCCAAAAACCCCTTCAGGTAGTTTAAACATTCGACAGAAAACGAAATAGTCGAAAACTACGAAGCTGATGGATTCGAAGGTGACTGAATTCCGTGATGATAGCAAAAAACGTAATGAACGAAAAAAAATTTCGTAAAAATTAATCTCACTAGTTCGTCAGTTGAATGAGTGCGAGGCCATTTGGACTATCAAAGTTCTCTACAAACATCGAAGCGACAAAACTGAAACGCCGCAGGGGCTAAAACTTCGATCCCTCCAGAAAACTGCAACGAGCTACCACGAGCACGTGTTTTACTTCGACGCTCAGGAATTTGAAGTAGTCGATTCTGTGCTTTTAAAATTAGGAACTTCTAATCTTCTCATCAATACAAAAGTCGAATACTTCGTGTCCGTTTCGTTGATTGCATCCAAAGAAGATCCGGATTGTTTAGGCCTCTCCAAAAACGCCATTTTCGCGATTTAGGGATACCTCCCAGTTGAAGAAATCACTGAATCCGATATTCAGTCGAGCTTAAATATATTTTAGAAAATGTGAAGCATTTGAAATCTAGAACTAATATGTTGTTCAAAAAAAATTTGCAAAGAATTAAAAATCCATTCGAGCAGACGCGATTGCGAAAATTTGCCAATTTTTGCATTTTATAAATAACAATATTTTCCAAGTAAAAAAATAAGTTTTCTCTCCGGAATTTTGATATTTTTTCAAGCGATTTTCCTCGATATTTTCCAACCGAAATATTCTTGCGATTGAACATTCTTCGAAGATTAGACGCAAGTACTTTCCTGTGGAGGTAGCTCCCCCCCATTAGCGGAGCATGTGTGTAGACTGCATGCATGATTAACTCTTTAATCGGCGTGGAAAGCCAATCACTGTATTTGCCAGCTGAGAGAACACTTTTGCATCAGGCATAAAGTTCACACGCACTTCCGTTTTATCCCAAATACTCGGACAACTCGAAAAAGGTTTAACAATAATTTGGTTAGGAAAAGGGCACTGAAGGAGGGTTTTATTCTAATTTGCATTCGACCTCCGACGCATGTTTCCTCCTAAATTTTCGAGCACGAATATGTGGCTGGTAACAAATTTTTTCAATTATTTTGACATTTTGAGACATGATATTTTTTCTGATCGTAACGAATGTCACACTCGAGCCTCGATTGCTCGAAAATTACCCTCATTTCTCGTCGATGGATTGATGATTACGTTAATTTGGCATTTTTTCGAATTTTTAAATATTATTAACGATATTTTGGGCACGCGATTTCGAAGGGAAGGTAAGTTTTCTTTAATTAAATGTCGTTTCTCAAGGTTAGAACCGTACACTTTGGAGGATTGAATTTCCGTTTCACTTGTTACTATTTTCTCGTCAATTTTCAACCCGCATTGCCAGATTCTCATCGTTATGTTATAGAACTCGAGAAATTTCAGTTGGAACTTCTCTTTCATTATTGATTTGTAGTTTTTTAGTCGTTCGTTGTTTTTTTTTTCTTTTACCTTCGATTCTGTTCGATAGAGTGTTGTGCTTTTGAGTATTAACTATAAAAAGGATTAGCAATAGACCGAGCGACAATGTGATTCGATAGAAGCGACTATTCTGCGACTCGGTGAGTAAAAGTTATTGAGTTACGAATAGTGCTTTTTTTGTATCTTTTTTTCTCGCAAAGTTGACCATTGTACAGAATCACGGTTTGACTTCACTCGCATTTCCGCACCCCGCGTTGATCGAATTATCCACAAAAGTGCTTAAATCACAAAATCAGTAGAAACAGCGACCGGGAAAGTATTTTTTACATTCGAGCAGCCGAAAATGTTTGGACCGAAGAAAAACAGCTTGGAAGCAATCAGCTGAGTCCGATAAACAATTCGGAACTTTTAAGGGGACGGAAGCTCGTAAATGAAAAAATGTAGAATGAAAAATGTAGAAAAATCTGGAAACAGCTCCGAGCAGATAAATTGGAACCATTATTTTCAGTCGGATTGAGAAAAATTCACATTTTCTCTCAAACGATCAAATCTTGGCCGTAAATCGATTGAAACGTTTCCAGAAAACGGAGAATGACCTTGGCAGGAATTATAACGCACGCATGCGCTCACAAGCGAATTTACTTGACAGTGAAAGCCATAGATTGGGAGATTTTGGATTGTTTGTTCGCTGATGCGATCTGATCGCAGGAAATCTATCGAAAATGTCTGATCGAAATATTGAAAGCTAACCGGTGGGCTATTCGTCCTAATTCATTATCGAAATCAAGGAAAAACGATGAAAGATACTGAAGAGAAAATACAGCGATTCCGAAGCACCCTTAAGTCGACCGATGCGTAAAATTGAGTAGCCTTTCAACGCTCGTTCTTCTTGTACCGGAGTCGCACTGCAGGGTCTGACAATGCCGACAGATTTCAGCTCGATACACCCCAAGCTAAAGCACCCTTGCCGAAACGATGTGCATGATTTACCAGATTGGCATCCTCGCTCCACAATGGCTGTATCCCTTCGCATTAATCTTTAGCTTTCGTGCCATTATCATTTGAAAATAGAAATTCCACACCGGGACCGAAAAACCTCCAAGTCCGATGACCGCGATGACTCTAAAGCTCGAAGATTTGAACTTTTTTCTCTTCTGGTTATGAAGTTTGGTGGCAGAAATTTATTTGGAAATTCGCTGAGTTCACTCCTGATGCACCAATTTTTATGCCCTTCGGTCAAACGACTTCGATTCGCCAAAGATTCCCAAACTCCCTTTAGGTCCCCAAATCATGCCCAGTCGAGATAGACACAAACAACTGTTAGGTGTAAAAATCGTGGGAACATGCGAGAAAAAAGGGAAACAGGTACTGAGAACACGTAGGCTCGACGACGACTTGAGAAAGGTTAAAAAAGCTGAGACACTCGACACGAATATTGAGCTCGATGGAAGCAAGAAAATTTATGAGAGTTTGACAGTAAGCCTAATGAAAGTGTGCAGCAATGATTTGTGGAAAATTCAACAAAAACGAAAGCCCAATCAACGACCTTCTCTTAATGCATTTCTCGGGGAAAGTTTTACTCCGAAAAATATGCATACTGATTTAAATTAATATTCGAGAAAGCCTGAAGAAGTTTGAGTTGATTGATCAGAGTGAATTTCTGGTCATGCCTACAACGACAAACGTCCATGGACAACCGCATGCCTGTACGCACACTTCCACATTCAAAATTCTAATCGAATCGTCATTTGCTGTAAAACGCGAATGTTGCTCCGAGGCATTCCACCAGTAAAACATCGAGGTTCATTGAACTTTGTGTGTGTTTATCTTTTTTTATCTTTTTTCATTTTTCCATGAATCTCATCTCAGGACAAGTTTGCAGTTGTAGTAGCATTTTGGGATTTCTTTTCAATTGCTCAATCGCTCCATTATTTCATAATCTTTGGTCACGAGGAATGACGAAAATATGAATTACCTCGGAAGACTCATTGAGCAGCACGTCGCCTACTCTTCATTTCTCTCATCGAAAAAATGTTAAAAATTTTACTCTCCACTTCTGTCTTGTACTCACTGTAAAAAAACTCTTGAAAGTATTGCTCTTTGAAATTGTAACTTTTTAATGCAGCGATCCACTTCTTATTCGAATGAAAATTCTTATATTTTGGCTCAGAGAGTAAAAATTGAAAATATTGTTTTCAGGCAGTTTTCAATTCACACTGCGATATAAACGAACTGATTTTTGGTGTCAAATTCTTTGCGTGAAAATTTCAAGAATAAGGGTCTTTTGAAGCGATTTTTAAAGCGTCATTTGACCTTCGTTCAAAGTGAGGATACGAAGGATAATAATTTGGAGCCCGGAGATGAATCTTTGGAGAGAAATGAAGAGCAGAGATTCCGTACTGCGGAAATTGAAATGAAAGAAAAAATACATTGTACAAGTGGTAGAGAAATTTTGTTAACGCAAACATCATTTTCACTACCATGCATGATGAAAATCTCATTTATTATCGCATGTAGGTTAGCAACTTTGTTTACGTTATTGTTGTATTATAGCGGGACCAGAATCCTGATGGCGATGTTGTGACGATACAACCGCGAGGTGGCAATAAGGTAAGGTCACATGTAAAATCATTCCTCATTTTTCACCAGCTGCTTTGTAACTAATTTTATTTTTCTGGGTTACTCACATTTTCATCGGTAATCGATTGAACCAAAATATTCAGATTTCGAGTCCACTTGACTTGAATTAATTTTCATTTTTACGTTTATAGCACATCGAATCTTGGTTCAATTCGTTTGTTGTTTTGTTTTTATAATAATTGAAAACGCGAATTTTCCAATGATTTCGAATACTCGAATTTTAATGTTGTCAACCACGTTGGACATTTGGAAAAATTTGAGCTTCGTAGTCGCACGTTTGCTCACAGCACCATTATGTTCATGTTCACAAATCGTTACCCAATGAAAGTCATGCCATTATGATCGGCCTCTTGAGAGACATCGAAAGACGTCGTCGAGATATGTGTGGTAATGTTTTGGCTTTTGTGTAACAGGATTTCTCGAGCTTGTGGATAAATAAAAATCTGATTCTGGACGCTATTTTCAAAGGAGATTCATTACGCATGTAAAAAGTCATTAATCACTTCATGTTTTCATGATAGAGTGTGCATAAGTTTCGTAGACAAACAGTTGACTCGTCGCTCTAATTTCACGTGCTGAATTACAGGGATTGGATTTTCCATTATTTCAGAGCTTCAATACATTTCGGTGTGCGTCAGATTTATGGCTTTTATAAATCGAGGCTGGACACGGCTCAGATATTCGATCCAAAACTGCGACGATTAACGCATCAACATCAAATATAACAATTAGACTAATTTCAGAATTTTTATATTTCTATTACAAGCACGAAGAGAAAAGTACATGAAAATGGTGAAATTCGAATAATTTTTATTTTTATTCATTTATAATCTAGCAGAATAAGTTACTAATTTTATCGCAGCAGCTGTTGATAACTTTCATATTTCAATAATATTACAACGACCTGACTAAAACATCAATTTTTCTTGTATCTAATCGGTTCATAAATCGATCGAAGTTTATCGAAACTGAATTTCCGATGGATCAAGAGATGCAGCAGTAGCTCGGTGTTGAGTATTAAAATGAAGAAGAAAAAATAATGACCAAAAAAATAATGAAAGAGAATCGCACGATGGCCGATGCGCGCTGGAGCACTGCTGCACTCTTGGATCGGGTATTGCGTGAAAAATGTTTGTAAATGTGAATTTTGTCAGTCCGAGTCTAAAAAGCTTGTAAAAATTTTTGTCCAGGTTGTTTCTTCCTCAGAAAACGTGAGTTACCGAAATTGAAGGCCTTGCATTATTTAATCGCGTGTACTGCCGAAACAGTTGGAGATAGAGCAAAAGTTCTAAGGACCAATTTTGTAGAGCGCCGGATTTCCTACAAAAAACTCCGATGCCGCGTCTTTCTATCTTCAATAGTTCAGCCTCGAAAGTGGATTGAAGATCAGCTAAAAATTCCGCTCTACCCAACGAGAAAACTACTGGATTCGGAAACGCGAGGCTTGAAGATTTTTCGAAAGGAATTTTCTGCTGTACAATATTGGTCCCCAGTCCTCCACCTCTGATGGCTCTCGGGGAAGGAGTCTCGTAGAAAAATGTTCAGTGCACACGTCCGCGTGCCCTTGCAATGCGACACTTTTCATGCAATACGAAATTATTATGCAATCATCTCCGATCACGATATTTTGAACAAAAAAGTCATTAGAATTTCTTCACCCTCCTTAAAATCTTCTTTGAAATATGGGCAAAGCAGTCGCACGAGCATTTCGATGCATCGTTAAAAGTAAATAAGCGACGGAGGAACGTGCTCGTAACGCCCATTTTTGATTGTCTGGTTTTGCGATTGGGTGTTACGAGTCGATTAAAATTTCATGAACGAGTAGAATTTACCAGTGCCAACATCAATTTTGTATTTTCGAGTGCTAATGGGTTGTTCTGTTTTTAAAGGAGGATGAGAGCGAGGAAGAGGCAGTGACTGCGCAACCCCAAGGTGGAGCTTCTCAAGGAGCCACCGGAGCCGCCGTATTCGCCATGCCTCCACCTCCGTCTTCGCAAAGTACAGTCCCGAACGAGGGCACCAACTTGACGAGTGGGGCAGAACGTCCCCTTTACGGCGAAGGTAAACCAAGACCGCGATTATAAAAATCGCGATAAACAAAATCAATTGTTGACTCCATGCTCTCTCGGTCAATCAGTCGATCCATAAAAATGATGAAACCAAACTTATCAATGGAGACACCCTTGAGAGAAGATCCGAGAGAGAAGCGTCGACACGATAAGCGAGGGCTTTGACGTTGCGAAGAATCACACGATATTTACCGAAACAGTTTTACCTAATCGTGTGATCAACGCCATTATTCGAATTATTTATAAACGAAAAGAGGCCACGAAAGAATTCGTCTCATATTTTTGAAAATCATGTCTGCTAGGTATTATTTTTGTAAATTTGCTTTGATGTTGCGAAGAATCACACAATATTTACCGAAACAGTTTTACCTAATCATGTGATCAACGCCATTATTCGAATTATTTATAAACGAAAAGAGGCCACGAAAGAATTCGTCTCATATTTTTGAAAATCATGTCTGCTAGGTATTATTTTTGTAAATTTATGTTATTTTTTGCTAAGTTATTCCTTCTTCGAGATAATAGTCGCTTGTATTACAATTCACGTTCACGATCAATGTATACTAGACGATGTAAAACGTGGATGAATATCGACGAAAAAATGTGCTTGCTGCGAAACGAAGATGGAATTCTTTTATTTATTTTGTCTTGATCACATCATTCAATATTCCTGTAAATCTTGCCTGCTTAATATGGTCAAAGCTAACACCGAATTTCGCAACTGGATGAATTCACTGATCCGAACACGTGTGTATTATTTTATCATTTCATTTTTTTACGTCATTTATTTTGAAACGAAGCTCATAGCCACATTTTTCTTTCATTTTTGCCAAAAAACATTTCGAAATTTGCATTTAGTTCGCTATTTTTTTAAAGGTGAAAATAAAACTGGTTCGGTAACTACTAAAATGATTGTAAATCGCATGTTATAAGTGAAAAAATTGAGAATATTAATTCGAGTCTACATTGGACTTTTTTAAATAAATTTAATGTCTCGAGAAAATGCATGCTGGTGGTCCCATTTCAATAAAGCTACTTAAGATGGGTTTTTACATTTATAGCGATCGCGATCACGTCGAAATGTCGAATAATTGAAATAAAATACTTCATTTCATCTGTACATATAATTCATCAAATTTGAACGTTTTCTGTTAGTGAGTTTGTTTGGATTGAGTAATCAACGACTCGAAAGTAGGTAAAATTTATGTTTTGAATTGAAAAATAGACTTTTTATTTTTTCGAAACACACTGTTCGACGTAGTTGTCTCGACGAATGGATTCACGGTTCTAGAACTGGGACATTTTAGTTGAAAATTGCACTTTTCATTTCAAACCTTGGCTGATACAATTATTTGTCGTGGCGACAGTCACAAATCCGTTCATAGGCACGAACGTCGGTTCAGCAGCGGCCGGTCCGACCAAGTGGTAGTTGAGGTCCGAGCGAAATCGACCTCCGACCTACGCTAGAAGAAGAGAAAGGACTGCAACCAGTGAGTCGCCAACGGGAGCAACAGCCGCAGCAGCATAACAGTCGAGCACTGTCCCCAGTTATCACCAACCAACGATGATATCTGACCAGTTAAACGAAAAAAACAAACAAACAAACAAACAAACAGAACAGAGAATTGCATTTGGTATGCGGTAGAAGTACGAGAATTCGAAAAACAGCAACATTAGAAAAGGCCATGTACGAAACGAAAGCCAAAGGGAAAGGTAAAGAGCGATAGCGGTGTCTGTAAAATCATGCGTAGAGAGAAAAAACAAAATCATGAAATTGAAGCCTCATATACAACGGCGAATATGTTGTTAGATATGTACAAATTGTCAAGTATTTTTCGTCTTTGTTCATAAATCTATTTAAGAGAAAATCATGTGTGTGGGGGGAGGGGGGGGGAAGTGAACGACGTTGTCTTGGCACGCTCTTGGGGAACCTAAAGTTGCTAGATATTTCCAGTTATGTACTCTATACATATGAATATATATATAAACATATTTATATATATATATTTATGCTGTAATAAGAGAAGTGACCGAGATTCGTTATTATCTTGTATTGTACAGTACTGCAGCGTGTTAGACTTATAATTTAAATACTCCCTCGTAACCCTGTCGTTTACCTAGTCTTTGAAGACGGTGTCGAGGGAAAAGTTTTTTTTTCAACGATCATTGACAGCCTTATAATAATCAGGCACAATCATGTACATTTAGGTTTCAAGCGATGGCGTTCGATATGAAAATTCAATTTGTGTTACAGTGATCGCGTTGTATTCGATATTAGGGCGCTGAACCTGAACTATTCCGGTTAATTTTTATTATTTCTTTCAGTGTTCCAACGATATTGTTAATCCTAGAAAACAACGAGGCTGTGCAGGGCGGTTTGAAAAATTCTAACTGACAATAGCTTTATTTCAATTTTGAGAGTGGAAAATTGCAAATGCATCGGTTTTCAGTATACATTTCGCGGACAAATAATGTTCCTTTTTTCATGAATTTTTAAATATTGTATCTCTTCGAAAATTAGATGTGTACGAATAATCTTCGATCGATTTTACGACTTATAAGACTATATAGCAGAGGTTGAACTTTAACGGTTTTCGTTTCCGAGTCTCGACGTGATTCAATGAAGTTCTTCCTCACCATTTTTTTGCTCTCACTCTTATTTTTTATCGAGAGCTGTAACACGTTCAGAATTCTTTTGAAATCGCTCTGTAACACTCGAAACCTTGGCTCAGATAAGTTTCATCTTATAAACGCTTCCCACCCTTCCAAAGGTTGGCTCATGGTGACGAGCATACTCCATGAATTATCCTAGAAGCATTTTTTTTCTCTGTGTTTTTCGGGATTGATATTTTAGTATACGAATCATTGTAAAATCGAAAACAGAACCATAGCCGTTTCTACAAGGTGTATGCGAAAATTTGAACTCAAGATTCAGGCGTGAAATCGCTCAAGATCTGGTCTCCATCGTTTTTTTTTTTTTTTTTTTTTTTTAGTCTACATTTAGTTGATTTAATCATGTTTCATTTTTAAGACAAACAAACAAAAATATCTTTGAGTATCTCCAATGAATTTTAATGTCTCATACACACCGTATTACGACGAGTGAAAATAAAAGTTTGTCATTCCAAAATGATGGAATCTTATTGCCTTGAAGCTTAGGCATGATTTCTGGAGAAGCTAGCATAAAGAGGGCGCAAAAATGAATTTTAGAGCCAATTTTTTTCCTCACGTTGTAAAAAATAATGTGAATATGGCATCTCGTTAGTAATTTTAAAGGATTTCTTCGTTTAATGCAGTCAAATCATCGCTATTAAAATATATTCCCATCCACGATAAAGTATATGCGTGACAAGAGTAATTAAGGATCGAGCAAGTGGCCCCGGACTGCTGGTACAAATGAAATATCATTGATAATTAAATTTCCTAGGTAATGAAAAATCAGGATTCAATTGGCCCGAAGATGTATGACTTTCCAAAAAAAAACGAGTTTCGAACTCGAGAGTGAAAGAATCTTCGTGGCGTAAAAAAGAGTGAACGAAAAAAAAAAATAAAAACATAGAAATAGAACTAGAATGCAAAGTGGTGAATCGGATGATGAAACAAGTGAGGCGCATGTACTTTTTTTCACATGAAAATCTAAAGGAACGGAAGTTCGCGTAAAGTGAATTTGTGACTGTGGGGATGATACATTTGCGTATAAACGCCTGCAGCGCCACGAATTTCTGCCTTAGTCATTTCCGATTACAGTGAGTCACAGTTTTTATCATTTTCTTTTTTCGTTTTAGACGAAAAATGTAAATTCGGTGTACAAAGTACACGAGTATGCTCTCAATGAACAGAAAACGGTGGACTATCGCTCAGGGCCGAATCTGACCTTCCTGGCAGTATAACGTAACAATAATGGACGCTATTGCGTTTAGTGGAAGATTAACCTCGTCGATATATTTATTTATGATATGCGTGAAGCAACTTTTTCCTTTCACCCGATTCGCTCACCCAAACCTTCTTGATAATAAATGAACGAAAAAAAAAACGTATGAACGAAAAACAATGAATAAAAGAGGGAGAACACACTTGAAATATTTGCCAGGTCCTGCCGGTACTTATGCTATCACTGTAAGAAAATTTCGACGAGGAATATATAACCGTACACGATTTACTGCAAATTTGTATCATTATGACTATTATTTTTTAAATAATATTGAAATAAAAATGTGTTCTTCTAGTATTTAGTAATGTATAAATGGATCTTGTTATTATAGTTGCACATGATTGAAAATTACAACAAAGAAGATGAGAAAAAAAAACAGAAAAAAAACACAAAACAAAAAAAAGGAACACGCATTCGCATCAATGTTGAAGATAATGTTAATCGAATCTGTAAATCCATATCCATTATTGTAATTCTTGTTGAGGGTTTCTTTCCTCGAATTTAAATAAATTTAATCAAATCATTGAATAATTAAATCAAGTTGAATCAAGCAGTTGTGCTCGTATAAATCATAATAGGCACTATAAGTGGAGAGACGACGGAAGGATGAAGTTACAGTGGGAATAAATAATTTCAATGCTTTTTGGGATGAATCATTTGCACATAACTGCAACAGAATTCCTTTAAAATGAGCCCTTTCATCGTTATTCATATTAGAGAAATATTTCTTCGTATATGTCTGACAGCAAAACAACTTAACACTATTTATACGTAGAATAGCGGGCGGTGAACCAGCAACAAACGAATGTACAAAGAGGATGTATGATCCTACAATTCAAATATATCTAACGTATCGTTAAACGAGAGTGCGTTGAGTAACATCAACCCCTGATGAAACATTGCAACGAAAATAAATTTGAAGCTCGTATTACATTGCTTTCTTACACACAAATCATTGAAACGAAACTGACGAATAAACAAGTGTTGAAAATTCCCGTATTTCATTTATTGTGCTCAATAATGTTACAACCGAAAATATACATTGACGATTTTTGCTACATTTTTTATGTAATTTCAACAAGGCAACAGAAAAGATTCGCTTTTTTCATAAAAATAGAAACGAGTGTTAAATATTCTGAGTTCAATAAAATTTAATTCGATGATTATTCAAAAGGCTATTCAAAAGTTTTGATCTCACTTTCTGAAGGGTCGATATTTCATGACAATAGAAGACTCAAAATTCTAAAGAAAATGGGTAATTTAAGTTTCGTATTTTCAAAGAGAGTTGGGTCGGGTTTAAACATGGGTGTTGGACAGGATTAAATTTCCGTTGAAACGGTCAATTTTTTTTCAAAACAGATGTAAGGTACGCCCACTTTTGTCGGAGGTCTGCTTAGGTGAATTGCTTTCTGGTCATTTGCATTGTTCGGAAAAACACAGGGTCATAATTTCGAAGTGGGCGAACCGCGTTGGTGGGTATATGTATGGTTGAAAATATTTTTCTCATGAATTACCAGTTCGTTTGACACAAATTTATGTACAGCCTGCTCATCTGAAACGGAGGTTGGGTTTTCGCATGCATACGAAGTGTTGATCTTGAAATATGAAAATCCATGAAGAGTGTTCACTGACGAAATGTGCGTTACTACTTGTTACTAGAGTTTCACTAATAACGTTGGATACCCGTGAGTACACAATAGATTCTAAACACAGCAGAAGTTCGAACACAAAAGACGACTATATACACACGCGGATATTAAATAATTCTGAGTTATCCCATCAGAATGCGTTGAAACTATATTTCTATGGTTTGTCGTAATTTTTTTTCTCGCTTTGTCAGGAAAATACAAGGGGTCCTTAGGGGATCACGCCTGTCATATATTTTTCATGTTATATCCACTGATAAATGTCTTACGAGTATAAACGAACTGAACAGTGAAATAAACGGTGAACGTGGTTGTTGGGAATTAATAGATATCATTTTAATATGTATTGAATGATTTTTATCGGAGAAAATTAAACACGATGACACGATTGAACGCGTCGTCTGCTTGAGATCAGCTGACGCTTCGAGGATCAGCTGTGCAAGCCGGACGGTGGTGCCCTCACGAGTAACCGAAGTAACTATATTCGTCTAAAGCATTTTGTCAAACATAGAAACGATTACCATGCCCAAAATGGACGAAAGCGTCGTAAAATCAGTGCACGCTTGATATCTTTTTATTCACAAAATTGTTGTACAATCTTAACGAGGATATGAGCGTACCCTCATTAATTCGTAGTGTTAATAATTTTGGTTCATCGGAAAATACAGACCGCAGTCCGCGAGGTGGCGATATAGTGAAACTTCCGGCTAAAGAGAACACACCGATAAGCTCTGTTCGTCGAGCAGGATATTCCTAAATGCGTGTCCCAGTACGGTCTTCACTAATGTGTATTCCTCGATGTACTCGTTAAAACGACGAAACCACATATCAAACAAATACGAAACAGCGACTGTGAAAAACTACATAATAAATTTCGTGTCCCCCCTTCTTTCGTTCAACCAAATAAGTGCATCGTTCGACCAGAAATATTAAATCCTTAAGCGTCTGTTTTTTGTTTCTTTTTTTTTATAATTATTGCCTTAGAAAAGGGGATTGCGAGTGTGTTAAATAAATTCGTAGATCGAGTCCCGACACGATGAGCATTGAGTGTGTTATCTGCTGCGAACATTTACAATCCTCCGAAACTATACATCACACACCATGCGGGCATGTTTTTCATCAAATCTGTCTGTCCAAATGGTTCGAAAGGTAAGGAAAAAGTCAAATTTTTATGTTACTATGTTCTGTTTTCTCCTTTTCCAAGGAAAAAAAGAGTGAAGGGAGAAACAGGAAAGGATATTCGTTAGGTCTTTGTATTGAAATTCTCTTTCAAGTAACGAATAAGCTATGCGAATAGGAGAGAGGAATAAAAAGAGGAAGAGAGAGAGAGAGAGTTAGTCGGAGGGGAAAGCGAGAGAGAGAGAAAAAGAGAGATGCTTCTAAGCTACAAGTGCTTTCGAGTGATTGTCACAAAGAATACATCGTTTCCTGATTGGTCAAGCTCTGTTTTAACACATTCTCAGACCCATAATTCTACATTGTACACAATTCCTTATTACGAATTACGAGCAGATCACATATTTTTACTGTAAAGACGGAAGCTTGGAGAAACGTATCAAAACTCGATATTATCATCATAATCCCATGAAAGCAATGACTTATTACGCATCCTCGAGTTGAAAATATGAGCGATGAACATATTTTTTTGCTAAGATACAAATATCCAACGAAAGTTTCACATCATGCTGGTCAAGTGTTGTCGGGAGGAAACAAAATTTTTTTTTTCCGTGGTCAATTTTTCAAATTGTTTTAATATTTCTGAACGTTCGATGTTCAACTTCACCAATTGATATTCAGCTTCATTGAAAGTAAAAGGAGGTTCCTTGCAATGTAATGATGCAAACCTCGACACTGTTCTTGGTTTTGTTATAATTTTTTGAAGAAGCTTTCACTCGGCAAAAAAATTTGTTTTCATCATGTTCATTACAATAAAGATTGATAAACATATATCATCACGTCGATCGGGAATTTTTTTTGAGATAATGTAGCATCACCTGTTTCTCGTTTTATCCGTGAGGAGCAACAGAAAATATCGAAATGTCAGAAAGATTAACGAATTTTAGCGATAGAAGAATAATATCCTGACGGATTTCCATTCCGTGAAAGCTTATCTCAATATAACCTATATTTAGCTATGACTAATACATAATTCGTACCAATCACATGACTAATATTTGTTGCAATCTTCATTTTTTGAGTCTTGTTGAACTTCTTGAAGTGTTTTTCAATTTGAATCAATTTTAATTATGAAAAATCACTTGATAACGAATATTGTCTAATGAATATTCAATTTTTTCTTGACAATCTAATTGGAGAATAAATTTTCTTTCCATTCATTGGTAAAAGATGAATTATTTGAGCGCTCGATCAATAATAATCTTTTCATTACCATATTTGCCACCTAACAGTCGATGAACGAAAAGTACTTTTACTGTTGATGTGTTTTTAGATTTTATAATTATTTTTTATACCTCAAAAAAATATAATCGGTACATTTCTTGTAAGTACATTACATTTGGAACAAGAAATGAAAAAGTATTCTAAAGGTTTCGTTGATCTTGGATTCATTGCAACATGGCAGGAATTTAAAAAAATGTTTATTTCAACAAACAGATCCAAAACCTGTCCGGAGTGTCGTCAAAAAGTAGTAGAAAGCAAAGTCAGCAAGATTTATCTACATTATGCCAGCAACGACAGTATCCTGGAGATTACATCTTCGCTGCAGGCTGAAATAGCCGGTCTCAACCATGAGCTCCTTATCAAAGAAATTGAAATTATTGAAAGCAATTCAAACAACACAAAATTGTCGACTTTGCTCAAATCAAAGGAAAGCGAATTAAGGAGACTCGAAGCTGATCTTTGGATCGCAAGAGAACACAACAGCCTATGGAAAAATCATGCGCAAGTGGAAATGGCAGAGCATAATGTTGCAAAAAAAGAAGTATCTCGACTGACAAAAGAATTGAATGACATGAAGAGGTGATTAAAATTGAATCTTTTCCTTCATTATCCATATTAAATAATAATTTCATTATCCATAGAGCAAAGTTTTTCATTCTGTACAGATGATCTGTACAATTTGATTTTGTAAAAACGAGTAAATAATTCTCATTCAATTTTCTTTTCAGCTCTCAAACTGTAGCTGAAGAATGTTGGAACAAAATTTCAAACATGTTTCGTGGCATAGGAGATCACGAAACGATTTTGAAAATGATAGCCGACTCGCAGAGGTATAACAAAATAAAACAATTCACTTGAGAGCGTTACTGATGCATCTATGAATCAGGATGCATCTTGGAATCCTATCCTTTTATCCTAGTATGTATTTATAATTCATCAATGTCTTATTCTTCAGCGAGTTGATGAGCAATACCACCAGTCGCTATGATTTTGAACGATCTGTTGAGAGACTTGAAGAAGAAATCGAAATTGAACTCGATTCAGCGAATCGTATTCTTTCAACAGAACAACTATCGAGGAAACGGTTAGTTCTACCTATACTTGTTTCAGCAAGGTTCATAAACACTGCTCGATGTGTATGTATGATGTTAATGAAAATCTGTATAATTTCAGCCAACTGGAGCAAGATTTAGCGTGTAGCGAAATTGAGAAAATAGCTCTCCGACAACGAATAAAAGAGCTGGAAGAAAAAGTCGAAGAATCAGTTGAAATAACGGATGAGCGATTGGCAGATCGGAACGAGCCACTGAGGAAAAAGTTAAAAGTGAGTGCCGTGTCGTTCGACGTTATAGATCTTACCAAAGAGCCAGTAGATGCGCTCGTAGATCTTACGGAAGATGATGACGTCATAATTTAGCCCCGTACAAATATAACTGGCATATGAAAGAAAGGAAAAAAATCGTCGAGACTAAAATCTCCACGTTCGATGAATATCCGCACGATAATTCATCTCCGATGCGTCGTTTGGATCGCTGTGTTGTGTGTGTGCCAATATCGGATGTTCCATTGTGAGCTGCGTAATTTCCAACCCAATTTTTCCACTTACCTCACTCAATGCACAAAAAAATCCTGCATTTCTATCGTAGCCGAATTCAAAGCATCGTGAGAAAAGAAACAAACAATTTTCGCTCAAAATCGGGTACAGCCACCGAAACAGACATTAAGAAAGACTACAGCTTTTTTTATTTGAATTATTTCAATGTACATTGAAATAGTGGAAAAAAAACGAATGGAAAACTTATTTGTAGTCAAAGTATTGGTCTCAACGACCTGAATTATGTTTCACACAACAAATATATAGAGCAGCTGTCCATCAGTGCACTCTGGTGAAAAACCCTATTTACAAACGTTTTTGCGAGTAAGGTTTATATTTATATTTACCCCATAAACTTCATGCGTGGTTTTTCGAATAAGTTCTCCAATCCATCGCGTCGATATTGGCAGGCAATGGGATTATCGAGAATTCAGTATACCGACGATCATTTCATCAGACCTATGTATAATTGTGCATTATTCGTTTGCTCATTTTTCATTATTTTTTACCCTAGAGTTGTATCTTTATCGGGGGTGGGGGCCAAAAGTTAGAACGACAAAATAGCGAACAAGGCATTCTGTATATCTATATATGCATATATATCGGGCAAAATTTGTTTTTTTTTCAATTCTACGAGGACTCATTTTTTGTTCGCTATAATTTTCTCATAATTTTCAAGTGACTGTCTAAATAGTTACAGCACAATTTATAAGTGGACAAAAAACATTTTGTGTCAAGTTTTAAAGTAATCCCGAACTGAATGTTGAATTTACAGAAGGATAGTTCACTTTTTTTTACCACTTCGATTCAAACATGGTCAAACTCTGGTATGGAATGGTACAATGACCTGCTGAGAATTCTCTCAGATATAAAGTATTCGCATATTCTTTCTTAGGTTCCATAATTCATGTTTAACGTTATAGGGAACGTTTAATTCATTCGTTTAATTCATATTTAATTCATATAGGAAACGTTTAATTCATATTTAACGTTTCATTATGACTTTAGGAAAATAAATTTCCTACACGTCCTTGATGCCGATGGGACAATCTTCGAAAAACTTTGAAAGACATTCGCGTACATCGTATCGAAAAACAATAATTATTTACTCCTGGCACGTGACATGATATTACTTGAGCTCGAGGGAATCACAAAGTCACACCAACATCCTCGGGCTAATAATACGTTTAAGAATGCGCTAAATTAAGAACTAGATTTAGAGAGAATTAAAGGCACGGGACCTCGAAACAGTACCTGTGAATGCAATAAGGACAAATTGATAGAGAAACAACAACAACAAAAAGAAAAGTAAACACAAAATGCTACTCTCCATTTCCAAACATTTTTATCGATGACCAGAGTAACCGACGTTTATATATTATAGTTGAGTCTGAGTGCATCACAAGTGAAAAACAAATGGGCACAATTATTAAACGTGGTTTGATTCATCAACTATTTGGAGTGACCTACACCTTTTTTATTTCGCTACCTTTATTCGATATCGTTTTACTATTCAAAAATCGACGGATCGTTGGTTTTACAAAATTCATTCAAATTTATAGGCATTATACGAATAATTTTGACCAAAAAATGCTCAAAGTGATGAGAACCTCGTTCGTAAGTGAAGATTCTCTAAATTATCTCCTACGTGTAATAAATCTTGATTCTTATGATCCGGGAACAATAATTTTCGAAAATGATGACTGTTTTTTACCGACTGAGCGTATTTATAAAAATAAAATTTTCTCTCGCTTGCGTCGATAAAATAGCGGAATGGAAAAAAAAATCGGGTGTACTTTCGAAAAGCCCATAGCCCGGATCGATCTGAAATTTGGTATACTCATGTATTTCGACGCGCTGATTACAAATATGATCTTCAAAATACCCGCAAATTGAATTTTCAAGTTCAAATCCAGTATGGGCTTTTCGGAAGTTTATCCCAAAAATCAAAAGTAAATATGCATAGCAAAATGCTAATTCCATATGGGCCCCGTTTTCAAATGGTGATTTCAAAAATATGAAGAAAATCACGTTGGAATTACGCTCCGTTCTTATTGTAGAGGCTCGTGCCAGGCGTCTGGATGACGTTCAGGCAAGCCTATACATATAAATTAAGTTGTAGAACGTCGAGGAGTTTCTCGGATAAGGAAGGAATGGTTAGGTCGATAAAGCAGACCCCTATGCAGTGCGTAGTTCTGGAAAATATTGGGATCGTTGCGATTCATCTCCGGCACGGTAAAAATTCGTTGTCATCGAGGATGTCATCTTAAGGAAGTTGAAGCGATATATATAGGACATCATACAAAAAATACATTAGATTTTATTATTCCAAATTAATGAATTGAAAATTTACGTGAATCTTCTTGAACAGCGCTTAATTGTGTGTGAAAAATTTGGAGAGGTTTCACCGCCTGGTAATCGAGATATTCATTGTCGAAAATGACAAGGTTAAACATGGGCTCTTATGGAAGCTTTCAAAAAATTGCTAACTTCAACAATAAATATCTCAATTTCACGACGGTGAATCATCGGCATATCCCGTCAGAAGTTTAATACTGTGCAAATAATGATGTAACTGTGTATTAATAATGTGCAAAGTTGGAAAATAGTTTTAACATAAGATACGCTTCAACCTCCTTAAGTATGGTGAAGGAGTTAAGTGTTTTCTATGACTGAGTTCAATAATCGTAGGGTTCTGATCCGGAAGCCAATAGTAGATTCGAGGTTTCACTCGGTGGAAATCGATAAAATCGATTTCGGAGATGTCAGTGCCAAACTTGAATCGATTTCTGTTGCGTGTGTAGTTAAATTCTAATATCGAGATCCTTTTGTCTGCTTTGTTGCGAGTCCAGTGGTACATAAGGGGGATATTATCGGCATTTTTAATGATGCCGAGTTGTTCTAGGCAAAGGAAGTCTTGCGAGGGGATATATCCCGAGTAGGTTTCGCGTGTGATGGTGTTGTTAAGTTTTGGAATGTTTTTGAAATAGTTCCGGGTCAGATGAATCAGGAAGTTGTCAATTCTTGGGATATTGGCATATGCGTATAGTGTTTTGTTGCTATAGTTAGTCTTTCGAAATTTGAATGCGCGGAACGGTATAGGCTCAGGCAAGCTCTCAGACATTTCCTTTCGAAAAGTCTGATGTTTTCCATTGTTATGGCGTTTAGATTTCACCACGTTGGTACTGCATATAGAGAATGATTTTGGTGCGAGGGGTTAGATGACTATTGTGTAGAAAATGTTGTGATTCGCTTTTAGCGCCTTATCAATTTGGATTTTCGGGTGTAGGTTGCCTCTAAGCAAGTAGTCCAGGTTGACTCCAAGATACTTTATATTGTTTTTATGGGGGGGATAGCGATTATTGTGTTGGATCCGGGGATTGTTGTGTTTATTGAGAATGTACTGGCGCTAGTTCTTTTTGTTCTGGCGAGATTACGGAGGGGTTTTCGGGACAGGATCGTTTCACATTTTTGGGGGTTGACTCGGAGGTTCCAGCTCATGTAATAATTGATGACTTTTTGTTGACGAGGTTTTCGAGATTTGTTTGGATTGTGATTGGGCCGGTATCGGCTACGTAAATGATTAGGTCATCAGCAAAGGCTAGAGTATGTGTTGTTATTATCGTTTAGATCAAACGAGTTGAGCAGGTCGCTGGTAAATATATTGAAAAGAATCAGGGCGTTAACCGTGCCTTGTTGGAGCCCCTATCGTACCGTGCCCTAGACGCGCTGAGGATGTTGAGGCGTAGCGGCATATCGTGTTATATTAAAATTCATCGTGTAGTGGTGATGTTGAGAAGCTTCGAAATTCACATTATTGTAGCGATCCTTTGCCTCAAGAAGCCGCGAGGCGGCGCCCCGAGCGGGGAAAAAGTGGTTGCCAACAAAAAAATAAACGTTGGGGATAAAAGAACGAAGCGAACAGCTAGAGCTGTGGCTAAGAAAATAAAAGGTAACGGATCTAATGGCCGTTTTCTCCGACGCGGTTCAAACTCAGTTCAATTTTTTTCATATAGTTTCGAGATAGGATGAACCGAGTTTAAACATAGATTAACGTTGGAGAAAACGGGCATAAGGCTGTTTCATTAAAAAACCCTATATTATTACGGTAAGTGGCGCCACTAAGTAACCATTTTGCAAACTGAAAGCGTATCTCTGCAGCAAATTAGATTTTCCAATAGATATTCATTCAAATAAGAAATATCTTTTGCGTTGTTTCGATTACGTACTCATTTTTTCTTTGAAGTTCTTTGAAGAATGCTTAAAGTCTACATCTTTTTAATCGTTAACAATACGTCAAAAGACATATTTACATCTCTATTATCAAGAGACTCGGTAGAGTCTCGGGACAAGTACATTGTTATAAATATTTCTACCAAAATTGAGTTGACTTTTCAAAACGAGTTTTTACATTTAGTGGAGTTGTTACGCGGTGGTATTTGATCATGGTAGAACTTTACGGGAGTTGATTTTACAGGTATAAATGAACTTCGGTAGAAATGTTCCTGGTAGAGATGCAAATGTGCTCCGCAGTACCATTTATCGGTAAAAATGTTTCTGAATTTTTTAACTGGATAAAACGCCACTATGCGGCTTAACCAAACAATTTAAATTTAATTCTAGAACCCGCGCCTAGATGTCGACTCGGAAGTTTTGTTCCTTGAAAAAATTGATATATTAGGAAAGAAAATTCATTCTGTAAAAGAAAAAAGTAGATTCCAAATATTTTTGAGAGAAACTTCATCTTGAGAAATGAATGAGTTTCTTTCGTGTACATACACTACATTTTTATTCTTATAAAGGATTGAGGCTTATAAGTGTTTAGCGTTTTTACATGATCGCATGCCTCGGTAGCGCAGTAGGCAGCGCGTAAGTCTCATAATCTTAAGGTCGTGAGTTCGATCCTCACCCGGGGCATTATTTTTGATTTTGCATGCTTTGAAATTTCCCATTTTCTTGAGAATAACATTTATTTAAACAAATTTTCACGAATAATCTTCCATCTCGGATAGCCAGGAAGAGCCTCATTTTTTGACCTTCAAACTGCAGAATGAGAACTGTTCACAAACCACACGCGAACACAATCAATTGAAAATACGTTCTCACATTTAATCCGTAAATATTGTATTGTATTTTGTATTTCCATTTACAACGTCATGCGCTTTTTACACCGCCCAACTTACATAACACTCAGTATCTTAATATAAGTATATCACATACCAGCACTCATTTACATTATTTTCCTTATACCTTGTACACTCATCCTTCCATACTCGCTCTCCTATTTCTACATCCTTCCCCTTGCCTCTTGCCCCGCATCTCGTTTTTAATCCTACTAACCGCTTTCAAGTATTGATACAGATCTGTTCTCATTTGTCCTTTCAGTGTTTCCACCGTTCATAAGCACAACTCGTTCCCTATCTTTCGTCCTCCCCATTCCTCAACTTTTCTGGCCCATTCTTTCTTGACTTTCTGTCTAACTTTCCTACACATCCACACGTGAGGTAAGCTATCCTCCTCTTCCTCGCCCATATCACCCATATCCTTACTTTCCCCTACTTTTTCCACATTTCATTTCCTTCTTCCCTATTTTCCTTACCCTTCTTTTCTACCAAATCATTCAATAACTTTTCAAATTTTTCGGCTCTGTCCTTTTTCCACCGTAATTTTTTGGTTTCCTCCTCTCGTGCTCCGTCCCCTCTGCTTCCCCTTCCCCCAGATCATTCGATTCTCATTTTTATTTCAAAGGTTACTGGTAAATGATCGCATTCCATTCTCTTCCCCACTTTTACGTTCACGACCGCATCATTTTCCTCGTCCTCCATTTTTATCACATAGTCTAGTCCCGACTGCTCCCCCTTAGCCATTCAGGAAGAGAAGAAGAAGAAGAAGACTGCTCTCCCTTCCTCCCACATACGTCCTTCCTCTCTCGTTTCTGATCTACCATCTCTAACCTTTTTCCTGGTCCCTTCTTCCTCTTCGCTGTTTTGTTGCTGCTTCTGTTCCCTTAAACATGTTCCACTTTTCCTATTTGGCTTTGCTCGCATTTCCTCCTCTCCGGACAGCCCAAACACAAGTACACTCTCTGGTTTCCCGTCGATTTTTCAGTTCGATGTTCTCTTCCTTCAACCCCTCCACTTTTATTTTCCATTCCTCCAATGTTTCATTAATTTCTTTCATTCTGTCTTCTAATTCTCTTTTTTTCCTCCTTCCATACTACTTTCTTTCGGTACATCCGCATTTTCCACGGCTCCGTCTCCGCCAGCAGTTCCCGTACTATCCGACTCATATCTTCACATCAGCACGGCATTTCTTTCTTAATTTTCCCGGTTTCTTCGATTATTCCTCCTAATCTTAAGATGATGGATCAGTCGGTAATCACACCTCGAATTTTTGAAATTGAAACTCTTTGACATCGTTCGTCCGATTAAAATAGTAAAAATGTCATCGCACGCAGCACGATCGCAAAAATCCGATGACATTTTTATTTTTGCGATCAGACGAACGATGTGGAAAAATGTCCTCTTCAAAATTTGCAGCTATCTCTCTCGCACTCACGGTTGTGATTACCGACTGATCTATCATCTTAAGAGCATGGATCAGTCGACGAACCTCACTTGAAATTTTCGAAATCGAAATTCTTTGACACAGTTTGATCGATTAAAAAAAGGCTCTGTCAGCCTACGCAGAACGATGGCAAAAATCTACTGACAGAGCCTTTTTTTAATCGGTCAAACTGTCTCAAAGAATTTCCATTTCGAAATTTGCAGCTATCTCTCTCGCACTCACGGTTGTGATAACCGACTGATCCATCATCTTAACTCCGTCGCCCTCAAAACTTCCTCCATCCCTTTTAAAAATACCTTATTTCCATTGCCATCCCCGTTCTCCTCCTCTGCGTGCCTCTTCGATGTTTCCTTTCCTTCCTCCCCTCTTGTTCCGTCCCGATCCGTTTCCCTCTCCTCGAGGTTTCCATCCTCTTCCTCCGATGTCACAATGACACTCATCTCGTGTATGTTTCTCGGTTTCCTTTTTTGTTCTTCCTTTCCGCCTCTCGTATCAAAAAGTTTTCTAACTCGAACTTTCCATCATTCCCCTCTTTTTCTCTTCTCTTCTAAATATTCGGTTTGTTCCCGGTTCCTTGTTTCTTGTTTCATTACCTCCAGTGCTGCCCCCTGCGATCTTTTCCGCGCACTCCTTTCCCCTTGCTCCGCCTGTTTCTTGGCGCTGCTCGTAACGGTCGACGCCACGTTCACGCTTCCTAACCTCACTTCTGCTTCGCCATTCCTAATGCCAAATTTCACTCCTGGTAATTGACCTCATGTATCGCCCACACTTCCACTTGCTTTCCACACCCAGCTCTTTCTTTTTGTTCACTTTCCCTTTATTTTTTCGCACTAAATCCCCTATTTTGTCCCTCGTAAAGACCCGCGCATCCGAGCTTCGTCTTACCACAACGAACCGGAAACCGGAACCCCCCTTTTTAGTCCGTAAATATTTATCGTCCAAAATGAAAAGCCCCCAGAATAACAAATCGATTCCTGTCGCAACTTCAAAATTCGGGCACTTTCAAACCTCCACTTTACATTATTCTCGCATCAGAATAATCAAAAGGGTGAGATTTTTAAAAAATTTTCATTCCTTTTCAGTGATTTTTTTTTTTTTATTCCGTTTTTTCTTTTCATAAAAATTTTCAAATTAATAAAGGAATCGCAACGATTTTTTAAAAGTTTGTGAATGCGTTTGACACTTTCAACCAAAACTTTCAAAGAGCACAAGATTCTTCATCCCCGCAAAAATCGATTGAAGCCGAAAAGATCGATTTCTTGATTCCCCGAATGAGAATTCCTTGACGAGAATTCTTGGTCGTATTCAAAGTCGTTGTGCTCAGACGTCGTCATTCAAGATCGTTACTCCGGTGCTGTGCTGAAAGACTGCTCCGATTTCAAGGTTCAAACTCGCCGTCGAGCGCCAAGGATGTCCCGGGATGTCAAAAAATGTGGCTGAAAATTTCTGGATGAATGGCAACGATTCGAAATCGAGCGATAACGAGCTGTCGGGGAGGAAGGATTTGGAGTAAAATAATTTTTCGGAGGAGTAAAATAATGGAAGGACCGGAGAAGATTTAGGGTGGAATAGACGAGCAAGAATTAAATGGAGTTGGGCGATCCTCTTAATTCCTTAGAAAAGCGCGAGTAATTGCTGGTGGAAAGAGGATTGAGATCGGAGGCAGTATACAGAGGGAGGAGAGGGAGAGGAAAAGCAGGAGCCGGCGATGGCGAAAAGAATGAATAAAAAGTTGGATGGACAGGAGAGTGGGCGATTTTGTGGCGGTAGAAAAGGGGGAGGTTAAAGAAGTAAAAGTAAAGAGCCAGAAGTAAAGGGAGCTTCGGGGATTACGAGGCTGCGGAGCACGATTTTTTTCCGGAGTGAAGAAGTGGCGCGAAGCCGCTCAGCGAGCTGTGCCGACTTGAATGAGATAAAAGTGAGGTATCTATAGCTCGTACGTAGGCTCGCGCGCACACACACACACATACATTGAGAAATGTACGTAGAACGTTTCGGCGCGATAAAGGAGAGGCGGGGAGAAGCAAAGGGGCGAGTGTAACGAAGCTCCGACTTTTTAATTGGAATATATTCAGAAAGCGGAACGCCTTTTCATAGCGGCAAAAGCTGATGCTCTGAATGCGCCCCGGATAGACCTGCTCATCCCTCGCGATTCCTCAACGCGAACCGACCTCCGCAGTTATACGGGAAAACATGCGCCTCGTTTTAATGCTACGGGGATGTGTGTGCGGATGAAAAACATGCTTAACGCGCGCTGTGACCCATTCGTCGACTCTTCGGGTTGGAGTAACCGCGGCAAGGCCGGAAATACGCTGATTTTTTCGGCCCTGAGGAATTTTAAAAAAATGCCAGGAGGGCTGATCGACCGGGTCGGCTTGGATAGAAAGAAACGGAAGGAATGGACATGCGATCTTTCTGCCGATTATCAACGCTTCCGTTGTTAATCACTTTCGTCATACTACCCCGAGTTTCATCAAACTTTTCGCCTGCTCGCTGAGCGGCGACTGATTCGCCGAGAACGTCTCGAAGATCGCACCGCAAACAAGCCCTGGGCTCCTCCCGAGTAGCTCTCTTATTGGCTCGTTAACTTGCAAATTCGTGCTATCGCTAAAGGGCCAACGAGAACAATTCAAAACTCGTTTTAACTTCGACGTGTAGCACTGCTTTGAGCCGCCTCGAGCAAACAGACCCACCGAGTTTGCCCCCGTAGCGAAGCGATCGGGCAAATTCTTCCATTTACATAACTCACCCTTCGCGCACAGATTCTCTTGCCAGCTTTTTCATCCCTTTTCTCCCTCTGCCTCTTTCAACGTCGTGTGCTTAACCCAAATTCTCTGACCCGGACAACACGCTCGTGAAATGTCAGAAATCCTCAACTTTATTCAGGACCTCGATGTTATTTGGGTGTCGAAATCTATTTTTTTAAAAACTGCGTGGACATTTTGCTGCGTTGCAGCAAGAACAAGCCGCGCTTTCAACGTTCGAGAGCCCACCACGAATTTTAATCGCTCCAAACTGCTTTCAGCGTTAAAAAAGTCGTTGAATTTCAAAGAAAATGCGAAAAGTTACTGAATTTCGCAGAAACATGGATTTTTCAATTGCACCAGCGAATGAAAATTGTTATGATTCCGCACCGACTCAGTTTCAAAGTCCTCGATGCTGTTTCGCCTTCCGCATCTTCGACAACGCGAAAGCCTTCCGATTAAAGAATAGCCGAAGACGTTAAAGGTGGAAAGTTGTGTTTTTTGGGCGGGTATGTTAAATCCAATTTATTTTCCAGCTGAAGAGGTTTGTCGCCGGGACTGACGAAAAATTGGAAAACTTTTGTGTAGAGATTTAAGAATCTCTACACAAAACGGTGAATGGGAGGTCATGCAGAGAGCGAATAGAATTGAAATAAGAGCGTTGTTCCCGGCGAGGATCTAACGACGTGATTTCTCGTCTCCGTTTTCTGGAGTGGCTCGTTTTATCCGCGTTCCCAGTAGCGAAACTTTCCTGGCAGCTCCGCAGTGTCCGGGAGCAGGCAGGGCGGAAAGATCAGTGAATTTTTTTGAAAAAATTCCCCCAGGGAAGCTCCTTTCTGGCGATAAGTGTTTCGGCTACGTGAGAGACGAGCGACGTGCGGAGGAATCGAGCGAAAGAGCGATGCACGAGTCGAAAAGGAGGCGAACGCTGCGATGCCGCGCTCCAACGCGCGCGTATTCTTTGCGAGAGAAGCGCGTGCCCAAGTGCCAAAAGCGACTCACGCACGTATTCCGAACGAATATTCATCCACGTATACGATATGAACGTACGCGAATAACGCATCAGTCGGGGGTTGCGATGGCCCCATCAAAAGAAGGCGTGCGCGGACCAGCGTGTGGTCACAATAATGCACACGCGCCCCTGCCGATCGAGCGTACGCTGTTTGTGTATTTGTACACAACGAGGAACCACTTGAGCATGTGAACTCAGCCATCGAGCAGATCCTCCGGGCTTCGGATTCGGGCATTTCGTGATTTTTCAACCTCCGGCTAGTCAATTCGGACTGTTTTTTCTGTCCTGTCGGATTCACTTGAGTTTCGACTCCGCATAATTGATCCGCCAGTTTCGAAGGGCTGCGGAGAATTTTCTTGGCAAACTGGACGATTTTCGAGTCTCTAGCGAGTGCTTCCTACGCGGGGAGTGACCGCAGCAGCGCAGTTGGGAAAGAAACGAGAAAAATCGGAAGAATCTTGTGAAGAGAAATGTCGAAGTTCTGTTGCAATGATTCCGGTGTGAAAAAACTGTTTCTATCTCTTATCCTGGGGCATATTCATTGCCTTCAGACACTTGAAAAAAACATGGAAAGTTTGCCGCCGCACCGACGCGACAGCAGGGAGCAGAATGATTTCGTATTTTTTTTGTAATCGTTAAAAAAAATCAGTTTTTCATGCGTTTCGTCAGTTTTTTCAATCCCGAAACTATCCAATTAAAGTATCCGATGCGAAAGTGTCAAAAAAAGCCGTGAAATATAGCAGATTTTGAGAACATACAGAGAACTCCGGATCCTTTGAATTCCCTCCGATTGGGCAGCTCCCGTTGAATTGCGCGAAAGCCACAGCCCCGATGTCCGAAGTAGGCCTCTCGACTAGTATCGGTTTCGACCAATTAAGCACTTTTTATACAACTTGACCAGGATGCTTTCGCGTTGAGCACATTGGCACACGCGCCACCCGATGCTTCCTCGAGAGCAGCAACAGCAGCAGCAGCCAATTCTCATTTATTTACAACCAACTCACGCTTCATGCAATACAATAAACACGAAGAGTTCAACTCCCAACGATTGCCCACGCGTTTACACGCTCCATTATATTTCGAATCATATCCACTTGATAACTGAATTATCTACAAGTATATCATTGCATTTTCGAGTCGTGAGAACCCTTGAATCAACGAAATATCATGGTCGTTAAAGATTGCACGTTTCTGTATTAATTACAACAGATTTTAATAATAATAATCGTAATAATACTGACAATGACGACGAGAAATGGCTTCTAATTTTTAGCAATTCAATGGCTAAGTTTTACACTGGGATAAAAGATACTCGTTGAATCCAAAAATTTTTGTAGAACCGACGAATCGTGGCGAGCCAAGTGGAATTCATTAGGGGGGTTCTGCTTTAGAAAGTCAAAAAATCGATTGTTTTTGGGACAGTTTTTAAGATAGACGGAAATAACTCACGATAGCGAAATTTTCGGTATAGTTTCAGGGATATTTCAAGAGTACAAAAACATTTGTTTAATGTGAGAAATACTAATTTGTAGATAATTAATTTGTGTATTTGGAGATCGCAATGGAGTGCAACAAAAATTCCAAATTTTTTTCTTTCGAATGAACCTATAAGAACGCGAAAAATTGTGAAACTCTATATTTTTAGAGACTTTGAAAAAAAAAACAATTCCAGAAAAGAATATCATTTCAACGTGCTGTAAATATAGAATTTTTCAATTATTTTGGGTTTTCATAGGTTCATAGCGAAGGAAAATATATGATAATGAAAAAAAATGTTGAATTTTTGTCACGGACAATAGAGATAGAAACTTCGCCAATCAGACTTTGCGTATACAAAGCATGTACAAATGAAAATTTCTCACATTAAAAAAATGTTTTTGTACGCTTGAAACATCCTTGAAACTATACCGAAAAGCTCGCTATAGGGAGTTATTATCGTCCATCCCAGAAAAGCTTTCCCAAAAACAATCGATTTTTTTGACTTTCTAAAGCAGGGCCCCCCTTCGTCGGCCAAGATCTCTCAGTTCGTTCAATCAAACAGATATTGTTCACCTCAACCATCAGGAGATCGTTGAATCATCAAAGTTTTGACGAACCAACAAATTTCATTTCGTTCCTCACGACTTGTTGATCGAACAAAAAATTCGTCAAATCAACGAATTTCTCTTCCCAGTGAATCGATCCTCAGCGAAAATGAGGATTTGTCTGTGAGGATCGCAATTTTGTATACTTCGACGGGAACGAATCGACGAACCCAAATATCGTTGTTCGTCCCAATTATTCGGAAACAGAATATCACGCTACCGATTCCTCATTATTATTAATTGTATTATATATATCTCATATATGTATATGTTTAATTACAATATTTACAGACGAAAAGTGTCCTCGTTCGTAAGTTCGAAAATGATGTTTACTGAGAATAATCACTCGGTGAGATTGCATCCGCAGTTGAGAAGGGTGCAACGATCGTCGAATCGTGGATACGGGATGGGTTAGAGGGGACAACCGTGAACGTACGTGACATTGCGAAAGAGGGCCGCTGCCGTCGAGAGAAACGCGGCCGTCGAAGCCGACGTCGAGGCCGGAGGCTGCGGAGGCTGCTGCTGATGATTCGTGTTTGGGGTTTGAGTGTAAGCGCCTGGACAATAAGCGTCTATGCTACCGTGATGAAGACCGACTCCTCTCACCAAAAGCTCCTTCTCCACGGTCGCTTGATGACGCAGCTGCTCCAGTCGAAGTTGATTTTGACGTTTCCACTTTGTCCTGTCAATTTTTTCGTTTTCACGAATTTCGTGAAAAAACAGTCTGTTAGTGGGTTCTCGGTTTTTTTTTTACGGTTCGCCAACCGATTTTTGATTTCGGGAATCATTGAAAGCCAACGATCGATTTGACTGAAAATTCAGACCGAAAATCTTTTGGACAAAAGACTTTTGTTTTTCGCTCTTCACAGTTCTTTTCCGTAAATGAAAGAGGTCAAAAGTTCGATAAAGTACGGCGGGGGCCCACTTTTTTTACGGTAAATTACAGTTTTGGCCCCCTGATAACGATAAGCACAGTTCCGAGGCCTCTTACGGGGCCAAATTTTCAATTATTTCATTGACAATTTTGAGTTTTTAACATGGTACCTTTGGAAGAACTCACAATAATATGAATTGCGAAAAAATTGTACAGTGCTCGGGCTTCGGAAAAGTTTATATCGTGAAGAAAATTTATCACACATTCCGTTACTCGAAGAAGAACATTACCTTACGGGACTTTAGAAAGAAAACATGAAAAAACTTTAGGTTTTGACGCGTCGAAAGCGGATGTCGGTCATTACGTTGGACTGCTGGTAACAACTGATTGAACTTCGGACAAATTCGGGAGTCGCGGGAATGTCATTAAATTTTTTTTTGAGACTGACTCACGTACTTTTATTCGTCTAGTAGCTTCGCTTTTTTTAACGAATTGCCCATTCCGTTTTCTCAGTGGCATTATACCGATAAAAATTTTCTTTTGCACAATAAAAATGTTCTCTATTTTATGTGTATTTAAAGTGTCACCGGTACCGACTCAATCATTAACTAGTCAAGTTGAAGTATAAATTTTATTTTTTATGATATTCCTAAAGCATTTTATGACACTCTTGTGATAAAAATATTCTCAATGTAAGTGTTTATTCATTCTATTAATAATTTTGGTTGGAATTTAATCAACATAAAGTAGTTGTGAATTTGACTAGTCGGCCGAACTACTTTAAAGTCTTCGAACTTGAGTCCATTGGCGAGAAACGCATTCGGAGTTAATGAAATTCTTTAATTTTCAGTTTCGTTGAGTTTGAGAAAAGTCTTACCTTCTATTTTGGTACCAAGTTTTGACTTGTGTCTCGGACAGCGAAAGCGCGTCGGCGACGTCGCTGCGGTCGGCAACGCTCAAATATTTCTGGCACCGAAATTTCCTCTCGAGATAGGCCAGCTGGGCGTGTGTGAACGCGGTTCTTCTTCTGCGAGGTTTCCGGCCACTCGGAGTCCCGGAACCGTTGACAGCGCATGACGATTTACCGGAAGTCGCTGGACCCGGCGAAGACGATAATATCGGCGTCGGACTTCCCAGTCGAGTGCAAGGACTGCTCCCAGGGTCTATCGTGTCTTCGGAATCCGAGTGCAACGCAGAATCGTCCTCCGAGTCGTCTGAATACATTCACATGCTTTCGAGTCACATACAAACGCCAAATATTCGTGTCGCCATTGAAACTCAATTATTCAGCTCCCTGAGACCTTCAATTTCTACAAAATCGCATATTCATTCGATCGTAAAAAGTGTAATTCATTTTCGATCGCACGACAATCTTTGCCCATCGTTATAAAAAATTGGAATCTTTACAGAACGCACGCAGTTGTTTTTGATTCACTTATTTTCGGGGTTTTTAGTTTCTGAAGTTACATTTTTTCGGTGATTCAACTTCTGTTAATTCAACGATCTTTTTATTGCGGAGTGAGTATAAATTATTCGAGCCAACGGATCGAGTGCGATCGAATCAGTCAAATTTCAGCCGAGTCACCAAATTTTTTCGTGGTTCCCAAGATCAGTAGATCCAACAAAACTGCTGATTCGAAGATGGACAAAAGTTGAATAAAAAAATGTTTCGTCTCAGTTCCCAACCGCAAGTTCGTCGCGCAGAATTTCCCAAGCAGCGCGTGCTCTTCGGCCTAAAATGATCTTGAGTGAATGAGAGAGACGCAAACGAGAGTCTGTCACTGGCCCCGAAATTCAATAAAGCGCGAGCCTCCGACCGAGGACTCGAGTCCATTGAAGTAACTTCGACGAAAGTGGATTCGTCTCATCGGCGGCAATATCGAGGGAGGAGCACGCAGAAAAAATAGGGGATAAGTAAACGATTGGGATCCGTAACGAGATCGCCGGTACGTGACGCACGGAGCGATTGAATCGGTTAGGGAAGAGCACGACGGGACACGCGAATCGAGTATTTATTCCTGCGAGCAAAACTACGCGCGCAAATTTGCCCACCAGCCAATCGAAGGATCGTCGCTCACGCCGCTTTTAATAGAGGACCAAGTGTTCTCCGCCCTTAATTTAGTGAGCCGTCGATTTATCGACAGCGGTTAATTCTCACGGCGCGTATACGAAAAGCGAGAGCGAGCGGGAAAAAGAACGAAAGTCGGAGAGAGAGAAAGAGCGTTAACGCTTGCTAACGAGTCCGTCCGCACCTCGGACCATCTGTACAAGATACGTACGAGGATAGTCGAGTGTACGGATTCTGAATGGAAGGGGGCCGCCCTCGGGGAGCTCGAAAACTTCCCGGGGATACCGGGAGAGAGAAACCCAATGAAATATAATGGGCGAAACACCGCGGGGTGTGCGGAGTAACGAGGAACACCCGAGGAAGGGCACGCGACGTATCGGTCTCTCCCTGGCAAAGCGAATACGCCTGTAGGTTCGTACGAATGTATGTAAAGTTCTTCTTCCTCTTGTATCACGATGTTTGATACGCAATAAAAGAATTCACCGCGAGCCCCTGTTCCCCCTGTTTCATCAATATTCATTGAGACGACGTAACCATAACGGGACCACGTCCCTATGCAAAACAGCTCCTTGGATCTCTCGACACGTACGGCGCACAAGTTAGTCCTTTTATTCGCCAATTATACCGTGCTGCAATCGCGCCACACGCGTTCCGTCTCACGCAATGTGCGGGGGAAGTTTTGTCGAGGCTGTTTATTGCTCTGGGCATTTTCGTAGGTTTTTGTTGGTTTTATAATTTTCATAAATTTTTGTATATCGTTTATTTTGAAAAATTTTCGAATCTTTCAAATGGATTTTCGGGTTTTTTTGTACTTTTTGGAGGAGAGAAATTTGTTGATTTAACTAAAGGTTTTTTGAACCGGGACGAACGAGGGGAAGTTCATTCGATCGGTTCATTTTGGTTGAAACAACGATTTGGTTGATTCAATGGCTCGAATGTCGATCGAGGAACGATTTGCTGAATCAATGAATTCCATTCGGCTCCCGACGGACCGTTGGTGCGACGAAATGTTCTGTCGAATCTATTTTTTGTTATCGAACCTGGAAGAATTGCCAAGGGAGAAATTCAAGCAATGTCTCTAAAAATAGTTGTCTCTAAAAAAATGAACCGAAGACAAACGTGACGGTTTTTGTAAGAGAATCGATCGTGCACAAAAGTTCTGGAATATTTTCATTTATCGAAAAAAACGAATCAATAAAAGCAAAACAATGAAATTAACCGTTGGATTTCTGCGGTCGACTTTATGGATGCAAACCCGAGCTCATTTCCACCCGTCGGCGGAGCGACCGACGCGAATTTCCCACCGCGTTTAACCATTTTAATTTCTATTCGAAAGTATAACTTGAATGAAATCTCTCGCTGCCTCATGTTTTCACGGGGAAATAACAGTTCAACAGTTCCAATAGTAATTAAAAAGTACCTTGAACTCGATCGGCGAGCACATCGCCGAGAAGATCGCGAATGAGGAAGGATTTGTGTTCCTGCATCATTTCGAAAGCGTTGATAAATAGTCCAATGGGCGTAGGTTCGTGGTCGAGGGTAGAGAATTTTTTTCCAACACTCGTTCGCAACGTTCGTTTCGATGTTAACGGACACAAGAAATCGTTCTCGCAGCTTAGCTAATTTGTGGAGATTCGCGGGGCAGTCGGTCGCGATACTCGTGCGATTGATATTTCGCGAAATCAGCCGCCGAGCCGGAGCGTTATCGCGTCGTTCAATTTATCGGATGTTCTCACAAGCGAGTCGAGTCCGATCGCGACGAAATTCATGCTAGCGTCGGGACGCCCGGCGCCGTTCTGCAAAGACGCGGAGGCCGGCCCGCGCGACCAGTTTCTCGGATTCTTCGTCACTGGCTCGTCGATGTGCGGATGACGGGCGAGGAGAGAAACGCTGCCGGCACACGGACACGCGTGTTAACTCGCCTTACCGCGAATACGTGCGGGAGTTGGATGCTGCGAGGGTGGGGGTTGTTTACGCAGACAAGTGATAGAGGGCACGAGGCAGGCGTCCCCGAGATTTCCCCCCTCGAATTAATCCGTCCGTTTATTTTGAACGTCGCTCGCTAATGCGAGCGCGCCCGATTTCGCGCAGCCATTTTGGGGGTGGAGGCGCGGACGGGAGCCGAGCTCCCTCGCGCCTCACCATTGGACGGAGCGAAGGCAATGACGCTCCGCGAGACGAACGTCTCGGGGGTTGAGCGTTCCTCCCATTGGTCGAGAGCGAGCGCACTTTCCTTCGGTCCACGGGGGTTGGCCGAGCCAGCGTCGCTTGTGCTCCATCGCAGCATCCCTTTCCCGCTGCCTCTGCTGTCTCTCTCGACCTGAGAGGAGAGAGAGACGAAGGAAGATTGCGGTAAAGAGAACGAGAGGAGGCTCCTCGAGGGGATGAAAATTCACCCGCGTCTTCTCGCGCAAAAGAACCGCGGAATGGATCTTTCCGAATGACTTTCAGACACACATGAATTCCCTGAAGATAAGGAGATGAATAAAAGAATTGTGAAAGGAGAAGCGACTGGGGCTGCTAAATGAGAGGATGAAAAAAAGTGAGAGAATACCAGCGATGGAAAAAGTGCTAAAGAATCTCTCGTAATGGAGCTGTTTATACAATGCTGCAGGAGCTGCGACGTAATTGCCTCATTTTCAACTCCACCAGCTCGGTGGTCAGTTTTTTTATCTAGAACAATACTTTGCAGCGGTTCTAACGAACGTTTTCATCCACTTTTTCGAGTCGCTCTCAAGGAAACGAGCGTAAAGTCTCCGTCCGAAGAAGCGTTCACCGCGGAATTCGTTCCCCCTCGGGGACGCAGCACGCGCGTTTTTAATTCCGAATGCAGTTTCCCGTCGGATCATGCTTCAATTTAATTCGCGAATGAAGTTTATGCGGAGCGAAATAATATGCGCTGACACATCCGGAAATTGGAGTCAAAGAGAATTTTCATTTTAACGAGAAGGAGCGAGACGAGCGCGCAGTTAAGGGCGAGGTGTTCGTGCGAACGTTAGTCGAGGACCGCTCGGATTCGGCACGTTCGATTATACATTTTGTTGCATACGTCAGCTTAATTTAATGCCTGCCAGGATGCCGCCGCCGCGTTTTCGTGGCTTTGTTTTTAAGTGGCGAACAACATAAATAATATGGTGAGCGAGGGGAAACGTGGCGTTGCATAAAATCGGGAAAATGGGGCGTGCGCGAGTGCCCCGGCTGCACTAATATCTCGAGTGTTTCCCGTGAATGTCACTTTTTAATGGCGCCTCTGTTCTTGAATCGCTTGTTTCAAGCTTCTCTCTCCGCAGCGATATTCATATCCGTATTTTCAGAGCGCGAAGACACCGCCCGGCAACCGCACGCGCGCTCTCTCCTTTTTCAAATTCATTATAAAATCATGATATGCATCCAGCGAATTAATTCAAGGGGCGGCAAAGCGGCGCGGGCAATCTTCCCGGAATAAAGGGAAAGGACGCCAGTCCCCGACGCTTCTCCGTGGCTCTGTGCCTCCGTCGAGACTGAGGAATAATCAACGATTTTCTGCCCGCCAGCAACGGGACCGATGCCCTTTTGAATAAATTCGTGTCCTTTTCACCGTTTCTGCGCATCAAAAGGCAGAGCCACGCGCGCCAAACAATCATTCCCTCTTTTTCCTTCTTCCTTCGTTTCTCAATCTCAATTTGAGGCGCAAATTTGCCTTTCAGCTTGAAAAAATATCTCCGATCACACCATTCGGCACTTTTGATATTTTTTTCTCAAAAAATGGCTCGATTTTTCGTTTTTAAATGTTATTTTTACATCACCCCGTCAAAATAATGGAAATGCAAAGGACAATCCCGAGGAATCCGTTTCCTTGCAGACGCTTCGGAACGGCGCCGCTAGATGGCCAAATTCCGAGCATGTTTCTCGTAAACGGTTCTTTTACCCCTCAGTTTGTATATATACCGACTGCCTGGACTTCCCTGACGTACTTGCTTCGGCAGTACATATACTAAAATTGGAACGATACAGAGAAGATTAGCATGGCCCCTGCGCAAGGATGACACGCAAAATCGTGAAGCGTTCCACATTTTTTGGCTCCGTCGACGTCTCTCACGCTCGACGATAAACCCTGCGTCATTATTCACTAAAAACATGTTAATATTTCAACACGAATTCGTAAATTTTCTACGTTTTTTTGAAAATACATATTTGGATTGATAATTTTGATTCGTTTAGCAATCGAATCGTTAAATAACAAACTATAATCCAAATGTTTTGATCTCAATATTATTTCATAAAATAATGAAAATTAATTTTACATCGAAGATTTGCCAATTTCACTGTGCAAAGTGTAATAAAATAAGACAAAATATGCTTCAGTGCCCGAAGATTCAAGTCGATTTTATAAAAATGTTCACTTTGAATTGTCAAATTAATTTTTTTCTGTCGTTCAGATTTCTGTCAAAAGTATAATTCGCTGATACCGTTTGAATGGAGAATTGGAAAAATCGAGAATTCACCCTTCGTTCGAAGCTCTCGAATTATTCTGCTGTCCAAAACGTGCTGCGTTCTCGCTTTTCTATATGATTCCCGATTATTTTTCTATGTGTTTGCGTACACGCAGGATACAGTATTATTCAGCAGTTATAGCCAGAAATAGAAGGGACAGTATTAGCAGAGCGGTACACATAACGGAGTGGTATTTGATGCGGGGGGAGGCGAAGATCACAGCAAATTGGCGGTAATGATTGCACCCCTGAGCTCTTGCTATGGGATGACGATTTTGAGGGCACAATTCCGCGGAGAGAAACTGAGACTCGGCTCGCCACCCCTCGACCCTATTTCCCTTAATTTACCTTCATTCACCGCTCGTGTATACGAACAGATGCGATGATCGCGATCACATCGATGTACGAGCGTGTGTGGGCGAACGTATAGCGTTGCCCTAGAAAAATTGTACTTCAAAAAAAGGGAGGGAAAAATTGGTGGAAATACTTCGGGAGGAAAATTATTCGCGAGCGAGCTAAACATATTCGAAAATCGTGAAATTAATGATTGAAGTGAAAACGATGCTTCGTGGAACAGAAAAGGATTTGGAGTGAAAAAAAATGAAAACTGAAAAGAATCGATTTTTACGAGGCGGAGACTTAAAATTGGCGAAAGTTCGCACAATTTTTGTTGCCTCCAATGAAAAGCGAAACCACCTTGGAAATAGCTGCGACGATTCTGCGCTCGGAAATAACGATTTTCTTGAGCCACCCCAAAGCAATTTCTTGAGGGGTAAAAGATGAGATTAGCTCTGAATTGAGCGCGGAGATGGTGAAACTGTGATTTTGTTTGTTATTGAATTTTCGCCTCTCCGTTTGTCCTCCCCTCAGTCTGATTGTTTCAATCTCGATGAATTGATAAATAGGAATAATGGAAACGATCGAGGGGCGGCTGAGGGAGGAACGTTTGCATCGCTGAGCGTGTCGGTGGTCGCGTGTGTGTGTGTGTGTGCGAGCGAATCGGGACTGCACGCTGGAGCGATTTAGAATAGAGTGCATTTGACTGCGATGCGGGAGAGGAGATGAAACTACAATTAGAAGAGGCAAGAGAGAAAGGGAGAAAGCGTTCGGGAGGAAAGGGTGGCCTGGAATCCTTAACAATCGCGGAAACGTAAAAATCCATTGAGACTCGGCCGTGCGTGTGAATATAACTGCCGTTGAATATCGCTCGAATGAACGAAAACGCGAGAAAGGAATTGAAGAGAAATAAAGGAGAAAAAAATCCGCCATCACTCGGGCACATGAATATGATCCGCGAGTGAATCCAAAGGCTGAATCGAAACGTCTCGCGTTCTCAAAAAACGAAAAGTAGGGAAAACAGAAACATTCGCTTCTTCCCTTTCGAGCCCATTCACCTTACTTTTTGTTAGCAACGATCTTTATTCACCTCGTCTATTCCCATTCACCTTTTTTTCGCTCGACTTTGTACCATTGAGCGAGGAGAGGACACTCAACATTTGTCACCTGGCGGAGTCGTGTTTTCTTCAACAAAAAACATGCGGGTATAAACACGTGGCGGCAAATGGGAGCCTTGAAAGTCCGCATTCATCGCGAAGACTCTCCGCCGAAAAATTGAGACGCAAATTTCGTGGACGGAGCGATTCTCCGCGTTGATTCTTTTCTCAATCGTCCTAATGAGGACGTTTCTTCGGGGCGTGAAATCGATCGGGAAATCCTCATCGGCTCTCGACGCAACCAAGTTGTCAGGGTGAAGCTCGAAAATGTTGGGTCAAATTCCCGTGCACTAAAAACAATTGAATCGTGTCCGAATTCAATATTTTCCAATCTCCGAACAACCCAAATGGAAAAGCAGTGGAGCAATTGTACGCAAAATCTGTTGGATCGAAACTTCGATCTTGATTGGCCCAAGTTCGTTGAATCTCCTTTCGCATTGATTCACGAGTTTTTTAAATCCGCGGTTTGCCAACGATGAAATATCGGCGTGCACAGTACACTTGACGTATAATGGCGGGAGAGCAGGTCAAAATAGTCGAGAAGAGTTTGTGATTTCTATCGGCGAGCAGCTTCCTCTCGGAGAGTTAAACAGAGCGAGCTCGAGATTCCGTTATTGCATTCACGTTGAATGCACTTTCAGAGCTTTCACTCCGCTTTTCACGGGCTCCTCATCCCTCCCGCCATATTTCCCCGCCCCTTTCCTCCTCCGTGACGCCCCCCTTTTCGAGGTTTTTCAAGCCCGCATTACCGCATCAGGTTCTCGTGCACGTCGAGCCTTCCCGAAGCCCCCCGCCCGCCTGCGACCCAACTTCTTCAACTCTTTGCAATCTCACCGAGGACTCGAGATACGCTCTATATGTCGGGTCACATGGCGAATATTTTTCGAAAGCCTTCGCGAGAGCGCGGCCTCCGTAAATGCATGTTGAAAGTGTGCCAGGGGATTAAGATCGAGGGAAAATCCTCTGAAAAAGAGTGTGAGCCAACTCGTCCAACTTTTAGGTAATTAAGAGCGCGCGGGTGATTCCGGAGCTCGGATTTCCAGCGGTTTCGGATCGAGGATCGATCCCGATGCGGACAAATTTCGTTGTGGAAGTTGGAGGAAGACCGTGTCGAAAAAAGCAGACAAAGACCGTTTTTCCTGCGCGAAAAGCACGGACAACTCGCGACGAATTCATTTCCCATCGATTCATCCATTAACGTATACGAAATTGCGGAACGACCGAGTGCATTTTTCACCCACTATGGGCAAATGAAACCGCCCGCGCGTCAAGATCGGCATTGTGTTTCTTCCTTCGACAAGAGGACCGCCCGAGACACCCTTGAAGAAGGACCCCGACGATGCTTGTACGAGGAAAAAGAGTGCTTGAACACGGACGTTGGTCAGGCTTCCCGCGGCTCCAATTACGGGCCGGCAGAGCTCGATCTCCGTTGCACAACAATATTGGCGCTACGTATCTGCGTCCATGAAAAGCATCCAACTACGACTTTTGTACGTAGTTAAATCGAAAAAGTTTCGTTTTTCTACAGGATGGCTCGAGAGTGAACCGGGCCAAAGTCGTGGCACAGTGCGTTGTAGCAGGAAGGAACTCGAGCTTTTTTGTGTCTCTACCGAGGAAGCGATCGCCGATCAACGATGGATTAATAATCAGAGTTTTGCTTCCCTGCTCCTCCAATTATCGAGCCTCAAATTTGGGAATCGAAGGTTTATTTCTCAAGTTTTTTTTCGATGAGGGAAAGAGTCGAGATGAGCAAAAAAATAAAGCCGATTAAAGATCGCCGCATGCGAGCGATGAAACATGTGAATGAGCTCTAATTGACGATAATAACTAAAATGCTGGACACGAGAATCAGCTTCGATTCAGCGATTACGTGTAATTACACGCCCTTCGCAATTCGTCCCTGCGTGCGCGGAGCCAAGCAGCAATGCGAGGAAAAGCCTCACGTAGATTCCTGATAAGCCATTCGCTTACGCGATCCGCAGGTTCAACGAAGAAAGAGAGTAAAATGCACGTTGAGTGTCCTGAAGATATGAATTGACGAATACGATCCGAGGGCAGGGGGGGAATGGAGAAATATTTGAATGTTTCGTCAAGATTGCGGGCTCGTGTGCGGCCGAGTGAGAAAACAGAGGAGCCGTGTGTACGCGGAAGCGGAGGAGAAAGTACAATCAGCGAGATAAATCTGGTGCGTGTACACAAACCTATCCATTTGTGTGGAGAGAGCTCGTCGTCGAGGAACGCGGTGTAAGGTACGACGCTCCAGCTCACTCTCGGTTCCGGCTCAGGATGGTTTTCGCGTCTGTGGAGCTTGTTTACCACAAGCGACGGTTGATTTGACAAAGCAGCGCGAGTCCATTTATGCGAGAGCGAATATTACAGAGCGGTCTTGGGAGCTTCTGTGTATTCAGCGTCGCGAGAGAGCGCGAGAGAGTCGGCGGCAAGGGTGGCTTGTTATCCGCTCATTGAAGTTAACCACGGGGCTAAGTGTGTGCTTGGGGTGAGATGGCTGGGGGAGGGAGCAAGATTGGGGAGAGCTTCGTGCCGCGGGAGAGAAAGAGAGAAGCGGCAGGGCGGCCGGGGGTGCAGAGGGCGCGGTGGGACGCGGAGCTCGTGGCTCCTCGAAGCGGTGGCCGCGACGATCTCGTCGGGGATGATATCTTTCACCGAGAGGGGATGAGCTTCGGAGCTGGTGCGGGGAGAGCGAGAGAGAGGGTTAGAGAAGGAGCGGAGCAGCGAAGAATTCGAGCCAATGGGAGGCCGGATCGTTGCCGGGGCAACCGAAAACCTCTTTACTCGTAACCCTCCTCCGCTCTCCCGTCTATTATACCAGGTTGCTGGTGGATCATTCGACCAAGATTGAAAAGTTAGCGCTCGGTATCGCGAGCCCATCCACCCCGGAACGATCCTCCTCTGTGGCTCGTCCTCTCGCAGGAGAGTGACTCGCGGATCCGGGGTGAGGTGGAAACGATGAGCGCACTCGACTCCCAACCGGTTGAGAGCTCTACTGAAAGGGAGCGAGAGAGAAACGGATCCTTCGTCAATTGAACCCCCTCGTGCTGTCATTTCCTCTGTATTTATTAGTATAGATATAATACCACGAAACTCCCGGTAAAACCTCCATGGCTAATAGCAGACTTTACTTCTCCACATTCTTTGACGATTATTTTTCAACTGTGTGCCAACTGATCCTCGATACTTTTTATCTCGTGTTTACTGAACTGCGTCCCACTTGTTATCGAGCTTTCAACATTATTCGCCGGGCTTCTCGTTGAGTTTTTAGTTTTTATTACTATTTCGCTAGCTTCATCTTCAATGGTAATCGCTCATTCTTAAACTCGTTGTCGATTCAACACTCAAAACACATTGACGTCTGGTTTCCTTGACAAAAATTTCGTTCTCGGTCAAATTTTCGAGCAACTCTCGCGGAATCTCTTGTAAACGAGTTACTGTCGTTTTACGAATTACAGCATCGAAACGCTTAAACGATTCGAAGATGCTCGTTGTTGCAGAAATTTTTTGGACAAATTTCTCAGTCAGCTCCGTCACGTTGCTCACTTTCCTGGGGCCATTGCCGAGGGTCCGTGCGGAATCGAGTGACTTCCTCCGAGGTCGAGCGAGACTCATCGTCTCGATTATTTCGAATCTTTATATTCGTAGCAGTCGACAATTTTCAGGCTCTCGCTGGGAGGTTGCATTCCGCGTATCAACTTAATGCACCCACTTTGTACTTCATTGCGAGAGTATGAGGGATGAAATATGGAAATTTATATAGACGTAGAGGGGGGAGTGTTCATGCTTGGAAAACGCGACGACTCGGCTTCGCCGGAGCCGAGGCCACTCTGTGTGTTTTGACACGTGTATAATTGAATTCGTTGGAGAATGCAGGTGCGCACAAACGGGCGGATGGGGCGGTGTGTCGAGGCCTGGAGGGGGCAGGAGAGTCGACAAAATTCGTGTGGAAAAGTCGGAGTGATATTTGCACGTGAAAAAAACAAACGCGCACACAAAATAGCGGCGAGGATGTGTGTCAGTTGAGGAAAAAAAATGAGGACGAGGCGAGCCAGTGGAGCCGCATTCGTACACAGAATAAAATCTCGCGGGAATGAAAGTCAAAGAGATAAAAAAAAAAAACGACGGGCCGAGAGGAAAAGAGGGCGCAGGGCGAGTGGAATAGGCATTGGGAGCTCGTAGCCGACCGCGAGGGCCACCGAGGTGCGAGAAATGAAGGATAATTACTACTTTTTTATGCCATAATTACGCAGTTATTAATTAAAAATGTCGAAGCCAGATGAGAAGACGAGAGGAGCACTCGAGGAAATTGAGAAACCGAGCTTTATGCTCGCTGACTTTGAGGAATTAGCGATTCGCGCGATCCAACGGGGACGCTTCATTTTCGTTCGAATAATTCTTCTTTTCAGCCCTGAGTGCATAATTACTGAAATTCATTCGATAAACAATGTCTCCGGGGTTATTGAATCGTAAGGGAAATGTTTGGAGCAGGAGACCCAGCAGCAAGAACTCGAGTTCTTGGTCGAGCAAAAAAAAACTCACACGCGCCATTGTCCACGGAAAATTGGACTCTAAATATTGTTACACGAGCTCAGTTAAAGTACAAAAGGCCCCGGGACTGAAACAGCGCCGAAGATTCCTCCCCGGTGCGGGCGCAAACGAGCGTCTCCTGCAGGAATAAAGACGCCTCAAGAGCCTCGTGCTCTCCCCGAGGGCGCATAGTTATCTCGATAATTTGTAGGCACACACTTAGTTACTTGTTACCAGGGTTACCGGAAGTGCCGGAAGTGTATATACCGCGGTAGAGAACTGCAGTTCTCAAAACGCTCCTGTACACCGAGCCAAAACAATGGGAAGCTCGCTCTTTTGTTCACGAAGAGCTCGGTGGCTTTTCTCTCTCTCTCTCTCTCTCTCTCCTTCTCTCCCGAACTGACTGCATTGTTAGGGCCATTGTTTCCGGTAACTCTTTCGCGGTAACGAGGGAGAGATGAACCTCAATTAGAATATGGTTTGAGGACTTAAACGCCCAGAGGCTGACGAGTTTAAAGGGCCGCGGGGATGAGCTCCGGCTTTCTTATAGAATAACGACACGTCCGACGACCTATCCGCGTCTTAATAAAGTCTGTTTTTATGCCGCATCGCTGCGTCATGAAATTTCTATAGTCTTTCTTCACTCTAAATTTAGTATCGTCACGGAACCGAGGCTTTGCCTTCGAGCGCCTAAATTTCTGCTCGAAAACATTCGAGCCTCGGGCACCTCCGCGTGTTCTCTTTTAAACCAAAGTCTAGAGGCCCCGCTGCGCGCCCAAAGAATAAAGGCTGCTTCGACCTCAAGCCGCGAAGGAACTTTGACCGAAACGAGGCACGAATATTTGCTTTTTGGATTGACGATCACCGAGATTTTGGGGCCTGTTTTTTCGATCGGAGATAACGCGAATGGAGACTTTTGGCGAGCGATGCGCGGAGGGCGAATGCGAAGAAGAGGGTGCGACTCGCCCGGCCATCTGCCGGCGAAGGGGTGCAGAATCTACGATCTTGCTGGAAGAGCAGTCAGAATCTGTACTGCGGAGGCTCTGCTCGTGCCCTTGAACGGTAAGTTACCGGCACTAAGGAAAACCACCCCCGCCAGCTCTGCCTCGAATTCGCTGACGTTCGAAACAACGATTTCGCGAGCTGACGATGAGAACACCCGGTAAAAGGTGGCTCGTCTGAATCGATGGAAAAACGGCGCTCAGGCCGAGGGATGAACTTTGACGCGAGCCGGTAGAACGAAAAACGAAGCGCCGGCGCAAGCGTCCTCGCCCGATCGCAGCCCGAGGCGAGCACCGCCGCCCCTCTTCTGCTACCCTGTTGTCGCACCGTTTGAATCTTCTTCAAGCCGCTCCTCGAACAAATGCCGGGGACATTATTCGTAACGAGAATCCGGACATTTCTCTCTCACGGCCATTTAAGCTCGAGCAAACGAGGAAAATTGTTGGTTAATGGAGGCAATCTACTGGTCGAGAGCAAACAGAAATGTGCTAGGAAATGGACGGGCAGTGGTTGGTAGCGATTGCGCGAGCGTCCCCAGGATTCTACGAGGCTCAGGAGTCAATAACGAAAAAAGCTGCAAGCTCTCGCAGCCCTCGGCAAGATTCGGGCGCGGGGTTGACCCCGCTCCTCGGTGAATATCGAACAGGGGGGAGGATCGAAGTGAGACACGCGCGAAGCTCGAGAAAGAGGCAAAACAAAGGTGCAATTCGAGCGCGGTTGGACGGACGAAAAGGGCGACAAAGGCTCGCCCCACGGGCCAGGAAGGGCGAGATAAATCAACGGAAATATCCTCAACCTTATTCCTCCACCGAACTCATGATATCCTGATCGAAAAACAAGTTGGTGCTTTGAAGCTCGAATTGGAACTAATCCTGTTACCACCTCATCGCCCTCTCACGCCAATTTACTTAATATCTGAATAACATTTCACCGCAAATTCCTACCCGCACTTCAAACACCCTCCGCCCTCCAGTGAACAAAGCTCCGCTCACTAAATACCAACGATAAACAATACGGACCGGAATTTTAAAAAACATTGTATAAATTTCGAACAGGATCGCATAGTCGAGTCCGTTTCCATCCTTCCGGCTCTGCATCTATATCTCACTCCCATGTACAAACCGTGGTGGAGTTTCACCCTCCTGTCATACCCGCTCAGATTCCATTTGAATTAAATCATCGGTCGATGAGAGCGAACGAACAGAGTTCAGGGAGATTGACTCTGATTCGTGGGAATTCGTTTGTTGAAAGTATGTAAGAATAAAATGTGAAGTTCGGATGATCGCGCTCGATATTCCGCGAGGCAAGTTCGATGTTCCCATGGACATTGGTAGCGGGGCAAGTCCTTCGAAGTTATTCGTGTTTTTCGTATTTTTTCATCCCTTCGTCGAAGGACTTACTAGGAATTTAGAGCAGAACGGTCAAGGCGGAGCTTCCTGTGGAAGGCTGAGGTTTCCGCGGGCCACGATCGTCGGATTTCTGTTACCCTGTCGTGGCGAAAGCTCGCCCCTTTTCTCCAGGGCTGGAGGACTCGCGAAGGCGCGGTTGGCGGGCTTTTCGCGGAGAGCGTGGCTCACGAATTCCTCCAGGACGAGAGATCTTCGGGGCGTTATGGAGTCCTGGTCGCGGGAATGCTTCTGGCGCCACTCTCGGTTGACGAGAGTGTGACGTTGACGTTGATCCGGAGCTCTCGTGTCAACTCGGCCCCTTTTCTCGCTCCCCTTTCGCCGAAGAGACCAGCGGACACTCGGCTTTTCTCTGACGTTCGGTGACCCGCCAGTGGACAACCGGAGGGAGAGGAATCTCCTCGGATCGAGAAAAAATTGGCCCGTATGCGGTCCTGGTTCTCGGAATATTTTCCATTCTAAAGCCTCCCGCGGGAAACGGAACACACTCGCGATCGCGATCCGTGCACGCACGGGCTCGCGGGAGAACCGTTTGTTGTAATAGTACGCGGGGAAAAAAGGATGCTTCGACCTCATGGGGCCCTGGTGCCAGGAATATTTCCAGGGTGTAAATACACAACGCGGAGATGCAAAGGTCTCGCGTTCCTGGCGAAAAATAAGTCTCCAGGTAAGATTTCCCCCGGAAATCGATCGTTCCCAGCTTCCGCGACTTTCCGTCAAGGTCGATGACACCCGACGAGCATTATTTACGGTTCCCTGGGTGATCGGGACTTGTAATTCGGTTTCCACCATCCCCGGCATCCAAACGATTCGACTTGAGAGTCAGACACGTGTCTATTGTCCGTCGTTAGTTCTCGACGCTCCACTGGCAAGCTAAGACAAAGTGTTTCTCCCTCGAAACGCATACTTATCGCCCTCGGGAGGACCAGGCATTCAGAGGGTAACAGCAGGACTCCCGGCCTCGTGGGGGAAGTCACAACAAAAACCCGCCCCATTCCCTGAGTGTGAAATCGATCGGGTATTATTGTGACGAGTTGCCATTTTCTCTGCTTCGAAACTCACCCTCGTGGCGGCCTGATGAAACGAGACTCGGTACCGTGACGGAAGTTCGGAAAAAATTTACATCGAATATGGACCATGCCGATGTCAAATCATGCCTAAAATTTCTGCGTTTAAATTAAAAATCCTTGCGATTTAAGGTCGACCAAGGTTCCTGGGTCTTCGATTAATTTTACCATCAAAATATCCCTCAATTATTGACTTACGACGAAAGATCGTAACTTTTACTAGCTTAATCGATGTTCCCAAGTGCTAAAAGTCGAAACCACGTTCGAACAATTCGATTCAATTGAAACGCAGTTGCATAGGATCGATTCGACAGAAAAAAACGTAAAGAAACGATCCCATACCATGTTCCTGGAGGTCTCACCCAAATCCTGCATCTCCGAACACATTGCTGCCCAACCAGGAACAAAATGCAACCTTGTCGATCAGGCTACCAGGAATTCCAAGGCACAGGACAATCGTTTTAACGCAGAAACGGAGAGGTAAAGAGACGACGTACTCGAAGTAGAATTGCAATTGGTGCTGGGGATGTGAGAGCTTCCTTCAGGATGCTGCAGTCCTGACTAGACTTTAAGATCTTCCACGTGTAAGTTGAATCATTTCCAGACACATTCACTACGCCCGAACACTCGAGTCGCTACTCTAAAACTCCACTTTTGGGACTGCACTCTCTTTATCAATCAAATTTGTACACCCACGTGAGCATAAATACACGGAAAAAACGAGGCTGAAAATTCTAGAGGAAAGTACCAAGAATATAGTATCTCGAGGACAGTATGTACGTACTAAATTGCAGCATTAATTCGAAGAGCAATAATAAGAATTGTTCCATCCACCACAGCAAAAAGACATTGGTCTTTTTGCCCATGCCTTTTTTATTCTAAAGACTCAACAGCTTGGAATTCAACCATCTTTGACATTTTGTCTATATCGTTTTATTGTATAAAGTATGCTACGCTGACAGTGAAAATTTGTGAAAATTCTGTCTTTTCTTCTTTTATTTTTTTGTGGATTTTTTATTATTCAACTTCGAAGTAGAACTATTAATAATTCGGTTAATCATTAGTTATTCGAACCAAAAAACCCATGTACTTATCTTGTCGTTAGATGCGTGGATGGCCAAGAAAAGAGACAGGAGACAATATGGATATGATAACTTTATTATTTTCGTATATGCTTGTGGCTAGCCCAGAGACAACCAACTACTTGAGCGAGACGATCTCCCTAAATTTCTACAATTAAGAGGGGGTAAACGGTGGTCAGTCGACTGTCCCTACCTATGTGCGCTTGGCGCTAGATTTTAAATTCACCACAAATTTGTTATTTACAATACATTTCCACTCATCGGTAAGTGCTGGTCTGACATGAGGAATAACACTCGAAAACAAAACGAAATATAGTTATCACGTGCATCACACTTTTTGCTATCTACATAAAACAGTTTAGAATTCAAGGGAGGAAAAATAGGAAAATCAAAAAAAAAACTATGCTCTTTGTAATCGATGGTTAAATACTTTGAAGATTCTTGAAAAATAATATATTCCTCACTATACAAAACGAGCCCGTTTTCTCCGTGCATAAGACCATCCAGGCCAAGCTGATTTAATTAGAGACACGAAGATCCTGGACCTCCCAACCGACCTCCCTTGGCCTCTACTACCCTAAGATCGGACTTCCTGTTTTCATCCGGTAACTCTGACACAGTGTTCGATCAGAGTCCTGTTTGTAGATCCGGCAACTGGTCCAGGATGAGAGGAAACAGGGAAGGCGAATGTCTGGCACCAGCTTTTCATTCTTGTTGGTCTGTCAGATTTTTTGGGTCCTTCAACATTGATGAGGGGGGTCAGGAAACGATCGGTTGGGGCAAACGATTTTTCGAGAGCTCGATCAGAATGTTTTGTTCCTCGATTGATTAGGATTTAACAAAAAAAAAAAAAAAAGTCTTTTTGAAGTTGCCCGTTGCAGAACGTTCGTTTTTGTAAGTTTTGTGGATTTTCTATTAAAGTGTGACCTCGTTCGAGTTCAGGACGAGGGAGAAGTTGGCATTTTCTCAAAACTCATGGGATCCTGATCGCCAAGACGCCACGTGCGTCTTGAGGTGTTTCGTAGGATGAAAATTCGAACTCTGGGTCCCTGTTAATCGGAGGGTGAATCTTCGGGGTTGGTAGGAAGAAGGAAAACGCCCTTCCCCTGGGAGACGATCCACCGCGCGTAGCAATAACCCCTTGGACATTCGCAGACGAGCCGGGGGTCGAAGTTCGTCCTTTTGCGCAGGATCGCCTCGACCCTATCCTGCGAGAGCCTGCCAACGAACCTTCTCCGTTTCATGTGCCCTTGATCCGGAAATATGCTTCGCGTTTGAGGCAATTACGGGCATTAGCGTAGGCGAGAATTCGCCACGCTACAGTCTATTCGTGGTTAACTCATCCCGCCTTCCGATCTACTTCGACTCGCAGGCAAATTTATCACGAGTACACGGAATTTCACGTTCCGAAACACACGAATTCTTTCCGCTGTCGGTTTACCAACTTTTCTCCTGCGCGTCTGTCCATTCCATGTATAAAATGTGACAGAAAAAAAATATACATAAAAACGAAAAAATTTGCCGAGTCAACAGAATTTTCTGTCGGGCCGACGAATCGTGACAAAAAATTACACTCAATTCAGCAAAACCTCTGTTGATCCAGCGACCTTTTCGCCAGAAACCTTTTTCGGGCCAACAAATTAGTGTCCGAATTAACAAAATTTCTGACTCGACGAAAAAAATCGCCGACTCAAGCCCCTGACGATTATTCCTTAGAATGATATTCATCCAATTTTTCGACTCCTCTCATCCGCCCCCACCCAAAATGAATCCACGAGTGTCAAAACTTCTTTTCCGTCAAAAAAGCTCATCGACGAGGCTCGATTTTGAAAAATGTAATCAACACTCGTCCAATTTCGAACACGTGGAACGCCTCGGACGTTGAATTCTTCCCAAAGTCCCGAGTCCACGCCCCCGAGTTATGCTCAGACGCACATGTTCGAGTCCAGCTGACCTGGGAACCGCGTGTGTGCTACAACACAAGATACATGTAATCTATATAATAATATATATAAATATACAATAAATTGGAGAAATGGGGATCGCAGTAAGGAGCAAGGGGTTGATTTCGAGGGTGGGTATAGTCGTGTCGCCAACTTCCATGGCTCCTATGTTTTCCGCGTTCTTTCAACCCCGCGAAAGCTCGATGTATCGTTCGAGTTGCGTGTAGAAAAACCACCTCCGAGTGAATGGGCTCGACCGTGTCCTCAATTCGGCGCAGCCTTGTTGTTTCTCATATCTAAGTTTTGATGCGCGCTGTATCGCTGTATTTCTCCCAATACGTTTGTGGACGCATGAAAAAAAGCTCGCGATTCGTCACCGAGACTTCCGAGGGGACGACGCCTCACGAGATTCATGCGCGTATGATCTTCTACGACTGATTACGTAACGTGACGTTGCGACAACGAGATGCTTCGTTGGTCAGGAGCCCAGAAAGTACGAGGAGGTCGAACCCATTCGGTCCTATCAACCCCTCGAACCCCATGCTCCCTCTCCCTTCCCTGTGCACAGGAAAACTTCGAGGCTCGAGCCAAGCAACCCCTCGAAATACATCGAGTGCCCTTAGCGGGGCAGCAGAGTGCTTTCCTTCGATCGTTCACCGAGGGGAATTTATTCAAACGTCAAACTTCGCTTTCATTCGCTTCCAATCCCACTCGACGTCGGTACCGATCGTCAATTTATCGGTTTATTTTAGAAAACGAAAAGCTACGGTTGGCCTCAAAAATCGTCAAGTTTGAGAATCGAGATTGTGTTTTAGAAGAATGACAAAATCGATTCCGTTCCGCGGAGTCGATCGAGCGCCCGATGGTCGGGCTCGTCGTCGGGTTCGAATTCGATCGGCTCGAGTTTATTCCGCGATTTTCCTACTCGCGGTGGCGCCGAGGGCGCTGGCCTCATCAGACAAGCTTCAACTCTCTCCCCGAGATTTCTTTCTCCCACGTCTCCGTCCACTTCCGAGCCGGACGCTCCCACGTACGCCTTCAAAGCGGTCACGTTTTTCGCGTACTCCTCGATCTGTGAAAATCGATGAAAACATTGAGTGCGATTCTCACTTGGTTGGAAACTGAAATTTTTCATTTTTTACCTCACTCTGCACAGTCCCTTCATCATCGGTGATGAAAAGCTCCTTTTCTTGGGAATACTCACTGTTGCTCGTCGCAGCCTCATCCGAACGGCTCATTATTCTTTCTCGCAGTGTCGTTTTACTCAGGTTGACAAAAATCACCCTATTCGATGCAGCATTTCGTTAAGAATTTCGAGTTTTTATTGATTCGATCAAACGCTTTTGGTGCACCTGTTTGGAGGCGTGTCCGACGCGTCCAAGAGCTTGAAATCTTCGACCGTCGTCGGGTAGCCCGTCAGAACCCATCCTCGTTTCGTGCACTCCGGACCAAGCAAATATTTCTTGAGATATGAACAAAAATTAATGATTAAATTCGTGCTGTAATTTTATTATTTTCGATTTTTCAATCGTCACTGTCAATGTTTAATAATAATAGTTATTATAAGTGCGCGTACCATAACGACGCGGATTCTGACGTCGGGCTTAGGCCGCTTGCCCCACCGATACTCGATCTCTCTCAGAGCTCGCCCGAAACAGTTTTCCTGCAATCGCGTTTGCTCCAAAATTCGGTCAAAGTCGACTGTAATAAAACAATATTTTCGATAATTATTTGCATCGTCAATAGATTCCCATTCGTTCGCTGTTTTTCGTTATGAAATTTGGTTCGATTTGGTCGTATTCGAATTTCTCATGGTTCGATTGGAACTTACCGTGGACGAGTTTAAATCTGTGCGAAAGATAATTCGCGACGCTGCGACAGCCGGAACCTCGAGGCCCGATGAGGGCGACACGAAACAAGCAGGGAGCGCCGCAATGCTTTTTTTTCTTTGCCATCGTTGCACAAGCTTCGGCAAGAGCGTTCGCGTCCCTATCGCCGGTCTCCACTTTCTGAGAGCGTAGTAAACGTGCCAGGAAAATTGTATTTCACGAATGTGGTAACCCAGTTGGGAATTTCGTGTTGTTTGCTTACGATCAACGAATTCTTGTACAGCTCCCTCAAGCCCCGAAAGTGACTCTCGTTTCCAGAACTTTCTGGCTTCGCACATGGCTTTTGTGGTGAGGTTAGGATTTCCAGAACGTGCGTCGGTATTACGCCGGCACGCTGAATCGCTCGACCTTCTCTCCTCGTTCTTGGCAGACCTTCATCAAGGCGGAACGTTTGTTTTTAGAATTGTCGCTCTGAATCTACACTTTTCGGAAAATAAAAAAAATTAAAAAAATTGATTTGAAAACGAACTCACCGACGAGAATCCAACCGGTGAAATCGATCGCGAACTCTTTCAGGATAACGCTCAGATTCCTGACAATGTCTTCCTCGCTAAGATTTTCTTCCTCAATTGCGGGAGTCACTTTTTGCACGTCTGAGAGCGTAATAAGCTTCAATCCTAATTTTGTTTGGAGGATACTAGCCAAAGCGAGTATTTTTGAATACGGTTCACCGAGAAGAATCAATCGTGGAAGATCACGTTTCTTTGACGCCAGTCTCAAGCTCTGTTTCAAGTAAAGGATCGGATCCGAGGGTTGTTGGATTATCAATCCTGTGGCGAGCTCCTGAATCGAAGATTTTATGAATTGTTGTTTTTCCCACCAATTTACGATTTTCATTAATTATTAAACGTGTTAAACGAACGTGAAACAACTCATAAATTCTGTGCTTTTCCATGTAAGGCACGAATTTCGCAGGAATTTTGAGAGGTCTCTTTGTTGCATCTACAGATCCCAACATTCTTTTATACGTTACACTTGACAGACGTCGAATGTCAAACAAGCCGAAAACCAGCTGTCTAATGAAACATTGCGAAAAACATCTCCATTGAAAAAGAACGCGATTATAGCAATTCAATTCAAATTCACAAAAGTTATTGATCAAATCTAATAAATAAAAAACGAAGATTGATTTCAAAATACTTCCAATCATAACGCAAGCGTGCAGTACTGTAAATCTATTTTGCGAATTGGGTTATTGCTAATGCAAAGTTAGCCTCCTTAGCCTCGTTGAATACGGCACACAGTGACGTACGACCGTACGACATACGTATATATATGGTCCAAAACGCCCGCTGAAACTAGTCGATGGCGTCCTCTGTCGCCATATTTTCTCATCTGAAACATATGTAGTGGTGATTTCGACTCGACTGACTGTTGATGGTCACTTTAAATCGCATCGAGTAATTCAGTTTCCATGGTCTCCGTTGGGCAGTAATCACAAGAATTTTTCTTCTCCGAAGTACCAACGAATATTGATACATACGCATAATTTATTCACGTTCGACGATATTTGACTTTTTTTTTTTATTATTTGTGTTATGTACTGAAGTATATCTGTATACATACGTGAAAAATGTCGATTACGTCGCCTTCGGTTGAATTGAGCTCCTACCGCGATCAACATTTTAAGGTTAGTTGAAACTGTTAACTGCTAAACAAATTCGCGAATCAAAATCATCGTTATTCGTATTATTTACAACGAAAATTCATTTCAATTACAGGGTTCTCGTGCAGAACAAGATAGACTTTTGCGAAATTCGACGACTCTCTACATCGGGAATCTTTCATTCTACACAACAGAAGAACAAATCTACGAATTGTTCTCGAAATGCGGTGACATCAAAAGAATCATCATGGGATTAGACAAGTACAAGAAAACTCCTTGCGGTTTTTGTTTTGTCGAGTACTATCAGAGAGCGGATGGAGAAAATTGTATGCGTTACGTCAATGGTACACGTCTTGACGATAGAATAATCAGAACCGATTGGGACGCTGGATTCATCGAGGGCAGACAATATGGACGTGGAAAAACTGGCGGTCAAGTAAGCATCACTGAATTCAAAACAGAATCATAAATCTGTCACTTACCAACAGAATTCATATATTATTTCACTTCTCCACTATTCATCGACCAAATTTTTTCCTCCTGGATACATTGTTACCATTCCATCAAACAAAAATGGGTGATCTCCTTGGAAATGGGGTCTCGTTGACATAGAAATAAATGAATACTGAATTATTTATTGATATTTGGCCATTGGATGAAGGGTTAGGGCAGAAAAAAGCTCGAACTCGAATTAACATTTCGATTGTTTTTTGTTTCACAGGTGAGAGACGAATACAGATCCGATTTTGACAGTGGTCGGGGTGGATATGGAAAGATAATACAGCAAAAAGTGGCACCGCTCGACAGCAGTGCTTTTTCTATGTGAATATGCTAACGGTTCATTCGAATTTAATTTAAATGACTTGAATTGTGGGTTAGAACAGAATTGATCTTGATTCAAACCTCCAGCCATTCAACTCACTTCTATCTATCATGGTTTCGTTCGTTGTACAGGAGTTGTGCGTTAAACTCTCCCTATTCATTAAGGCATATTACGACTTATCGAAATACGTTTATTACTCGTATCGGGAATAAATTTCCATTGGTTCGTTTGAATCATTTACTATCATTGAATATATACATTGATATTTTCAAACAGTACAATAATTCCATAAATCTTGTGTTTTATACGAAGCGGTGCGGGATAAATGACTGATTAAAAAAAACAATAAAGAAATTCGAAAAAATGGATGCACGAGAGATCCAAAACGTGCAAAATTGACCGCACGGATTTCGTATCTACAAATGATTTGTAACACACCGCGCATTGTTCGTATATTATAAAAACAACAAAACATTCGTTCGAAATAAACTAAGTAAAAAAATCCAAGAATATTTGAACATTTATTTCTTTTTCTTCAAAAAAGTTTTAAAATTTGAGTTTCGAAGATTTCTCACGAATCGTGAGTACAAATATATTTCTATTTTGAATTATTCCATCTGCTTCATTTCACGCTTTTTCTTTCGGGCAGTCCACATTCGTCATTAGAGAAAAAAACTCCGATGACTAAATATACTAAAATGAATGAGAGTAAAAAGAGTTTTAAATATTTACAGAGCTAGCTTACTTATTATTGGAAAAAGAACTACGCGATAAGTCTTTGGTTACAAAATGCTCTCGAATAATTCGATCAACGTTCATATCGTTTTTCTTTCACACCGAATGAAAAATGAAGAAAAAAAAAGAAAAAAAACTGGAACGATAATAGTCATCCTGGAATCGTCCTTATCACAGAATGCAGCACAACTTTCTCGACGATGGCTTCTTGAGTACCGCTCTTATCGCTTCGACGAAAACTTCCTCGAGACCTTCTTGCTTCATAGCTGAACACTCGACGTACTTCGAAGCTCGGATTTTGTCCCGCATTTTCTTGCAATCTCGCATCGTTATCACGTCCACGCTTTCGTCGCTTCTTAAGTCTCCTTTCGTACCTTTAACAAAAAAAATTACAAGTTCAGCCAATTCTTATGATCATTTTCACTCGGTCAAGTCGTGAAAATCATACTCTCGACTGTGTCACTTTTTGCCTCAATAATTTCTGATATTCCAACGAGATTTGAAAACTCCATCTCGCGAGTCATGTCGAAACTGATTTTCTTAAGCGTAAAGTTATATTTCCAGTATAATTGTGTAGCGTTATTGATTCGTTTTGTAAACACAATCGTGGAATCTCACCAACGAGGACGATCGGCACGTTCGGACAGTGGAATTTGATTTCCGGATGCCATTTGCTCGCAACATTCTCGTAAGAGCTTCTGGAATTCACTGAGAAACACAGCAGGAAGCAATCCGTCTGTAAGGAAAAATGAATCGATATTAGTCAAGAAAATCCAATGATGCCTTCACGGTCACGTTTTTCTTCTTCGAGACTTTGTACATTTATATAAATAACTGTTATTTCGAGCTCACGTTTGGATACGAAAGTGGTCGAAGTCGTTCGTAATCTTCCTGTCCAGCAGTGTCCCACAGGGTTAAATTAAATTGTTGACCGTCGACCCAAATAATGCCCGCATAGTTGTCGAACCTGTGCACAAGCAAAAGAAACACTTTGAATGACAATGAGCACATTTTTTTGAGCAGCTAATCTACAGAATAGTATTTTTCAATCTCCTGATTCATCAAAAATAGGACGAACATTTATTATTCAAAAATTCATTTGTTTTTGTTTGTATTTCCTTTCCAATTATTTTCAGTTTTATTTTTTTAGCAATAAAGATGCTTGAATTTATTGAAATACTTTTAACGCTTTCCGCTCATGCCACAAAAAAGAGATTGATAAAACTTCGATTCAGTTGCGTTCTCACAAAAAAAAAAAAAAACAGTTAAATGTGGGTCACTTTATTTTCTCATGAGTTGATGATACTCACACTGTCGGTACGTATTCAACTGGAAATTTGTTCGAGGCGTACGTGATGAGCATGCACGTTTTTCCAACCATTCCATCACCCACAGCAGTGATCTTTAACGGTCTGATCCGAGACGTCATATTGTCTTGTTCCGCAACTAAATGCACCGAGGGAACATGCAATTAAAATCATACAAAGACACAGAAAAAAAACGATAAAAAAAATCTTTTTCGAGACACCAAAGCCACGAATCGTTTTTCTGACGTTGGTGAAAATTTGTTCTTTTACTTTTTGTTAACAGTTTCTCAGATTGAAGAAAATATTCACTGTTAAAAGTAGAATCGAAGCATCGGCGAAATTCCATAAATCGATATTTTTATAGTTTTACAATTTATGATTTTCCAAGCCCAAAACTCAATCTTTTTCGAAAAGTATGGATTTAGGAAAAAAACGAAAATCCAAATGTATATTCGATTCCAATCATTCGAAGCCGAATGTCCGTAGATTCGTATCGTTTTCTTTGGGCTAAAAAGGAGTCGATAATCGCATCCGGCGACCGGTGCTATAAGAGGACAACGATCATTGACATAACGACGGCGAGCCAAGGCAAGCCAAGGCCTGCCCCGATGCTAGTTGGTCGAGTCGATCTCCCTGAATCGCATAACAATGAAGCCACGTCTTGAGTAGCTGCATTCCCATGATGATACTATAAAGCGAGAGCGCATACTTTTCGCCCATTTCGGATCGCTTTTCAGTGTCTTTAGCATAGTTACAAATTTCAACTTATTTCTCAATTTGAACGTTGGCAGAGTAGATCGAAAATCGGCAGTTTTAACGAGTCAAATTCAAAACGACGATAAGTTTTGAGTAATTATTTAAAAAAAATACATTTCCAAAATCGAGCTCACCTTTTTTTCCTTTTCCGACGCACATGAGACCGGGTCAAAAGAGCTTTTGTAGCTCTTCACTGATCGGCAGTGTTTGCGTTATTCAAGTCCCCGCGTTCGATCAACGGGTCGTTCGACGAGAAAAAAAAACGTTTTGTTTTTCCGGTCGTTGTATACGATCGGAAGCTCGTTTGTCTCACGAGAGGAGAATTCTCTCGTGTTATTCGTCGCGTTTCAGTAGTCGAGTCCAAACTACATCGTTCGCATACCTAAAGTAAATAAAACGAAATTAATAATAAAATATGCGAGCAAGAAGAAAATATAAATTAAATGAATCCCCTCAAGCGGCAGAGGCCTGTGCGCTCAACTGACTCGTACACAAAGAGAAAGGGAGAGCTGATAAGCGATGATAATGCATTATCGTCGTATATTTTATCCTTTCTGATACGACATTCTTCCGTAGTGCGTGGGCGAAACAATACTTCTGCTTTTTAATCGAAAAGAGAAGACAAACTCGAACGTTTCTTGAAAATGTCTCTAAATTGACTCTTCAAAACTGATTGAAGACCTTGATCGATAAAAAAATAAGAAATTGAGAGAAAAAAAAAGTCAATCAACGTCGGTTTTTATGAGAGTGCAAATAACGAAAATTTATTATTCTCTGTTGCTGAGCCTTCGACTTTGAATTTTCGTCGAAAACTAGAATAATCATAAAAAATCTTGCATAGAATTCGATATCGATTTTTATGGGAATATATTTCAGGTCATTCATTTCTGCGCGTATACAAACATCGTCTGCGTATTTATAAACACACGTACACCCAAGACCAGGTCGAGAGAGTCCTTGCGAATTATCATCGCCACTTGGCAACGTTTGACGATCGACGTAACGAGGAGGTATTTTTTCCACTGTCTACGATGATGTTCTGGCGAGCTCGACTGCAAGATGCTACTAAGGAATACGTGCGCTATCGTTTTCTCAACCGAGACGTGGCCGATCCCACATTACAGTCGCAGTCCTCGAAAATTCTACGGCGAGTTCGAGCCGAATCGGACGAGCATCGAATTTCGACAGTTTTTTCAAGCGGATTCCGGAAGTTTCACGATAAACGCGTGATTTGTCACAAAATAATGACGAACGGAGATGTCGAGTGCAGAATCCCAAAGAAATCGAAGTTTTTCGAGTGGAAATAAATTCCCAAAAACTCTAATCTCGTCCAGCCATTAATCTCAATATTTTATCCCAATTCCCCCGTTCGACAGTACCGTGTGAATAAAATTTTGGCAAAAAATACAAAAAGAATGAATTTTCTGTTTGGTCGTTAAGGAAATCCGACTGTAAGCGACGATTAGCGGAGTGGATTCGGGGAGAGGGAGAGAATTTTCCCGATGATGGATCGCACGTGCGGGAGACGATACGAGGCTGCAATAGATGAAACGGTTCCGAAGGCACGCGCTCACTCACTGTCGCCAATATCTCGAGGAACGTAACCGCGTATATTTAGGTACGTTGACGGTTCCATTCGGTGTGTGGCTACTGTATCGGATGTATAATACAAACAACGATACCGAGCGAAGAGTAGCGTCGTTCGTACTACCGCGAGTTGAAAGCGAGCGAAGAGTCGTGATCGGTGGCCTCGATGTTCGAACCGCTGCAAGCTTCATCCGTTTTGCGTAACTCGTAACCCCCCCCCCCCCCCCCCGCGCTTCGATACGACACAGAGCCGAGGTTATTGTTTACCGAATAGATACGAAATAAATAATACTCGTTTATGGGGATCGAAGAAGACGTGGAGCCTGCGCGAGTCGTGAATGAGACGAGACCGGCAAAGGGTCACACCGAGGGTCAAGCTAATTAGTACTTCAGCCATTGCATGTGGCGATAGACAAACGCTGCGTCCTCGCTGTACACACATATATCTCATAACTATTTACGAGGGTGGAGTTTCACGAGGGATCACGTCGTCCCAACTTTTATACCGGGTGGCCCCGAGGTCTCGTCTCAATTTCGCTGGCTTCGAAGATAAGCGTTTTTAAGGAAGTTGAAGCGATATATATATAGGACGTCATACGAAAAATACATTAGATTTTATTATTCCAAAATAACGAATTGAAAATTTACGTGAATCTTCTTGAACAGCGCTTAATTATGTGTGAAAAATTTGGAGAGGTTAGACCGCCTGGTAATCGAGATATTCATTGTCGAAAATGACAAGGTTAAACATGGGCTCTTATGGAAGCTTTGAAAAAATAGCAAACTTCAACAATAAATATATCTCAATTTCACGACGGTGAATCATCGGCATATCCCGCCAGAAGTTTAATACTGTCTTAAGCTTTCTGTTTAAAAAATTTTTATGTGCAAAGTTGGAAAATAGTTTTAACATCAGATACGCTTCAACCTCCTTAATTATTAAATAATAGCGTCGATTTATTTAATTCCTGATGCATCGAGATTGACATGGCGAATTGGATCTGGTTTCGTATATTCAGAGTATTTCTTTCAAAATTAGTTTATTTTTTTGAATTTTTATTTATTTAAAAGTGTTTCATTAACTTGTTATTGCCAAGATTTACTATTTATCGGACTGTTTTATTCGTTTCGAACGGGACTCGATGCGTTCGAGAGGTCAGGCCGAGTTTTTGTTCTTCTTATTTTTAACGTGAGTGTATTTCTGCGTGGTGCGTGCGCGGACTCTCGTACGCGTATCTACGCTACGAATGATATTATTTCTCGTGTCATTCACCGTTCGAGCAATTGTTTAATTAAAACACGCGTACGAGGAGTGTAAAAGACGAAGAGAAAGCGAGGAGGAATGGTGTAGGGAAAGCGAGAGTTATGCGTTTCCTAATTTGTGTGACGAACGCGAGCAAAACCGGCGTCGTCCAACCAACCACCCACGTACTCGAGGCGTTCCTATCTCGGGGGTCATTAACCACTCAAATGTCCCGTCCCTCGGACTTTTCCGCTTGTCCATATCACATTCTTCACGTTTCTGTGGTAACTTTTGAGTGAATTTTCACAATTCAACGGTTTTTTTAAATCGAAAAGCACTTTTTGCTTCTTCGAATACATTTCCATGCAAATTTGTATTTCGTCCTCAAAAAGTAGACAATTTTGAGTCGAGAGTTCTTTCGAGAGCGCTTTGAAACGTGCCGATATCGTTTTATGACTGCTCCGGTAGATTTTATTTCGATTTTATTTATCCTTCGATCCCACACGAACGCGCTGATGCACACGGAAATTCGATGCATCTTGCTGGTCGAACGGATCGCAGTGACATCATAACAGCACGACGATAAAGCCGGCTACCGAGTTTTTTTAGACGCTGCGTCAGACGACCGTCTTTACCAGCTCACTTCGTCTTTTTATCGAGTTTCAAACCTTCTTTACGACCCTTTGGTTTTCAACCAGCAGCTTTTCTAGCTCGCGCGAGTTATCCTCCTCGACTATCGATGACTTTGTTCGGACCAATGAAAACAACGAGTCTCTTCACACATGCTTTTCAGAGCTCGCTCCACGATCGTGTACACGCGGCCCATTCCTTCCAGCGCTCAACCATTCAATGTGTTCTGTGTTCTCATATTGAAAATTATCATTTTTTTTCAATCAACGATGTATGGTACAAAAGTCTAAATAATTCGACATCAAGTGCGAAAAGACAATTTTTTTCAAAATTTTCTTCTGAACAGTTATCGAATAAAACGCTATGCTTATATACGTGAAAAAATCTTAAAAAATTTGTATTGTCGAATTTGGCACTAAAGAATATGTTGATCAAATTTTATAAAATTCTCAACTTTTTGAAATTTTTTATGTCTTTAGCATGGTTTAGCATGGCAAGAGATTGTATTATCGCCTGTACCGAAAAAACTCCTTAAACAGAGTCGAGAGAGCGAATTCTCTCGACTGTTTAATATTTCCATGGACAAAAGTGCAAATGATCGACGAAAAAATGGGAATAAATTGATTGAAACGACCGACAAGTTTTTTCTACCCTATCGAAGCATCTGATGTTTACGAAACTGGTTTCTGTCAGGTTTGTCTGGCGATGTTGACATTCCTGGGACAGATCGCAGGTGCTCACGACGAGCGAGCTTCGTCGCTCTATGGGTGAAACGTGCGCGTAAATCTATTTGTATTTCCCATTCGAAAGCAACGACTGCTCGAATATTTCGGGGATGCCTCACGAGGTCATTTTCCCTGGTGATTGTTTCGTTCCTTATTTTCAAAGCACCCGGATAATGAATTACGAAGAGGGAAATTATTCAAGGGAAATCCGGAAGCTTCGAACGTTGAGAGTTTTTTTTGTTTCTAGTTGAACGATTCCGTCCAAATGGCTCCTTAACGACTGCCTTTCATTTTTATCTTTCGACTCTTCCTTTTCGAAGCCTGAAGGCGTTTCAACGACTGAATTTTCGCATCTGAGTTTCCGAAAACGTTTGAACCGAAATCCGGGAAAAATTTCCGCGGATGCCTCCTCCCTATCTCGGGAATCACGAAGCTCGACTCGATTATCCTCGATTCGAGTTTACCGCATGAAACAACTAGCAAGGCGCATCGAAACCGGAAGTGCGAGGGCCTCAACGAGACGATACTTTATTGCTGTACGCCTCTGCGATTTCGAGCTTATTTTTCTAAACGACAGAAAAACAACTCGACGCTGCATCGAACCGGGCGCGTAACATCGACGGCTCGATCGACAAGGTGTGACGAAGTCGTACCGGAGCGCTCCGCGAACAGTAATAGAATTCCGGGGCGTTTTATCTCCAAATTTTCGAAAGTTCGCCTCGTTAGGGAGCCTCGAATATTGAGGGATCGATTTGCATCGATTGACAGTAATCGTTTCGTGAGAAAAAAAGAAACTTCCTGTCCTTTCAAAATCCGATTAATGGGCCAAGGGATCGAAAAATGAATGGAACCTTTTCTCCCAACGTTTCTCCTTCATTCGAATTCAAATTCCTTGAAAACTGCCTAGGGAAGCTCGCTTTTAAGGCATTTTTCGAAAAGCTGACACGAAACTTTTTGATTCAGCGATATTTTAAAGTTTCACCGCTTCTACATCATGAAACATTTCGAAATGAAAATTTGCTTCGAATCCTCCTTCGATGGTGATAGAACCAGTGAAAATTTTCCCGATTTTTGACAGCTCGAAAGCGCGAAACAAAAGTTTCAACTTTCGGGACACCGTCAATAAAGTCCTTTGAATAGAAACGAGCGACGAGAGACCGCGCGCGAACCAGCATCGCTTAGTACACTCCACGAATAATGCTTTATTACACATAAGAGACGGAGGAGTTTGTAGGAACTTTTGTAACCTCTGCCAATGTGGGTGGCTCCGACGTGGGTCGTATATACGTTTAAGGGTGTGTCGTTGTGTTTACAGTACATTATACGCCACAACCACACCCTCCAACTTGTCCTCTATACGACATTTCTTTTTCCTCTTATTTCTTAGCCTGGTTGGAGGAAAAAAGCATAAACAAGCGAATAATGAGCGCACGGGCGAAGCCGAAATCTCCGATAAGTTCGACCAACGTTTTTATCCTGTTGCTTGCAGCTCCATCGATTCTGACGATTTTTTCATCGAGAGGGCGAATGACCGTGCGACTTTTTGTTCATGAAAACGATCGACATCGATTATTTTGAGTTTTTCATAAATTTTGACATTTATTCAGTGACAGTTGGACGAACTGAACGTGCAATTTGCTGCGGACAAAGCGTCGTAGAGTTTCGAAAAATTTTTCCATATTTTTAGGCACAGTTTCTGTCACTTTGAATCGAGAATTTTTCTGCGAAGTACCACGTTCCAATGAAACTGATTGCCAAAGTTCCTGGAGATGATAAACTGCGGGGTACGTTTCACGGGCATCGAGAAGTGTAGATATGGAAAGAGTGTCGCGCAGAAAATATTGCCAAGGGGATCCTCAACGCATTATAATTTGTATTTTGTATACAGATATAAAGTATCGAATTTAGCCTTGAAGGCAGACGTCTAATCAGAATTGTCTCCGGCCCAGTGGCTCTCAAGTGTCAAAAAACGGTTTTTTCAAACTTTTCGTCGACAGTTTGATGGTGCCATCGCCGGTTGACCGATGATTCACGAGGATGAGGGAATTCCATAGAAAATCAGTGTTCGTCACGCTTCAATAATGCCTGATTTTGTTCAGCGATTTCTTGAATTTACACGAGAATTCGACGAACTGTCATTTCCTTTCGATGAGACTCACCACCGGATCACAGCGCTGAGCTACAGAAATGCCAATTCTTCCAAGAAATTCGGAAGCATTCGGGAAACCGCAAAATTGGCACAAAAAAAAACTTGGTTCGCTTTGTCCCAGGGAAGCGAACTTCGATACTGTGAAAACTAAAACTTTGACGATATCGTCGAAATTTTCCGAGAAAAAAAAGTGCACAAATGGTCGCGATGAAAACGCTAAACAAGATGAATATACGCGACGAATAGCGTTAGAGGCGTTGCCATATCCTCCCGGCGGAGTGTGGCGAGTTCGAGGAAAAAAAGGAAAACACAAGAACGAACAGCGGTCACTTTTATCAGCTGTCCGTCCTGTTCCGTGGCGAAGAGAATTCAAGTCGTAGATTGGCTGAGCAAAAAGGGCATTATTTACGTTAACGCGTGGTCTTCTGTGCTTCGTGCCCGTTGTTCAACAGTCGTTGATACACACACTTATTTTCGTTTATGTTCTCAACAACGCGCGTAGCGTGAGATTCTTCGCGTAACGTACTTTTTCACAGCCACACATAAATTGGACGTCGTTCCGGCGACAATGTCACGAAATTCTTCCGGAAATTGAATAAAGCCTTTCATTCTCTTTCACCCGAGGCCGGCTCGGAATTCTTTGTTGCAGACTCTCTCGTATAACCGCTTAATTAAGACTCAAATGATAATTCGCGTCACTTTTTTCTTCCCCGAAGTCGATTCGCGCTAACGAGCCATGTGAATCCACCATTACGCGGCTTCCTTTTTTTACCATTTCCCCCATTTCTCATTCCGCGGGACCTTCTTCCCTTTCGTTTTATCCAGTTGACTAATAAAATTCACGAATTTATTCCACTTTTTCATTTTAAAGATAAAATTATTCCACTTTCTCTCGACATTCGTTGTCATTGACTTTGCAAACAATTAACCGCCAACTCATCTACAAACTGCTCGACGCGCGAGCGTTCGAGCTCACATAACCTCAAATGCTGAGACGACGAAACACGCTCGAAAGATACACACGCTGAAGACTCGTTGAAAAAGTGATAGAAGTGAAAGCACAAAGTGACCAAATTTTTGAGCGCGTCTTCGATTGGCTTCTGGGTACAAACTATTGAGTACAAAAAAGAACAAATTTATTTCATGTCGAAATATATTGATCCACGACTCGATTCACCCTGATACAAAGTGGCGCCAGAAATTCGATGCTCGAGGAGGAAGAAATCAATCGGAAAGAGTCGAATCTCTATACCCTTTTCTACTGTACCTGCCAAAATGATCATTATCACTGTGTGCGGTACGAATGTTCACGATAATAAAGAATTCAATACGAAAAGAATGATCTATATACACGCAAACACACGTACACGCGTAATAAAATAAAGAGCGACGAAGACTGCGGTCCGATAAGAACGCAGATATATAAGATACGAGTGGAGCAATCACACAAATTTATACTTAGAATTTGCGCTCATTGTTCAAATTGTGGATTATTCGATGGATTTTCCCCATGAGCGAAACCAACGTGATAGACAATATCGTGCGTCATACTTCACATAGAACCGGGCCATCAGAAAAATCCCTTCGGTTTTCGTTGCAAGTGTCAGGATTACGATGTGAGCGAGTCAAATATTCCGGAAGAAAATTCAATTTCGAACTTGCGTCTGTGCATGCACAAATCAGGACTCGATCGATGCTGTCGTCATTTTGGGCAAACACAAATGTTATTTTTGTGATGAGGAAATCCATAGAATAATGTGCAGATGAAGTGATGGGAAAAGAACATTCTAAAACTACTATCGCGAAACAATGTCAGCATATTTCTATTACCTGTGTATCCGGTTAGACGGAGAACGATTAAGTGTCAGAAGAAAAGTGAAAAAAAATCGAAAGAAAAATATTCACGTTGGAAGACTCGTAGGGTTTATTTTAGTGTGTTACGAAGTCAGTTGATATTTTCAGCATCGAATTTTTGATAAAAAAGAACGAGAAACACGAATTTGTGTTCGTCGATCAATGGCCATAAAAAATGTTAAATGTTGAATATTACTCTTCCTGTCTCGTCATATTATACTTGCAAATGTTCAAGGGCATTGACTCATCGCAGTTGCATTGACACATCGTCATTCAAATTCGGGAATTCTCGTGTGTACATGTGAGTGTTAGTTATAGTAAATCGAAGATATTCGAATATGAAAAAATGAGCCTGATAACGACGTATTGAACTTATTTCTTAAAAAAAAACTCGAATTTGCTCTTTTATTGCTACGAATCGATGGTTTTTTCTTATCTATTCTGTGTCAATTCTTACGTCTTGAAAAGAGCGTTATCGGAGCATAATAGTTACCATGAAATGTCAAAAATGATAAAACAATCGCCATTGATCGAACACACAAAAATTTCTTGGACTGTTCAATCAGATCTAAACTGGGAAAAAAGCTGAAAAGACTTACCGCTAAAAAGTTGAAAAGTGTATACAAACACGCGCAAGTATGTTCGCGCGAACGAAGAGTTGAATTTCAGTCCTTCTACGCCGGTTCGTAAAAACTTGTTTTATGCTTTTCAAGTGCACTACTTTAAAAAGTTTGAAACAAATATTATAAGAGCATTGAATCAACGTCGTTGAGTCACCGATCGGCACAAGTTTTACCATAAATTGTCGTGCTTGTAGTTTACATTAAAATAAATAACAAGACGAGCCTAAAAACTGTGATGTCAACGTGAGCGCGGTTCCGTGACGCAAACGCGTATGTGCTAGCCGCACGGGTTACGCACGACGACTGAATAAACGAAGCTTAGCTTACTCGCGCCTCCGCTAATGGCACGGGAGACACGCGATAGAGAGAGGCTCATCGAGGCTTGCGATACTACGGAGAGAAAAACGGTTGTGCGTATATACTACTGATGGTCATGTACACAAACGACAAGGCCCACGTACGCGGATAACCACATAAGAGGAAAGCCCACGCACCCTGATGGGCTATTCTCCCTTTCCCCACTGCCCTGACATTTTTTCTCCTTGCTGGCGACCGGAACTCCACGCCTGGCTCAGACGCTTCTCCAGCACGTCTGGTGGCCACATCCTAATCTTCCTTCGAAACTTTCGAAACGTTTCGTATCGACAGGAAAAAACTTTTGTTCTTGTGAGTTTGGAAACGTGATGGAATTTTATTTTTGCAAAAACCTCCTCAAATTCCCGCTACCATTTACGGAATTCCGATGTTTATGAAACGAGAAATTTCAAAGGTGTGTTATTTTGTTGAAATCTCGCTGCAGACATGATTTCGTGGTTCCGAGTCGAAGCAGACTCATTTTTCCAACGGGTCTCGATGATTTATCGATGGAGGGGTGTTCAAAATATTTTCTTCGTAGCTTAGTAAATAATAACCATGATTTTGAGTTTTTTTATTTTTTCGTTACAAAAATGCATAGACATATGTGCGTTGAGTGTGTATTCCCGTGTCGGTCGAGGGCTTTGGAACTCGCAATTCTCAGAGTCTCCGCCAGGAGTCACTCGATTATAATCGTTCGTTCGTTTTTTATGCGTGTTCCCGTGCAATCGATGACGCAAATACTTCGCTGCAGGTTCTCAGATATCGTCTGGACGACTACAAGGGAATTTTCATATTTATACCCGCAACCACCTTCATGCTTCTCTTTGCATCGTTTGTTTGACAGATATGGTACAATAGCTATGATTTGCATCGCGATTTCAGGTGCGACGGATATTTTTGAACACCAGGATTTCTTCGGAGCCTTCGCACGTGCTTTCTCATTGCGAATTGTTCCTTGTATTAAGGAGGGATCCCGAATTAAGACGTCGAGAAAAGTTCGATTGAAACTTTATCCCTGACTTTGTTGAAACTAATCTTCGAAAAACTTTTTTTTCGTTATGCCTCACGCCTCGTTTGATCAAAAATATTTCGAAAAAAATTTGAGCTCACGCAAAAAATAATTATATGAACTTTCCCACATCAAAGCGAACCAAAAAATCGTGGAATTTCGAAAAAAATATTTAGCGTTAGATTTATTTTTTGAAGGTATAAAAATATCGAATTACCGAAGGCGAATCGCGAAACTATGCGACATTTTTTTTCAGACAGATCTGCACGTGTTGAATTACAATATTTTCGTATGAGCCTATTCGTGGCCGGCACGGTACGCGTGGCTCCGAGTGCCCGTTGAAAATAAATTTCTCAAGGGTCAGCTAGTATCACAAGTGCTCAAAACTTCCTGCTCTATACTCATATCAGAATTATGGGCCGATAAAACGAAAGAAAAAGCTGAAAACCTTATAGGGATTTATAAAGTAAAGCAATATTCTGCACTCGACGTCATTCGTCATTCTCGACTATATACATCCAAATTTACCCGAAAGTTTCAACTTTTGAGACGAAAATAATAGTCGATGGAACATTTTATCGGTACTAAAATATTCAACTCTTTACATCTTGAGGTCGATCATTCGTCTGTTTATGAAAGTCGAAAAGAAAACAATGGACGCGAATAACACGAGATTCAGAAGAGAACTGATCGTGCGGTCCTTCTCCGTCGTCACATGCTGCATTTTTCGCTTGCTTACGGAAAGGGTTTGTTTTAACGGACGCTAACCTTTTTTTGCTCGAGGGTTTTTGCTCGGTTTCGTGTAGGCTCTTTGCACATCCGAATAACACATGACTGAGCTTTCCGAATTCTCGAAAGAGTTCAGATATAGACATATATGCACAAACTAACACAATTTGGGGGTCTCGAAGTTCATTTTCGACACAAAAAATCACAAAAAGTTGCGACTAATGAATTCTACGTATTTTTTTGGCGGGATGCTCAACTAAGTTGATAACGGAATGTACGAAGCACAATAAGTCATTTGACTCCATGTCAGAGCAAAATTGTCTAAACAAAGACAAAGTTCTTTGTTTAGAATTTGCGATGCGATCGAGTGGCGCCACCGATCGGTCGCGGGGGTTAAGAATAGTTAATAGTTCTGTTTTGTGTATGTCAACTTTACGAAAAACAAGGTTATCATTAAATTCGAAAAACATGTCGAGCCAGTGAGAATGAGTTTACATGTTCAAAAATCGTTGAGTCGATTGAAGTAAAAACGTCATCTTTGTTTAAGTTTTCTTTAACATTTTGGGGATGGAGGAAACGACGGAGAATAACACGTCGATCGGTGCTGAACGCGAAAACAACGATAATAATCAGGAGGATAACCGAAGCCAGAACCCAACGCGAACAGCACTTGACGAGTTAATACAAGAGGTACGAAGGAAGATAAAAATACGGTTCTTTCAAGTTAGCTTCATTCTCGATTGAATTCGTGGGATTTTTTGGCTACAGGATGCAAAACTGAAGGAAAATCTTGAAGCCGCACTGGAGTCCAAACGAAAATGGAGAATACGAAACGCAGCTTTGGGTAGGCGTAATTCGAAATTGGAACTCGAAGTGAAGAAATTGCGAGACGACATTAATGATCTTCAAGGTGAAGTTGTCACGAAATCTGAAGAGAGCCACGAATCTCTCAATGAATTGGAAACATATAAATCGCGGAATAAACAAGAAGCTACTCAATTCTGGTAAGCAGCATCATAGTTATAACAACAATGGTCAAAGAAATAAAAATAGAAGCAATAAAAGTAATCATTTTTCAAAATCAATCTTTGAGACTTGATCGAAGCATGACCATGTTATTTTTAGATAAAATAATGTTTCAGGAAAGATTTTGAAGAAGAAACACAAAAGTATTCAAACCTATTTACCAACGGTCACCTCGAATATGTAAGTAATTAATTTATAGAGCGACAATTGAAAATATATTTTTTTTTGTTCGTCGACCCCCACAATGTATAATTCTAACAGAATACTAGAATTGATTTCATTGTGTTTTAGTCATTATGATTGATAGTTAACGTTTCATTGTTTACTGGTGATACAGAGTTCAAATTGTCTGATGCAAGAGATTGAAGGATATCGTCGACACTGCAGTGCGATTCGGGATAAAATCAACGATATCGAGAAAGACATGGAAGCTTTGCGAGTAAAGTATGGATTGGTTGACTCCAGCACAAATGAACAAGCTAATCTACTGAAGTATTTAAATGATGCCAAGAAAGCAATGTAAATTATTTCATGAGAATTTATATGATACCCATTTCATTTCATTGCTTTTCTTATGAATGATTATTTTTAAAATCGTTTCAGATCTGATAAGACGGATTTAATTCGTGCTACGAAATCAGCTGAAAACGATATCGCTGTTTTGAAGCTAAAAGTTAAACAGAAAATTGACGAGATCGTCTATCTTCAAAATAAATCAATCTAATATAAATAAGCGAAATAAATCTTTGGTAACCTGTAGTATATATTACGATTTACGAGACTCCATTATTGGTTTATTTTTATTTTGCAAGATTAGGATCCGCGTGACTCAATTGAAAATAAATATCGTCACGATTGCGGGAATATTCATGGATAAATTTATGGCGCCCAAAATTTAATCGAATTTAGCAATTTTTCGTAACCACGGCGGATCATGGAGAGAATTAGGTTTTTCGAGTGCCGTTATTTGCTTGATTGTTTATCGTCTTGCGATACATTTGAGCCTAAATTAGATATTTATATCACGATAGATCTGAAGGACTTATCACTTTATCATAGCATGGTAAGTTTGGTTTTTATTCTCACTTTGATACAGTTTTTGAATTGGCAGTTTTTATTGCGATTCCCTTCATGACAGTTTCTCATTTTAGTATATCACAAAGTCCATTGTTTAAAAGTTTGCAGTAATGCACAATCGTGAATTTTCCGTATTTTTCGTCTGACGACGAATTGCCACAGAAAATTTCATAATCATTCGATCTCATTATGGCAAATAATACAGTTTTCTTTTCACGACACTTAGCAGACGGGTAAAATTAGCAGGTCGAATTTCCAATCGACATGCAATAGATTATCGTAATTGCATGGAAAAGTGAGCTGTGTCGACCGTCATTTACTGTTTACGTTGTTTCGATTGGAGCAGTAGCTCACCCGATTTTAAATTTACCGTATTTTCCCGTCTTTCGGTATGGTCCGTTGGTTTGGTTAGTACAACGGCGGTGGCGCGCCGGTTTATTGGAAATCCTGAAATTCAATTCACAGAAGCCGGCTATCCCGCTGGTGTAAAGAATTTCGTTCGGTTATATACACGAAAAAAATAGCAATTTGTTTGGTCGCTAAGCATTACATTTCACGTGATTTTCGTTGGTTTTTATTAATATTAATTAAGTATGGAGCTCGAAGGTGATAATTTGGTTACTCTTAGCGAATATCTCAAAGCAACGCTTAACCCTGCCGTAGACGTCAGGCGACCCGGTAAGTTTAACCTAAAAAACAAACTCGTCTTTTCTCCGTTTGCTACGTAACGTTACGCTAAATTTTGCAAGATCAAAAAATTCTAACGGTGTGCTCCACCATACGAAGGAAATCCCTTTTTTTATTTAAATTTGAAATTAACGCATCGCACACCATGCAGGATTCCCGGCAAAAAAGATGTATAACCGCCTAAAATTTCATTGAGAATGTAAAAATTTGTAGAACTTTCAAATTATTTTTCATTTCCTCCTTGTTTTGATCAATTCACTACCAAATATTTTCTTCTTAATCATCTTAATTCTGGTTGAATTGATTTATTCGATATTTTTTACTAAAACTGCAGTGTACTATAATAAAGTGCCATCAACGAATGTTGTTTTGAATTTGCTCATTCGGTAAAAAGTTTTTTGCTGTTAGCCAAAAAATTATTATATATGGCAATGCGTTTTAAACATGGTTTACCATTCTACTGTGAACACAAGATTTAAGTATAAATTTCCTAAAATTATCTAATTATTCCAGCTGAGAAATTTCTTGAGTCTATTGAAGTAAACCAGAATTATCCAGCGATCCTGTTGCACCTCGTGGACAAAGCTGAGATTGATATAACGATCAGAATAGCGGGAGCAATTGCTTTCAAGAATTATATAAAAAGAAATTGGAAAGTGGTAAGTTGCTCGAAGATGGCAGTTGAAATGGGTTCATTTTCAAGAGCCCAAGAAAGAAAGCCGTTCAATGAAGAATAAATTTTTGTATTCTCTATGCAGGATGAAGATGGAGTTGATCGCATACATGCAGCTGATCGCGACGCGATTAAGAAATTGATTGTTAATTTAATGCTGCACTCGCCGGATTCGATTCAAAAGCAATTGTCCGACGCTGTGTCTATCATCGGAAAACATGATTTTCCCACAAAATGGCCTGATTTGATAGATCAAATGGTTGAAAAATTCAACACCGGAGATTTCCATGTTATCAACGGTGTCCTCCATACTGCACATTCACTTTTCAAGAGATACCGTTACGAATTTAAAAGTCAAACTTTGTGGACAGAGATCAAATTCGTTTTGAACAAATTTGCCAAACCTCTAACCGATCTTTTCTTGGTAAAAAGACTTTTAGATCTTACTTCATTATTCATTTATAGCTAAGAATTGAAAGTGATGGAAATAATGCGAATTCTTTTCTATTTTTCCAGGCTACAATGAATCTCACTCAGGTTCATGCCAATAATCATGAGGCGTTGAAAGTTATATACAATTCTCTCGTGATACTCTGCAAAGTATTTTACTCTCTGAATTTTCAAGTGAGTGGCATCAGAGGAGAAGGAACTCGTATGAAAAGTGTATGCACAATGTGCGTTCTTGTTAAATATTGTTTTTATATTTGCAGGATCTCCCCGAATTTTTCGAAGACAACATGGAAGTATGGATGACGAATTTCCACACTCTCTTAACAACAGAAGTTCCATCCTTACGAACTTTGGTAAAATTTCTTCTGAAGATCAATCAAAATCCAATTGAGTCCGATAAGTTCTTACTAGCATGCCATGGAAATTAATTTGATACGAAAAAACATGTTTTTGTACCTTTTTTTCCAGGACGAGGAAGAGCCCGGAATTATCGAGCAGCTCAAGTCTCAAGTGTGCGACAACATTGTTCTTTATGCTCAAAAGTATGACGAAGAGTTTCAAAAATACGTCCCACAATTTCTCGAAGCAATTTGGGCGCTTCTCAACGGGACTGGTCAGCAGGCCAAGTTCGATGCTGTAAGCGTACAGTTTTAACTATATGTGTACTTACCGAAATTTCGTTCAATGCGAGTGCACGAAGAAAATTTGCTTTCATTTCGCAGCTGGTGTCGAATGCACTGCAGTTCTTGGTGACTGTTGCCGATCGCGATCAATATAGACATTTGTTCGAAAAACCGGAAACGTTACGGAGCATTTGCGATAATCTCATCACCCCCAATGTCGAATTCCGAGGTATTTTAAACACTAAACAAATATTTTATAAATTTCTGAATTTCACCCTGAACTACTAAACGGTTGGAACTTTTTATCAAATTAACTAAAATCTCAGAATTTCAAATACAAATTTACTGACAAATAAATCTTTGTCTCCGAAAAGATATTTAAGAGCTGCATGTTTCTGATTAAGCGTAACGTGAGTTTGAATTTTTTGTGCTTAGAGTCCGACAACGAATTGTTCGAGGATAATCCGGAGGAGTACATAAGACGCGATATCGAAGGCAGTGATGTTGATACCAGACGCAGAGCTGCTTGCGATCTTGTCAAGGTTCTAGCCAAATATTTCGGGGCCAAGATAATGGATATTCTTGGTCACTACGTCATGGTAATTTTGAAACAGTATTAAGACATTCACCTCGTAACTGTTAGGATTCGTATATGAAAAAACTGATTTAATTTTTGCTTCGTGACACATGAAAATATATCTTGAAAAAAAAAAAAATGAATTCTCTCGTGATTTGGATGACCGTTTCAGTGTGGTATTCAAGTTTTTTACCACGAAGAGATGACGGATCCTAATGATCTGACTCATGCAATTCGATACTTTGCATAAAATTATTTGGATTAACTGAAGCCTTTTTTTTTTACTTTTTTTCCAATTCAAAAGAGTTTTGGAACTCGCAAATGCACTGAAACTCTGAAAATGTTGGCCATATTTAAACGTCTATAATGGTTTTTTTTTATCACTAATTCCAGTTGAGGTTGTCTGAATATGCAGCAAAACCGGCAGAAAATTGGCGGAAAAAGGACGCTGCGATATATCTTGTAACAAGCAGTGCGAGCAAAGGACAAACACAAAAACACGGTGTTACGCAGAGTAACGAATTCGTATCACTTCCAACATTCGCTGTTCAACATATTGAACCCGAACTTGTCAAACAGAATGGTAAGTCAAAGAAAATGAATAAATTAAGTTTCTTCTTAATATTTTAGCACTGAACATTTGTAAATATTTTTCATTTCATGCTACAAAAAATATTTTGTTCTTTACTTTTTTTTCATTGCCTGGATAAAATGATTGAATTTACAGAGTAATTTCCTCTTTTTCAGTGAACGAATTTCCCGTACTGAAAGCGGACTCTATCAAATTTGTGATGTCGTTCAGATCTGTTTTACCACGAGAATTGGTCGTTGGAAGCATTCCTCATTTGATAAGACATTTATCAGCGACCAGTACCGTGGTGCACAGTTACGCTGCTTGTGCGATTGAGAAAATCCTCGCTCTGAAGGATTCTAACAACGTGCCTATGTAATTTATTTTTTAAAAAGCACTAAGAGAAGTCTAATGTTTTGACGACGACGTCTAAACTTTGCGGAATTTTATTGTGAATTCACAGAGTCAAGGGTGAAGAGCTCACACCGTTGGCTGCCGATTTACTGAAAGGTTTATTCGCCATTTTGGAAATGCCTGGCTCCGAGGAGAACGAATATTCGATGAAGGCGATCATGCGAAGTTTTGGGACTTTGAAAGACAGCGTTGTACCATATCTCGGTGATCTGTTGCCAAAATTGACGGAAAAACTGACGATTGTTTCGAGAAACCCGAGTCGACCGAATTTCAATCATTATCTTTTTGAAACGTTGAGTTTGTCGATCAGAATCGTGTGCAAAACTAATCCTGCGGCTGTAGCCTCGTTTGAACAGGCTTTGTTTCCAATTTTCCAAGTGATCTTGCAGCAGGACGTTCAAGGTTTGGAAACTTGGGTTTTTTTTTATCAATAAATTTGATTTTCCGTTTATTTGTCAAATATTGACCGAAAAATTAACTTTTTTTTGCAGAATTTATCCCATACGTCTTTCAAATTTTGGCTTTGCTTCTTGAACTCCAAACCGGTCCGGATGTTCCTGAACCATACATGGCCCTGTTCCCATGCTTACTGGCTCCTGTTCTGTTCGAACGTCAAGCAAATATTCATCCCTTGAACCGACTGCTTCAAGCTTTCGTGAGTCATGGATCACATCAAATTATTGCTCAAGACAAAACCAGCGGTCTGTTGGGCGTCTTTCAGAAACTCATCGCCTCGAAAGCTAACGATCACGAAGGTTTCTTGCTGATGCAAAGCATCATCGAACATTTCCCTCCGTAAGTTGAGCTGTGTTGGCTCCCACAGTACTTTCATTCGTTTGATTCCGATTGAAACTTTTTGAAATGAATTTGTAAAATCACTGAACCTATACGAGTTTTCAATATTGCACGGTTGAATTTCAAATCATCAATTTTAGGAACGTGTTGGACCCCTTCATGAAGCAGGTCTTCGTGCTACTGTTCCAGAGGTTATCGTCGACGAAAACAACAAAGTTCGTAAAAGGTCTCATAGTATTTTTCGCCTACTACATTATAAGATACGGGTCCTCGAGTCTGGTGACAATAGTGGACTCGATTCAGCCACAGTGAGTAAAAAAATCTCGTTGAAAGCCTTGGTATCACGAAGAATCATTCTAACTCCTTTTTACATTCAACTCGCAGAATGTTCGGTATGGTTGTCGAGCGTGTCATATTAGCAGATTTGCAGAAAGTTTCCGGTGAGATCGAACGCAAAGTTGCTGCGGTGGGGATATCAAATTTGTTAATAGACTGTCCTGCCATGGTGGAAAGCCCTTACAACGTGTTTTATCCACGCGTTTTGGCTACGTTGGTAGAATTCTTCGAATTACCTCACGATCAGACTGTTTTGCCTGAGGATGCTTTGTTCCAGGATGTCGACGATTCCTCCGGCTATCAGGCGGCTTACAGTCAACTGATTTGCGCTAGGAATCCCAAGAAAGATCCTCTTGGAGGTAAATTCATACAATTAAAAATCAAGACTACGAATATTTGTTTTTGTGAAATTTTATTGAATTGTATCGATCTAATTTTTTTCCAGCTATTGGCGACGTACGTTTGCATCTGGCTCAAGGTTTGGGCAGACTGCCTCCTGGTCAACTTCCGGGTCTTCTAGGTCAGATTCCAGAGCCGAATGCGAATCATCTTAGAAACTACTTACAAACAGCGGGCATTAGCGTTGCATAATACGAGCTTGACGTTCGTAACAAACTCAAGATTCACCTGATGGCGAGAAAGTTCAACAACATTGAGCTGAGCAATTTATGATATAGGAATACTAATTCGCTCAAAGCTCGATTATTTCTTTTACTTTTTGCTATGACAAAACCGACGGATAAATGAATTTGCGACGTGTGAATGGGCTTTTGAAAATTTCCGCGTTTGTTTCAGTCTGAAAGTGAACTTGAATTTTCTGATGTTACTTCTACATCGATCGAGTGAACTCATTGTTGTAATTCAAGTTTTGTCTTTAAATTCATTTACGTCCATTGCAACCGCTAGTACTCATTTTCTCAATTTTTACAGGATAAATGTCACTGAATGAGAAGAGAAAGTTAGAATAATAGATCACGTCCGAGTTTTGTCGAACGATCAAACAATGCTCGCATAAGCTTTTTCGGTCACTCTGACAAAATCAGATTGAATTTAGCCTGAGAATTCCGCGGGCGGCTGTATGATACAGGAATTTTTCGGGATACATTTATTCAAGAATTTAACAAATATAACGACCTCAAAAGTTTTCGATTCTCGGAGCATTCTTAAGATCAAAGAGACGCAAAGTTTGAGGGCGAATTCGGATTTCTGGACAGATGACTTCACTTCACATGTCTTAACGAACTCAAAAAGATTTCTCAGTGCTAAGAGAATAACTTTGAAAATTATACAAATTTTCCTAGTTTCATTCTCATTAAAATCACCGTGAAGTGTGCTGCATCGAATTTGAATTTATTCCTCATAAGTTAATGTTCAACGGGAATGGCAAAGTAAAAAATTCTTGAACAATTGTAATCTGTGAAATGATTCGTAAATTTATCACAATTTATATTTTTCTATGTTTATCGAATGTGTGATAGATCTAACAAGCAGTGAATAAAATCGATGGTTTGAATGCGTCAGTAGAAATTAGTGAAAGGGAAGAATCCATGATTTTTGAAAGCGATTATGTACCCGATAAATTCTTGGACATCCGAATGCTTGAAATTTGTTACGAATAATTTTGCGTCAAAATGTATAAGAAGAAAAACTGGAAATTTTAGTAAACATTTGCTAGTAGAAAAAGGGCATTCGCAAAATCCGATGACACGAAAAGAAAGATGGGCATTTCCATGGGAAGCGAAAAAAAAAAATTCGTTAATTTTTCTCGTTATCCAACCACTTTTTTAAAAGTTGAAATCCAACCATTGCTATGAGTCCTTCGATTCGTTATCTCTGCAATGCAAATCATACTTTTCCAGTACGTTGTACGAGCTTTTGTATTGAAAAGTTTTTCGTTCCAACTGTTTTTACGTGACTAGCAAGGAAAGTATAACGTTTACATTGTACAATGAAAAGTAAACGCACCAGGGACTATTATTTTTGTAAAATATTTCACGAGGAACAACTTTTTAAAATAGAATTGAATGGAAAATTCGAAATTACGTGTAATGCCTCAAGTTGTCAAGTGATATGTATGATTTTGAGTGTCATTTTTCGAGAAAACAAATCGAAAAACATTTTCTGTTTCAATACATAAATAAAAAAAAAAAAACTATTGAAACGGAACAAACTTTTTTACAAGGCATCTCAACGTGCACTGACGCCTAATCGAAGTCTCACAATATTTTTAAAATGTAACATAAACAATGCAGAAGAAAAAGAGTTTCGTTCTAAGGTGGAAAAAAATAACAATTCTTCGATATGTGAATACATGAAAATTGTTTAGTGCTTAACTGTAAAATTTTGTACTGTGGTCAGTTTATTAAAAAGACACTGTTGCTACGTGGATCATATTATTTTGACGTAAACCTTAGTCAGCGAATTCCTCCTTTGTTATTGAATTGCGGAAGCGCGAGTTTGGAATCCCGGAAAATTGAGTCGAGTGTTTGGTATCAGTCACGATGGAGCGGGCTCGAGGCGAAGTCGTGCTCGTCACAGGTTCGATTTTACTCGTTCTGATTGAAGCCGACGAAAGCAAAATTGGCGTCTCTCATTGGTCCATTGTAAAATAGTCTCGATAAGTATAATCGAACAAATTGTTTCAGGTGCCCAAGGTTTTTTGGGTCGACACGTGGTCAGGCACTTACGAAAGGATGAAACGGTGAAAGAAATTCGCGAACTGGATAAGCAGCCTAGCGATCAATCGGAAAATGGTGATGAAGCGGTAACCGAAGATGGAAAACTAATGAAAACTTATCAGAGAGATTTAAAAGACATGGAATCTTGTCGTTCGGTTCTCAAAGACGTTGACGTTGTTCTCCACTGTGCAGCTCTCGTGTCCTACGAATTCCCACCCTCCAAAGAAGCCCTTCGTGCAAACAACGTATTAGCAACGGAAAATTTGTTGAAGCTGTGCATAGAGGAGGGTGTGAACCGTTTTATTTATTGCAGCACGACTGAAGTGACACTCCAGTCATATGGAAGGGGCGGATTCATTTCTGTCGTCATTTATGCCAATGAGACGAAATCCGGCACACCGGAAAATGGAGATAAATTGATTTTCGGAGAATACGCCGCGTCGAAACTGGAAGCTGAAAAATTGGTTCTCCGAGCCAATGAAAAATCTTTGGCAAATGGTATTCAATGAAACCTAAAAAATTACAATAATTCCTTTATGTATGTTGCAAGAATTGAAAAAAAGAAAACCATTTTTGCCGGTGAAATCAGGAAAAGGAGTCCTGCACACGCTCTCTTTAAGGCCGTCTTTTCTGTATGGCGACGGTGACGAAAAATTCATTGGAAAATTTCTCAAAATTGGAAAAAATCGAGGAAACTCTTTGCTGCGTCTCGCTGGTGTTGGCGGAAAGCAGCAAATCACGTATGTAGGTCCGTATCCATCAGATGAAAAGTTTTCATATGAAATTTTCTCGTTGCCCTTGTGACCATGTTTTCCCAACAGGTAATGCGGCATGGGCTTTCATATGCGCGAAAAACGCATTGAGAGAGAGCCCTGAATCAGTAGCCGGACTCCCGATTACGATCACCGACGATACTCCCGTTATTGACGTTTTGCGCTTCTGTCAAAAAGTTTCAAAAGACAGTAAAAATTGCGTGAGCCCATCAGCTTGGAATATTCCGTCGTTGTTCTCCTATTTGTGCGGTTGGATCGTTGAAATCTTAACGAACTTTGATCCAGGATTTTTCGGCAAATTACCGGTAATACGAACTCGAATAATATTCACCACTTTATTTTTGTATCGAATATTCAAACTCATTTCATTAGTTTATTAATTTATTAATTTGATTACTTTTGAACCGAATGTCATGATATTACAGATAGCGCCGAGAAGCGTGGTAGCTTATATGGGGTCATTGATATTGTACGATCGAACGAGAGCCTCGATTCATCTGAATTACGATCCTTATTACTCAGCAGATGAATCCTTGACTCGGGCCTCTAACTACTATTGTAAATTACTGGATAATTAATTGTTTGGATAATTATCCAAATGTATTTCAGGAAGCATTATTTTATTGAAAAAGTCCTTATTTCTAGATTTGAAACGATAAATAAAAAGTAAAAAACGTTATGATGGTAATGAAAAACTCGCTTTTTTACATTCACGTGGAATCGAATTTAGATCATCGTATGTTTTCCGGTTGATTTTTCAGACGTCAACATCTTCCTCGAGCACTTTAACTTGGGAAATCAATTCACTTATATCTTTGCCCCTGTAACAAATATTATTGTATGCATTTATGAAGTAAAAATAAACGGAAACGTTAATACGGAATAATAAACGCAAATTAAACGCACATCTTTTTGAGGTTCGTTTTAATCGCCTCTTCCTGTTTCTCGCTGAATACCAATTCCTTCTGCTTCTCGATCTTTTCGAGTGTTTCGAAATGTTTCGATTGATTTTCAACTTTTTTCTTCAACTGGCCTATCCGTACGACGAGCTCCAGTACTTTGTCGTCCATGATTTTCAGCTCAGCCGCCTCGGCTCGCTCCGAACTCGACATCGAGGGTTCTTTGTAATTCACCAGCTTCAAAACTTCTTTCGCTCTGAAGAAAATACAAGCGTTTACTTCAAAATGGGACGAAAATCAGCATGGATTTTAAATGAAAGTTAAAATTGAAAAAAATAAAATCGTTTTTTTTTTCGAATAGAATTTTTTCCTCGATCTTACCTCCCGGCCAACTCGACTTGAGTGTCCTTGATGTCCTCGTATCGTTCAGCTAAATATTCAGCCATTTCTTGTAGCTCGTTCCTCGTCTCCATCAACGTTGCAAGTTCTTTCAATTGATGATTTTTCAAGGCCTTCAGAGCCCGTACTTTTTTCTCTATCTCTCCACGAACCTCGTCCAGTCGTGCGAAATGTTGATCGCGAAACACGTGAGTCGCTCGATAAAGAAGCTGTGAAGAATAAACGGTCCTCGAATCAGTATCATAAATCTGTTTTTTTTTCTAGTACTAACGAAATTTGAGAATGATAAAAATTACGATACCTCGAGGCACTCTTTGGCTGACAGCTTTGATCGGGTTCCCAATTTCGTTATTGGCTGAGACGTCGAATAGTGTTTCAGGAGATTTCGAATGTAAGTGTCGAACGGCTCCCTCGTGATCTTTTCGAATCAATGAAAAATGGAAAGAAAATGTGACGAGTGGAGATAAAATATTTCATAAAATCTACATTTTTGCAAGAAAAATTCTCGCTCACCTTTTTGTTCGGGCTAACCATCGGCTTCGGCGTATCGATTCGTGGCAAATAATCGAGATCCACGACCGACAGATCAACGACTACTCCGGTGTGAAGCAAAGCGATTAGAACTGGGCAGGGTTGCTGCAGTAATCCGAAACCAAAAACTGGCGTTGCGTCCTCGCTGACCGTGTGCTTCGTTCGCGTGCAGACGAGGTATTGAGAGTTCGAGGGATTCAGAGATGTAGGTAAATGTAAGTCGGCCTCCTCTGGAAACGAATAAAAAATAGTAATCACCTGGAAACAACAATAATTATAGTTCAAAGAATCAGTGAGTAGTCAATCACTGGAATTATTTGAGGTTTTTATGGTTTTGACTTTTTTTTCAAGAGTTTTTAAAAAACGTTGATTCTTCATTGTCATTTTAAAATCTACAAAGATCGGAATCGCCCTTTATTTTTAACAAAATATCGATCATAGAGTACAAAAAAATGGAAAAAGTCCTCGAAATTCACGAACCGTCTTTCGCTCCGACGTACTCGTCCAGCTGTGACACCATCGGTAAAGTTATGGCGTGAATCCCGGCGTTGTGAGAACAGAAATATCTGCGAAGTTTGAAAAAAGCAAAAAGTTCAGAAAATCGTAGTCAAGGTCGGGTATTTTTTTTTTTTTCCCGAAAAGAATCGTATTTACTCAAAATTTTTTTAAACGAACCTCGATTTATTGCCTTTGTCGCTGTGCAAGTGAATCGGACAGCTGTACTTTCTGTCCTGTTCGGAGTACAAAAGGCCGAGCTCCAATTCGACACATTCGACCACGAAAAGTGCATCCACCGGTGTGTGCAGACTGTACGTAGAGCCGTACACAGATCGCGTCTAAAAATCCATTGTTTTCATCAAAAGTCCATTAAACTTCAGTCGCAACTAATGCAACTGGAAACGGGACGGAAACAATGCACGCTTTTTTTTTTTTTTTTTTTTTTTAATTCTGCTCTCGTTTCATGAGCTTCGTGCAACTGTTTTCGCAGATTTGAAATGTCAAACAGGTAAAGAGTCTAAAAAATTCTGAATGAACGTTCGTTCCCAAAAAAATGTATCTTTTTTCGCTCGCACACTCGATAAAAGTTTTCAATAAAGAAAATCGACTTTTCTTGCTCTTTGCTTAGAGGTAAAAAAAGTTTGGCACTTTCATCGCTTCTGGGGACGTGGTGTATTCCGGAGGCTAAACTTTGCTTACCTGAGTTTCGTCTTCTTCAGGAAGGAAGGAATCTTTCAACAGGATGGCGTGATAAATTTTTCCTGTGCAAGTTGCGATGACGACGATCGGAGGGGTAGTTTGAATGCACATTATCGAGCACGAATCGATGCCATAATTATCGTCGGCGGGCGGGTACATGGTGAGAGATCCGAGGACGACTGGCTTCGATTGGCTTCAACGAGATAGCAACGAAAGTCAATGAGCGTGTAAATTTTTAAACGTTCGTACGAATTTTCTCCCTCGACGCAAAAAGCACTCACGTTCCTGACAAAATATTTCCAACGACGAGCAGAACTTCGCCGTTTCCACACAGAACGCAAATCGGCCAATCGATTTGATTCCAATCGTAGTTTTTGCTTCCTCCCTCTTTCCCATCGTTTTCCGTTTTCAACGTTGGCGTTGCGAAATCAAAGTCCACCGCGGTTTCGCCCAGTGATTCTATCGTCGGCATGTACTTCGACGGCGAAGCCAAAGGCGTTGGGCCGACTTTCCACGTTCTCATCAGTCTCGGCGAACTCCCCAATTCGCACTCGTACAACCTGAACAATTCGCAATCGCTGTAGTCACGTATTCGGATATAAAAAATTCGGAATGACGTCGGCGAATCATCCGATCGACGAATAATCGTGCAAAATCAAAAGCATCGAGGTCCTCGCAAAGGTCGAGTATAGTTTATGAATTCTAACGTTAAGAATACCGAAGCAACATCATTTTTATGAATATCTTTGTTTTTTTTGGGAGCAACTCCCAAGAGACCGAATCAACGAATTGGAATGAATATTTGAACAATGGGAAAAGGGTCGAAAACTCACTGGAAGGTGTTTTCGGAGGTGAGGACCAAGAGATGAGAGTCGTTGGCGGATCCTGGATGCCATCTGACGCGTCGTACTTCGGTGGTGGAGAGCTGTGAGCTGCACGCGTTGAGATTGTGGCTCCTGTGAGATTGGAGAAGTAAAGAAGAAAAATCGTTTAGAAAAGCTGATTACGTCCATCGGAGCTGACAAGTTGTCGGGGGTCTCTCGATTTTTTCGTGTTTCCGACGCCGCGCTGATTTTTCTTCCGGTCGTTATACGCGCATATATAATTTAAGCAGGGGGAACGAGGTCGGCTGCAAGTTGGCAGAAAAAAAGTGAGCATGCGGTCATATGGATGGATATAAAGAGTCTCGGTGTCGGGAACAGCGCGAGGCTCGCGAGAGTGCCTCCGCGCCACGAGAATGGTTAACTCGCGAAAGTTATTAATGTCCGCGTATACGGTGCTCGCATGAAATATCGCGCGCTCCGACTATCCGGCTCCGCGAATGTACGTACGACAAACTCCCCGCGTTTCGGCGCGCAGCACACAAACCGTGCAGAGATATTCACCCGAAACGAGCCAAATTTGCCGCGCCCCCGTCGCGGCTCCTTAATAATTGATAAAAATGTATGCAACACGCGCATTCCGCGCATTTCCGGGGAGCTTATCGCACCCGAATTTCACATACAAAGTGTCCGGAAAACCGATATCTTTGCCGGGGACAGCGCTCGAGGGTTGTTCCTGGCGAACCGCGGGACGTTGAAGTGTCTTTACAAAGGATTTAGATCAGACGATCGAGTTCTGAGGATTTTACTCGAAATTTCGAATCCTCCCTCAAGTTGAACAGAACCGGATAACTTTTGGAAGCTCCGCGGAGTTTCATTCGCCAGAGGACGCTCCCTCGTCCCGCGTCACTCGACCTTCGCGAACCCTGCAACGTTTTTCCTGGTGCACAACCGGGATGGGAAGACGCGGAGTACCCGAGGAGGGCGGAGAAAAAGGGAGCAGGATTTGTTGCTCGTTTGCGGGGGTCCTCGCCGCGGTTTACCGAGCCGTGGGAGTCGACCGCGAACTTTTCTTCGTCTCGCAATTTTTCCGTCAACTTTTTCCTTGTTTTTAGTCTAATTACGGAAACGAATGTTCGTCTTCCTGCTCTTTCTTTGCACAGGGGCAGAGAAATAGCGCAAACGAAAAGCAATGAGTGGAATAACGCGATCTTCGGAAGTCGAAAAAACTGTTTTTCTCTCTCCTTTTAAATATTTTTGTTCTCGGGAGAAGCAGCCCACCGGAGACCCGAAAGGGGTCACGGGCCACGAGGGTACATTACGTGTGGTCGCGCTGAGAAAAAAGGAGCTATCGCGGTCCAAGCTAATTAGAAATATTACTTTCCTCGGGTTAAATGGCCCGTTGCGTCAGGGATAATCGCTTTCCCCTCTTTACCGCAACGCCGTTAAAATTTTTACGACTTTTGTACCCTCGTTCTTCGTCCTCGTTCTCCTGTTGCTCCGCACCAACTACTATTCCCCATCGCTCACCAACGACCGTTCGATTCGTCGGAATCTCATTTTCATTCAATTCAACGAAAAAGTCTTCCGTTCCAATCGGGCTCGCGACAGGCGACGCTTTTTCCGACTCCGCGCTCGAGAATTCGTGAAAACTTTCTCGATCAAGAATTTCCGTTAAATTCGACGAAAATATTCACTTCGATATACAAAAAAAATATTTTTCTGAGAATAAAAAGCGACGAATACCCAAGCGATTTATTGATGGATCAATTCCAACGATTTCCGTCAAATAAGCTTCATGAAATTGAAGAAACTCGCACGTTCCTCGCGAAATGAAATCTTAGCAGGTTTCGAAGCCTTCGAGAGTGTTCCAACGGGCATCGCGAGTCTCGAGGCGCACCGAGACGCGGAAAGTTTGCGGAGAAAAAGGCAGGACGTGAAAGAGAAGTTGAAGTGGATTCTGCGGGAGGATCGGGCACTCGAGTAGTAACGGCAATTGTAGTTTGCTTAGTTTTTGTAGGGTCTCGGTAGGCATAAATCGTATAAATGATAACTCGAGTCTCATTAGGCAGGTTGAGCTCGAGTTTGTTAAGTTCTCACGTCGTGGATGTTGGTACGAGAGGAAAAGGGCGCAGTCTGTCGTGGCCAGAACGACGACAGTTGCCAAAGTTGGAGGTTTCGCTAAAGGCTCTTGGGATAAGCAGCGCGCAATGTGTTGCACCGTAATATTACATTATTTAGAATATATAATACGCTCTCCGATGAAATAACGAGGAAAAGTGGGAAGCTGCGAGATAAAAATATGAAGGAAGAGAGCGAGGGAGAAGCGAGAAAGGAAAATTATGGTGTATAACGATGGAATTTACTGCAGGAGCAGAAGGCCTGGGAGCGGAATCAGGTCTGGACCGCACGAGCTGCGGGAGACAAGTTTTTTTTTTGTTTCATTGTACAGCACGATTTTTCGTTCGTTTACTGACACGTTGCTTCGTGGGGGGGAGGAAAAGCTTGGAGAAACGATGCCCATTATGATAATCGGGAGCATAGATTAGGAATAACTCGTTAGCCCACCTGTGCCTCCCATAAATATGCATTTTTGCGTGATTCATGGGGAGTCTGCGGCTGCTCCTCGTCGATGAGCATTGATCGAAAGAGTGGTTTTTTCAAATAAGTGAGTGAGTTTCGACTCGAGCGGCTCTGACGATCGCTTCGTTCGATGTTCTCCGAGGATTTCGAGGTGCAGAAGACGGCATCGGGATGAAATCTGAGCGCAGATCAGGAATAATTTAGAATGTATAACTGTCATCGCGCCGCGAGCGTGCACTTTGTCACGTAAACTTGCGCGTTTATTGTTGTTTTTCTGGAAGAGGAGGGAAGAGGGGAAGGGAAGCAGGTAGCGAAAGAGTAACGACGTCGAGGAGCTCCGAGAGAAACGGAAGTTTGCGCATCCCTTGCGAATGGCGAGCCCATAAAATCGGGATGTTGCTAGCAAAATATACACGCGCGAACAAGCATTTGGGAAGCGAGAGCGCGGGAGGGAGAGGGGGATGAGGTTCTCTTACTGATAGCCCGACGCCTCCCTCGTAATTCATCGTGGCCTCTGCTCTCTCTCTGCTCTTTCATCGCAGCTTTCCTCCCCCGTGTGTTGCGTCGGTGTTTTATTCGCGTGTGCGGCTGCTCCGTGATCTCTCGCTCGTTACTAGAAGGAAGAGGCAGGCGGAGGAGGGCGCTCCTCGCGCTCTTCCTCAGGAGGGCCGAGGAGCCTCTTCTTCTTGCCATTCCTCCCGAGGGACGCACACTTGTGCCACATGCCAACTAAGACCGTTAATTCTTGGTCCCGTGTGCCGAAAGCCCTCCGATCTCTGTCGCGTTATTGCGCTCGAGCCTTGCCGAGAAAGCGGGCAAGTACAAAACGCGCGATATTCGTGTAAAACTCGGTGGAAAAGGTTCGCTGATAATGAGGATGCGAGGACGAGAGCTCGCCAGTTCTACCTTCATTATTTCCTGCAATTTCGAGAGCTACCGGCGAGAGCTAAACGCGACTAATCCCTCGAAAGAAAGCTCTTTTCAGTTTTCTTTTCGCGACAATTAAACGAATTTGTTCTAAGACGCCGACAGCTAATACGCTCCCAGGTAAAAAGATGCAAAACACGCCGGGAATAAAAGAGAACATTTCGCTCATTAGATATACATGCTCCGCGAGAAGAAGAGCCTTCTCGAAAGGGTCGAGGAAGAAAATGACAAACACGACAAAAGGATGGCCGACGGACGTGGCCACTGCCACCGGAGCAAAGTACTCGAGGTATATACGCCGAGCACACGTACCGTTGTAATTAAAAGAACCGACAGATGTCTCATTCGCCGTTGGGGCTTTTATTTCGTTACGCGGGTGTACGCGTGTCTCGGGTATTTAAATATTCCTCGAGCCCGGTCCGACTCGGGGCTCGCTCGCTCCTCAGAGTCGACAAAATTCTTTGATTACAACTTCTCGTCCCCGTGGGGAAAGAAGCCTTCGCTCTCTCTCTCTCTCTCTCTCTCTCCTTTCCTTTTTCACTCGCTTTCGGACCTCCGAGCCACTCTCCCATCGTACTTCCTCGCTGCGACTACTCCGCATTACACACCTGTACGTAGCCGGAATTGGGAAGTGACGAGTATGCAGCTCCAAAGACTCCTCCGACAGGAAAAACAACCGAAACGGAGCTACGCGCCGGAGAACAAAGTCAGGTGGATTCATCATCCTCGTCTTCTGTTGGTATACAAAGTACACCCTCCGACTCTACTCCCCCCGGCACGGATCGCGCTAATTTAGACAGGATCTCGTTAAGAGGGCTCTCGAATTAACGGACCTGCCCCCCGGAACGATCTTTATCAGCGGGGAGCTCCGCTTGGTCATTCACGAGTTTTCATTTCGTCGGACGATTCCCTTCGCATCTTTCGCAGTGAATTCGAGCGTTTCTTCGAGCAAGAACGTCCCTGCCGTGCCCGGAGGCGCTTGGGCTCCGTCGGGGGTCGAACCCTCCCAGGAAATCGGCGAGGAACCACCGCGACCCGGAGATCTTCATCGAGCTTCGGACGAGAGACCACTGCAATCGATGACGAAAAGGGAGAAAGCAGGAAGGAAAAAACAAGCGCACAAATGCCGCTTTTTTCGCAAGTTTTCACATCGACGTTCCTCCTGTTTTTGCACTTCCGCCTGCAGCCCAGATACCGTTGACAACTCGTAACGACCTGTAGGAAAAATCTTTCGACGGCATTTTTCGCCCCGGCGCTTAAACGCCGGTGCCGGGAGAAAAAGCCTGGATCCGGTGGAAATTTACGGCCCCTGATCGGCGATAATCGTCTATGGGTTGTTAAAGTCTGCTCGCCAGCGGGAGGAAAAAAGGATTGAACGCGGACTCGCAAGTTTCCTGTGTTTCAACCCCGGCGGAGAGCAGGAGGAAGAGGACAGCGAGAGAGGACGTTCGGGAGGGTGCGAAAGGGGTGCGAATGGATTGCCGGGCGAGAGCGACACGACGGAGTATCATATACGAGTCAAGCCCGTGTGTTCCTACGAGATTAGCCGAGGCTTTGCATCGGGATTACACATGTATAACCATAAAGTTGAATCATTTTTTTCGAGGGGGATTTTTTAATAAACGCCCCGGATTTCGGGCCAATGAGAGAGAGAGAGAGAGAGGCCACAGGGAGAAAAATAAACTGACGATCCACGAATATGGAAAAAGCTAAAGCCCTTCGCGCCTCGAATGTTTTGGAACGAGATGACCGAACTGGGCTCTCTCGTTGTCACGGCATAATTCTCGTGGGAAAATGGAAACACGTTTCCAATGTTTCGACGACCATTTGTCGGGGTTCAACGGTCATCGAAATTTAATGAAATTGAGAGAAACTCGCGTTTCGACGCCTTCGGCGCTCGATTCGGCGCCGAATTTGGAGCAAATTTTCACGAGTCTAAGACGAGAAACGAAGAGTATTTCGGTTTCTGGAGATTTCGGGAGGGCGCTGCCACAAGTTGAAAGAAATAAAAGGTATTTACGTGCACAAAAACAATAATGAATGGGCCCTAAGAGAGGAGCGTTCCGGCAGCAGTGATAAGGGGAATTTCCGTTTTACAAGCCGCCCCCGCGCGTGTGCCAGCTCTTTATAGAATATTTATTAGCGGAGAAATTTAACGCTTTTTCTCGTCGAGTCTCCGGTCAATTTTTATCATCCGTTAGTTAGTACACGCGTGTTATTATTATTTTTCGCTTTTTTCCTCTTTTGCGGTTTTTCTACCCCTCCGACAGACGATTTTAACGAACATAAATTCGCGCTGTGTGGCCAGCCCGAACGGGCGCACGAGAGAGACGAGACGAGACGAGACGACTACGACGACGGTGATATCGCACGTCGGCGGTCACGATTCCATATCGTTTGTTGAATTTGTTTCACACGCAACACACCGGGCCTCGTGTCACTCCGAAACGACCCCCACCCGATCATAACTCCCAACGGTTATAACGAACATTAAAAAAACAAACGAATATACAAAAATCGTGTAAATATCGCGATGCCGTTCGTATCCTCGATTCCGTTTCCATTTCTCGCTTCGCACTTGACAACCCGGTCACGTACTTTTTCATTTTATCAACTCGACTCTCCCACTCCATGAAAATTTATATTTCCAAGACTCTCTCCGTGGACCCTGACGAAGCGACGCGCTTCGATAATCGTTTTTGTCACCAGGTCGGAGCTGAACAACGATCGAGTCTTTCTCTATGCGGAATCATGAAAATCTTTTTACAGATGAATCGACCGAGTCGCCGAGACCAAACAGTTTCAGGCGCTTCAACGAAATTCCTGGGAACTGGCATCGAAAACTTGGGAGTTTTCGGGCAGGGATGAATAGAGCCGTAACGGCAAATGCAAAATCGTAATGCGGTTTATCCCGATGGGATGGATCGAGGAAGACGCTCAACGCGCATTGGTCGTCCTGATGAAGCTGAATGCGTGTGCGGCGGACTCGCGCGTACGTTGCGGGGAGTTGAGACGAAAGGTGAGAATTATTCATAAACGTAGGCCACGGCTCCGGGTTGGATTTCGTGCTTCGCCACGCAGAGCCTGAATTCTCCCGAATGTTATGGGATGCTGCGGCGCTACGAGAGTGAGATGCTCTTCGCATAATAAACACATAACGGTAATCCTTAAAACAATAATTAGCTGGGAGCGCGACCACTCTCTGCCTTTTCCCGAGGCGGAAACGACCTCGCGTTCGCTTCTTTCTTCATACATTCGTATTCGCCTTCGCATATCTATGTACAGACACAATAACCACGAGAAGTGATCTTCCCCAGAGCGTTGGTTCGCAATTCGTTGTCGAATTAATACGTACTCTCGACGCGATACATTCATATGTCTATATACACGCGTCAAGCTTACCCACGAGTTCTTGGAATATGGAATATTACGACTCGAGAGGGAATCCTCGATGCGAGCAGAGCAGTTTGCAAATTCACAAATGTTCCGAGACTTATTTGCGCGTACTTTTCACCTGTACAAGTGCGCCCGGCTCCGCGTCTACCTTCCAATGAAATTTTTATCCGGAGTCACCGTCAAAAATGCAATTAACGAAAGGCACTGCTATTTTTTCACCTTATTTCTGTGCGCATGTAGCCGGAAACTCCAAACGAGTTTTTTCTTCACCGAAAGGTCTCTGCACACTTTTGTGCTGATGGAAAACTTTTGAGATCATTTCTTATAGATTCTTGGTCCGATGGGACGGGACCTCTGGTTCAATAGGTATTCGGAAAATGAGAAGGCTCTTCGCCGACGTTGTTTCAAGAGCTGAAAAGGGTCGTGGGACGTCAATGAGCTCGAGTGCTCGTTCCTCGACAGCTAAAACAACGCTTTCACTGTTTTTTTCCCGTGACAAAGTTTCGTCGCAATAAAAGAGGGAAAGAACGCCGGCACAACTGTTTTCCTGCCCGAAAATGTTGGTTCGCGCCAATTTTTGACGTTCGAAGCAACTCGTTCGGAAGAAAAATCAGCCGAGAAGCGAAGGACGGTCTGAAAATCGGTGAAAACTCGTACAAGTTTTCATGTTCGGGGAGAATTTTTGTGGAGATTATGCAACGATGAAATTGTGTATATTTATCCAGTGCTTGTGGCGGGTACGTGGTTCAAGGGTAATAGTTTTAATCCGGTGTCTCGAAGCGCGAGGATTTGGAGGGGGGTGTGGGAGAGGAGTGCAGTTAGCGGCCGTTTGGCGATGATGGTGCTGGCGTCGGAGGTATACAAGTGCGCGGAGAACGAAGCCACTTCGCACTCTGATATCATAATCCGAATAATCGCCATTATTGCCGCCATTTGGTTAATCCGAGAATCTCGAGGCCGCCGCGAGAGGCTCTTCCAAGTCGAGAGAATATTAGCTGCCTCCCCGATTATGAGCTCGATACCGGGTGTCCCGGGGTCGAACCCTCCAGGCGCTTCTCCGACCTTAATTTTCGCCCCTCACGGTTCCAGCGGTTCGTCCTCGGTTTCGGGCTTCGTTTAGAGGGGTTTTAACGCCCCGGTCGAAATCCGATGCCTCGTCCAACTGTTGTTGTTTCGGACCAGGGAAAGTGGCCGAACTTTTCGATTTTCGTTGACCGAGCTCCGACCCCATCCGCCCCGGAGACTCGGACCGCGATTAATCGAGAACTCTGGTCCGTCGAAGCTCGTCAGCCGCGAGAGGCCGTCTCCCAGGAACCGGGTCAATCGGGGCTCGCGATCACCGTTCGAAAATCACTGAATCTCCCAGGAGCGAAGCTGACTCGGGAGGAAGCAGCGGAGCGCGAGAGAAAAGGACGACGAAGGGGAAGAAAAATGGGTGAGAAGGAAGTGCAGCGTCGAGAAGAGGCCCAAGGGCTGGGAGGGGGAAGAAGTCGGAGCGCGATAACCCCGGCGTTGGCCCGAGTCGTAAAGTTTGCCCGGCTGCTTTCTCCTCGCGCAAGAGTTCCTTTAGGATCTTCAGTTTTAAGCGTCCCGGGAGGACACACTTTTGCACGCCTATATTTAAGGAGCTTCGTATATCTGTGTACGAGTATATACGTGAATGCGATACGAGTCGGCAAGGTGGGAAACGAGCTGGAGGAGGCATTAAATCCCCGAGATTCGTTTTAATGACCGCAACTTGCTTACAAACTGGTCGCGAGACTCCGGCGTCCTTGCTATACATTTGCTTACAAGCTAGTCCGCGACTAACGTCGCTGATATTACGCTGGCCGCGAATCGTGAACGCGAAGCCACACACAGACGTGCCCTCGGATAGCCGAGAAGGGCTCTCGCTACGCGCTTGCGAGAGAGCGAGAAGGAATGGGACACGACGAAGCAAGTCGCCGCTAAAGAATGCCTCTTAATAATTACAAAAACTCTGCTTCTCTAAATCCTCCGCTTTTATTTCTCGCCCCCTCGCGCTCCGCGCTCGTTCTCCATCTTTCTATTCTTTTTAACTTAAAGTTCGTTAGAGCTGCTCCCTACCAAATCCGAGGATCTGTTGAGAAGCTCGGGTTGAAGTGCACAAATTTCGGAATCATGCGCCACCTCGCGAACACTCGCGGCTCGAGCTTTTATCTTTGCCGTGGATTATGAAACAATAACCGATTAAACGAATCGAGACTTTTTCGTTCCCGCGGTGCTCGATCTTCATCATTTTTTGAGCCTGTTTCATTACGTTTTTTCATTTTTTACCAAATTTTGATTTTTTCGGACTCGGCAGAGAGTCTCGGTCATTTTGTCGAATTGCGAAGCTCAGAGGCCATTGAGCAACTCGAAAATTGAAGTTTAAGCCAATAAATAAATTCTCTTTCGATTGGGCCCAAAATGAGCACGAACGATGGCGTGATATTGCTGAGAAAAAACATTTTTTTACCTTTTTCGTGAGAAAATTTGAAGAAACGTTGGAAATTTGGAAGGTCGCGACCCCCTGAATTTCCCGAAACGCCGGTCGGCTCCGCGAATGTAAAATTTTTTCGAAGCCACGCGGCAAACGAGTGAAAACCATGTGGGGAGTTTCGAGGGCGGAGAGCAGCGCGAGGAAACGCGGTGAGGAACGATTCCGCAAAGTTGTTCGAGTCTCGAACGAATTAAGGAAAGTTTGAGTCTTCCAAAGTGCCGGAGAAAGATACATAAGTTCGGGGTGTGAAAGGGTGGAATTTTGAGGCGGCGAAAAGCTCGGGGATCGGGGGGTGCGAGAGCGGAGTTTCGGAAGCGTTTCGCGTTCGGGTCTCGCCGACTTGGAGCTCTGGAATGACGTTTATCTCTGATAATAGAGGTTTTACAACGGGCCGACGTTATAATCGCCCGTGAGGTTGGCTGCTCCGCGAAAGGCCGAGGGGACGAGGCTGAGGGCGCTCTTTGAGCGAGCGGAGCGCGCGCGAGGACGGAGCGTGTGGAGAAAGTAACGCGGCCACGAAGGAAGCGAAGGAAAGGCGCGAGAGGTGCACGCGCGCGGGGGTCGCATGTGTTGTTGATGAGGCGGTTAGTATTCAGCGCTGCGTAGCCCCGGGCCGCGTTACGTTGCAAGTGTGCCACGAGGAAGCGAGTCCCAACTTTTGAAAACTAACCGAGCAAAGCCACCTTAATTCCATGAGAGGCAAAGCCGAATGGCTAAGGAGGACACACGCGAGGGGGAGACCTCTCGAGTGTCATCTCCGAGAGAGCTCCGTTTAATTACCGGATATTAGGAAGAGCGGTGCGAACAGCGGCTGAGGAGGTGCCCGAAGCGCCGGATGACGAGGAGAGATCGAGCGACTAAATGTTTCCTTATTTGTATGAGCCCGCCGCGTTAACTTCCCGGGGAGTCTTCGTTCCGAACGATATTCTTTCGGGTTTTTAAAAATTCCTCATCGCGAATAATTTTTCTTTTTATTTTGTTTTATTTTTCGAATATATTGTTTACTTACATGCAAGAAACGACCTCGTTCCCTCCTTGGAAAGCGTTGTCCTTGCCCCAACGTCTCGGCAACTCGAGAAGCACGATACCCAAATTGCCCCACAGCGCGAGCTGCGTCACTGTCTCGTTCACGAGCAAATTTGTGATCTCCATTATCGGGGGGTCCGTGGGCTGCAGCGTCTTTCAAACAGAAAAATATCCAATTTTCACCGCGAACGAAGACGAAGAATCGAGAAAAAGGTTCAACGCTCATCAGTTTTTTTCAATAATTTCGCAATAAAATATTTTCGATTTAGTTGAAATTGAAAAAGTGTCAAGTGTCAAGGGAAACTCATAAATGTTGAGTATAAATAAATTTTGAAGATGGTTGCGTTCGTCCTAACGTCGAATAAAAGGGACGATTCGTGGGATTAATGTCACGCGGACATTAGGGAAAAACGTCGAAAACACTTGGCTCGTAATGTTTCAAACAAAGAAATCAGTAATGTATTTGTTTGGGTGAGACGAAGCTTATCAGCTGACAGAAGAAGCAGGGGACGTAGAAAGAGAGCATGACGGAGCGAGCCAAGTGTATATAGAGACATCTGAAGAGACTTTAAAAAGTTGTTTCCACTCATTAAGACCTACTCCCCTGCGAGGTGGGTCGAGAGAGTCCGCTCTATGTGTTGTGTCAGAGTGTTAAGAAAAGTAAAGTACGTTAAAGAGACGTACAACGACTGTGTGTACGAGCATTCGGTAGAAAAAGCCGGAACGAAGAGTACGAGCGTGTCTCGCACTGTCGAGAAAATACATTTATATTAAACGGCGAGAGGCTCCTCACCTCAAACACGCGGGGCAGAGGGAGAGGGAGAAAGAAAAAAGGAAGTTTTCTCACTGTGGCATCTTATACGCGCGACAGCAGCGATCAGCCAAAGCTCTTATTCTCTTAGTTATACCGAGTGTCTCAAATCTCGTGTTTAACCTCCCTGGAACTGGTGGATCGAGAAATTTCGTGGAAAAAGCTTCGTGCGCTCTGTTTTCTTAGTACGATTCGTCCGTTGGACGCACAGCGCCCCCTCCCGCTTCGCCATTTCGAGGACATCGTGTATCTAGTCCGCTCTGTGTTTGCGGAGAGGAGAGGGGGATGAAAAACAACGACGATCGCATTGTCGACGCCTTATTAATCCGGAGACTCCACCTCCACCGGGGTTCAGAGCTGCTTCAAGGAACACGCTGAAACAGTGTTCGAGGGTGCCAGAGCCACTTTTACACTCTTCAAACCTGGGGCGAATGCTTTGAAGAAATTAAAAAGAGCAGAGCGAACGTAATGCGAATACATCCATCCCAGCAACCCACCTATGAACGACTCTCCTCTCGTTATACACCACCAACACCATCTTCTTTTTTCATTCTTATATATTCTCATCCAAGACGTTGCTGTGGGATATAAAACGCGAAGCATTACCATTTTCACTCTCTGAATTCTCGCTGCGCCCCTCTGCCCCTGCCGCTTGACTCAATTCTTTGAGCTAAAGCACCAGACGCGGATAGCTTCTTGAGTCTTGTCAAGGATTTCAAATCCGTTCTCGCTCTTTCCTCCCGAAACCTCGTGCTGATAGCTTACTTATGAATCTGGATAATAATTTTCCGAATTTTTGGCTCCTTGATTTTGCCAAATTTGTTGGGAATCGATTTATTACGATCATTATATCTAATCAATTTATTCTACATAATTTCTGCACAATAATGGAAAATTTTTTCCATTCGAAATACGAAGTACGACTGGAAACTCTTGGGTTTACATCCCAACTTTCTAGTTGCGAATATCTATGAGAGAAAATATTCAAGGCTTTTGCACAGTGATTATTTGGAGAAGTGTTGTTTCGTGGAATTAAAAAAAATATTTGCAACGAAAAGTTTTTCAAATTGCTTTTGTTTATCGGAGATTCAAACTGCCGTTCTCGGTAAAAAAATGTCTGCCCTCGAAATGTCAGATAACGTTTTCTATAGTTCGGAATTTTCTGCGTAAATAATTTTTAATATTACAATTCAATCAACGTCAATATTTTATCGGTATTTATTTAGTAAACACCTATCGAAATATGGTGAAATAGTCGAGGTCCGTAAAAAATATACAGAGTTTAATATTAGAATAACTTTCACTACCTCAGTCCCTACTATGACGTAAAGATACGATATCAGCTTTAACATTTTGAATGTATATTTTTCAAGTACGAAGAGTGCCGGAATGCAGGAGCGAGAAGGGGAAACAGCTACGCACATTGCGATTGAGAATTGGTATACGAACGAGACGACTTCTCTTATTTTCCGTATATGTCACGCGTATCTTGCGAAACTCTAACATGAGTTCGGAAATTAAAAGTTGTTACATATACAGCGACGACAAATCATTATCCGCGATTTATTTGCCGGATCAAGCGCCAATAACAGTTGGCAGAAGTCCTGAAACGAAAATAACAAATACAAAGTGCTCGAGAAATCAAGGTTAGTTTTCCACCAATCCTTCTCACCATGAAATTCGTCACAAACCGCTTTAGTGCGTCGCTGTTCTTTTTTTACAAAAAATTTTCGAATACTTAACCTGTACAAAAATATTTTTTATTCGTATGTTTAATTTTTGTAAATTTTGTATTTTCATCAAAATTTGTCACTTTCAAATCTTTTTTCGTATCTTTGCAATCTAACCTCAAAACATTAGAGTCTCCAAATTTGACACTTCCGAAATTCCGTGAAAAATGATTATCTCGATATTCTGAATTTTGAAAAATTGACCCAAAGTTGAAAATAGTGACGAAAACAGAATTAAAAAATTATCTGAATCCAAATTCAAACTTCCTTTTCATATCTCAGTTTTGCATACACAGAAACAACATATCAAAAAAACTAAATTTATATGTCTAGAGCAAGTTTTTAATATTGTGCAGCAGAAAATCAATGTGTCGATTACTAGTATTTTCATGTTTTTACGTTTCGTTAGTTCGTCTGTTTGCAAATTATGCGAATGGAACAGTAATAATTCAGCAGTTGGGACATCATGCATGTGGGTTGAATGGGTACAAAACAGAGCGAGGTGTGAAACTCATTGGAAAACACAGTGACCGTTTGGAAATCCTTTATGGTCAATACCCATACTGCATAGAATTCAATCCACCACCGGTGTGTCCGGTTGAGCCACAAAATGGGAAGAAGAAAAGAATTTTGACAGATTCTGAGAGCAAAGATAGCGAGAGGTCTGAGAAGAGACCTAAAAAAGAATCGTCGAACGAGTCAAAACCAATAGTTGCAACAGAAAATGATCCTGACAAGGAAATGGACTTTGTTGATAAATTAAATACCAAAGAAATGCTGCAAGAGCTGCAAAGAGACAATGGAGAGATGGGCAACGGGGCGGAACAACCCATGGACATTGATTCGTCTGCAAAAACTAATAATGACTTTTGGGAAGAATTAGGGACTTTGATGATTTATACTGCTGCGGGGGTTCAAAGTAGAAGCAAAATAGCAGCTTACGATATGGATAACACCCTGATAAAAACTCAATCCGGTTATGCTTTTCCAAAAGACCACAACGATTGGCAAATATTGTTTCCTGATGTGCCGGGAAAATTGAAAAAATTGCATTCTGAAGGATACAAAATAGTCATATTCACCAATCAGGGGGGAATGTTCTTGGGCAAAGTGAAACCGAGTGATTTCAAGCTCAAGATCGAGCGAATCGTTAAAAAACTTGGAGTACCTATTCAGGTTTTCATAGCCACTGGTAAAGATATGTACAGAAAGCCTCGCACAGGAATGTGGGAAAAATTAGTTAATGATGTAGGTATAGAAACTAGTTTGGAATTCTTTAACAGAGTCAGAAAAGAGTTTTTGTAAAATTCGTCCAAATAACAATGAGGTTCAATCAATTGAATTTGGAACAAGCTAGACAAGCAGATACAATTAAATTAATTGTTGACTCAGAAAAATGACGGTGTCCCAGTGGAAAGGTCAAAATCTTTCTTCGTTGGTGATGCGGCTGGCAGGCCGAATAATTGGGCACCAGGAAAAAAGAAAGACCACTCGTTGGCCGATCGTTTGATGAGTCTTAATTTGGAGCTCCTTTTTTATACACCGGAAGAACATTTTTTAGGACATAAAGCAGCGACGTATGTTCTTCCAGAATTCAACCCAAAAGCAGTGAACAAAAACACACCGATTTGTGATCCATCGGATAGCAGATTATCTCCGACGAAGCAAGAGGTAATTACAAGTGGACCAGCGTTCCACAGTTTCAAAATTCCTTTAGTGTTTGATTTACTATAAAAAATTCGTTCTCAGAATTTTTCCATACAGTTTTCAAGTTTCATGGTCATAGTTTTCGTTTTGTTAACAGCATTTTTGTTATTATAGGTAATAATAATGGTCGGTAGTCCAGGAAGCGGTAAAACTCATTTTGCTCAGAATTATCTGAAAGATTATCACTACGTGAATCGCGACCAGTTGAGGAGCTGGCAAAAATGTGTCTCAGCAATGGAAAATGCATTGACAGAAGGGAAGAGCGTCGTTATCGATAATACGAATCCTGATACAGCAGCGAGAAAGAGATTTATTGATGCTGCTCAGACCCACGGGGTTCCGGTTCGATGTTTCGTCATGAATACGGGCAAGGAACACTCTAGACACAATAACAAGGTAGATTTCCAGAAAACAGTTGAAGATAGAAGAAAAATTGAGATAACATTCTCGACAATGTTTCGATTTGAACTTGTGTTATTCGCAGTTCCGAGAACTTACGGATTCCAGCCACATGACCGTCAGTGACGTCATCATTAATTCTTACTCGTGAGTATCAAGACTGTGTTCGAGGGGCAGAAAAATCATTGCAGTGAATCAAATCATTAATAAAACTAGAAATGACATTGAACACTCAAAGCAAACTAAATTTTGAACTAAAATTGAAATAGTCTTTTTATTGATAATGAATTTCATGCAATTTGTCAAGAGTGAAGAATATCAGTCCGTCAGTAAGATTTTCACTCGAGTTAAAGGGTCATAAAAATTGCCTAGGCAGGTTTAAAGTCTTTCATTTCAGTCATAACGATAGGAATGATCATTAAATGTTCTCATAACATAAATCAATTTGATGCAATCGTCGATTGGATTTTCAAGACCTGTTTCGTCACGAGTGTCGGAACGGTGGACGTTCAATGACCCGGGGGCACATTCGTGGTCATGAAACATAACGAAATCAGCAGTTTTTTCATTAAAAAAAACTAACGAAGTCAGTTGACATCTGGACTTTTCCCAGTTTAAAGTACATTCTGTTGTTTAGCTACACCAATTCCACATTGCTCTGGCGTTGCACGAGATTTGTGAAGTTACTGCTCCTCATGTGCCTCCGGCTGTTGGCCGGCACTATCTTCTTCAACCATGTACAACCTTACAGAAAGAATTACGTCGCACCAAGAATGGACGAGGGCTTCACTGAGATAGTGCGAGTTAATTTCGTGCCACGTTTCCACAACGACGAACATCGGAGACTCTACGAGATGTACCTTCTCGAGAAGTAACAAAAAAATTCAAGTCACGAAATGAAGTGCCAGTTTGTGAGCTCCATGGAGCCAAAATGACACTTCTGGCAGGGGTCATCAGGTACAAAGCCCTCAGCCTGCTCATCTCGAAAAGAACACGAAGGATAGCAATCAAGTGGACAGAATTCGCCTAATTATTTCAATTCGATTCGAGAAAAATGTATGGATAAACAGATAATAAATCATTTCGCGGATACGAGTGTGACGTTCAGTGGATGAATTCGTGTTGCAGGGAGTCGCGAAACTAAAAAACTCCAAGTCTCGCCACGGTGTTTTTCTGTCAAGTTTTTAACACCAGTCGAGAGCTTTATGAATCCTCTAAACACGGAGTCCAACAATTTTTCCATTACTTTGGAACGTTTATGTTTCTTTCGAAGAAAATGAACGTTATCCTGATGCCTGCCTCGCAAATTTCTCGACAAATATTGTTAATAATTGAGCTCGAAGATCCCTTTAGAACAATCGAACGAGCATTGGAGAAAGAGAGGAAGAAAGTTAGTGATTAGCTGTATCACAGATGCACTTATACGTGTCTCGTGTCACCAACGACTCTGTTATAAGTTGGAGCTTTCTCCGTCTTCGTTTATCCTGTACGCTTCAACTTTATATTAGGAAGCGAAAACGCTCGAGAGAGAGTTTGCAAACTAATAAGCCCTTGCAATGTTCCCAACGAGAACAGTGGCCAAAGGATATGGAGTGTCTATAGTTTCGCTTGCACACATACACGCAGTCGAGTGGATGCTCTTTCTCTCTCTCTCTCTCTCTCTCTCTCTCTCTCTCTTTATCCCTGGCAAGCAAGAGTGGCCTGAACGCGAAGCCGATTACGACGTCGATCGCGTATACAGCGGGAAGCACGCTTCTGAATTGCCCAACTTTTCGAAGAAACGTGATTACCGACCCGAGCTTTGCTCCCTCCCATTCGGAATCCTGCTTTAACGTTCTCCCCATTATATATTCTCATATGGGCAAGTGCATCAGTGGCATTTTCTTTCTCAGTCAAGATCCAATGAACTGAACAATCTTTCGCCTAAAATGTCTTATATGCTCTTCGTTGCCGAGGAGCTTTTATCATTTATTCGTAATTGGTCACGAATGTTTCAACTTTTGAGGTCGCCTGATTGAGTTCCGATCAACATTGTCTGACAAAATGTCACACTTTTATTTCCATTTATTCTTCGAGCTTGGTGGGGTCTGAGTTCGCATTGAGCGCAATAAATTTCATTGAAAAATGGACTTCCCGATTGTCCAAATTGGAAGATTGATATTATTCCAACCCGAAATATGTTTCTAGTAAAACGAGATGCAGAACTGGATAAGAAAAAGTTGTCGCGGTCCCTCAATTACTCTAGCTTCGTGTATGGAGCACGATGATGTGTGGCAGCGCGTATTTTCACTTCGGGGGTAAAACATCGTACGAGGTGGGTATGGGAGCAGGAGGAAAGTGCCCGGAATTTGGGGTTTGTCGGGTGGAGAGCCAACGGTGAGCCGATAATTTCCACGCGGCCAAATTCGCAACCTGTGGAAGGGTTATAGGACATAATTTAGTGGACAGTTTGATATACAAACAATCTTTAATGAAATTCTTGGTGTTCATTAATAACGCATTACATACCCGGCCATATTCGTATATATATTTAGTTGGTGGCGAGAGAAAGCCTCTCTTCGGTTCTGGGGCACATAATAACTGGCACTCTCGTGAACCTACCACCCTCGAGCCCAAAACCCTTTAGCTAACGTCTGTAAATATATGTCTAAGATTTCGCCAAGACTTTGGTTCGCCGGTTAATAGCCACGGCACTTAATAGCTCGAAGATGTTGTACAGGCCGAACAAAGACAATTCGTTTCTTCATTACCGTCGCTAATTAACTCGCAATCCGATAAAATTTCGTGAATACTTTGAACAATGGTAACTTGACTATTCAATCTTTGATAGGATTCGTTTAACATGGCAATATTGTTGGAGGGCAATAATTCTCAGTGAATTTTGCAAATTGGCAAATCGTTCCACTATCAATGAGCGCGAGATTTTCATTTGATCGTTCAAAACACCGCTGTTCAAAGCTCGCGTTCGCATCACTTGATTCGTCATTTTTAAGCAATATTTTGTCCCATCAGGTTCCTCGCTTTTTTTTTCTTTTTCATTTTTTATCTTGATCATTTTTTCTGAAATTTTCAATCGTCCTCGCGCATTTTATGGAAGCCCGGAACTCTCGTGTTTCGAGATTAGTTTGAAAAGTAGAGCACATTCCGCACATCAATGATATCAGGCCGCAAGCATGCTCGTACAGATACGACGTACCTTTGGAGCGAGCGAGGAGCGATTTCTAATTAGATGTGTACAATTAATGAAATTATTCGGAAGCACGCGGCAGAGCGGCGGCGGTGGTGAAATCTATGTGAACCATCGGTGATAAATACGTGACGTGTGATGAGTCGCATGATTAATTGGGACGGAGCACGTTGATTTTATAACTCCGGAGTATCACGCCGGGGGCTTAAATTAATTACGATTATTACTCACTAAATAATAACGCGTTATGAATCATGCGCGGATGACGGAGTCGTAATGAGCCGCGTCATCGATACAGAAATGATCCGTAATTCCTCGTTGTTTGCTTATTTTTTTGGAATATAATTCGGATAATTCGAGTCCCGTGGCGCCTCGCTCATTTGTCTGCGTTACGAAAATCCTGAAGCTTCCATTTCCGATGAAATATTCTCGAAATATCACGGGCTAAACCACGCCCAATTTTTTAATGCTTTGACACGAGAACTTCTGGATTTCCGGCGAAGATAAGCTCGCACTCGGTCACTCTCATTCTTCTGCTACCCTCGTAAAACCATGTGAGCGAAATTCTGGTGGAGATTCTCCAACACCCAGAACCCACCAGATCTCCAACTTCCCTTTTATTCTCGACCATCAACTTCCTTGTGATGAATTCAAAAATTCACTAATTACATGGTTTTTACGAGCGACGCGTTTCGTCCCTATATCACCCTGACGACCGTTCACCCAATTCTGCGAACACCGAAAATGACATTTTTTATTCCAAATTCCCGTTGACTTCCGATCAGCAAAATGTTCTTACGAACCCCGAAACTCGACTTTCTTTCCAAATTTTCAAACATTTTTTTGCATACTTTCAAAACTTTTTATCACGCGAGAAAATTTCGGGAAAAAACCTTTTTTACACTAAAATACAACTTAGTTGCAAGTTGCGAGGACTAAAAAATTTGGCGAATTGGGCTAAAAATTGGAATACTTGGACAAAATTTCGTTTACGATTCCAAGATCGAGAGTCGAAAATCTCGTTCGATAAATTCTCGACGCTTGTCACAATATTTGACAAAAGTGTCGTGAACAGATGAATTTGGATGAGCAGCTGCTCCGACATCGCTCGTTCCTGAAGGTTTCCATGCACCGGGAGTGAAAAGTGATGAGGAAGCTCCGGTCGGCGTGAACGAGGGAGCATAAATGCGTACGCATAGAGCGTGCGAGGTCACGAAGGACAAAGTATTATTAAGTATTAAAGGCATATATTAATATACAGACATTGGCACGTCCAGGTCATTCGGAGGCTCATATATGCGGGCGTTATGACGTATGCAGTGGTACGAGAATGTCGTTGAGCGAGTAGAGAATAGTCGGGGATGCGAAGGTTCCGGGGTTTCGCACACATGCGGAGGGAAAGACTGGAAAGATCGAAAAGAGCGAAAGAGAAATGGAGATGGGAGCGCGTGAATCGGGAATAAGGACGAGAACGGGCTTCTCGCTGGCGAGAAGCAAATACTGACGGGGTGTGGAGAGCCGTTGGGGGGGGCGGGGGAGCGCACTGATGCTGCAGGAGGTACTCGGCAATACCGCAACGGACAGCCGGGCGTGTACGGAGCGATATAGAATTTTAATATAGTGCTTTACGAGCGCGATTGTCCGCAATTTTACGGGGCTCCATGGAACGGCCATTTGAATTCTTAGATCTGCATACTTTGCGCAATTGCGCCACTCTGTCTTTCTCTCTCTCCCTCCCGACTGGAGGAAAGAACGAAACGAGTATGGAAGGACGACGAGACGAAAATATTTGAACACACAAATATCGCTTGGACGCGGATCACAGAAGCTTTTAAAATTTCATCTCGAAGCTGCTCTCTCAGACTTTCGAATGGATTTCAGAAAACGTGCAGTTTCGAACGTCGTTGTACTCGGGAATTTTAGCACCGTTTGGGCAAGGAGAAATAAAAAATGCTGCAGATTAAAATTTGCAAATTGCTTCCTCAAGATGGTCAAGATGCACGACGCTCAAAGCTTACTCTGTGAGGTGCTATATTTTTCATTTTGGCTTCCTCATAGAGGAAGCTTTGACCATCTTGAGGAAGCAATTTGCAAATTTTAATTTGCAGCGTTTTTTTTTGTATACAAGGAAATAATGTATTTTCTTTACCTTCTTTTACGAACTTTAATTTATCTCTTTGTTTAAATTCATAAAAAAAAAAACTAAATGACGAGCCATCAGAAAAAATAGTTTGCAACTTTCAATTTTCATCGTTTTTCTATTTACATTGAAATATTAAATAATTCCAACAACTTTGCTGGAAAGTATAGAGCAAGTACAGATACAATATCTTACAAAATTTCCAAAAATTGAAGCGGTTAGACGATTTTTTGAAAAACTCATGTTTTCGTAAAATTAAAAAAATCATAAAATTTGAACCGCTCAACCGATATTTCCCAAATTCAATACGAACCTTCTTATTATGATAGTCTATTTATAAAAAAAAAATTATTAATAAATCTCAAAATTTTCGAAAGTTAGAGCGTCGACGTCCTTTTTATGAAAATTTCAAAACGTCGTAGGATTCGTAATTTTTTACAAATTCTGACAAAATTATCAGAGAATTAAGAGCTTGCATAGATTAACATCTGTGCAAAACGGTAGCCCTGTATATCAAACCGTTTCCGAGTTATATGCGTTTTAATTTTGCAGTGCCATAACATACACACACACACACACATACACAAAATCCGGACATTTTTTCTAGATATGATTTTTCGATGTTTTGGGACATTTTGAGCACATTGATATTGAAAACTGGAAAAAGAAAATGTTCATCATCACATAGTTTCCTCAATGAAGAAGCGAAATTGGTCGAAAATCGCCCCGTTCTACTCGCCAGGAATTTCCTGGTCAAAATGACTTCTAGTTGTGCTGGAACGCAATTTAAGAATAAATTGCTTCCGCAATAGCAATGAAACTGACGAGCGCGTCGAAATATTTCGAAAGCCTTTCGATCCTCTGCTTCGAAGCGTCGAAATTCGGATTGAAATTCATGAACTCGCGTGGCCAGTTCCCAACGAAATTTTCGTGCGCGCAAAGACAAGTTGGCAGACCGATAAAATGCCTCAAGAAAGAGGTGAGAAACTCAATTGCTTCCTGGTATTAAAAATCATGCACAAACGTTGAGCGGTGGCAGCGGAAAGAAGAGGGAATTCCGAATCCGCTATCTCGGGGAGATTTAGCGAAAATAATAGGAGGACCGTGTGTACAGCTAATTCAGCATTAATCAGGGTAAAAGGGAGTGAAAAAAGGAAGATCTTGCTGCGTATAGCTTTTTAGGAGGGCGAGTTTGTGAGACTCGGCATATAATCATCCGGACGAATTCTCTCGCGCGATTTAGGCGGAGCCGGGCACCTATATACGTGTATACGAATAGACATAGCTCTAAGAGCGATATAAGCCCCGCGTATCAGTTATAATTTACAATGTTATGGCGATTTTATGTATATCTTGTCTGCTGTAGTTCGCGCTCTCGCGGAGAAGTATTATTTAAATTAAACGGGGGCTAAACTAAGCGAACGAAGCATCGAAGAGTGGTACAGGCGGAGTAAAACACGGGGACAGGGGCAGCAGCAAGAGAGCGAGAGAGGGGGCGGAATTGCGCGAGAAAAGCGTTGGGGCGTAGGTGCCGTCGCGGTTCTCTATGCAAATTATTATCGCGGGGCGATAATTTAAATGCATATTTTGCCGCACTATATCATTTTATTATTGCCAGTCTAACTTAAGTCGGCAGTGAAAGCTATACATGTATATAAATGTATTTTGCATTATATATATGTATATATTTAATATTATTATTTGTGTATATATATACGTGTATACAGATTTAGTGGAGAAAAAGACCCTTCAACATTCCGCAAAACGTACAGTTTTCTTTATGCGTGCGCGGTTTTCGTGGTCCGAGGACTTGCGGCTCGCATTACTGGGCTACAGATAACCTAGACGTGCACGGAGGAGAAAGGAAAAACTCGTTGGTAACGCGGAGAGAATTTGCTCGATCTGCTCACATTTTCGCTAACGTGTTGCTGACTTTCTTCGATCCTTTACTATCTTTCTAGCACGAGATTTTTAGTTGTTTCGCAGCGAACGCTGGCGAGGAACGAATGGAGTTTTTTATTCAACGACGTTTTTCGGGTAAAGAAAAACATTCGTTGGAGGAAAGGTCGAGGATAGAGGAGTGCGGAAAATCGGTGTTTCGATGCTCTTTTGGAACGAAGCGACAGCCGCGGAGGGACGAGGAGGAAAAAGATATAGAGAAGGTCGAAAGAGCTGTGAGTAGGCGGTAGTTTTGAGGTCGGAGCAGAGTCCCGAAGAATAAGGGTGCAAGTCCTGGGAAGGCTGCTGTGGTCAGTATTTTCATTTCTGAGGGTTATCGCAGCGACGGATATAGAGAGAGGGTGGGGGGATGAAAAAGGGTGTCGGAAGGGGGGTAGAGAGCGCGGAGGGAGGCTGAGGAGGAGGACTGCACGAGAGTTTCGCTGGTCTGAAGCACTCTTTTCTGGCCACTCTCGCGGGGGTCAGCGGTAAAAGATACATGTAAGTTGACCCCGCCCTCGGGACCTCTCTGGACGCTTATGAATATTAATTACGCCGACCACGAAACTCGGAGCAGCCCGCCCACCGCCACCCCATTTCGCCTCTCATTCTCCTCTTCCCACATGCCGACGAGAACAAATTAGACCTTTCCTTCCATGCATTTCCCTTTTATTCGAAGCCGCTGCCACCGCCGCCGCGCCTGGCAAGCCAGGGCTCTTAAACTCGGAAAATCCGCTGCTCTTTCTGCTCCTTCTCTTCCTTCTCTTCTCCCTCCCCCACTGGCGAGCCCCGCGGACTCTTATTCATGTATATATACGAAACGCTACCGTGTACGGCTCGACTCTCTTCTGCATGGTACTCCCCCCGGCCCGAGCCGCAACTCCTATTATTCGTAACTACAGCACACCCGGAATAAGGAACACAGCAATTTCCATTGCCTTCTCTTCCCCCTTCTGCTCTTAATTCCACATACCACACACGTGGATCGCTTTTAATCAGAATTTTTAGATCACATCGCTGCGCTCGCCTTTTTCCACGCGCACGGATGAGACAAAACCTTTCGGGCTTATCCGGAGAAGAGCGTTTTGTCTTCGCGAAAACCCGTTTGGCCCGGGGAGTCGTTACCGATTCAATTCTTCCTTGATATGATGCTCGCTGAATATCGCGCCTCCCCGTCGCCCTTCCGGTAACTCTCGGAGCTTCCCAAATCTTTGGAATACATTGAATAAGAAGAGAGAGGCGTGCGGGGAGGGTTCGAGTTTTCCGGGAGCGAAGTCACGCTCCTGTACACAGACGCATCTCGCAGGAACAAGGAAGTAAATTATTGTTTGCAGCATACAGAAGAGGGGCAGGGGCGAAGCTCTTCTGCTGCTGGATCCTTCGCTAGTTTCATAATTATACATACAACCGGGAGTTAAACCGCAGCACAAATGTCATATCTTAGCGGTGTACTCTTACTCTTTATGAACATAGATATTCGCGCAGTGGAAAAGCTTCCGCAACGCTTCTCTGCCACTTTCCTTCAACCCCTCGGCTCGCGGTTACGGGTACAAATCTCCCTATCGGGCTAAAATCGCAGCCCCGAAACAGGAAACTCACCTGGCTGAAGAGAGAGAGAGAGAGAGGGAGCCTTCCAGACACATTCTCTCGAATTTCTTCCTCTCCCAGATGTATGAATATTAGTTTCTCTTACTTTCCCTTATTCGAGGCTGCTTTCGACCATTGTACGAGAAGTTTCATCAAAAAATCTCTATCTATCCTGCTCCGCTCGTTCTCCTCGGCAACTTCGACGCTCGTGGAACTCGCGCGAGGGTGAAATTTCTCACGGCTTTTTTCCTACGATCCTTGCCTGGGATCTGACGGCCTGATGCCTGACTCGAGCAGAGATTCGAGTCGGGAAATTAGATAGTGATCGAGGCTTCGACGTTGCGAGAGGAAAATTCGAAATTTTCAGTGATTTCAACCCAATTTTTCGTCCTCACGCTCCAAAGATTCGTAATTAAAAGTGGCACGGAAATGAAGGCGAAGAATGACGAAGTAACGCGAGCAGCAGGGCTCGGAGCTCTCGGTCGAGTCGATGTTGAGGGAAGATTGAGGCTGAAAGTTAGAGGCAAACAGCCGCTCTCGGAGCATCAATAAAATAAGAACATAAAGAAATAATAGAAATGTTCTTTCGCGAAGTAATCCAAGATTCGGGGAGTCGCGCGCTCTCGCACCGTGCGGAGGAAGGAAAGCAGCACAACACTTATATGGGGACGCGCATTATCCCATGAGCTGTGTGTTATCCTCAAACGTGGCGAGGTCCGTATACTTCTCGCATCGTAAACCCCCGACGCGAGAAGTTCCACGTGTCTGAATTTCATTTTCTCCCTTTAGGAGTTTCGTGAGCATGGACGATGTTTGCGGTTAACGCGAACGGTGATTGTGTGCGTGAGAGTATAAGAGTGTACCAGAGGCGCGTTCACGAATTACAGGCGAGGACAGACCTCCGCATATAGCGTTAGCTGCCTTAATGGATTTTGCTTTAATTGTAAAATATCTCGCAAGTTTCTGTGCAACTGGGTTGGGCGTACACACCTTTGGCTCTCGCTTCCCCGCTCAACCTTTTCGCCGCTTCTCCGTCTCTGTGCGCCAGAAGTAAAGCTTTCGGATGCGTTTAATTTCGCACGGATTTCTCGCGAGGGCTCACCCCGATCCGGAGACGAATTCTACGACAATGACGGACGTGTGCGATCCACGGAGAACCTGCTCGTGGAGGGAACAATGAGCGCGATGGAGCTGCCGCCTCCAATTACCAAATATATTGAGCAAGGACGAAAAACCTTATTAATCGGAAATCTTAGTCGCGGGGCCCGGAGAGAGGGCGACTGGAGCAGAATTTCTCAATATTGATGTGCCTTTCCCCGCGCGATAACTCAAAATCATTTTGACCAATTGATTTTTAAATAATTCCCAAGCTTCGTATTCGTCCGAGAGCTCCTTAATTGCAAAAGTATTTGAGGAGAAAAACCACATGGAGAAATGATTGAGTAACGCTCAGCAGGAAGGCTGCGGAACAACGGGAAACAAAACGTAAACGTTGAGTTGTAATCGAAGGAAAACTTGCTCCGAGACCCTTGCGACTGATCGTGAGCCCCGCGCGCCGAAGGAATATCTTTGATTAACGACCGCGACATCGGATATAATATAATGGATATCCTGCCCTCCGAGATCCCTCTTTCTCTCTCCGCATAGAAAGCTCCCCACAGGCTTATAGACAGAAGGCCGATCAGGACCCTCAGATGCACTCGTCGTCTTCGCCTTCCCAGTCAATGGGTAATTTATAACCCGATAGCAAAAACTATCGGGAACTTTGAAAACGTCGCGACCGCATCGTTATTACGAATGGCTTTAATTTATTAGCCGAAGCTCGTGTATTGATACGAAACGTATGAGGGAGCTTATGAACTCTCTTGGCATCGTTATGGGTTATTCATCGTTATCGAACCAATTCGCCTCCTGGACTTTCAAATTCGAAGCAAAAAATGACGAAAAATGGGAACGAGGCGTCGCGAGGTTATTTATTCTCGGCGCGTCTTTCATCCGAGAGTGGCGTTGAGCCGATAAAGAAAAGCGTGAAAGTAGAAACGGAAGTGATTCGAGTGGAATCACGTCGAAAAACGTGGCAATGATGATTTACGGCGCTGAAATTCTCTCGAGGTTTTTGTATCTCTTTATCTCGGTGGGAAATAAAAAATAGGGCTTCGAAGGGGTTGAAGAAATAAATTGAGTTAAATATATATTCGCAGCTCACTTTTTCCTTCTGAAAATATGATGATCGCGGGAACGAAGAGGAAAAGTAGCGACTGCGGCGACGGTGGTTTCGCGTGATATCTGACATCGCAGCGGCGAGAGCTCGCGCTCCAGGCTCGGTGATACATTGTCGTCGTATTCGTGTCATACTCCCGTCTGAGGACAAACTCGCGTTTGCGTATAAATAGATATACGCGGATGTATAGAGATATGGAAAAATGCACGCACGTGAGTCCTCCGCGAGGGTGGATACGCGACGCTCTCTATATACGAAAACTCGAGACTAAATTGTGAATATGATAATGCGAGCCTACAATCCGATTCGGTATTTCAACGGCGTTTCTCCGATTGCCCGGACCATTTGTTCGCGCCGAGAGACGCGAATTTCTTTTCCCCGCTCCCGACAGCCTGACGAATGAGGGATATATTCAGCTGTCTTTCTTCGCAGCATCGCTTTTTTCCTCCGACTCATCCCTTGTACGGAATATTGAACGCCGAAGATACACGAGAAGGAAGAAATAGAGCTGCTACGTTTCAGTGACGAAGCTCATTTGACTTTTCACCAAATTAGGGTAATAAAGAGCGACTTTGTCGTCATCATTATGGGTTTTATTCGAACGGTTATTTCGCTGTAAATCCATGGGGAATTCGACGTTAAAAAGAGCAATTTCGGTTCGAGTCGATCGTAATTGTGGGGAAATTTGAAGCGATTCGATAAAATCATTGCCCAGGGGAAGGACTATCGAAAAAATGCGGTCTCATTGTCTCGAAGTTTTTCTATTGATTCTCAGGATTATGGGCACAAATGTGGCGGATATTCGCACGAAACGTTTCATGCAGAAGTCGTGCTGCGTCATTTCATTCTTCCGAGTCATGAATATCGGATATTCGCGACCGAATTTTACGAGGCAATTTAAATTGGCGTATCAATTTTCTCGCGCCTTTTAACGGCCTCTTCCCTCATCGATAAAACGGAAAAACGCGATGAGCCCTTATTACTTGCGTCGAAGGGAACCAGGACAGCGGAAATCCCGCACCGGGGCATCGTCGATCAGCCCTTTTCGTTCTAAAGCATCGATATTCGCAGCAAAATATTCCGTCTAATGTTCCTCGATGAAAAACAAGCGCATAATTCACGTGACAGATAGAAACTGTTATTTAAATTTCCTCCTCCCTCCCTCGGATCAATATACAAACGGAAAAACTCATCTCACATAAAACAAAGTGCTCGTTCTAATAATTCTTCGATACTTTTTATCGCGATGAAATAAATAGAATTCATTCGATATCCCAGAATTGCTTCTTCTCCTGCTGTTACAAGATAAATTATGACGATGCTCTATAAATTAAAATGATTCTCATGAGTTTATTCAGAATATATTTTTGGATATATTTTCTATAGCCTTTCCAATTTTTAATCCATTTCATTCAGCCATTTTTTAATAAATCTTTTCTAAACTTCGAATATTTAACACCTAGGAAATAACTCCACGGACCCCAACTTTTCATATTCAAAAAGAAATAAAAAATGGCGATAGTTTAGAAAAAAAGTACTATTCCACAGTTTGAACTCTAAAGAACATGTGTGTAAAATTCGAGGTCGTTTAATTCTGCCATTTTTTTATATATCACATAAATTCCACCCAAAAATGACGTATTTTTGGGGGTTAATCCCGTAAAAATAAAGCAAACAGGGTTTACATGACCTAGATAATTTAGATAAAAACAATGAAATTCATATTTACATAACCTCACTTTACGTGAAGCTGATGTTCCTCCTTAAGAATACAGGATTTTTAGTTTAATGACTGGAAGTGTTTAGATGCGTAGCATTTTCATTATTTTTATTATTATTTTCTTGCATCGTCAGCCATGGGTTTTTTCTATTCCGTGAAATCCTGATGTTCTTCATTGTGATGCCTATCCTCTGCGTTACTGTATAAATTACGAAATTTTGTTACTCTTTAGAATAGATTTCTATTATACTTTAATCATTGTTAATTCCTTTCTTATATTGCTTTATTATTAAGGCACAAATAAACGAACACCACGCTTCTCTGAGAAACAAGTACGAGATGAGCATTTCAAAATGACGTCCTAACTCGTCACGATGCTCGAGATTTCATTTTGACTCGTTATAAAAAATTGGTCCATTCATCGTAAAAGCAAAGTGAAAGAAACTTGCGAAGAATTTCAATTCTGACAGTCGAATTTCAAAATTGCTTCCACCATCTCTCACTCCAATGATCTTTTTTAATCTTCGTTAATTTTCTCAGAGATTTCCACTCGGTTGAGCAGAGTCCAAATGCGAGTGAAGTAAGAAGCATTGAAGATCCGTGCATTCGATCAAATAAAATGAGTCTAATAATAACGAAATAATCGAAATTTTGATATATTTCTGAGCATCTGCGTATCAGATACAGAAGTTACAGGTCACGCGTGTGGATATAAGGAGACGATACGAGAATCGGATCCAGTATTAGGCATGATATATGGTGGATACTCCGCAGACACCTCCCTCTGGAGCCAGTGAAAGCAAAAGACAAAATCCACTCCTCCGTTCTATACATTCGAGCAGGGATATATGGACGCCTGTGTATATAAATGTGGGTGATCCTCCTGACGAAACTTCGTGCTCCGTATATTGATGTCGTTTGTTCACCCCCGCGAGCTTCAGTATTCTGGACATTTCTCTCTCTCTCTCTCGCTCGTGCTACTTTATCTCGATGAATCTTCTGTACTTTATACATCTGAGAGTATGTATCCCTGCCAGAGAAAAGCTTAGCCGCGAGCCAGTCTGATCTATCAGTGCTTTTGGCGTAAAGCTTGAGAGAAAACTTGCCGATTGTCTCGATAGAAGATTATCGGAGCTTCGAACTGGAGCTTCCTGGCCTCGCAGGCTCCTCATTCTCCGAGTGCGTTTCATCTTTTGATTCATAAGAGTGGATCAAATGAATGGCATTTATTAAAAGATTTATTCGAGGGAAGACGATCGGGAGCTTCCGATCGTTCCAGGAGTGGGATAAACATTTTTTCAGTTAAATCAGACACGAGATTGTTCCTCGGGAACAGATTCGAGGACGATTCGCGTCGAGGAGTAACGGAAACAATCTTCCAGCGATATTGAAAGATCGGAATGCTCGCGACTGACGATACAATCGGAAATGACAGTCGTGTGATTAATCGACGAGGCTCCTAGTGACGTTTTACGCCAAAAGATACGAGTTGTTTTTTCATACTCGCGACGTGAATGGCATCGCAAACATTGGGGTTTGTCCAAACGGTAGGTAAACGACGAGAATAAATGAGGAAGATTTGTGAAGAGGCCGAGCGACGCTGACCGAAACGAATCGTCCGGAAAATATTTGGGGCTTGTAGAAACGATTGTGGAAGAATTTAATTTTAGCTGGACAGCGAGTTGATGAATCGAATCGAGGGATTCGTCATCGATTCAGACGGGGACCCCCCCGCCTCCTCGGCCCCCTTCATTTGGATACATACACACACGCGGGGGTGATTGACGTACCATTTTCTCTCGCAAAGTCCACACAATCGTCCCTCCCTCTCGCAGTCTTACCGCCCAACGGCGCGCGACCATAAATCACAAAAAAGGAAGAGAGAGAACGAGCGAATCGGAGCTCTCGGTGAGCCTCCGATCGTATAATACCCGTCCTCGACAGAAACGATTCCATCTCGCTCTCCCCTTTCCTCGGCATTTTCTTGCCGTCGGAAAATTCAACGCAGCTATCGCCTTCCTCTCAGCTGAACAAAACCGGCCCACAAAAACCTCTCCACTTTATTTCATCCGTTTATTTAAAACGTTTCTTTTGTTCACTCGAATCTTTCGCTCCTGTACAACAGATCGGGATTCGAAGGCTTTTGTTTTCGACAGAAAACAAATTTGCAGATTCACCAAATCGGGGAAAAAAAATTCAATTCGCTAACAGAAATTTATTTTTAAGTTTTGAAGCTCTCAAGGTTCCTCGTTGTGGCTGAAGAGCTTCCATAAATCGGCAGGGGTTACGAGACCCTAACGACGAAATGCGGGGCGTGTTCGGAGGTGTGCTCGAAAACAAGCAGCAGCAGTAGCAGCAGGTGAGTAAACGTTAATTTGGAGCGTTAGCATCCAATATTTTGGAAAGATGTGAAGCGAAAGGGGAAGCTGGAGGGTGTGAGAAAGAGGATGCAGACTTGATTAAATTGTGATTGGATTATCCGGGGAGCTTGTTGCAATGGGGTGCAATCCCGTTGTTTGCAAATTAGAAGCACGGATGAGAGGATCCACGAGGAGTCAAGAGCCGAGTACAGAGAGAACGGATAGAAAAACTAAGGACGTGGAGTGAAAAAAAGCAAGTGCTAATACTACGGTGAGTGTATGCGTGCGGAGAGTTTGTGTTCAGGGGCTATCGCTCGCACTGGCTTGGGGTAATGGCCAGTGAAACGGTCCGATATCGGGAAAGGATCATCACCTGTTGCGTTCGAACGATGGGGTTCGTTCAATCCTCCGTATACATAGATATTCGTCTATCTACGTCGGAGTATCCACGAGTGGAGGAAACCGAGGGGTTTTCGCTGGCGGTCGTACGAAAGCTATTCAGGAATTTGATGGGTTGAGGAGCGAATGTGTGTGCACGTGAATCTGGACTAGCAGATCGGTCTGTCACGTTTCATCGCGTCTCTTTCGGTGGCTCAACGATGAATCGTGATCTGCGGATGCACAGAAAAGGATGCGACTGCTCCAGAGCGCTTTTGACTAATCGATTAATCGAGTATTTCAATTGGATTTCAAAATCTGAATGAACGAATTTACGATACAAGATTCCACGAGAGCTCTTCACTCGGGCTTTTGGCTCACGTGCTCAGGGAAAACCGGAAGTTACAGACTCGTTCGATACGACAGCTGTAAAGAGACGACTCGATCTTCCGAGAGCGTTTTATTATATGGCCAAGAGGGCGGATTCCTGTGGGAACGAGGAGAATGAGCCTGGAATGCTTTATGAGACCCCCCCCGAGGGTGCGGACTGACCGAGCGGGGCATATCGCCTGGCGCCGCACACTCATCCTCCTATGATCTATTACGCCAGCAAACTGAATTACCGGGAAGCTTGCATCGAACGATCCTCACACATTCATCGTCCAGGGTCTTCGAGAGCCTGGAGGCTCGAGCCGAGCTCATATTTCGAGGCTAAAAAATTCGTTACGTGATCAGCAGGAACCAATCAACTTGGTCTTCGACATCGAGCGAGGAAACAGCTTTCCGATGTCTTTGGACTTGCGGAGCTTGTCAACGGAGGAAGAGAACAGAGCGATACCAAAACTCGCCTGCGCACTCAAGGAGCATAGAAATGAACATTCTCAACCCCTTCGGTGCGGCAAGACATTTTTCACGTGCCCGAAACGCTGAAAAAATAAAGAATAAAAAGATTCCCAGGAAAATTGGTTGCCGGGGGTTTTTGAGGTCTACGAATCTGCACGCAAAATGCAGAAATTCAAAATAGCGGAACAGAATGCACAAATCGATCTGACGTCAATGCCAACGAAGGGGTCAACGCTCTCGGGGCGTACGTTGCTTCTACGCAACACTGCATCGATCAGCAAGGTCAGATTGTACCATAAATATTCTTAAACCAAGAGATAAACTGCTTCAACCCATCGAAATTGACGCTGTGCTGAAAAAGTGCTTTCCGCAAAAAAAAGTGAGCACACATTTGTTTTCCATGCTGCAAACTTCATATCTTTTCAAAAGGAAGCTAATATGATGTATTTAAGGTGTTTGGTGCTAGATTCATTGGTAAATTTTCCTGATCCCCCCCCCCCCCCCCCCCCCGAGTATACTTGGTGCTTCGTGCACGCAGCATTCAAAAATTCGTATTTCCGAGCAAAAGAACTAAAATGTCACAGAGGATTCGTAAACTAGAAAGTATTCTGAGATAAAATTGTGAAGGGAATGATTTTTCTTGAAATACGCCCCGTTCCTTTGCACTCCAAATCTTGCTAAGAACACGCAAAATACGAATAATGGAAAATCGATGAAAATACGATGGAGATGATTAATCGGAATGTCACCAAATGAGTGGCCAGGGGTTCCCACGAACTTCAGCAAACCTTTGGAATTTGTGAGCTAATTGAACAATTATATCCGAGCAGAGGAGGGTTGGTTATTTCGATAATGGATATCGGATTGAATGTTATCGGGAAAGCGAGTTATTCGTAACAGTCGTTCCACCTGTTGAGTATCGATGCGTTTTCTCACTCGGAGCGGCGAATATCCATAACGCTGGATCTCTTTCCCGCCTGTTCGGTGTGGCTCGTACTTCATCCGTTCGAATTTCAACTGCGGCGCAGCGTGAAAAGCCAATTTCGAGGATGGAGAGCTCGATACGATGGTGCGTATGAAATTCACATATTTCATGGATTAGTGTAAAGCATTCCGTTCGGCCGCAGGGACGTCGAATAATAAATATTAAGTATGACTAAACTGAGATATAAATATCCGCGGAGGGAGCTTCCGAGGGGAAATCTTCGGAGCCTCTGATACATTGACTTTTTCCTTTGAATTATCGACTGTCGGATTCGCCGGAGAAAAATCGGAGGCTCAGACACGCCATTAGCCAGTCAGCGGGCTCAGAAAATCCGGCACATTTTCTCGCTGATCGACCACGCACGCGCGTTGTGAGATAAAGCTCAGGATCGACTTTATTGCGAGGCTTTATTCAAGTGATCCTGCACTTCTGCTAACTGGACTGATAAAAATCTCCCGGGCACCGGGAGTCATCGCCTGGGAACAAGAATATTGATACCCGGTCGATGCACCGCCAGGTGTGGTCCTGGAAAACCGTAATTTTTTCTCAAAGTCCTCCCTGACCGAGTGCACGGGATTACGTTTCCTGGATCGTGTTTTTTTTCGGACGAGTCGTCGCTGACGCAACGGCTAGTTCCGGGGAGGATGCTAATTCGCAGGATCATCTCGTTCGAATGAGCCGAAACGGGGAACTCGGTGCTCGCCGTTACGCCGGAAGAGTAGCTGGTTTTACTTTTCAGTAGGTAAAAAATGTGGCGGGGCAAAACCACGGAGCGAGGTCGACGACTATAAACACCTGCGCACACATACGCAGATCCGTTTCGAAGGCAATCGCCTCGCGGGGACGTCGGTGTACATACGCAGGTAGAAGTCATCCGCGTTTAAGGGGTTGGATAGTTAGTTTTAACGAATTCAACGAAGCGACGAAAGAGGCCCGGGGTTTAACAGGATAAGCTAATTGTGGGATATTGGCCAAGAGGTCGGCGACGAACGAGAGAGGAGTACGAGGATGTCGCGGGTGAGCGAAGGAGCGAGAAAGCGGCAGGAAACTCTCACGAGGAGTCCGACCGTTGGATGCACGTAGTTGAAAGGGCGCGATGGACGAGGCACTCGATTTTCCGTTCTTCGGGTTAGGTCCTTTTCTTCCCGAGTGCCTGGCATCCACAGGAGAGAATTTTCGCTAGAGAAAGAGCCAGGCAATAAAAGCACTACGCTTCCTTAGCTCCGTTTCCATCCGTCTTCGTCCCTCGGCGTTCCCCCACGTAAACGCGTCCCTTTTCCACCCCTCTCATCATTCTCGACGGAGTCCCATGCCGCTGTACAACGCGGAGGAGAATCGTTAGCAACTCCGCAGACGAGCGGAATCTCAATGTTATTTCTTACGGATAAAACCACCTTCTCCGTTAACCTTCCGATCTTCTTCCGTTGATCTTTGCCTCTATTTTCCAAAAGGTTTTCATCTCGTTCCTCCACTCCCAACAGACCGTCCGTCTTTTCCGGAGGAGCCTCTGACGTCGCTAATTCGCACCGATGCCTGCAGCGTGATAAACACCGACTTGCTTCCGAAGCCAACTCTTTCTCGAAGTTAGCAACATTGCTCAGCGCTTGATCAATCATCAGTTGTTTTATTTTTATTTCAACGAAACTTCCAAGATGCTTTTGGCAAATGAAAACCTCACCTCGACTTCCCCGCCCAATGGAAGATCCTGCTGGACAACCGAGCACAGTAATCATACTCGAATCGAATTGAGCACCGCACAATAATCCGGTGGGAAGGAATGAGCGAGGGTATGTGTAAGAAACAGTCGGAGCGGATGAAAAGACGCTCACTAAAGTGGACGGAGAGAAAACACATGGACACTGCTACCATTTATCACCGGGGAGTATGTCGACTCGTCACGAATGGGGCTCCGGTGAAGGGTCGACAGGCGTAATAGGCATTACGCTCGAAGGCTCAGCAGCAATAGCGACATCGGGGAAAGCATTTATTCAAGTAAGAATATGCCTTCGAGTCCGGTTGAACGATACACCACAATGGAATGCGCATTTCACCTTTCGTACGAATGCTCGAAATACACGAGACGTGGGTGCTAGTGGCGACGACGATGAGAGCAGTGTTACGCTCGCGGATAGCCGGACATCTAGGTTAACCGGAAGGAGTAGAGAGAGAGAGAAACGCATACGCACACACGAGAAACGACGTGGCACGTAATAACGAAAGCGGTGCTTCATCAAGAGAATGACGAGACATTTATTGCCTCTATTTCCAGGTAATTGCCTCATTCGCGTGATCCAAAGATGAGTCGAGAGTTAACCGCATTCACGAATTTTACGTGAGAAAAGGCTCGTAGTCCGATTTTTGGGAAACATCATCGATCCAGAGATGAGGATTGTTTATTGGTAAATCGGTTGTATGAGGCCAAAGGCGGTGTTTCTGTCGGTGAACGGATCTTCAGAGCCGAGTGTTCGGGGGTTGGATGCGGCCAATAATCGCGTATCTTCGCAGTCTCGTGGATAGCAAGAAAATGAGAGCGCGGAGTAAAGCTGGCAAGAGGAGGAAGATAAAGTTACTCCGGACTTGTTCGTTGTCGCTTTATTGCCGGAGCTTAGATCAAGACCGTGAAGAAAAATCTATCCAGTCCGGCTACGGATGTGGAAGGACGAAGGAATGAAGGAACGAGGGGCGGCTCCTGGGGGAAGCGAGCTTCGAAAAAAGCGCAGCAATGTGGTTGTTGTCTCGAGGCTTGGATATTCCTTTTTCTTCGCTCGCCCGGTGACGACTTGTTTCGAGGACGAAGGGCCACAGGAGTTCATCGGCCCGAGAAATATCCGAACGATCCTCACACACGGATAAAGAATTGGTCCAACCGACGCATGGAAAGGTGGAGAGTATATTGTTACTGGGAAAAGCCCGGGGACTGGGACGGAGGCCACCAGCAGGAAACTCCTAACTCAATTTAGATCGAGTGGCGAACATTTGTTAGGTGGGCTCGCGGGGCTCCCTGCTCTCTTATAAATATACATCGGAGTCGTATAGCTGCCTTATCCCCGAAGCGGCTTTTTACTTCCTATTATTTATCTGGATAAATAAGTCGCCAAAGAGATGAGGAGAATAAGTAGCGAATAAATAGATGGCAAGAGAGACCTCGGGGAGCCACCTTCCATAGGATTTTCACTGATCTCGTCCATTCGCATATTTCTTTGCATCAATTAAATTGAAAGCATTTTATTCACCGTGTCGCTCCCCTGCCCCCCGAACCTCTCGATTCCCCATCAAAATTAATCGCTCGAAGGGGTGAACAAAAATCGTCCGCAAAAACTTTGGACGAGGGTCACAACATGTCATATGCTGGATCTAGAAGCACTCCGGTGTGAAAAAGGGACCTGGCCAAAGGTCGACGGAGACAGAAGCGGAGGCGATTGGGAAAATGTCGAGGCAACTCCGGGATTAGCAAGGTTTTATCACCCTTTTCAATGAAATCAAGTGATCACTCCTCCTCAGAAGAAAGTTAACTCTGGCAAGGTTATTGCTTTTTATCAACAAGCTCCCAAATCTTCCACCTATAACAATCCGCTCGACTAGAGGCTACTACGAGTCCTGGTGTCGACGTATTCGAAAAATCTTTCTGGAATCAGGTGTTTAATAAACGTTGATATTTGCAGGCAGAGACACAGCGCGATGGAGGTTGTCGGGTGAAATTAGGGGATGAAAAAGCGTTGAACAAAGAGTCGGGTTGAACGAATCACACGCGACATATACCGGGTGGGCAGAGAAGAGAAAGAGTGCACGTCGCGCGATGGAGAGGAGGAAAGCGGGGTGCAAACGGCAAGTGAACAGCCCTCGACGAGAAGCGGCTCAGTCTCGCCGTTCTGCCGGGGCTGTTGGTATGCTGTACGATCGCGCGACGACGACGACGACGACGACGACGACGACAACGATTCTTGGTGGTCCTCGACCTTTATAATCCTAGCATAATTACTAGACGCTCACACACAGAAGGCGGTCGACAGCTCGCCTGGTAATGTTGCACGCCCCGTAGTTACGTCAACGTGTATTACCTTAACTATTCGCTCATCTGGTATGAGTGCGCCGAAAGCGTATAGAAGCGCGTGTGCGCGCCACACAAGAGATTAATTGTTATTAATTATTTTCTCGTAACGGACGGTAAAGAAAGAGACATAGATAGAGGGCCTGGGACGAAGGGGAGAGGGATAATTGCGTCATCGTATGGCGGCAAGGCTGTTTAACAATGAGGCGAACCGCCTTCCTTTTACGGGCGAGCGGAAGCTCTTGCTTCTCTTGAAAACTGCAACCTGCCTGCTCGCCTCCTCCTCCCGTATATTTCGACTGTGCCAGCGAGCGAGGCTTCTACTGCGCCCGCGACTTCCGCCGAGATTCTTTCAATTGTACCTTCAAGCAAGTTCCTTCGTGACACTACAAATGTAACGCCACGAGTATCCATGCGGGCACTCGAGATGGGTGTCATTTTCAACGGTCCATTGTTCCGGGATCAGACTCCTGTTCAGCCACGCTCGATGACCGGTTCTATACCATTCACGCGATAATCGTTCCACCACTTTAATCACGAATGCTCTCCGGCACCGAATCGAGGCAATTTTGCTTTCGTTGTTTTCCACTCCAGAGCAGAGTCTCGCAGGCGAATCCTGGTGTCAAAGGACTCGAGTATCGTCGGTGACGTGTTCTTCCAATGTCTGCTGGAAACTGGAACGAATCTTCGGGTCGGAGTCTCAAGCTCATCACATTCCGCAAACATTACGAAGCTCGAGGTCGATTTTGCCATTGTACATTTTACTGGCCGTTCGTGCCTCCGCGGATATTCCCTTCGGTAACTCACTTCTCTAATTGCTCGAGTGCCGTTTCTCCAGCGGTCAAACGACTCTGCGCAGCATCCACACGTTCAAGCATACATTCCGAATGGCCACCTTACGATGGGCAACTAGTGTCGTCGTCGGAGCTACAACGGAGGGATGTTGCATTGCTTTTGAGGGTTGGATAGTGTACAGCGCGTAAGGACAATCGAGAGCAGAGGAACACTCGGAGCAGGGGATACATTGTGTCGCTGACAACATCTTGGCCATTATTCCGACTTGTTTGCGAGTGAGCCGGGTACCATACTCGTATCTCGTCGCCTTCTCCTTATATTTTCTTCCCTATGCTTTTCCCATATATCGTGTACACGCGCTGACGAGTTATACAGCGTGTAATTGCCACATTGTAACATCCACGGAGCTTGTACCCGGTCACGTACTCCCTCGAGAGGTGTAAAGTCGTCGAGTTCACTAAATTCAAGACCACTTCGGGCCCGTTTGTTTCCGTCTTTATTTCGAGTAGGTTTGACTCGTAATTGCGTTCGGACGAATGCTTTGGTCCAGCTGAAACGTCTTATTGATGGCATTCGAACCTCGCAGGGTCAATGCTCTGCTGGCACGTGATTCTCATCGGTCACGTGTGGAAAAAATGTTTTTTCGTAGCAACAAGAAGCTGGGGTATTTCTTCGGGTCTTGGCCACCACGTTGGGATCGTTCCGGAGCAGCCATTGACTTTCGCATGACGAAAATTGAAATAGTAGTCGCGACTCCGTTCAGCCACGCGATGAAATCGTGCAGTTTCATTGTTCGGAAAATACTTGATAATAAAAACAGCGAAATTGTCTTTTCGGGCTCGCCGGACCGAGGGAAAGAAGAATTTTAAGTACAGCAGAGCTTCAGCTCGAGTGAGAGTGAAATGCAGCGAGGATTGCGCGCCGAGAGAAAGAGCATGTGGAGAGCACACGCGTGTGGGTTGAATGAGACTGTAACACGGGGTTAGAGAGAAGGATCTAGAAATTCAGGGAGAGAGAGAGAGAGCGCGCGCGGGAGAGGTGCAGGGTCGAGGAACGTGCGGGGTAGCCAAGCGAGGCTGTCCGCAATTAAAATAATTCCCTTTCTGCCTGCAGCCGAGCGGAAAGAACTTACCAGCGCCCTCGCGGTGTAGCCTGGGCTACGCGGGAGAAATAGGGAGACGGAGAGAGCAGCGTCCGCGAGGTGCTCACCCCTTGGCCACACAGCCCCCTTGCACCGTCCGAAGCGTCTCTTTCGCTCTTCCGCCTGCCGGCATCCCTTATATACGTACGTACAAGAACCGTTGGTAAGCACAGCTATTTTAATTGTGTCGCGGCGATGCTGCGCGACCATCAGAGAGGAATTGAAACAAAGTGAGGCTGCGCGCATATGTATACGGAGTGTGTTGCGAGTGAGCCGCGGATATGCGACCAGGGATGACCAGTTGAACGCTGACGTTCTGTGGAATGAGAAAGCCCTTATTTTGGCTCCCGAATACGTCTCCTGAGGGAGAGAGAGGGAGCAGAAGCGATGTGGTCTCCCGAGCATGGGGACAGAGACGCCCGGAGATGGCACAAAGCGCAACGCTCATCGCAGGCTTTCCTCCCCGGGGAATTGCCAGGCTGGATTGTGCCTCTTCGGTGCTGGTCATTCGCGTGACCAAATTGCACTCGGTTAGAGAACCAATTGCAACGCCTTCTGGATCTGCCGACGAGATTGAGGCGTGAGCGAATCATGGGCAGGGAGTTGTAGATTCGAGCAAATCGATTATCCTCGTTGCTGATCGAGTTCTTTGCCATTGATGAAAAATAGTTTTCAAAATATAAGAGCCAAGCTTGCGCTCGACGTTCAGGACGCTTTCGTGGCCAGGGAGCAGTTCAAACGAAGTCTCGCAGCTGCTCCCATCGCGTTAGAACTCGCTGATTCCACAGAGGGATGGAAATAAAATGAATTCGAGTGAAAAATCGCGGCTAGCCTCAACAGCGCACCAGGAGGTTGTTCTCGTCCACTGCTATCAACGGGGGAGCGGTCAACGCTGAGATCCTCTGTGCGGCCGGTTGAAACACAAGCTTTTCGAGAGAGGGAAAACGCAGCGTTAATCCGCAAACCTGTAGCGTACAGCGGACGAATAGGGCAGGGAGGAGGGCAAGTGTGACCGAGAGAGGATGAGCAAAGAGCTGTGAGAGAGCGAGAAACTTTTGCTCTGAAGGACGAGCGAGCGAGTGCGTGTTTTGAGAGATGTTAGAGCTCATTTAAAAACTCTTTTCTCTCGTTCCTCGTGAAAATTGAAGGGAGCTCGTGTCGACGTGGAAACAATTAACGATTTGGAGAACTGCGCCCTGAAAAAGTGGAGGACTCCTTCCCAGACCTCGTTGGTTAAGTATCCGCATAGAGTCGATCTTTCTATTCAGCAAAAAGGTGGCATTTTCTCGTGGCTCATCTTGGTTTTCAAAAGAATAAAAATAATCGCGTTCAGCTTCCTCGCGGAGGTTGGAGCAAAAGAGCTGTGAAAGATTCTCATCTTTACGAACCACTCCCTGCTCCAGCTCGTTTCGCTTCTTTTTTTTTCCCCTCCCACTACCTCCTCGGATTCTCGTGCTCCCGTTGTACCTGCGGTACACAGTCGCAATGTACTTGACGTAGCGCGGCAACGAATGGCATAGAATGTACCAAAAAAAAAAATGAAATGTGTTGAGAGTGACGCGATCAACCAACCGCGAGGAGATGAGCACAGCGCGGAGCGTCTCGAGACGGAAAATATAATGGAGTCTCTACATTTAGCTTGCAGCAGCTTGGAAGAAAAATCTCGACGAAAAGACAGAGGGAGAGCAGGCGGAAGGGACAGAACGCGGATAAAAATAAACAACGTGATGGAAGAAGCGAGGAAGAATAAAAAAGAAGCAAAACGAATCGCTCGCTGATTCTTCGTCTTCCTCTTTACCGCGTGCACGTATCGCAACGCTAAGCTCGGATAAAAGCGCTTTGTACTGAGAAATTACGGGAATTATTGTCAAAGAGAATATCCGCTCGTTTGAGCACCCACGCCCTTCCTACATGCCCTACGAGAGCGGAGCACTTTTATACATTGAAAAATATAAAAAAGACAAGAAAATCCAGCGAAACGAGCTGCACTCACTACTAAAATCCAACGTTCTTTAAATCGCGTGCAGCGATGGCTACGTCACGGTGACAATTTGCCATTAACGATTCCCATCGAATCGTTGCTATCGAGTGTCAAAAATCAATCAAAGTCTCCCAACCGATCGTTGATTTTCATGAAAATTCATAAAAACTCACGCCATCAAGAGTTCCATTGGAAAATAATGAAAGAAAGTGTCCCTATCGCAATGCATTCTCCATTTTATGAGCCTGAAATCTTGTTATTATTATCACACACCAATTAAACGCTCCCAGGCAGTCTGTCAAACACATTAGACCGGGCAAAAGGAAAGGAGGGAGGAGAGAAAAGAGATATGAAGAGAGACACGGCGAGTCAGGAGGTCGAGAAAAAAATAAGTAATTAGAAATACCACATGGATAATATACGGTGCAATTAAGGCCGAAAGAGGGCCACCTAGGCAGCACCCGGACCCGCCATCAGCATATCGCGTTCCCGCACCCTCCTCCCTATCCATTTTGCAGAGCGCGTGGGAGCAGAGAGGCCGCCGCGTCACGAGAAAGGGAAAATTCGAGGGAATGATAGAGAATGCGGGAGCTTTTCTCTCTCTCGCTCTCTTCCCATACCTGTGTGTGTGTGTGTGTGTGTGCGTGTGTGTGCGTGTTCTATTTGTGGAGAACGACTCGCATATATTTATAGGCGTATCTGTGTATTTATACAGGAATGAGGTCTTCCACCACCCTGATTTCGACATTGGCGCACCTCCTCCGGACGACGCGAGAAAAGCGTCACTCCCGCGCTAGTGCTTTCGCCGTTTCCTCTAGCGGAGGTGGAGCTTCCACCGGATCCGGATTCATAATTAAACACGCCCTTAAAACAAAATCATTACGGCTGTGTCGGTTGCGATGTTCGCTCCGAGGAATAGAAGAAGGGAGAGAAACTCCGGCGATATAGAAAGTGGAACGGAGCATCCACGAAAGGGGATGAGAGTGACCGAAGGGAGGACATGACTGGGGGTGGTTTCGGGCTTGGGAGCTACTGCGAGAACGATCCAGGAGGAAAGCAAGTTTGCCAAAGGGGTACTCATCCTTCGCTACCAAGCCTCCCCTTCGTTCTTCCCGAACACCGGAGTCCGGAATTTTCTCCAGGGGCAAGATCGCCTTTTATCCTGTACGTACAACTCGTAGCTCGTCGCTCTCTTCCGCCCCGGCGCACTTGGCCGATTCTTCTCTGCCTTTTCAAGCACACTCAGGTGGCCCTGGCTCGTGCTCTCCTCTCAACCCTCTCTTTTGTGCAACTCTTTCGGACTCTCGTATCTCGACGCGCTACCTGCTAGAAATATGGTTGCCTACAACAGCAATGCAGGGACCAGAATTTCCGAAGCTTTTCCAAAAAACACCTTGGACAAGTCCCGGACACTCGCCACGTTGGGTCAATCGCGTCACCAGATGAATTAGCGATTCTCCGGGGTTCGTGTCTTTCCCCAAATACTCAGTTTCAAGCCTGCCAAGAAACTTGCTGCTCCTTCCTCCAAGGGGGTTCCCTCCACCCATTGGATCACACAACAGTGAACCCAGGGGATGAAAGTCGAATCCGTGGGTACAGTTTGAACGTTGAGATAGGACCACGAGCCCCGTGAGTGTATACACGTCGGTGTAACACACCTGGTTCTGGTTGCCAGTGACGTGGGAGAGGGCAAGTTCGGCGTGGGGTGTGCAAAGGAGTATCAGCAGACGTAGCGCGGTGCTGGTTTTGCACGAGATGGGGTTGGGCACACGAAAACGGTGCATCCCGGGAATTCGAACGGGTTCCACCCACCGAGTCCATCGCGCCGGTCTGGCCAGCCCGCGAGCTCTGACAGGAGAACCAGAGAAGAGGAACTTTGCTATTTTCTCGCTCTCCTCGAGGGCATATCTTGTCTGAACACACTTTGTTGCACTTGTTTTATGCATGTTTTTGAGATTACGAAATTCTGACTCTCTGCAAACCAGGATTTCGAGTCGGGCACCCTCCCATGGGATTTTCAACCGGTCGATATCCATTGGAGCATTAATTCGTCGATGATCATCGACTCGATTGTCCAAAATTATCATTTCCTTACGCTTCAAGGTTGTTGTTTGAGCGGAATAGCAATGGGGGGAAAAAAACTCGCCCGCTTGACCTTCAGCGGCTCATTTTTTATTTCGAATGTTCAATCAGAGTCCAGAGATTCATGGCTCGAGTCAACCTCTCCGGAGATTCGCGAGATTCTTCCAGCCCTTGATTTTGGGGATCGCCTTGAATCTGGACGATACTGAACGAGCATGGCGGAGTCAGAATAAGGAGTTTTGAAAGAGCGCGCGCGAGTCGAAGGCGACAAAAACATGCGAGAGGTCACGTTGGGTCCATCGGCGTTACTCAAAAGCCCTTCTCCTGTCGCATAATGTATTCCCAGTAGGAGAGAGACGTATGGAGAAGACGCGAGATGAGAAGCGAGCGCGGCTCCGGGTATATTGCGTTTAACACGCATATGCGAAACGACGGAAATGCGAAACTTTTGCAAACGAGTCACGATTCTCTAATTACGGAAGGCTAAATACCACTCTGACGTTTTTCGTATATATCTGGGCTTTTTTTCCTTCTACCGTCCACCTTTGCAATATTATCATATTTAGTATGCACACTTAGGAAACCGGCTTAAATAACCACCATCCCTGACTCGGCCACCGTCCGGAATCCTGAGCTCAACTCGCGGAAGCAAAACTCTAATAAGTTCCTCCGCACTGCCCAGAAACCGTCGTATTTTTATTCGCTATGTTCACCGTAAATCCCCGGCTTCTTAGCCATCCGGGCACACGCCGAAGCGCTTAAAATCACCGGGGAATTACCGGAGCCAGGCATCACCTTGGGTCGCCTCCGTTTCCTCGATCTTGCAGCGAAAACGAGCATTTCGGTCCACTGTTTTTGGAAGATTTTCCCCGAGACGAACCGCCGTTTCGATCAGAGCCAATTTTTGCTCCGATCAATTCGAGTCAATAATCATCTCGAACGGACTTTTCGGTCCTGAGCATTTTTCGTATCACTTGAAGCGCTTCTCCTTGGTCTCGACCGCGAATGGAGGCGAAACGAAGGCGTTCGATTCGCACAGCTTGCAGCATTGAAGTCTCTACCAATTCTTCCATCCCTTTCGACTCCTCATTCGTGAACCAATCAGCGAGGAATATCGCGCTCTTCTCATTATCTTCAAACTGCAAAATAGGAATGACGTGAAAAACTGAATTTGTCAAGAATCGAATGCTTCTAATTTTCAATAATTTCTCCCTTTATCCTTATCTTCGTCCAACATACATTTTCGAGATTGAAAAATCAAGATTTCGAGGTAAATCTCTCAACATTATACCGCACAGGAAACTTTCTCAAAGATTCTCAAACGGAGAGTAAAGCCTGCTTTTACGCGAGACAGCAGAGAAGGCGAAGCGAATAACAGAGTCAAATTGGTATTCAACATTAAAAGCCATGAGATGTCCGGAATTAAAAAGACATTCAATGACAGGTCAATGAATGTGCTTGGTTATTCTGAAATAGAGATAATAAACAAAATGAACTAACGTCATAATTCCCCAGAGGATTTCGGCAAGTTTTTCTCGAGGAGGAAAGCGCGGAGGAGGTTCTTTTGTGGCTGTTGGAAGATCGGCGTGAAGGACGGCTACGAAAAGTTTTTGTTTCTGGAGCGGGGCAAAAGGATCAGGGGTCGGGGGCATAAAATGGGAAAGAGTTTTGCAAGCAAGGTGCAAAGAGGGAAAAGCAGCGCAGTTATTTGTATACGTATATAGAAGGAGGAGGGTTTTGTCTTTTAGCTTTCTTCGTTATGCGTTTGTGAGAGCCTCGTTCTTTCTCCGTTAGTCCGTACCTATGGTGCACGAGAAGCTACGAGAGGTTCTAATTTACCGAGACGCAGGGACTTTGCGTCTGAGACCGCGTCGGAGGCTAACTGCTAATTTAAGGGTTAATTCCTTGGGAGACAAGTTGGCAGAGTTACGACGAAAATATTCATGGCATTATGCATACGCTTAGGCGCGGCCGCCGACCGCGGAGTCGCTAATAAAAATTAAAAAGTCTAATTGCGAAAAGCCGTGCCGCGCGCTCTCGCGCTATTTCGTAAGGCGTGCGCTGCCACTGCTTTCCTATTTTCGTACTATTTCTGTGACTTTTAAAATTCGCCCTTATCCCATTTCCCCTCAAGGTTCCTTCTCTCTCTCTCTCTCTCCCAACTCGAGTGCGGGATCAATTTCGTGAGTGTCCTTTCTCATATTCCCCACTGGATTCGAAAGAATTCTCAATCGCGCCCTCGCTGCTCCGCAGGTTCCCCGAGAGCTTTTTCGTCGAACGCCAAGAGGGTCGCATCCGAGTGTAATCTCATTTGAAAATCAGAATCTGTTGTCTCCGACAACATTTTCCAACAAATCGACGATATCGAATTCTCAAAATGCGAATAAATCTATCAGCGACGTCGAAAATGATGCTTCGAGTCTACGGAGAGCGGCCTTTAGGCGACAAACTACCCACGAGGGGGCGATGCTTCGATAACACTCCGATCCCATTTCCGTCAGTTATGAGTTATGACACGTCGGGTAATCTTCTAGATTTTTGGACGACTCGCCGGGGACGGTCGAACGGAGAGAGTTTCCGGAGCTGTAAAGTGAGCTGTTAAAATAAAAATCGAGTTGTTACGTGAGCTGAAATTGTATCGAGAGACATTCGAGCGACAAACTCTCATAATTTTTCGTTATAAATGTACGAGCAACGTTTTCTTCGGCATTAGCCATGAATTTTTTAGTTATGAAAAAAGTTACGTCGATTGGCATAGTCGCCGGGGCATTACGGGAGCTCGGATCGGCATTCGGATGATCGTAAAATCCTGAGGATCTCAGGTCGCGTAATGTTGCTCGGCTCGAAAGGTCATTGAGCGAAGTACAAAGTCGTGCCGACAGTAAGGAATAAAATGCGGTAATGATAAGCGAGCGAGAGAAACCGGTGAGACGATTGGCCGAGGGTGACAAGTTCGCTGGGAGAGAGCAGGCCAGTCATTCTCATTCTCGTGGAGCACGGTTCGGTTGTAAAAATAAAGAAAATTTATTTGCGCAATTCGCGAGTGAGGGAAGTAGTGGAAAAGGAGAGATGAGGAGTTGGGAGCGTATGCTTTTTGGATGTTCGTACTAAGCTGGCTGGCTGGCTGGCTGGAGGGAAAGAAGAGAGCGCGAGTTCTCGACTCGCTCACCGACTTGCTTGGCCCCTGCCCCTGCTCACGTCCCGTGCTGAATGAACAGAGAGGACGTGTAAAGTCGGGGTGAGAATAAAGGAGCGAAAGCAAGAAGGAGCGGGAGCTGAGCGTCGGCGAGTGGCAATATAGTTTCCCTAATGGGGCTTAAAAAAATCTTAAAAAGACGATATTAAGGATGTGACTAGCAGCGAGAGGGCAGCGAAAGAAGCTGAAGGAACTTGGCCGGAATAGAGAAGCCGGGATGAGGCTCTCCTTCGCTCCTCAAGAGGCTTCGAACGAAAGAAAAGACTGAAAAAGGAGAGAAAGAGAAGGAGAGGAGGACGAGGAGGTGGCAAGAGGGTGCCGAGCATGGGACGTTCCAGCTCTGGTTAATCGCCGTGAGACAACCGGAGAAATGAGCGAGCAGTACCTACCACTTTGGCTACCGAGAGAGAATCTCTCCCGGACGAGGTGCGAGGTCAAAAAAAATACGAATAAGGGACCAATGGAAGAAGAGATCGCGCAACTCGAGTGAAAAACGGGAGGAATGAGAAGCGACCGAATCGTTGCTTGCTGCTACAGGAGGGGCGGAGAAGCCTCCAAGAATTTAAAGAAGTGTCAAGGAAATACGGGAAAGAGGGCAAAAAAAGAGCCTCGAGTCGAAAAAAAACGAGCAGAAATTAAAGATGAACCTTGAGTGAAATGGGGCTCCAGTTTATAAGGGTCTTTCTCTCTCGCCTCGTTGGATACACCAACCGTGTCTCACCCCCCATCCGAATCTCTCGTGACACGCTCCTACAATTTACACACACACACACACACACACACACACACACACACACACACACACACACACACACACACACACACACACACACACACACACACACACACACACACACACACACACACACACACACACACACACACACACACACACACACACACACACACACACACACACACACACACACACACACACACACACACACACACACACACACACACACACACACACACACACACACACACACACACACACACACACACACACACACACACACACACACACACACACACACACACACACACACACACACACACACACACACACACACACACACACACACACACACACACACACACACACACACACACACACACACACACACACACACACACACACACACACACACACACACACACACACACACACACACACACACACACACACACACACACACACACACACACACACACACACACACACACACACACACACACACACACACACACACACACACACACACACACACACACACACACACACACACACACACACACACACACACACACACACACACACACACACACACACACACACACACACACACACACACACACACACACACACACACACACACACACACACACACACACACACACACACACACACACACACACACACACACACACACACACACACACACACACTTTCCTCTCTCTCTCTCTCTCCATCTTCTTCGTTCTTCACACTACGACCTCTCTTTTAGTTTAATCAGAGTGCCTAAGCATCTCTGTGCCTAAGCATCTCTGTGATAGCTCTTTAATATCCTCGACAACGATCCCGTTTACTGAGGGAAAAAAATTGCTCCGACGTCGCAACGCGCGATACGATGATGCTGCCGGAGAATTTTATCGAGTTCAAAAAACAGCGTGAATCTTATTTTCCAGTTACTTTATTTGAGACACTTCGTTCACGAAAACAATAGTGCTCAGTCGTGACGAAATTGCACGAACAAATCTCGTAGCAATCGAGCTTTCAGAGACGTCAGGTTTCGATCGGTGATCTAAAAGATGGATCTTGACATATTTCGTACTTGGAAGATATTCCGGTTCAATTAATTGACAACATAGAATTAGAACGAGCGGTGACAAGTTTCGAATGACTTGATTTTATTGTCAAAAACGTCTCGATTCGTCCGACGAGCACTCGCGCCTCATTTTCACATCTCGGGGAACGTCTTAAGCTTCCGAAGCGTGTCTTTCCCCGAGTTAGCGCACCCTCCATTTTTTTTCTTCGGGGGATGACGCTGAGAAAAAAGCGCAAACGGGAGCGAGAAGCGATGCCCTCGAGCTGAATACAAAGTATCAATCAGCCCTTCGGGTGAGGGAGTTTCGGGTAGTGGGCGAGACGTGAAAAATACTCGGTAATTACGACACTCCCGTTGAAAACTTTGGCACAAATATACATACTGTGCTAGCACCACTCACCGCCGCACCGTTCGTGCGCACTTTTTCTCTCTCTCTCTCTCCCTCCTGTATACAGTCTTTTCTCTCCTCTGCATTCGCTTCCCGATAAAAGCCCCTCGAGTACACGCTGACGGGGGATAGATCGCCGCGCTGTATATACCGTGTCGCGACCTTAAATCTTGATGAAGATGTTAAATTTCATGAGACGAATTGAAAAAGTGCGCCTACCGAGCGTTGAAATAAAAGAGATTGCGAAAGCATTTGAGAATTAAATTTTACGCCTCGGCATTTCGATGTTTTTCTTTCTCGCTTTTTAATCTTCCTCCTCAAATTATTGTCGTCATCTCTCATGGAAGTCATGGGACTTTATTCTCAGTCGAATTGGCGGGGACGAGGCGATACATTTCGAGGGATTATGACGCGCAAAGTCGTCGGATAGTCTCAAGCGTTGGGTAACTCTGAATTAGAGATCAAAAGTCTTTCTTGTTTTATGAAAGAGCGTTGACGAAAATCAATGACGAGGCTAAGTAAATCCACTTGCACCAGTGGCTCGACTCAGTTTTCCCAAGCGCAGCGAATCCGCGAGTTCGCCGCATTCTCGCATGTCTCATAGTCGATTTTATTATTTTTCTCATAAGGGCGCACATTCCTTTTTGCTGGCGAGTGAAAAGCAACGGGTTCGCGAGTGCGTGCTCAACGAGAAGGTAAATTAAGTCAAATAAAAAAGTGGCGTACATAAAAAGAGAGAAAGAGCGGCGGCGGCGACGGGGGGTATCTTGGCCAAGTAGTTTTTTTTCCCGTACATACCTATTCGAATTCCTAAGTATACACTAAGCATAAAGCGAGTGAGAGAGTTTGGCGAAGTACTCGGAGCGGATATGCAGCGGGAGAGGCTCGGGTAATTACGAAATTCAAATTAACTCGAAAAACGAAGCGGCGGTTTCGCTAACGGCCTTTTTCTTTTTCTATCTTTCCCTTTTTTGAGTATCTTCCGCGTTTTCTTTTATAAGGTGCCGCGACGAGTCGAGCATCCGCGCGGTGGATGCAAGAATTCGCTGCGGCTCCTGCGAGCTGCTTTTTCCGCGAGAAAAGCAAACGAGAGCATCAAGTATCGCAGTTCGTGTAACTCGCACAATTATTGGCCGCATTGCGGCACCCTTGCAGCGACTCCATTCGAACATTCGAATGAACGGAAAGAGGCGCAGCCAAAGACGAGGATTCTTCGGGAAGCCATCGTCAGTGGGACCATCCATTCACGGAGCAGTTTTGGAATTCCTTTGAAGGATCGGGGACAGCGAAGATTCAGCAACGACCCGGTGGCCTTTTCCACTGTTTCAATGAAATAATCAAAATATAGAGTCAGAGAATCACCAAGACCGAAGAAAGTGAGGAGAAAAGTGGTTTTTCGACTCGACAGGTGGCCAATAACTGATATTCGTTCGAGTTAGGAGTCACTCGGCGAAGGCTAATACACTAGACGAAGGGACGGCTCTAGGCAGAGAAAAGAGCAGCAGCGGAGTGTGCTTATGGAGAATTCTCGGTGGATATGTACCAAGCAACACATAACAGCATAAGGGAAGCAAACAGGAAAAGCTCAAGGTAGCCGAGCCCCTCGCGGTGCTTACCTCTCGGTCTCTGATATATTTATCTACTCGAGAGGCTTTAATTATGCCCGACTCTGCGGATAAAAATAATACTCACCTATCTAATTAACGTCGTTGCGGCTCCAACGGCTTAATTCCCCGTGCCCTTCGCTCTCTCGTTCTCTCCAGTTTCTCTGTGTGTCCGGTATACCTGCGCGAAATTCTGGCTCGAGAGTTTTACTCGTAAAAGATTCGTTGGCATAAAAGTCTTTTTTCGCTAATACTCGACGAAAAAAGCCACTTTTTTTACCCCCGCAGAATCACAAGTTCTTTTGCCACAAAATTCTAATCCAACGAATGTGTTCCACGATTTCATTCTTTGTCGGTGTTTAGCCTCGAGGCTGTTAGCTAATAAAGTGAGTGCGTGATCATCTTTTCCCCATTCGTTAATGGCGTTTCTGAGATTACCGAATTTTTTCATTAGCTACATTCGCTCCGATGAAATAATCAGTTTCACCAGTCGCTGGAGTCTCCTCCGCAGGTCGGAGCTCCGGAACAGGGCAGCGGTGCGTTCGCAGCATCGCAGAATCTTCGTTTCTACCAGAATAGATTGATTCCGAGCCCATGAAGCTTGAGTGCTCCTGTTAAAAAAGCTCCGCACATGTCGGATCCCAATATCAAGGAGCACTCGCGATAAAAGTATGAAAAACGGAAAGTATGAAAAACGGCGACCTGGGCTATGGTCCGTCGGCCATAACGGATTCCCCGAGGCACCGAGCGTCCGAGCGATATCGCCACCCGGAATACCGAAGGGCTGCGTCGTTTTATAAGAGTCAGAGATTTCTAATTCTCTCCGCGCGGCAACGAAAAAAGCTACGAGTTTTACAATGCACGAGAGAGAGAGAGAGAGAGGCAGAGAGAAATGCACACACGATGTCGTAAAAGAAAAGCTGCTTTTCCACGCGCGCAGAAATCACTGAGATATACGACTCGGACTCGATACGCGCGGGCTGAGGCCAGATGAGATAGAGCGTTTTGTAGTGAGGCGCCCATTAAAAGCACAAATGCATACACGAAGACTCATCCTCGGATAGGGAAATATGTATGTGCCCACGTACGATGTGTATCGTACGTCGTTTCTCAACGATCCCTCGCGTTACGAGCAGGGGCATAAAAACGTAACAGTTACATTATAATAAAGTGCCTGAGGACTGGAAAAAAGCGAGAGATCGAGAGGAGAGCTCTCGAGAGCTATCAGTGAGCTCTGTGAAGGATGCGTAGGTGGTGGAGGGTGCGAGCGCGGGTTAAAAAGTAAAAAGAAAAAGGAGCTTCAAATAAAATGAAGAAGCACAAAGTGCAAGGGACTTTAGGCGTCTCGCTCGGGCGATTCTCGTTGCTGGGAAATATATAAATTCGTATAAGCTCCGTAGTACGTGTATCTACCCGCGTCGCATTCGCGTTTGCTGCCTGCCTCGATTGTACGGCCGGCGCAAACCGCGTTTGTGCGTTTAACGCAAGAAGATAAAAGCAGGTAGGTACGCGTAGGAAAATAATCTTCGTGTGCCTTGAGACGATTATCATTGGCTCGTTTAACCATGTTCTCATCGTATTTCTTTTTTTATTATCACGCGTGTTTCGCATCGGGATAAATGTGGGAGAAGAAGCCGGGCGCGGATCGCGATGCTGATGATGTAATGCCCGGAGGAGTGAGGAAAAAAGTGTGCGGTGCTGCGGACTCGGGGTGAGGTTAAACGCAGCAAAAGGTGAGCGCGGCCGAGACGGAAAGGGGGGAAGAAAAAAGCGCGAGGAGCCGTTCGAGCCAAAGGCAAACTCGGAATAAACGGAAATTACTGGGACCATCTTGTAATTATACGGCTAATAGGAACGTAATTTAGTGTCTCGAACTCGAGTTACCGGCTTCGGTGTACAGCCCAGCGAAAAGCTTCGAGATCAACGCCCAACTTAATGTATACCGCTATCCTCTCTTTCACCCGGGCGAAAGACCGCTGAGAAAATCGTATCCGGAGCCGAAGTAATATACCGCGGGGAAGAGCGCGGCCGGCAGCATCGCGGAAAATTAAAATAATAAACGGCATCGTTAGGATTCATCATCCGATTTTAATTTCCATTTCGAAATGATTGCGCATTATCTCACCGTGCCGTAAACCTTGCCGAATCTTCCGCACACCTCCCCCCCTCCGAGAGTCAGAGATACTTTCCTTCGGCTCGACTCGCTCTGCAATTCTTTTCGTTTATCGCCACTTTCCTTCGCTCGTTTTTTACCCCAGAAGCAGCGTTCCCTGATGGAAAACATCGGGAAAGGTTTATTTCCAGCGATAAGCTAGTTCCTCGTTCCCCGATGTCGAGCTCCGGCCCGAGGAGCGAGAGCAGACTGAAGTAGAAACGCGGAGAGTCTCGCAGGCTCGGGCTCAAAGTTCGACGGCCGAGATCGAACTGCCGGAAAGCGCTGCGTCAACGAGCGGAATCGTGTCTCAATTTTTCCGCATTTGGACATCAAGCATCCTGATAAGGTTTGCCCGGGCGGTTTCTCGCCTCGGGAGCCGCGTCTTCCAAGAAGACGCAATTGAATTAAGCAACTCTTTGGAGCCCCGAAGAAGTAGTTATGAGAAGTTGTTGAATATATAAGCGAGTAGTTTCCGGAAGGTGGAGAGAAAGGGGTCGAGCGGAGGGGCAGCATGTCTCGGCGAAGCATCGCGTGTACATAATAGGATGGCTCTCGCGCCTCACCCCCATCCTGGTGGCGGGTGGCTTGCACGTTGCGCTCGCTTCTGAGACGATATAAATCCCGCGTTACGCCATAAGCCCGGGCGCGTCTTGGTCCAAGGATCTCTTCTTAGTTGGGCCAAGAGCCGGGGATGAGCCACTCGCCAAGAAGGAGCGACGCTTCTTAACCGATAAATATTCCTCGAGACAATGGACACTGTCCAAAACACTGTAGATCTTGCGCCTTTAACTCGCCCCCTGGCAGAAGCGTCATGCTAGTACGCGGCGTCTCAAGCCTTTCGTTTCGTCGGGTTCCCTCGCTCTTCCTCTCCCGCTCATTCGCCACGATCCCACAGTCCTGAACGCACTTTCATCCGGATGTGCCTCGCGAAGCTTCCCTCTTCGGCTGAGACCATCTCTTGTCTTGTTCCTCCAGCAGCCGCCATCGCCTACGTTCGTTATGTTTGTTTCTAACGAATTACCATGATAATGCACCGAGCTGCGAGCACCTCGAGGACCGTGACAAAGCCGAGGCTCAAGCTCGGGAACTTGGATGATTTCGATGAGATTCAACTCTCAGCACCTGATAAATTCGAACCAATTGCAGGGTGAACGAATCTTCAAGCTTCTCGTTAGCATTCCTCTTCCTGGTTACAGCCGATCGTTATTGGTCCTCCGATCCAAAAGAACTGCAACTAATTCGATCGTCGAGTATCGAGATGTTTGTGCCTCCTCAGCCTCGCATCGCTTCGCGAAACGACGTACCACTGTCAAGTTGAACATAAAGGTTAGCTCGATATGCACGTGAATGCCGTTGGAGAACCCCCGGCGTGCCGGGAGCACACTTCCTGATGAGAAAGCGTGCTTTTCTTCTCGGGAAGAGTGCCCTCGCGCTGGGAGGATACTTCAAGGAATTATTAGATATGCAACCACGACGACTTTTGCCCTCCTACCGGTGCGTTATTAAACTTAGTTATGAATGCCCATTAAAACTGTAAAGGAAATGCATTAGCTCCCAGGCGCGAAGGAAGCCCACCCTCGAGCTGACAATGCTTCTTCTCCCACTGGCTTCAACCTCTCCCAGTAGCTCTTCTAGTTTTGTCCGGAGCTCCTTGTACCAACCTCGTGGAAAGAGACCCATCATCCACTTCCCTGTGGCAAGCCAGTCAGCCAGCCATCCCCTTGTATCCAACACCACCGGAAGAGAACTTCTTCTTGATAAAATATGATATGCTCGTAAGAAAAGTAACCTCACTGCTACTCTAAATAAATGCATTGCGAAGCTCTCCGAGATCTTGCTCACTCCGAGTCGTACGAGCAATCAAATTCGATTAATCAAGAACCAGGTGCATCGGACATTGCTTAATTAACGAATCAGCAGTTTTTGCTCATTCGTCCAACGACCAACGTTCTATCACGACAATCCCAAAAAATTCGAGTTTCTTTGAAAGATTAAAACGATGAAAACGAATCAATCGAGATCGATTGACAATGTTTTTTTTTCCATTCATGGCCTCAGATTATTGTTCGGAGTGCGTAAAATTTAAAAACAGAAGGTACAAACAGTTATCGTGAGCGATTTTGTGAGCAAGTAGGAAGAACAATTGGGATCAGCCCTAGTCGTTAAAGTCTATAATAATGCTAAGTAGAGTTCTGCTGGCAGGCATAAAACACAAGACAATTGGCGGTACGCGGAACGCAGCGCAATAAACATTATATACGTATATATGAAATAATATAATGCGGAGGAACAAGCGCAGCCCTTACAAATTTCTCGACTCTACTAAGATTTGGTCACGGCGATTACTGGAAAATTATTGCCTTTGGCCTGCCGGTGTACAACCTGAGATCTACGGGGTAAGGTTTGTTTCTTCGAGGGTGCCAGAGGAAGGCGTTTCGTGTATTTTAACGGGCAAGTTTGACAATAGACAATGTGAGTCGTCGTACCTTCCTCTCTCCCTCGCCCTTCGCATATTCACCGAGTGTACGAGAATTTAAGGTACTTGTGCGTTCGCGAGATAGAGGAGAGTATCGTCCATTCTCTCGAGCAAAACGACTATTCCCATAATCTTATATCTCTTATTCTTGTTCTACAATCATTGTACGTGCCATAAATGAACAATTATCGTCTTCGCAAACTTTCTGATCATTAGATTTCTTCCGAAACATGAAAGGGGGCGAGACAAATGCTCTTGTCACTGACGAAATAATACTTTCATTTGGGCAGTTATAAAAAATTTGGATTCTGGCTTTCTGAGCTTGCTCAAATCTCGCACGAAGGATCCATCAGCATTCGTGGAAGCGAGGCCAAGAATCGATCATTCAAATTTTCCCCAAATTTCCCGCTTACGTTTCTCGCCTCCCGTTGCTTCCTGGACCTCGGTGTGTGAGTTTTTTTTGCTACAAATTTGATCACCATCAATCTTTGTGCATACGGGAAGCGCGATTAGTTAGAAACGTCAGAGACACGAGGAAAAAAATAGTTTTTAATTATCGTCGTGGAAGAAGCTTCGGCGGTGGAAGGCGGCTCATTACCCGATGTTATCACGGAGCTCATATCCCGGTGTCGGTATAAAGTCCCTGCAGGAATCTCACGGACTATATCCGCGAGGAATTTTCTATTTCGTTCGCGACGCTGACCCTCCCACGACTCCCTGCTCCTTCGTTTCAGCTCCCACCCTCGCCGCTTTTTTACCACTCGAGCGGACTAAAAAGATTCCGCGTGACGTTGCGTAAGGGAAAGAGAGCGAGAGCACGCGGTTTAATTTAGATAAGGCGCACCCTTCGGCTGGACAACTGGAACAAACTATTCTCTCGCTATTCGTTAAGGGGTCGGGTCAGCGGAGTAGATTGCCTTCATCTCGAGTTTATACGTGCACACGGGGAAGGCCACTATTGGGATGAAATCCATTCCAAAGAAATTTTCTTCTCTAAACTCGTGGCCTGGTCTTTCATCTTTTAAAAAAGAAGAGTGGAAAAATAAAATTGTTGGCCTCTTTTCTCGGGAACAAATTCACGGGATTCTGTGGCTAAGAATTTCGTGGTCAAATCTCAATAGTCGAATTTCCATATAATAGAATTTTTTATTCACACATTTATCTGCGAATGGCGAGAAGTGTTGAATGGGAATTCGTCCGAGTGTTAGAAAAGGAGATAAATGTAAGGATCCCACAGACATTTTTCGGGATGCGGGTTATTGAGCACGATTTCACGTCGTTGGAATTTTTATGGGCTTTCGCAAGCGTGTCGCACTTTTTTATATCGTCCTTTCATTCGCCCCGCACCAGGGCAAAAGTCCTGCAGCGAAGAGAACACCGAGCTCACGCCTTCTTCACCCTTATTGTTCATTTTCAACCCCAAAATTTGGTAACCAGCAAACTATCAATAAAAAGAGTGGGCATGAAATATCGAGATTCGGGGGGTGCAACGTCGATCGTCACAAATGTTTTTTGTGATTCTGCATCGATGGATTAAAGTAACGCGGGCGTCGGTATCAGAAATTTGATTGATCGCCGTAAACATTTATCATTCTCAATCAACCGTACGGTTCCAAATGACCAATATTTACGGAGACATTTTCGCAGAATTCTGATTAGTTGGCTGAGGAATGTTGCTAAAGAAGTAATCTAAAGTGTTATTTTTCAGTAGTAAGGAGAGAAAGAGGCAGAGTTGAACGCGAGTGGGCTAAGGTTGGGAGGAGTGGGATAACCGGGTGAATTGGTGAGTAGACAAGGGAGCGCTGAGGTCGTTCTTTCTTGGGCGTCATGTTAGTGCGGTGGTCGGGGGGGGGGGGATGAGCGCGGTAAATTTGCAAATTAAAGAAGTTATTCCATTTGGGGGTAGTCAAAGGGGTGTGAACGTTTTCGCGTTGGTATTATCTCGTATCTCTTGGGTGAGAAAAGATATAGAAAGTAAAAAGACAGAGAGATAAAAAGGGGAAGAAGAAAGAGGGCAGGTGGGAGGAGGGTTGGCAAAGCCGGTGGCCATTCGAAAAAGGGTAGCCGAGTTGGATGGTGGCGGGTCGTTCTATAGTGAGATATAAGGGGAGGAGGCTTTCGGGCTTCGGGAAGAGAAGAGAATGAGAAGGAGAACGAGAGGACGCGTTTAGACGTTCGTTCCGCTGGTAACAAAGATAACTCTATGCAATAAAAATGATTCAAAGTTTCCCGCGGCGGATGGCGAGTTCCGATGGCGTAGTCGCGGTTGACAATGGCGCGTCTTTGTCTCCTGTGCTCCCTTGTGCACCCCTCCCCGATGCCCCTATCGTTCCGCAGCACACCGAGAGTTCGGAGCGCGCGAGGCCATCTCTCCCGAAGCCAGCCCTCCCCGCGCCGGGGTGCTCGGCGACACCTATCTTCCGGTTTAAAGTCCACGGGGCGGTGAGTACCAGCGAGGGAAAGAGGCTTCTCTCGCCTGTGCTCTCACCAAGAGGAATCGCGAAGCTAACTTTTATTATTTACGACTGATATTTCAGTTGCACCGGGGAACCACCGCTCCTCACACCCGCCGGGCTTTTCTCTACGTCTCTGTAGGCGTATTAACGCCCTTGCCGGAAGTCGTATTATCAAGTCCAAAAGAGAAGGAGCCTGTGAGTAAGTAAGTCGTTCGTCGTAGCGAGTCGAGTACATCCATTCAGGGGCATCACTCTCCGAGGTATAATCCTCGGGGATTCGAAGCCAAGATCCTGGATACTCCGGCCGTTCGACTCAACTTTTTCGGTAAATGAGTGACCGAATTCGTTCCCACTGACGTGGGAGCCTGGTAATTTGATATAAATCTGTCCTCGAATGGTACCAAAGTCCCTCTGCACTTGCGCGTTTTCTCCGGTATCTTGGTGCACTTTGAGGCTAGGGAGCAGGGCGAGTAAAGATTGTTGCGGAGCCACCTCAACGCAAATGGATTTGTGCACGAGTCTGCATCGTTCATCCGAGTGTAGCCTTACACTCGAGGGAATATCCATGCGCATATCTATAAAATGGAATGAAAATGTGTAGAAATATGTAAAGGATTGTCAGGAAGGGTCTGAATTTGCATTTTATTCGTCCGAGTTGCAACTAGCACGAGGGAGTGTGGAGGGTGTGAGAGTCCTCCTGCTGGCCCGAGTCTAGGCGCGGAGAGGGAGAGAGGCCACGCGGACATTTATTTTAATTAAATTACTCCGGAGCGTCGAACAACCCATTTCCTATAAATTATCCCGTTACCGCTCTTTTCGGGAAGCATAAAAGGGGTTGGGGCATCCGAGATCGCGGGGTGAGTGCAAGGGCGTCGAGGCATTAATGTACTCGCTGATCCCACGCGAGCATTGCCATTGAAATGAAATAAAAGCACCGGCGCGAATGAAACGTTCTGACCCGTCCTCGCCGCGGTCCTCTGAATTCCACTCTCTCTCCTATCGTGTGATCCTCCTCTACACACCCTTTATACGCCCCTCCCTCCAGCATCCCTTTCATTTACCGCGTAATCATTTTCCAAGTGCGGCTTCCTCGCCTGCACTTACCAGCCACCTACGTATATTTTCGTCCCGCAGAGAGTGTGAGTTTTACTCCGAAAGATCCGGGGGAGGAGACGCCGCTGCGCGTATACAACGCCAAGTCAATTTTACGTACTCTGAATTTCATCGGAATTCAAGCGACCCGACGAGTATTCCCGGCGTCGGTCAGGAATCTCCGACTTCCGGCATTTCTTTTATTCTGGCTAACGAGAACGGGCACATTGTCCTAAATTCATTTAGCCATATGCGCCCGCACTCATTTACCTGCTATTCGATCCACATTTCATCCACGCTTTACCACTACCAGCCTTCCAATCAAACGCTTAATGCGACCCTGCTTCAAAAGATATGATATATTTTTATTATCGACGCGAGTCGTTCTTTTGTCAGAGTTTCATCGTACCAGTGTATAAAACTAGAATTATGACGATTTTTTGAACTTTGTTTTAAAGTTTTTCGATTTTCACACTTCTCTATTCTCTATGGGGCAAGCACAAGCTCAATTGTCGTAGCAAGTTTTCGAATTTGGCGGCGCTCCCTCGTCTACGTGACTTTGTCTCGAGCGCTGCGCCTATATTACGAAATTGTCGTTTTTTAGTCAATTTCGAATCGTTTTCGAAAACTTTGTGCTATTTTGAGACATAAAAACTTCCAATCCTTTCGATTATTTAATTAAATATCGCTGAAAAAAAAATTATCAACATTAACGTGCTGTGATGTTTGTGAAAATTCAGTAACACGAATTCACTGTTTTTATTCCAGTGAAACAGTGGAAATTCAAAATATAAAAGTAGCGAAATTGTTTATTTTGTTTATCAATTCGATGAGAAAAAATAAACATCCCGGAATTCATATTTCAGGCGACGTCGACCTGTGTAATAATTTTGAAAAATATTGAACTTTGAAAAAGTCAGAATAATGAAAATGACGCAAAATTCCGTGACTTCTGCGTGGTTGGATAAATTTCGACGCGCGCGCATGCGTTGGGCGATCGAACGTGTGGAGCATCTCGAGTCACGAGGTTACGCACTCGCTCGAGTATGGCGGGCAAAAAAACAACAGCGTCGAGAATTATGTCAAAATGTTATTTAAATTGAGGACGAGAGCTCAAAAGTACGAGAATCGTGGAAAGCGATTGTTCTCGAAACCGGGAAATTTTGATTCAATTGTAAAAATGTGTCAGTGCTTACTTGATACGGAATCGATTCGCCGGGTTTGCTGCATGCTGCGGCGATGTTGAGTGTGAGAACACAGCACTCGTCGGCGTTCCAAACGTAGAGAACGTCATCGCGTATTTCGAGAATGTTGCGAGTTTCTTTGGCACTTTTTGGCAGTCCATCCTTCAGATGTTTGAACAATTTATGCTCGTTTAGGTGTAGCGGATCGGTGCACGAGTTCATTGTTCACTCAGAATGTTCTTTGCTTTTACGTGCAACGACTATTCAACGCGCTCGTAAATGAGAATCCACGCTGCGAGGGAAACGTGCGAAACAACAACGAAGCGCGCCACGGGACGGCTCAGCTGAGCGTCCGTCCAGGGCTGCCAACGTCGTGGCGCTCAAATCACCCGGCGGCGTTCGTCGATACTTCTGACATCGATATTCCCCGACTGTATCGATTGTTCTGCAATAAAGAAAATACAAATTACTTCACTCTGGGAAAAGTTTACCAATCGGATCGTAAGTAATAGGCACATGGCAAGTTGGTCGAAAAAATCATAAAAATAGAAGGAAAAAATAAATGGAATTGATCATTCGCTTACAGCGAGGCTTCAACCCTAGGCTCCGGAGGGATTCGAACCCTCGATCTCCTGTTTACTAGACAGGCGCTTTAACCAACTAAGCCACGGCGCCTTCGTGCTTGCATTTAAAAAATTCTCATTATTGTTCCATTTCTTTGCTGAATTCAATTGTCTTATTTTTTCATTATGTTACTCCAAGACACCGGAATGTAACGAAAATTATAAAAATTGAAGTCGCTTTGAAGTTGGAGTATTTTTGCGTTTTCGTGGAAGGTTCTGACGCAAAGGGTTGAGAATTTTATATCAACATTTAAATATATTCTGACGTAACAATCGGATCAGCAAAAAAAATTGACAGCTGCTCTGAAACGATCGAACTGGCAAGGTGCGTTTGGAAAATTGAATCTTTCGTTTCAACTCCGATTTTTTATTTGTTTTCAAAGCCGCCAAACACTCTTATCGCTTCGTTAAACCGGTGACTCGACTTGTTGAGAAATCTGTCTACCGAGGTCGTTCGTGAAAGCCGGCAATAATAAGCAGACTCGTGAAAGCCAGTTTGAGAATGAAAAAAATAAACGCCCCCGGGTGGGCTCGAACCACCAACCTTTCGGTTAACAGCCGAACGCGCTAGCCAATTGCGCCACGGAGGCTTTCTTACTAATGCAAGTTCGTCACACTTCATAGACTTCTTTGCCCAATCCCAATATTCAACTCGAATTCTTTAAGCAATTTTTTTCTCACTCATCGAAAAAGCATTCACATTTTTTTCCTCTAATAATTCAGATATTTAGGAGCGTTATCGAGTAAATTTCCATGTGATTTTAATCTTGGCAAGGAAAAAGCGTGCTGCGAGGAATTTCAGGAGATTCTGAAAACGTGAGCGCAGTTAGATTCAAATATTGATGCATTCAACGCGATGTCTCGTGTCCATTGTCCGCGGAGCTTACTTCGAACGAATCACATTCGCCGATCTCGCGCCACCATGGAGCTTTTAATTATTCAAAAAATTTTTAATTCGAAAAACGAAAAAAATTAGAGTTTCATCAAAATTTTTTATTTAGAGCAGCCACCAATGATTGAGATGCTGAAAAAAAATGAAAATAAACGATTTAATGAGTTGCAAGTTTCAATTCAAAGGACAAAAATCTAAAAGGACTTCGTGAAAAAAATTTGCGTTCACCTTGACATGATAAACTCGATAAATTCATTGATTGTTACTAAAATAATTAGAAATATTCCATCGACATTTTTATTGACTACAAATTTGCAGTGATTTTTATCAGAAGCCGACCACAAGCAATTGCGTTCATCAGAATTGTCGTGCTGATCCGAATAAAAGTTTATGGCGAATTTCAGAGGGAAAAAAATGTTCAAAGTGCGTTCATAGTTTCATGAACGATTTTTTTTTGGCGTTGAGCCATCGACACGTACGCGTATTACGATACTGAAATAACGCGGAGCTTCCAAAGGCGAAACGGTTTAGGAATGCTGACATTAACGGTCGCTTTAAATTGCTCCTTTAATTACAAGTAAGAGACACTCGCGATGAAATTTATCGGTTTTCCTAGAAATTCTCTTCGGCCCTAATAAACTTCCTCTAGCAATGTATATCTTTGCCGAACCCTTGTACAAAAAGATGGCGGCTCTAAACACCCCGAAATAATAATGTACCGGGAGCAGCTCAGACGTGTAACTGCCCGCCCGACATCGTTTTTTCATAATAAAATGAGTCTCGACGTTACAAGAATCGTTAAAATGAATTTTACAAAAGTTTAACATAAAAATTTATCATCATTTACTTACTTGCAAGTTTTCATAAAATCTGCGAGAGCAATTGCCTGCTTTCGCTATTACAAAAATATTTTGCTCATTCGGAATAGAGTACAAGGGAGAAAAAAATCCAGAGCCCTCGACAGTGAATCCAATCTTCCCACATCTGCAGCTTCCCTTCCACGATTTAGGAACGTCGCTCCATGCACGTATAATCTTTCTAATTAACTGCCAATTCCCAGTGCTCCTAATAATTCACTCTATTCCTGAAAGCAGAAATGATCAATTTCAGATATTTATATTCATCCATCGTGCCTTTTTCTATGTTAATCAGCGAAATTATAGTGTCGCATTCGCCTGCACGGGATCGTGCAATTATTCATTGTTCGTGACTCCAATTCCCCCAGTTATGAGCAGAATAACGAACACATTAATAAGTCAGCGGAATACCAATAAGTATGAAGAATCGTAAAAAAAATCTGCTAATCGGTCAATTCGAATCCACATTCCCCATTAATTCTGACTGCCGCAAAGCCAAGGAATTCAAAAGTTCTCAATTCATACCGAATATTCAAAAAATCAAGCAAATATCGATAAAACTGGGAATAGAAAAAAAAACATGCAACCGGAGCTTCAAACTTTCATAGGAGAAAAAAAATGAATTTCTAGGGTTGATTGCAGTGGGATACGAGTACAAGGAATTTTAGGTCGGTAGTTGGCTGGGGAAGGTATGCAAAATTTTCAAGAAGATGTATCGTGTAGCGATGAGATTTCTACATTGATGTGTGCAGAGCTCTTTCGATGCTGACTGAAACGGTATGTCGTCGATTCGTCTTCGGTCGTGGAGAAATGTTGTTCGAAGAAGGGAGGCATCGTTTCTTCGTGAAATCTCTTCCCCCGCGTCTGCTTTTAGCTCGGCACTGCACAAAACAGCCGCAGCATCCGAAGCGGTTCTTCTCGCGTGCTGCTGCGTTTATAAATGGAGTCTGCACGACCGCGAAGGCTGATAGATTGGATAGCTCGTACGTGGATCCACCATAGACGAGTTTAGGGTGAAATGTGATGTTCAGCTATCGCTGAAAAGCTCATCCATAACTGTTTGGGTTAGGCCGTTGGTCAAGCTGGAAACCGTCTTCTCGAATATAAAGCTTTTGGCTCCTTCTCTCGTCCCTTATCAATTATGTGGATATTCTCGAAGTTGAAGCGGGCATCGAAGGGACTTGGGGTCGAGTATTCAATTCGGAAAGCCCAAATACTTCGTTTTTGACTGAAAAATTCTTTCGATCAAACTCACCATTCAAATTTATACAAAAAATGACTTCTTTTATGGAACTACGATTACCTGCTTTCGCTTGGACGATCCCGGCCGATTTTTCACCTCCTCGAACTAAAAAATAATAAAAGAAATGAAATTATTTGTTGCCAAACTCACGGAGTTCGTTTTTCAGGTTAAAAAATTGATGTAAATCGTTATTAGCTCGTCCCGCAAGTGCTTCGAGTTTGGTATCCCGGTGACAAAGATTATTCTTGCACGTGGCAGGTCAGCACGGGAGAGCCAAGGGGGGAAGACAGACAAGCTTTTCAAGGGCTGAAGGGTGCGTAGGTGTACAGGGATGAAAAGCTCCGCGTCTTGCTTGAGAAGGTGGGGGAGAGGAGAGGAAGGAACAGGTCGGCGGGGCTAACTATGCCGATAAATCAGGAGCCTTAATGAAAATGTGGTTCTATCCGCCTCTACGTTGGGAACGAATCTAGAAAGCTCCGAGCTCATCCCTCCGCAGCCCCCCCCCCCCCCGCCCCTCTCATTCTATTTCTCATACACGTATATACGGTACATAAAAGTTACTTGATATATATACATAAGCGTATATACAAGTGTCTCGTGTCTCGTACACGAATACTTTCCTCCCTTATTCTCTTGTTCAGCAAACCACGTTGCTCCGTTCTTCATTTAAATGAAACGAAAAGAACACCCACGACGTTGGAAAATACCCTTCGTAAAAATATCAAGATAACAAAAAAGTGCCGTTCGAACGAATGCATTGTCGGGGCGAGGGAGGGTGGGAGGGGGGGGGGGGGGGGCTAAAACGAGACCGAGGGCTGTAATAAAACTGTCATTTTTCTGGAAAACACACGAGCGGTGTTATAACTGTTTAGTTATATCTATAAAATAAATTATAGTTATAAAATAAAATAATTATATATATAAATTGGTAAATTTATGCGGTAAATAAAGCCCCACGATTTTGTGCCCTTTCTTACTCGAAGGATTGCCATTTCCTACGACTCTTTATTCGAAAATTAATAAAAACCTTCCAAAACGGATTTATGCCGAAATAAATCGTTCGTCGAATGGCGTTTTTTGTTGAAACCCATTTTTCGTATATGTTCCTTGAAATTCTGCTTATATAGAAGAATAGGGTATTTTAGAGCATGTAAAAAAATATATAAAAATGCATGATTATGATAGATTTGGTAAAAAGTAAACGAGAAACGTCAATATTTATTCATAAAAATGCAATGTTAATTTTATAATTTAATTTTAAAAATCGTCTTTTTTCATCTGCTTTTTAAATGTCTAAAACGCCATCCGGCATATTGGATTCCAACGTGACGTCACTCCGATAGTAAACAATATAGATTCTCATTGTGCGCTCTGTGTTATTTTGAAATTTTACAAGTTATTATGCACGTTTGTGGACTTTATCATTCATTTGATTAAAATCGCATTATGGAAAACGATTTTTGTGAAAGCAGAAAGTACAAATCTACCAATGATAAATATGCTTATGGTGGCGATGAATACAAAATTTTTGTGGCATTTTTACACTTGTATTATTGCATTGAGGCACGAGACACCAATCATATTCCACTATAACTCATTATTTTCACAAATCTTATTACTTGGTCTTTCGCAATTGTATTGTTTACTAAACAACGTGGCGGCTAGCGTTTCTGTACAAAAATTGAAAGTCATAAATAAAAAATAGTTTTAAATACAGTTTTCGGTCTTGTAAAATTGAAATAAAAATTCTACTGGTTTATTACGATCTCAGGATTATTTTAAAACATTATTCGAAAAAAGGTGTAATACCCTATTTTTCAATTGATTGAAAAACTCTTTGAACGATGAATTAAAAAATAATAAATAATAAAAACTAGGAAAAGATGGATTTGAAGCGTTCCAAGTTCATTCGCAACGGAGCTGGAAGCACCTCTGCCCCCCGATGTGGTGAAAAGATAACGTATCTTCAATGATTCCAATACGAGAACGAAACGATTCGAACGAGTGTATTAAAAAATGATATTTTAACAGTAAAAGAAGGATATTTTTATTCACACGAGTATCGTGCATGCTAATGAAAGATTGATGGGCCATTTGAGTTTATTAATGTGGTTATTTCGATGCGAGGCTCGAGGGTGGGCACTGAAACGAGGCTCGAATCATGCCTGTCGTTCGAGGTAGCGTGATCACTCACAGCGTTTTATCGTTTGATCACTGAAAAATAGTTGGAAAACTGAAAACTGTGAAAGACGTCAAATCGACGTGGTTACGACTGGCCGGATATTTATTTCATTCGTTTGAGTCTGCGCCCCCTGAAAAATAAGCAGATTATTTAAATCAGATTTTCCATCGTCTATCACGATTTTCTATCACGATTAATCCGTTTATTCGAACACGTCTTTTAATAAATTCTGTAAGAGAGATCGCGTGCACCGCAAGTATCGCGATTCCATATCGAAACGTAAAAAATCTAGAGCCCGCTCCGTCACACGCTTTTCAAACTTTCATAAACAACCATCCCGCGGTGCCGTCTGTGCCGAGGGTAACAACTCGAGGATAAAATAAAAATGAGGTGAAAAGGGAACTGGAGAGAAATTGTCTCGTGGATTTTCGGGAGCGAGCCGAGCCACCGTTTCGAGCCTTCGACTAATTAGGCTAAAAGAGTCGCAATCGGTCGCGCTGTCAAAATCACATGAGCAGCCCTCGTGCCTTGGATTTTGAGGAGAGATTAAATCTCTCATTATGCTCAGCTGAGCCGTTATCATCGAATTTTTGAGACAGCGAGAAGGAGCGAAGGGAGCAGCGCGACCGATTGTGTTCGAAAAAGTGAGGGGAGACCTCCTCATTTTTATGAGATTCATCGAAAGTCTTTTTATCGTAGCCTCCGCATCTTCAATTCTCTAGATTTCGTAATAATTTCGGTTAAAAAGCACTCAATTAAATGAAATTACACTTTTCAGCCACGGATACGTGGATTTATGTGGAAAATTATTATTTCGGTTTATCACGTAACGGATTCAAAAAGCACGCGAGTCTCCCCCCTTCCAGCCCGTCACAATTCGTCGTACGTGACGCTACGTTGATGAAAAAGGAAGAAACATTCTTTTTATCTGATGACAGTAGGAACGGAGAATAATAAAATTTTTTACGAACGACGTCCGAAGGAGCGATCGTTGGTATCGAAATTGAACGTTTAAAAAAAATGAATCGATGGAGTTGGAGGCAATTTTATGGGGTTAAACGGTGTGGAATGACGAGATTCCGTTTCATGGTTGGAGTGCAGAGAAATTGAGGCAAATTCATGTTTCACGAGAGCAAATAATACGAAAAGTTAGCCGAAGAAAACTACGTGAAGTTTGCTCGAGTAAAAAAGAGGCTGTTTCTGTGGTAAAAGGAAAGTGAGCGCGAGAACGAAAAAGCTTCGTCTCGACGGTTGACGTATTTGGAACGGAAGTTGTGCGGGAGCCGTTCGCGCTGCGAGGTTTCCGATGGTTTGCATTGTTCCCAAATCTGGCATTGCGGCCGCCCAGTATTTATGTACGTATGTTTATTTCTTAGTGAATGAGCAAAACGGAAATGCGAGTCAAGACTTCGGGGTCTTCGAAGGATTCGGGGCTCCCGCTATTGAAAAATTGGAACTTTTTCCTCGGCTTCTCTTCCATTTGGAAGAACTACGAATACGAAATTTCCAATTTTATGAGGGCAGACACGAAAAAATGAAATAATTTTACACGCTCGAATTTTTACTGAATCCGAATCGTCATTCGAAACGTCATCGACACCTCGAATAAGCTCAGTTTCGACCCATCCCTTGACACACACACTTTTCGAATGAATTTGCAAAAAATCAGATGTTACTGAGAAAAAGTGAATTCACGTGTCCGGTTGGAAGTACTCGGACGCGGTCGTGATTCTTCCAAGCAGAAGATAAATAACGAGGGGACTGCGCGCTGACTATACGTATATTCATATTCGTGAACGTATACGAGAGAGGATTTGCTTCGCGGTGTCGTTGCTGGCCAAAAAAACGTGCCGAGCATGATACACATTGTTATTTTACAAGGACGAAGAGCTCTGCTTTGCTTCAGTGCATGCTCAAGGAGAGGGACGGAGATGGAAAGCGAAGGGAGAAGTGGAAGGTGAAAAAGGAAGGCGAGCTCGAGCCTGGAAAACACATTTTAACGTCAACAATTAAAAATATTATACATATATTACCGGGCTGGACCTCCAGAGCCAAGGCTCATCTTTCTCTGCAGACGAGAACCCACCGACACAGCCTCGCCGATGTGTATGTCACTGGATATAAGGCGTTTTACGTGTAATTCACGGAAATATGATTCTCACTGTTGAATTATGAAAATAGAACAAAACCGGGCGTAATGAGGAAAACATCATTTTGATATATTTTTTCTTCCCGAGAATAAAAGCCTGAATTTGTGCGTGCTTTTTTACTGTTAGTAACTTTGGATTATCATTACTAGTCGTGTTGCTCTGATGAGATCGAGCGAGCGATACAAAAACACCGATAAAAAAAGTTCTTCGATCGAGAAAACTTCGAAACGCTTGACACTTCGCACGGCTCGATGTAATACGCTTGTGAGGTTGTAGGACGCGCGAACTTTTTCTAGAAGCTTCTGTCCGCGCATGCGCCGATGAGCGCATTTTTATTTGCTCAATTTACCGGAATTATTAAATAAATTTAAGCTCGGGATAATGTTCCCTCGACTCCTTGGAATTTTACAATTCATTTAAGCCCAATTACATTAATATCGAATATCGTAATAATTTATTATTGAAAATAAAGAATGAGTTATAGTTTCGATTTTTGACGCGTGGCGTCGCTCCAACCGGTCCGTTTCTTGTTTCGACTTGTTTCGGGCGTTTCGGGCCCCGGTGCAAGCTTACAAGATGGCCGCCGCATGTCACAACGACGCGCGCGGTCATCTGTTCGCGAACAAAAACAGTCGCGTCGCGTTTTCCATTGTTTCGCGAGTGTTTTTACCCAAGTAATGACCGGTTCGGGCCGTCTCGTGTGTGTTTCCCTACAATATCGATATTAATTCGCTCAATCCGTCAATATTGATCCAGTTTTTCATACGTTGTTCGTCGCCTTTGTGAATGAATGTGAGAATAGCGTGAGAGGCAAACTTGCTTGAGGGAATCGACAGGAGGAAAAGGAACACGTGAGATGCACATCTGTATTTCTTTCGTACAAACGCTGCTTCCTGTGGGAGCAAATGACTAATGACCGTTGAGAGTTGGATCGAAGGGTATCGGCGTCGTACGTGCTATATGACGTGACCCACGCGACGTGACGTAAGTACGATTTTTCATATAAATGAATACAAACAAAGACGTTAATACATGGACATATATTTATACGGAGGACGGTCCCAGGGGCTGGCTCCTCGGGCGGGGGGGTATACGAAACGCATTAATAGAGATGCGAGTGTATATAAGGTGGGTTGTCGCGGACGGAAACAAATGGAACGTGTTGGCGACGATTGATCGATTCATCTCTCACTCGCTTTCGACGAAAAACGAAGGCCCCCCCGAGGCATCTAAACGGCCTCCACACCCCATTTATACACATCGAATAGTCTCCCTTCTTTTGGAAAATAACCCAACACTACTTTTTCCATCTCTATCGTTCCGTTAAATTTCCAAAATCCATAATACACTTTTTTTCACGCTTCCTCGAGCTCGTCGGCCTCAACCATACATCACTCTTGTGACAAACACTTCGAATACATTTTTACTCGGTAAATGAGCTGAGATGACTTGTTTCTGTCAGTAAATTCTTGCAAACGTGGAAATGAGCGTTCAACCGATCGAGTGGAATTGAATTTTCATAAAAAAGTCAATTTTGTTGGTTTCTATCGAGTTTGACCAAATGATCGGTATCGGGGCCACGTTTTTCGAGTCACTCCGTCAGAGTATCGGAGAAACTGCGAGAAGCGTTTGAAGTTTTGCTGATTCTGTCGTTTTAAGCATTTTTCACGAGTCTACGCTCGCGGGCTCGTCGTTCGCATTTCTTCGCGTTCGTCATTCACTTGACATTGAAGCGGTTTCGAGAGCTCGACACGAATGTTTTTCTTCCAAGAATCCCACCTCACTCGCTTTGGGGGACGATAATAAAATTGAAAAACTTAAAAAAAACAAAATAAAATAAAAATACTCCAATGTATTTTGAACCTTTAAGAAACGACCATAACGATTTTATTCTATTCGTGTTATTTTTAATATTAAAAAAAATGTCGAAGAAAAGAATGCAGGAAAAATGACTTTTTTCACAAAAATTGATGTAGAAATCGTAATTTTCAATGAAAAAAAAAAAAAAAAAAAAAAAAAAAAATAGTAAAATTTGTCACGTAAAAAATAACGATGAGGCTCTCTTCTCAAAGGTTTGAACTATCGACCGAGGGCACCACAAATCCCATTTTCTCGAAATTTCTATTTGCCATCCTCGGTCGAAAAAAGGCTCGGGTCCAATAGACCCCCTGTGACTATTAAGGAGGGTGGCTACCGACGATACAATGTTGCCATGCTAAACCATGTTAAATACATTAAGGATATATTGCACAGGCGATACAATGTTGCCATGCTAAACCATGCTAAAAACATAAAAAAATTCAAAATGATCAGAATTTTATAAAATTTGGTGAACATATTCTTTAGTGCCAAATTTGACAATACAAATTTTTTAAGATTTTTCTTCTGTACAGTTATCGAGTAATTGATCACTAAAGTTCACGTGTATAAGCATAGCGTTTCCATATATATAGGTATACATTCCAGGCATAAGAAATCTGCTTTAATGCGTAATTACTCGATAACTAAACAGAAGAAAATTTTGAAAAAATTTGTGTTTTCGCACTTGATGTTGAAGAACATTATCACCAAATTTGATCAATTTCTAATTATTTCGACTTTTGTATCATTCACCCTTAAAAATTTCAAAATGATAAGAATTTAATAAAATTTGGTGAACATATTCTTTAGGGCCAAATTTGCCAATACACATTTTTTAAGATTTTTCTTCTGTACAGTTATCGAGTAATTGATCACTAAAGTTCAAGTGTATAAGCATAGCGTTTCCATATATATAGGTATACATTCCGGGCATAAGAAATCTGCTTTAATCCGTAATTACTCGATAACTAAGGAGAAGAAAATATTGAAAAAAATTGTGTCTTCGCACTTGATGTTGAAGAACATTATCACCAAATTTGATCAATTTCTTATCAATTTGACGAACGTAGCCAGCCTCCTTAAGGGTCAAATTGAAAATCACAGTCGATTGCACCAATCGATTCGTACCTTTTTCTTCGTTTTTCCTCAGTGCCAAATAAACAGTTGTGCTTTATTTACGAAATTATGATTCTTACGAATTTTCTCACGCGACCCCGGAAATATTTGGACGCAAGATATTCGATCGTGGTCGGTAGTGTAGACGGGCCGGTAAGCGACCTAAGGGTTGCATGCTCCGTCGCCACGATCATCGAGACAACCCCTTTCTTCCAGTTTGCAGTGGAGCTTTCGAGCCCGACGTACCACCTCAGACCGCGAGGTACGGCGAAGGCTTCACTCCTTATCGACCGAACAATTCACTCCGGAATTGGTCACGTGGCTCGCCAAATTCCCGATAGAAAGGGGTAGCGGCGTTGGGGATTTATTTATTTTGAAATTCCGACGGAAATCAATCGAGTGTTTTTCTGGTCAATCGGAGCGGTGAGAGAACCGGAAAACACTTTGGCTCTTTCGCGTGCGATAAGAAAACTTTGAAACTCGAACGCGGACGAACAACCCGAGCCATCAATCGGCCCGTCCCCGGTCGGCTCGTGCATCTCCGAGAAATTAGCTGACGAACGTTGCGCAAGTTCCACGTACAGAAGATTTCAGATTTCTTGTAACGAAGCCCGACAAAAAAGAGGGAAAAGGAGGAAAGTAACGGGGTGCGTGTTACACGAGTGGCGAGTGCCCCGTGCTTTCGATAGCGTTCGCAAACCGGTAATTTCGAAAGCGCATACATGTTTGATTTATGTTTTTTCGTCATCGCTCTATTTCCCCCCGATTTTAGTTAATTGAAAGTTCGATGGAAATGCGCTGCGGTAAAAATCGCTTGCGAAAGGTTTCCACCGCACCGGATTCACTCCGTTCAGGCCTCGGCGGGCCTCGGTGGAATCGCGACGCTGCAAAACTACAAAAATCCTCGATCCTTTTCGTCAGAATTCAACTTCGTTCGCACCCTTCAAATATCGTAACTAAACAAATATCCCACAAATAAAGGCAACTCGCTCCGCGCGCATTTGCGAGGCTGAATTCACCGAACGAAAAGATTCGTTACAAACATTGTAATTTATATGTTTATCCGCGCGATACGTACGTATATATTAGAGGAAAAGTGGATTTCCCAGGTATTCGCATGCTTCGTGACCAATCTTCGTCTGCGATCGGATATATCAATAAAATTTGCATAAGATCTGTGTACGCACACGTCCAGCACGAGAGCGGTCACAACGCAAGCACTAATATCGCACGAGATTGTATATTTTTACAGAGCTTTTTTGCACCCTTAAACAGTGTGACGCGCGCACGGCGTGGCCCTCGCCCCCTCCCTTAACTTTGGTGTATTACTTGATTTTGCCGCATCGTATTTTATCGGCTCGTTATTTATATGCACTTACGTATGCTTTGGTGCGCGAGCGTGGGCTTTGAATGAAGTTTTTTCGGGTCTTTTTTCCTATCGAATGTGTCGAGGAACCTGTTGACCTCTCTGCGTGGGCAGCGAGACCGAATCAATTCGCTTTTTTGTCGATAGAAAAGTGTGCGTTTCCTCCGAGGGAGAATTCCTGGTGACATCGAGCCGGGGATTCTCGTCTCTTGTCACGAAATTCCAATAGTACACACGAGGGATGATTTCGACGCGTCGTTTCCCTCGTGGGTGCTTCGAGAGCGTGGAATTCGATATAAAAACGTTATTCAATACGGTATGTTGGCCGAAATCTTGGGGACGTTTTTTCTCTCGTTCTTATTTCCATACACGCTGTTCGCGTGTACAGCCAGCACGTATGATTTTTTTTCGATTGTGCGACGCGCCGAGCTCCAACCGTTCGGCTAAACTTTCGTAACGCTTTTATGTACATGCTTCGCTTCTCTGCTACAATCATATGGAAAAATACGTCACACAACATTCTGGGATCTCTTCCGATGGAATTTTTTTTCCCTCCCGCTCTCCGAAGCTCGTTCGTGCCAACGCCATTTCCATGAACGACTATCGCTCGTTTCATCTTTCATTTTATCGCACTGTCGTCGGCTTTTCGGCCTCAGGAAAATCGAAGACTTCATCGAGCTTCGGCTCAATTCGAAAGCAAACGTTTCCCGAGTTTCTTTTTCCCCTCCGGACCACAAAATTCTGTCCCCCAATCCCTGGAAAACAGCCTCGAGGCGAATCAAATCGAACTGGACATTTGTGCGATTATTAAATGTTGATAATAAAATCGTGACTTTCGCACACGTTCGTGGCGAGGTGACTCGCTCGCAAAGTGACGAGAATCTCCATTTTATTTAGGAACTTGGCACGAGAAGCTTCTCGAACTGAGACGTCCTGTATACGATTTGAAAGTAGAAGAGCTCCGAAGATACAGTAAAGTCTGACAGTTGTTACGAATTCCTCTCTCTTCTCCGGTATGCGGGCGCACACCCATAAGCTTATTCATATTTATCCCTCGATTTCCGTAATGCCAAAGTAGCAAAAGAGCGAGTCAGGGGGGGGGGCGGGCAGAGGAAGTTTTGAAAATTGAGATGAGAGTTTATCGTGAAATTGGAGACTGCGGAGAGACGAATAAGTTTGTGTATCTGGAGTGGGGCGCGTAGTATTTTCGTTTCTGATCGAAACTTCGATACTCCGGAGAAGCGGAGAAACAATGGAAGCTTGAGACCGAAGAATTCCGTTTGTCTGCAACGAGAGGCAACGAAGACAGAGAAGCGGAGAAAAAGAAGGAGAGCCGAAGAGGAAGTTGAGAAAGTGAGAGGAAAGATGAGGAGAAACGCAGATAAAAGAGCTGGTAGAAATTTAGTAAGGGTGTGGAGCAGTCGCGGTAAATCAAAGAGGAGCGCACGTTAAATTATTGACTGGCATCAAATTAAAAAAGAAAACGTTCTAAAGTCACGGTATACGTGTTTGCATGTGTGTGAGAACCGGGGGGGACGAGAAGCTCTCCCCTGTTCGCTCGAAATAAGGTACTTAGGCATATCGCTCGTGCCTCGACATATACACGAGTTTTTTCCCTATCAATTTCCTCCGCTACGCGCCCTCCCCCGAAGTCGAATGTCTTCGTTTTCTTTTTACTTTATTTACCTTTTTTTTCTCTCTCCCAGAGTTTCCAATTCAGCCGGTCGTATTATAAAATATTGACGTGTAACCCTCCCTCCCTCTATTGCCTCTGGTTCGCGCGGCCCGCGCGTAGATACTCGAGGTGACACACGCGGTGCGCCTCGCGACTCGGTTCGGGGAAGAAAAGAGACGGCGAGTATAAAATTGAGCCGAAGAGAGATGAGAATGAAATGAAGTGCGAGAGAGCATCGAGAGATCGAGGCTCGGGGAGAAAGTGCTTTAATAATGCAGCCCTCGATTTTCGAGTTTTCTCGAATTTCAACTCTCCACCCCATCTTCCTCGCTCGAAACAGGCCCCGCGCCCCTCTGTATTCGCTCCGTAGCTTCCTCGTTCTCTACCTTTCGATTTTAAACTTCGAGCCTCCCTTCCGCTCGTGCATTCCTATCATTCTACGAAGTGTGCTCTGGAAGACTGTTGCATTTAGCGCGAATGTCTACGAGGGACTCCGATTACGTTCACCTGCCCGGACAGACCCGTCGCGAAACCCGGAAGTCCTGGGGCTCGGGAACGAAATGGCGAATACTTGTCGCCCCTCTGATCGAGGGGCGACGAGAGATCCGCTGATATTCGAGGTTAAATCTATCCAATATCGAGGGCTGAAATATGTTTTCCCCATACTATTTTTTTATGGTCGTTGATACTTTGACACTTAATCGCTGAAATTCTGAGAGAATTAAAAAGAACCGCTGGGACGATGTATTTCCAGAGGAAACATCGAGCGTCCGAGTGATTGATTAAAACTCTTTAAAATTCATAGAATTAATTAAAATATATCAGGGATCTCGGGGCAGCGATCGTGGCAAATAAGTTTTCGCGAGGGATTTCGATTCGAGATGATTCTTGGATCGCATAAAGCCAGGAATCTGTCTGACGAACTGGAGGGTATTACGCGAGGATAGGGAAGAAAAGAGACTCTCTCCCGCTCTCCCTATTCGGGTTAAAGCCTTTCGGTCTGCTTGGCCAAAAACACTCGGCCGTTCAGACCACCCTTGCAGAGATCGAGAGAGAGAGAGAAAGACCGAGAGGGGGAGCTGCAAGACGGAGGGGAAGGGGAAAGATATGAAGCCTGAGAGAGAGAACGAGATGGACGGAGAGCGCGAATGAGAGACGGAGAGAGAGAGAGAGAGAGAGAGGAGTGAGGTGGTCCATGTCGGCTGATTTCGATTGAATAATTTATGTTTCATTACGGGGAGCACGAGCTTATAAGCGCCTTCTCCGAACGTCCGCTATATTCCGTACATTTAGAAAGCGCCTGTGTACACACAGTCGCCCCATCCCGACATTTTGAATCTGACGGAGCGAACGTCGAGGGCTTTGGTCGCTTTCAAACACACGCAGACACAGAGCCCGTCCATACGATGCTTTTTTCGAGCTTATAATATTCTGGATTTCTATGTGTGCACGTGTATACGAGCCTCGCGGTATTTCCTATAGTCCCCATTCAACCGGAGTGAAAAGAATTTTGTATCGAGGGTATTGAGGCTTCCCGACCGGCCGATACCGCTGAGAGTCCACGCCGGAGAGCACCGGCCACCCCTTTCAAACGTCCTCACCGTCTCACCGTTTTACAATTCATCCCCGGCTTCCATATATAACTATATTCCCCGAGCTACTTCCTACTTTCTTTTCTCCACTTTCTCATCAACCGCGTCCGCGATATCTTTGATACTGTTTTCATTCGCTCCAGTTCTCGAATCAATGAAGAAAGCTTCGAGAGCGAGATCTCTTCGCGCTGGTCAAAATAATAATTGCCGAGTAATCGGAGCCTCGAATTCTCCAAGCAGGATGGAAAAACTGGAGGTTGGGGCTCGTTGGATCGTCGCCGTGAGTGCGGAATCGTATTAGAACGACTCGTACGAAGATTAAAAAGGTTTCAGTGGAGTAATGAGGAAAAAAAAGAGTTTGTAACGTGATTGACTATCTCGTGCTTGTATCAAACGTCCCATATATAACTTCACAGAAGCATTAAAATCCATCACGAATGTCGTCGATTTTACGATTCTGTTTTTTTTTTGCTCACATTCTGTGTCTCGTGATAACGAAGAGAAAGATTAAGTATCGAGACGGTGGAACGAGCGAACGAACGACGAACAATCACACAGAAGAGTTCGCGAACCCCCGTATTAAATCGTGGACATTGTATATGACAGTGTTTGTCGTTATAATTGCTTAGCAACGATACAAGTATAACTCGTATCGAACGTATAAACTTGTATAGAGGGAAGCTCGTGCTAAATTCACTCCTTTTCATTTCCGCTTCGTGGCAATGACGAATCAGAATTTTTCAATTGCTACGTTTTAGAATCTTGAAAAATTCAAATTCCTTGGAAAACGAGTTTCTTGGATCGTCCATAAGAGATATTTTTTTATCAAATTTTTACTGTGTCTTAATCGATGCATTCAGGGGGAACGATATTTCACCATTTTCAGGATTTTTTCTACACTATTTCCGAAAAACCCTCATAAAACCCCGGAGCATGCTTCGAATCCTTGAGGAATCTTTAAAAAAATCATAACTTGGATTCCGCCATGGTTCTTCGATATAATGGAATTTATTTTGAAATTCAATACAATACTATATTCAATAAGTGCGTCGTTATTATCGACGATAAACATTAACTGGATTCAGCAACAGAAGTTCGAAAAGCAGAGCTTTTCCGAATAAGAATCACTGTATTAATGTATGCCATCATCGGATAAGAGAAAAAACAGGCGATTTTAATTTTTAACCGGAGCAAGTATCCGCATGAATATTAATTATTAAATCGACAATGGCCTATAGAAAAATGATAACAACTGTGTAAAAAATGGGATTTGAAATGGGATGGGAATAAGATAAACGTCACGCATGGCACTGTCAATGTCGCATTGTGAATTAACAAATATTGTTTTTCAGCGTGCTCGATTGGCAGTCGGTGATAGGCGCATTGTATTTATATCGCGTGTGCATATTGATTGTGGCGCGTCATATTTGTCCGTCGTAACGAGCTTTTTCCGCTTTTTCCATCGCATGCGTGATTAGTTTCATTTCGATCTACATTTAGGAAGTTTCTCTATTTTTCATGCACTGAGAAAAAAACTTGGTTGAAACACTTGAAAAATGTTGAATTTAACTAAAATATTTAGCCCCATACGCACGACAAGATATTTTTTTAATTTCACAAAATATTTAGATAATGATTCAAATAGATGGCGATGTGGAATAACGAAATTTAGGGTTACTCTAGTCCAACGAAATGAATGAAAAAAACATTTGCAATTCAGCAATTTTTTATTTTCCGAAATATCATCGGTGCACGTCGAAAAACTACGAATTGCAAATTCGGCAGGAAACGAAGCTGGAGATTTACTGGAATTATTGGAGGGTTTTTTTAGATCATTTTGTTGGACGATCAATCTTGCAAATTTCAGCGTCATGATATGAATAAGAAACTAATCGAACTGGTCATGTTTTTTCAAGGACGAATCAGGACTGTCGCATTCAAAAGTTTCATGGTTTTGACATACGATTCTTTGACCTCTAAAGCAACGAAAAACATGAAATATACTGAACTTTCTTTCGAGGTCGACATTCGTATAAGCAATTGATTTGGTTCGTCGTCGATAAGATTTAGTTAATAAGTTACACGAAGAGAAAATCCGACTATCAAAATTATTTGTTACTTTCCACAAATCATTTCGGCTAATATAATAATACATTTCAACAATTTTCATTCTCAACAAAACCGTTTAGATGCTTGAGTAGTTGACATTCAAATAAATATCATAAAAGTGTGTGTGTGAATTAACACACATAATAATTCACATAAACATAAATTGAGTGATTCGGATAAATGAACTATTCCTTGTTCATCGCAAGCGGATGTTGTTTAGATCAAGTAACAAAAGTATCATCTAAAGACATTTGGTTGCTGCAATGTGCTTCGAATTAATTCGAAAAGTGACGAACCGTCGGTTTCGAAGTTCTCGTGAAGTGTCTTCGGAAGCGTTTCTGTTGAGAGTGTTCAGTGCGGTTGAATAATATTCTACGAATTTTCAGCTCGGCAATGAGCGTTTTGATGCACGCAACAACGTTTCCCCTTAAAAACGCTGTCGTCGAATAAAAAGGGGCATTAAAGCAATGAATTTTTGTAAAAAACGTTATAAAAAAAGTATGTTTTCTCGCGAGGCGGTTAAAAAAAGAATTAAGTGATTCAGGAGGAAATAAGAAGCGATGGGGTAGAAAAATAATGTCCTGCAGAAACTATCCCTAAAACGTAACCGCGTTACCACGGCAGTGCACGAAGTACCGGGAGGGAAAGAGAAAGCGAAGCGGCGGGTGGTGGGAGGCTTCGGGGATGGAAAAGTCCAGCGGTAGCGTCGTCGGTAGTGGAAGGCGAGGGAGACTGCATGAAAGAGTGAGAAAGGGAGACAGAAGGAAAGCCAGTTGAGAGTGTACTATCCACTTCGCCACGGACCCTCGTTTCGTACTTTATGCTCTCGGTCTATCGTTCGATCACCCTGAGACCGAGCGACAGCTGGTTGTTAAAGGCGCGTGCACACACCGGCACGCTACTTAATTGGCCCCTGCTGGCCCTTCTTCGTGTTCATCAAGCCACATACGTAAACAGGCATACACAAACGCGGCAGCGCAACGTCTGCACACGAGAAGGGAAGAAAGAGAGAAGACAGACATTGTCCTACGCCACGTTCGCTCAATCCAAGCGGTGCGATTATACTCGATTATTTCCATCATTCACCTGTATATACGATTAACACAGGCCGGGTAGGAGAGCGTACTCGATTCATTCCAGTTACCTCGGCAAGGGACACAGGTTTTTTACATTGTCTCAAAAGTTTGTACGTTTTTTTTCCTGTGTCGACGAGAACTGCAGTATGATATTAGTAATATTCGTATCGTCGATCGTGATAATTTCCATCACTCACCTGTTTATACGATTAACACAGGCCGGGTAGGAGAGCGTACTCGATTCATTCCAGTTACCTCGGCAAGGGACACATTTTTTTACATTGTCTCAAAAGTTTGTACGTTTTTTTTCCTGTGTCGACGAGAACTGCAGTATGAAATTAGTAATATTCGTATCGTCGATCGTGAAGATCGTCGGTCTTCGTTTCTTCGCGCTCGAATCGCTGCCCACCCCCCTTAATCGCGTACGTTCGCTTCCAACAATTCAAAGTTTATTTATAGACAGAACATATCGAGAAAAACTCGAATCATTAAGCAGAAAGCAGAAACGTCGTTTACAGGTGCATCAGCCAAAGAGAGCGGGAGTTAGGGCCTCTGGCCTGTGAGCTATGAACGCATTCATAAAGACGAGCTTCCGGGCCCATCAACGAGGCTGTTTGTGTTGTGGCAATATCCATACACCCGTGTGGAAGCAGCCGCGGAGCGGGGGATGGACGAGCACACGAATCTCTGACGTCCACCCGATAAGACTCGGATGGATCGGTACACCGGTCCGGGGCCTATGATTAATAATTACTCGCATGCTTTTATCAGATGCTAGACGTTTCGGGGCAGCTCGCTCTCGCCGAGGCGAGACAGTTGGCCCGTAGATATGTGCAGGTTAATATACGTGTATACGTAGCTAATAAGGCAACGAGGAGCGTCAGAGAGATCCACGGGAATATAATATAATGGGTAATCCGAAACCCGATACGGAGGCCCTCCTACGTTCTGGCAATCCTGTCACTTCGTCTCTGATAATTGAGTGGATTAAATCATATTATTAATTATTATAACGGCAGTAATGAGGATATTCGTGAGTGCTTGCGGAGAATATTGGCACGCGCGTGAAGGAGCCAGAAGATGGTTGAAATTGTTAGTTTCGTGGGATTTGTGATGGGTGATTATGAGGGGGTGGGATTCGATCTCGAGCGATTGGCGTGTGGACTGGGCGTTATTCGGATGTTAAATTGTTATTCGTAATTATTTTGTTCTCGTAGAAACGGTTGTTAATTCGAGCAGGGGGGCAAGGAAACGAGATCCTGGGGCGTCAAAGTAGCCTCGGACGTGATTTTATTCATATTTTTATATGCATGCAGCAGAATGTTGGCTTTTCTGGCTTGTAAATGCAAATTTTATTAATAACGAGTCACTCTTGTTCCTTTTTTTCGCACAGTGTAGGAGGAAAAATGAAAGAGAGAGAGAGAGAGAGAGAGAGAGAGAAAGGGGCAAAGAATTTCGCACCGGTGTACAAGTAATCGCGTGCTTACGAGTCACGCAGCCCGCAACGCACGCGTCTTATACGCGATTTCGTTATACCGTATAATGTTTTGATGCACACACGTGTGCACACCTCTCCTCGAAGGGGGATGAACGGGGCTCGCAGGACTCGACCACTCCGCGAGGAGGCTCGCACCCGAAGCGCCGCTCGCTCGCTTACTCCTCCTCGCTTTTCCTTCCTCCGATAGCGCAGGGATTGATTAGCCTCTTGTATCTATGATCGTACGATCCTGACAGCTGTTATCGTCTCATTGCATTGATAATACTTGATTAATTGTGCACTCACGAGGCGAATATTAATCGTGTAAAATACATCGTTGCCTCGAGATTGGCACGTTTCGTGCTCGCACGAACGGCCTCGTGGCGCGTCGTTAAGTTTGAAAATGTTTACCTTATGCACACTTTTTATCGAGTTTGATAATAAGATGCTCTGGCATTCGATAGAATTGGGGTTTTTCGTTTTTCGAGGCCCCATTTATGGCGTATCGAATCTTCGATTAACTCATACCATTCGGAATTGCTTTACAATGCTCATCCGGAGAGCTGAAAAGTGAAGGTTGAACCTGCGCTCTTGGTCTGAAGCTCGCTCTTCGATTTCCCGTGCCGTTTTCTCGTTCCCATAGATTTCGATGCAGCGAGGAACGAAGCTTGGCGATTTGCCGAGATTCGCTTTCGGAGTTTCTCCAAACTTGGTTATTTCTTCGAGAGCAACGTATTTCCCAAGCGTTTATGTTGCGTTGTCCGACCCTTTGGTTCGTCGTCTGAGAGCAGGACAGTTTGTCTATAGTCCTGCTGAGACTCCGAGCAGCCAGGAGTTGCTCGACCCTTGGCATCGGGATTTAGGGGTTGCAGAATTCAAGGGGAGTGTCTTGACATACCGTAGATTCTTGGGCGTCCCGCTTCGTCTCGGGTTTGCGTGTTCCCGTGTGTAACGCCGTTTCCCGTTGATGCGAGTCTTCCGTAATCGAACTTAGGGCAAAGTTAATCAATCGATTTGCGCGGGAGGAGCCCTCTGGAGGATTGATCGAGGGCGGGCCGCGACGGGCATCTCGAGGCTTTCCACCTTGTTGTACCGTTTTCGATCCCAATCGCGCTCCTCCATATTTGATTGTTTAGTTAGTAAGATGAGCTCATCGCGGTCCCCCGGGTGTCCAGGGGATATTGGAGCGCGCGGTATTTTCCGTTGCGGCAGCGCGCATCCCTGCCCGAGAAAATGCCTGAAAATTGTGAATTTCACTCGGTATAGAAAATCGTCGAGTGAAATTCCGGAAGATGAGAAAACGGAAAGATACTTTGGAGCGGATAACTGGCGCGTGTATATAAGTCGAGGAACCCACAAAGACATCTGCAAGGAGAGAGAGAGAGAGAGAGAGAGAGAGGGCAAGCTCAACGAAGAAGGATGCGGATGAAGGTCTCTTTTCCTGCAGACATACATCAGCCTTCGTGGGACGATCCGTACGCTGAATCACAAGAAAGGGAATATGCGGTAGTTTAGTCTACATCAAACCTCCATCTCTCTTCCCTGGACTCCCTCGCTCTCGCTCTTCCTCTGGTTTCCTTATAAGAGAGAAGAAACAAGGAAGGATCGTTCTCCAGAAGAGCCGAAGAAGAGAACATAGCTTTCTCGTAGGTAGAAACTGGAGGAGACGGAAGCTGGGCGAGCAGGCTGAATTTCTGGGTGTATAGGGGTATTAATCCCTACCCTCAATTACCCTTTGTCTTGGGCACAGCTTGGTCCACTTGTTAAGACACCGCCACTGTTTGTCTTGAGTGAGAGGGAGCTAAGAGACGGGCCAAAGACGCGGTTCGTTCTCGTCTGTAGATGCTGTACGATCTACGCTGTGTGCAAGCAGAAGTGGCCGGGGTGGAACGAGCCCGAGAGGGACGAGGGCGGGGGAACAAGGCTCCGCAAGGCGTTCGCAGAGCTAAGGTTGTTTCTCGTCGGGCGCTTTACATACGTCTGTAAACCGGAGACGAACTGCTACGGGCGGACTACTGATCGTTGTGGTCTCTGTCCCTCGATCCTCATTTCCTTCATGCCTGATGTTCCTCGATCCTTTGCTCCACGCGTTTGAGCAACCAATCTCGTATCTTACCATCCGGTTTACACCTAATTTTCAGAGTTGTCGAAGCGACACTCTCACCCGCTGTTCTAACCCCTCTGAGCTGAGCTCCGATGTCGGCGTACTGTTTCCGCGAACAGGCGCAATCGTCACGGTCCAACTTCCGTCTAATTAGCGGATGCTCATGAATTTTCTCTCTCTCTCTCTCTCTTTTTTATCAATTTTGTTCCTCGATATTGAATCGGGCCCGGGATTCGATTGAATTTCGAAGAGACTTTTTTATGATTCCTCTCAGACAACTTTGTTATTCTGTATAAAAAGAAGTTTTGAGATAAGTCAAGAAAGATTGATGTTGCTGCTAGCTCGAGGATTTATTTTCTCGTAAGGAGTCTCCAGTTATAAAAGTCAGTTTGTTCTTGGGGTCTGCCCACTGTATATTATAATCTCGAGTGACGAAAGGTCGCTGGAGAATAAAAGAGAAACGACAGATCCACGCAGCTCCATGGTACACTGAGAACGACGAAGAGAAAGAGAGGGAGGGAGGGAAAGGAACGAGTATCGAGGAAAATCTCGTGTAAACATTTGCAATGGATTTGCGAGCTATTCAAACGGTTAAATTCTCTTAAGAATTTGGATTGTAGAGGGGTGTGCGACCAGAATCACCGTCTAGTCGACAACGCTTTCACCCTGTTCCTCAACCTTTCTGTACTTTCCTTTCCTTACCCTCCGCGCAGCCCGGAGGAAAGCTTTCTTTCGCTCTGCTTCTCTCTTGCACCGTACTCTTCTGGGGACTCTCACCCTTTGTATTTCTAACAATTGATATTCTTCGCCTGTGCAAAGAAACAGATTTCACCCTTCGTCGATGTTGAACAAATAAAACCGCGCGCGGGAGGCCGGGGTAAACGGAAGGTGCGGCACAATCGGCTTGGCAAAACCATGGAAAATCGGCTCTCTTCTCTCCTTCCCTCCTTTCTCGTCGTTACTCTTCTTCAGCTCCTCGTTTTCACGTAATCTTGGATGTGATTTCTTTGAAACTCCACTTCGCCCAGTAGCTTCAGTGGTTGCGGCGTTTACTGATCAGACAGAAGCAGCAGCTTCATATTTCAGGGGATGTTTCCAGAGCGGTCGTGACCAGGAGCCATTCTCCTCGCGGACAATCGCTCCGGTCTCCACTCAAATTTCGATGACACTCCTCGGTGACCTGCTTCTCCATTCGTCATAAACGTCATTTATTGCGTCCCCGCAGAGGCTCTGTTTACCGCATGAATGCGGCTGGCTCACCGTGTGCAACTTCTCGTAATGCATACCGGCACAAAATAAAGGCCGCCGCGGGGGGAACGGCGAGAGCCTGGTCCCTAGTACGTACAAACGTGTTGCGGGTGTACAATTCGCACGAAAAAGAGTATAATATGGCTTATTTGCGTGCCACAAGACCGGGGCACAGCCCAAAGTTATCGCTCGTTCCGTTCTCGTTGCATGTTTCACCCATTAATAATTGCTTCACAACTGATTTTATTTTATTTTCAAAGCGGTCGGTGCAAATCTCACCGCGAAATTCCCCTTGTCGTGCAGAGCCTTTTCTCGTTACGAAAATATGAATTTGCCACGGCTATCGGCACGCGTTTCAACCAATTTAACCGCCGATCCATCGCCCCCTTTTTTCCACGCTTTCTCCTCCCATTTCTCTTCTACTCCGGCATTCCATTGTTTCGTATTTTCAGTGCTGGAACAAAACTGTTCAATTTTTTTCATTCACTATTTCAACGACGAAAGATGCAGAATCTGAATTCACCGTTCAGTCGAAGCTTCATGAGACTTTGAGGAAGCAATTTGACGGAAAAATCAGTAAAAAATTATTCGCGTTCCTGTGTGCTCGGTGCATATGCAACGAGGACCCTCGTTACTCAAGGGCGAAGTAATGAGCAAGAGGGAGAGGATTTCGCTGATGGGTAATTGTGGGAAAATGCGCGCCAGTTCCAGACAAATGTGCTTGCACGGGCTTAACGTCTCGCCGGTTGGCCAACATTGTGCAAGTTTTGGGGGAAACAAGATTTGGTACTAACCTTTCATACCTTACGAGAGTTTGCGGCCGGACCTTAGAAATATGTTATTCAAGCGTGTGGTTCGTTGCACTATCGCGGGGGTGGCTTGTACACCAGCGATACCGTCTCGTATCGTACGCGATAACTCTCGAACCTTAGCCGCACCCGAAAGCCGCTAAATGCTCGATTCATAAGCCCTGCGCCCTTTCATCCCTCCTCGAGAACCTCTTTTGTCCACATTCTCATCCACTTTGTCACATTCTCCATTCCCTCGAGACAAATTATGTAACTGCACGAAATTTTTCGTCTCAGCCATGAAAAATCCACGAATTTATCGATTGATGAGTTTTGAGGAGATTCATTTCCTGTGGGAAGAAAAAATGCTCTTCGGTGACGAACAAAAATTGAATTTGCCGCGCATCCAGTGCGCGATGTGCGGAAGCAACCTCATGAAGAGCTTCAGAAAATGATTAAAAAAAAGAATACTTTTAGCACAAAAACCAAAGCAAATGAGTGCTAATGACCGGAAATTCGATCCATCACAGCCTTATCACTTTCTGTCGAACAATGACAAGACAAAAACTCACGATATTTAGCCATCTGCCATAGATTGAGAAAATCATGGGAAATATGAGAACGAAGCAGCGTGAAAGCCCAGCAAAGTTCTGCTCCCTGATCGGCGGATAGCGTGATGGCATCATCTTTCAATAAGCTCCGGAGAAGATCTGTGCCTCGATTACATCCTGTTATTCTCTCGTAACGGGAAAATTCGCGGTTGTGTTTGTACGTGAGGATTTATTTATGTGATAGGGCGAGAAAAAACGTGCATGGAGCCCTGTATCATCTTCCGTTTTGGCAGCATGATCATGTCGAAAGAAGGCGAACATTTGTCTCGCTCTGCTTTCGTTTCGATCCTTCACCATCTTCTCCCGAGTCGTGGGAAATTTTGTGTTGGACACAGTCGGCTCAATCATCGCATCATTCAATCGTTCAAGATCGAGTCTCTTATTGTGAGGTCTAATTTTGGCAATCTGTCGCTGTAAAATTCAACGAGCGAGATAAATTCGTTAAATAATTTCCATCTTTCATGAAACGAATTTATTGAAATAAATGCTCATCGTCCGTTGATCCAATTACGAAAACTGTAATTCGTGAGGAATTAAACGAAATTTCATTTTCAAGGAATGAACATTAAAAGAGTAAAGATTCCAATGAGCTTTTCAAGGCTTTGGAAAAACAGGATTCGTTGTACAATCGTGAAAGCGGGAGGAGGGTGTAAAATCGTATCTCCTCTATAGTCGATCCGTTTGATTCGTATTCGCCAAAATCTGAGGAAACAAAGGTTCGCGCGTGCTGCATGCTCTTGGCAACGAGAAAGTTAATTTTTTTTCTAACATTTCGCGTGCGACTCGTTGAGCGAAGGAACAGTGGCGGCGCCTCGAGGCCTCTTTTTCGTAGTCAGAGTCAAAGGTTCCAAAGTGGGCAGGGGCAGGGAGACCGAGAGCCATTCATATCCGGCTGATAATTACGCGTTGCCCGAAGAAAGTCTTCGCTCGAAAAAAAGTATCGCAATATCCTCGTCACGATACAGTTATTATTGACATGAACTCAGTTTCCTTGCATATTGCAGCAGCGAGAACGGTGGATCTTGGGCTGCTCGGTCGCCCAAAATACACGGACGTTAAGCATGGATCGCTATGTGAGGCAAAGCTGCGGCGTACTGTGTTCGAAATATTTAGTATTCCAAGTCGTACTCGCATATATTTTCGTATGGTAAATGTGAAGTAATGCAGTTTCGTGAGTTGGGCTCTCCGAGGACATTGCTCGAGAGAAAAAAAACTGGGGCGGTGAACGCGAGTGCAAAATTTCGTTGGATTTAGAAGTTTTCATCACAGAGCAAAAACGACTGAAGACATTCCTGGCGATCTTCATTCTCAATGATTTAATCATACGAAAATTCGCGTAGAATTGCACTTTTTACAGAATAAGCTGAGAATAATCGCCTCGCTCAGGCAAATACTTACGTCCGCGTTCCCCATGCCCGGATTGAGATGCGAGTTCTTCGAATAATTCATGAATCCTTCCTATATTCTGATGAAATCGTCTATCGCGAGAGATGGGTTAGTTTCACGTGGTAACATTCAGCGTCGAACGCTTCAGGCTCCTTTTTGCCTCCCCCCCCAATTGCTGCCCCGTCAGTTGCCTGCTTTAAAATTCAATTCCACCCGCGTGAAATTGAACGGAATGGACCGTGCTATGCACAAGTCTCGTTCACTCCTTCTTGTGGTTTCTCAATATATGGGACATTCCGAAAATAATCGAACGAGCGGGAATGAATATTCGGAAAATGCTCGTTGAAAGAGAAAAACTCTGAGGAGCTGCTCCGGCGCAGGCGATGAAAAACGCGTTGTATTCGGAATTTCAACCGCGCTCAGAAGATTATTACAAAAAAGACTTAAAAAAAGGATGCAGTATAACGAGATTTCACGATGGACGACGATGTTCATTCTCGTAGATAAAAACGCGAGGAATTTCCACTTTCTACGAAACGAAAAGAAAAATTGATTAAAAATACTTGAACATGGTTGGACTTGGTGGAAAAAGAACTTCATTTTTCACCAGAAGAGCCCATACGCCGAGCGAGTTTGCAGAGTCTGAACGGTGGCTGAATTCGGACGAATGCCGGTATGTGGAGAACGAGCAGAACGTATGTAATGTCAAAATTGTGTAATTCTATTCGCTCCGACGAGAGAGAAGGAGAGAATAGTCCTGAGCCAGGGATTAGGTAATAATCATAACCCATTAGGATCAAGCGGAGTCTTACTTCTGATCGAGGATTCCCGCGTGGATGAATGAAACGGACGGATTGGGAAAAGGCGAGGAACGGTTTGATTCGTAATCTGCAAAGGTGCGAGATTCTTCTCGTGAACCGAATCCATTAGTTGCTCTTCATTTGTTCGATTGTTTTCATCGATTCATTGAGTTTTCCAGGAAAATATGAAACGCGGATTCTTGTAGGGAGGTTCGAGGCCATTTTGAACATATTATTCATTCTCCAGAGATCGCGGTGAGATTCGAGTGAAAAAGGCAGAAATCCGGGCATAATAAAAAGTTCGAATTGAGCACCACGAAATTTGGATTTTCTCACGATTTAAAGTGGCGCAGAATCGAAGAAAAATGTTTTCCCGATTGGAAGTCGTAGGTCTATCCGGTGGCGCCGCATCGCGAGGAATACGGAAAGCTATTCTACTCCGTGAGGATATTCGCAAGGGGATGAAATTCTCGTGATTCGATGTGTGGATACGCGTATGTGCGGACGTTTCTCGCCCGAATCGTGGGTGAAAGCGATGGTGGGGTTGAAGGCGGTGGGTTGGAATTGGTCGTGGCGGTTGGCAGTAGGGATTGCCTCGGTGTCGTGGGCGAGGGGGTGAGAGGCAGAACGAAATGGGTATCGAAGGGGTGGTCACAGTGCCGCACCACCTTCAACCACGAGCGACTCCTTTTCACCCTTTCGCTTCTTTCTTTCTTCTCTTCTTCGATCCTCCGCCCAAAAACCGCCACGAGATATTTCGGGGACGAAAAATATATGTGATACTGTCACGAATGACTAATACACGCTGAGACAATGGGCAGCAGGCGACGATGGGAGCGCGATCGAGGGAGAACCTGAAGAGCAGATCCGAGCACTCGCCCCGGAGATTCTGAGAGACGAAAAAGCGGAAGGAGGAGGAGAAGATGGAGGTGAAAACCCAATGCAGCGCTCGGGCGTTTCTATATCCGTTTTACCTTCGAGTTTCCTACGCTTTTCTCTCCCCTCATTCTCCCTTCCTTCATTCCCACTCTCGCTGCGTCAATTGTACCTAGATATGGATCATATAAGAATATTGCACAGTGTCAATTGCACGATGGAAACCAACGTCCGAGCTTTTATGGTGTCAAGATTACAGCAATTTTCATCTCGAATTTTCTTCCTTTTCCGTTTTTTACTTTTTGCGTGCTCACCGAGCTACTTTTTTATGGAAAGTAACACCCGAACATCGGTCTCCCGAAAGTGTCTTTACTTTCCGTTTTTCCTTTCGCATTTCTCTGTCACCAAAAGTCGTCCAAAGTGGCTCGAATCCCTGCGTGTCAGCAGTGACGAAATGGAACTCGCGTGAATAAAACCGAAGACTTTGTATCTTCAAAAATTGATTCGATTCGAAGCTCCTTTTTAATTGATTGTACTGCACACGTAATTTGACAAATGTTCGAATTTGGAAAAAATATGAAACTGTCACTGACTTGTGATCTGTTTTCGAACACACGTAAACGCGCCCACATGAAAACGAAAAGCGACCTTGACGCAGATGAATTACTACTCGGGTCAAACGATCGTCTAATATTGTTATGACTACTTAGGTAGCTGAGTAGTTTCCTTCATTTTCTTCATTAAATAAATAAAGTTCTTCTTTAAACGTAAAAAAAGCTTATTTTTCGTTTCAGCCTCTAACAGATTTCTTATTAGCTGCGCGCGGATTTTCTTCCTCCCTCAACCACCACCACCACCACATATTTAGGTCGTAAAGGCGTCAGCATAGAGAATGGCTATACGCAAGAGTGTGTTTCTTCTCCCTAGTGTCGTGTGAGAGGTGCGAGGGGGAGGCCCTCGTCAAAGTTCAAAGTCCAGCTGGATTATACAGTATACATAGATGCGAGAGAACACAGACGCACGCGGATGATGTACGAAGCCGGGCATGGTTCGAGCATTGAAATAAGTGGAGTGAGGTGGTACGAGAGGTTGGTCACGTTGTCCAGAGGTTGGAAAAGGGATGAAGATACGGGGAGGTTTTGGAGGGAGAGGAACGGGCCCGGGGGGGGGGGGGGGGGGGGGGGGAGGCGCCGATCCCTACCAGCTTCGCTGATTGCTTCTCTTTCCTCTTTGCCTTAAAATTGACGTCATATTCGTTATCCTTTCGACCCTTCTTCCTCCGCGCGCGCATCATCCCCCTTAACCCGCCTTCACCTCCTTTCAACCCTTTCTCTTCACACTCGCGTGTGCCCCTCTTACTTTTCCTCTTTCTATACCGGACCACTCGTCTCTAACGATACGAGCTCGACTTTCGACGCTGTGTGTGCACGTACATAAGCGTTTATGTATCTGCGTATTGTACCACTTGTACATACGCATATAGCCCCTCCCCCCCCCCCCCCCCCCCCCGCCCTCCCGACGACTCCTGGCCATGTGAATGTCTGCATGTATTATATATCCTTCGGGTAGATATTTAATATTTTACGGAGTTTATCTCGCATTCTCCCTGACGAGAGCTTCATGCCTCTCCACGTCTTGTTGTATATCGTCCTGCTTTGAATCGCACTACTATTTTCCTCCGCCCTTTATATAATGTACATTTTATAGGCATATACAGATTCTCATACATGGCCACACCCAGGGCCTGTGCCTCTTTACTTTAATTCTGCACGGATCTCCTCTCGCGGCTTTTAAAACTTATCGAATTTCTCTGTGTTTATTCGAAATCGAATTTCTGCGTGAAAAAACGACGGTCGCAATCGTTTTATCGAGGTTTTTCCAAAGGAACGACCGCACGGAAATGATGCAAATGATTTTTGATTAGTGACAGGAATTTTGTGAAAATTTCGAGTATTCGCAGAGCGTCGCTTTCGTCACTGGGGTTCGGAAACGTCTTTTTAATACTTGGCGTCAAGACGCTGTCAGATTTTCTCGTGGATTGACTCCTCGGTGTATTGGGATAGGCGCGCGAACGCAGTATTTTATTCGCAACAGTCGGGTTCGTTTGGAAACGAAACTCGCGTACGAGAACGCATCCGCAATCGTGATTAGTACGATATAAATGAATCAGTAGAAACGAACAATAAAAGACGGCCGACAGGTGAAGCAGAGGAAGAGAGGAGAAAAAATATTGTAGCAGGTATAACGCAGGGGTGGTGACCGTCTCATCCTCACCGAAAGAGCTTTCATATCCCGAGAGAGCTTTCATTACTAATCCATGCAAAAGCCGGAATATCTTTATCCCTTCGAGTTCTCCGTTCTCGCGGCTCCTGGGGACGTATTTCCGGAATAAACTCTGTACCCCCCTGCCCCGCGTATACCCTCGTATTCACCGTTATGGTCTCTCCTCCTCTCCTGCTTTCTCTCTCTCTCTCTCTCTCTCTCTCTCTCTCTCTCTCTCTCTCTCTCTCTCTCTCTCTCTCTCTCTCTCTCTCTCTCTCTCTCTCTCTCTCTCTCTCTCTCTCTCTCTCTCTCTCTTTATTTCACTCGCTCGCGCTCGATAACTGTGAGAAGTTTCATCCCCGCTTTTCGCCCTCTTTTCGCACACCCTCCAAGATTGCGGTCGACCTCGAATTTTCCATTATCGAGTTTTATCGTAACTACCAATGCGATTGCTTACTGCTACAAGAATTACACTTATTTTCCGTGTGTCTTGCGCCCGACGTTCGGATAAGTATCTTTCAACTTATTATCAGAGAACAAGCGCTAATCAAACTTGCGATGCTGATTTTTATCAACTCGTTAGTCAAACTAACTTTCTCGTCTGGTTCAGAATTTATTTGAATATTTAATTTCAACTATTTTCTGTTAAATTTCGTATTTGTTCTGGACGATAAACGCTTATTTGACGTGAATTCAGTTCGATAGCCTCGCCACCACGAAAAACGTTGTTCCATCGTCTCATTACGAGCAGCGATTTTGTAACTTATTCGTTATCCCGTCGGTCACAGAAAAAGTGTGCGACAAGTACACGAAATAATTTTGTACACAAACGGATAATAACGAAGATTCTCTCGTAGGCAAAAGAACGGAGTTGGCATCGAGTGCGAAATGCAGGAAGGGCACGGGACGGCAGGAGCTGCGGTTACGAATATGAGAATTAAAGCCGTCGAAGGAATTAAAGCGTATAAACCGTTGGGAAGCTCTCGCGAGTAGATCTGCGAGAGCTCTGATCTCGCGAATGCCCGTTCTCCTTCCCCTCTCTCTTCCTCCCATGCTCTGTGAGTTGTGCATTCGTCCGTACATTGGCAGGAGAAGGCGGTAGAGAGAGAGAGAGAGAGAGAGAGAGAGAGAGAGGAGGACACGTGGAAGGAAAAAAATCGGCGACGTATACATTTTCACCCTTTCTCATGTGCTTTCCCGTATCTTTCTGTATGCTTTTCAGAGCGCACACACATGCGCGTACACCGACGGTATCTTCCTCTTAGCACACAGTAGCAAGCTCGAATATCGAGGATCGGATCTGCTTTACGAGCGCTCGACTTTCTCACTCGCGATTTCCTCTTTCTCCATGATCCCTCGAGCAGGTCCCATTCCACTCCCGATTCAAGCTCCGCCGCGGTAACTACGCGAGCGTTTTCTATCTATAGGCGAAAAGCAACGTTGGGTAATGCTGGGCGCGGTTATACTTTTCGGCCATAAGTCGGACCGTCCGGCGACAACGTCCGCGTGTGCGAGCGAGAGACTTTTTCCTCCCTCGATCCCATCTTTTTCTCGTCCTATATTCTCTGCTAGCCGCGGAGCACTCACCAACAGACGCACACCCGCACGCGCGGCAAAGCCTCCCATCCTCTCCTTCCACATATACTCGTACGGCCACGACGTCGTCTCGTTTTTCCTCTTTCCTTTCTCCGGCTTCTCGTATCTCATTAAGCTGGCCAGCTCCGATAATTTCTTTCTCCTAAAGCCAGCTAGTGGCAGCCATTTTTGTTATTTCAGTATCCACATATATGCCTCTATGTTTGAAGCTACTTTTACGTATTCGTACACGCTTCATACTTCCAGCTTCCCTATCTTTTCCCTTCCGATATGAAGCTTTTCCTTTCCAAAACTCTCCGCACCAATCTCCCTATATATACCATTGATTATTCTATTTCACAGCCCTTTTCATCATCCTTCTTCTCTATCTCCCATATTTACCCTTTTTTCATTTCTTTTGCCCTTTACATTTTTCATCAAGGAGATTATTTTTTTCCTGTCATTATCCCCTTCGCAGCTCCCGAGCTGTGGATGTCACGATAATCAGCCAATTCCCGTTTCTTTTTCCACGAGAGGACCGGATTCTCTCGAATGTTAGAAAAGCAGCGTTTTAAGATAATCTTCCAGTCTTAAAATTCAACTTCCGCGTGCTCAGATTCTCGCACTTAAAGTGGCCGATTCCTCTACTCGGAGGCTGGTAAAACAGCGGCAAAAAGTGGTGAATTTTGCGTCGAAATCGGAGTGAACGGTCGAGTGGAAATGTAATATCGTTTTGCTTTCCAGGAGAGTGTTTCTGCGGAACCTCGCCGTTAATCTCCGAATCGTGATGATAAGTTAGTTCCCCGTACTCTTGATGTCCGGTAGTGCATAATATTTCTGTGGTGTACGCACACGCGTGTTCTGGAACGTTTGCGGAGACAGAACGAGAGCGAGTGAGCGAGAGGGAGGGAGAGGTGGAGTTGATTTTAGCTGCGTCACCCTCGGCGATGCGGAGGTTGTCGTTGCTCAAATGGAAAGGGTGAAAGCCACACTGCGAGGAACGTCGGACAGGATAGAAAGATATAGATAGAAGGACAAGGGCCTATATGGCCTTGTGTGTATAATACACGATCATTATAAACTCTCTGCCATTGGCCAGATGGATCGATTTCTGTGCAGCATAGAGGCGTAAGCTGTGTGCCTCGGGCAGCAGGCTGATCGTGTATTACGTCACTTTGTTTTGTGGCGACGACGACCCACTGGCTCTATGACGATGTTTACGTGAATGGACCTACTGGGTGTCTGATTTGTACGTTGGAAAAGCAAACGTGTGCTTTGGTTGAGTCCTGATGCGTTTGGACCAGAAGATGCTGGTGCGAGGAAGCTTCAACGAAACTTACGAACCAATGGTTCCGTGAAAAAAGTGGCATCGCATCGTCACTTTGCTCCTCAAAACTCTCCATAACGACACGAGTTCCAAAATACTTTAATTTCAATGATCATTCACTCATCGGCATTCCACCGGATCGATAAACGTCCCAATCGTTTTCGACTCATTTCTTTCCGGCTCGAACTCCACTCTTCCCACCTTTTTTCCCGAGACACCCGATATACATGTATATGCAGTCATTTGACGTGTCGGTCCGTGGGATAGGTTTCTCTCGCGACGAGACGTACGTCACAGGTCAGCACTAGCGTAGTTGGCTCATCCTCGTGGCATACGAGTTCGTTCGCGGTACCAACTGCATCTCTATATCAATCACTTTGGTTCGTGAGGCAACCTCCGAGTGTAAGCTCGCGTCAAACCTCCTCCTCCTCCTCCTCCCCCGCCCCTGCGCTGCCCTTTCTCTCTCGGTCTCGTGTCTTCTTCCCCCTCAACTTTCCACCACATCCTCGCGCTCACCTCTTCATTCCCATTCTCCTGTGTATCCTTCGCCACGCTACACAGGACATGGGCATAATTCGCGTACTATCAACTCTCCGTGATGCCAGCAGCTACGCTGACGATACCCTTCGACCCTTTGCACGCGCTATTCGTCGACGCGACGCCCACAAACGTCACGCATCCAAAGATATCGGGCGCTGGCAGATGGACAGGCATCGTTCCAGGCTTCCAACACGTGAATCGACGGGAGCCGGAGCCTTTTGAGTACTTGCCCATCGAGTCTAAGACTCTTCTTGCGATTGCTCTTTTTCAATGATCTCCGGATTGTCTCAATGAGGGGGCTCCGAGAACTTTGGGGATGTGGTGGATTTGCAGGGATGGGATCGCGTCGAAAATATCATGAGAAATTTGACTCGCGGTACTCGCACGATGAGGGCTTGATAATCGACGGAACAAGTCTGACAATGTTGAACAGAATGGCTCGTGCATTTATCTCGGTTGATGTCTACATAGGTGTGCACGTACGAGCGTAACTCCGAAGGCGCTAACGCGCATACCGCGAATCACAGCAGCCATAAGCGTCATCTCTATTGCAGGAATCGCGTGAATGTGCGATTTAATGTGTTAGTCTGGTAGTGAGCAACACGCTCGCGCTAACCAATGTAGGGATTGATAATTTATGTCCGTTAATTATGATCCAACGGTCTCGGCGCCTCTTGCGTCGGTTGTCCCCGTTACAGCCTGCGATTCCTCCCTGCTCTCGCTGAGATTTTCCTCTCTCCATCTCGATTTTCTTCGCGCTTCTGACCAAAGTTGCTCATTTTTTGTCTGCGCTGTACGAACCGTTCTCAGGGAAACGTCTCGTTCTGCGGTCTCCATCGACGATGGAAATTTAGGAAAATGAGGGAACGACGAGTCTCATAAAACTACTGGAAAATTCGACGAACAGAATGCGCTAGGATTGGAAATGTTGATGAATGCAGGGATAAATACGTCGATTAGCAACGCTAGAAATTTCACGCTTCAGGTGCATCGATGAGGGGGGAAAGAAAAAGTGAAAGTCATAATGATGCCCTGCTGATGATCTCGTGACTCAATCGTCCGTGGATTTAGCGAGCAGAAAAATAGTCGGCGCAGGTTCGAAGAATGCATTCTTTCTTTTGATGATATTTGCAACAGTAGACAAGCGCGAAAAGATAAAGCGCGGGGGTGAAGGGAGGGAGAGAAAAAGACAGCGAAGGAAAGAGAAGGTTGTGAAACACACACACAGCTTTGTGCACGTCGAGCCCGAGATTTTCCGCCGAAAGGTTCGACACCGGAAACGGTTTATACAGTTGTGACAATGACAGGATGCCGCGGGAGCGTGAGCCAACGCGGATTTTTCTCTGTAAACGAGCGTGTTTTGTAGTAGAACGTATGCGTCGTTTCCTCCTCTCTCCGCGTCTCTCTAACCTTCTTTCTCGCTCCCGAAGAGCGAGTTGCGCGCACTTTTGAAAAGACGGAACGAAAAAAAGCGAGAGGTTATGCGATGACGAGAGGGAAAAAGGGGCAAAAATAAAAGAAATTATAATACGCAGTCGAGAAGTAATGGCACACGGATTTGCTCTCTTCCTGCGTCTCTGTGCACAGCTTTCTCGATTTTTTCTTGTTAGATCGTTTTTTGAACCTTTTCGCTCGAGTGAACGGGCGAGTGCGCACGTATACACTTTTTCCTTTAGTTTCGTTATACTTTTTCTTCTTTTTCATTATCGCGCAGCACACCCGCGTAGAAAGACCGTGAGGGATGTGGCGCAAAGTGCGCGCGCGAGAGGCACAACGGAACGCTTTGGCAGCTCTCTCTCTCTCTCTCTCTCAATTTTTATCTCGCCGTGTATCCGCACTTCTCTATATATAAATGTATATTTTCACCTATCATACAATAATTCTGCCCTGTTTTACGCTCCATCTCTCCCCCTCTTTATATCTCATCAGCAACTCTCCAGGTGAATTTCTCTCATATCATTAAAAAAATAGAGATATTGACAAAGGCTGAGAGTTACGCGTCGCGAAAAAGTGACGACGAGAGATGACGATGGTTCCCTACGACTTTGCACCTCCTCCCGCCTCGCCGCGCTCGTCATCTCGTTGACTAGTTGGGCAAAAGCGTTGGCGGCCTCGCACAAAACCACCCCCGGAGGGAGCGTCTCACAGATCAATGGGAATATTGAACAATTGTCTGTTGGGCTACGGCTGAAACGAGCGACCAAGACAATCAGCCCTCTGTGAGAACAATGCGTAGCTTAATGACGTAGCGTCACACCATTTTCGCCATCGTGCCCCACCTTTTCTTTAATATTCTCTCACCCTCGCACGACTCTTCAACCTCCGGAGTCAACCCCACGGCTAAACTGGTGCGCTCAATCCTCAACGCGCTCGTATCGCGCGCTCGCTTCTCCGTGCCGCTTAACCAGCTCGAATGATACAATTATTATTGAACAAATTGTGACAAATTGACAATTATTATTGAACAATTTTTTGACCCAATAACTAATCGAACAATAGAAAAATTCGCGATTCTTCGGGAATTCTCTGAAATTTAGTGGATTCGAAACAAAGTCAGTTTGTTGACACAGAAAAGATCGCTGCCCGTCGTCTCAATTTGAAGGGATTGACAGGCCCTTCCGTGTGCAACAAGTTCGCGGAATTGGATTTCACAGAATTCTCGAATCGATCAATTTTTTCGGACAATAAATGGGCTTCACGTGTGTGGCAAGGGGCTCGCGCTGATATGCAAACGTCTTTATATATCCATGCCAAAAGCAAAACGGCATCGGGAATGGCTTCGGCGGTGTGGCAATGGCATTGCAGACGGCGCGTTGGTGGTGTTTTAGAGATCAATAATTAAACGATTAAACGAACTTACTTGTAAGTGAAGTTCTATCGTGATTGTATGAAGCGCCTCTTCCGAAGAGATCAAACATGTAGTACCCCTAGGATGCACCGATGTCACCACATATTTAAAGTCTATATAAACTTTTTTACGTTGTTTGGTTGCCTTAGCAACCCGCTCTTTACCTCATATTTTAAAGTGTTGCCGTAACTATTGGGAAAAAACTTCAGATATTATTATATAATTCTGAATCTGGGTAATTATTGGGTGGGAGTGATCTCTTCGGAAGAGGCGCTTCATACAATCACGATAGAACTTCACTTACAAGTAAGTTCGTTTAATCGTTTAATTGTATTACGCGCCTCTTCCTCGAGATCAAACATGTAGATGTTTAAAGTCAGTTATGGCAACTGAACTAAAGTAGATAATCCGTAATAATCTGTCATTTCATTATTTATTATGAACTGATTACAACCAATTATAATTAACAAAAAACAACCAATTAATCCTTCATTCCCTCCTATCAAGAATGGCTCTTGCAAACGCATCTTTATTTATTGAAACATTACGATCATAAAATTTCGCAAACGTACTAGATTTAGATGTCCACCCTGCTGCTTTCTTGATAGCATCAATGCTCACTCCTTTTCTTTTCGCAGCCGACGTTGATGCATGTCGTGTACTATAGGCATCGAATATATCGACGTCCACTCCACTTTCACCGAGTGTACTCTTTATCCATCGGCTTAATGTTTGACTCGAAACTGCCTTAAATGGCTTTTTTGCAGATATAAACATTCTCGTTTCAATTTCACGAATGCGTTTTGTTCTTGTAATGTACGTTTGGAGCGCTGAAGCCGCGCATATATTTTTATTTTCATAAAAATTCGGAATAATTAACGTCGGTTGTATTCTATTTTTACCCGACGTCTTAATTGTATCTGGTATTTTTATTTCTATTATATTATCCTTCTGTTCAATATTTCTTACGTCAATAAATGATAAAGTTTGCATACGTTGACCCGTGATTAATGCAAGAAGTGTAACGAGCTTAAATCCTAATTTTTCCAAAGGCATTTTCTCATTATCACCCCATTGGCACACGTGATCCAAAACTATTTGTGGATCCCATGTTGAATCATATTTTGGCTTTGCTGGGCGAACCTTTGAAATAGCTCTGAAAAATCTTTTGATACGATAATCTTCTCCCAATTGAGGACCATGGAGCAGCGCAATTGCTGACCGATATGAATTTAACGACCCGAAAGATGCATTATTTTTATACTCTTGTCCGAGAAAACTAATTACTTTTGGTACATCGTCTTTGTATGGATTAATCCTCAATCCTTGACAGAATATCCACCATTTTTTAATACCACTATTATATTGTTTAATTGTGGAATCCGAAATAGACGATATCATAAGATCTATCACTTCCTCAGGTATTTCTTTTTTCTTGAAGGCTTCCCTGATAGCGTCCCGACAACCAGGGTAATCCTCTCCCACAGTGGGTGTTGTTGTCTATTTAATGATCGTAAAAGATTAATATTTGGCTCAATATAATATGGTTCACTATCTAACATTGCCATATACAATGGAAACCAAGCTTGAGCTGTCCAATATGGCACCACAACAATTCCTCGACATTTTTCAAATTTGATTTTTTCCAATACTCGTAAAATAATTGAAAAAGGTGGGAAAGCATAGAAGAAATAATTTTTCCATTGAAGCGTAAATGCGTCGACAGCAATAGAATCTGGATCTCTGAACCAAGACACATATTTATCACATTTTGCGTTTGATCTTGTGGCAAACAAATCGATGTCCGGTTGCCCAAATCTAATTACAATCTTCTGGAACGTCTTACGTGTTATTGCATATTCCGTTTCTGGTTCCAACCGTCTTGATTCAAAATCTGCTTCTATATTCTCCTGAGATTTTATATATGATGCGAATATCCAGATACGCCTCTTTTCACACCATTCCCAAATCTCTTTAGCTAATTTGCTTAAACCTCGAAGTTGAATTCCACCCATTTTATTTACGTAAGCTATCGCAGTCGTATTATCTATTCTTAATAATACATCACAATTCGTTAAATTTGAGGCAAAACACTTGAGACCAAAGAATACGGCTAATAATTCCAAATAATTAATGTGATATCTCTTGTCACGCTCATTCCAATGACCGTTAGCGCGCTTGCCTTTACAATATGCACCCCAACCCGTATTTGATGCATCGGAAAAAATCTCGATTACAGGTTTGAATTCTTTGATCGTAACCTTTGCTGACATAATATTATTTTTCCACCATAATAAATCGTTTTGTAACCGATCAGAAAGTATCATCTTTCTCTCATAATTACCAGAATTTTTCTTGAGAGCTAAAAATTTTTCTCTTTCAAAGTCCTTCATATGGACCCAACCATATTTTAAGGTTGTACAACACCATCCTAACGTTCCTATGAATCCTGCAAATTCTCGGATAGAACATTCTTTTATTTTCCTGAACTTGTTAATTTGTTCAAAAATACCATTTCTCTTTTTTTCCGGTAATTCTATTTCCATGTACTTGGAATTGTAATCTAAACCTAGAAATTTTTGTGTCTTGGATGGAAACATTTTGCTTTTTCGTTCATTAATTACGAAACCGAGATGCTCTAGACAAGACCGTGTCTCAGTAAGATTTTCTAAACATGCACTATAAGTGTTACCCATTAAAAGAATATCGTCCAAATATATCACCGAAAAATATCCTCGTTCTCTAAGGTAACTCACTACGGGTTTCATAATTTTTGTAAAAGTGTACGGAGCTGAACTGAGGCCAAAAGGTAAACACTGGAACTCATAACAAACGCCTTCAAAAGCAAATCTCAAAAACTTTTTGTGAGCCTCTGCGATTCCAATTAAATAATATGCGTCTTTTAGATCGATCGTTGCTAAGAAACAATCTTTTTTCATCATTCTTTTAACTGTTTTCCAGTCTTCTAATTTAAAATGATCTGTTTTCACGAATGTGTTAAGGCGTTTAAGGTTGAGAATAAGCCGATGAGAACCATCTGGTTTTGGTACCAAAAAAATGTTTGATAAAAATTGACCTTTCATTGGATCGCATTTTTTAACAACTTGTTTTCGTATGAGTTCACTAATCTGCTTTTGAATTAATACTTTTTCTTCACCAGACCACTGAGGTTCGTTTGGTGGAACTGGTTGTGTTACTATACCAGTAAATGGAATTTTATACCCATCAATCCATCCCAAAATTGTTACATCAGTTGTAAACTGTTGCCATTGCTTCTTAAACTCTCTTAACCTTCCCGCTAGCACACTTACATCTATCGCCGTTTGTGTCGTTCCGTTTGAATGTTCCTCGATGAATTGCGGTTCCGATAATACGATCCCTTGTCTTGTGTCTTGTTGGTTGGTCTTTGCCCGCTCACCCTTGTATTTGGAACCATCATCTTGTAACGATAACTTCGGGCCGGGCTTCTGAAGTTTTTTGAATTTTTGTTTATTTGATGTTTTGTCGTTTTTGTTGTTTGTTTGAAATCTTGTGCAGATCGTTGAAGCGCTTTTGATGTTTTTACTTTTTCTTCAAGATCTTTCCCGAATAACCATTCATTCGTGACTGTATCCTTCAAGGTTTCTCGAATCGAAGGACTTATGTTCCTCAAGATCAAACTCTTACGAATCTCCGTTTCGTCATGTTGAAGATCCGCGAGAAGATTGGCCGTGCTACTTAAACACTCTAAAAGTATCAATTTTTCTGGACCATCCCCCTTAAGCACAAGATCTAATGCTCTTCCCAATGCAGCCAAACCGGTTCCAATTTTTGTCTGAGTTTCCACAATTCGTTCATCTCTTTTTACAATGTTAACTTCCAAAGAAGCTTTAACCTCCAAATTTAATTTAGGAGGATCAATAATTTCGCAATTTTTTGGTGGAGAATATTTCTTCAAAATCTCTGATCTTTCTTCATCTGGAAGTCCTTTTTTAATAACATCTTCCCATCGACTGGCCAAACTATTATGAATTGGCGGCGCTAATGTTCTCTCTTGGATAAGACGTTTCCCAATAAGCCCAAGAACCTCTGGTTCTAGAACGATGTCATTCGATTGTGTCTCTGCACCTTCTTCTCCACTCGTCAATGAATTTTTTCTTTCTTCTGCATTTAACACAACAACCTCTTCTGTTTCATCATTCGCGTCCTCTTCAGATCTCATCGAATTTCCGTCAGATATATCGTCCCTGCCCGACGATTTCGACGAACGCTGGTCTGCAACGCTTTTTTCGTCGCTAAAATTGTCAGATTCTCTCGAACAACGTCGCTTTCTTCCTAGATAACGAAAAAATTGAAAAAACTATTCAACAACTTTCATTGTTTTACAGGTTAAGTCTCATTTCGAAATGTACATCACATATGTAACCATTTATTACGATATACGAATTCATCTGTGTATATTCTCTGCCGGTTGTACCGACCAGAGATAAGTATACCATCATCAAGAAACTCTGTAAAATCTCGGGACAGTTACATTGACCGCCCTGTCGTCTGTATTAATACACACGTCAATCTTTTCACTCTCTCCGCCGGTTGGACCGACACGAGAGGCATCACTTGACCCAAATTCACCTATATCTTTTATCAAGGTTAATTCTCTCTGCCGGTTGGACCGACAAAAGAGTTTTGGATTCGTATGTGATTTCAAATTCCAAATCTGCGTACGACCATTCGAAATTTTTCTCCGCCGGTTGGACCGACACGAGAAATGTCATTCGTAACATATCCTCCTTTATGTTTTCCACACAGGTTAATTCTCTCCGCCGGTTGAACCGACAGGAGAGCTCGGATTACATGTGTGATTTCGTATACCAAACTTATGTATACCAAACTTATCGTATAATCACTCGAATTCTTTATCTCCATTTAGACACGCAAAATATCGATTCACACAATCGATTTCTTTCTACTTACTATGATTTTTCGAATGTTTGTGTCTACTTTTTTCTCTCAATTTCTTATCCAATCGTTTCATCAACATCCTCAAATCTTCTGCTTCTCCTGACGAATCTTCAGAATCTTCTGAATATTTCCTTTTTCCCATATTACGGATTTTTTATTTATTCGCTTGTGGCTTAATCGGCACAACGAAGAAGAATGAGGTAAAGAGCGGGTTGCTAAGGCAACCAAACAACGTAAAAAAGTTTATATAGACTTTAAATATGTGGTGACATCGGTGCATCCTAGGGGTACTACATGTTTGATCTCGAGGAAGAGGCGCGTAATACAATTTATGTAAATGTGTACGCGGCAAGGGCGCTACCTACGTGTGGCAGTGAGTTACAGCTCGTAGAGAGAGAAAGAGAGATGAGATGAAGGGTGGTATAAGGAAGGGGTTGGCCCGTGGGTGGAAGAGGTTGCCGCAGCGTATGGGGGTTGATCGGGTGGCGCGGCAAGGAAGGGAGGGACATTGCAAAGGGAAATCAAGGGGTGGAAGGAGGAATACGAGCTACGTGAGCTCAGCCTGAGTAGAGAAGATTCGCGACACGAAGGGGTTTGACGTTCAACCCTTTCATCGATTGTATTTCCCTTCGCTGAACCTACTTGTTCTTTCCCTCCACCGTTTTCTCTCTATCTGTTTGCTACCTCGTTTGCTTAACTTTCAACATTTTTCCATGGGGCCTTCGTAACTAAAAACTACAACTAAAATCCAATTTTTCTTTATTTTCATCAATTTTTTGTTTCTCTTCACGCATTCACTGAGAAACTCGTGCACTTCCTTTGCTTTTTGTCTGGAGTATCGCGATGTTTTTCGTACCTGAATCGTAGCACAGGGTCACATATCGAACGAGTGTTTAAATATTCTAAAACGAATGAAGCAATTTAAAGTTCCCGAGGAAGAATTTTTATAGTACATTCTAAGTGAAGAAGTATGAGATGAAACCCCAGTGCAATTGACGTTCCAATTCAGCTCGTATTAAGAAGATAGTCGAGGTACTTTGCCTCTTAATACCGCGCATCAATAGCATTTTTTAGCTCAATAAATAACGGGGGCGAATGATCAATTGATTTTCGGCATTAAAGTGACTATTTAACTGCAAATGGGCGACGATAAAATGCGTCAGCGGAACATAATCCGAAGAACTTATAAAACAGCACATTTTATAGGGATGAGACAAATGGTGGGGGATGGAAAATAGGAGAATCGTAATTTCAAGTGGTTCGAAAAAATTCATGAACTTCGCTGTTATTTATTAGAGGAGATAATAATTGTAATTAACAAATATTGATAGTCTCTCTTCGTTAAATAGAAGTCTGCTCGTCGCTGCCTTTCCATCACTGTATTCTTCGTTATCTGAATGTGTTTGGGAATACAGAGTTGAAAGACGATATATCAAGCCTTATTCTCCAAACTACACCCTTCAGTCTTGCCTCACCCTCAAGGGCCGCCACGGATACGTATACGCAGTGGTTTGGTATGGCAGTGGCGTCATAACCACTGGCCCCTACACTTTGATCCTGAGCCTGCTCCCTCCACCAGGCACCCTCTCCTTTCCGCCTTAACATCCCCAATAATCAATATATTCTAACATAACTCTAATGGCCAACTCGCTCACATTTGAATAGCACCCCGTTCGCTTCGGCGACGACGACTCTTCGGTTTCTCGAGCGATGATATACACACGAAACACAGCCCCGACACAATACCAATCATCCAAAATATTCGAGCATCCTCCGCTTCGAATGTCTCCACTCTCCGTGCCGTTGCGAGATTCGTCCCGATCTCTCTTCTTCCCGTATCCTTGTATCGTATCGTCCTGTCCTCGACCCGAGAGTGGTATTAAAACTTCCGAGAGCAACGTACGCTCGGAGGAGACCCGCGGGCATCCTTCGGCTATAACGCTTCGATGGCAGCATCCTCTTTCTACATCTTCCACTCTCTCTTTCTCTCCATTTTGGATCCCTCACTCCACTCTATATACAACATGTTTATAATTTATTTTGGCGATGACAAATATTCAGAGTCCTCCGGAGACGCGAAGCCATCTATTTACTATTCGAACTCCAAACTTGTTCGACCTCGACGAAAATCATTGAGGGGTTTCTCTCGCTCGAATATCACGGAATCCTCTCCGTTCGGTCCATCTCGAAATTTTGAGAATACTTCATAACTTTTTCTACCATTTAGACTAGTTTGCTCTTTCGAGCATGATATGTTAACTTCGATACGTGCTGCAAATGTGACTGAGCAAACGAGATCAACGCTGCTACTTTAAAGTAGGAAAAAAACTTTGGTCTCGAAATCAGATTTGGCTGGTAACGTATGCCCATTGACTTTGCCATTGTATTTCTCTGATGTATGATTTTCTTTCCACGTCCTTCACAATTATTCAGGAGGATATAAGAATATAGAAGCACATCAAAATTGCGTTTCGCCCTACACTTTTCTGCGAATCTCTCACCCGTCGATGTTGCTGCGGCGTATTTATTTCGACCCGGCTAATAAATCAATTCCTTCGGGAACTGAAAAGAGCGAGAGAGCCGCAGGAGAGCAGAAGAGAGAGGGGTGCGGTCGTGGCGTGACGTTCGGTTCTCCAGGTTGGTTTTTGGTCGCGAGTGCACTCGATCCGAAAATAAGGATTTACATATTCATGCGAGAGATAGAAGCGTGTGCGGCCGGGTTTGTGTCAAGGCGGTGTGGCTGCTCTTTCGCTTCCCTCTTCCTCGCTCATCTCTGTGGGCGAATTTCGCCTTCGTCTCGTGCTGCGAGAACTCAAGAGAGGAGAACGCCATGACACAAAGCAACTGTGATCGTATCGGCGTTTTCTCGCTCGTATGTATATATCGATAGGATTAAAATCGCCTGCTTTAAGGGGAACGCGCTTCTACTCCGACCCGATGAATGTGTGAAACCTTTTTAATTCTGCTTACTAACTTCTACCATTTCGAAAAGAAAAATCATTTTTGTTCAATGAAACAACTTTTTGAACAACTTAAAGAACGCTCCGTCGAATGATTCTTTTTATTCAGTCGACATTGTGAGATGAATTTCTCGTTTCGTACTTCACGCGAGTTTCTCGACGTCGGTCCGGTGATCGGGCGGTGTCGATTTGGGCGTGTCCTTCTCCCTGCTCGTGAACCAGTTTCATAATCATTATTACCTTTTGGCGATATTTCTTTATAGTCGATGTTTTCGACCATTTGTAATATCAAATTGTTACAACACAAAACTAAAAAAGTATTTTGCAAAATGTGCTTCTGGTGTAATCCACGTTTAACACACACCTCGAGCTCAAAGTTTTCTCTTGAATCAAGTGATAGCGAGAATCCAGGAGGTCTAGTCCAACGTGGGCTTCTTCAAAGGGAGTTCGAAGAGTGCTCGGGGACAATTGCACAGTAGTGTCACGTACGATTTATTTAAACTTTGCTTTTATCGTTGTCTCTCGAGCAGCTCGATAAGTTACAGATATAGACTTGGAACGAGGTTATCTTGCTCGCTCACGCACTCGGTGCTCGCCATTTGTTCTCACCTGTCCTTCATTCTCCTTTGCTCTTCTCTTTCTTCACTCAACTCCGCATTGCGCAGAATTTTATCCGCGAGTATCCCCCTCAGGTATTATCTGTACTGTAGGGGCCTTCGAGAGTGCCGAGAGGCCGTAAAAAGAACAACAATTCCGGAAGTGGCGACGAGAACGACAACGGACGAGTCGACGCTGGGCGAACAAACACTCACAGACACACATCCGCACGAACGTTCGTCAGTCGGAACGAGAGAAACATTCCTCGCATCTATGCAATAAGAGAGATCAACTGAGAGAGAGTTATGCACCGAGCGAGAGTGAAAGAAACGATGGAAATCCGTGCGAGGCAAAACAAAAGATACGACGACGTATTCTTCCACTATCCTCGCTGGAAAATCCATCCTGTAAAACGCCAAGCTCCCACTGCCGATGAGAACAAGCCTTCCGACACTTTTCCCAAGTATTAATCAATCAAAGCAAAATATTTAACAGCCATTTTTACGATACTCTTTCATTTTATTGATGACCAACAGTGTCGTTGGGAACGACTATAATTCATGGGTTTTTTACAATGCAGATGAGAATGGGACTCGAGCAAAGAACTTGATTCCTCGATTGTGAGTCCAAATTCAGGCTTTCATTTATAGAGAAATCGACGCGACGCGGCGCCTCTCGTGCCAATTACTAATTCTTTCTCTTATTCGTTAACTAACAAGTCGTTATCCCGATCTTATTAATAAACACAATACTTTGTTGGGAACCCGAACGATTGTCATCGCGTGTTCGGGCTTACATTGTTTGGTATTGTGTCAAAGTAGCATCGAAACGAGTACGAAGAACGAGAACGAGGGATGACGTATCGTCGAGGACTTTCTAGAGGGGCGGATCTGTTTTTCTTCTTGTTTTTATGTACAGGCGACTCGGAGAGCTTGGAAAGAAAGAGGCGTGAGGGGCAATGTGTGAAAGGTAAAGTGACGCGGAGCGAGTCTTTTTGCTCGAAAAGAATGAGTATACGTTGAACTTCGTGTCTCAGTCTCCTCCTCATCGGTCTTTCGTGCTTTCCGCCTCCGTCTCCTCGTCTCTTTATCCCCCGTTATATATAGATCGAACGGGAGAAGCGACGAGCGATTCCCACGAAGGATACCGCGAGCCAATCTTTCGGAAACCAGCCCCAAATCCAAAGAAGCGTGATATTTATAGGTCGGGTTTAAAGTATAAAGTCTCCGTTCCCTTCTTCTTTCCCCGCCCTGCTTCGGAAGCCCCGCGGATCGGAGAGGACGGGGGAAGATTTTCTTCGCCGGAGACCGACCACGTGATCCGTTCGCAAAGTCCACGCTTGCTTAACCGCGAGAATCTCTCGTGTTGCTATTTTCCGAGAGACAATCGTATCCCCGTCCCCCTTTCAACTCCCCCAAACACCCTCACCGAAACGTCCAAGGACACGACGAGACACCAAATCGTAAAGCAGGGTAAACATCGCGGATCTGGCGTCTTCCGACAGAGACGAGAGATGTCGAAATTCTCTCTTCAACCCTCGAACATCGCTCCTCACAAACCTCTCTCCCTCTACGCTACTAAACTCTCTCTCTCTCTCTCTCCTTCCCGATCTCAGACTTAAGGCAATCCGCATGACTGGATCTCCGAAAGCAAAAATAACGGCATCGCATGATCCGAATCTTAAAATCTTCCTTCTATTGTCCTGTGGTTACTGAGGCTCGGGGATTTCACGATTCGGTTTTCATTCTTTTTGCTCTCTACCCACAAACACTTCGCCACTCTCCTTCCTCGCCTTGCTGCACTCGATCAACCGTTCTCATCCGTCCAAACGATCAATGATTTCATTTTTCGCGATCGATTTTTAAAGTTGGACTTACGAACATTGTCAAGATTGAATTGTAATCAGTGAAAAACTCCACGTTAAATTCGTCCGATTTCTCAAATTCATCGGTTCAAATCGTTTTGTTTTTCAAGCGAATTCCATTTCACCGTTCCCCCCCCCCCCCCCGATGGAATGAAAATTGGCGTCTGACGGATGGAATCCTCGACGGAGTCGAAAGGAGCAACGAGCATCTTTCACGCTCCGGCAAAGTCATCGCCAAGTTGTCGGAAATCGAAGATGGAATGCTAAATAGCCGAAGGGTTGAGCAGCCGGAGCGTGGCATCGTGTCTCGGTGTCTTTGCTTTCCTTCTGCTCCGTCTCACCGGTTCAACCAGCCTCACCCTTTGCTTACGAGAATGTTCTCTCATTCCCTTTCCGATATATATGCGCTCCAACACGTTCCCTCCGATTCGTCGTATCGGCACACACGGGGCTCTTCCGTACTATCCCGTACAACTTTTGTGCGTGGCAGAACAACATCGAGCTGAATTACGCGTTTCTAGACGGAAGTGTATGGATCACTTATTCTGATTAGTTTTCTTACTGCCACTGATCAATGTGGGCAAAGTGGCGGCGGATGAAACCACGAATATTGATGGAAAAATAATGAGGAGGAAGCCGATGCGAAGCTCGCACTTTGCGTCGACCATTCCGTTCGATCGGATCGTCAAGATCACGATTTTTGATGTATTTACAGTTTGAGCTCCACGAAAGTTCGAGTTCAATCGAAGCATCGTTGGTCCCACCCAATCAAAAGTTATGGGAAACTAAAGGGATCGAGTGGGGGAGAATTTGTTTTCGGAACTGGAGTACAGTCGAGAGCGTATGTACGCCACGCAGTGAAATAGTGTGATACACGAAGAGGTACATTTATGTATAAATATACAGTGGTAGGGTGTCCCGCGAACGGAATACTAATCAAAGATACACAAATTCCATGGCTAATACTTCAAATCCCCTTCAGCCGGGATCCTGAAATTAAATTATTGGATTAGACGCGAAGCGGCGCGGGGACTGTGCAGCTCCGATCGTAACCCTTCGTTTTTGTTTCTATCCCTTTCTCCTGCGTCGCGTATCCGCATTCCATTTTTTCCTCGATTCGATACAATATCAATTTCACCCTTTCGCGCTCTGTCAGTCAACTCGGGGTTTTTTTTATAATTTTTTGGAACGTCGGTTCGTCGTCTTGGAAAAAGAACGCACGAATAGAGTTTTCATGGAGGATTGTGAAACTGCCAAATTTTCAGAGCTTTTCAGCCAAACGTTTTCTCAGCATTCTTTTGAAACTCGACCATTCGATATGAGGAGCAAACAATTAGTGGGAAAATATTTAAATCGATGAGCGAAGAATCGAGGATAACTCGAGTGCTGTTTGAGTCGGTTGGTCTCGTCTCGCTTCGCAGAGGCGAAGGGTTCATTTTTTGACAGTATCGAGGACGAGAACGCGCGGAGGGTGGTTTGAAAGCTGAGAAAGGGTCACATGTGCATATATACAGGAGCGGCGAGAAGCAGGAGAAGAGGGCTATATTTTCATATCAATGATTTTATGACCAGTATCCTTTCGCAGTAAGCTCGCCTCGGGCGAATCATCCCCTTTTTGCTTCTTTGCCCTCTCCGCGGGCGGTCACTGTTCGTCTCTTTTTTTCTTATTCTCTTATGGACTGTGGAAGTCTCTCTTGTCCCAGGAAAATCTATACTTTATCGGGCGTAAAATTTTTGCTATTTATTCGCGTATAAGAATTTAAATGTTCCCAAAATATGGGGGGTTCGAAGAGAAAGAGGATGAAATCGGGGAGGAATAAAGGAAGACGGAGAAGGCACGAAGCGCCGAGAAATAAAGCGAGCTCTTTCCGCCCCTCTTTTCTTCTCAGCCGTAATCCTTACATGATTTAGAATCGAGGGATCGTTTGAGGGAGGTGTGGGTACGGGTGAACGCGAAACGATAGAAACATGGAATGGAAAGCGCGGAGGTAGAATGTATATATTTTGTGGCTCTCGTCGTGGTGAGGGTGGTGTAGTTGGGGGTGAGTCCGATGGGACAAAGCGGCGCGTAGATTAAGTTCGATTCGCTGGCATATTCTTGCTGGTAAAAGTATAATACCCTCGGTGAAACAGATATAGTGAGAGAGCAAAGAGAGCGTGAGAGAGTTGGAGGGAGGGAGCCATCGCCGCGGCTGCCACGCGAGACTCGGCTCGAGAAGCAGGGCGCTTCGAAACCTCTTCTTGGAAAAAATATGATCGCGGTATTTTAAAATAACGACGCCATTAGTGAAACTCGTACAAGATGAACGAAGTAATGCCTCATTTTTGTATGGACCGGGTGAGCGGGTGGCAGAAAAGAGAAAGAGAGAGAGAGAGAGAGAAAAGCGGCTTCGTATCGCGCCTAGAACGGCTGAGCTCCGCTTAAAAGGGAAATTTGTTTTTGATATTAGGCCACGTACTCTAAGTGCGTCGTTGTGTGCTTCAACGGCCCGAGTACCCAGAGCTTCGAGTTTGGATGAGAAGAACGAAGGTTCCGAGTTCCTTTGGACAGAAACAATTCTCATGTTTTTTTTTTCCCATAATGCCAGAATTGTAGATTATCTACTTCGAGGCTCAATCAACATTTTGTGAGACTCAAAATTCCGAGGCGTCCTTCATCAGAAACATCGTTTCCCGGTTGTGATCGCCCAGGAAGAGAGGCATGCAATAAAGCAAGCCGCATTGACTGAAAAAATTGTGTGACCAGGTCGATTCGAAGGCCACCCATGGCTGGTGCTAAACGTTCAACATCGGAGAAAAAATGTAAGGGCGAGGGGCGAGTCGACGGGACAGCAATAATATGGTCTGGATGGGGTATATATCTTCGTAGGAGGATCGGGATGCGCTTCGTATGTATGAACTCCAGTAGGACTGTAGCCTGTTCCGTTCTCACTCGTTCACCGCTCTAGCACTTCATCCCCTAGCCGCACGTTTCACGTCGTACAGTGTGCTATACTCTCGGCACAAGCTATAAAGTTCGAGTTTACAGCGCGAAATGGACTGGAAAGCAAAGCGCAAAAAAAAGCCGAGTGCTGCTGCTGCTGCTGCTGCTGCTGCTGTTGCTCGGTGGAATGAGCAACGTGCTGTGTGAGCTTGGCAGCGAAGTATGCGCAGAAATACAGGACCAGAACGTGCAGAGAACGATAGAAAATGTAGGAGAAGAGAGAGAAGGAGAGAGAATCAGAGAGCACGATGGTGGCCGGAGAGAAAGGGAAAGACATATAGAAAAAGAGAGGACGATAAACAGAGATGGATAATATCTCATGCACATCGCGTCCACGTTCCGGGAGGATGAACTTTAATTGGAATATGGATCCGTTCCGCAGTTTCACTGATACCACCGATAAATTATCGCACGTTCCATTTGCCGGTGTATACAAAAAGGGAAGAAATAAAGAAAAAAAAAAAAAAGAAAAAAGGGAACACGAAACAAAACAAAAAAAGGAAGGAGCAATATGCCCAAAGCGAAAGAAAAATGAGAAAACAAACGATGCAGTATCCATGGCCCGTGCGGTCGTGTTATTCTCTCGTTTTATCACCATTCTCATTCTGTCCGCACTTCGTGTTATTTAAAGGCATTTGTAAAGGCTTCCTGACAAAATATCGACCACGAGCCCCTTATTTTATTTATCGAATTTATAGCACGAATTCACTTTATCAATTATAAGATCGGCCTGGTAAATCCGAGAGACGGTTCCGGTGATTTCTGCGGGTTTCCATCGGCATCGATCAAGCAGTATTGGCAGTGAGCGAAAAGCAGCGCGCAAGCGTGGAAATAACATCGTCGTTTCCCGAGAAAGAAGGAATTCGGTTAGAACAAGTGGCTGCGAGATGACGCAATGGATGATGATCGCTGCTGCCGCTACCCTTCATCAATATCGTTCATTCCTTTCATTGGCAATTTCAAAGTCACGAGGGACCTGGAACATGCCAACGATTCCCTCTTGCCTCAAGGTCGCTGGATCCGTCCAAGTGGTCCGGTGTCTCAAGAGATGCCGCTTGCCAAGGGCCATACACGTGAAAAGCTTTTCCAGAGATACACGAAAGAGATGAGAGAACAGAGGAATATCCGTTGAGGAGAGACCGGAGAGAAATGTCCGGCATTAGGTTTCGGATGGCGGGCAATGACGGAAGTTGATTCGCCGCAGATGTTATAGAGCTCGCACACCATCGAGGTTCCAGTATAAAAGAATCTGCACGGTCAATCCCCGTTGGCCTCACCGTTCGGAGCTGCACCATCGCGCGAGTTGTTTCGATGTGATCTATGCCGACCGGAGAGCCGACGCTTCTCGAGGGATTGCAACGTGACGTATGTGGCTACCTGACGAGAGAAAACAATCTTCGAGAATATATCGTTCCTCGAGCAGCCTCTGTCTCTGTCTTCGCTCTCCATACTCGTATGTATTATATATCGTTACGAACAAATGCCTTCGTGCAACGAGTGGCCTTCGAGTCCTTCAGGACTGGAAGGACCAAAGTGCCACCGCTGGGTTTTCCGCAAAATCAAGTTATAAGAGAAACGATACTGACAAATGCTTTGTGTTCGGATATTTTCCATATTCAGAGAATGAATGAACGAATGAGAAATTTATTATGCCACGGTAAACCATCGGGCAAAAAGAATAACAAAGCAAAATAGGCCAACTAAGAATACAAATAAACTTAGGCTAAAGATGTGATGAATAAACTTTAGAGAAGTAACAAGAAAACAAAACAGAATATGTGAAAGTTATATAAAATAAACATAACAAAACGCAGTGCAGTAATGCTAGAAAAACGCTAGAGAGCGCTGGTAAAAAACGCAAAAGCAGGTACGTAAAAAAGACGCAAAAATGAATAAATATCGCAAGATGACAGTGAGTAAACAATACAGAGAAAAACCTGCAAACCACGAAAGGATTATTGATCATTTTCTAGATCATATTCAGAGAGATAGAGATGGGGGCGGAGAAAGAGGAGAAGCGCACTTATTCATGCACGATAATGGAAAGATATCTAGCAGGTTTTGTTTGTCCGGTTATTAAAGTCACTGCTGAGTCCGCAGAGACGACAAGTCGTTTGCAGAACCGATTGAAACGCCAAATGATTCGTGTGCTACCACAGAGCTCGTAACAAAGTATTTGTATGTTCAGTGGGCTGTTCGAAAACGCGTTTTTATTTCACGAACGAACGAACGGAGAGGGCGAAAATAAAAAAGGAAAGGTGTGATTCCCCAGGGACGCTAGGGGAACGCTGCAGTCGATGCTATCCTGTGTATCTTGCTTGCAAGCTTTCGAGTTTACCGATCAGAAGGGCAAAAATGAGAGAAAAAGGAATAATACGAAATAAAAAGAGCGAGCAGAGGGTAGTCGTTGGGTTGTGAGCTTCGCGGTAGTTCCCTACGAACATAGACGCACACTGACACCTCGAACGGATACACACTTTCTCTGCTTTTCTCTCTTTCTCCGACAACCCCTATACCTCACAAAGTTATTTTCCACTATCTGTCTTCGGGTAAACGCGTGCGGTTTAGCCAATTCGTCCCTTGACCGAGAAAAATGGCTATCGGTCCTGGGAATACATTTACGAGCGTTCCGAGGCCGGTTATTCTATTACCGAAGGATTTTTTTTCGCTTTTATACCCATATCGCAGGGTGCTTGATAGCTGCTTCATGTTTTTTCTTCCTTATTCTCGCTTCCAAGAAGCATGGAACTCCGGATAGGGGTTTCATGGTCAATTCAGAGCCCGCGTCGATCGTCCGTCTCTCTTAATAAGCTTGGAATGCCCTGGCAAAAGCTGCCGACCTATGATACAACGTATGGCCATAACCCCGGGGAGCTCGGCCTCCCGAAACACTGATTTTTATTGATATCCAGTGGACTCCTCCCTCCGTACATCTGTTTTCGAGATTTTCAACGTAAAATCTTCGCTCGAAATCCGATTCGTTTTACGCTTGCATTTCAAGTTATTCTGCGAAGCAAGTTTCGTGGGATTTCATCAATTTTTTTAAAAGCTTCCCTCCGCGTATGACTCGGTATCTGAACAAACGCAATTCGTTATAAGCAGATGGAAAATAATTGATAACTAAAAAAAGCTCTCATTGCAATTCCGAAAAAGAGAAAAGCCAATTCGCGTTGACGCCAGTGTGTTTGTTCCATCAGTCAATGAAGAGATAAATGCTGAGGCGTTTTCGTGCGCATTCATACTTCTAAAGCAATCTATCAATCTCTTTTTTCCTTCGTTCGAATGAAAAAAAGTGAAAAAATGAAGAATAACAAGGAAATTCGCGAAGGGGTGTAACAACACTCGTGAAACTAGCATCCCCTCGGTTGCCACTGTTCTTTATCTTTCTCCACTGGTGGCCGAAGCGAACGCCATCTCCCGAGAAAGGCCTGTAACACAGCACACTCGATATCAGACTATTTGCATATTCTTTATGAAAATTCTATAGTTTATGGGGACATTCGTATGTATTATCGTATTAGCATATTCCAGAATACAGCAATCTCAATATTGGATAGGACGTTGGTTATATCGCTTGTTTACTACCCCCCGTTCCCCCTGCCATTCTTTTTTGTCGGCTCTAAGGGCTGTGGTGTGGTTGAACGCTTTTGTGGAAGGCGCATCCGAGCGAACTACCGCATCATCCCAGTTTCTCGGCTACTAAACTTATGGGGAACCACACGTGTCTCGCCCCTGCGAGGCCGCCCCGCCCGATTCTTCATGTATTTCGTACGAGACGAACATAAACGCCTCGTTTTGTTTCCTCCCCGCCCTGTCCTTCCCTGCTTCAATTCCGGTATCAGCATATGAAAAAAAACTGGATGAGATAAGAAAGGACCAAATTGCCCTGATCTTGAGCCGGTGACGCAGCGACTTGGGTTTGTTTGGAAACGTGTGTGGAGCTGGAAAAACAGAATGCCAATGAATTCGGGCAAAAATCAAAGGTCTCGAAGTGAAAGTAAATTTGAAAAACCTACCGCGATGATTGGTGAAAAATGGAAATTATTGAAAAAGTTTTTCCCTCCAATTAGCTGGATTTTTTTTTCCAATTTAGTCATATTTTTGTCGGTTATACTGGACTTGCATAATTCGTTAAGTGCAGTTCTCGATAAGGGAGGAATGGCACGGAGCTCTTCTGTTGCTCATTGGGCTTGTTTACGGTGCGCAGAGGATTCATAATCGTTCCTGTAACGTAAATGAATGCGGACTATAATTTCTATCTCATTGTTCGAGTGTGCCGCAGTTATGTACGCGGATATCTTCTTCGGATCGTAATAAATAGAAATAAAAGGAAAGGAAAAGAGAGAGAACGGGCGGGAGATAAAAAAGAAACTAATAAAACGAAACAAGCAACAAATGGAAGAAGAGGAGAAAAAACTTTTCAGATGGGGACCGAGAGAAAAGGCGGAACAATGAAAAGCCGACGGAGGAGAGCGTAACAACGCGACACAGGGAAGGAGGCACGTATGAGTTGGCTACATTCTTTGTGTAGTCGGTACGCACGGTAATTGCATTCGAAGGGTAGGCAGAGAAAGCGGATGAGGAAGAGTAAAAAATAAAAAATTAAAAGAGAAAGGAAAGCAGCGGGAAAAAAGGAAGGAAAAAGACGAAAAAAAAAAAACAAAAACGAGAAATTTGCCTCAGAGGACGAGAGACCGGCGGCGACGAGAGCTGAGCAAAAGGGTTATCCGCCTCCTCCATGCTTGCACGTCCAGTGTTTCATTTAGATGAGAAACGTTCCTCACCACCCTTCGATAGCGAACGCGTATAATATATATTTGCGGAGTAGTTCTCTCGCGCTCTTTCTCTCTCTCTCTTTTCTCTCGATCCCTCCATCTCTTTTTCTCTCATTGGCGACCACCCGTTTGTGTTGCCAGGCAACCCTGTCCTGGACTACGGCGCTCCGTTATCCGTATGAGTATGCGTCCGTGAGTATGTGGAACTCGACGTTACAGGGGTGTTTCTTTCTTCTGTGACGAACGGACTCATCCTCGCTTTCGTTCAGCATATCTACAATGTTCCACGGTGGCTTTCCCTTTGCGTCACGTACTCGCGCTCGCCTTTCCTATCCATTTTAATAATAATTTTCCATCAAGCACGTAATCGCATTACGGAGAGGAATAACGAAGAAACGGTACGAAGCAGTCACCCGGTTATGAAGAATCATTTATCATTGAAAGGTCATAGATTCATTGGGAACAGTCGAGTTCAAATTTTCCAGCAAACTGTTAAATTGCCTTCCTCGAAGCCACGTTGGGATCATGCATCCGTGCAGCTTGTAGTTCCAAAGGATTCGATCCACGCTCGCTTCTCACCTTCTCTCCACCTTCTTGACTTTTACGGATTTTCACGAGGATCGATCTGCCAGGGATTCCGGTGCACCGGGGTTCTTGTCCAGCTTCGCGTCCCTCCAGCGACGAGTTGGTTAATCAGACCAGAGTCGGCGCGCTGCTCCTCATTTGCTGGAAGGCATTCGCGATCTCTACAACTTGCTAACGACCTGACCAACGCACTATCCGTTCCCGATGAGACAGCGCTACAGAGAAAATCCCCTTTCGAACAAGAAACATTCCCCGATACCTTGGCTCGACACTTGTCCGCTTCTCGCTCAATTCGCTCCTACACAGAGGTTCGAGGATGTTCTTAACCGGCCCACGAGTTGTCGTTACTTGCGGAGGGTCGTTTACAGCTGTTGGCTGCTAAAACTTCATTCGATTACACTCGATAAAAAGCTCTCTTGCGAGGAGCTTGATTGCCTGGTACGTGAGCAGAAAAAACCTGATGAATAATTTATTTACAACACTAAGCGTGTGCTCGAGTCATCGATATCTCTGTCCAAATACTGCATCCGCCAAGTGACAAGTTCCAAAGTTATTCCCTGAAACTTTTCCGATTCCGCTTACTTATTCATGGAACATCGTACCCGACGGAATTCGACCGACAACTTGTAGATAACGAAGCACAGAAAGCAATGCTTGAGAGCCCTTGACAGGGATGCGTTCGTTCGATTATTTAATATCGTTGTAAGAATTTTTGACACGAGTACTTCAATGACGGTCATTGACCTCCGTCCTCGAAATTTCTGGTATAGCTCGATCGTGTTACAAAGTTTCTTAATCCCACTGATGTCAAATATGAAACAGAAGTACGAAGCGCCAGTATCGTGGGGCTAAGGAGCAGGATAAAGTACAGAAGAAGAAGAAGTGAGAAGAGAACGAAACAGAGAGAGAGTTTAGGATCCGTACACGTTCCTACGCTCATTGCCGCCGGTTGTGCCGTATCTCCGTAGTGTGACTAGTTCTATAAGCGGAGTACAATTCTCCAGTCGATGGTCTTCGGATGCTGGGGTGCGACATATATTCAGAACGGTGGATACTCGTATCTGGCGAACAGCACAATAGACATATACATCGTATTCAGAACTAGCTGCTTTGCTGCGCGTAGGAACGCCATGCCAACCAATTCAATTTAAACTTTGGCGGTTCGGTGTACATGGCCCTGTACATGCATTCTCATTTCTCCAGCCCTCTTTCTATCGACCTCGGATATATGATAATATGAGTGTGTGTGTGTGTGTGTGTGTATAAGGAAGCTCGACACGAACGTGGCACATGGACGCGCGCGCGCTTCCTTCGTCCCTCCGATGCCAGGGTGTATCGGTAGGTATTAGTTTCGTAGATTGTATACACGCCGACTACCGATTTCCATTTGGACTATGTAACCTCAGTAGACAAAGCGCACGCGTCCCGCGCACTAAATCGTCTGAAATTAACGCGAGTTATTAGTTGACGGCGATAATTAGGAGGCAATTGCACGGAAAAGCGAGCTGGAGGGGGCTTAGGGATCGGTTTTCGCCCATTTAGGCGTTCGCGAGGACCAACCACCGAACAATCTCGATTCACGAACGCATATATACAAGCCCGAGCTCAGAACGGCTTGAACCTCTGCAACATCCGGGGCCCCGCGAGTCGAGGGATCCTTGCGAAACTCGATCTTCGAATTCTGCATAAATGCGCGCGGCCCGGTGTATTAACCGCAAATACAATGTGCAAGTTTCCATCGGCACGAGTATCTAGCTTTTGCCAAATCTGATACGCGAACTATTGCGTCACACAAAGGAGCCAAACGCGCTACGTAATGGGCATGCAAATTTAATAAAGAACATCGGAATGCCTCCGAATGTGAGGGAAAAAACGTGCTCGCGCGGCGCTCGTATGTATATAAACGTGCGAGTTGGATGGGGTGTAAAATCAATTTACCAAATACAAACGTACGAAGAAAAAACGACGGGAAATAAATTCGTATATTTGCCCGGGAACGAGCCCTTCCAGCTCTCCGTACACTTGGCGTACGAACGCGTTCTCGTGCTTTTTTACCATTTCATTGTTCGAAATATTCGATCTCACGAGCTTCGGAGTTTTATGCGCGGCGGCTCCGCCGATACCGCTCGAGAGTGAAAAAGTTTCTTTCCAACCGCGAGAACATGCATGCGCCGTATGAATAGTCGAGTATTCCGAGGAACTGGAGTGCGAGGGGAGCCGAAACTACGCTTATTTTCGCGAGAGGGTTGTGCCCGTCCGTCCCGATCAGATTTCGTCGTAACTGTATCGTTGCGATATGAAATATGAGAAACGCGGGTTTCCCGCCATTTTCCAGTCTGTTTATATACGTGCTCAATTCAGTGGTCAAAATCGAGCCTAAAAATCTGTCAACTTGGCCGTTTTAATCCGAGTTCCCCGACGAGATCGAGCGTTTCTGGACCCGGGAATTTTCCTTCCGCAAGATAAGGCACGACACGTCAGTGGTACGGAGATATGTAAAAGAGGTTCCAATTAATTGCACAGAGCAGCATCTCTGCCGGTCGATTGAGGACAATTCCGGTCGATAACTCGCTCGATCCGCGAGGCTCGAGTTGAAGCGAAGCGATAGCGCCGTCGAGGCTCGTCATTATTTCCAATTTAATCGACGACGAAGGCTCCAACGTTCTTCGGCGTGACTCGAATGGCTGTACGAAGCGACGCGGGGTTCGTCGTTGAATTTTAGCGTCTATAGAGGTACGCATGCAGCAAAAAAGACTGCTTCGAAGAGATCGATTGATCGTACGTAATGTTTCTGTTATTCATAAAAGGGTGGGTGCAGCGCGTTAGGGTTGCTTCCCAACTAGAGGCCATTGTTCGATGAAAAGTAACATGATATAGCGCGTACACACACACACACACACACACACACCACCGCGCGATACACACTCCCAACTGGGAAGGAGACTCGCGATACATCGACGCGCAAAAAAGCATCGGTGTGGGTATATATCAGAGGCGAGGAGCCCGTTACAAACAACGTCAAGGGTGACTAACGAAGCGTCGATGTATAGGTAATATTGATGTTTTAAAATACATATCTGCATACAGACTGCTGGGAAATATACGGGTGTACATGGCTATACATAAACAGGGTTTTTAGTAGTCTCTTCGACACGGCCCCTCTCAATAAGGGCACGGTATTTAATGAGTCGGGGTAACTTCGCCATGGGTGACCAGAGGGGCCGATGGTCTTGGGGCTTGTGCTGTGGGGATTGAGAGAGCGGCTCTCCGTACTCGAGGGACGAGCGCGCGGTGGCGGAGCATCTAACTTTCTCGAGGTTCGTACAGTCGTCGGATCCCTTGGCGAAGAGGAGGACGCCCGATCGTGGGCGAACGGCTCGATTCTCCCGTTGAGAAACGGCACATCGCATCGGCGTGTCCGTCTCTGATTTATCGACTATCGTCGAAGATGCATTGTACGAAAGAAGAGGACGGATGAATCGGGACGGAGTCGTATAGGACCGGGGGACGACGGAGCGGGCCTGGTTGAGGGTCATGACGAATCTGCTCGCCCTCGTCGCTTCGGCCATATTTCATACTTACATTTACGGAGTTTGTAATTAGAAAACCTGCAGATCGATCGCGGCTGGTGATCGATGGATGCGGTGGATGCTGCGCTGAAAAATTCGCGATGCTTCGTTTGACGCGGAGTTATGAGCTGCGAGTACTTTTATCAGAAATTGATACCGAGAACGGGTGGTCGCTATCACACGCGCCTGCACCTCGCATCTGGGAGACGGACGCGTGCTGGCTGCGGGTCTCGGATTCCCTCCTCGGGTTCCGAGGATCCTGGGAGCTGGTGGTGAAAACGGAGGTGACGGGCGGTAAGCCTGGAGCCGAGAAGAGCTCAGGCGGCTGGGAGATCGGAGCTGGCAAGTACGAGCAGGAGGAAAGATGGAGTATAAACGCGAAGAGAAAGAGAGGATGGAAAGGTATATTCGCCACCCGGTGAAGACACAGCAACCCCGAGGCATCCGTAGAAGAGAAGTAACGCGACTGGGACAGGGGAAGGGGCTGCGAAGAGCGGCCGTTTCTTCGCGGCGTAAATCTTGAGTTACCGGTTTGGATGGTGCGACTTGGCAATGTGTCTAGTGATGGTAGTCGCGCGGAGCGAAGGATCAAGAAAAGAGAGAGGCATAGAGAGGGTGAGGGAGGTTTGAAGATGCCACGATACGGGGGCAGGTGTCGCGGTAAACTCAGTTAATTAGACAAGAGGCAACCATCAGCCCCCGTATTCCCCGTCTCCTCCGAGGCTTGTTAATAACGCGTAATTACCATTATACATGGCGATACACTCTTCCAGGAGCTCTCGCGGGTGGCGTTCGCTTCGCTCCTGCTTCTCCGACCCTATTAGATAAGACGACACCTTATTATACGCAAACTAACGTCAGAAAACACTCCCCCCACCCCGGTCTGACTCTCTCTGGTTCTACGACAGGCTATCGTCCTTGTGGAAACTTTGCCCAGAGATGAGACTCTCTAAGCCATCACTGACTCTTGCACGAGCACACTCGAGCTTACCCCTTATTTATCTCCTGACGACGGATATCGATAGTCAAGGGAGTACGATTTCTTGTAAGTTCAGAGATTAGGATCTTGCGTGTAACTGAAATCTATGACTTTGGGCTCCTCGCTATGAAAATAAGATGACGAGGGTTTGGCTTCGTGAAAACTAGCGTGGTAAGTGTCCGTCTTTGAGCATCGAGCTGTGTAGAACTCGTGGAGGAGAAAAGTTTTATTTCTTTTGAAGAATTTAGTCACAACTCGACTGAGTGAGTCAGATTAACTGGGCGATGAATATTTGGTAAAAGATTGGAAAATCAACCGATTCGACGAGAACGCAGTTGATTACCGAGAGCATTCGATGATTCGGGATTAACCACTTGCACTGGTTTTTAGCAGATGAGCGAGGCTCGTCCATCAACAAAAACCCACCCTCGACGAGATCTTGCTCATCTCAGTCAGGCTTCTTCAGGGGTCTGGAACGTATGACTTTGGTTTGTTGCCTCGAGTGTGGTTTTCGTCGAGAGATCTTTTTCATAATCAGTTGAAATAATCAGCATCCGTGGGAGGGTTTTTCAGGACAAATGGAAGAAGAGAGTAAGATGAGCGTATTTGCGCTTGGCAACGTACTCGGATCGTTTGTACCTCGTTTTTATATTGTCCCCGTTTGAATAAACGCGTACTCGAATAATGAATATATTAATGTAGGTTTCTGGCAGCGCGTACGGTAACACGTGTACGAGGAAGGCATTGGAGTTAAATGTAACGTGGGCACATCAGAGGAAGGTTTCAATGTGACAAACAGCCGGTAAGCGATAACTGGTTTGTCCGCAAAAGACTGTCAGGATGTGAGAGTTCGCCCTGAGAGTTTTGAAAAACGCGTAGAATTTGTCATTTCCACGGGTATAACACGGGCTGGTGATGCTCGGGGGGTCGCGAGTCAGGAACCAGAAAACAGAAGTAACTCCCTCCTGTTCGTATGCAACGACACTGCGAGTTGAAACGTGTACATATAATCGCTGTGCCCGCGTACGCTTCTGTAATCCTTTCCAGGCACCGGAGTGTCTAAATGCTAAATGCTTTTACATTCAGCATTATATTCCTTTTCGCTCGAGCTTAACACGTTGCAAAAACAGAAGCGGAGTGTAGAAGCCACGTCAGTGTCACGTAAGAGGGTTGTCGGGGCTAGGGGCTGAGGGACACGGGAAAGGGCGCGAGGGAGAGAGACCGCGATAAAGGAAGAAAGAAAGAGGGATGCTCTCGGAGATGGGTCGCTGGAGGATGTGGATAGGAAAGAGGCTCTCGCTCTCTTTCTCTCTCGCGGCGCACAAGCTCGCCGTTGCTCTTCTGCCAGTGACTTTGGTGCTCCCCCTACAACCACCCCTAACTCATCCTCGTCATCGTGCCACTATACAGTTTATATAATGCCCCGTATATGCACACATTCCAAACGTTTATACTTGGTACTAATGCTCGTATCCGTGGACCACTCCGCGCGCTGCTCTCTTTTCTTCCGCGTACATCATACACTCGTGTGTCCCAATGTGCTTACAACGTGTGAGTTTATAATATACATTATCCGAGCGTGTACGCCCGGTGACTGCGCGTATATATTTGTGCAAGGTGACATTATAACGCAGGTATCATAGAGACAGTCGAGTGTATAAATGTATAAATGCGGGCCGCCGCGCGGATGCGTCGAGGGAGATGCCTCGGTGTTCCTTTTGCTGCTGTACGAACGCGTGTCCGGAGCCACGCTGCTGTGAACATGAAACAACATTATGAAAGAGCGGCTCCGACCTCGTGGCGCGAAAGCAACCTCCAGAAGTATGGAGAACTACGACGACGACTGCGAGGACGACGATGACGACGATGTGCACGAAAACGTGCGGGAGAAAAGACCTCGCGCCCAAGATCCGCTACGACCTTCTACAGCCTCTAATTTAAACAAATATCACAAGTTGCTCGCACCAGTACTCTGTCTCAGCTTTTTTCTTTTTCTCTTTACGCCTCTCCGTCTCTCTCTCTCTCGGTATGCTTCGCAGCGACACCTTCCTCTTCGGGATCCAAAAGTTAAGGAGTTCTACTGCTGCTCTTCGGTACACACTCACTTTTTTCCCTCTTTCGCTCTACCTCATTTCCCTCCCGTTCTCCTCCCATGTAATACCCTGTCGTTGGGGCCATATTTCGACTCAACACTATTTCGCATTCGTCCTACCCCTCTCGTTGGAGATGCAACTGTGTCATATCTTATTTCGCGCTTGTATCGCACAGCGAGAAAACCCAAAGTACTATTAAAAGCTCTCCTCTCTCGTCTTCGTACAACTATGCAGGACGCATTACACACGAGGGCGCGGAAGTGAAAGGATATAATCAACGACCCGCAGGAACTTCTTCTTACGGAGGTTTCTGCTCGTTGCACCTCTCGCGAATGCATTTTATACGTTACGTTGAAACCGTGCACGCGTAATCTCGTAATCTCATTCGTAGCGATTATACGAGAGACGCGTTATTTCTAGTTTTCTCCTTGGTGCCGCGTCATCATTTTTCATGCTCCTTGGATCCGATGACGCTTTCTCCATTCGTCGGTCTCCCGGCTCGTCGAGAGCAAGTCGACTTGCTTTTGCAACTTTTGTCTCTCGTGATCGATGCAATTGTCAGAAAATATTTGACGGATCACAGTCGATGTTGCGAACAGTCGATCATCGCTGTCCACGTCACTGCGACTTCTATTCTCACGTTGCTACTCAGTTGACACTAATTTCGGGCTTCACCAGCACCTCGACGTGTGAGCAACAAATCGTTGATGCCGGCCAACATCGAGACGATTATTATATCGCTAGCAAAGCAGTCGCTTTATCTTGATGCGATAAACGCATTTTCATACGGTTTCATACATGGCGCGTCAGCAATCCTTATAAGTATAATTCTTAATGGCACGATACGCGTATGCCGTAGGTAAACGCAAAGCGAATGAGCTGCGTTGAAAATCCCATTGGCTCGACTTTGCTGAGCTCCCGAGGGTGAACGGCGGGCATTACCTTCATACGAGGATACATGCGGAGAGGCGTGAGGAGTATACGAGATGTATGAAGTCTACTCGTCCTTGGTTAGAAGCGAGTTACCGGTAGCCCGGAGTGCCGCCTAGTCTCGTCATCCCGTTTCGAATGGGTATGCGCGCAAATGTACTTACATGCATGCATGTACATTTGAAAAAGCTCCGCGAGTGAGCGGGCGAGAAAGATGCGAAAGAGGGAGACAGTACTTTAGACCTTTTCCCGACTCATCAGCTTTGTGCTTTGCCGTTTGGGTGCTGGCTCAGTCACTGCTACTTCCAACACTTTCCCCTCACTCGTTCATGTGACTCTGCCATTGTACAACGCAGCTTTGGCCGACCTCAAAAACACGAATTTTCACTTCAACTTTCCGTTAACTGCACCTCTCCCTCTTCCTCCGTCATTGCCTCAAAGGCAGCACGCGTGAGTGTAGAGACCACCAAAGTAGCTTCGTACCGCGAGCAACACCATCTAAGTACAAAGTTAATTTTTTAATTATCAACCCGCCGCGTATTAACCGAGGAGAGCGAACCACCGGCTGGCTTTACAGTTGTCTTGCCCTCCGTCTCTCGTCCTTTACGATCACGATGCCGACGACGACGTCACCCACACGCCACAATCGAGAAGTCCACCCCAAGCTTGCAGGCATCCTCTTTTGTGTTTTTCGTCGTCCTCGAGCACGACGATACCAACTGGAGAAACTGGACGTCAGTCAAATGCTCGACGCTGTTGCGAGATTCGCGCTTTCGTCTGCACAGGGCTACCTCCAGTCACCTGAGCTTAAAAAAAGCTTTGCAAAGAGCCTGTTCGGATTGCTGAAGGACGGTATGAAATCAGGGCCCAACAAAATCCGGTGCGCACGAATATTCAATCTGATTCGTGGCGAAATGAATGGGGCTCCAGAGCACGTTTTAATTAATGATAAATTGCAATGTATTGCCAAAAGTACAGAGGGATCGAGGATTCAGAAGCGAAAAAAGTGGTCCAAGAGTACGAGTTTTGCAGCGGCGATAGGTTTTAATTAAAGAAAAAGGGGGAAAAGATAGCGGGAGGTAGATTAAGCGTGGGGAAGAAATGAGAAGGGGTGGAACGATAGGGCGCGATAAGAACGCGAACGAAAAAGACTGAGGAAGAAAGAATCTGTTGAGTTCTCGGGATCCTGCGAGATAAAGCCGTTTCGTCAGTCGCGTCACGGTTATGCCGCAATGAGAACGTACGACCGACCATATTTTAATTTCTTCGGAGACATGACCGCTCCGCCGTCCTCCCCGCGGCGTTAGCAAGACAGAAAAGGAGAGAGAGAGAAGTTAGCTCGGTGAATAGGAGAGTTGGCCGAGTCGTCCTTGTGCTTTGCCTCCTTTTCTTCGCCGCTTCCTCTGCTCTGCGTGCACGCCGTGCTAGAAAAGTCACAACGAAGCTCCATTCTCTGTACTGTGCAACGGGCATGCACGTCGACCGGAGAGCCTGCGCGTCGTGGACTGAAACGGTTCAGCGTGTTGACACTATGAGCCAGGTGCATAATATTTAATAATTATTATCATTAAACTTGTAATAAAGTTTAGAATACTTTATTAATTTATAGGCCAGCACGAAGAGCAAGGCTTCTGCGGGCAGAACGGAAAGAGAAAGAGTGAACGAAGGACGAGCGTGGAGAGTCGTCACGAGGAGGGCCAAAAAGAACATCGTGAGGATTAAAGGGGTGAGTCCTGTTTAACTCAACAAGATAAAATCTTCGATCAAGTTTATCAAAATCCGAATCATCCCTGATCTCTCCGCGTCAACTTTTTACTTGAATTCTCATGGCATTTTATATATTTGTGAAACCCAGCATTTTCATTTATGAAAGCAACACTCGATGCTATCTCGTAAGGCGAGAGGTTTGGCTACGTCGTCACCGCAGCGCTTGAGATGCCTGAGGACACATCGCCTCGTCTTATAGTTCAGTTAATAGAACAAAGTCAGAAACTTAATCATCTAGCTTGTCCAAGATTTTTTACTTTTACATGGACCATTTTGTTGAACGAAGCACCGGAAACTGCAAGTAGAAAATCAGGTGCTGAGGATCGAAAGTTGTCATTCGAAAACGTAGCAAATGTATAAGTTGAATTTAAGTTTCAGATTCATTGAAATATTTTCTTAGTTTTAGTATCAGTTGTAATATTTGTGGGGAATAAAAATTACTGTATAAGCATAATAAAATTAGTATTGATCCGATAATCCCTTAAATGCTCATGAGAGCGGTGAAGAGTCTACTTTGAATAGGATCTCTTCTTTCGAGGGCAGGTGAATCAAGACAGCAGCGAAAAAGGAAGCGACTTACGCTGTACAAGCACATGGGGAGAAAAAAAGAAGAGATATACGAGCTTTTTGGCATTAATTCCGGTTCCCTTACCGCGCCGCACTCCAATCGAGACGAGGCTCATCCCTCCCCAATGAATTCCTTCACTTTGGAGGCTCGTGCATCGTTCCCTCATCCATACACGTCTACAGCACACTCATTTTTACTTTTCCGTTTTTCTACTCTTTCTATATCTTTTGCCGTATTTTTCTTCTTCTTTTTCCTTTCACCCTTTCATAGGTAAATCCGCGCCTTTTCCGCGTGTCTCTCGAGTATAATTAAATTCTTTCGCGAAGAGTGAAGAACTCGTGGCTTTCTCGCGTCTTTTCATGATTTATTTTATACGCTAGTTGCTCCGTGCACTCACTCTTTTCCTTCGTCCCTCTCTCTCTCTCTCCTTCACCATCTCTTCCGTTTTGTATCTGAAAACGGTGGTATTCGCTGTGAGCTTCGGTATGTAACCCCTTCGTGGAACTCGAGGCTATGGTTTACCTCGTATGAACTTTGCCATACTGCACAAAGTACGATTCAGAGCTTGAGGGCTGGCGCTGCGCGATTCTGTTGGTGGCATATAAACCGGAAAAGTGTTCAAGGAAGGGAGGGGGGCAGGGGGAGAAAGAGAGGATGAAAAAGGCGGTCGGACGTGCGACGAGTGGCTGGGATGAAGAGATTCGAAACAAAAGCACAAGTGAATATCTCCTACTCGCTGTATTACAGCACCAGCCTTTCTCATTCCTCGAAGATACCATCACCTTTCCCAGCTCTTTCATTCAAGCGCGTGTACTATGTGAACAAGTGCTTTTTCCCAAACATCATTCTCGCGACTATGATAAGTACAAAATGAGCACCGATGTAGGAGCAAGAAGAAGTAAAAGAGGAGGAAGAAGAAGAAAAAGAAGAAGAAGCATTTTCTGACACGCCAGCAGTGCGTTTCGCTTTCTCTCCCTTTTCTCTCGTGGCCTCCGTGCGCATTATCAGGTACAGAGGCCACGGAAAAGCTTGAGCTCATCCTACTTTCTCTTGTCAAATATATTCAAGGACCATTGAAAAAAGCTTGTACATATAAATGTATTCGTAAGTATACTCAGTTCGCTTCGTATATAGACATAGAAATCGGACTGTGCCCTGAGGAGCCGGTATATCTGTAGATCGGAACGCCTAATATATAAACAGAAGAATTTCCGTCTTCCAAACATTTCTCTGCACACGAATGGTCCAGTGAAAAAACCACTTGAATCTTCGCGTTCGCTTGGCTTCTCACAGCAAAAATAGTTCTCGACAGAATAAACGTGCGAACATTTTCTACCTCAAGAAAAATCGCGCGACTTGCTCATTCCGAAGGGAAACAAGCTGCGTGATGGGATGCACACTTCATCCGTACTTGTTCCACTTCAATTCTCCCATCAGTCAAAGAGCCTCTCGAGAATCTCTTGATCCTGACGAATGTCAAAAATGAAACTTCAATTTCGAGTACTTTTTCACATGTAAATTCACAAAATAACATCAACACGCGATGAGTGTTAAAGATAATTATTTCGTAATCCGTGATCACCGGGCGGTGATCACAACTGAAGATTCTTTTGAAAAAAGCGTTAAAATTATATGGGAAACGGTATATTTTGGAGCAATTTGTCCGAGAGACGAGAAATCGGACTTCACTCGGACACAGAAAAGCCGCCCGGCCCCGTACGCGCGCCTTTTCCTCGCCTCGTATTTCCGCGTCCCTTTTATCTCTCCTTGCATTTTTTTACTGTTTTTCTCTCCCCTTTTTATAATATGCATGGGAGGTGCACCTCGAGCATTCACGCACACGGGCGAGGACGTTCCTTACTTGAATTGAAAATCTCTCTATGCAGATCTCTATGCTCTGGGAACGAGAAGGGGGATGAGCCTTCGGTCTCTCTCTCTCTCTCTCTCTCTTTCTCTCTCCTGTTCCCTCTGCGACGTCGTCGGCGACGACGACGACGACGCATACGACTATGGGAGATAAAGTGAAAGAAAAAGAGAGGAGGAGAGATGTATGCAGGCTGGCGGCTGTAAGCAAATCGGGTTATCCTCAGAGGCAGCCGGGCCCAGCAGCCCCGGTATACGGTCCAGCCTCGGACCATCTCTACGGTCCGAGAGGAATTAAAATAAATACATATCTTAATTAAGCTCGGGAGTACCGGGAGCACACGTAACGGGTGAACGCGTTGAAGCTCACGCACACTCCCGCATCCGAAGCATCCCTCTGTATACGTATATACAAAAGTATTTATGCATGTAAGTAAAAATACACGAAAATCGTATGAATGTATTCGTGTAAAAAAGCCACGGGCTGCATAGACATTGGCAGCCCTTCACCAATGTTCCATCATCCAGTGAAGAGCTTCGAAACAGCATTGAACGAAAAGAGACAGAGATATGTACACCAATAACTAATGTTTTATCATTCTTTCCTTATCCAACCACTGTACCAACGCATTTCGCAACATACATACATTGTATGTCCCACCCGGAAAATACTCGACGAGAAATATCTCTCGAGAAATATTCTCTTTCACTCACCTTTCCACTCTGCTCTTACTCGATCGATTGAGGTTCCGGACACCGCGCATTTTTTTCAAGTTCTAATTTTTCAAAATGCGCACCGACAACTCGTATTTGATCATTATTTTTGTAAAATTTCGCTTTCGTTTACTCGGGGTTTGGGGTCTGAATACAAATGGGAGAATACGTCGTCAGGACCTAAAACCAAACTGTTGCAGCATTTTTTCTCCCATTAATGACCATGATGGAGGTAACCATCCAACAAAATTTTTCTCTTTGGAAATAAAACGTTCCTGAATAAACTCAATTTATTATATCTGTTCGAAATTTCGAATAAAACTCATTGACATCGTTTCCATAAAGGAAATATTCGGGTAAAAGTGAGCTGGATTTGCCAGAAGTATCAGTCTGCAGGTGAAATGAAGTGGTTAACGAGTTTCTTCAGAAAAATTGTATGCACAAACTCCATTCGATGACTCTTTGCTGCGTGACTAGTCGAATTGAGAGAGTTTTTGAGATGCTCGTCCTGGTTTTATCGTCATTGCAGTTTACCCTGGTAATTATTTATTATTATTAGGATCAGTTTACCTGACTAATGATCTCCATTCGTCGTTGAGAGAATGTAATAAGAGAAAAAATAGCAATGATTCGTTACATTTCTTTGGAAGCTAACTAAAACTGGAGAGGTCAAGGCATAAAAAGGGTAAAAAGAAACTGTGAACGCTGGAGGTAGTGTACAAGATTATATTTTGTGTGGAATGGAGGGGGCACAGGCGCGATATGCGAACGGGTCGAGCGATTCCTTTTTTTCCTCGAGCATGCCCGCGTCGTCTCGCCTTTGCTACGTGTCAAAGCGTTCTCTTTCTATCTCTGTCTACTAATTTTGCCATCTCTCTCTGTCTCTCTTTATATACGGTTCCCTCTCTTGCCTCGCCGCTCGTTCTTCAAAGTATAATTATTTTAGTCAAATTAAAAATGCACAGAGCCTCGAGCTATGTGGGTGAGTTTTCTCTCCGCCTCTCTTCTTCCTTCTCTTTTCTTTTTCTCTCGGGATTCACAGGAATTCCAACTCGTCACACGAGCGTCAGGCTTTCTATTCGATAAAACATATTTTCGTATTGAGATCATCTTTGTCCTTGCTTCATCCATGTGATTTGACATGACCGGTCCCAAGTCCCAATTGATATTACGAAGTTTGAGTGCAGAGAATTCGATTCGTCACATCGTTGATGTGAGCCAATCAAATAATCCGATGCGATTGGACAGTTCAGTTCCGTAATATCGATGGCAAAAGTCAAGAAGAGAATTCACGTGAAATTCATTCGAAGCTCTATGAGCTTTTGGTTGGTTCTTCATAACTGATAATAATTCGAGGTATTTGCTGAGACCGAGAGACGGACGATTCGTTGGAACGGAAAGATCAAAGAAATCAACAACCATTTTCCACAATCGTGCGACAAGGAAATTTATCATTGATAAAAGCACGGACAAAATGATACTGGAAAATGGTGTAAAAGTGTACACAGTTTTATGAGAGTAAAGGGCATAAAAGCTCGGGATGGAGCGCAGGGGCGAGGAAGAATGAGATAAATAAAGGAATTAATTATTAACGGACATTGGTCGCTATTAATCGTGCTCGAGAAAGTTAACCCTTTTTACGAAGGCGAGGGTCTTTTCCAGAGGGCGAGAGATCCTTGGAGAATAACGGTACTGAGATAAAGTCAGGACGTAGTCGCGAAAGGATGCTGTTTGAGGGTTGCGGTTCTGGCATCGCATCGTTGATGGCGATATCGGTGTGGCGTCTGGATAAAAGGGTTTTAGCATTTTGATATTGCACGTTAAGGCAGTGCGGCTGGATTATCCGACTTATAAATAAGCGGAAAACACATTTTCATTCACTTCCGATTAATTTTATTCTCTTCTCGCGTAGTTGCGATCGAATGAAGTGATCCTTATGAGAATTTCGATGATACTCTTGTCTCGAATGAAAAAAAAATCTTTGCCGCTTTTTCCAGAACCTTCCGTCAGGAACGCAGCAACAAAAATGGCCTTTTTTAATCGACCAGAATTTTCATTCCGACATCGCAACTTCGCGGATGTAAACGAGAGCTCGGAGAGAGTATCAGCGTTAGTATATTTCATCCGGAGTCATGAGAAACTCTCAGACTCTCTTTTACCCGTGAATGTTCGCGTGTTGAGACAAAAGCAGAGCAGTGCAGAGAGCACGAGAGTTATATTAGACAGAAGAGCACGGAGAAAGCTCCGATGTCAACTGCCGTCTTTCACAGTGTAACACTCCCTCTCCTCCCTCAAGCTCCGCTTCTCTCTAACCACGAGTTCACAAGAGCAGCAAGAATCTTGCTAATTAGATATATAAGGAAGCTAATTGTAATAAGGTAGAGTCGGGTGAACGAGGGAGAGAGACGAACTTGCTCGCAAATTTTCATCCCTATTTTTCTTCTCTCAGTTCTTATGACACTAGGAAAAAGAAAGAAAGGGAGAGAAGTAAATAAACTTTTGAGCAAGCCGGCTTCGTTCGTTGATCACCGATTTTGTATGAATTTTTGGCACTGAAATTGGCGCAAGAGACTCGTCGCTGAGTCGAAATTCATCTTTGATCGTGCTCAAAACTGAATTTTTTTGCATCTTTTGAACCTCAACCAATTTCTTTGCTCCCGATGGTGAAATTTTTGCGATCGCAGTCCCTACCGATGCCACAGCATGGATTTTTCTGGAGAATTGTTTGTTTTTGGTGTTCTCGTTTATTCAGGTATTTCTTGAGGTTCAACAGTTTTCTAGCTTCTGCAGGCAACTGGTGAGAGACAAATTTGAGTTTTATGCCGAAAAGTTAGACCCACTGGATTCGCACGTACACGTATATATACGCGTGAAGAAATGAAGTTGAGGATATTTCATCATGGACACGAAAATATACTACGCTCCTCCTTTCATGTCCCGCAGTTTGTGAAATCCCGAGCGAGTCTTTCGCGCCAACACCGCCGGTGGAAAAGGGATGTGCTCTTCTCATGATATTGCGGCTGTGCGTTGAATTAATTAAACACGGATTGTTTGACGCGTGTTAAGCTGCGACAGAACAAAACTAACCCATCCGCACCCTGCTTCGAACGGCACTTCACCGTGAAGTCTGATCTCCTTGGCGCATAGATTTTCGAAGGATGGGCGCGTCTTGATTGAATCTTGCGCGAAGCTCGTTAGTAAGATACAGAGAAACGATCCTTGCAAGCGAATTCAACTTGAGTACTAAACGCGGAGTCTGAGTTTGTAAAATCTCCGAATGAAAGTTGATCATCCACGTGATTCGGAGCTGGGATATCCCCATTCGAGTACCACGAAGCAATTTATTCGTGAAGCAAACAAAAATGAGCTTTAGAAATGTGAAAAAGTGATGAGAATCCACGAGAACTCGACTAGAAATTCCACGAGGGTATACATCGTTACTCAAATTTATATGTAAGATCGTAAGAAGTTGAATGAGACATAAAAAGTATGTGATGTCGAACTCGACTGTGTACAAGAAACTTGCTGAAGGAGATGAGAGTCGGAGCGGAGCGAGCGAGAAGGTTTGCAAAAGTTGTAGGGAAGTGTGACTACAGAATAGCGTAGAAATGGAGTAAAAGTATTTAATCAAGGGATCAACGCAGCGGCGTCTAAATAAACCAGCGGTGAACGATGGGGTCGGAGATTTTGAGGCGAGAGAGAGAGAGAGAGAGAGAAAACACTGCGAAAGGGTGAGTTTCGCGATAAGACAGCGACGAGAGAAGCACGACGGTGAAGAGTGCTAAAGACGACATGTACACACATGGGGGATGATGTTCCCTTGGTTTTCGAGGGGCTTGTTCACTGCGGATAACTCATATAGCTCTACCTATCAGTACGTGGGAACAAGAATGCTCGCAGGAAGCTCCAAGACGAAGCGACTCCAAGCAGAGTTGAATTACTGCCCTTCTTGTTATGACTGCACGCACGTATGATGCTTCACAGATATTAGAGATGAGGATCTCGATCTATCGAAAGGAGGGCTCGAGTGAAGACGAAATAAACATTCGAAATTCTTTTGCGAGTTGAAAATTCCACGAATTTTGAATAATCAGCGTTTTGCTGGGAACATTTCTCGAGGAATGATTATCAAAAGAACGTTGATTTCGACGATCATAAGGATGGCCATTGTGATTATAAGGATAGAAGCAATAATAAGGAAAATAATAATGTACAAAGACGCGAGAAAGAAAGAGAGGAATCGACGTTGGAGCCCCTCGATGTAAGTACAGTCTCTGGGGTTGGCCCAGATAACAAAAATACGAGCTAACTTTTCGCCATAACTGTGAAATTGTGGAAAGAGAGGAGGAGCGCGTGTGCAAGTCAAAAGGTAAAGGAAGAAAAAGGATGTAGCTTGCGAAAAGCGTTGAGCCACAGCGTCGTAGCTGATGCCGCGCGTGACATTAGCATAGTAATGAATATTATTACATTTCGGGTATACCTCCGGTTTAATTCCATCTTCCACAGTCGTAAAGATAATAAGCGCGAGTGGCGGATGTTTCGCGCGAATGTTCTGTTTCTCTCCCTCCCTCCTTCCTTCTCCGACTTTCTCTCGTAATATAATATTTGTACTAACACTCCACTGCTATTGGCTGGGAACAGTGCGAATTTGGGCCAAGCGACAAATTTCCAAGCATTGGCTTTCTTAGGCTACGAGCCATGTTTTCGCTCAGCCTTCAAGTTTTTCCACCATCCGGAAGCTTCATTCCATCCATTAAAAAATACTTTCCTCACTTTATCTTGTCTTGCGAGTTTATTATTTTGGTTTTTTCTTTTTTTTTTTTTTTAAATCAGACTTCTGAAGTTCTTGACGATTGATTTCCGTAGAAATCTTCTCCGAACGAAACGAGTGTGCATGGGATATCGAAGTGATGATGTAGCCAAAGATTTTCGTTTATATTCACGCGAGAGGATGATTTTGATAGCGTCGAATGACGAACATACAAACATGAAAGTAATTACCATACAGTTGGTATACACGATCTCGCGAAGACGTTAAAGCAACCCCATCTAACGGCCCTCGAAGGGAGTCCAGAGGGTGTATTCATTGCCGTAAGGATTCAGCATCACTTCCGTTAAGGAATGGGATCGTGCTTGTTTCTGCTGCTCACTCAACGGCTCTAAGACACTCGCTCTTCGCACTCGTCTCGTTCTTCCACCCTGCAATGAAGCAAATATAAACTTGGCAAAAGTGACAAAGATAATTCTAATAAAAGCGAGGATGGCTGCGGGGAGAGGGAGCAGGAGAAAGCGACAACGACGCCGGAGAGCACTCTCGGGCTTCTCCCGCTTAATTTGTAACATATTCTACCGGCATTGCATTATACACCCTTCATTTTCTTCAGCCTCACCAGCTTCCTTCAACCTTTGCCTAGACATTCTCTTTAGGAATTTGACCTCTCACAGTCTTCGTCAAACATTCACTCGAGACTCTGACGAGAGCGTTGTCAATCAAACTGGCTCCGTTTCATGTTTAATTCAGCAGGATAAACATCATTTTTTGGAAAAACTTCCACCGACCTAGTGGACGGTAAAAATTGATGTTTTTCTTGAACAACTGAAATGAGCCCATCGGAATTAGATCCTGGTGAGAGAGGATTCTCCGAACAAGCTGCGCGTCCCGGTCGATGGGCACACCGGGAGCCATCCCGAGTCCAAGGCAATATTTTCATGAACCGCTCGTACAACCAATGTCTGTGCATTCAGCTTTCCGGTGGATGCTCCATGCAGTATGTATATTTCCATTTCAGCGTTACGAGAGCGAGAGAGTCGCGCGAAGTGGGCATGATTTCATATGCAAAGAGTAGTTTAGAGCTAATTGTTAATAATAGGATTGGTAAGGTGGGAATTCAACGTTGTCGCGAATGCGACGAGCTGGATTCACCCCCTTATGCCAAATGGGTACCGCCTTCCTATGTATTCATATGCATCTCTGTCGTTTTGTGTATTTGTATATACACGCGGAGTATCCTCTCTTGACCGTCATAGCTCCGATACTCGCGTCGTCCGCGTCTCATTTGCTACAAAGTCAGCTCGGACAGATCTCTCCTACACGCTCTGTCCGTTTTCCCTCTCGGTCCATCCCTCCCTCCGTATTCTCGAGTGCAAATTCATCTACAGGAATTTCCACGTTCGCTCGACAACCCCGGTCCAAGAGAATTTCATTTTCTGCTACTTTGAGTGTGGAGAAAATCGAGCATTGAAATTCACTGCAGATCCGACGTACGGAAATTGATGAAATTTCGGTGGAATGCTCTGCTGGCAAGCAGAACTCATCGGGCGAGGGAGCGAGCCGAGGAAAAGAAAAATTGTCAAGTGTCGCACTGCAAAATCTCGGAGCTCATAAAACCAAAAATTGCCATTTTTTATTCCCAAGGAAAATTAAATTGATGGAAAATGGCATGTGAATTGCAGATAAATAATTTCGAGTCCCTCCGAATTGGGGTTTGCGGTTCCATGCAAGTTATTCTCAACAGTAGGAACTTGGCTCATTCGATCTCGATCTTGTAATTCTTCGCGAACAAGCCTGCACTAGAAAAATGTAAGTTTATAGAGGGGTTTGGTATTTGGATGAAGATCTCGAAGAAAAATCAAGATTTTCGGAGCATTTTGGCGTCGAATACTCCGTGTACGTATGAAAACTTATACACGTGGCATTTATTCGTGCACAGCAGTCGAGAAATCCACGTATGCGAATATCACTCTCAAGCGTGTTTACGTATACGTATACATACCGATCACGTGGGTACATTATACACATACGCACGAATTTACGAACGTAGCACGTTGGAGCGTTTCCACCTACGTATTATCACGTATAAACGAGTAATTCTGAGTTATATACCGTCCCCGGGCTTGTTAATGATAATTAAAACACCTCGTTCTCTCTTGCGTATAAACTTTCTTTTTTTGCCGAAGGAGAAATTTCGTCGTGAAAAATTTACCTGCGATTGTAAATTATCCTTTTTCTCATTCCCCGAGTGTACTCACTTATTTGTTCTCTTATCATTTATTCTTGGCTGACCCCACTCTGTGCCACGATTTTTCGGAGCGATGATTTCGGAGTTGAGAACCAGCAATCGATTCGCTTTTTGCCAGGAAAATAAATCACTCCGATTGTTTTACTTTTGACTACTCGTGGACGGTAAACCGAATTTCTTATTGTGAATTTTTTGGGCGAACACTGAGAAAAGCAGTAAATGTATGATTTTCGCTCACTGTAATTAAGTCTGCGGAATAAGCAGTTTGCCAACGAAGTGCTTAAATTATCTGTTGCAAGGGAGGGACAAGCATGATCCTGACTTCGGGAGATATTCTACCGGATGTATATCCTGATGTATATTAGTAGAGGCGGGGGGAAAAGCTATAGAAACGGATGAAGAGGAGCTGAGGTGTAAGGCATAAAACAGCCGTATCTATAATGCCTTCTTGGAATAATCAAACGATTAATATGTTTATTAGTATCGGCAATGGCTCGCCTCGGAATACATTACAGCAACCCTCTCGTCTTTCATTTCCACCCTCTCGCATCACCTCTGACTCCTGCGAAGCCATCTCTCTTTCTCTTTATCGCTTTCTCTTTTCCTATTTCTCTTATCTTCGTCGGAAACGCCTCCAAGTACATCCCCAAGCTTAACATTCCTGACACTCTCTTCCTAGTTTTCATATTTTGCACAAATTTTGCAGCAGCTTTGCTATATAAAGTTGCAAGTTGCTTCATTCGATGATTTTTTAACATTTTTTTGTTTCACGGAGTTGCGAGAAATTTTGGTTTCGGATAAGAGGGACGATGCCAATGAGAAAGCTGATGCTCGAAGTTGGAGGGTTTCTCATAACTTTGAGAGAAAAGTTAAGAAAGAAATAAAGCTGAATTAGCTATTGTATTTTATAGATTTGAAAAGTAGTTGCTCGCTGAGGGAAGCAGGAGGGAAGGAAAACGAGCGTCGGCAAGTTTAAAATTTAGATTTTGAGAAACAACGAAATTTGAGGAATAAAAAGGAGGAGCCGGAAGTCTGGGACAATTCCGAAGCGTTTTACCGGCGAGCACTCGATGCGTATGGATGTGTGTATATATACATATGGTAAAAGACATCGAAGCCTTGGCGGCGCGCTTTGCAAGGAAATAAAATCTAAAACCCTTTTATGTGCTGGGAATTGAGACTGTGAGAACGTTGCTCTCGCCAGGGAAAACTTCGCATACATACATAAAACATTCTTCTATATAAAATCACGGTCCACGACGAGGAAAGGAAAAAAGAAGAGCAGCAACACCACCACCAGCAGAGTCAAGCTAGGGAAAGAGAAAAAAATTGCATCTCCCTCTTGTCCGTATACGAAAAGCCCAATAGCGTTGAGCACGCCGCAACGCGATATTAGCCTATAAAATCTTGAGTTTTGTATACGAGTTTTATCGCGCGAGCGCTCTATACGTACAGCGTAAAGACACAAAAGCACAAGTATACGAAGAAAATGGTACAGGTATATGCAGCGACGGTTCAATCCTCTTTGATGTGAAAGGAAAAAAACAAAGGCAGTGCGACCGAGTTATTTCGGGGGATAGGAAAAATTTCAATACACTCAAATTTCAAATTGGATTTAAAAAAGCTCCGAACCTCGCAAGTCGGTGCAGCTCCTTCACAGGACGCGCTGCATATTTTGAGTTCCGTTTCATTTTCAATCGATCTAAGGTCCAGATTCGAAGTTGCGGAGAAATCGAGATCAGCTTCTTAGAAGCAGGAGCGAAAACAGAGGCTCGATCGAATAAGGAAGCATTCGAGTTATTCGTTTGTTAGCTTTCCCTGTTTGGAGCGCACACTGGGTCTCGTTGCGATCGATGAAGAATCCGTGTATCTCTCGAAAGTCTCTTCGCCACGAGATTCAAGTACTGTTGGGTGGATTTTCATATATTTCTATGTGTATTCGTACATTAATGTGTACGTAAAAGTGTATGTACAAGTGTAGGGTATGTTCGTGAGTCGAGAATGAAATGGCAGTGGATGAGCTGGGGTGAAAGTGGGCGGTGAGAAGGGGGTTGAGGGAGACGAGGCAAGAGAGAGTGAGCAAGGGGTCGAAATACATCGTACAAAATATGGCGGCCGATGGGGTTCTCCATGGGGCAACTTTACAGCCCGACGGGCCTGCGACCTCCACCCACTCCCTTCCATTCCCTTTGCTACTTCGTGTGCTTACAGAGCTTGCCTCTTGCTTTCCTCTTGCCGATCCTATCATATTTATATATGTATATACGCACACACACACACACATAGATAAATAAGCGAGAGCGTTACTGCTGTATACTCATCCTGGCTGCTTCCATCTCTGCTGGTCCCGCGACTCATCAGCATGAATATTCATTATTCGATGATATTTCTCAGGGCCCTTCCACTACTCTCCGTCTCTTTCTCTTCGCTTCTCTCGTACAGCCATCCAGCTCAATACGTACCTTTTGCCGCTCTCGTTCATCCCCTTCTTGTCTTCTATCCTTGCCATCCGTCGGATCGTTAATTTATATAACTACGATCGACATCAGCCGAAAGAGAGGGGGTGGTGTGCTAGGGGAAAGGGTGAGTCTTACCAAACGACCTTCTCTTTCATATTCATATATACATACGCATTAAGATGCGTCTGTTTGCGTGTGCTCACGTATATTAATATGTGGGTGAAGTCAACGTCAGACATGTACGGAAGGGAGACGCGTTTTACCTGATGCCCTCTTCCGCTCGCTTTCTACCCTTCGATATATTGGCGCGCTTCTTCCCTTCTCAACTTCGCTCGTGGGCCATAAACGATGTTCTTATTTTTCTTCACGAATCCACGCTGAATTTTCATATTCTCATGAAAGCTGATCGTTCATTGACACAACTCATCACTCGGTTTTCGGACTTTGAGGAAACTTACGTCCGCGATGAGCACAGCGAGAGTTTTTTTGGACGTTGCGAAATTAACCGAAACCTGGCGCCGGTCTTCATCTACCTGAGATACCAACACTGAAATCTTCGGAGATGGCACTCGCGAATAAATGGCCTGAATTGAACAACGAATTGAGAGTTCTGGGAACACTTTTCGTTGATATCCACCCAACTTTTTTTCTATCTATTGTTTTTCTTTCGGTGACTCCCGAACGATTGCTTACCGCCCATAAATACATAGATCTTATATAATGAGGTGCTGTGATCGCGGCATGCAGGTTAGCGAGTTCTGCACCGCGGCTAATGTAACGGCATAGGGAGGTTAAGAAGGGGTGGTTAATAGGCATAGCGTAAGAAGGGTGGCTTTAATGCCTCGGTAGGTTCTGAAATATTCAGCTGCAGGTTTGCCACTCACCTTGTATGTGTATAGCAGCAGCACATCGTGCTAAACTACTACTGTGTGTTTTCTCTACACGTAACTCTAGCACTCGGCCCTTTTGCCAAGAGAATCTGCGGGGCGCACAGTGGATACTCGGCTTCGCGGCATTGCGTATACATCACGATTTATTATACATATATACAGACACTTACGTGTGTATATTTATTTATATATAAGGGGTGTTGGGATATTTCCGAGTCAAGGCGCCAAGAGGGTACGAGTAGATAGGGTTGGGTGGATTAATGAAAGCCAATCCACAGAGGGAACCCTCTCTTCCTTCGCGTTCTCTATCCTAACGTCACCGCGCTATAAACAAACCGATGCGGAGATTCGGATGGCGGACGAACCCTCCTCCAGCCTCTTTCAAAAGTTTATGTTCCTGCATATCGATGATGCGCTGACGTTTCAAATGATCTTCCACGAGTTTCGAGTTTTGAGCTAAGAATACCAGAAATTGTGATCTCTTTTAGGGAGAGTAGAAATGAGGGCTGCGGTCGTAGGCAATAAAAGCCTTTTTTTCACCCCGATAGACGATTCCGGATTTTTCTTTTCTAGATTAAGCCTACGATAACGTTGAGAAACGAGCTCATCTTCGGACGCAAAATACTTTGAATTGTATATCGTAAAAACGTTGAAGGGAGAGTGGAAGCTCCACGCATCGCGCCCATAAACATTACTGCTGCACACGGATATAAAATATGCATGTGTGCTTTTTTAAAGCGTTCGTTTCTGCTCTCTCGAGCTTGTATTGTCACGTGTTATAAATGATGCCGAAGTAGTGTAGTTCCACACACAATTTACACCCTCGTACCGACACCGGGGCATTCGAACGATATTTTTAGCCGGATCTCCTTTCAGGCGAAAGTGCAGTTTCCTGCCGAGTAACTTATCCCAAGCACAAAACGCCAGGAACAACTATACACAATGATCTGTAACGAGAAAGTTAATGTCGCGTTTTTGAGAAGATAGAAAATAGCATTAATGATCCACTACGAAGTGAATAATGCGATGGAATCCTTCGAACTGCACATTCTGATAATTTGCAATCTTCTGAACTGAAAAATCAGCTTTGAAACATCGTATTAAGATGAAACGGAATTTTTTCATTGCAATTTCGGTTCACGATGTTTTCGTCGTTATTAAAGTCGTTTGTGATACGAAACAAGGTAGTTTTGGGTCGAACACTTTGGCCACGATAAACAAACCCTAAATTTAAGCTCAAGCTAGTGGCACTGCAGTAAAGAGCTTTGTAATGGCTCATTCCAACATAGTTCATATTAATTAAATATGCGAAAGATGTAAAAATATGTCAGCCCTCAGTGATTTTAATGGAGCACCTTTTGTGGGGGTTGGGAGAGGGGCGGGGGTGGGGGGGGGGGGTTGAGAAATCAGGGAGAATTGAGAAGGCACGAGAGGCGGCAGGGGGTGAAAAAATGGGGTGCTGCTTATTGCAGCTTCGAACTCTTGTATACGTAAATTTATAAAATATTACGATGGCATCTCGTTTGAAGAAAAATTTCTTTTTTCCGAGAGAAAGAGAGAGAGAGAGAGAGTGGGAATGGGAGGAGGGTCTTGGAAGTATACGGCGCGGGTATTGTAACGGCCGCAAGAGGGCTAAAACGAGCTTGAGCAAAGGAGAGGGTGTAAGTCTGTGTTGACACGGAAATACAGCAATCTCTCAGGGTATTAAGAGCAAGCTCGACCTTTGATATTAATAACAATAATAATACGCGACATCGGTGACGGTGAAGTGGGCTGCGATGCAGAGGGGGTTGCGCCGGAGCATTCGAGGGTTGGGACTGATGGTCCGGGGTAACTTTTGAACCCAGATACAAATTACAGCTCATTTTTATGCCATTTTAATATCGCCACGCACCATTAAATATCTCCAACCTTCTCCCCTTTTCCTCTGCAATCTCGTTCTTCCAACCACTGATGCGTTACCCGAAGAAAAAACCTCAGTCGCTGAAATCGGTAATGCTACTTCCGTACTTTTTCTCTCGTAATCATAATCGTACCCGGGGCTTTATATCGACTTTGGGATCCGGTTCATTCTATCCCCGAGCTGCGCTATTCTCGCATCTTCCCAATTGAGCACAGAACTGGAAAATCTGCTTGGGTTCCATTTAAAAATCACAATCATGATCCCGAGTATCCGGAATCTAGGATTCAAAAAATAAACGCCCTCGTTTCAACGTTTCTTCCCGCATATTTTGTTGGCGGAACGACTGTAGCCTGAATTCTTGGCCCGTACGTTCAGTCTCTTCGTCTCGTCAAAATGACGCTTATGATTTTACTGCCGGAAGTACGCACTTTTATGCCCGTATTGCATTTTAAGTTATGCTAATTTCACCGTCGACAGATATCTTCCGAACGTGACGTGGGGTAACAACGCTCAGGCAAGGCCGTGCGAGAATACATATTCATGCATACAGAGTGTCCGGAAGATTAGCTTCCAAGTTTATAGAGTGAGGAACTCGTCGCATGTTCTGCGGAGAAAAGTTATCAGTCATTTTTTTTATGTGAGACACCGCTTGGGAGATATTCATTCATTAATGACGATCAATGCTGCAGGAAGGAAGGTCGGCAACGGGGAGGGAAGCCACTCCCTTGTAACAGTGTCGGATTGGCCATCGTCGATTCATTGATGCCTCATTAAGAGCACGTCGAACAGGAATGCCTCCGAGGACTTTTTTCTTAAAACTTCCGCAACCGATGGATTTTCGTGAGAAAGATTAACGATTCTAGAACTTCCTATAGATAACATCAGCGAAACTGCGTCTTGATGCGATGCGACAGCGACGTGTTCCCAACATTCTGCATCAAACATATTCATAACGTGCGCTTACTATATGCAAAAGAGAAGCACATACACCGAGGGATCGAGACAAACGATTATGTTTTATACTATTCGCGGGCTTTTATTCCCGAAAAGAACGCCCGTCAGCCATAGATGACGATTTTATGTCGCACGCTTTTTACGACCCCTACGGAATCGTCTATATAATATAAAATAGCGCATCACCGAGCATACTTCGAATTGGGTTCGTCTCAGGAGTTATGAGCATTTACCTACGGGGAATTTACTGACTTTGTGGCCTTAGACCGAAGTTGTGTATTCGCGTGTAACGCACCAGTGGAATTGTTGATACCTCGATGCTCCCTCCCCGATGCCAGCGAGTCTTCTTACGCTTTTTAATAGCACATACAGACGATTGCGTCAATAAAGTTTTATTCGATGTGAGATTAACCACGATTTATCGGAATCGAAGCTTAAAATTCTCTAAAAACGACGTTTAGTGGAGAAATATTCATAAAAATATATAGCGCGAAAAATTGAGTGAAATGTTACTCGGTTTCTCGTGTAGTCGAAGCATTTTTCTGAACATATAAAAACCCGGAGGTTCAATACTTTTCGCCTATCCGTTTTTCTGCAAGGAACAAACGACTCGTAATTTGGAATTCGTGCAAGAGCCGACCGAAGCATTCTCGTATTTCACTGAGGATTCCGAGACACGGCACGTTGAACGAGTGCGCGCGTGACCGTTTCAAAGTCATCAGCATAGTTGGACCTCTCGGTGGCGACGGTCTGGTCTCACGTCGAGGCGAGAGAAACGATCGGTGTGCTGGTCCGATTACCAGAAGACTTTGCGAGGGGCGATCTGATGTTAGACGAATGGAGACGAGGAGGGGGCGCGGGAAAGGGCAGTAGAAACTACAGGAACCTTCTGTAGCGCGTCTACGTTCGTCTCTCGGGTAATACCAAGGACGGAAAAGCTTGTGGAGAGGGTGGGGCGAGGAGCAGAAAGGGGGGTGGGGATTGTTGCACGATAGTTCGGACGATCTATGACCCGAGTTCGCTAAGAGACCACGAAAGGGTGGATTTACTGGTTCTGGCTGCGTTCACACCACACAAATCCAAGTGACCGGCTGAAGTCTCCTCGGCTCTCACCGCCCCCTTTTCCTTTCCAGCATCTCAGCCCTTGTGCGCATTCCCGCGACTTCCGTCTGCTCCCACGACTTATGGCACTCGAATTATTTTCCGGAACCGGTTCTCAGACCCCTTGAGCATTGATTGTCCGAGGGCCTGTTCGCAGCATTGATGAATTCGTTCCTTTATTCACGGTGCCTCTAATCTCTTGCGTTCTAAGATTTTATGAAGCCCAAGATGACGACGACGATTATCAAAACCGAAAAACTTTGATTCACTCGCAGTTCGTTTTTTCGATTCTCAATACGATGAAATACCGTGCAGGAGTAATGGAAATATTTTCTATGTGCCCGCATTTCGCTCCGTTCCTTGACGACAAATCCGGCCAGCGATACCGCCAACGATCTTTTTCCTTCGTCATCATTCAAAATTCCGTGTGTTCTTGAGCAGGCTTCCCTCGCTGTTGTCTCTTGTTTCAGCAAACCGGAACGACTCGCGCAACTTTTATATATTTCTGATGTCATCTCCCGTATCGGTCTACATAGAGAGGCTAAGAGAAAGGGAGAGGAAGAGAGAGAGAGAGAGAGAAGAGGCCGACCGAGGCAATACCGATATGCACCGTTGCCTGTGTGGTTTAGCGATGGTGCGGGCCTGTAAAAACGGCGCTCGTTAGCTCCGTGAGAAATTAATTATTTGCCCGCCATCGCCGCCGCAACGGTTCGTGTGCTCGAGTAATGGTGAAAAATGTCTGGATTGTGCAGGATTACTGGGTGGCCCTGTGCCTGCCAGAAAGAGAGATAAAGATCTCTCTTCAATGAGAGATAAAGAGAGCGCGAAGGGGGAAGGGGTACATACATATACACGGAGAGAACAAGGGATGAGAAAAATTTCTGAAGGGTACATGCGTATACATAGACGAGTCAGTGCAGCCGAGCGCTTTGCTTTTCGTAACGGAACAAGAAGCCCGCGAGTGAGGAGGGGGTCGGGGGTTGTGAAAGCAGAGAGAAAAGAATAAGAAGAAACGTATCGGTGTGGCTCGTTACACTTAAATTGGAAGGAATGACTGAGTGTTCTCGTTATTCATCGCGAATAATATAGAAAAAGAAATAACTGAAAGACCCCCTCCCACCTCGGGATCTCGGCTCTCCGCCTGTTCCCGAAGGGTGAATTCACGCCATTCGTATAAATATCTGACTGTAGCACCCCACTCTCGTTCATAACCGACTACTCGTTATTCTTGGATACCCATTTTGTTCACCTCAAAATCAGCCCATTCGATTATTCGATTCTGTTTCTTCCGCAATCCTTCAACTCTCACCCCATGTAATCCTACTACAGAACATCATTTATTACCTTCTTTGCTCTCTGGTTTTTACGAATTCTTTCGAATCGTCAATTTTGACATTGTACTTGATATTTCCTGGTTCTCCTTAACATATCTTGTCGAAGCTTTTTCAATCGAACGCTTTCATCGGTTGCCAATAACATAAGCGCATCCTGCGACGTTGTTTTCGAGAGAAAATGTTCACCTCCTTAATGCTTGAGCGTAGAATGATTTGGAAATCGTCGGGACCGGGCTGACAGAGAATTTCGTCTATTAACCGACGTTTATACTCAACTCATTGGTGGCGAACGAGGTGGACCTTTCGGCCTCCTTCTCACACTGGGAAAACCACGAGTTAAGGCAGAGGGTTGGTAAGACTATAGGCGAGTTGTTGGCTTGCTGACCGAAGAAGGGGTTGCCTGGAGTTTTGAGCTTGGCCACAGCGCGGTGTGGCTTTCTCTTCAACCTGCTTTCCCCGTCTTCTTCCCTCTCTTCCTCGCGCTCCTAAGACCAAGTACCTCTTTGGCAGCCCCTCGCTACTATCTGAACCATTCTCCCGGCTCTCGGGTAGTCGCGCGTCCGCTCGGTCCGGTGGTCTTATCCTGAAAGGGAGTGGATTGATAAACCAGCACCCCCAGGATCTCTCACCAATCGAGCGAATTCTTGCGGCCGGCCACTGGCGTACAATCCAGGGGTTCTCGATGTTCAACCCACTTATCACTCTCATTTTCTCTTTCTTGTTCTCACAGACTCCACGCTTCTCATGCCAGCAGTTATTTGAATATTTGTTTTTCTTCACCGATGCGTTTATAATGGAAAAACGAAGTTTACAAACACACCGGAACTGTCGATACATTCGTTTAATAATAATTTTTGTAGAATTTTCGATTTTAGGGTGATTTAACACAGAGCCACCGTGAAGCAGGCCTGCCCACCACCGTGGGCAGGCCAAAAGATCACGTATAGAGCCGAAGCAGCAAAGAATCTTCAACCTGGATCAAGCCAGGCTCAATAAATATTCCCAGAATGTTGGATCGTTCCTGTCCGGAGTTCGGGATCTCCGGAGTCACGTGATCCTTGCTCGACGAGAAGATGATTCCAATAATGGGTGTACCGAGTGGAGTAGAATTGAGGATGACGTTGAGTGAAAGTCGAGTATTACGCGGGCCCAAGTGTCGCGCGTCACGAAAAGGGAAAAATTGTTACATATTGCAGTTCGGTGAAGCTGAGCATGCTTCTACGGAGTTAAGAAATCGTGTATCCGGTAATTTGCTACTTTGCGGCTTGTCTTGCCCTGAGCGAAGGTTTATCTAATCTGCTTGTCGGACGCGTGTATTATGCGTTGAGCACCCTCGGGCTATGTTTCTGAGTCTTCAACGACGAGGGAACTGGACAGGGATAGCCAGGGGTAGTGGGTCAAGCTGGACGATGCTCGAGAGCACTAGAGCATTGTCGACGAAAGTTCCCATCGGGAGCTCTAAAGGTTGGGGTAATTGGATAGAGGAGATCAAGCAGCCCTCGACTTTCCTTCTCTCTCTCTCTCTCTTCGTCAACACGAAAACATCTTACGGATCGACCGAAAGGACCCCCACTCGGACATCCTGTGCCACTCTCACTTTCGCCTTCCGATGCTTCGTAACTAGTGTTTGGCTAGTCCGCGGTGACCATTCTTCCCCGTCGCAAGGTCCCTCGTGGATTGAGCATATAAACCTATCGACCCGGGCTAAACTGGCTTCCTGACGCGGATATGAGACCGTAAAACGAATACTTTTTGCGGTCCGAGCGCCCAGCGATCCGACTCATTGACAGCTCAGTCGCAATTCAACGCGAGACTTTCTCTTTGCTGTTGTTCGAACGACGATGACCTTGGTTGGAGGTGACGCAGCAAAACTCGTTCGATAAACGCCACGTTCGGAAGATGACACTCCACTTTTGGAGTAATTAGCGTTGAACGGATAGCAACTGTTGGAAAAAAGTGGTCGATCGAGTTGTGCTAGCTTTTGGTTTCTCAGAGCTTGGCTCATGAGTTGAGAAGAACAAAAGTGACGTTGGTGGGAAGCAGAAAGTAAAGATCCGAAATTGTTTTATGATTGTTTGCTCGTGAAATGTATGATGGTGTAAGCACTCAGAAGTATATTGGATAAGACAAGACGGCCCGGAGGTATCGAGTCGAGCGTTTTCCACCCTCTCGAAGTCGTCGTCCGCCCCGTTAGCGATCTAGGAGAGCTCACAATGGCGGGTGCGAATCCTCGGCAACTGCCAAACGATCCCTCGGAGCTTGTGCCCCCCTTCTCCCATTCGAAATTCACTGTCACGCGATGAAAAAAAGGTCAAGTACTATCTTACCGGATGAGAAGGACGAAGAGCGAGAGGCCCCGGGTTCGTTCGGCGGAGCGTTTTTCTCGCGTTTTATAATCGCGCGCGCAAGCTTCGCTCCCGTTATTAATGCGCACGTCACACGTAATGGCGCGAGTGGTGTGAGGCCAAAAGCGAGCTTCGAAGCTTGCAGGCTTCGGAGGCGGGCGGAGCGGGAGGATACTGCTGACTGCTCTGGATGAGCGAGAGGAGAGGTGGATATTCGCGTTGGAAAGAGGAACCGCACCAGGGACAAGAGGGAGAAGAACGAGTATGATGCTGGTAACGAACGTAAATCGGACGATAAGTCTCTACGAGGGAATCGGTGCGCCAATTGCAGAAGGCGGACTTTTGATTTATTCTAATTGCTATTTCGATAATGGAGCAGAGGCCACCCGAGTCACACACTTACACATGGACGAGCTCTTGCCCGAGTGCGCATTCACCAGTGGTAGCAGCACCTCTTGCATTCCCATTATCGAACTCTCCGCGGAGACCACGGCAAAAGCTTTGCCTAGCTGCTCCATGTATGTATATTCTTGTACAAATATATGCCAGATATACAATTGTTTTCTAGTTAAGGTGTAATGTCCAGTGGAGGGCTGGAAAAGCAGGAAATAAACTTTCGGCGTTTCCAATTATTATCCAATTTCCATTCGCACCGAACACTAAATCTTCCATCATAATAATCCAATGCACTGTCACGTACACAGAAATTAGAATTGTCACGCGGTGAGTCTCTACTGTAAGCGGGTGAGAATGATGGATCCGATTTCTCATTGTTATGAAGTGCACTTCCGGCCGGCAGAGCATTTTTCTTCTTCGAACGAATACAAAAGTGCGTGACCATTTTCTGTGCTTCCCGAGGTTTTAATTAAAACGAATCGTTTACAGATAGCGCTCCGTCTTTTTCCGTGTTAACCTCGATTCAGAATTTATGTTTTACCAAGGTCGAAAGTGAGGGCACGCAGTGACCGGACTCCGAGAGGCTTTCGAATATATTGCCTCGAGAAAACGGGCCAGTCCCCGCTAAGCGAACCGCAAGCCAACCGACAGGGCGAAAAGCATCCCTCGAGCCTCAGGATCGTGCGGCTACTCTTCGGAGTCTATACGGCATATTAGCTCCTCGCATGTGTGTGCATTTGTGTGTGCATTAAATAAGCTCGAACGTCGAACACAGAGCGGGCCGGTGAACGCTTTGTGTCTTAATACGGTACCAGGTCGCTTCGAGCATTAAGTGTCCTCTCAAAAACCACCGCTTTACCCATACTTAATCTCTGCGTGTCCGGCAAAAGCTTGATGGACCCTCTAAATACCCTTAGCACGTTAGAAATACGCTCTCGCCCGGTGGAAGCGTTTTTACGTCGCCTCTTTTAATCCGTGGCCGTAATTTGCAGGGACCTACTTTGACTTTCGCAAAAATTCAATATCGCGTTGACGGGATGAGGCTCGGAGAGATTGCGACCGGAAGCGCTCGAGCTTGGAGAGCCCGATGCCCGAAGCTCTTCCTACCTATGGATCTCGATCATTTCCCAAGCGAAATAAATAAAAGAACGACCACAAAAACTGCTCGAGAGGAAGGTGATGAGACTGGCGCCGAGGCATAAGTGCGTTGTGCTTCCAAGATGCTGTTATATTCCTGCGGAGTGGAGGAAGAGGAAAAAACAACGTGGGCCAGGATGTAAGAGGAAAAAAAACATCGCAGATGGCCCCCAAGGGTCCCGAGTTCGAATCCCATTACCGGACTCGCGCCCGTTAAATAGGTCTCGCATCGTCGACCGGAAAATATACCTACACACATATTCCACTCTCGCTCATGTGGTCCTTCGCTCTCTTACCACCTTTTCTTCTAAACTACAACTTTATACATATCTTCGTACGAGCTTCGTCTGTGTGCGCGCCACCAAACTCGTTCTTACGTCCCCCACACACTCGCGCCTTCGACTTTTCCTTTTTCCAGCCATCTCCTTATTTTCCACACGATGGGAATCGATGCGTTCCATTAAGGAACTGCGGGAATCGCATTATCCTCGTGGAATTGGCTTCCACCGCAAACCATTCGACGAAGACTCTGTTTATGTGAATTAATGCATCGAGCCCGAGCTGCAGAAATCGAACTCGGCAACCCCATCGCTCTACATATTCCAACAGAGCATTACTCCTATTAAGCCGATTCCCATCGCGCAGTAGGGAAGGATCGATACAGATCAGACCCGGGTGGCACGATTAACCTCTGAGCTGCTCCAAAATTTCCTCTGCTCCCAGCACTCGCTTATATTTTTAAGCTTGTGTACGCAGAGTTCTTATTGATTGAATCGAACTTAAGTTAGTTGTAACAACGGGAAATTCAATAAAAAATTCTCGTATTTTATGCATTCAGTTCTATATCGAAAGCAGCCGAGATACGATTTGACTTTTTTACGAATTCGTCACGACAAATTTATTTATGACTCGTCGATGAGGTCGAATTGCTTTGGGAATTGAGGTTTTTTTTTTCGTTCAATTTTGTACACTGTCATCCTTGCACCGTAGAACTGAAAGTGCCAGCTCGTAGAAAAGCAAAGGAGAAAGAAAGTCTGAAAACTTGAACGTATAAATGTTGGACACACGTACAGATACGTTATGAGATATGTATAAAAAGCTTCTGATGCTATACATACATAAAATTGTCGAGGAAAGACGTAATTCCTACGTGCCGTATCTCTTTCAGTGGAAAGAGATGCGGCTCGAGAGCGATTCACCCGCTGGCTCTCGAAAGCTCGCGCAGATGAGCTTATACGTCTTCACTCTCAACTCTTTCCACGTAGTTCTCTACATCCACATGTACTCGTTTTTTATCTTATATCTTATCTCATCTTCTTTTTCTTGCACTCGTTCTTGCTCAGTGATCGCGCGCGCTGTCCCCTATTTTTTTGCATCTCCGTAAGGACGGATTCTCTCGGTCTCTCTTTTCCTTTCTCGCACCCTCTCTCCGCATAGTGAGAAAAAGCAACTCGAGGTGCATGGGACGAAGGAAACGAAAGGAAAATAAAATGTAAGTGGAAATTTATCGCCCCGGGCGATAGGAGACGTTTTCCGTACTTTTAAATATTTTATAAACTTTCTTTTTCTTCTGCGTCTTCGTCTTCTTTCTCGTCTTCGTGTGCTGCTGCTGCTGCTTCTGGTGCTGCGTGTGCTCGTTTATACACTCGGGGCAATGATGGTGATCGTCGTGCGCGGCGTTCCCGGTTCATGCGGGCCTGGTTCCCAGGAGCTTCTCTCTTCCATCGAATCGACAACGATGTCGACGAGAAGAGGATGAGCGAGAGAGACAAAGGCGAGAGAGGAAGGATAAAACAGCAGACGGGAGTAAAAAAGTGGGAGGAGGGGAGAAAACGAGTGGAAGAGCACAGGGAGATGTGCTGCTCGCTTACCAACGTTATACTGTCGATTTTCTTTACATTTTTTTGTTCCTCCGGCAACGAAGCATAGTACCGGATATTCCTCCTTCGTATATATCGTAATGTTATTAAAACTTCTAAATGACTATGGATCGCTTCGCGAGTTACGCGTCTCATTCTCTCTCCCACAGGCTCTTTCTTCCTCGTAGTATCTCGCGCCCTTACTACGCCCCCCCAAATGCTTTTGGCATTTTATTTTCAGCTCCTTTTACGCTTTTCCAAGTATGCTCTTTTTATCGTTCGAGCACACGAAAAAAACGAAACATTAGCCCCTCGTGAAAATGATTTAATGACACGGATAACTGCGAATAATTGTTACAGAAAAATCGAGCTTTCTCGGATTAACGATCCTTGGCAACTAGAATTGTCCCTTATTCTTCGAACTGTAATCTCAAAATAATCTTCATCGAAACTGACATGGACCGTTCCTCAGCTAATGCTTTTCGAGCCAAACTTTTTCAGTGTTCTGTTGTCTTGTAACCTTGTTTTTTTTTTTTTTTTTTTATGAAACTGATACTGTTTCAGGTTCATTGCGAGTTTGACCAGAAGAGCAAGCAACCTGGAAGCACTTCTCTCGTCGATGGAGGCTTTTGGGACAATAAGGGGACGTCGAACGAGGGTAAGTAATACGTTTTTTTATCGCCCCACCGAACTAATAAGCTCAAGGATGAAGAAGTAAGAATAAGAAAGAAGGGAGTGGGGGGAGGTGCGAGCAGAAACAAGAAAAGCACCGAATACCTTGAATTATTTATCTAATCGACGCTTTTTTGTTACCGTAAACCACCGAGAGTTTTAATATTCCGGTTGTTGGAGAATATTTTAAGCATCCGGATGAGCCGAGCGCGCACATGCTTCGACATCCAAGTTATATTCACTCGGAGCAAGACCGCGTCGATGTGTACATGGCGCACTCACGAATACGCGCAGGGAGTGAAAGTACTCCTGGTATTACGACACCCCCTCGAGAATTTATTACCGGCAGCCAATCAAGAAAGAAATCTTCGAAGTCCTCATGAATGATTGAACGATGTTTAAACGGAATTAATTGATGAATTCTTTATTTGCTTTAGGTTCATTGGCCCTTGGCCTCTCTCCCATTGACAGGTATATTTCCTTTTTACGACAGTTTGTCTCGTAAATTTGGTGGCGTTGAGGTTAAGGCAGCGAGATGAAATAACAAGGCTCCGCACAGTGATGGCCGCTCCAAATTGAGTTTTTCTTTTTATTGATAATTCTTCGAGGGAGTAAAAATTGTACAAGTTTGTCAAGAACCAGCAGCGAAACGATCATTCAGCAATGTATTCGTTCATATAGGACACACGGAATTTCGATGCTCGAATGAAAAAAACCACGAATACCATCCTCCTCCGACATATTTATCTCTCGTGAAACAGCTAATGATACTTTCTAAGTACGTGTAACGGTGGCTTACACAGAAAATCCCTCGATGTATAGCAGCTAGAGCTTGAGGGTATGAAAAAATGGCGAGATATATTGCATCCTCGAGCTGACCCCGACACGAGAAGCGAGAGGGAGGACGAGTATCTGGACCGCAGGGAGTCTTTCTGGTGGGAACGGTAGTAGCGGTGGGGAGATTACTTTTCGATAAGGAATAATTAAAAATTTTCTCGTTTAAAGTAGCTAATTTCGTTTCTGCGTTGCCCGGAGGCTGGGCAAGGGCAGAAGCCGTGAAAAAAGAGGGAATATTTTGCCGGGGGGAGGAGGAAGACAGAGCGAGAGGGTGAGAGGGAAAATGCCGCTTCTGCATCATCGTCGTGGTGGTGGTCGTCGTCGTCGTCGCCGCCGCGGCCGCCGTCGTGGAATGAGAGACCGGAAAAAATAACCGCTAAAATGCTCGGAGATAAAGAAGATAAAGGCTTCCGAGAGCTTCGCTGTGGTTCCCGTTGTAATTTACATCGGTGTGTGATTCCGGAGTGAGCCGGAGCAGCGTGCTCAACCCGAGAAGCCACTCTGTAAGGAAATATCTCATGTCACCGGTGGACCAAGCACTGATAACGATGATTAAAAATTACGAGTGACTCCGCGAAAACCGAGAAAGAACAAGTGTACCGAAAATTCGGATTATTTAGTGCCGGGGTCGTAGATTATTATTGACGTGTTTTTAATCCCAAAGTTAATCCCAAGCTTGTTCGAACCTCAACGATAATCAAGTCCAAAGTACTTTAATGGGGAAAGTAAGAGCGGAGATAGTAAATCGAACGCAACCAGTACGAAGGTTTCTCCTTGTTGTTCGTGCGTTAGAAAATAAACGGAGATCCTCAACCGATTGACAAAGTACTTTGTCTCTGTATATCGTCATTTCTGTATTACAACGCTAGTTTTGGTTTAACGACTCCGGCTCCTGCGACTTGGCATCCATAAATCCCTCGCAAGCATACGGCTAGTGGAGACTAATGTAGTGGTAATAGAGTATAAATGGGAGGTCGTGACCCGGGGTCAGACCGTCTTACACCCCTAAACTGTCGTCCACCATCGTCCAGGCTCGCCACCTTCTCGTCCTTCGTCTCCGCCTCGCTTCGCTCCCTTTCTCTTTCACCTAACTCTCAGTCTCTACCGGCCAAGACCTTAAACTCACATTGAGGGTTTGTGGCTTCGACCCTCCAGTATCCTTGTACTCCTCGCGCATCGATTACACCCAAATGACTTACAGTTGTTTCCTCACCCGTTCTTCATCACATCTCGCTTCGGCACACAAATCATATATATTGAAATACCGTTTTTACAATGTTATTGTTATCGCTACTGTTAGCTTGACCACTCACTTCGCGCTGCGCTCCTTCATTCAATGGGTTTGGAGACAAAATTGTAAACGAATCTTTCGAATTGACATTTTTTTCGAGAAGAAAATGACACTGAAACGAGACGCGGAATTTTATTTTTGTTTCATTTTATTCGAGTTTTCGAGGGAAACTGCTCTCGTCCGTGAACTCATTTACTTTTAGAATATTTATAGCATCGAACGAAATAATATTGAGGAAGACGTGACCTACTCGTCGTATATTCATTAATGAAATTTTTCCATTGATTTTATGATCACAGTTTGAGCGTAGACACGTAATGTGCGTTGCAGAATTGCTCCGTTCGATGCTGCCCCGCCGTGGCCGCCGCCGTAACTAAACTTCAGAGTGGGAGAGCTGACAAAACTTTTCCCGGTCGTTCCAGCTCGGTTCTGACAAGCAATGTCGCTTTCTCGAGCTCTCCCGTACTCGTTTCTTGCACTCACAGATATTACAGTATCGGAAGAATGTTTTTATTTCTTTTGACTAATAAAATCTCTCTCAATATTAGAAAATGATAAAAATTATAAGTGCTGACACTCGCAGTTTGGTGTTGTCATGAAATACTGGCTGTCGCCGAATCGTGCGTGAAAAAGAGATTTCAGGTTCCCTTTTTTTCAATTCTCGAGTCGTCGAGTATTAAAAAAAAACAGCGAAATGGACATAGGAAAATTGGTTTACGTTAATCGAATTGAATTCTATCGAAGCGATCGATTCCATGCGCTAACGCGATGGAGATTCGTGGACATTTGGGATTCTTTATTCCCCTTTGCCCACCGCACAAAGTTACGCCCGCGGTTTCACGTGATTCGCGTAGTAAGAGAATCCAGTGCCATGGCACGTAGGAGTGCGCAGAAAAAAGGTGGAACTTTGCTTTGAAAGTTGTGCGAAAGTTCAAGGGACAATGGTCTCTTGTACAGCGAGCAACACTCGGTTCCGTATAAGCAGAGCAAAGGGAGTAAGGCGAGAAGAGTGCGAGGGAACAGAAACGGTCAGAGAATGAAGCCCCTTCGCCTATTTCTCTATTTTGTAGGGACGTGTGAGGAGGAGAGAATGGCGTCGTTGATGTTGGTTACTCTCCCGCTTTTCGTGGGCTGGAGCAATGCTGACCAGTGTTCACTCAAAGATACGGTTGACGGGCCACAACACCGAGCAGCCCCTGCATCACTGGCTTGTCCCTCGTTCGTTGAGTATCGCAACACTCAGCCCGCTGTTGAGACTTCTTCGAGTCAACCCCTTTGCACTTTCCACATGTGTTCGCATTCAATTTCTATTTCTCCACCTACAGATACCCCATTATACACTTTAGTATGCTATCGCGTTATACCCATATACCGTTCTATTACGATGATACTCTTGCGAAACGAGCCTCGCTTTCTCGGTCAAGTACAGACCCAGTAGAATATACTCCTCAAAGTTCGCAGCGGTCTCGCATAAAAGGATTGTCCGCTGGCAAAAGTTTCATGACTACGTTTGACAACCTCCTGACCAACTGATATAAATGTAGAATCGTATCGCCAAGAGGATCGTGTATATTCCAAATCGCTCGAGTAATTGTGACACTTGTCCAAAGTTTCACTCTACGTTTTACCTCCCCTAATAAAGTGTATTAAAGTTGGTTTTCTATTTCATGAGAAAAGTTACGAGGAGCAAGCGAGTTGTGATCGCTGGGATGCATTGAACGATGTTCCAACGGTAGCGCGGGTCGAGGAGATTAATTTTTGGTGAATTTTGTGTCGAATGAATCGTGCTGTCAAGCCGAATGTCAATATTTGCGGTTCTTCCACAGTGAGGATCACGGACAAAAATAATTTTCCGTTTTTGCCTCGGCATCGTTTATATCGGGATTCGTATAACTGTTAATTATATCTCGATGAGCCATAACGGCGATGGCGGAGAGAAAGAACGGAATATCAAACCCTCTATCTATTCAGCATCGATTACATCTCGAGAGTCATTGGTTTCCTGAGCTTCGAGGGGCCACGCGAACCCCTTAACAACTGCGAGGATAAACAAAAGGGCTGCCGTCGTTTTGGCACGGCCAGATGAGTGTTGCGTTGGAATTTCAAGCGAAAGAAAAAGAGATAGCGAAAGGGAGGGGAGGGAGGGAAAAATGGGGAGACGGTCGAAAGAAGATCTGTATCGAAATTTATTCGACGTTTTTACTCTCGTAGAAATCACCCTCCGAAGCGAACACAGTTGTGCCTAGGACCGTGAGGATCTACACATTTGCGTTGGGAGCGATGAAGGGTTGAGCAGGAGCCAGCGAGGGAGAGGGAGAGAGAAGAATTCCACTACTACTATTCCCGCGGGCACGTGAAAATAATTCTACGGTGTTTGACGACGCCGCAACCCCTTCAAATGTCCCCCTTCCTCATCTCTCACGGCCTCAACTCCAAGTCGTTCCTTTATCTTAATGAAAGTCCATAAATAAGAAGTCTAATGCCACGGAAACGGTGTATATAGATCGGGAACCGAGAGAGAGAGAGAGAGAGAGAGAGCGCGCGCGAGAAAGAAATATCAGAGAAAGAAGCAAAAAAAACATCGCCCTGTGAATCGTGGGTGGATTTCGGGGAGGGAAAAAGCCATTGAGAACGAAGCGGGACAACCTTGAATTATTAATCCTTTCTTGTCGTTTTTTCTCTGAAACAGAACCACACAGCGATGGTACAATCGTAAAAAAGTAAAAAGAATGGGAGAGAGAAAGGAGGCGAGAAAATAGTTTTTTTCCTGTTCGATCGTCCGTTTTTCTTCCTTGCTCCCTCGTATGTCATATGTCATCGTCAAACGGTGGTGAATTTTGTCTGAGACCGTATAAAATGAATCTTGAATAAAACCAACATCAGAATTTCTACAAAATCGTTTTGAAAACATATTGATACTCTTCGTGTACTGATGACTATGTGAGGCCAAGTTGGGAGTATCGTGGTTCTGAGTTTTAATGATGTTTCACATTTCTGTAAAGTCAGATCGTCATTCAATTTATTGTTTGAAAAAGTATCTGATTTGCAAGGTAGGAAAAGACTTGCAAATAATACCGTTAACTCTTCTGTGTAAACGAAGACTTTGCACAGTTGCCCTCGCTCCCCCCATTTGATTTCTCTTCTTTGCTTTGGAACGAAAGCGAAACACTCGGTACTGGGGGGGGAACTGCCGAGCCTTTCTCGATTTCTGATACATTGAGAGGACTCTTAGAAAGTGATAGAAATCGAAAGCGAAAGCTCATCTACCGCGGAAACAAAAGAGAAAGAGAGCGAGCGAAAGAGTTGGCTCCATTAAGAAGACTTTTCAACGCTCGACGAGTGGGAGAGAGGCTCGAATCCAGTGCGATTAACAAGGTCTATAAAAGGGTTTATCCCCAGCGGGGATGAGGACGAGAACGCGGGTGTTCGCGAGACGTGGGGGTTCCAGGAGTGAAAAGAACTTTGCGGAAAAAAGGGTTGAAAGACACGGAGAGAACAGAGTAGCGAAGTAGGTAATGCTGCTTGTAAAAAGGAAAAAAGACGGAGGGGAATTCCGTGCGTAAGCACACCGAAACGGGGAGGGAGAGAATTATAAACGGCAGTCACACACTCTCTTCGTGTATACGAAAAGAAACGCCGATATTTCATTGACAACGATCTGCGTCGGGTGGATAATGGCCTACAATTTTACCGGGTGTGCAACCACCCCAGACCCTTGGCAATCTTTATTAAGAATCCAGTTTAAAAAATAATTATTTTTAATTTGTGATTCATAGTCGGTGGATAAGGTTTTCTTCTCTCCCTCGATTCTTCATCTTCGTTATTTTTTTTTGCTGCCTTTATTATTGTTCCAGGCGAGTGAAGAATTAGTATGGTTGGCGGGTGAAGCTGGGCACTGTAAAATGATATTGTAGTGAGCCGCATTTGCTACTCCATCATAGGGAAAAGAAGCATCTGCTGTATGCTCGCATCTTCTAGGAAAAGATTGCTTTTTTTTTTACAATCTCATCAAATATTCTTTATTACGATTCTCCCTAGTGCGTTTCAATTCTCGACTTACTCATTGCATTTGTCGAATTAAAAGTGTCAACAAAAAAGAACAACGATGCTGGAAGGGTTTCGAACAAGCATGACCTCGGCTTAGAATTCCTCGCTTCGAACTTGAAGTTTTTTCTGCACGCGCGAAAAGGCCAACGCTTGATTGGAGAAGCTCACAGGAAGTTTGCGTTTCTACGTGGCTAACACCACGGAAGAACCTTTTCGTTTGGTGATGAGTCGACCCGCTACATCCCGCCCATTCGCACCCTCGTGAAAAGACTCCCCAGGACACTCGTACGCACCATCGTCCATACACAGCGTAAATTCCCATTAATTTTCTGACTCCGTTTTTTTTTCATTTTATCCTTGTTTCAGTCCTGATGTCCTCGAGCACACTATAAATATTTAAACAACTCCCTACCATTTCTTGTAAGCGAACCAGGAGAGCCGACTCCTTTTTTCCTTCCAGCGTTGTCCGGCTAATAATAAAATTTACATCCGCGTGTCTTCACCCCTCCGAGTCATCGCATCTGGAGAAAAAACAACGAAACTGAACTGGGAAACGAAGTTTACGCGGATGGACGACGATGGATTTTTCAACGCCGGTATCAAAAGGAAGAAGAGCGAAGTATCAAAGTAGTCACGATTTCCAGAAGGGAAACTTGAATATTAAAACAATTAAAGTAACGCAGTTTTGTCGAGTGATTTTGAGAACGGATACAAGACGCAGCGTTGCAAAGGGAGATAGGACCCGATGGCAAAACCATTACTCTCGAAAACGAGAGCCTTGGCTGAGAGCAGACGGTGGGCAAAAGGGTACGAGGGTCAAGAGACGCAAGCTCGTTAAAGTAGCCTGTGAGGTTGTCCGGGGAGAAAAAAGAGAAAAAATTGCTTGTAACGGGCCTCGGCGCATTTCGTCATGTCCCTCCGAACTCTTCGTATCGAGTCAAGTAACGAGTGAGTTTACGGCTACATTTCGATGTAGAAAAAGCGTTTACTTTTTCTGCGTTCCTTCCTCCTCGGAGGATCTCCCCCAGTCTTCCTCCCTCTCCCTGTTCTCGTCGGGAGCCGTTTGCGCTATCGTCCCTTTGAAAGGACAAGTGAAATATACGAAATAAATCTTGCAAAAGCCCCATTCAGCGTTAGACAATGAGATCGAGGAGAGTCCACTCTACGGACGTGTGCTGCTTTCTTGTACATGACCAAAGGGGTTTTGATGCTGGCGCCTCGTGGTGTATTGTTTGTGATGCGAGGGCCGCTGTGGGGTACACGTAGTAAGAGAGCAAGACCGAATGAAGCAATGAGAGAAACGCGAACTCGAACATCAGTGCAGAAGCACACGCTTCCGGCAGCGAGCGCCTGTCTTCCTCTTCCTTGTGCTCGGTCGTCACCGTTCCTTTTCCATCACACGTCGCGCTGAGCAAGTGGTTCCTGGCAGATAGACGGAAGGAGAGGGAGAGCGCAAGAGAGGGCCAGTTTCTCTCGCCGACTTGGTATCCCTGTATATGCTTCTTCATACAGCATCGTTCACGACCTACGACCCTTCTAGCTGCTTCCAACCCGTTTCTCCAACTGCCTTCTTCCATCCTCGTCGAAACACTCTACAACGCTCAAGGCCCTTCGCGCCGTCGAGCGCTTTCCCGTCCGGTGCTTTCTCCATTTCTCTTTGTCTCTCTCTTTCTTTCATTCGAGTCGGTGTCGCCGGGTAAATACCGCTGGTGTGTGGCCAATCTTTGCATGAGGGCACGAGCAGGGCGCGGGGACTGTGAAGAATGGTATGCGACTCCGAGCGGAATAGGGGAATCGGGTAAAAGACAAGCGGCGCGCAGGAGAAGGCTGTCCTCTGCGACCCCTCCCGCACGAGCCTCGGACCAGGTCCGGCATCCTTCGTGAAGTATATACTAACACCCTCTTTGCAAACCTACCAGTACTGATGCCTCTGGCGCGGTCTCGACAACCGCAGAGCAAAGTTTCCAAAGCGAGCCCAGCCGCGATATAAAGCATTCACCCCTTTTCTCATTGTCCATAACTTCACGATTGTACTAAACAAGCATTGACGAGCAAGAATCGTCGCAGTCAGCTTGTGGAAACAGAACGTTCAACAATGATCTTGCTACTTTATTTCTACTTTGGCACTCAGAACCCGGAAAATTGCCAGTCTTTTTGTTTCATATTCTGGAAAAAGTTTCGAGCATCCACTTCAAGGTCCGTGCATTCCATGATTGTAAGATATGCCCGATGAAGCATCTGAGGATGATCCACGCATCGGTTGGACGCAGACTCGAGTTGACAGGACAACGGAAATATAGTCGGAGTGAGGAATGAGACGGATGATCCGAGGTATCAGGCATATCAGACGGCCGAGGTCCGTGCAATTGTTCGATACGACAGACCTATATATGGAATGCCGTAGCGTTTCCTCCGTCTCGCGGTAATATTGATTAACGCTCGTGAAGCCGAGCGTAGAACCCATACGTACGCATATACCAGAGGAATAACCGCCATAGGTTACACGCGAAGGTGGAGGAGAAATAGGCGGTAGGGCTATGGGGGTATGGCAGAGGTAGAACGCAGCCTTGGTACACGTACCTGGCGGGAAGCCTAATCCGGTTGGGCCATAAACAGATCAAGAGCAGACTAAATCCGGCGCAAATTGTTACTAATTCGCATCTTAATAACGACCGCGTCAGAGGCGTCACCGTATCTCAGAACGTGGCAAATTAGCCACTATGACAAATGACAGTCGGTGGGCATACACGTGTGCCTACTCACAGGAGAGAGAATCGCCATCGCTCTCGCTCCGATCCCGGATTGTTCAGCTTCTCTCCTTCCGTCGCTGAACCTCCCCGAACCCTTGTGCATCTTCCTCACCCTCCTATCTACGACGGAATTGTAGAGAACAAGCATAGGAGTGACCGGCACACTCGCATGTATGCTCGATACTGCACTCCCGAATCTCGTCCGAGAATCCATTTGCGTCAGCCTCGGTATCAGCGTGTACGTGCATGCGAGCATTTGTATCCGTTCACAGTGAGCAAAGCATCCGCGATTCTATTGGCTTCGATGTGCCGGTTGGGCCGATGCACGTGCGGCGACAGTGTGCGGATGGGTGGTTAGGTACGAATCCGACAGACATACCGCGACGGAGGAGGAACGCTTCTAGGGAAAGAGAGACGGAGAGAGAACCTCGGCTGAAAGGAGAGGCTCAACACGGCCATCGCCGCTGGGCTGCACAGCGATACTCTCACTGTCTATTCAACATGTGCAACCGTCAACGTCCTCAGATACAATCAATCAAATCAATTGATGATTCAATTGTCCAATCACGGAGTGCCATATGATCCCAAGTCAGTTGAATCGCTACACTCGATTCAGAATACTAAAAAGAAGCTTGTTACTTGCACGAATTCATTTCTGATGCGTCTAATGAGATATACGACGCTGGAATCACGTCAAGACGTTTCGGAGCAACTCGGCTCTTCGAGACGTCGGCAATCAGTAGAATCATTAACGCCAACCGATTGATGACATCTGTTTCGTATCGATAATACATTCGAAAACTATTACCTTCGAGCAAATGAAGCCACGTACAAGGCCCGGTCTAACAATCGACGATTAGCGTCATGACCAATTACTAATGATAATGGCAATGCTGGATGATTACTTCCGATCAATAATGCATCGGTTAGCAAACGTCACATCACATGTGTAGTTAAATACACCCTCTCACACGGGGGCGCAGACTGTATATACGGTTTCATCCACCGCCAACGTGATATCGAATGTCACTGGCAGGATCCGTCATTTCGTCGGAATACGAGAGATTCGACCGCATGTCATTGCGGTAAGATCTCCACCTCACTCTCCTACTGGTGTGCAGTTATGCATCGCTGTTCACCTGTCTCTGATTTACCATTCTAGCGTTCAAGCCGGCGCACCCATACATGCATTTACCAAGTCTGCCTGTACAGATTTTCGTAATGCTGAATCTAATACACGAGAGACAGGCCTACCAGCGTTTAGGGTCCAGAATATATCCTGTGCGGCGTACAGTATATTAGAGAAACGCGGGTAGGAATGCCGTCCTTCATTATATTTGGCTCGGACGTTTGACGAGCCGAAATGCGTATATCGTATGATGGCTCTGCACTGTGAGAGATTCGCCAACGGCTAACCTACGCTTCGGACAACCCAGGCTCTTTTCTCGGTCTTTCGTAACGGGCACGTAGCAGCGAGGATTGTTACTGCGGGAGGGAAGGAGGACGTTGAGCCGTGTTCCTGCTTGCTGCATTGCACGGCCTTCAAATCTGGGCATGAACGGGGTCGGCATCGTGGATTGCTATTTACAGATTTGATGGGAGAGTCTTTCTAGAGCGATCTCGATGCGAGTCTGATGCGAGTTTGCAGCGGCATCTCTCATTCGAATGATGTTTATTTCCAACTACGTGAGATGGCAGGCTGCTAAAAAAAAGTCACGAAGCCCAGAACCATCACGGTCTTTCGTCTCCCCGTACGTCGGAATGGTTATCAAGAATTCCTGAACAGAGGATCTTCGGGTTACGTAGTACTCGCAATACTCAGATTCATCTCCGGGGTCGTGCCCCCAGATTCGGTGGATTCGCGCTTTGATAAATACATATATACTGAAAAGGGTTTGCTTCTGGTGGTCAGCATAACGACGAGGATGTTGGAGGGCTATCTATGCGGATACGTCGTCTGTGCACCCGCTCCTTGTATTCGCGAGGGTGGTATTGTGTGACGTCATCATTTGCATACGACGCAAGGTTCGGTACGGCGGCTGGTTGGTGTTGCTACCGCCGTTGCATCCAGCAAGTAACAGACCTCGCCGTTCCTTCTCTATCTCTCGACATGCTCAGCACTCCTGTGTAGCAAGTGATGCTAGGGTGAGAAAGCGAACTCTGTGTCGGTAGGAGGGAACCACCAACGACGTCCAGCACCGTCGCGACTATCTGTTACGTATACATCGTTCTCGTACCTCCCGTTTGCTCTGTTCCGTCCATGTCTCGTATCTATCTAATTATTGTTGGGCGCGCGAGCGAGCGGACCTCGTACGTTTCTACTCTCTCCTCCGCAGTTTCTCATCCCCGTCCTCTTACTCGGCCTCTTTCTCTCTCTTAGCATCTCTCCCCGTCTCTCTCTCTCTCTCTCTCTCACTTTGACTGTGATATACCGCATGCTAATAAGCGGCTAAAGACCGGGGACCATGCCACGCTAGTAATAAATCTTAAGGGCCAATTCTATATTGTGTTGTCGGCCGTACCAGCAACTAATGCCACGAGAGTTTCTATTCCTAAGACTACATTGTCACAGGAGATATTCTACCTGCAATAAGACAATCAAGATTTTTCACTCGACTGCTCATCAAGCCGAATCTCCGGAACATACTTCATGCTTGTTCCACTTGCGTCGTGACATTTTCACATGATTCCTATCGACACGCCACGTGTATCTGGTAGTAATGACGATTCCAGTGACGTGGAACATAGTCACATTGAAACTGTTGGGTATCGACTCGATTTGTAACACATAAAGCTGGGGCGCGTATGCAAGTGTCACACTCTGTGAATTCCGGTGTGCATGTGCTCGATATCACGATACGTGTGATCGACGTGAACGAGAGAAGCAGGTGGGGCCTATACTGTGGTCCGTAGCATTGACGAAGTATGAGGTCTACAGAGCAAGAGAGCCAACAAACCAGAGAGACATCGACTCTCTGGCTCAGCACGAATCGCGCATTCACCGCACACACATCGAGCATACTGCAAACACCCACGACCGCTCCCCCCATTCTCTTCGTATATCGCGGCCTGTTCAGCTCATCCCTCTCGAACACCGAGACTACTGAGGGTTACACGAAATTGAGCGAGGGAAAGGGAGGATTCCGGGACGGTGTATACGCACTCGGTTTCGCCCAGTCGACCCCTGCGCGTGATGCAACACTGACCACACATCAATTCACTGCAAATGGACATCAATACTGGTAATTAATACATCGCGCCTCTCTTCCCTTCTCATTCTATACCTCGCTTCCTAGCCCTCCATATCCACCGTTCGACCCCTCCACATACCGCATGCACACGTCATCAAACCTTCCCTCTTCGTTTTCAGGCATATCACATGGAAATACGTCGATTACACATGAGCAGCGATAAGTCTGTCAAATGATATCCCGTTTCTCTACTTCGTTGTAGGATTTCTTCATTATCACTTCATTGATCAATATTCAGCTTTTAAGTATCTTAAGACAAAGAGCTGTCAAGAATTCATATTTAAACATTTAATGTTTTGAGCTAATTCAAACTTACGTGATATAGAAAGCATTGCAATGCAACATTGACCTCGTATGTTGCGAGAGTTTATAAGAGTGCAAAATATCCAATAAATAAAGTTACACCGAGCGAGTGGTCCGTAGCGATTGCCTTCTTTCCACCCCCATTCCATTTACTCTTTGGACGGAATTTCACTTATGACTAACGACTGAAATCATTACCCAGTTTCTATCGGATTTACGAGCTGTTGAACGAAGTGGTTTAAAACGAAAAGGGCGATGAGGGATTCGAAAATACGCGCACACCACTCGATAGCTTAAGCTACACCCAGCGAATTTGCTGTACACTGGATGAGGATGAACTGAGAACAAGCAAAGCTCGATGAACGATACACAAATCGGTGATCCGCGTACCCGATTTAGTGGGCTCAGGGTACGTCAGTCTTGTATCCCGGTTGTTACGACTAAACATTAATAAGCAAAATGAAATACTGATGAGAGTATAGAAAAAAGTGGTTTTGCAAACCAATCATTCTTCGTACTTTGGTGAACAGCACATTTTGAAAAACTGCCTGGTGACTCGGCTATTGAAATTGACATTTTGAACTGAACGCTTTACTGCAGTTATATTATTTCTCAGTCCATCGGCCGTTACAGATCATAGAAGCGTATTAAGCGAGTCTGCGTATAGCACTGATGTTGCGTCTTCTAGCACAGAGGTGTAGCTATTCGGGGGAGAGTGCTGGTATCCGACGTGGTAATAATCAATGATCAGGCTAATTGAGTGGGATTGATCGCATCGATGATAACGATATTCTCGTAGCAGAACCGACGCCCCGAGCTTTCTCGCCCTCCACCCTCCGTCTCTCTTCAGCTACCAAACTTCGTCAGCTCTTCCTCTTCCTCTCTCAACACAGTTACAAGCTCGCACCCCGTCAACAGGGATCCTCCGGAGTTTAACCGTGTATTACAGTACACAGGGAACAGGCACGTGGGAGATCGTGACGGACGACCCTTAGTGTGGTCGAGTCCTGTATACACCGCCTGAAACTCTCCCCGGTCAAAGTTATTGGATCGAGAGTTCGACGATGACAAGGCCACCTGCGAGACACCCCGAGAGTGCTTAATAATCGATTCGCAACGCGAGATTTATACCACCCAACTGCTGCACACAATATACAACCTCAGGATTGAGGATTTATAGGCCTCGTGATATATTATTTAGAATTGGAAAGCTCGAGGAAACAAAAGGGAAGACTGCTCACGCCGATTCAATTTGGCTCGGAAAATAATTGGAAAAAATAGTGGAATTTGATTATTGACGGCAGTTGGAATCGAATCACCGTATTCTTCGTTGCCTCCGGCCTCATGAAAAGTTTCTTTGAAGCAAGTTATTCGGTCACTTCATCACTGGATGAACATCAAGATTGCTCGTAACAGCTCCTAACAGCCACAAAACTGCTGCATTCAATTTCTATGCATCACGATACATAGCTTCAACAATATCAACAGTGAAAGAAACACGAGCCCGGTACAGTGTATTTGTGACTCGAAGGGGACAAAAGACCGCATCGGTTGGAGTAGCGACAAACCTTTTCTTCCGTTCTGCGGTGAGCCAGAATAATACGCGACGATCAGAGGTAAAACAATCCTCCATGACGGAATTGAGCGAGGGCTAGACCGTCTATCGCCTTTCGAGCGAGTGTGTATGGTAGTAACCGATATCCACTTGACACGCTTTACCGCGGAAGCCTCGGGTTCCTACAGCCGCGCAAAACTGTGAGGATCGCTACTCCGATATCCTCCTGTTGTCTTCTGCTCGGGTGTCCGGCGGATAGGCGAAGAAAAAACGTTGGTTTGATAGCTGCAGTTTACTTTTCAGCGGACATGTTCAGTATCATTGTGCGCTGTATTCTTGACAACGATTCTCTCGTTTCAGTTGTTGCTTCCTCGTTTGGGGAACCTCCTCCTGTATTATGGTACTCACCGGACATTGCGGTATCGATGAAGAAATTCCCTTGCTAGCCACATCCTGAAACTCATCCTCCTGCGCTCACCGGAGTTCATGGATTTTATTTGAAATCCAGAGGACCATTTCGTTTCGGTAGATTGGCCTGTAATTCAAGAAATTGTGACGTGCGAGATCTTTTTTTCACGATGCGATACCGAGCTCCAATTAAAACGTAGGGAGAGCGATATGTGCGAGTAGCACAAGCAAACGTTCGGATCGGTCGAAGCTGGTATCTTGGCCGAAATCAAGGAAATATGGTTTCGTGTCTGAAAAAGATTCGTGATATTCGATCGTGTGTTACGGAAGAAACGCACGAGTTTTACAAGCGGCCTGCGAGGGTTGCAAGGGCATCGATTTGCTTTGGGTGGTTGCAGGTTCTGGATGACGGATCATCATTGGGTTCGGCAACGCGAGGGGTCATGGCTAGGCCTGCATGTGCTTTCCTCGTATCGGTAGAAACAGGCGTACGTTTGAACGAATGTACGTCTGTACGGGTGGGAGGGAGCTAACGAATCCCGGTGGCGCACGTCACTCTCGTCGATCGATGGTCACCGTCACGAGCCACTACGTAGAACAAATGTTCCGGCGGTAGCCTGCCGATATCGAGTGCACCAATCATCGTGAAAACGCTCTTTGTCACTGATCCGACACGAAACCCGGTTCGCTTTTGATACTGATGGAAAAGGTGAAATAATTCTCGTCCAAGTAACGAAATTATTTGGGTTTGCGGTCCAATGATTGCTTCCATTCCTCAAAATCCCTGCTCATTGGCCAGTGAGATTAAGCGCACTCGGTAAACTAAATCACGGCCAATATGATTCAAATGTTGACAACTGACCTTGCCATAAAGTAAGGTCTCAGATGTTGCGCTTAGTGAAACCTTGCTGATATACGTGCACGATATGCGAATACAGGGAGCGCTGCAATGCGATACTCTCGACAATGCAAGTAAACAGAGCAAGGTAATAATAGGAGGTAGGTTAGGTAGCGACACGGAGCCAGATAATGATGCGATATTATGCATAGGATATTCGGCGTACATCCGCGGGCATATTCTCCCCGTTGATTTATCGCTGTCTTCATTATTAGGAATGCAAGCGAGCGCGTGTGTTCTGCTCCTCTTAGTTCTAGGGTCGACGTCGCGAGCGGCCTTCCCTGCGCCATTATACGAGAGGACCAGTCCGAATCTGACCGTACGTCAGTCGCTTCAGCGACTGGCCATATACGACGTTATAATACAATGTGTCGACCGAGAGAGAAGGACGCTCTCCGCATACGGGTTGCATACAAGAGCCCATTGAGACATTCGTATATGGCCCTAGGAGAACGCAGAGTACACGTACGAGAAACAGAATATACTAAGTACGTGTGTATACAGCAGATAGACAATTAGCTTCTCTGTGCAGTTCCCCATCCTAGATTATCATTGCTGGAACAACTAAATTACTAATACGTCAGAGCGAGTGTACTTTGATGTCCTTCTGTTCGGAGTTAAAGTGTACAGGAACGTGGGGGCAGAGCTTTCTTGTGCTTCATCAGATCTTATTAAGCGATACTTGCTCGATACGAAGGATCAAGAAATTCCAGGAGTTGAACGGCTTCGAGTCGTGAGAAGATTGATGGATCGTCTATATTAGCGAAAAATGACATTCTTTATATCGGGGTGCATGGAAAAATAAGGCAAGAGTTTTCAGGGAATGGGACGAGTGAAAAAGGTTGAAACGGGAAATAAATAAAGAAAAGGGAACGATGAGCGAGCGGGTGAGAGTAGCGGTAAGGGCAGCACCAGATCGAGGAGAAAGCAACGAATTCGTATACGGTGGACAGTGATAAAATATTCAGGGGCGCTCAGGGGTAATATTTCACGTAGGAAATCGGTCGGTTGATTTTTATAATACTGGTCAAATATAGTCTGGGGATGTATAGGGAAGAGGAAGGGCAAGTGCGCGGCTGTATAGAAACGTCTACCACGTAAGCTCGCACAAAGGGCCGCGGCATAACAAATAGATGTATAAAGGGTCAATAAAGCTCGGCCAGGAGAGGGAGAAAGGAAGGATATGGAGAGAAGGATGAGGATGAGGATGAGGAGGAGGAGGAGGAGAGAGAAAATACAGTCTCTCGAGGCACCAGGGGAATAAATCTGAACTCTCGCTTTCGCTTGCTTCTTCTGTATGGTTTTACTGGTCTTGCGCAGTGGGAACACTAAAAATCAAGGGTTGACGACGAGAAATTGTTGGGGGCCGAAAGAGTGAACGAGGGTTGGGACCAACAGCTCTGTTCGCCGAGCCATGCATTATTTTCTCCACTCTTTTCATTTTTCCCACCTCTGCTTATCGTTGTGAGGGCTATTAAAGTTCTTCGTATGGAATACGAAGAACTGTAATAGCCCCTTCACAGCACCTCGTTAACCGTTGTATAATCGATAAAAGTTGCTTTTATATTGTTGAGTCTGCGAAATGCTACATAATGTTATTCCTGTAGGGCGGCTCCGTTCGCTTATTTCAATCTCTGTCGTTTCTGCGAATTCGACATCGGAATACCCTCAAAATTGGCTGCTTTCTCGCAGGCTTTGAAGTAGGTGTAAATTCAAAGCTTCACTCCCAAATCCTTGCTCGAACGTCCACAATTTTTGCTGATACTGTCTCTGGTACCGTTTCATGGATTTCAATGCTTCTAAAAAATGAATGAAGAAGTTTATCGCGACTGGCCTCGACGGATCTCGAAGGGGAACCAGTGATGCGCCAACATTCTCGTGCGACATTTTCTCACCCTTTACCCGTCTCCAACGCTCCTTACATTTGTCCCCTGACATCGCCTTGTCTCTGCCCAGAGACACGGCGTATGTTGACTATCCAATCTTGATGTCGAGTCGAAGTCTATAAACCTAAATCACGTTTATGGGATATCGTCGCAGGAAGACAAGTGCCAACGTCTCGACCTTTGCATCTTGGAATCTTCTTCGATCCTTTCATATTCCTTGCTCCGGCTATTTGAGCTTTTTCCATGTACATATTCTCACCTTCGGTCATGCTACATCTTTTAGAACAAAGTCTCTCCATACTTCTCTGAGGGTTCAAGAGCAGAGGTGAGTGAGACTCATGACAAGTCATGTGTGTATCTCTGGATCGGTCTTCCGGGATTTCTCCTCGTTGTTTCAGTGCCAAAGGGATGGAACAGCAGGAGGAAGAAGCTTCGAACGGAGAGCCTAAAAGTCTAGGGGCATCCACGAGTGAATCGCAGAGGAAAAATTGTTCTACGACGATCCGGAAACCCCCCGACGTTTTCATGTCGCACTACACCGGACCATCAAATCTTCGACGCCAGAGATCAGCAACATATTTCAACTCATATTCACCACGCTCCCCCGACACGGAACAGATACTTACGTTACGGTGGATCACTTCAATAAAAATTTGACTGAGTATCGTGTAGATACGATAAAAAGACTGTAAAACGTACTGCGAGATCGAGTACAATGCTCCTCCCATTGTATCGAGCTCCGTACTCCGAGTACATTATTATTCCCGGACGAATAAAAGTCGCACTTTGTAATCCACAACCAAATAAAAGCGTTTGCAAGCTAGCCATGGCGTTTGAATTTCGAATCCTCAGGAAACTTTTGTTAGATGATCATCCAGAACGCGGGCGGAAATGCCTCTTCCATTGTGACGATCATCGACATGACCGTTTCTGGGACACCGCAATCATAACTTTGTTATCGTCGTGATCGAGGCATCATTATCAATTACGTTCGCAAGTTTATCGTAAGGTTGGCAGCCGAGTTGTTTTTTTCATGAAACCAATTCGAGTCGACTCGAGGTTACAACGAATCGTCAAACGTGCCACGAGCTCATTCGAAGCCTGAGCGAGTCTGTGCAAACTTTATCTCAACGCATTGAATTTGAGGGTAAGAAAACTTTTTCGCTGCATGATTCATCGGCCGTGTCTGTTGTTCGATGATAATGCACGTAGAGTTTTGGCAACGAGTGAAAACCGTGAGTCGACTGGCGCGGGTCAGTTTTCTCGATTTTTACAGAGTTTTAAATAGAGACTCACCTGTACGAAGGGCGAGTGTGGGGCGGGAGAAAAGAGCAGCCCTCGAGATAGCAAAATCGGGATTGGGACGTAATGCCACAGTTCCGAATTCACAAACGTATGTATGTACCTGTGGAGGCATGCAGTGAGCAAAAGTTCTCAGTTGCCATGGCCGAACTGTTTTTCTCGTAAAAGGGAGGAAAGGAAAAAAAGCTAGACACGGAGATTGGTAACGGAGGCTGAAGTACCAGCGTGTATCACATCGAAAGGTCGAAGTCAACATTCAGAATATCAGCAGGTATAGGAGAGCGAGGGGTTGGGGGATGAAGCAAAAGGAGTGGATATAACTGTAACGTTGAATGAAAGGACGATGCGACGATGTGTGCTGCTTCGTTGGGGGTTTGAGAACGGACCGAAGGAGAGTAAAAAAGAAGAGAGCAGGGTGAACGTCTGCCAATTATCACAGTGATCAGGCTATCCCCGTACGTTGGCTACGTTGAACAGGGTTTGCTTTTTCGAGTTACCTTTCCCTCTGAAAGAACTGATAACGGATAAAAAAAAGTCACGAGCACGACTGGCTGAAACGAGCATGAGAGATAGAGATATAAAAAGGACAAAGACGTACGGAGTGATTGGATTAGCCCTCTTAAGAGCATCCTCAATTCTAGATTCGAGCAAACCCGATGCTCCCTCCAATGTTTCGCATGCATACTATATATGATAAAGAAAATAAACTTTTCACGTTAAGCTCTCGGGGTACATGTGTATTGATATATATACGTGTGTGCTAGTATTTGAAAGATGTGATCAAGCTTTTGAGAGACACGTTGAGGCTCCTGCTGGGCCACGAGATACGAAGAAGCGTCGTGCAAATTCAATAAGCGATAATCAATGTCAGCTGGTTTAGCCGGCTGGTTCGAGCGAATCCCCTCGACATTTCCGAAGTAAAAATCGTTCAAACAGTCAATCAAAAGGCCAGCTCGTGGAGACTCTTCCATCCCCGGTCTTCCCCAGCATTCGATCTTCGTCCATACCCTCCCATGCTTGACTCTGTGTGTGAAGTGTTTCCTCTGCAAAGAGCGAGGGTGCCGGCTCGAATCTCCATTTCACATCCTCTTCTTCCTCAAACTCTGACACTCTCACACGTTTTTATGCAACTCCCTCTTTCCTGCTAATCGGAAAGTGTGCGCCTCCAACATTTACTCCTTTGCTCGTTCTCTTTCCCTTCCCACCCTCTTTTTCTCTGTGTGTGCGCATCGAGACTCCGCGAACATCTCTGCGAACAAGCTTCGCACGACAAACGTGTGTTCTTCGAATCCACTCGCGCAGAATCGCTTTCGAGGTACAACGACGTCAAAGAACGATGTGTGGAATGCACGATGCGCGTTATCCTCAACGCCCTTGTCACTTTTTTCTCATCCTCGCGCCTCATTTCCTGCTGCTGAATTCTCTTCATTTTGTCGCTTATTTTTCAACGATAAGAATTTGACGATATCTTCGATTCCTCAATATCATGATCCCTTCAATGACGTAAACAGCATCGAAAGATTCTTCGCCAAAGATTGGTTTTATTCAAATTATTTTACACTTACGCAGCAACGCTGAGAATGGTCATTTCCAGGAATTTACTTGCAAACAATATTCGTCCAAACGGATTTACGGTATAGAAATAAATTAACACAATTCAGGAGCCAGTGCAAGAGTAACAAGAATGTGGATTTGAAACTAAATGGGAAATTAGAAAGCCAAAGATGTGGAGAAACAAACGAAGAGCGGAGAATGGCAGGAATTGAACTGTTGCATTGTGATAATCAAATTTGAGAGGTTTATTCTCGAGAATAGTAGAGAAGAAGCCAGTTCGATAATAAAATTCATACACGCGTGTACCACCTGTACATATAAGGGGCGGTTTTCCGGAAAGGGAAAACTCACTCGGAGTACCGGAAACCAAGAAAATTAATTTCTCGAGATCCTTTATGCTCCACAGCCCTTCCATTCTGTGTTGACCAAACCACATGCGAAAGTGTACACACAGCCGTACCTCGTGGAAAACCTTTTGCAAGAGCACTTGAATTACTGAAGGATTCTTCAACAGTTATTGTTCGAAGTTGCTCAATTTTTAAGAGAGGTTGAATCGAATGCCTGCTTAATTAATCGTCTTCTCTCGCTCCTCGTTTTCTGCAGTCGTCTCGATAATCTCGAATCTCGCACCAGGGACTCTTGAAACGTGAAATTCTCAGATCCCACCGACCCCAAAACTATTCTCAATCGTTTTTTCCTAAATGCATTGTCATCGAGCGATTGAGCAGTTGGCAGAATGCAAAATTAATAACTGACAGAATTTCTCGGCTGATTGAAACCCGCGGACATCCAACAGAAATTTGATTATATTGATAAAACGGATAAGGATCGTACGTCACGTGACCTCTATTGAGCCAATCCTTCGTGTGTGCCTAGGTTTATGCATATATAAAGCTTTGCTAATATAGCAAGGAGGCGTAGAAGAGCAGATGAAGGAAAGAGGAATGAAAAGGGATGAAGGGGATGGTTATTGGTCTTTGTTGCGGTCGGACGTGGTTAAAGGCCGTAGCGTGTATGTCGTAAGCATATATTTAGAAGCACATACACCGGGCGTATCCGTGAAGTGCAAAAAGATGCATGTAGATGTATTTCCGCAGATATAGTTGCTCGGAAATGTGGAGAAAGACAAAGAAAGAGAGAAGGAAAGAGAGTACGAACGCACAACCAGTTCTCAAGCAGCGCGGTAGCACCCCTTATGAAATTATTTCGACCCTCCGGGGGTTGTGCGGTGGCTCACTACAGCAGCGCCACCAGCCGCGACAACGACAACTACATACTTGGCAAAATAATACAAGAGAAAGGCCAGGCTGGACCCTGCAAGAATTATCAGAAAAATTAATTATTTTCTCGGTCTCTTAATTAATTTTACAATTACGCTGGCTCCTCCCTCCCTCTTACTCCCTTCGTCTCTTATTCCTTTTCTACATTTGCTGTAAAAGGATTGAGGAAGAAGAAAGAAAGTGGTGCCGCATTCAGAGATAATAGTATACACATGAATGTCTAATTACATCTACGTATATGAACGCAAGCAGTGGAAAAAGAATAAAGGTTTTTTGCGGGAGCGTTATCCACGACTCTACCGATCAGCAACGAAGCACGAAATTTTGTATGCTATAAAAACTTGAAGAGAAATTATTCCACGTACAAAAACAATAATTTGAGACATGCTTTTTCACCCGTTATTTCTCTTCCTACCTTCCTCTCACCGGTTATACGTCGATAACAAAATTTCAGTGTCTGGGAATCTTGAAAGTTTTTCTAGAACTTACTCACACGATTGTCGACCGACGATTTCGTTATCCAATGATTCCTTCATTGTAATTGGGTGTCCAGAAGATTCGCGTTAAGAGACTTTGGAGCTGGAAGCAACACGAAGTATTTTGAAAAATGAAAGACGCCGGCAGAGCTTTTGGATATTCTGGCTACATGAAAGTCGCGCCCTTCGCGATTCCAGAGGGAAGAGAATCCGAGAAAGATACACAGAGAAGGGGATGAAGGCTGTAAAATGAAAAAAAAAAAAAAAAAAAAAAAAATGTTTCTCATGCTCCACGACGTATGGATGAGGGGACGGAAGAGACTCGAGGCCTTTTTTTCGTCGACGGTCAGACTGCGTCTCAATTATAGAAAGGCTTGCTTCGACCGCTACGGACGAATTCCAATTAGTCGTTAGTTCGCTCTCGTTTCGTTGAGGTAGAGAAAGAGAGAGCGATAAAAGGGGCTTGGATGATACTGAAAGGGGGTGGATGAGAGACCTTCGCGTATGGGGTTTCCCGGATTCTGTACGAGTTCCTTTCATGGCGAGAGGAACGCGAGAGCTCGAGTTAGACAGAGCTTTCGTTCATTCCCTATTCGCTCGTCCACCTTCTCTCTTTTCTCCATATAAATGGACACACACAGAGATGCGTATATAAATTCGGGAAACGTCGAACTGTGCGTATCTGTCGGATTAACAGGGCATAAAAGCCATCCTAGCAGAGATATCTCAAAATGCATTCGTGAGCACTGCTTCGCTCCATGAAACTGTGCGAATAGATTTCACTCGTATTATTTCTTCCAGTTTAACTTTTCTGTGTCTTGGAAACCTCCAGGTACGAAATCCACCCACGAAATCGGCTGAAGAACGTCATGACACGGGCTCGGGAAGTAAATCGATAAATTCAACTTCAAACCTCTCGCGAAGCATTTGATTCCACTTACATTCGTCGTAGAAAAAATCATCTTAATGGATTTTTTGATATTGAAAACTACTGAGAAAGCTCGTCGACGAAATTGCTATTCTATTGGAGCAAAATAGCAAAAACTTTTTGTCACACTATTGCTTAGTGAAATCAATATTTCGAAAAATCTGCATATTTTTCTCCCGTTTTGAATTCATTTATTTTCCGTTGCAGCGACCGATGTTGGCCACAGCAGGAAGCTTCTGTTTCTCAATACTCAAGAAAATGCTATGCAAAACAATTGGTTTGCTTGGGAGCCGATAATTAAGGTAGAGACGCTGCAAATGATGGTGAAGTTTGTACGGGATAGCAAAGATCGAAAGGAGAGGATAATGCGCCAATTTAATACTCGAGTATGATTCTGGTTCTTTGGGAATTCAGATTCCGCGGTCTTCGTGAATCACGCGCCTCGATAACCACAAATTAAATTCGGATAAGAAATCCATAAGGGAGCATCCTTTTGGCGATTACCAAGTCCTCTCTCGTTCTTTGATCGTTCGGGCGTCGAAAGTCGTTTGCCTCCTACGCCCTCTTCCCTCCTGTTCGCTCAGTCTCTTCTATCTGTGCAATCTCCCTCCTTCTCCTTTTTTCTTCTACTGTCTCTCTCTCTCTCTCTCTCTCTCTCACTTTCTTCCGGGGTTGCGGTAAAGTTCAATCGGAAAAGCAAATCTTCAGTCGTCTCGCCTTTACTTTCCCATACAGTCGAATCTCTTCCTCTGTAGTCTCCAAGTTTCGATGTATTCCTCAGTCTCTGGTTGCTTGTCCCTCAACTCCGTCTGCCCTCCCTCAGCTTTCTTCGTCGTTGGAGAAACCACTGCTCGATTTACAAGCGGCCAATAAATTCGTCAAACGACGAGGAAGACGTCCGGGGGGGATGAGAATCGCGTCGTACCGATTCGATTTAAGTGTTCCCAGGGAAACCCCTTCCAATGAGTTGGTAAATAAACCGTACAAGACTTCCCTTCCACGAGTTAAGCACGAGACACGTGTGCAAGGGACTCACAAATGTCCTTCGATTTTCTCGATTCGACTGAGCGAAGGATTTCACGTGTAAATAATTACGCAGCTCCTGACTACGGTGCAAATCTGCGCCAAGACAAAACGCCAGCAGCAAGAAATATCAAATTCAGGATTCGATTATTTTAATGTCATTTCAACGACCATCGTTTGTGCAGCGAATTACTAATTACACGATTCATAAGAATATTTTATCGAAAGTCGTTTTTTCGACTAATCTTTTTCATCTAATTCTTTAAGCTCTGTTTAAACATTTTTTTCAATCAAATTCACTGATTTTTGATCCTTACATTTTTGCTAACGAACAGCAATTTCGATTTGGATCGGTTTGAAATCCGATCGAACTTGGTCCGACGTCAAAAAGACTGTTTCTTGTCGCAATAGAAAGTTTTATTCGACACCCTTTGGAAAAAGCATTAGCGCGAAACGATGGAGCATCATGGAAGCAGAGGAAACTGCGGTGGTTTCAGCGAGTCTGTACAGTGATCTATACACGCATAAATGTAGCACAAGTCCCTCGACGGGAAGAGATGTATTGAATGTCCGAGGGATTTTGGTCCCGTATCCCTTTTATCCCGCCCAATCGTTCGCGATACATCGAGACCGCGGGGGCTCTCTCTCGGCTTACAAGAGCACAAATCTTGTGCGCGCTCGCGCCCGTACCGTACTCCCTCGTAGTACGAGCGATCCATACATATATGTTCGTACAGTGGATACTGCAATTCGCGTGGTGCTCGACTACGTACGAGTGATTTAGCGGCTTTTTTCGGGCAAAACCGAAAGCGCCTCCAAACCACCGTGGACTCTTTTATATCAATCGAGTCCGCGTTTTATTCTCCGCGGGCGATCCTCCACAGTTTATACCGGACTCCATTCTTCTCCCAAGCAAACTGTTGCCGAACTAGAGCGCTCGCAGTTTTTTTTATCTGCGAGCAATTCTTATCCCGCGGTCCAAGAATTGTTACGTCACGACGTGGCTTTCGTTTGAGCTCGTTTATTTATCGAATTTGCCAAAAATTAGTCCCGGAATTGATGATGGAAAGCATTCGCATTCGATATTTTTCCTTAGAGCCACACACTCCGTCGTGAAGATTGACGTTAGATTTTTAGTTTCATAACGAGGAAAGTAAGAGGACGATGACAGACCGTTCAGGAGGCCAGGCGAGAAGATCGTATTCGCGCAGAGCGACGACGGCGCGGAGAAACAGAACATAGGACAAGAGCGTGCGTGAGATAAAAAGACGTAACACGAGAAACGCGACGATAAAATGCATTGTACGAATTGTACAAGCCCATGTACAGGAAGTTTTTTTCTATGTACACCTTTATGCATGTACACAGTCCGAGTGTGTATTTTTATAAAAAAAGAGATTTGCGACGGAGCGAAAATATTTTGTCGTAGAGGGGCTCTCGTTCGTTCGCTGTCGTTTTATCACATCAACGCGGTTTTCAACTTTTCACGGAAGCCTGCGACAATGATCCTTCGCAAAGTTAATTAATTATAATGAGCGTTCGTTAGCGCGACACGGGATATATTTAATTTATATCTATGGACATACGACATGGTGCGTAGTGGTCTCTCTCCCATCTACATTAGTGGTTATGAGAGAAACGAGAAGCGTCAATTAACCGGACGCTAGCGAGGAGCGCACTGTGCGTGCAGTGTTTCTGCTGAGCCATACGACGAGCTTGAAATCTTTCGCTGCTATTTTTTTCGCTGTTGTGCACGCTTTTGGAGATATGGAAATCGATGCGAAGCTATTTTTGAGTGAAATACACGACACTATAAATTGGCTGGGGGAATAAAAACTCTGATATTTTCGAGTCGGTAAAACTTGATCGATTGTAATTTTATTACTGATTGTGAAAATCATAAGCGAAATGGAATATTTGACGGTTCGTTGTTAGATATTTTGGAGGAATAGTTGAAACTTTTGATTCGTCGTGCAATTGCATTAAATCTCAAATATGGAAGAGAACTGGCTCAGGGATGCTGCGCTCCCTGTATACGTATATTTGGAGCATGAAATATTGCCACGAGGGGAGTTTTGCTTAAATAGAAATGTGAGAATAAGATTGACAGTCAAAACGAGCGGAGTCCTCCAGACACGAGTTTCTTGCGCTCGTTGGCGAGAGAACTTTGGAATCAATCAACAACCTGATATGCATTTGTGAACATTAATATCACCGTCGTCGTCTTCGTCGTCCTCGTTCTCGTCGTCGTCGTTTTCGTTGTAATCTACAGAGCGACAGTCGCTCATGAGTCTTAATCCTGTTAGCACCCTTAACGTTTCTCACTACTGCTCTTCATAATTATCGAATTATTTAGGCAGTGTAGATCGCTCCAGAAAGTGACTTACATCAAAAGTGATAGTAACTATCACTAAAATCTTCTAAAATCATTTTTACCACCAAACGCCAAACTGAAATTCCAGTAACTCTACCCTTTAGGAAAACTTTTCAAAGCACTGTTATGAATATTCATCCAAAAAGCGAATTTCGTTTCAACGAATTTCACGAAATTCGAAAAACTGTCCTCTTAATGATGAATCCTGAGTGACGAAGAGTGCTGAGCTGCAGTCGTTCGAATAAAATTTCGTTGCATTTGAATCGTACGACTTTTATTAATTTCATGATTGTCAAGGAGCGGCCTCAATGAAAAACTTCACATTCCGTCTTCCAGCAATAAAGTGGAAGGTCTCCGATAAATTTATTATTCCAAGAGGAGTATATTCGAATATAAAATTCGACGAGAAAAAGTTTAGAATGGTAATTTCTGACATAGAATAAAAATAACTCACAGCGGAATGATCCAACGTTATAGTCGATTCACATCGTGGCCACCTGATACTCTAATTGATCAAGAGAGCAAAAACAACTCTCGAAGAATCAACATCAAAGGTTCAGGAGGGCTCGAGCGAGAGCCATAAATTAAAAGTCGAAATAATCGGAGGATAAGGGGCGATAGGAGCAAACGAAGAGCCATGCTGCTGCGGTGCAACGCACACGCGATACTTTGTCATATTTCAACGTCACTATACGTGAGAGCAATAATGGAATTAACGTATCCGTAAAATCAATTAGAGTTGTTGTCCTAAAGCGCCAACTCGTGCGCTGCTGTAGCGAGCTCGTATCTGGTTTACCCGAAGCGTTTTAGAACATAGGCGGTCACGTTTTATGACATATTCTCCGTTATTAGGAATTTGGGGACCACTGTACCAGGAAATAACACCGTATATCGTTTGTTATAAAATATCATGGATACTGGCGATGAAAGGAACGAGAAATCGCACAACGATATTATCCCCTTAATGTGTATAAACAAGTATAATATTTTCGTAATTCGGACATTCGAAAGATAACGAATTGAGCATTGCCTCACTGGAATTGGGAAAAAGCAAAGATTTCCGAGTTCATATTAGCGTTTCCAAGACTTGTTTATTTCATGCAATGATTTATGTTTTTCTGTTATTCAATGTTCTTTTGAAAAAATAAACTAAATTGTCAATTTGATTAAAACTATTTTCGTAAAGTAATAAAAATTCATCAATTTCATAAGTCAGAGACTCTCACTTAATAAATGAGAAATGATTTCTTTGAATTTCATTCGATTTTATCATTATCAGACGTTTTGAAAATTCCCTTTCTATCTTCATCTCTCTTTTTTCTGTCTCTGATGGTGGAATTCGTAGCAACACGATAATGCACAAAAGTGGATTGATCATCGTTGAATATTATTCAAACGTGAATATCTTTGAAGCTGGGAGGAGAGTGGAGAGGCGAAGAGGCAGAGGGAGGGAGAGTGTGGAGAGCCAGAGGAGGTTTCGGAGTCGAAATATACCGACGAAACGTTTTGGATGACGATCGGACAAAGTCGAATGGGTGTCCATTAGTCAGCGACACGGCCGGCCAATTAAATGTAAATGTTGGTTTATGAGTTTGGTGGGACGCGATGGCATTTATCGATGGCTGTACATTAGCCAACGCATCGACGTGCACTGCGGGACGACGAGGGCGTCAGCATATTGCGTTTCATCCGGGTGTGAGTGCGCGCTCGTAGCTACATCAATACACCTGTGTCCGGCTACATGCTCGCGCTATATATTGCGTATAAACACCTGGTGTATATGGATGCAGCTCTCGACTGAATGAAATTGTGGTCGAAGGATAACGCGAGGATGGAGCGTCACGCGGAAGATTCGTTTTCCTGCTCCGAATATTCACCTCGACGCTCCAATTCGTGCGTTTTAACTCTGTCCGCCTACCATTCATTCAGCCATGCGCTACATTAATCGTCAACGAAAATCAAGCCCGTTCCGTTCTAGCGATTTTTGAAACACTCGTTCATGCGAACTCGAGAGTGCCCCATTTTTATTGAAACATCAAGAGAAAAATGGGACACTGTGTGACCGGGGTTTCGCTTGACACTCATTAAAATTGATTGATTTTTTCGATCCTCGTAGAAGTGTGGCTTCAATAATAATTATGCTTACGGTAGTCTTTCGATGGTGGAACGAGAGATTGAATCACGAAATTTCGTGCTGTTGGGAGGGTCGATTTTTCCGTTTCTGGATTCTGATTAGATCGATTTTCTTTATCTTTTTCTATCACGAAGGTATCAAAAATATTTATGGCCCTGGGGAACTTACCTCTCCTTACTTCTCGTCCTTCTTCCGGCTGAAATAATGGAGCAATTTCTTAGAATATCAAAGCATTGTCAACTTATACTGAGCAATATCCACGTTGGATAGAAAATGGAGCAACGAAACAGTAAATAATTGGATTAACGTCGAACGGGATAGAGGCTGTTAGGATTTATGTAGTGTTAAATATGTGGTCAGTGGCAATATAGAGAACGATGTGAGTGCTGACCCTACGAGATCTCCGCTGTACAGGATCTCCGCTTAATTGGATAGCTAGCAAGTTTCCAAACAGTTTAACTGACATCTCAGCTGTATCGGTATCACCGTCTTCGTCTCTCCGCATCGGAAGGATCTTGGGCTCTTCGCTATTGCTATTGCTTCGATGCTTGGAGAGGGTTCTTTAAGTATCCTCGTTCGGTGAAGATGACAACTTCCCCAAACCGTTTCATTCCTCGATAAGATGAAAGAACAAAAAACCTAAAAGTGGCATCCTTCCTAAAGGTAAAAAGGGAAGTACACCGGCCAATTTAAAACGCAATTTTGAAGGAAACAACGTCGATTTAAAAGTGCCATAAAAGTGTGCTGGCTCGAGTTATCGAACAACAGAGAACCGTGCGGAGATAAAACTAAATTGACAAAGACCAAAAAATTGCTTTACAGTTTCACGAGTTTTACTATTTCCAAAAGTTTTCAGCGGTCGATTCCCGTCGCAGGTTCATTCCAAACATTCGATGATAACTGCACATTTAATTTTTCCTTCCAATCTCATAAAAAAGTGTGTTTTATCGTTTTCTATTGAATGGCTAATTCGAAATGAAAATTGTTTCATCTTCGTAACGAGCTCAGCCAAAATTGTTTCAGCGCAGCACCCTCACTCCGAAAGTTTCCTCATGTCGATACGAGGATGGAAAAAATGATTGCGGAGAAGAAATCGAGGAGCCTCGGAAAGAGCTTTTGAATGACATCGAGTCGGGGAGTTGCTGGGTAACGATCAAATGAAACGAGCCCAAAGTATATCGTACGAGAGCATACGGTTAATCGAACGATGTTAGTGTGTGGAATGGATAGGAACATCCGTAAAGGCCGGTACCAAAAGCTATACGCCATAATGTCCATAGCTATAGTAAATAAATCGAGGGAATAGTGAAACGACGGGGGGTGGTTGTTTCATTGGCAGTTACCCTCCGGGCTTCTGTAGTAGTTCTCGTTCGATGGATCTCGTACAAATATCTCGAACTAATCGTCGCGTGGGAATAGCACACGAACCCAACTATACACGTGCTCCGCCAACATCGCATGGTCATTCTCTATTGCCGCTGGTCAGTTTCGTCCACGATTCAACGCACAATCTTTTCTCCCCAACGGGCAATTAGCTTGAGCAGGGATACGTATATGGTACAGCCCCTGGATTCGTTATCGCTGTGCCAGCCTGTCCCGATTGTCGACCAGTCGATGCAGAGCTTATAAACGCGTCGATACAACAATATTAAGAATTCGAATCTCTCCACACGTGCAATAATATTACTGGAATTCATGATTTTTAAGCTTTCGGCTGTTTATCATCGTCCAATGAGGTTAGAACACCCATTTTTTTGGATCAGCTCGTTTCAAATGAGCTTCGCGATGTACTTTTTAGTATGAGGAGCCTGGACAAGGGACTTTGTAAATCTTCCACAAAGATTGGAACTTCCTCACTGAATCGATGCTTTCGGAAATTTCCAGGTGTTTTGAGTAATCGGACTGGACGAGGGCAGCAGTACATTTGGGGGGCCTGAAGAACCCTATTTTTCGGAAGCACCCCGAAACAGTGGGAGAAAAAGTATGAAGTGATATTGAGAAAGTGTAGCATTCGAGAAATGTATGTACGGAGAGGAACTCGCGATCAGGTGGTGCGGTTTGGCCCCCGGAACGGCTTTCATCTTCCTCGTATTCTTCTACTTCTTCTCGTGAACTGCGCTTCCTTCCTCCTACCGTATAAATCTCCGCGGCACGCGATGATCGAAAAATATTGCGAGAATATATCAGGCCCGTCGGCACCCGTGAGCCCTTCTTCGCGTCGCTATGTGCGAGCGTGTATACATTTTTTCGCACGTACGTGTGTGCGTGTATGTAAACCGTTCATACGTGTATTCGGGTCGGAGCCGATGCCCGAGGTGCCTTATTCCGTGGGCGATGGGGGCGCGAGGTCGAAGTGCGAAAGAAAGAGCAACGATATCGCGACCGCGAGAGAGTAACGGAGTGAGAGCCGGAGACCGAGAGAAAAGGAGGTGCACGAGGGTGGAGCGACGTCTATATCTCGAGACAATGATATGTGACCCGAGCAATATCAATAATTTTCGCATTTTTCTCCCGTATATTCTCGGGGCTCGTGCACGAGCATCCTCTTATTCTTTCCACAGCCAAACTCTCCGAATACACGTTTCTCTATGATGTATAGTGATATATGTACGCTCTAAAGTATCAGGCAACACATGATAGAGTAGAACGGACCCCTGACTTTATTCATCCACTTCGAGATCGGTGTGAATCAGTTCTCGTCGCTGGTAGCACCGTTTCCTGCGCCGTGGGCCATCGTTTTTATTTCTCTCGATGAATCCCTGGCGAATGTTGCTTCCGGAAGATAAAATTGTTCGAGAAGACCCAATAAACTTGATCTCCCTCGCCGATCAATGACCCCGTGGGTTTTCGTCGACCGACGTTAGAATTTTTGAGGGTAGCAGTTTCAGCGAGAATCGAGAAAAATCATGCTGATGGAATTGCGGTATTTCTGTATCGTCCAGCTTCTTTTCGAGATTGGGTTGAAACGCTCTTGTTTTATATCGGTAACGTTAATGATGGGGAATAATAGTTCGATACCAATTAGCGGGAAACTGCTGCCCGGAGCTGAATCCTCGTGTGTTTCGTGGTTCGGCAGTAAAAAGAAACTGCCTAGGTAGTAAGTAGGTATGCCTGTAGCATTAACTACCATCCCCCTCAGCATATCACCCTCGTACGTTGCCGCTGGCCAACAAGCGCTGTATTGTACCCGGCGCCTCGCTATACCGACCATACAGAAGACGCAGAGAAGAAGAGAAGTCGACCGCGCGGTCACCGTTAATTGAACGCACCACTCGTAACTGCTAGCTGTACAATCGCCCTTGCTACTCACCCTATTCTTGTCTTATACACGTACGCCTACAGGGTGGCACGATTTATATTTTTGTGCACGGTTACTGTCGACGATAAAGAAACGAAAAACAACAAAAACGATGTTTTTATGTGAAGAACAATTTTTTTTTTTCATTTTCGATTGACAGTGTGATGAGAATTCTCAGATATTTTTCTTTACGATGAATCTTTCGTCATTTTCCAATACTCGACTGTGAAAACTTATTTTTGTAATTCAACTCGGTCACATAAATATTCGTCGTTTGATTACAGTGCTCTCCGGATCTTGAAAATAGGAACACTTTTTTATGGCCAATAGTTGTGGGGCCTACGGATTGGATGAACAGAATTGGGACACCCGGTATGGAAAAACGTTAGCGCTAGCTGTGAGTATGCCTCGTCTCTATCTTTCCTTGGCTTCAAAGCTACCGAGTGTTTTCTTTTCCTTTCATCGCTGTTACGTAAAACATGCTTGTCTGGTAATTCATACCGCTTGTGTTTATACAGTGAAAAAAAGGACTGGTAAATTCGATTTGGTTTATGTAACTACATAGTTCTATCAATGAATTACTTCATATTTTTTGTTTGTTTGTTTAGTTATAGTTGGTGAGTGAGACGATGTTTTTTGCACGTTTCGGTTACTGAAATGTAAAATATTGGGAAATGTTGGAACTTGGATTAGTTTTTTCGAGTAAAAATATGCGGAAAATTGATTCCATTTAACTTGCTGACGTCTTTTCATCGTTTAACTCCACGATCTTTCATTCGTAATCCACTAAGAATCATTTCTCTTATCATTTACATTACGCTGCTACGTGCCGGCAATTATTTTCAAGCATGTACGGCAAGACTTAAGCAATTTGAACCCTTAGAAATAAATAAATTTGGAGTACGCGGAAAAAGGGTGAAAGAGAGAGAGAGAGAGAGAGAGGAGTCGAAACGCTTTTCTACCCCGAATTTGGGGTTAGGAACGATATCAGAATCCTCCGGTTCGTGATCTTTCGTACTCTTGAGCGTGCTCCAAGATTCACGATAATTATTATCTAGTTTCCGCGATTATGCGAGAAGGTCAATTGAATTAGAATTTCTCCGTGGAATTTTCCAGCCCCTCGTGTTAGCCTTCTTTGCCCCTTTCACTTCTTCATAGCTTTCCGGCGAGGATGTACGATAGGACGGCGCGATGGGGTCGCCTACATTTTCATTATAAAATCAAGTAAGACCATACGTGACAAAACGTCGAGACCGATAACGAGCCCAGAGAAACTCCCTCATTTCTGCGATATTATTTTCATTAAAATCAACTTGAGTATTCCACATGGTTTAGCCCATTATTTTTCCATTTCTCCGCCACTTTTTTCTGCCCTTTTCTTACATTCACAGACAAAAAAGTAAAGCAAAAAGTTTTCGCAAATCAATTTTCAATTGAAAATTTCGAAATAATTAATGAAGAACCAAATTTGTTACGTAACTCCAATAAGATAACAGGAATCATGACAACAAAGTAGTTTCTCAGTCATGAAAACATGATTTTAAATCAAACAATGCGTTCCGGGAACACCGCAAGGAGCTGTAAAAGCCCCGGAAGAGTGTTCTCGCGGTTGATTTCAATGTTGAATACCGTTTGCCGGAGCCTGTTCGTACTTCCTGTTAAAAACGTCAAACGTAACGTTAAGCGATTCAAGAATCAAGTTTGTCCATCGAGCATCGGAGGGTGTTCTTCCGCGAGTAAGTCTCTCGTTCTTTGAGGCGCAAAAGCAAATGTACACCGGAGGCGATTTCGCGGAGTACATTAGCGAGGAAGAGTTGCAAAATAAATATACAGCGACGGTGTCGTGCGCGATGTGAATGAAAAGGGCTCGAGGCGCGTCAGCCCTCGAGACTCCGCGGTTAAGGGCTGGATAGAAGTCGAAGCGTGTGCGGCAACCACAAACAGAAAGCTTTACGAGCGTACCGAAGGTCCTTTTTTTCACGATTCGTCTTTTTCTTCCATTCGTTCACGGCCAACATCATACTTCATACTGTGTCTCGCTCGCTTCCTCGTCCTCCGTGTCTTTCTTGCCTCCTTTTTTCCTTCAATTTTCGATCATATATCACTACCTGCGGTTACAAAATAATTTTAACGCTCCGAGAACGACGTGCCGTCAAAGGCAGCGTTATCGAGGAGTGTGCACTTTTTCGTAGCCCTATAAAAGAGCTCGCGGTTCGCATCGAGGCTTCTTCGCCCTTGGGCAAGGATTGTGCACGAGAAATAAATGAGCGAGGTCTGACCTTTGGCTGAATTTTCTTGATTGAAAGGTCTCGAAATAAAAAAAAAAAAAAAATAAAAAAAATTTTAAAAACCAGTAAATTTAGTTGATCTCGATACACTTTTGCTCCACGACGCCGCGACGATCATCAAATTCAACATTTTCGCTTTTAACAAAAATATTTTTTCACTTCAAATGGATCACTCGCAGGGAGTGAAATTTCTGGAAAAACCGGAAGCAATACAGCTCCGATGTGGTGTCGAAACTCGGGGGGGAAAAAATAATACGTGCTTTGCGTTATAGGAGGATCTATGAGTTGAGTTCGTTTTTCCAAATAGAGGGTGGTTCGACGAAAGAGCATGAGAGAACGAGAAAAGAGACAGAGGGGAAGGGGATCGTCGAGTCTCGTTTTTGGGAGAGGAGATTCTCTCTCGATCCCCGTTGTATCGTCGTCCCTGTGTACTCGCACTTTGGGATTGAGCGGCCAGGCTAAGCTGCCTTTTCCTTTCATCCGATAAATCAGAAGTCGTAAATAACATCGAGGAGAGAACGAGAAAAGCGACGCTACTCTATACAGAAAAGTCCTCTCTTCTCGCGAGAAAAACACGAAGGAAGAAATAAAGAGAACGATAGACTCCGCCAAGGACCCTTCTTCTTCCACTATTTTAGCCCATGAGTGTTTCTGCTCGTATGAAACGGACACACGCAGCTCTCGCCACACAAATACTTGATTTTTTCTTTCCCTCTCACGATCGCGGTATCGTTCGAACTCGCATCTATCACCTCTTCCTTATGCTTCCTCCTCTAAGTGTCCTCGATCGAATCTCGTTCATCTGCTCCTGCTCGCGAGAGATCTACGGGGATTAGAAGCAAAAGAGGAGGCTTATATCGTGCATCATTCCACGAGCCACTGTGCTTTGACATATTACGAGAAATCTCTTCTGAGCTTTATATCATTCATTTATTTTTCATTCAATCTTTATAAGACCCACGGATCATCGTAAATAAATGATGACGACGCTCGTGACGCGCAGTATTATTGGAACTGCGCGCAGTTGTGGCCAAACGTGTCGAGACTTTGGCAGATTTATCATTTTCGTTAATGAAATCACTTTTGTTATCGAGTCTTCGTTTCTTGGTAGACGTCGCAACTTTTAGAGCAACTGCATGTTTCTCGCAGTTCGTGACAACGGGCACCCGAATATTCGATCCATTTTGCCGCAGCTGAGAAAACTTTGCCGTAGTTTTGCAGCAGAGTTGTTTACCGTCAAATTTTCAAATTCGCCGAACCTTAAAAGTTCCATAGATGTTCCTAGATGTTTTTGATTCTCCTCTGGAACAACCTGGTCTCCTGAGGAAATGAAAAGCAAACTTGTCGAATGTTGACTGCTGCATGGTACTTTGGTCGATAAGAAGTTGGAGAGTGAGAACGACAAGGATGTCGTTCGGAGACTTGGCGAAGCACGCGGTGCGTGACACATTGCCGAAGGGTTTTTCGCGCCAAGCACCAACAAGAGGGAGAGAGAGGGAGGTAGGAAAAAAGTACAAGACGAGCTAACGCGAGGGGACCCCATAAGTGGGACTCGTGTGTCTTATTTTTGCAGTTTGTTTGGTGCAGAGTTGCTCGGCTGAAGTCCCGGAGAATCGAAGGGTTCCTCGTCTCGGTGCTCCCCTTCCTCGAGCGCCCTCCTCGTGTACGTGTATCGGAAGATTCCTCTCCATCGGTGTATCACGCTGCTTGAGCTCAGTCGCGCACACACGTTGATTTATGCAGCTTACAAGATTTATACGAAAGAAGTTGCGGGATTGAGTCGCAGCAACACGGCGCCGAGTTATCGCGCTTTCGAGTGGGCAGACGAGCGACGAAATGCGAGATAAAAGTAAACTAATAGAAGGGCAATAAAGCCTCCTTCGAAGGGAACACGAGAGTGCGAGGTGAGGCTCTATTTGTCAGATCGCATGAATCGATGGATTCGCCATCGACGGAATTCTCGCGGTTGGCTCTTCAAGCCGAGCACACTGCCGAATCGACCGATATTTTCTTTATCCATACCCAGGAAACTGCGTACTCGATGCTACGGAGTGACAAATCTGTCTGCAACGTTGGAGATTATACACGCTTCGGCCGCAAGTGCATTGAAGCAAATAAAATTAATAATGAGTATTGTAGGGACGCGGTTAACGTCATTTCCCAGCAGCAAGTACGAGCCTGTGTGTCCGGCACCGCAAAAGATACCGCCGCGTTTGTCAGTACAAAACATTTGACTACGCACGCAAAACACTACTTTGCTTCGACCACAATACTCATCCGCGACTCCGGAGCAACGGCACAAAACCACGCCGACAAAAAGTCCTCTATTAGTTGTAATTAGACCGCGAACCGATAGTAAATATCAATTAATACGACGTTCGCGGCTCGCTCGCTCCTATGATTTATCCCCGTACGAGCAATATTTCTTCCAACATTTCTCCTTCTTCCTCTTCTCCCATTTCCGGTGCACGTCCCATTAAAACTCTTTCTACCGTCATCGATCTAGTCAAAATCCTCTGTTTCGTTTTCACAATATTGAATCTCGATAACTGCCAAAACTTTTTTCAATTTTCCCTGATTATAGAATTTTCGTTGATTTCTGCCATTGAAAATTCACTTTTTCAACATATTTGTCAGATTAAAAATGACGCGATCGCGATTTGCAATTCTAATTTTATAAATTCCCATTAATGCAACTGCTCCATCATCTCGTTCGTGTTCCTCCTCTGCAGGATTAAAGTTCCGGGTATCGGTTAGTGGGAGAGATAAAAAAAAGGAAAGAAAGAAATCCAAAGTGTGTTACAGGAACGGCGGATATGTAGCCTTTAATGGAGCCGATAAGCCGCGATGCCGGAATATATTGTAACCTATTACTTATGTACCGATAAAGTGTCTTGTGACTGTCATCGAGTCGGAGTGTTGACAAATGCGAGCCAATATAGGGGGAGTTTGGTTTTCCGAAGAATGCGAGCCTCTCACCGGAGTATCCGAAGCCACACACATTTTTGACGGATGCAGGAGCGCGTGTGCGTGCGCAAAGAACCGGTCGACAACGCTATCGACGTCATTACTCATTAGCCTCGCATTAATTATGTATCCGTAGGTGCAAAAGGAGGCTCGCTTGACAAATCGTTTCACAGCTCGTGCAGAAAGCACGCGGAGTCAAGGCCTTTCCGGTAATTGGCTTTCCCCTCGTACGTTAATTAGTCAATGATCCGATAGCAGGTAAAATATGTTTGAATTTTAGTATTTAATGAGAATCGATAAAATCGTAATGATTTTAAGCGCATATTCAATCAGCTGTGGTACACTCGCGCGTGGAAACATCGAGGTTTACTGCACTGCTCGAGTCTCGTTTCTGCATTTCGGCATCTCCCCGTGAAACGTACATATTGAGCAATAACTGCAAACAAACTGCCAGCAGAGAGAGAAACACGAGGCGAGTTTCTCGCGCTTAATCAAACAAAGCGCGATTAATCGACGAGCACGTGGTTTCGCGCGCTCCGAACAAACGTTCCGAGGGTTGCTCGTTACTTTTAACCACGCGGGAATAAGTCGGACAGTGTCGTTTCTCCGCTCCAGGTTAACTCTTCGCCTCCGAACACGGCTACGCTCGGACTCGTGTACCCAGTGCGAGAAAAAATCGTTCCAGTGGACGAGGCGTTTGTCATCGAAGGGTCAGAAATTAAGATACCGGCTCGGACGTCGCCATGCGAGTAACCGCGTAAATAAAACAATGCGAATGATCAAGCCGGTCCAAAAGAGACGAAAGAAACACTTGAGACTTTAATAACGAAACGTTCTAACCAGCGCGAGGGTCAAGCTCGACATGAACCAGCCAAATGTGCATTAGTTTCTTCCAATTGCCAATAGAACAACGAAAAAATCACAATTTCGATTTTCAATAAAATTTAATTTCATCGAATGAAAAATCTAAACTTTTTCAGTGCAAAGCCTGCTTATCGTTGCTCCCGTCGCCAATCATCTGCAGGAGAGCGCGGCACAGTCGTCATCAATCGAAAGGATCGCAGCGATAGAAATCTGTCAATTTTTCTACCACTTCGATGGAATCTTGAATAAATCTATATAGAAAAAAAGTATGAGCTGAAGAAATAATCGATCACTCTGGCACATCCTGTGGCGACGATACGACTGGCAAATTTTTCACGCGGATGCACACGCACATGGATAAAGAGACGAGTGAATGTATATATGCGGATGCAAGGACGAAGGAATCGGGGAAAGAACGTGTGTGGAAGAGTGCCAGAGCGAGTTAAGGGCGGAGGGGCTGAAAGGAAGAAGAAAAGACGGGATCTTTATCGCCTTCGGCTCGTTCAATTCGCATAATAAACAATCCTCACGGTGCGAGAAACGGGCTACGAGAGAAAACCGGAACATATCTCGGCGCTTTCGTTCTCACTCTGTTGGACGGAGCGCCGCACACCGGGCGGCTCGACAAATAAACTATTATCGTCGGCGACAAGTTCTCTCACGCCCGGTCGCAATACCTATAGATACAAATCCACATAAACCTATATATCGGACTCGGATATTCACACAGACGCCCAGGGACTCATACACGTGACATAGGAACACCTTGTAACCTGGTGTACAGTATGCCTGAGCTACGATGTAGCCAAGAAGAAGAAGAAGAAGAAGAAGGAGAAGAAGAAAAGGAAGCCTTGAAAGAGGTGCCTGAGCGAAAGCGAACGAGCGTGAATCAAACGACTCGCGAAACCCGCCCAGGAATGCCTACGGACATCGAAACATAGCAATGCTTTATGGTGGTCCTCGGCTGAACCTGATTTATAAGTGCATTACTATATACCATGAGGCAGAAGGGGAAGGGAGTGGAGAAAGAGACGCCACAGCGTTGAGCAACCGCGTGGAAAAGGAAAGGAAGGTGTAAAAGGTCGGGGATGGTGTAAGCATGGACGACAGGGCCCCATACTCGTTCCGACTATCTGTATCCTATTGGTAACCCTCTCCTCTCTTTGATGCTTAACTTTCCGACACTCTCGCGCGTACAGCCATAATGCACTTTCTCGCAGAACTTTGTCGTGTTCCCTTCGCCTTGGGACGAGGGGCCTATTTTTCATGGTGTCACGCTCTCCGTCATTTGCATCATTAGTAGGCTTATTTTTCAGAGAATCTCGTGGGCGAGGCTTTTCGATGAAGGCGCGATAGTTCATTACTGATAAGTGTCGAGAGATCATGGAACATTCAAAATCAGCGAAAATTATCGAAATTTTTTGAGTCATTTGAAAACTGCTAATAGCAGGGGCGCCAATCCTCGTGATTACTTCCATGGATTCCTGTGTTCTTCTCACACACAGGAATACTCCGCAACGAGTTCGCACGTATACGCGAACGTACACTCGGAGGAAGGACGGCTGAGAGCGCGAAGCCGCGATATCAGACGCATTATCGTCCACACGATGTTAGCTCGACTCTTTGACTAATGTTCTCGAACGAATGCCTACGCTTCGCCGATTTATAATGCCGGTCAACGAGATGTGGACAAACACCGGGCACCAATATATTTCAGATTATGGCTTAGCCCTGTGTGGAGAGACTGCGATCGCACTGAGCGACTCGTACATATACCGAGAGCAAAAGAGACCCGGAGAGATGCCTGTGCCATTTGCGCTTCGAGTGCTCAACAATCTTGCCAACTATGGCGCGTACTTCGATATACTTCTACGTATCGAAGCGGAGTGCACGTTTCGATATTTCTACCTAAAAGAAAATAAACTTTTGAGAGCATCCAACCGCGATAGCCGAATAATCTTTCAAGATTCGTCTTGAGCTGCGCCCAAGAATCAAAAACCAACAGCGAAAGTCCGTCCCTGGAAATCGCTGATACATTTACGACGCAACGAATTGGCTCGGACCCCCGAGGAGGCTTCCACCCCGTCTGTCTTCCTACCTGGACAAAAGCTATGAAACTCGAAGTCGATCGAAGTCGAAGTCGACGAAAGTTGGAAGACGACAAATTGCGAGCAAAAGGGATCCAGAACATGGCGATTTTCTGCTGGCTCCGTCATTCTGGGAATGCGGAAAAAACTGCAGCCAGGATCTCCGCGAGGTCTTTGACGAGATCTCGAGCGTCGAGGCTCGGCGTAGAGCGCAGGAACTGAGGAAAAAAGGCGAGGGGGCTGCTCGTCGAGATCGGTGGGCAGTCGCACCCGTACCGAAGAGGCAAACTCCCGTGATCACATAGGTATATAGATGCAGGTAGAAAGGGCTGGTTAAGGAGGCAGAGAAGGCGAGGATGGAGGGAGGTGGTGGGCGGCATGTGTCCCAAACGACGTATGCACGCCGAGACACGTAAACGATATATCAGGGGGTTAGCCGCTGGGGACGGACGACCCGAGCCATCTTTCTTCTACTTATATGTATATAGCATACGTGGGATATTCGCATATATATTTGTGAGAGACGTGATACGGGATATAGGAAAAGCGGGAGTGCGAGAGAGCGCCAGTGCGGCAGATTCAACCTCGTAGATGTTCCGGGGAGCAGTCTGATATAGGATTGGATAACCCAGCGATATTCACCTCATACACTTTCGCTGTGAGGTAAAAACGTTCTCGTTTCTGATCGAGTTATGTACGTGGAGATCGTAAAACTTGTGCTCTCCTTGAGGAAAAAGAAAAATCTCGCATCACAAGTTGAGCGGGAATGTGCGATGAGTAATCTGCTTTGGACGTGGAAGCAACACACGGTGCTGTTGCGATGATTGATCGGGAGGAAAAATGTTGGGAAACGTTAAAGATTCGGCTACGTGGGAAAGTGAGAAAGGGGAAACGGAGTCTGCTTCGAGTCGATTCGAATGTCGGATTATTTTGTTTTATCCAATCGCTGCCGTGGTACGTAACCTCGTGGGAGACGGAACCGAGGTAAATTCCAAAGGCTTTGGAGGAGAATTGAAGAAAGTCACTGCCGAGGAAAGCCCCGTCATGATGAGCGCGGTCCTCGCGAGTTGTAAATGTATTAACGTTTCACAACCCAGCTGGGACTACCCTTTTTTGCGAGCAGTTCGTTTCTTTCCGTCTCCGTAGCTTTTTATCTTTGTCTATTAGAGCCTGTATGTATACGCGGTCAAACGCTGGATAGATTTTTTTGCTTGTGTGTATACACTCGCGTATCAGAGGGAGACGAGTCCACATGGACATAAATAGCGGCCGGGTTTCGTGTCCACGCTCTCGTTTTTCCTTGAGGATATGGGAAAAGGATGGCCCGGGGATGGAGACGGAAAAAGCCATGGATACGTTTTTCCTCGAGAAAATATACCCCGGAGAAAAAGATGGTGGAACGTTGCGTGGCTTGACCGCGCTCTTCTCTCTCTCTCTCTCTTTCTCTTCCTTTCTCTCGTCGCTATCAAATGTCCACTCGCGTACGTTTTATTGAAAGGCTTTTCCGGATGGGACCGAGAGACAGTAGCATACAATAAAAGGAGAAAGAGAGAGAGAGAGAGAGCCAGATAAAGATGGGGAAGAAGCGACAGGACAATCGCGGCAACCCGAGAGTTCGTGGTCGCGTGGGGACAATACGGAATGGGCGAGCAAAGCTTACATAGCTTGCCGCCTGATACCGGCCTTTTTTCTCTCTTCATAGCCTCTTCCTCCCCGTGCTGCGGAGCTCTGGCGCGTGTCCTTCCCAAGGAATAACAAGGGCGAGTTTCGTTCCACTATGCCCAAGTTCACCGAGATCACCAAATGGAAGGGTATTAAATGTCGTTTTTTCTTCTCTACATTTTATTGGCATACTTCGGGGAGAATGTATGTTGGGATAGAGTTATTCTTGGAGGCATCAATAACTGAACGAGGAAAATTGTCTCCTCGAGTCTTGCAGTCGTTTAACGCAATTCGCGACACTTCCGAATTATTGGATACGAAACATTCGCTCCCTTTCAATACACGTTTCTTAATCGTTCTCGTTCGTTCCAAAGTCACGGTCATCTCGGTATCCCCTTTCCCGCACTTTATTTTTCACGAGCTTTCCAGCGAGCGTTTGTTTAATGGCTCGATGCAAATTCTTCGACAGCCGATCATTCTTTATGCTCGTATTCCGTTGATTTGTACAGCGAGAAAACGCTCGACGACACGACCTCTTACTGCACCGTGTTCGAGTAAACGTACACTCAACCTCTTCCCTCCTTTTTGTAAATCCTGTTACATATACATCGTGATACAGAAAAGATCGTGATCAAGACCCATTCCAACTGTTGCATCGTTGAGAAATTTAAAAAAAATCGGCTCATCACGCTCCTTCAAATTACAAAACGAAATAACCTCGAAGATCGAAAATTAACATTCAATCACAAATTCAACGATCTGGAATGGAGCTCTCCAATGTTTGCTCGTAAACAGAGCCATCGAAAAATCCATGAAAGCAACCGATCAGTACATTTGACCAAAAACTTTCTCGAATCCACCCATTAATAACATGAAGTTTTGGACGAGGCTGTACATGGCTATTCTCGCATTATTACGTTCTTATATTATATTGCATTCGCTGTATGTGGTACAAATGGTTCGTACCGTATGTAAAGCTCCTAGCGACTACGGTACGAAACACGAGTGCCTCGGCCACGCTCTCATAGCCATAATAATATCTGTGCTGATAAATGAGACACATAAACGTACACGGTTCTGCCCCCAACTTCTTATTCTTATATTTCTCCTTCTTTTGCTTCACCTCCTCCTCCGGCTCGGTGCTCTGTTTGCTGCTGCTTTTCGGTCTCCTTATGCACCCCTGAGCTACCTTCGTTTTCCACCCCACTCATCCATCCTCGCTCGCTATAACCGCCTCTACCCTCTTCGGTTACCCCCATGCACACCTCTTTTTATACTTTTCTTGTCCCCCTCCGTCTCGCATCTCCTCCCTCTCCTTTCCACGTGTAGCAGTGTATTCCACTTTTGCGGCGATGCATTACGAATTTTACATTTTACAAACGACCCCGCTATCTTCCGAGACACGCGATCCTTCGAGTGTTACAAATTCAGTTTCCCCACTGTATTTCTATATGTAACTCGTGCACACGTAGCTTCACGAGCTCGATACACGGCCAACTAAACGACGTGTTATACCTCGGTGTAGGCTTAGCTCAGAAACGACCAGTCGGTTGAAGAACAAAGCGATGAGACCTCCGTGGAAAAGGGAATAATAATGAGAAATTGAACGAAATAAACGTATGAATATTGAAGAGAATGGACGAGCCAATGACAAGGTGCGTGAGATCAAATTGGTGGTTGCGTCAGCGGCTCGATTTCGTGGAATTTTTATTCCGAAACTTTTTTTTTATCAACATGAACTTCAAAGTTTGGAAATGAAGGTTTGACTAGTAATACTTTGAAAAGTGGGATTCTGACTCGAAGCGAGGCTTTATTTATTGTAATTTGATGCACAACTATTTTTCGCCGTGTTCTCATGGTTAAAATAGTAATCACGAAAGTATAGGCTGTTCTCGAGAAAATAGTGCACGTACGTGCCTTCAATTCGGCAAATCTCTAGTGTCTCGTGCGACGAAAATAGTGACGGGGAATATGAAAAACAGGTTGTGAGCCGGGCGATGTAGGATCGTGGAGAAAAGATGTTTCGCGTGCTCCTGGTTCCGGCACGTTTTTGGACGCAGCGAAAAGAGGAATTGGAGCCACCCACGGCTTTCTCGTGATAAATAGAGAAAGATTTGCAAAAAATATCACAAGCGTGATCCGACGCTCGAAAAGTTTGAGAAAACCGAGTCCTTTTAAGGAATTCACGGTGAATTGCTCGATATCGCCGAGAGAGCCTCCCTTCCATTATTTTTTAGGAAACAACATTTTGAGAGAACCCGAAGTGCCGGACATTCACTGAAAGTCATTTCTGTTTTTCGACCTCGTACCGACGCTGCCTCTCCAATCTTTGGTCCGGAAACCGTGTGCCACACTCAAATTCCCGCCAATTTTTCCATCCAATCAATCAAAATGAATCCACCCGGGACTTTTGCTCATTACGAATTCGTCTGATTTATTCTCATTCGTGATATTTTTCTATAATTATTTCGATCGCGAAAAGCAATTTCATATATGGCGGATTTGAGATACTTCTCCGGCACTAAACGTAATACAGAGAAAGCGAGAGGTTGCATCGGAGCTTCGAGCTTTGGATTAAGGAAATGTCGTAAATAACTGGTAGAAAGACGTCGACCGATGTATCACCGGGATGTTCAGATCGCATTATTATTCGGTTCGCGTTTCTCGATCCAGTACACACCCCGCGTTCTTACCACTGTTCTCCTTCTCTCTTTTTCCTCTCTCTCTCTCTCTCTTTCTCAGTATCTCTCTCTTTCGTTCCGTCTGTCCCACGTGTATTCTTCAATGTGCAGTGTGTATCTCACGTTATACTCGTCGTGGCTAGAGACCAAGAGTGAGACTTGGCCTGTCTGTGTACACGAGTTCTCATGGGGAACTTTACGCGCACAGAGTTCTCGTTACACTTCACCCCCGTATAAACCAGGGTGAGAAGTGAGATGAGAATGCGGAGAGCGAATAGTAGTTGCACACGTATGAGAGACACCGCGTGCTACGATAAACGTATGCAAAGTCGCCAAAATATTTTGATCGTAGAAACCTGAAACCGGTCCCCGGGGGATTCCTCATAACGAGACGAAGTGCTCGAGGGAAAAACTCACGGTGAGCAGGTACCACCGTCCACATTTATTTTTCATCGCATTTTTTAAAATTCACATCATTCGGATTTGATATTCGACGATGCAAGAATGACAATCACGTTTTTGGAGAATCGCAGCCACAAGGAAAGTTCCGATTCGTGAACTGCCAATTAATTTATCCACGGATCAACGAAGATCAGTCCACATTTTTTGCACTTATTACCACAAAATTTCTGCTCGGATTCCCCGCTCGATGATGACAAGCACCAGCACAAAAAACGACTTTTCAAAGTGAACACCTTCGAATCTAATGGGAATACGCGAGTTAAAGATGGGTGCGGATTGGAAATTAGGGAGTAGGGATATAAGAGGAGACGAGAGAAAGAGGAATAAAAATAAAAGGAGTCTTTTAGTGCGGTCGGAATATGGAGCTCAGTCAAAATACTCTTTCCCTTATTTTCGTCTCATGCGAGTTTTGGTATAGAAGCGCGAAATAACTGCGCGCATTGCTCGATAAATTATTATCTCCCGAAGATTAGCCCCGATGTCGCGACCCTCATAAATATCAGTATATTTTTTCGTCCGGTAAGCCGATTTTCTTACTGGCTTCGATATGTGCCTTCGAAATGCAGCGAGTGTATGGCAATTCCTCTACTGCCGAACTCTCCGCGAAATCCTCTCTGTATTCCCTCCTCCTCTTTCCTGCTCCTTCCTCGATTCCTCCATCGCGCTCGTTCTCCGTCTCACACACCCGCACCGATAGGGATGACGGGTATTCGCTTCTGGAGAATCACGCCGACGGTTTATAGACCGGGAGATTAAAGACTTTTCGTATTCTTCGCTCGATCTTTTTTCTTCGTTGAATTTCACGCTACGCGTCCCCCTTCGACTCGCCAAGTTACATTTATTTCCTTCGCAAAATACTTATTGCCAGGCCTCATATCCCGAGCCATACATCTTCTAATGGCGACACTTACTAATATACTTTTCGCGCACAAAGGCCCCGAACGCTTCTTCTGCTTGCACAGATTGACGCAAACAAATAGATTAGCCATTTGCTATTTTTTTTTTTTAGTGAACACTTCGCGATGAGCGAGCCACCGTTTTCGACAAAAAGAAGAAGAAACTCGATCATTAGAAAAAACAACGACAGAGACGATCAAAACCGATTTTCTTCAAAAAAGTACGATGATCCGATTTAATGAGCGTACGAAACGTATTTGAAAAAAAGAAGGCAATATGGAAGAAAATCTCCATAATTATCGAAGCAAGAACGTTTACTTTGGATTTCCATGCGTTACAGTCGAGAGCGTAGTAAAAAAGCCGATATTTTACCTTATGAATGTAAACCCTGCGTCTGTTTGCCCAGACGCTCTATTAGAAGCTCGGAGAGTCAGACCCCCTCGTTGGCCGAGAATGCTTCACCGGGTGTTAAAGTCTGCGGATCAAGTTCGGTGTAATTAGAAGAGAAGCAACATTTCGTTTGAATTTTATACCAGAGCGAATGAATCCCTCGTATCGATTCATTTTTAATGTAATACTTTTCGTCTACAAGAAAAAAACAGGAAAATGAATTGATCCGCTCTGCTGGATTGTCAAAGTGATGCTGAACTCGATCTCTGAGGCAGGAAGCCAGGTCAGTAAAACTGATAATTTGCCAATCATTGATCTCCTCTGAGTAAATAATTAAAATCTGCAGAGAGAAGAGAGAAAACTATGAAACGATCGTACTTCTACTTATTCCTGTAGCTCACTCGTTCAACAACATTTCCTTCTTTTTTTAACTCCATCTGTCTGCTGCGCACGATGTTTTTTGGATACAGGAAAGGTAAACTTGAGCGTACGGTTTTATCTCGCATTCACTGAGTGCGGCATAGCTCACGAATGGATCGACAATCCTCTTTAAATCCTCCACTTAATACCTCACGATGCGGCTACTTCTCCTCCGCCTGCTCGCACTCCTCATTTTTTCTTTCCTTTATTTCTCTATATATTTGTCCGTTCTGAATATTCCTGTCCTTCGCTCCGCTCTGCCTCTCTGCTTTTATAGTTTATCGAGCTTACGTCAAAAGCTCGGAAACAAAAAGCCATTATCCGAGTCCATTGAAGGTGCAAAGTGGCGCGGATTGCGCCCTTTTGTTTGCATGCTAAACGCCATTCGTAAATTCAAAGTATATTTCAGCCAAAATATCTGTCTCTCTTATTTTGGCTTTTGGATTATACGGACGAAGGTATTCGCCCGTGTCCGAACTGCGTCCATGAAATTTCGGCTTGGGGATGAGCTTGACATCGTTACGAGCGTGCGATAATGTCAATGCGTCTGTCAATTCGTTGGTTCCGCGGCTCTATCTTCGCCATCAAATGAGATAACGTTGTATCGGAATTCAAGGAGTGGGAAAATGTCGGAAAAGAGAGCGAGAGTATCGAGAAGATTTACACTCGCGTCATTTAGTGTCCGCGTCATTCCATCGGCGATACTCCTTTATTGGACCCGAACGTGCACTTGCTCGGATCTCAACGATTTTGCAAATTGCTCTTCTATGCTAATATCGATGAGATAGGACGAAGCGACGGCGGAGCGTCTCGCTGCGAGAAGAGCTTTCCTGCTCTCTCGTCCATGTGGAAAATCCTTTTTCTTCCCCGCTCCTCTCTTGTCGTTCGTTCAGCTTCGCAACCCTCCAGGAAAGAAACCACCCTGTCTGTGCGAATATCGGCAAATAGTTTTCGATAAGATCTGCTCGGCTGCAACGCACACGGTGGCTCGCTAAATAAACGAAAACAGGGAAAACTTTGCTCCTCTGCGATAAAACCACAACATTTTTTACAGCCAATCGCTTAGAATTCTCCCGACAGTTTTTCACGAATCTTATTTTGCTGTTTTCCCTTTACTTTCGTGTGTAAACGCAAACACGTAATAAAAGATTATATCTAATGATTTTCAAGAATATTCGCTCCCATCGAAAACTGTAATCATTCGTTTTGAGCAATTCTAGAGGGAAGTCAAGCAATTTCCACATTTTTTATCGCTTCAGAGCAATCGAGAAGAATGAAAAAGTTCATTAGTTTGAAAAACTTTTCAGAACGGAAAGGAAAGTCGTGATAATGCCTGAGATTGACTGAAAAAACAATTTGATTAGAAACTGCAAGGGGAATACGGAGACATGGGAGTTGGTTGGAAGTTTGCCGGATTCTCCGAGAGATGGCGGAGCATGTGCGATCTTCTACTTCCAGTGGAAACTCCGCTTGGGAGTATTGCCCCAATATTTTCGACGTGAGCGAAATTGTTATTCCCTCGAAGACATCGAGGTCCCTGAGAAGCTGTTAATTACGTTTCGTGTTTTTGTCTCTTTGGAAAAATAATGGAGAGGTCATCGTCATCCCGTTAAGTATAAAGTCATATAGAGAAATTTATCGAGCTAGTCAGCATCGGATAGTTCATCAATCACACGGCCAACACTGCGTCCTATTCATTTATCGTTTGAATGCGCCACTCTTGCGGCCTTTTCCATCCACCAAGCGGGAGAGAACCCACATCGAAATAAACATAACCTGCTTGCCCGAACTTCAATAAATCTTTCCACGCTGCAATTGTCGACTATATGACGCGTGACGTTGCCACAAGCTTATATATACACGCTGGCAAATTATATTTCTGGTACCTCGCGTTTATATTAAGGGTGTCGTACAAAAAATCATTTCCAATTTCGCTCTTACTCAGAACTTGGCCTCTTTGTCGTTCCCTAAATACTCTTACAATTTTTATTCAATAACTCACGTTTTGGGTTCTCCATTTTGACGTGAACTTTTCGATTTACCATTGATATTCCATCTTCACGATCCTGTCGTCAGTTTTTTCACTCACATGAATTCCAAAAAGGAAGCATTACTCAACCAAGAGACTTCATTTTGATAGACAACTTTCGGTACAAATTTTCATTAAAAGACCTGAATAATTGAAAAGTCTTTAAACACAAATGTTTTCCTTATCTGTCGTAATCAATTACGAGGACAAGTGAATATTCAACAATATTGAGACGAGAAAACCATCGACTCGTAATAAATAACTCGCTGCATCTCGATGCCAAATGGGCCGGAACAATAATTCGCATGTATAATGTATGAAGAAAAAAACGTAATCGAAGGAGCAAAGAATGAGACTCCGGAGGAACAGCGGCGAGGGGGGAGCAGGCCGATGGGCTCTTTGGACCTTTTGCTCACTCGACAAAATATTGTCTACTGCAAAGAATCGGATTTGTCCAACATGCACACGCATGCTTATGTGATAAACCAGAGGAAGAATATTCTTCATCGAATATTTACGATATTTATAGGCACCGGGAGACAATGGGCATCGATATTGCTTTCTGATTGGGGGAGCTCGAGTTGTGGACTCGCATTGGATCACCCCCTCATTTGGCACAAAAGTGCGAATTCAGTGAGTTTACGTGTGTATCGAAGTGCAATAAAATCCAACAAAGCAGAAAAGCAAGTTCCAAAGGACTTGATTTTTGATTTGATTAACAACTGTTCGGTCAGCCTGAAGTTTCCTGTTTGACCTCATCGATTGCTCCGAGCCGCAGTTCTTCTTGCCTCAGAATCTAGTCAAGGAAGCAGACTGGCTTTGAGGAATCTATTATCATCCGATAGCCGCGTGGATCGGTGGAAAAGCCTCGTCGTTGAGGGTTTTTCGTTTCGGTATTTGAAGATCAATCATCCGCAGTGTGGGCGCGACTTACGGGGCGAGCTGTGCGAGTTTGTAAAAATGCGTGTACACACGTTGGATTATTTAGCATGTGATAATATTGGAGCCGGAGGAATACAGCGCGGTGTATTTTCATACGGGCTCGAGCTCATAAATAATATTTAATATGACAGAGCGCCGGGCGGTTCTCTTTGTGCGATATATTTGGTATAGAAATGTCACCGATCGCGTATCTTACTCACTGCATTGCAATGGAGGACCCGATGCATTCGGTGTGCAGCGCATACGACGTTAGTGCTTCTTCTCTTACGTTTTTTCCTTGGTTTTTTTTTCTTTCACTGTATATCCTCGTGCGAGCGTTCGCGAGGGCCCCTTACGCATCCCAGATGGGTTATCTAATCTTCGACAATTGCTGAATCGATCTCGCATATTTTTCCTTCTATATCGTCCGCTCGCGGTTCACCCCGTCGGAAGATGCGCACCAGCACGCATCTAAAAAGGGGATCCGAACGATGGTGTATGGAAAAAGTAAAGAAAGAAAAAATAAAACATATTTCTTGTCGCTAGCGTATAAGGAGTCCTCGCAGGAGCGTGCACAGGAACGAGGCCATTGTCGTACACGAACAAAAGCTACCATATTCTCGATCTACATGTATGCAGACCCTGTATAAAGCGTATGAATATCGAATCGATGAAATCTCGCGAATTATTCACATCTATCGATAGATATTCGGGGCGAGATACCTGCCCATGAATTTCGTTATTTATTGCATCGATTCTCGGCTTCTTATCGATCTATAGATTGCTCGATGGAGATTTTTCCTTCCAGAATAGTTTTCAGTTTTTTGTAGGCTCGTACGAACGGTTGCACGCTGAGATCCGACGTGATTGATCGACGGTTCTGGGAACGTAAGGTTTTTGTTGAAAAAAATGAAAATTATCATTTTTTTTTTTTATATTCTAAAACGATTGACGATCAATTTCTTGTGAATTCTTACTGGAAATTTCAGTCGATGAACAGAGCGAGCTTCGGTCAAACGGTGCCACGAAAATTTCCAGTTCCAATAATCATTCGGCCTATTCACCAGTTTTTTTATCCTAGTCGAAAAACGTTTTTTACTAAAAGTGTTTTGATAGGTATAATTTTTAAGTAGCTTTTCGAGATGACTGCTTTAACTCACGAGGAATATTAAATCTCATCGTGAATATAATATTGCAGATATATGAGGCAGCATTGTAACGCGACGGGACTTTGTAAATGCAGTACGAACGAAGGGCTTAAACTTTACGAAGAGCACCAGCGATTATTCGCCATTCGAAAAATTGTCCCGGTAGAACAAAAGACCCGGCGGTGCTATTTGAATATAAAATCGATATAGGTACACGTGAATGCTTCGTCTCACTTTTCTTTATTCCCCCCCCCCCACCCCTCTCCCTTTCTATCCCCTTCTCCCCTTTCTCTCTTTCCTTTTCTCATCTCTTTGTCACGTTATCCATAATCGTATTTAAATGAAGATAGCATAAAAGGTATCGGAGTTTAATGGGGGTTACGCCATATATATCCTACCTCTTGTTCTCGAACCCGCACTCGGTTCAATATTCGACTCTACCACTGACAATGAGCGTTGATACAATGAGATGAGCTTGCACGTTAGTCTCCGCAAACGAGTGAATTTTATACCAACTTATTATTCTCATAAGTTTATTATGTTTTTCAATTTTTATTCGGATCAATAATTATTTCGAGTAATTGGATCGATGTTGAGAAATTTCGTCGATGAAGCCGAATTTTCTGGTTTTGAAATCATCGTACTTTGGTCGAAAATTTTAGGGCACTTTCATTTGGGTCGGAAGGATTATTCGAAACTTCAGATTGAAGCTGGTCGCTTCGATCAATTAAAGTTTGTCTGTCATTATGTATGTTTTACAAATAATTGGGAATTTGAGCGTCAGTTACGGACAAAAAGCTGGCGTTTCAAAGACAGTCATTATGGATCGTCCTTAAGAGGATGCTGCGGAAGCGCTGACCACTGAATTATACGATCGAGATAAATATCTGTAGAAAACACTGCGTAAGCCAATCTTTTTTATTCACTCAGAGAAACATACGTTTCGTTTGGGCTTGTGTGTACAAATTTATTGATAATGTGTACACAATATATCAAGCGAAACAATACCGAAGAATTACTCTGTACATACACACACAGAAGCTTTATATCCCTCGGATCTACCATAGGCATAATGTACTACAGCTAAACCTGACACATAACTCGACTATTGCTGATGCTGATTTTGCTACCGCAGCAGAATGCGACCAGTGTCTGCAGCGATTCGTATTATGCATACAATTGATACAGATATACTATCGTCTCGCGGCATTTTCTTAATATACAAACGAGGGGCTTCGAGGAAGGTTGGATCAGAGTTTTATCGTGTACGTTTGTTCTTATAATAATTCTCAACTGAATAGTAAATATAAATACCTGGCATTCCTCGCCAATGGAATAAACATCAAACGCGACTCTCTCCGCTTTCACGTCAAATGTACAGCAGAGCCAAGTCAATGAGTTACTTTTGTCTTGGACCTCGATCTTCACTTGGATCTTGGAGTTTGAGACAATCTTTCGTAAAACTTGAAACGCTAAAATTGTTTTTATTCTCAAAATCATTTTCTTCGTGACCAGCAGGCCCTTGGAAAATCACAACTTTTTTTATTCGCCACAACTTGGTGATGCAACACAAAATTTTTTTGAACCAACCACTTTTTTGCACCTGCATCAAGCCACTTTTTCTGCACTCTCCTATTTTAAGTGATTCCGATTCTCCCTGTGAACAAATCGTACGATTCGACTCGAAATGTCCCGTGTCTCCATGTGCTAAGATTGTCTACATGGAACTAGAAAATACCTTGACACCGGTTCGTGTATTGGGAGAGGACTCGACTGTTTATCCTCCCAGGAATATCCTGCCCAGATATATTTCTGTAGTACAATGTTCAATGTCTTGGCCATCTTCGGATATCGTATTATATCGTATTTAGATATGTGCTATTATTATACGGAGGTACCGTACGGATATTAGCAGCGAGGGAGAAGAAGAGAGCGAGGGATTCGTCGGGTGAGTCTCGCTGCACTTTTCCTGTTGCATGTACGACGAGGAGCTCTCGCGAGTGCATCAGGGAGAGGGAGAGGCTCGTCGGCGTGTATGTATTCGAGAATAAATACACATGAATAACTTTTTTTTCGAGAGCCACAACATGCTGCACTCGAGACCAGAGAACTCTCGATGCGCATCGGAATACCGCGCGAGTACAGAGAGCCCGCGCGCTTCAAAAGTCCGCAACGAAGCGCTTCGGCTTATATGGCGCCCCCGCGCAAACTAGAGCCCCGAACAAAGCTTTGTAGACATCTGTTCTTGTCATAAACGAAAGATTTAGTGATCCTCGACGACCGGGATTTCCATGCAGGCCTGCTCTTCCGATGTTACAGCAAAGATTTTTCTCTTCCGTGGTCGACAAAGATGAAGAAGATTGGAAATTATTCAGAAACGATTCCGGAGCAATTAAAATCCGAAAGAAATTGTCGAAATTTCCGCTTTCTCCATTCGCACGCTTCTCGAGGCGTAAACGTCGAAGTGAACTTTGCATTTTTCACTTTCTCGACTTTCTTGATTTATTTATAATGAGTTTTTCGATTGTTTTTTCAAAGTTTCTTATCACCGGATGAGCTCTACGCTGAAATATCGGCAAAGTACGGTCAGTAATTTATACGAGTTCAAAATATAGGATCGGTGAGTCAGTGCGAGGGTTCGTAGATGCATGAACATCAGAAAGATCAGGTATGACACAGGCCGGGGTCCCGCAAGCGGATAACCAGTTTCAGGTGATTTGTTACTATCCCTGAGCGATCCTACCTCGCGATAATAAAGTGGCAATGGGGCTTGTTAGCGCGCGAGCGAGTTCAACGAGCACATAATCGCAAGGAGCCAGAAGCTCACACGCGCAGAGACTGTGCTTGTGCTAGACCGAGAGTTACGAACGTGTGTTTATTTATTCGTAATCCGACCTGGCTGTCACGATCTTTTTTCCTTTCTTTGATGTACACCTGATGACTATTTTTTTCGTCGAAAAAAAAGATATTGCGACCTCTCGTTCCGCGATATCGTAGACTAAGAGACGTCATCGACGTGTTACGTCGTTCGTTCTTCACGCGAGATACGAATCTTTCGGCTAATTTCATTTTATATTATCCCCGTGAAATTATACTGCGAATAGCGCAAATATTCGTCGCTCATGCGTGAGAACTCGGCCCTCGATTTATGTCTTATTTTGCCTTTTTATATTTATATTTTTCACTTCGCTCTTTCTCGGTGGTATATGTTTGTCCAGGCCTGTCCAAATGTGGCTTTGGTACGATCCCTTTGAAGTTTCCAGCCCTGATCGACTCCAGAAATGCCGCTCGTTCACTCCTTCAAACGAACAGCTTAATTCTTCGTATTTCATCTTTACCCTTTCGGCCCGCATCGCACGAGAGTAGAAGCAGCGAGCAAGTGCATTGCGGCAATAAAACATTTGACGATGACACGATATTCGAAGTTTGGACGATGTCGGAAAGTCGATTTCCTCGAAACTCCGATCTCTCCTCTTTTCCCTTATCTATCTCCACTCCTCTTTCTCCCTTCCCCGTAGCACTTGCTCTCTCCCTCACTCTTCCTTTTTCTTGAGCACTTTAGATCGCGATCCGTGGGAACTCGAATTAAATTTGCCCCGTGCACGAAGGAGCAGGGGCACAGCCAGCAAATATATACCTTTCGTGAGAATATCCTTGATGTCCCTCGCCCTCCCGCCTCCGCTCGTCCGCTCCTCCACCCCGGCCGAAGCCTTCTTAACCCCTTTACCGCTGGGATTTCGCGGGATGAGTATAGTAGCATCAGAGAATTATATTCTCAGAGTCGTCGTCGTCATTCATGGCTCTCGGAGGTTAGGGTCATCGTGTATTTTCTATACACATGGAAACGAGCCTATCCACATATATATTTGTGTGTGCGTTATACGTCTCTTTCTTTTCCTCGTCGGTGATGACTCCTTTGACGAGAAAGATCCCGCGATTGCCGAGAACCAGCAGCAGCAGCAGCAGCAGTAACAGCAGCAGCGGAACATCATAACCATGTGACATAGTGGATACAGCACGCGCTCTCGTCTCTCCACTATCTCTCCGGCGACGAGCGAAGAACAAACTCGAGTCAAGGTAAAACGGCCGCGATCTCTGTGGCCGAGACTTTGCGGAGTCACATACGAAAAGAAAAAACGAGAATCGCGAGATGACCACGCTTTGGCTCGTCCCCCCACCCCGCCGGCTTTTTGAGCTCGTGCGGTGCTCACGCACGAACCTGAGGCCGCTCGTACAACACGGATCCACACGCGGACTCTTCTCAGCCGCGCTATGTCGCGTTCAGCTTCTGGAGAGTAATTACGCATTCTTCGCATGACGCGCATTACTCCGCGAAAAAGCCGAGATGCGCATTACACTTGAACGAAAAACTCTTGGCAATAAAACTTGATGCTTGAAATTCGTTTCGAAATAACAATTTGCAGGAATAAACGTCAAAATGCTACTTACGAAGTGAAATTCGAGCTCCCTCGTCCCGGTAAACTCATCGACAATATTTTCCTTCAGTTTTTCCCACCACTGAGTGCTTGAGTACAAAAAAAAATGTTGTTTTCTCCATCCGAGAAGATTGCTATAAGAATATTTATAGTTTCGTTGCAGATAGAAGAGTCAGAACCCAGCGGAAAGCAGCTCGCGCTTTCATTGTTTTTTTGTTGCTTCATTTTTTAATGCTTCCCTTATCAGGATCCCTCCCATTCTCTCTGCCCACGAGATATGTATATATCCGTTACACGAGAATTATATGTATCTCAGGGCGTGCATCGTAACGAATAGGGGGCATTAGTTAACAGGATATCAAAAGGATATCCTGAACGGTGGGGCCACCGAGAAGCAACGATGAGATGGACCCCACCCAGGATGCAGCAAGGTATACACGTGTCTTTATACGCGTATAGAGCATTCGTACACGGGAACACGTGAATATATATAAATCTTGAACTCTGAAAAGCATAAGGACTCGAGCGGGACGGTTCAACGATAGAAATCGATAGCCATTCAGACCTTTTGCTCTCGCTGCAACTCTCGAAATATCTTTGTGTATACTTTTAGATGGTGCTTCTCTCTTGTGGAACAGTCGATTCCTGGTGTAGCTGCGGAGATCGCTGCGCATACGTGCGCCGTCTGTCGGAGTGTCTGCCACCGCTATAGAGAAGTCGGTGCAACGTCAGAAACGAATACCGCACGCCGCGGATGTGCATATACGAAAAGAGCACGAAGAACACAATGCCACTTCTCGAGAGCGAGACGCTCAAGAGCGCGATATCATCCCTGTTATAAATTGAAACACAGCTTCGCTCTGGCATTATGATGTCTCTAATATGTCTTTTTCCTCTCTCCTATCCTTTCTCCTACTGGCAAAGCCCACAGCGGACCTCGCGCCGCGTATCGTGAAACTTATCCGATCGGCCGGCCTCTCCTTTCATTTGCCTCTCGTTGGGCCATTTTTATTTAAAATTTTTATTCATTTTCATTGAACCGCTCGCTCGGACTTTCTGCAATCCGTCCTCTTTCGGAGTTCGTTTTACGAATCTGTTGGAGAAAGAGTGTTCGAACGAGTCCAGCTGTGGTAGTGAGTTTCGGAACAACTTTGAGTGAATTATTTCGATCGATTCTCATTGTCACGTGGAACCCCTCGAAAGTTTTGTCTCAACAGCAGCCGTACCAATGTCGGGAGGTATGTCGATGTTTTCAAGTAATTTTTCATCCTGAGTATACCTAAGCAGCGATGTTATTCCCATTGAATATTTCGCAGGCTCTTGGCCGCTGCGTAAATTCGAGAAAACTCACGTACGCGCGAGTGGCCGAAACTCGGAAGCAGTCGCGGGTGTTACAGCGAGCGTTGTACCCGTACGAAATTATTCAAAATCCGGGCTCTCCACTGTCCGAGATACTAAATAAATTTTGCGAGTACGTATAGCCGGGAGTCGAGAGCGAAGAGGGAGTCGGAGAAACGCAGAGGAAAAGAGAGGAGAGAGAGGTGGGAGTCCTCCACCTACACCTCGAAACTCTTCTGCGCCCTCCAAACATCCGCGTGTGGGTGAGAGTCCTCTTGGACTATATGGAGGACCACGGGATGTTTAACATAACACGGGCAATCAATTATGCGTCGCGGAGCTCGACAGAAAACCCCATAATTTAGACCAGTGGGCAGAACTAGAGCCCACATCCTTTTCCCGTGGCTTGCCGAGGCTCTGTGTTCCTGGCCGATTGGGCTTTTTCTCCCTCCCTCCCGCGCTCGCTCGCTCGCTCTCGCTCTCGCGTACACAAATATATAATAAAACGTATACGTTAGTACGTCGACATGAGTATGAATAGAGGGTGCATCATCGTTGCGGAAGAACGAGCAGAATAAAAAACGCAAAACTTTGCACGAATTCGAGCAGCACAAAAGCCTTCGGCATAAATCTCGGCGACCTTTCTTTCTCTTTTCTCGTCCGCGTCGGTGCTTTTCTTACGCAATTTTTCTCGAGTTTTAACGTTTCCTTCGTCGGATCTCTGTTTTTCCGTGAAGGAAACTTCTCGCAAGAATTTCATCCGAGTCGATGCGGTGATCGATTCGAGAATTTGACCGAATTAGAGAAACTTTTCGGAATCGAATTGTCGGCGTTCTTCGCTCGGCGATATCTAGTCAAGTGACTCATGCTTTTACCCTGACAATGCCTTGTTCGAACGTAAGCAAAAGTCTCATTAATGTCTCCGCCAGTGATAAATTTAAGCATTTTATGTTACTCTCGTATGCGTTGTACGAACAAATGTAAAAAAACGTTACTAATGTTGAAAAATGGAGAAGAATATCGGCAGAGCGCGTACGGAGCGTAGGATGAGAAAGCAAAGAGGAAAATGCGTGCTCTCTGGTCATACACATGCAGGAACACACACAGCAGTGAGAGCGTGGGGGGCCCCCCACGGCGGGATAAAGTCCGGACTCCAACGACAGTAGCCGTGTACGCATGAGCTAGACAATGCGGCTCGCATTAATACACTTCATATTAGTCCGCTTTAATGCTTGTTCGCTGCCCATTGTGAATGAGCGACACTGTTTATCACCGACCCCCGTATATGCAACCAACAGCACCCCTCTCTGCACCCCCTGGCGCGGGGGGCCGCATTTGTCTCGAGTATCCAACAGACCCGTGCTCGATCGTCAGGGATAACAAATACTTGATACTCCTCTCCTCTCGGTATTAATAAATCTTTTCATATTTTCATGCTCATTTACATCTTTCCGCATAATTATTATTTTTTTACCTTCGGTGCATCGAACTTGAATTATATTTTGGTGCTGGCATAAGGAGTCGATGCTGAAGTTTGCTCGAAGATTTTCGTATGGAATTCCGTTTGGGCTTTCCCGTTAAGTGAAAAGTTACGTTCCAGAGAAACGCCGCGCGGTGCATGACGAAGCGGCAAGTGCAACTTCGTTTTGGAATATTTTCGTCTTTGGAGACTCTGGATTAAGACGTTTATTTTGTTTTTTTGCATATTTTAACAGATTCCAAATAGGACGGTGTCTCGATCGATAATCGAATACTACAAAACATGCATGTCTTCATTTTTTATGACACGAACCGAGACCGGTAAATTGAATTGAAGAGTTAGAAATTACGACAATTTATAATAAAATTATCAAAGACAAGCAGAGATCGAAGAACAGATTTAAAGCAAATTCCTCGACCGGTGACGGTGGAATAGTCTCATTAGAACAAGAATAAATAGAAAAAATGAATGAAGCTTGACACAATAAGGTGAAATATTCAAAAGAATTAGATGTAGAAATAAGAAACTCGGCGAATTCATCGTTTGTGTCTGATTTTGGATCCCCCATGACAAATGATAATAGGAGAATTCGAGCTCCCGCTGAAATAGTACGAGATTTCGATGCACGAGTTTAATGCGATCTTCGAGCTGGTCGCTAATATTGCAATAGCTCGGTGTATATGATATGGTAAGAAAGACTAAATTTAAAAGGCGAGGAATGCCGAAGAGAAGAGTACACTCGGGCGATGAGAGATGAGAGAAAATGCAGATGAAAAGACAGAAAGAGAGAGAGAGAGAGAGAGAGAGCGCGTAGGGCATACACGATGACGGAGTCGGTGGACGAATATAGTTCGTTAGCCGATGATGTCGCATAGCACGTACACGGCGTGTATACATGTATATACGTGCCACCCCCGTAGACGGCAAACGTGATTTTACTTTGCCACACGACGATCTAAGGCCCACAACGGTACATCGTCTTTGCTGACCAATATTATTTCTGGCATCGACTCTCGAGGAGAATCCGCCAAAAACAAGACGAATGAATATATACGTGACCCAAGAACCACAGAATTTCGTATGCTCTACACGATTTTCTATCAATTTTAATCTACGAAAAAGCGTGTCATTTCACTCTTCAATTCTCACTGGTGTTTCAACCTTATTTCCACTGTAGCGTTCTCACCTCTGGTTCTTCTCGTGACTCATCATCCCATCCGAAATACTATACGAAATAATCACGAAATAGTATCGTCGGAGGGTCATCCATGAATTTTTTATTTCAACTTTCGTATTCAAAACGTACACCGAATTTGTCTTTCCCTGGAACTTTATTTCTGGATGAGAATTCGTGGAGTTTTTACGTTTTTTTTTTTTTTTTTTTTTTTCGAGTGATACGTAATTTGGGCTATTTTTTCATCGTTTGTTCTTACTATCGAGATTAATTTCTATTTATTCATTTTTCGATCGTTTCGAGTGAGAGGATCAACGACTTTTTAACTGACAGTGACGATTCATTCCTCCAGTCCATTGTTGTTATCTTTGGAAGCATTGGCAGTTGTTATTGTCATTATTATGCAGATGCATTTAAACGAAAATGACACTCGAGGGTAGACGCTGATGGTGGAAGTCGTTGGAGAGTTTTCTGAAAAAGCAAACTCGCACATAGTACACACGTGAGATTTAAAACGCACATTTTATTTAGTCTCATCCGTTGGTCTTTCAAGTTTTTGTGCACATATCGCGGCTCGTCGGCGGCCGTAGCGAATCGTGGACCAGCCGCAGACTACAAAACTGCACTCTTGGTGCCCTCCCACGCTGATATCGTGATAGTGGATCACCGGGCTCGTTCGCTCTCGCTATACATCCGACTATTATAAATACATACATACATTACAATATCCTCTGAGACGATACACAAAGGGGCAAACCTTAGGGGAATCAGTTATATTTATGCTTTGTTGTGAGCATGAAAGCGACTGCGTTAACGACCCAACCGTGAATGTGCTTCAGCATTTACTGTCGTTGAGTATTTCATCGCCAGCGATTCTCTTTCATTCTCAAGAAAGCCAAGGCTCCTGCTGTACTAATACGAGAATTTTTTTCCGCCATTTATCTGCCACGTAGGTCTGAATTGTAGCAATAAAACACGACTCGAAAACGATTCGAAGGAATATCGTGTTTTATGAGGATTCGATCGAACACGCAGTTGGCTCGAGATCTTCAAAAACTTCACGATTTTCGTCATGAAGAACGGCTGATGCTTTCACAAGCATGACGTTCATCTATTATGAGGCTTCGCATTGACACATTCCAGGAAAGATTTACAGAGACAAAGACGTACGGTGACAACGGTATGAAGAACGCGAAGACGGGATCAAGCATGCAGATGAATAATCTGGGAATAGCCCCATACAGAAGAAGGCATAATACATATTTAAAGAATAAATAGAGAAAAGGATGCTTCGAAAATCGCGAGAATCGTCGGGAAGGAGAAGAGTCGCTCTGGCGCGCGCGTCTGTACTACAAGCACAAAATATCAAGAAGACCGCGAAAGCCAGAAGAGAATGTTTGGTCGAGCGTTGCCAGAATATTAATGTAATGCGTTCGACTCGGAACAAATTGCCATTGCCGGTCTTTGTCAGGTTGCCAATCCTCTGTGTCGTTCGGCCGTTTTGAACCAGCGATGAAAATGAGAGAAAGGGAGGGAGGAATATGAAAAAAAGCACGAGAAAGAGAGAGAGAGAAACGCGAAGAGAGAAAGTGATGTGAGAGCTGGTAGACACAGATATGGGGACAAAGACAGAAACTAGAGGAAGACGGTGTCTCTCGTCTTGCAAATTTATAGAAACACCGTCGATTTTGCTTTTCACGCGACACCAGAGGCACGAACGACAGAGGAGGAAAGAGGGCGAGAGTGGAATTGGGAAAGAGAAAGAGACGAGGCGCATTTGCCTTGATATTTCAAACGCGCTCGATTAATCCTGAAATTATATTCCTTGTGATGCCAGCAGCAGTGCCCGAGTACATAGCTAGACATACGTGCAATCGTCATGTTTCCCAGGTATATAAATATTCGGTTTGTGTAGTGCTCAGACACATACCAACTGTGTGTATATAATTTCAAGTATAAAATACATAGACATAAATATGTATGCTCTATACTCGCCGACTTTGTCTCAAATTCCCTCATCACCTCTTGGACTTCTTGCACTTCTCATTACTATTCCGTTCCGTGCATTCTCTTGCTCTCTCCCTCTCTCCCGTCTCTTCACGCCATTACCATTCCTTCTAGTATTCTTCTCCACTTCGGAAAAGCCAGGAATTTATTCATAGCGACTTTGCCTTCATATACTAACGAATTTACCACACACGGCTGATGTACGCATGCCGATGAATTTCCAGAACCTAAATGCAGTTCAAACACTTTCTTACATTGTACCCATCGTTTGGTGAATTTACCTCTCATTATTTTCATAACTTATCGAATATTTGGCAAAAATGTCTCGCTTATCTATACCGAGCTTATCTATACGCTCTGAATTACGACACCGTACATCATCGATCTCTATCCGTGGGATCATTAAATATAACCTCGAAATTTTGTTCGTTTTGGCGTCTATTCGTTGCTTTGATTTCTTTGATGTTTATATTTGGTTTTCGAGCTCCTCAGCTTCGGGATCGATTTTTTTCAGTACTCTGATTCACGATAGTTGATACGATCCTTCGCGTTCGGTGGAAGCTGCAAATCACTCGTGCTTCAGCCCCCCACATGATGATTCGCGAAAGAAAAAACGCGCAATCCCAACACACAGAATTTTCGGTTAGCTCTTCCAACGTGAAAATCCTTAATCTACAAATCGCCAGAGATAATTTGGAGTCTTGTAGACACGGCAAATATCTGTATAGAATTGGCGGTGGGAGAGATGGGCTCAGGGGCTGATGGTGCCGAGAGGTAAACGTTGCGCGCACGTGGTTGCAAAGAGTATGTTTGGCCCCCCTGATATGCGTGATATACAATGATGCTTGTGTAGCATTTATGTATGTATGGGGTGCGGGAACGGAGATAGGTATGGAGCTGAGTGGATGGGCTTGATCGTCAGGATCACTAATACAAGAGATGTTTGCGAACCTGTTAATAATGCTGCGTTTGCTCGCTGGGTTATTAGTGATGGCAAACACTTTAAATTGTTCTCAACGAGGAGATCGGTGATAGAGAGGAGCACTCTTGGAGATGTGGCTTCGAGAATCGTGGGATTCACTGGCTCGGCTTTACATTGCTTATAATTATTGTTAGGAACGAATTTCTGTCGTTGACTCCCGATGAGCTTCTCACTTGCGCAAGCATCGAATTGTTGCGAAGGAATCCAGAGTCGTGTTATTTTTAAGGAGACTTTATTGAAAAAGTTAATTCGATGGCAAAGTGCACTGGAAAAAGGGAGTGAGGCATCGGCAGCCTTAAAGTTGTCTCCACTTTACGAATTGACGTTTTTTTAAAGAATTTTTTATCCTCGTTGCCAGAGTCCTCTGGGATGAGAGTCAAAAGCGTGTACAACAAGTGTGAGGAGCCATAAGACTGAGGGCTGGAGAAAGGGGACGAAAACGAGAGAATGAGAGATTACAAGATGACGAAGAGGCGATATAGTCCTCGCGGATTTCGATAACCCCCAACCAAACAGCAGCAAAGCCGTCTCATTCACGTGCATTCGCTCCAAGTGTGTTTGCAGACTCGACGCAGCGATAAGATGCCCTGGAAGGAGAAGCTCTTCCACAACACGAGGGTGTTCCCTTCGGGAAGCTGGGGCCAGGGACCTTCTCTACCGATTTCCCAACCCTTTTCAGACCGTATCGTTCTTTCCTCTCCTCGTGTCGTGTAGATATTCGATTCGAGGAAAGGAACGGGGATGTGATTATAATGTACAGTGAGTTTTGTGCACAATCGATGAGCGAAGCAATCAGGCTTTGCGACGGAGCTTATCATCTAACTGGACACCAGATTGTATGGGTATGAGAAAAATTATTCGAATAAAGTTCTTTCATTTTTTTTACTAATCTAAAGACGCGAAGGATCGACAAAAAGTCAATGCTCAACGGCAGACACGAGAATTCGAGGAGAATGGAAACGAAGGGTTGTTCTACAGTGAATTATACAGTGTTGGAAGCCACTGAATTTATGATTTGCTTCGACTCATCATTGTGGCGAACTACCCCGACGCTAAACCAATGACAATTTTCACAAAAAAATGCTTTCCCTAATTTTTCCTAGATTTCACATGTCAGAATGGGCGACACAAGACAGAATGCCAACTCGTGCGAGGAATATCGTGACCATGCAACAAACGTTGTTCGTCGGAAAAATTGAAGAGCGAAAAGATTAAGTTTTTATTGACTTTAACCTAGAAAACCTCGTGTATGATGATAGAGCCCGTTACTATAAAGTCTTTTTGGCTTCTCCGCAACGGCAAGCCTCCTTGTTTGCGATCGTTGAACGTACCGCGTGTTCCTTTAGATACTCTGTTTTCTACCACGACTCGCAAAAGCACCCACACTTGGTCGTATCCGCGCAGAGGATTTATCCAGCATCGTGGAACACATCCAGTGAAAACTAAACTGGTTTAGCTCCTAAGCACGTTAGAACCCCTTTAATAGCTTATAGGTAAACAAAATTAACATATCTTAACAGCGTTAAGAATTTCAACGTGGCTCTTGCACTCGTCTTCCTGTATGCGGGTGTATATACTTCGCCACAGAGTATGAGTCGCGATGGTGCAGGGCATTGGAGAAGAAGGGACACACGGTTTCCCGATGCCACAGGGGTGAAGATCGCAGGGTTCCTTCTCCGCGGTGTACTCGACACTCTGTTCTCGTATAGCTCGCTGGCGTCGTGCACTCGCTAAGTTTGTTAAGTAGCGTCAAGAGAAAACCGCCATGAACCTTACTGACACGCGATACCGAAACGCTACTTGCTCGTCATGCCCAAAGAAGAGCACAACAACGATCGCGCTGTCTTGTGCCGAAATGAGTAGCATCTTATGCACCAACTTACACAGCATACTTTCGAAGCTGTTTCGAGGATGATGCTGATGAGGGATCCGCCCGTATTACGTGTTGGGGCTAAGAGTGGAGATGCCTTGAAAGCTCATTCTTTACCTGTAAGACTTTTAACAGTTTGAAAGGTGCTAGAACGGGCAAGCTGTGACTAAAAACCCAAGTTGATTTTTAATCTTCCTTCGTATTCGAAGCCAAACGTGTGGATTTGACGGTTTTTTTTCTGCAATTGAACTGCAAAATGAATGTCATTAATTTTTTTTACTTTCTTTGCATCTGGTCCAATTTCGTTCTTTCGTCGAATTTTTCTTTCGATTCCTTTTTTTTTTCTAGAAAGTCCAATGGTATTTTGTAACAAAGGAAAAACAGTAGTCTGCAGAATTTAAAAGCGGCGAGGGGAATACGCTCGTCAGATTTTTTACGCTAAAAATGTTTGCCGGAGCTGATCAAGCGTCACGACGTTTTCCCTAGCTCCGCGGATCTATCCTGCTCGATCTCCGGCCTCGAAGGCTCCGCCTCGGCTGCACCATAAATATGCAAATCGTCGATTTCTCGTTTCGCAGGTTATGCTATTCTCGCGGACAAACATTTCCCGAAACGATACGAGAGCGCGCTTTCGCAACATCTTTGCCCGGTTGGTCGAGAGAATTTAACCAGCGTATTCGAATCAGGAGTTTACTTTACAGCACGTCGTGACCCTGTATTTGCTTTTCCGATAGTCTCGATCTCGCAGTTTCGATTTTTCAATGTTCCTCCGCACCTGCATCCCAGGAATTTCTTTCTTACGCGATATCTCGCGAACACGTCGAACGTCCTGGTGTTTTCTGCCCGCCGATATCATCCGCTCCCGGAGAATTTTAATACGGTAAACCCTCAAGAGATCCAATGGCTTTCTGCCCCACTGAATTATTCAAAGATTTGTAGTCCCACGCACCCTGGCAAGCCTCTTTTACCTGCACAATCCTCTGCTATTGGTTGGAATAAATCTTGAGCTCGATACTCGTATTATCGGTCACCGTGTTGCTCGTTTTATTCATCGAAGCTGGAGAAATCATGAGGGCAAATTGAATTCGAATTGAGGTAAAGCATAAATTTTGAACTCTCTATGGAGCAGTGCAGACTGACGTAGCCTCGAAGGAGTTTGATAGCTCCACCGGAAATCAAAACTCATATTTTTCATTCTACTATTTCTGTAATGATGGGAATACACAATTTCATTCGGATTATCAAATCGAAAAATCTCCTGCTCGCAAATTTATGCGAGTTTTGCTCCAAAAAGCCTCCAGTCGACTTTCTCCCTTATTTCAGGAATTTCCAAGAAAATTCGTTAAAATTTGGACGATCGGCTGGTCCACTTGGACGTCAGTGGACAAATCGACGACCCGGAGACCTGCTTTGGAGCGAAAGCCCGAAAAGATCTCATTCCGTGCTCCAGATCAGCGGACCGATAGTCAGATATTAGCAAGGCTTTCGATAATTGTACTCCATATTTGGGCCCGCAACGAGGTCACAGTTCAGCTTCAACGGTTCCACGTGAAAATCGCATTATTACTTTCACCGTAATAAAAATTCTATAAAATTTAAAGCGGTCGGTGACAATTACCTTCGCATGTGACAATTAATCGGTGACTTCTGAGAACGCGAGCGGCGAATTCTTGCTACCAAAAAGGCGGCGAAGCGACGCTCTCAATCACGGTGGCGATACGATCTTTTGTCTCCCACTTCACACCGTCCACGGAGCGTTCGAAGACATTTATTGTTTCGGGGTATGGTAGAACGAGAAATAGTTATAAAAGTGAGAAAGAAACTGAGAGTGAGCGAGATAAAAAGAGGAACGCGATGAGCGGGGGATACCGAGAGCGCGTAACATCATTTCGACGTGCTGTATTTGGACGGGTTTCGCCGGAATAAACACGAGAGATGAATAACTAAGTAGATCGAATCTTTGCGGCTGCTGCTATAGTTGTACTACAAGCGTATTATATAATATGTCCAGGCCAGTTTACTTCGTGGTCTCGTGGTTTCGGGGCCACAAGCCGCGCGCGCCATCTTAGTCCCTCGTTGAGGTATCGCGGTCTCGTCGTTTATATTCTCCGTGTCCTATACCGAGTGTACACACGTTAATGTCCATGTACACGGCACACTTTTCTATTGTCGGTCCCTCGAATCACCCGAACAGTTGTAAAATATTGTTTTATCCCTGGAATTCTCTTCCTTCGATACGAATACTAATTTTTTCCATTAGAATTAACGCTCACGTGGAAAGCAAATGTTTCGAAACGTCACGCGAGTTTCGTTGCATCAAATATCGCTTTTCTGAGGCGCTCAGTAATTCTCAGGAAATGAAAATCACTGATTGAGGGCAAACGAGACTTTCGCTTCTTTCTTGTCGTTGATGCTCGTTTTTATCGTCACATTGAAATTGATCGAGGGAAAAAAATGAACGCAGGGTCGAGTTGAAAGTGTAGCGTTCGCGGTTTCTTTCTCTTTTTCGTGGTCTGTCGGTAAGCAAGTGGATGGGAATGTCTTTTGAGACTCGCCAGTTTCAATAGGATCGAAGAAAGATTCAGTGACTATTGGCATGGTCTCAGCCTCGCGAGACATCATTTGTACAGTGTACATAAATGTAGGCCTGATTGTGGGGAGGATCGTCAAGCAATTTGTCGAATACTGTGAGGGAAAAATAAACAGAGATGTTGGGATATTTGGGGATGATGAAGATGAGGAGAAACGTCATTTTCGTTAGCTCGGAAATGGAGACGACGATCAAGGAGGAGAGTTACCACACGCCGAGGTTGATTTTCTTATTTATCCCTCCGTGCTCGTTACTCAGCGGGTGGTAATAATTAACGCCGCTGCGTTTCACTCCGCGGCAACGTGCGAGTTGTGCTGGGACTCGGTTGAAACGCTTCGAGAAGGGACAGACAGCTAGGAATGAATCTGCTTGATACAAAATATAAGACGCGAGGCAATTCAATGTATGCGGAACGTTCGTCGATCGAAGTAGCGAACGTGGGCGAGATTATGTATTCGTTTGCACACGCGGCAAATAGTATTGGTCCATGGGTGTGCGCATTTTCAGAGTCGATCCTGTCTAACTGACAACCAGGTCGAACCGCCTCCAAGGACAGCACAACTCTCAGCATCCATCCGCGATGAAGTATGTTTACCTACATATACATGTGTATGAACTGAACAGCTTCGAAATCCCATCATTTTCTCTCTCGCCCGTGCGAAGCATCGGCAACCTTCACAGATTGAGAATCCGACGCTTCCAGCCTGAATAGTCTCTCGACATTTTCTCGATAATCGTAACGATGAGAGAATCGAGAACTTCCCTCCCCGGCTTTCTCGTCGAACAGAAACTCACGCCCGGCAGCACAACGACAGCCGCATTGCTTCGAGATTCCTTGACATCAACGAGACGACGTATCGCCCCTGGCATTGTAGCTATTATAGGGATATTCCGTGTATATATCTATACAAACAACTCTATGACTGTATATCACCGTTTGATACATTCGTACGCGAAACTATCGAAATCGAAATCCTTCGAGTCGAGAGGGACGCGTGTTTGGCTCTGTGATTGACAATTATTGTTCTCCTCATTTCAGGGCTGTGCCGTCTACGCGGTAGGAATTAATTATTTGATTAATTGAATATACCGAGCGAATGGAGCACGTAGCTCGTGGATCTTTCGTGGGAGTTAAAAAAATGCTTGGAAGTCGATGAGACGTTGAATGGCTGGAGTGAAAAATGTGGGGGAGCTGACACTTTGCTGTGACGTGATTTTTGAGTTTTTCGTCCAATTCCCGATGTAAATTCTCGCTGAGGTTCGTGTCAATATCTTTCAGATGCGAAGAATGTAATGTGATCAGGGAAGAAGAAAAAGGCGAGGGTATTAAAAAAATTCTTGGAGAATGAATGTGACAAGCTCCGCCATTTTCCTTTTATAGCATTTCACTTGACCGAGGAATCGCCCACGCTTTTTCAATTTCTATTACTCTCGAGCTTCGTTTTGTCTGTTTCAACTTTGCCACGATGGAACTTGAATTGTTGCTTTTATACCGGATGGCTAGAAGAAGCGTACATGCGATCGCTGCGCTTCTGCTGGTGTAAATAATGTACGAACGTTGCAGGAGGAAGATATCGAGTGAGAAAGAAAAAAAGAAGCGTAAGTGAGATATAAACTTGAGACCCCCTGTATATACCCATAATCGTTCGGCTATTTTTTGGTTCGATCGTAAAATCTAACGGGCACATAAAAACGTGAAAAGAAAGAAGAAAAGACCTCGATGCTCAGTTCTTTTCCTTCCCTTTCTTTGTAGAAAATCTCGGAACGTGATGCTCTCTCTCTCTCTCTGTCTCTCCATCTTTCTCGCTTTCCCATGTCCTTTTAGGTAGTTATTAATAATTTATGATAATTATCGCGAACGTTCGGGAGACAGCACGTTCGAATGCTCTTAAATTCGAAGACTAAAGACTCTGGCTCCGTCGTAAATTGCGTTGGAGTCCATTCCCGATGCGCAACCGCAGTTCTCGATTGTAATTTATAATTATATTGAAATCGTTCCCGGATACTGAACGAGCACGCTCTTCCAATAAATGCTCATTTTTATTCCCTCCATATTTTATCGACAAGAAGCCAACCGATGCTCGCACCCACTTCAAATAATTCGTTCCAAGTAATTCACTTCCATTGGAATGATCTGGAGACAGAGCAGCGACTTGACAAAGTTGCGATACGAATATTTCATGTCCAACGAAACTTCTGTTTCCAGTGACCTAAAAATAATGATCGAGCGCAAGTATCGTCGAGGAGAAATTATCAATGCTCAATGATGAGTCATAATTTGTGAAATTTTCTTTTGGAATTATCATCAATTGACAAAGTACGTTATATCGTTTTCAGGAATCGAAATGCTTTCGATGGTGACCGAGAGAAGGAAAACGTTGATGGTTACGATCGAAGCTATGCTGATGATAATGAGGACCGACAACGATTCATGTGGTATTTTGCAACGAAGCTTTTCATCCGAGCGCATCTATCAGAAGGGCCGTCCTCAGCTATAAAATGTGATATTAAAGTGTGAACGAAGAGCGTGTGTAAGAAAGAGATGAGCAACAGGAAAATGTAGTACGAGTGGGTCCAAGCACATGAATATTCATATCGTGCAGCTTTTCAATTTCGCGCGAATACTTTCGTTGTCACCCTTTTAGTACTTTTATGGCTCGTAAAGGTCGTCACTGAAGCATCGCCGGTATCTGACCCAGGATTAGCGGCCATTGCTATGCCTTCATGGACACTCTCGTATGCCAACGCTTCTTTGAGAGAATGAAGAAGAAAAAGAGAATTGAAAAGAGGCTGAGAGCATGCAGGCGACTTCCCAAACTGGTGGTCAAATCTGCTTTTGCACGCTTGCACCAACGCATACGAATATACGGCTCATTTATTTTACGTGCATTCTCCGCGTCCCGTTGATAGACACTTTACTTTGTATCCTCATAAAAGCTACAAAATTATCGTCCCTAACGAAGGGATGCGGAGCTCAATCGGTGCGGAAGACTGAGCCTCGCCGGTAAGAGGCACTTCAACGGTTAACGCGACGAAAATATTGTTTCATTAAGAAATCATGCGACTCGAATAATAAGTTGATATATTAAGAGTAGCGATTAATTACTGAGAAGAAAAGACCTTAAAAGTTAGGTTCGATTGAGTTTGAAAAAATACAGGAAAAATTTTCATCGTTTCCTCTCTTCCAATCCCGTAAGTGCCAATTGATTGTGTGCCGTTTGAAAGAAACCGTAGCAGGCGGCTACAGAAGGAACGACGAAATCTGTGGGAGTTCAGGAGCGAAGAAGCGAAACGTACAAAGTAACTTCTATCCGGGAGTTCCGTGATAATTTAACAGTCAATTAGGTAGCGTTTGGTAGGGAGATTGGTCGAGGCTGGCAAGCTTCCGAACTTGAGACTGCGGGTGATAATATCGACTGGTAAGCGTTATTTCGGTGAAATCGCTTGGGTCTCTTGAGCGCTTCGTCGGAGCTTCGAATCCTTGATTCTGCTAGGAGCATCGGTGCCCTCCCCGGCGCCTCCACCTTGTCTCTCTTCCACACACAGTCCCTCAACCCTACTGGGAACGTGTAGCTGTGCACATGGATTTGGAGGCTGCATGGTACGATGCCACAACGTAGAACACCACGGTAATTGTTTGATTACTCAGCACGGTCTTGCTGAGTTACCGGTTAAACTGGAACTACGGGCACGGCAAGAAATCGTGCATCGCGCCTCTTCCCCCTCTTTTTCTCTCTCCCCCTCCCTCCTTCGAATCCCAACACAATCTTGAAGTTTCCTTTTCGCTTTGTACGCGTAAACACCCAGCTTATATACGCGAGAGCGAAGAGTATCAGGATGACAATATAACCACTGAAGATGCCTGCTCCCTCGAGATGGACGGATCGAGTTCTCATTTCGAGGGGAGTTCATCATTGTCGCCGTCGTCATACTCAATCGGTCAGACGTTAATGAAAGATTATTGATCGATCGATCTTGACGAGAATCCCACTCGCCCGATCAATGACCCTAGAGACTTAACATCTTTGGCGCCATATCGATGAAGCCTTGTGTCTCGTGTGCCACTTAATTCACCATAATCGATCAATCTATCCGGCGACGCTCGTGTGAGGAAACGTTCGTACGAACGTGACACGGAAGTTATGAGCTCCACACTACACCACGCAAACGACGACGTCTTTTAACCGAATCTGAATCAAAAGAACGACTCGAAGGATACCAGAGCCCCAACCGCTCATTAAACTTTTCCCATTTCACCTTGTTCGATCGCAAAGCCACGCGATTATCGGGCGTCTCAATAGGCGAGAATCTACCAGCAATATTCCAGTATCTGATATCACACCACAGCATTGCAACCTAAGCGATACGACAAGGGTCATTTTCGTACTTTGGGTACGGAATTCAAAGTTTAGTTAACTGTGAATCAGATACATGTCGGTGCTACTATAATGGCAGAGACTACAATATAATATGGAGTGTAGTAGATAAGTGACCCAGTTGGCAAGCTCGTCGAGACGTTATACACTTCATGGAGTAAAACGTTAACGCTTAGGCGCTGTTCGCACTGCCAGAATACTATAACATACGTACGTTTTCTATATCAAAGTATCAACTGTCGTGCGAGGACTTCTCACGAGTGACACAATGCCGCACCGGCATCCACACGTGCGCACACATCTCGCTGCGTCTATCTCTGCACTCGGGATGCTTAGATTGAGGAAAAAAGTCGCCAGAACAAAAGGGAGAAAAAGAGAGCGAAGATGAATAGAGGATGGACTCCCGGCGCGCGAGAGAGCAAAGACTCTTATATACAGTCGAGATCCAAAGAGCACGAGGACGTCGAAGACGAAAACCGGAGAACCCCGGGGGAGTATCTATCGGGGATCGGCACTCTGCGGGGAGATTATTTTTATAGAGGTCTCCTTCCGTCATCTCGTGTGTCCTTTCACGGATGGCTTACCGAGGGATTCAACTACATCGTCTTCGTGTATTTGGACTCAACCCAACGGTGGCTTCTTAACCCTCGACCTTGCCGATCTCCCCAAAGAAATGCTCCTTTCGAATCACTCCGTATTCGGTGATTCCGCTTGTGGAATCTTTGGTTTTTTCATAATTTTTTTTGAACCTGACAAATGGTTATGGAGTCGGTCTTCTCTTGGAGAATTTTAAAAGGGTTCCGGTGAACTGGAGTCGGAATCGTCCAGCTCGATTAGCGATTCAATCGAATTGTTTCGAGTTTAAATTTAAATGGGAAATGATTTTCGATTATTCACGGATTCCATTCAAATGGACGATTTCGAATCTTCTTACACTCGCTGTATCATCTTGCGCATGGACCAATTCAAGTGCTTTTATTTTCTTCGTATAACAGGAAGGACCGAAAGATTAAAGATTTGTAATAATGGTTCGAAGAATTCTTACGCATACGAACTTTTACCTGGTGGCAGTTGATCCAACGACGAAACCATCGTGCATAACACTCTCTTTTTGTTTAGTTATCTTCGATCAATTCGTATGCGCAGTAAGACGTGAAAAAAGACCAGGAGCCCTCGGTCTCGATATCTCGAACCTCGAACTGTACGGTAATTGTTAATGAATAAATATAAGCCATTCACAAAGGGACCAATAACAGGCCGTGGGTGCGGACGAGAAATGATACAATGGGACTCGCCTTTTATCGAAACTCGTTTGCCACAAGAGTTGACAGGTGATTAACTTCGTGGAATTGAAAAACGTTTTGTGATGGATCCCAGTTATCTCGAAATTATGGGTCGACTGAACCTGCCTGAGAATGCCGTAACGATGTCAAATTTTTAAATTCATTTCATTAAGTGATACTCAAATTTCGAAAAAAACTTGCTCCAAGCCAAAGCAGTCGCTCTAACTTTCAAAATGTGGAGCTCCAGAAACTGCGAGTGAGTTTTTTTCTTTTTCTTAAACAGTTAATTTCGTAGCGCAATTTTTCCCACTTTTAGAAGCTGGTCATATCGCGTACCAGCAACACTTTCATTTTTTTTTTTTATTATTTTTTACATCTGAAAGTGTGATGAAAAGTATCGAAACTGTAAACACCAAGCTGCAAACCCATCGTGGCACCGGACCTACAAAAACCGGTCAAGTGTATCGAGCGTTGACAAAAGATTTTTCCACTTGAACGGTTCGACATAATTTTCCTTGATCCCCCTCCAGTCCGCCAGGCTGGATTCGTGATCTCGTAAGATGCTTATCTCCCGTGGTGGTTGTGTGCGGGAAGAAGGTACAAAGAAGGTAAAAAAACGGGTTCGATGGGTTCGGAGTTCGAAAGGTAGAGGAATGGGAGTGAAATGTGCGTGGGAGTAAAAAACTAGAAATCCATTGGTGATGTGAAGATCGCGACGAAATTTCGTGACAAAAGGTCATATGCGTGACGTTTTCTTGTTGTGTCAAAAAGTTCTTTTCGGGAGAATAACGCGAAGGAGCATCACGCACCGTGTGAAGACATTTTGGATGAGTGGTTGTGCTAGCAGCTTGTCAGCAGGCTGTACCTGCGTGTCACGCGCATTCGCTCACCCATCAAAGTGACAGCGAATCCACGAACAATAATTCGACAAAAAACTAGTCAAGCGGACTCGATGAAGTCTACTTTTTATTCGAGATTTTAACTTCCAGCAAAATACCCTGGGTGCGTTTGCCAATGATTAATCGCCAAGTAAGTTTGAATGATGCTTTACAGCTGGAACTTCATTCTTTTTTATTTTTATCCTCCAAATGGCGGAGTCGGAATCGCAACAATTAATAAAAATCACTCAACTTTTGAAACTGTACGCAGAGCCTCCAGGTTTGATAATTATACGCGCAAGTCAGCCTGAAAATGCAGGTCCATTAAGGCCTGCAAGCACCTTGGGCGATAAGAGGTGTTCCTACCCACCGCATACAAGAATGAAAAAATTAGTGTCTGCGAGTGGGAGTAAACGCCGAACGACGCGCAGATCCATTATGAATTCGAATGTTTTGACGTTTACTGTACGTGAAGCAGCGATCAGTGGTCGCTGGTGGCCAAATTGCAGCTCTGTAATTACCAGTGCTATCATTGCATTGGGTTTTGGGAACGAACTCTTTTTTCCTTTCGAAATTTCATGGCTGATGGGCCAAAATATTTTCCATCGATCACGGAGAAAAAATAGTTCTCAATATCAATATCTTTAAGACGTGAGCACTTTTATTCACAACTGCAAATATGTCACACGTTACACCATGTTTTCTGACACGTTGGAGAAAGGAAGTTATTATACTTCGAATGAGATGTGAGAGATAGTGAAGGGTGAGAGAAATCGGACTTGCCAAAAATTTCGTAGCCACATTTGAGTCGTACAAGGATTCCGAAAGTAATTAAAGATTCGCCACGGCGCTTGCTACAGGAGATAAGAATGCTATTGTTGTAATCGAAATTCGCCAACTGTCGGGGTTAAAAATGAAAAAAATTGCTTCGCCATTGTTGTGGGGTATGGCAAACGTCCTGAGAGCCTCCGGGGATTTTCTTATACACTGGCGGAAGCAGGTGCGATTATATGTGGCGTTTTTTCTCTCTCTCTTCTTTGTGAATCTGCTTTTTCGGCAGGTGCTGACGACATTCGATGAAATCGTTATACATAACGCCCTTCGGCCGTTGAAAAATTTTCGTCGATGTATCGACTCGATAGTCACGCTTCGGTCAATTTTAACTGTGACTGAATTTTATTTTTAAAAGTTTTTGTCATCCTTGGCTTCCAATCATTAACTCTGCACACAAATTTATGAGTTCTTCGGATTCAAATTTCTGTTTTGAAATTCTTCCTAAACCATGTGTCAACGACAATGTGCCACGATTGAGGTCGCTTGGTTGAAATATTGACGTGTGATTTTCATGAAATAGCAGATTATAATTTACAAAGTCGATCAAAGGGTAGCTTCCATTTCCGTAACTTCCCCCTGTTTTCTCATGCAAATATTTTTGGATGACAAATTTTTTATGTTTCACTTCATTTGAATGGTGCGAACGCTCGAATTTGCCGGACGTGAATCCAAGATTACTCCAAACAGTTGGTTTTAACATTAAAAATCGAAAATAAAGCGTCACTTTTGAATCGAAAGTTTGTTTTTATTAAATAAAAATACATTAGTGAATACGTCAAAATCTAAAACAGATCGAAGATTACAAATTATAAAGACAGGAGATTGAGAAATTTCGTTGCACGGTGAATCGAATTGTTACCGATCGGCCATCGAAACGGGATGAGAGCTCCGTCACGAAGAGCTCGACTCTCATCGGTGTACAGATGTATCCCCGCTGCGTGGCCTCTTCTAAGCGTTATTGCGGTGGTCCTTTTTCCTTTTTGAAGTTTTATCCGGTCGGCGGAGCAGATCACCTCGGCCAAGGGCTCGTGATTGGTTGACCGACGGAGAGGAATCGAGGGGCCTCAGCAGCGCACACGCCGCAGGCCCCGTGGACTTTATTACATATACATATATACATAGAGAGAGAGAGAGAGAGAGAGAAAGAGCTCGCGGTCCGTCCTACCGCCACATAGTACGTATAGCAAAGTTTGACGGGACTGGAACATGAACAAGGATAAAATCAGATTCCCCTACGGACAACGGACTCTATCTGATGGTAATTATGTGTACGGCTGATATAAGGAGATGCAGCCGATACTTCTATTTAGAATTTCTAACGGGTGGGTTCATTGGTACGTCATTATATGTTCATTGACTTGATACGATATTGAAAAGAGACGTGGCATTGATAGTTTCATCGGATTGCGTTAGATTTCTTGAACCCTGTAGAAGATGTTGGGATCGTGGTTGCCTTTGAAAAATTCTAGTAGGCCAAAAGGGGCGAGTATGTCTCATGATCAACTTCCACAGAGTTAGAATTGGCTGCAGTGAATCTGTGCTGCATCAGAGTCCGGTTATAAGTGGAATTAGGAGTGAGTGACTTCTGGAGGACTTCGAAAGTAACATCGAAGGCACGCAGCATCAGATTCAGGGTAACTTTCGGATCAAGTGCTGATGTTATTGAGAAATGTATCGAAATAAGCGTTCTTACTTTGATCACCCGGTACGTAAAATACGTTCGAGACGGTACGTTAGCGACTGACATAGTGAGTGACGTACGATATGGAAGAAGGAAGGGGAATCGGGCAGTCTATAATATATAATAAAAATGCATCCACACGCCTCGATGAGTTGATTGTCTGCTTGTCAGGATGCCAAAACGTCCGAACTCGTGCATCTCATATCGCGTTACGCGCTCGTACGTATTACTATATTCCCGAGCATTCTATATGATGAACTTGTATGTAGTTTGAATGTATGTATACGGAGAAATGTGTATTTGTATATTAGAGGTGGACCGAGCACTTGTGTACAACACCGGGATGATACGTCCGCCCTCGGCGATCATCCAGTATCCTTCTCTCAGCTCTCATTCCCTTGGATCTTTCTTTTCGCTCGTTTTTCGTTCTCACCCGCGCTCTCCTAACTTTTATTTCGACGTGGGTTCGATTTCATTAAATTTGCAGTACAAGTTCGCGCTGCTCGATTGGACGTTTCCATCTTTTTTTCTCCACGTGTCAGAACTCCATTTTTTTCACTCGGAGCTTCATCCGGCTGAAAATAACTTTTACGGATTGTAACGAGCGGGAGATATTCGAATGAATTATTCTGTGAAATTATTATTCATTGCTGTCAATGTCCAATCAGTTTTTTGTCTCTCGTTGATGGTTGTTTGATGGGATTAGGAAACTAACTGTCATAATCAGAGTCCAAATAAACTTTTATTTCATACTGAATCAGGAACTCCAAGTGCCTCGATAACGCCGTTGTTTATTGACACTTTGCCTGCACTTATTCGGCTTGGGTAATGCTTTGGCCGCTGTTTATCCTTCCGAAAATCTTGGAATCTCGTTCCCGACTCTGGAACATATGTTGGTACAGATACATCGGTTGGGAGTCGTGCGTGAAACGGAAGCTGGGCTGGTGCTCTTACTCTCGGGCGTCGCCTTTAGTTCACACACGTTCTTCAAGAAACAACGAGGGCATACTCGGTGGAATTTGCATACGTACAGTGTTCTCGGCATCTCTCTAACATAGCGTTACCTTTGTCACGATGTTTGAGAGCAAACCATGGAGAAAGATAAAAGACGCGTTAGGTTCTCTTGGGTAAAGCCAGGATTCGAAGAGGTAGGAACAGTGATAGTGAAGCAGCAACAGCAGAAGGAACGCAAGTTCCCTCTTCTCGTAGGAGCCTCTTTCTTTCTCTCTCTCTCTCTCTCTCTGTCTTTTCCTCAGTACGAACAGATGTCATATTCCCATTGTCTGTGTTGTCGCAGAGAGAGGTAAGTACTCGTACTAAGTGCTGTTTTATTTGTGTAAGAACAGCCACTTTGCTACCAACGACTCGACACGCCCGACATTCGTCTCCTCAGTAGTTCCTCTCACCTCCAGCACCTTTGCCTGTTACGATGCCAGTGCGGAGGTGCGTCACTTCGCCGGCTTGCGGAAACCCTGAGATGTTGTTCTCTCCGTCGCGTTCATGCAGTTGCATACACGCATGGAAAATCAGGGATGGGAGGCACGGCAGTCAGCGTGGTAGAGAAAATGCGTGATACGGCATCTGGCATTCGCGAAGTGATTCCGCCGCGTGGCAATGGCGAAAGAGGAGTGACAGGTTGCGTGAATGTCAAGATATCAGACTCGGAATAACGACGAGAGCAAAAACTTCCGTTTCGTAGGCAAGGAGAAGGAAGATTTGACAAAGAAACCCAACGCAGCGTTGTAACAACGATGACACAAATCAAACGGTGGCATCAGGAATCGATTCGAAAGGCGACGAAGAAATGCGGCACACTCCTCCGATAGAGTAAACGCGAAGACGTGGAAGAATGTCATTACTGTTTAACAAACGTCTTCGTTATTGCGTTAGACAGCAAAGAGGAAGGGTTCGCCCATGGTGAGCACAACACATCAGTGAGACTGGTAACAGCAACTGGCTCTACAAGAGCCGCAGCACGGCAGCTAGACATGCATTCACGAGAAGTGGAGATATTTCGTAACCGAGGGCTGGAGCCGCACGAACGGTCCTTCGCTTTGATCTCGGTCAACAGGCAAACTTTAGACCCTCACTCGCCTCTTTCTCGAATGTCCTGAACGCAATGAAGATGTCTGATTCATCGGAGTATCGATCGAAGATGAACGACGTTAAATTTCAACGCGACGACACAATTTTGTGCATCGGGGCAGTGCATGATGCTCACGGATCCTCAAAGATACACTCCGAGACCGCGAAGCAGGAGAAAAGACTCCACCAAGTTCCGAACCATCTGGTAGAGAGCAAAGATTCCGGTCAATAGATGTTCCACGAGAATGAGCGTTGGATCGGCGTTGGTAGTAAAGGAACGGTGTGTATGTAGCCAGGACGAGATGAAGGATCCAAACGAAGTCGAGCAAGACAGAAGACACGAAATATCTTCTTACTTAGTCCCTTAGCGTTAGCCCGCAATCTATTTCGCTCTCTCTCTCTCTCTCTCTCTCTCTCTTACGCCTGTGTGTTATCTTCCGGTTGATGTCCAAAGGTGCTTCTTACACTGGAAAGCAGCATGTTGGGCTGCTTCGCGCCCCTTTAGTCTTGGCAAATTGTACAATAACAATCCAAGTAGTAGCTCTACGAGCGGCTGCTCGTAGCGAGCTTCTACCGTCATAGAGGTTGTAGCATGGGTGGGGTTTGTTAGGCCAGCTCCACCAGCCTTTCTAGCAGCATCAACCAAACCCATCCCTTCATCTGGTCTCTAGTGTTGTGTGCATTAGCGGATGCTCCGAAGGCAAGACAAACGGAATATTACACAAATACTCGTTGCTCCTCGAATCTCTATATCTCCACCCTTTTCTCCGGGCAAGTATATGTCGTCCTAGCGTGTAGAACAGCACAGTCTTCGAGATTTCTCAGTGAGAAACTGAGCGCAAGAGCGAAAGCATCGGGGGGAATAGGAGGAAGAGGAACGATCTTTGCTATAACGCTTTCTGGCCCTACGGCCATTCCCCGTTGTTCGTCTTTACCCACCATCAGCACAGCACAGCAGAGAATTCTCAGCGCAGTATCCACGTCACCACCCCCGACCAGTCCGGCGACGCATACCGCATCTTCTGTCTTATCCCTGGTGAGGAGAACAAGGCGTTTCATCTTTCGAGAAGGAGTTTGGGGGGATAACGGCACGTGGATATCAGAGGATGAGAAGGAGACGTACATAGGATGTATAGAATCGGAGTCTAAGGACTGAAGAAGGGACGCGCACCTTCAAGGGGTTTCCTCGGAGTTTGGACAATTTCGGAACGGGTACCGTTCCGATTGCTTAGCCTAATTCGTCCCGTTTGCGCCGCGGGTACTGGGCATCAAAGTACCATGCTTCGCTCACACACTCTCCATCCCTCTCTGTTTATATCTTCTGTGTTCGAACTGCGTGGCCATGCTGCATCAGTGGCATGAGCGCACATTCACCAGAGATCCAGCTATTCCTTTGCTCCTGTAACTACTCCCAGTCGTTCTACCACCGGCTTCATTTCCCATTGGCGAATATGTACACACTGTGGCACCAGCAGTATCGTCAACTCTCGTAGAACATTGTTTCTGCATCTTGTCGAGGTGATGTATACGAGAGACAGTCGCTCGACAACGGCAGAAGCTAGATTGTAAATGGGTCCATACTATTATCAAAGAGAGTGAGACCAAAGATTGAATGTCTGATCTTACGACGTGCTGGTATGTTTTCGTTGTGCACAACAGTTAACAAGTAATGTGTTGTAATTTGCCCAGACAGTTGACTGTGTCAATTGACACACCACCAATTGCAGTTAGAATTCTTCTCTCATCCGCGAAAAACGTTGAATTCGTATTGGTTGGAGAGTTTGCCAGCTGATCATCTGCTCCAGTCGAAAAATCGACCCTGAGATCGTTTTCTCGTCCACATTCATGAAATATCTTCGTCAAGCAATTATAATAAAATCTATCTACGAAGATCGACTGTTTGCCTGAATACTCAATGAATGGAAACGTGCCTTCGCTTGTCGAGGCAGCCGAACCCATAACAAGCGAGATGGCAGGGATACTGTGCCGCAGGAAGAGCCCGACGAGGACGGTTCGAATTTAAATATTAGCCTTCTTCTGGATGGATTCTTTTGAAGGCTCGCAGGTGCACTCCACAAAACCAAACTCCTACGGAAAACCGTAGCAGGGGTAAACGAAGAGGCAAACAAGCGAACGGGGCCGCGCAACTTTGACAGGCTTGAAAGTACATCACACACATACTAACATGTCTGCCTGCTCTTGGTGCTCGCTAACTTCGGGGGTGTGTGCTGGCTCTTCTTTCTACCTCGGGTGCTCGGCTTCGCATGGGGATCATTCCGCGTTTTCTTTCCTTCTCTTCCTCTTTCCATCCCTTTCTCATTATTCTCTTATTATTTACTTGGTGAACCTACGAATAAAGCCTTAGAATTTTATGCGCATACTCGGATGATATTCCAGCTTCAAACGTGCCAAGTTCGTTCATCATGTAAGTGGATCCAATGGCGCACGCGTACAGCCAAGGCCTTCGTGGATATGCTCCGATATATCTGAACCCATCAAAGAGCCACAGGCTCATTTCTCCACATACACAAGGGAAGCAAAGGTGGTAAAATGCGCGCGGGTGAGCTCACCAAGGACGTTAAGGTGAAAGAATACGTTACATGTCACAGGGATACAACTCCACAGGGATTCCTTGAAAGAGAGACGAGGTCGCAGTAAGCATAAAAAACGAACGGAATATTCCAGGCTCCATGAGGCAATGCTGGTTCCCGCTTTTTTTTTACACATCTACGCGTACAAATGCTTGTATATCTTTCGATATTTTTTTTTCAAACGAGCGGTCGGTTATCGACCAGCTGCTCTATAAAATTCCATTTTCTAGACACCCCATGAAACGAAGAAACGAATTTTTCGAATGCAGTGAATGTTCAACGTGTAAGCAGCGATTTAAACTTGAACTGTCGATATTTATAAACGATGGATTAATTGAAATTCGGTCGAAAGATTGCAAGTTGCAGATTGGAGACGTAAATGGTGAACTTTGCCGTGGGTGTATTTTCAAGCACTAGTGACAGCTAGTTGATCCCTATGAGCACCTTCGTGACACTACCGCCCCGAAGAAATGACTGCATAAAAACGAACGAATGAAAAAAATAAAATGCTTCAGTCAACACAAGTCGTCTGTATTGGGAATTGTTGATACATCTTGATTCGAAGGAGCTGATGAAAAAGGAAAAGAGAGAAGCAGCGCTTCTGGCTGACCGTTTTTATATACCTGCAAGGAGAGTCGTTCCGGGGACCGTTTGCGTTTGCAAGAGTCACCCTCGTTAATGGTAACAAAACTCTAGGCCTATTGATGAGAGAAGCGAGAAAATAACCATACCGGACTGTCCCACTGTCGAGTTACTCATGGACTCGGAGGGACACTTCTCATCGATTTGTACTCGCAAACGAGATGAAAGGTCCTGGAAGTAAGTGGCTTGAAAAAAAAAAAGAGAATAAAAAGTGTCGAAACGTCGCGAGATGGGAAGCGAGAGTACGAGAAAAAAAAAGGAGAAAACGAAGGCTGGATTACTTCGGGAGAAGAGGGAAAAAAATCGTTTTGGATTCGGCCTCTCGTCGGTTCACTGTTTACCTCGGCGGATAGCATGCAAAACGCTTTAACTGCGAGGAAAGAGAAAAAGAAGAAAATAATCGCTTTCGCGAAATCGTTAACTCTCGGTTGAAAGCTTGCGGCAAACATCGAGCAAGAGGCAGGAAAATAGAGTGAGAAAGAGGAAAATAGGAAGGAGAGAAAGGTAAGAGTGCTTGGAAGCAGGTGAAGGAGCCCCGGGCCTGGTGATGGGTGGGCGTACAGGTCTGAAGCCCACGACAACGACGACGACGGCGACAACGACTACGATATCAACGATGGAGGATTGCGTGCGCGGCTGCATTCCAGCAAACGTGACCCCGTAGCTCCGCTACGACGAGTACTCATTGTGCGACATTTTTAATTTCCAGGTGGATGCACCTTCAGCCGTTGGCCTCTCTCTCACTTGTTTTCTCCCCGAAAGCTTCGAATATTACGTCACGCGTGATGAAATTTGTCGTCGTGTGACCGCGCACACGTATGAACACGAGACTCCAGTCTTTGATATATACACGCGTGCATAAAACATTTCGGAGTGTAAAATGCGAGGAGAACAAATGAGAGGAATATGAGAGGGGCTATAGTGCATTTGTACCGCGGAAAAACTTGCAGCCCGAACGATTTTCTCGAAAAGAATGAGAAATAAAGAAGGAGCGATGACTAGACGAAACGACAGAGCACGAGGCAGTTATGAGTGAGACCCATTAGGAGTTGAAGCTGTCGGTATGTAGTTTAGAAATGGCGTCAACCAACGTATTGTCGTCTTCGAATTTTTCGATGGGCGTAAAAAAAAATCCTGATGAAAAAAAACCAGACTACGAAGGAGTGACTTGCAGACTTTGAACGTTCGACATTTGTCTGTGTATATATATGTGTACACACGAAGAACGATATTCTCTTCCGAGTCGCTCTGATGCTTCGGGCGATCTTCGACAATCACTGTAATTTTCTCAGGCGCCAGGTTCCGGAGCCACGAAATTTATCCACAGCTCAGATCGAAAGACGACGGGCTTCCCTACGTGTCCTGCTACTGTGTAATATGCCGGTTGATAACACGACAATCATCGTCGTTTAACGATGACGTTGAGGATATAATCGAACCCGCGGAGAGTGCTCCTCTAATGGATCGAGAGGAGGAGACCAGCTCTCTTACGAATCTTTCTTACGAGTCATTTGAACCGCTTTTCTTCTGGAATGAGACACTCTCGTCCCTCAATTATTTATCTTTGTATTTAATTTCTACGATCATTGGTTGGAACTTACAATTAAAGATGAAAAATCGAAATCAATATTCCGAAAAGATTCGTTGAAAAATTCCGTAGAACTGATTGTTTCTGCCCAGGCTGTAAAAGAAGTAAAAAAAAAAAAAGAACAGCAATTCAAAACAATTTATTCACCAGTAAGAAAATCCACACTATAAATTGCGAAAAACTTTTTTCTTTCAATTTTTTCGAACTAAATCAACAGTAGGAATGGAAAAAAGTCGGTCAGGTTTGAAAATCGAATTGCAAAACTTGAGGTGAATCTCTATGGGTAAACGTTTATAAGAAAATTGTTATCCACATTTGCTTGTATTTGTTTCTGCTCGTTCCACAGATTCCCTCATCAGAGTTCGTTCTCCAATGTCGCAGTGGCTGCAAATTTATCAATTCTGTTATCCTCCTTTATAATGCTCGTATACAAACTGGTAGCAGATAGTTGAGAAGTAATAAGAAGGGGATGGGAACTGCAAACGATTTGGTATTATAAGAGAAAATTCTATTCGCCGAGTAATCGGATTGGATGAAGCAGAGTCGATTTTTTACGGTTCACGTGGTGCTCATCGGGAAGACAGTGACGACAAACAATACTCGATCGTGCGGGAATATAAGGCGAGGAGTGTAGTACATCTATAGAGGAGAATGTTCTGGCTCCGCACGATCCATCGTTTCCATGGTCGTTGGTATTTCACGGGGATTTAAACCGAAGACATTTTCACCCAATAAATAGATAGGCCCAGCAGGCGTGTTGCACACGCCGGAGATCCTTATTATAAACTCCGTTAACTAGCTCCACTGATGGCGCTCCAACCGACTCAACTCTCTCCTCTATGGAGTCTCGAAGCATCGGTGCTGGCATCCTCGTACTTCCTGTCGTCTAATATCGTGCCCCATAACCCTGGTGGGCATATATACGAGAGGACGATACTTGATGGGATTCCTAGCCGATGGTGCGGACAATCCTATTTCAGGATCCCTGTTTCAAAATCACTAGAGTTTCGCTCCGCGTGCGTCTCACTATTGCGGATCTTCGCCGTCTCATCTCGAATGAGTCTTTTCAAACTGCCGGAGGGTTGTTGAACTCTCGAAGGAAACGTCGTTTACAAAAGTTCTATGGAATTCGATTTTATTGCTTCCGGAGCCACTAATTCTCCGTCGCAATTTCTCTGGATTAAATATCGCAGTAAATTTTGCAAGCTTTTGAAACCGGCATCAAAGTATCGACGAGGATACAAAAATCTATAAACTGTGGCTGAAACTACTCCAAATAAATACGATTTTCCATCACTCTTTCTAGTCCTTTTGTCGTTCCTTCCGTCACGGTACTTACGTATGTATATGCGGGCAACGTGTAAATTCGAATCTGCTGGGCAATGCATTGAAAGTTTGGCGGCGGGTACGTCGTTGAGTTTCAAGGTTTCAAAGACTGAGGGAGAAAGAGACAGGTAGAAAAAGAGAAACGAAAGAGAGAGCATCGCGCTTCATCCTGAATACGCCCACAAATTTATCATTGAGTATTATTCATTGAAGCGTCAATGGGCCATTTGAATAAGAAAAGAAGGAACTCGAGTGAATACGGGAGAGTATACATAGGAAATATATATGCATGTAGGTCCTATCGGCAGTAGCATTCAAATCAGAGGAGCTGAACAGCTAAGACCGTTTATATATAAATCCCTATAATCGGAGCTGGAATTATAACGCTTTTACCGGACCACGAGACCGAGAAGAAGAGTGTGAAAGGTACCAACGTACACGCACACTATGGAATTGAGAAAAGGGATTGCTAGATGGCAGGGTTCGATTATTTAATCGATTCAGAACATTCAGCAGAGAGAAGGAGCCAGAGAAAGAGAGGGACAATGAGGAGAGGGGGGGGGGATTCTTATTGTTTAACTTCCTGGGGAGGGACACACCACCGGGAACGAGAAACATCGAAAGAGTGAAATAAATACAGACCTTGCGAACAGTATAATATGGGTACGAATGTATTTGTGCATGTCAAACGCGTGTCTAGTTTTTTAGGACGGGACTGATCGCAAAAGATCCGGTGATAGAGTATGATTCTTGAGTTTTTTTTTCACATCGAACAAACGTCGGCGAAATCTGTTCTCAAATTCATGACATTCTAGTGGTTTGGACATCTTAATACTTCGATGTGAATTTTTTTTTTTCAATTGTTGTCAGAGGTTCTTGGAGGAGACAGCTGCCGGTATTGGCGATGATTCAAAGTGCTCGAGAGTTCTATTCGAAGATTTTTTCTTCAAGTTCATTCATTTATGAGAAATCAATGAAATTTTCTACTGCATTTTGGTTTATTCAAGTACGGAGTTCAATTGAATTCAAATCCAATTGATTGACGAACTTTTTCAATTCTTTTTTGATTTTGTGCATTAGCTTTAGTTCGAATTTTCGATACTCAATCAGTGGAATTGAAAATGATCATCTTTCCACATTGTCTGCTGACAATGTTAACTCGCAATAACTTTTCGCTATAACGCGTCGTCCGGGAGCCTCCGCCGGAACGAACGTTCAAATCGAATTGCAATGTAAGTGAAATGTCAATATAAAAATTGATTTCCAACAGACCAAATGTGCCTCGTGGTGCACTGATAAGTAACGAAATCGTGCTGTTTGTACGAGGAGTTTTATGTCAAGAAGGCCAGATTTTATGGACGCTAAACGCATGCAATTGTTCAAAGGCTTCGATATTTGGCTTTTGACGATCCACGCTATAGGAACGATGACCGAAAAACACAGAAGAAGACAGAAAAACCGATTAATTCTATTTTCCAACCAAAGCCTCGATTCACCGTTCGCAGAGCATTGAAAAATTGTCAAAATTAAGGTTTGATTACGAAAATGCTCATTTAGGACAGTAAGAAAAAGGATTTCGATAAAAAGTACAGATATCTGAGCGTCACTCGCGATCGCTCCAAAGTCTCTCGCGCGTCGTCGACACAGACGGTCGAAGAGATATTGCGTGACGAATATTCTCATTGGTGTTTTATCATCGAGAGAGAATTGGCTTATCCGCGACGATTCTTCTTTGCAAAGCTGATGACACGATTTCCACATGGTTGTTTTTTTCTCTCCGGAGATCCGCAGTCGTACAATCATCTAATAATTCCGCCCGATATACACAGAAGCATTTATATATAACGAAAACTCGTTGTGCGTTTATTTACTCGTAGTGTCGTCGCCAGTTGACGAGCTTTAGAATAGAGATTGCTTGTTCTCGGAGTGAAAGATAAACATCTATAAAACCTGGTGTTTTCATGGAGATTACCGAACAGTAGATAATCTCCGTTCGCGAGTCGCGAGTGTCGTTAATCACGATGAAAAAGTTTCACATTCTCCTCATTTCGTTTCTCGTGTACTTCGAATCCGTAGTATTTGCGGAGTATGAAAAAGAAGTTGAAATGGACACGGAGGAAGAGGAGGAGGAGTACAGCGCTGCACCAAAAGCGGAGGTTGTTAGCAGTATTTGACGAGACATTTTATTGAAATTTTTACCTCCTCTTGCAATAAGAATAAAACTTCAAAGGAAAATGGAGAAAAAGTTTTCTTGTAACAGCTTGATTTCGAATCTGTAACATCCGTCATCTATTTTCATAGTTTCGGGCTCATTTCAAAGATGAAAAAATGAAGGATGATCCAAAGGCCATATTGGATACGTTTGACTCCAGTTTGGCTGAAATTCAGAAGTTTGCTCAGCACGTGAAACCAATTACGTCCGATATAAGACTCTCCATTAATTCCAGGCGTGCATTGAACGAAGACATTTTTTTCAATGCAATGAGAACAACTGCGAACAAACTGATTGATGTTGCCGAGATCTATGCACCGTCAGCAAAATCATTCTTACACGTTCCTCGAACTTTAGTGGAGATGTTTTTGACAGATTAAAATAGCGGCTCCATTCTTCGTTATTTATTGTTCAACCGACCGACACAACTCACATTTTTGAACATTTGTATTCCTTATTAGTGAGTACTGTTTCCAAAAAAACTGCTTACTTCCCCTCCCACAAATAAAGTCAATTCCTACCAGACTTTAACGAAATAAAGAGCTTGTAAAATGCTTCAAAATTAAGAAAAAATCCTCGCCCACGTATGCAAACGAAATATGTATGTTGACAAAGGTTGCGGTATAATGTGAGCTGGAAAGTGAGAATTATCCTGTCGTAGCAACAGCCTCTTGGTCGATAGCAAGTAATTATTATTATAAACTTACAGTGTAGCTTTAATCATAATAGCTTCAGGCTAATTGGCTAGATAATTAAGGGTGAAGGTAATTACCGGCGTGTACACCGCACGCTGCAGGTATATGCGAGAGAAACGTAAGCGATCAAGCAGTACATACATGCATCTATAAATTCACGTGCTCTCATGTGTTACGTGTGTTTATACGTGTATCGGCGATGCTGTGAGTTTCGGTGAGCCCATATCGTGCTCTCGCAGTGTTCGATATATCGCTCGAGGCTACGACGAGAGCCCGATTTTACGCGACGTATACGACATGCCAACGGCTGTCAATAGCGAGACTCGACACACCACTTTTCACAAGCCTCAGGATTAATTATCACTCGCCTCTCGTATTCATCCTCTTCGCCGTATTTGTTAACGACCCAAAACTTTGCGCCTCGATATACGAAGCTGCGTTTGTGCCGAAACTACGCCGGTCGTTTCGGAGTTTGAATATGTTTCGTAGCATGAAAAATTGCCTCCGTATTTTTGGGATAAAGTCATGTCATTTTTTAAAATCGAAATGGATTTTCAAAGTTCTGCTCTGATCGTTCCTTCGTCTCGATAAAATGTTGTTTGGTGTAGTTTTTTTTACGAAAACTGCATTTCTTAAAGTGTGGAGCTAAGGAAATGTTCGGGAGAGGAATTTGAATGAAATGAGAGAATTTAAATAAAACGTTTTGCCCTCCAATTCGAAATGACGGCAAATCGATTAAAACTTTTTACATCATATTTCTTGACTTTTTTGCTTTATTGACTGCGTCGAATAGAATGATCATAGGATCCAAAGTTGCATGAATTTCTTTCGTTTCGTCGAGCGAGTCGATTTCGTTCGGAGTTGCGAGGGAGCGGGCCTATAAGCAATAAAGTTGAATGCATTCATGCAAACAAGTCTGATTATACTATGATTTCATAGCAGAAACGGTTTGTATGTATGTACCGAGGTTCCCAAGGCCATAATATCATTCCGATTCTCGTGGATGTCATCGCGAACGGTGTGTACCTGGGATTCATCGCACGCGGTGTATAATTCCGTATGGACTCGTTCGCTACACACATAAGCCCATTCAAATTAACAATTAACGTTGGCAGTTACAACAATAGCTCGGAGGTGCCATTGCGCGGTCAGCTCTCCAGTGTTATAGAGCCCAGGCCATCCAATCCCTCTTCACTGGTCTCTATCAACCTGCATACTATATTAGCTTCGCAGTACTGGCAAGTACAAGTCGTCACATTCGACGAATACATTTTGCCATTACGACACCAATTTACCGTTTATTAATACGTTCCCATCAGTTTCTATATTCATTGATAATGCGTTTTATCTCGACTGCTCATTGACTCGAATCCGTTGACTGGCAATGACGAAAATATCAGTCCATGTATTCTGGCTTGAGAGTCTCCGTTGAATCGAATTTTGTAATCATTTTCGTTGGAGAAAAAAGCGAAATTTTCCGGAATATTGGAGTTTTCGAACTGCATAAATGTTGACATTCCGATTTGAGTTTCAATTGGTTTCTCGATTAGGTCGAGGATCTCGGAATGGGGGATGAAATATTTGAGGATTTATGAAATTCTCCTGTCGAATTTCGGGCTCATATTCGGATCTGATTTCTCTCTTTTTTGCGTCCCGGTTATAACGACCTCTTGGAGGAAGCATCAGGCAAAGTTCATGACGTTGAAAAAAATCAGTGAACCGAGTCATTATAGTTCTCGAATATATGAATCAAAATAGGCTTGGGGATACGTTGTGATGGGAGGGCGAACGAGCACGCGGGCACTCGTTGCATAGATTGACGAAACAGTTGGGGGATGAGAGTACGAAGACAGGAAGAGGGTTTGAAGGATGCACTAGATAGAGCGAACGTGAGATAAAGCTTTAGGGACTGGCAAAAGGGTTACGTGAGCGAGAGAGAGAGGGAGGCAGAGGCGAAGAATATAGAGATGGGAAGGTCGGAAGCAATCCCGGGCTTTTGAGTGTTCTGATTATTTGTATTTTGTGGGTTGTCGTACTCGAGTGCGGCCGTCGAGCATTAACAATAGCCCCAACTGTGAACTCGCGAGTCAGATAATGACGAAGTGGCGGATAAAACACAAACGAATATGCCACGAAGTGACACCTCTCAATGACTCGTCTTTTTCCCTCTCTCGCTCCTATTTCTCCTCGCCTCTTTGCCCATATAACACATACGCGTGCACTACAATCATGTGTGGGCATATATCGAGCCCGCGTACGAAGCTTGCAAATCCGTTTCGACGCCTGCCAAGCACCGTCCGGGGACAAACAACCGGCATAAACACACCCGCGTGTGTTCGTACGTGCGTTACACATTGCCAAGAATAACTCCACTTCTGCAATAAAGGCGAGCGATGAATCCCTTGTTTTTAATGAGAAATAACGGCCCTGGTGTTATATATGCTGCTTCGTTATTATCATCATCAACATCGTATCGTGATTATTGTCAGGTTCGTGTGCACGCACGCATATCCATTGCTCTTTATTTTGTCCTTCCACAGAGCTTTCGCATTATTGTAATTCATCCTTTTTTCTTGAGTCCCAATTGTCGTGTGCATCGATGTACCAAACGAAAGCAACACATTCGGGTCTCTCAATGCTGGCAGAACCGTTAGACCGGAACGGGAATGGTTTTACCGTTGGCATCGAGCGCTCGCACTTTTTCCTGGTAAACAATACACCGTAGAACGGTGAGAACGTCGCTGATAGCTGAATCCTGGTGATACTTCGCCGTTTAGATATTTTGAATTCTCAACGTTGCTTCGTAACAGCCACGAAAAATCTTACTCAAAATTATGGCTCAATCACGCACCAGCGAACAGTCGTGAATCAGTTCGTTTCTCGTCTGCTCATCATTTTACCTTATCCACGAAGCAACGCCGCTGACGGACTGCCCGAGCACCAAGGGATTTTCAACCCTCGAGAATTTGGACTCGTTAACCAAGTTACAGATTCTCGTAATCAAGGAGAATGGGTACGAAGCCGTGTACACGCTTCGCGGATATATTCAATACGTACGTTACTAACGTGGGGTTGGTTAGCTTCGCCAATGTTATTCATATATTCAGACCGTAGTTATTCCGAATGTAGTTCATACGTATATGCCATAGATTTTGGCACATTCGGTGAAAATACAGCAGCGTTGGATATACGAGAGGAAATTTATGTACGGAGCTCCCATTCACTCATTTTTAAACTTTCGTTCTTCGACTAGTTCATTAGGAAAAACTACTGGCGACTACACTGAAAAGCATTCGGCTAATTCGTTTGTTGAGCAACGATTATTCTCGTGTCGCGATTATTCACCTTTTTTCGTAGCGAATCTGCAAATTCTGCTTGAATTTTGCAAAATGCTTGAATTTTCCTCACTCTGTTGTCATCATTCGAAAACGAATTTGACGGTGACCAGTGAAAAGCCCAATATTTCAGACAACACGAATTTCATGATGAGGCGATTTCAGCTGAAGATTGAATCAAGATTTCTTCGAATCTGAAACTGAGCTATCGTTGTGTGTGTGTGTGGAATGGTGAAAGTTTAAACAAGTAATGGCTGCGATATGTTTTGCCGATGTACGGGATTGAAGATCGAGGTCGGGCGATAATAGGAAAAACGAGGAAAAAATTGATGGGAGGGTAAGAAAACGGCTGGAAGTGTGATACAAAAAGGTATCAGCGAGTATCGAGAAGCATTGGAAGAAGATTCTTTTTTTGGAGGATTCGGGGGATGAGAAGAGCTCTCGGTTCTTGCTCCGAGAGAAAGACGGGGGCTCGACACACTAAACACCAAACAGGGCGCAGTTTGTCTTGGCCCATTAGGAGAAACGCTAGTTGGCTCTGTTCACTTTTCTTTCTCTCAGGAGAAGATGCTTGGCTCGGTTGTGTGCGAACTGCTGGAAAGAGGAGGATGTACAATCTGGAGATTTGTGTGCTGTGTCCGTGAGCTTGTATCGTACGGTATGGGCTTGTGGAAAAGAGGGAGGAAGCGGTTGTTTTATGGCCCGGCATCTGTTCGACGATCGTCTCGTTCCGATACCACTTTATCCTTAGCGTTAGCCGTTTCCTAACTGTTTGCGAAACAAGTCTGCTCTCCTTTTGCTTTAATGTTTGTATATGTATATGTGCCCGTATACTTTTCCGTTTCTCTCTAACCGGTCGAAAAATAAGCACCCCTTCGGAGCTTTCCTTCTTCCCTTTCTTTCTGGCCCGCAGAAATCGTAAAGCCAAGAGACAATCTCTCCGCCCTTCTTCTTCTCGTGCCTTTGCTTCTCTTCTTCCTTCCTCCAAGCCTCTTATTTAGCCGCTGTTCTCACAGATACTCTCGCCTTCTCCGTCGACCTGATTTTTCTTTTCTTCGAGCACTGTGGCATGCGTGCTTCTAATTCTTCCCTGAAAGCTTTCGGCTCCGCGTTTCGTCTATTTTTATTTTTATTTTTGACATAAATAAAGATTCGCTTCGGTGATCGGGGCGAATGAGGCAAACGTCTGGAAAACCTGGAGGCGGAGCAGGCTCCAGCGTCTGGACATTATTACAAGAACCAATTTTTCCAATCGATCCTTGCAACTTCTTGCCGATAAAATAATTGCTTTTCCCTTCGAGGAATGGATTGCAAACAAATTTATCGTCGATTGTTCAAGAGACGCGGTAGAGTCTCGGGACAAGTACATTGACAGCTCCGTCGTCTGCTGGCCTGAGGCTTTCGCCGAGACTGTACGTTTTCTGATTAAAATGTTATCGAAGAAAGCGAAGACTATAACACCAAAGTGGGACTCCGAATCGCATTCGACATCAGATCCTTCCCAGATCCAGTTCTACGGATAAACTAAAAAATCGCCAATTCCTTGGCTGCATGAGGAAATGGACCGAAGCGAAAAACACCCTTTTTGATTCGAGTATGCAAATCCGAAAAGAATGTGGTTCGGTTTTGGGGTGACAAATACGACGCTCGTTTCAAGGGCAGAGGGCTGTTCAGTGTTTTATCGCACCCAGAAATACGATTCGATAAGTATCTGCGGATATCTTCAGAGCTAAAGTTGTTTCGGACTATCTTGTCGTTCGCTTCGTCTTTTCCATATTTTCGTTCCCTCCCCATTTCGGCTTCTGTGGAGATTCCTGTCGAATGGGGAAGCGCAAAAAGTCGAAGACGAAACAGCGCCGAGACACAAGTTGTATCATTTATACATACAAGATCGATCACCACACGCTTTACGCGGGTGGTTTATCCCGCGGGAAAAGTACAACGAAGGCATGATACATCGGCTCGCGAGTCCTCGTTTTGTGAGACTCCGCACCGCGGGCTAAACTCGCGGGTATAACGGTCATAACGTAATGATCGCTCGTATTTTCCGGGGAGAGTCTCCGCAGCCGTTATTTATCAACGGGGGTGTCCCTGCGGCGAACTTGAATTAAGTATAGCTTCAGCAAGAGAGAAAGGAAATCGAGTCCTGAGCTCTGCCGCACGAGGGGATAATTCCTGATCATCGATACCTACAACTTTGTAAAGTCATTTATCCAACGAAAGTTCTTTCGATTATTTCAAACAGGCAGACTAAAAACGAAGCAAAAGAAATCATCTTTCATTGAAATCATACAAGGGCTGACGACCGGGAATAGTTTTTCCATCCACGCGAACGACAACAACGCGAGGATCAATATCGAAGCGAATGATTTTGATGTAAATCGAGTAAAAACGATTTCGCGTAGGTATAGTGACTCATCGGAAAAACTTCACAGCTATAAATTTCTATGTGTTTGGAGCTAATCGGGCGTGAGGATAAGAAACATCAGCAGCAGGGGGAGTTATATCAGTGTTGGAAAAGCTGGAGGAAGTGAACGATAATCCTCCGGATGTACGAGACTCCGCAGAACGGTTTCGTATGTTCTATGCGGTTCTGGAGAGGTTTCTACGGGGGTTGCGGAGCGGGGGGAGGGGGTGGTTAGTGATGTGGGAGAGGTACGACTGTATACGATACACGAGGGGGTTGCTCTCGGCCGGGAGTAGCTATTCTTTTCGTAACTCGGAGGAGTCCCTGGTTCACCACCACGACCACGCATAAACTCATATACACATGGATATATGCGATTACGAAATGTTCATGCTATGTACATGTAGGTTACGTTGGATGGAACGAAGGGAGTGGACGGGGGGAAGGGTTGGAGGCAAAGAGGGTACAGCAATAAATAAACGTACGGCGTGCGCTGGGAGTCGTCGGCGATAATACGTGATCCCTTTGCGTTGAATACTTAATGCTAAGTACTCGCTTGTATCTGCATATACCGCGCGTTTCCTCCCCTTCCCCCATGCCGCCCCCTCGCTCCCTTGCCAACGTCGCTTCATCTATTTATATATCTCTATCTCATTTTCTCTCCTTCTTTCTCCCCAGCTCGAAGACTCTACGTTTTACTTCGTATCGTCGGGCTATCTGTGCCAGTTGAATCCTTCGTGCTGGTGAGCCCACGTACAGGACGATTCAGAATTGTTTTTTCGGATCGTGGGCATCCACCGTGGCCAGCTAAATCATCGATGAGAGAGTCTTCGTCTGTTCACGAGTTTTTTTTATTGCTTCGACTGCAATATGGCTGCAGAAAAACGTATGGGAACTGGTAGCTTTTGCTGTGAACTGGAAACTTGCCAAACGATGAAACTACGAGGCGAAGCTTCTGTGGACTACGGTCACGCCGCGACTCGTGAATCGACCTGTAGGCTCGCGGCATATGGAGGAAAGTGAGAAAGAGAGAAGGTGGAAAGGGAGATGGCAGCACCCCGGCAGGATAGCACCCACCTTTGAGCGGGTACGTTTAAATTTGTGTGCTTCTTCCCTCTTCCTTTGCCTGTCTTCCTCCTCCCTCTTTCTCTCTTTCCCATTCGCATGAATAGATATATGCCCAGCAATACACGTGCTCGTCTCCTGCATCCCCATATTCGTACAAGAAAGCAGATCTCTGTATATTATACGTGTGCGTAGTACACAGCCGAGTGGTATTACGAGAGTAGCTTTCGTTGGGCGATATCCACGTATGGAGGATGATATCCTCCGGCATGCGTAATACGGACGTGAAAAGGCATTGGGACAGTGTGTTAGGGGCTGGCTGGGAGGAATACGGGAGATATGTCAAGAGTCAGACAGCCGCGCAGTATTGAGTCGCAGCACAATAAAATAACACGAAATACTTGCTGGGTGTGGGGCCAAGGACGAGGGGCTGAGGGTAGAGAGCGAGATTGTCAAGGGGGCGGGGGCTCTTTCTCACTGAATTTGCATCCTCCTAAGGCAGCCTCCCTCTTCCATTTTCTCTACATCGGTAAGCTCGAATTCGCCGTTTTCTACCTTTGTAGCCAGCGGAGAGACGGGAAGGGGTAGGGCGATGGGCTTGTTTTATGGAGTCATATGCATAATGGACGAAAATGATGATGCATGCGCTTTGTTTATGTGCGAGGGATATTGTTAAAAATCCCATAAAGTGAAATGCCTTTTTTAACGTTTTGTATCCTCGTCCTCAGGCAGATGAGCCTCGACCGAAGTGTCGTTATGGAAACATCCAGAAATCATCACCGAAGACACCGCTGATTGTGGAAGATTCTTAAAAATCCTTTTCATCTTGAATCTATTCTAGGATCATGGGAACGAGACGCCGCATAAGATATTTTAAAACTCTTGGTAATTTCGATAACTCCAGAAGCTTCAAAAACAAACTCCGCTGATAAACCTCCTCCGAGATCAAAGGCATGATAGCTTTTGTCCTCGAGTCAAGTTCTTTCCTCAATGGAATCATAATGGTGGAAAAAACGTGAGATGTACCAAGAGTGCATGTGCGCATAGGGGCACAAACTCGAACGCGCAATCGGAGCAGGAGGTTTGAGACACGAGCAGAAGCCAAAGTATTCAGACACCCGACGACTATAGACTTGTGTAGAAGAAAGCCCTCCCTCCTCTCTTGTACATACCCTCGTCAAGTCGATAGAAGTACATGATCCATATAGACATACACTCCTCGTCTATATAAAAGAGTATCTATAGCACCTCGCAACACTTTGATACTTGTATGTGTACTCGAAGAATTGTGTGGCTCGTGGAAGAAAGTATCCATATAGAAATAATCCCGCGAATGCTCGCGTGTGTGAGCAGTCTATAGAGAGTATCAGGCCCGGCTAAGACCCAACTGAAATTTTGAATAAAACCGGAGCTGCATAAGAGATCAGGGCGTGATGAAAAACAAACAGCAGTTTAGGTTGCTGTTTGATCTTCGGCCAGGCATTCACAGAACGTTGACGACTCTTTCCTCCTTCCTTTTCTCCCGTTCGTACATGTACACTCCCGCTCCTTCAAACCTCCAGCTTGATTATCTATTGACTACGTATCACGTGGATACCGCATATCGCGAGGGCATGGGTCATTCGACGCCAACTGTGCTTCCGGTTTTCACTGTCGAACTCGATCTCTGTCAAGTTTTTTTTCGAATTGTTTACGTCGATCACTTTCCAAGGCTCATAAAGTAGAAAATTCGAATTCAAACGATTTTCGAATAGGAGTTCGTTTTTCGAGTTTGAGAAGCAAGCTTTTAAATTAAAAACTCTCCGATAATCGCGTCACTGAATTTCAACGCTGTCGAATCGCATGCTCACATAAATTTATAAATAAAATTGAAAAAAGTCAGTGAGAAGCCTGTCACAATTTTTCTATTCGGAAAGAAAATTTCGTGTTGATCACAAATCGACTTTTCTCTCTTCGAATAAATCCATGAAACTAGAGTCAAAAGAATCACGCACATGTATTGTTTGTAAATCATGTATACAAACGTAATATGAAAAGCGAGGCTTTCCACCCATCATCCGATGCGGTACCGCCCTCTTTCTTCATCCACCACCCAAAGCTTCGTCCCCCGCCACCTCCGGGAAGGTTTCCTTTCAGTGTTGCTTTATTGAATATCCCACGAGTGGAAAATCAGTTCAACCTCACCCTCAATGGAAACCGAACCACATCGCGAGCATTATCCAGCATCAACTCCGTACCTTTTCTCTGCTTTCTCTGTCCCTCCGTTTCGCTTCAGCTGTTTCTCCTTTGCGTACTACCTTCGCGCTCCCTCTTATTCTGCTTTTCTTCCATTATCCCCGATGGAATATCGGTCCTCTGCGTGTCTACCCTCTTTCCCAGCGTCCCTTTATCACATTCAATATCGTTCCCTCTCTCCGTACTGATCAAAATCGGATCACGCTTGTTCGACATTGTTATTATTATCGAACCTAAATATATAATTATCCTCACCCACGATCTTTCTTTACCCTTTTCTTTTTTTTATATACGAAAACTTGAATTTGAATCCGATGTGTTTGGAAAATGTTATCGATTGCACCGACAGGAGAGAATCTCACGGTGCCACGCGATAGTTTATGGCAACTCTCAGCTTGGAATCGTTTCCAAAAACGCAAATTGTGTACGTTCATATGAGGAGGAGAAAAATGCGAAACGGCACGTCACGTTTGACGCACCCATGTATCATCCGCCACTTTCCATTACGTAGAAGGTCGCTAATATCGTGAGGAATATGAGACGAAGATTCGAAAGCTCTCCGGCTTGGAGATCGCGGAGATATATGAAAGTTGGGAGGAGTGAGAAGAGAAGATGAAAAGAGAGGTTCGGTGTAGGCTGAACATGAGGAAGCGAAAGATCGAGGTGGGCTATACATCGTTGCGAGTTATCGCATAAGACATCCACTCCCGAGAGAAAGAGAGGGGGGGGGGGAGGAGAGAAAGGAAGAGAAAAATAAATACCGAGAGCAGGGTCGGGGGAGAGCATTTGCGACGTGCATAGATATTTCGCAAGAGAGAAACGATTCATAAATGTATTCAAAACGCGAAGTTCACGTCGTCTCGAACCTGACGACGAAGAAGGTAGTGCGCCCAGCCACCGGAAGATACCAAGCAGTCAAAGTATTATTATTGAGGGGATGCTTCAGACGTCGGATGGAAGCTTGGAATGAGGAAATACGATACAGAGAAGAGAACGATATAGATGGAAAAAAGCCGGAGAAAAGGCGCGTGTGGCTCTCATCCCAGAGTTTCCCCGAAGAATATGGCATGTGTAGGCAAGATTTTTCACCCCTGTGGAGCCCACGATCACGTGGTTGAATTTCATCGAGGAATTTCGATCGTTTATCAATTCGACGTGAGATTTTATTTGCTATTTTTGCGGCAGATTGCCCCTGTATGCTTGCATCGAATCATGCAATATTTCGATCGAGTGTAGTCGAGTTCAAAATTCCTTCACTCTCATTCGAAGGATAGCTGATTCATCAATTGGAACGAATTCGAATGTGAGATAATGCGGAACAGAGAAAAGTGTCTACTTTGCAACTGAATTGCCTGAAGATTCATAAAATAATTGACATTCCATTCAGTACTGGAAGCTCGTTGAACGCTTAATTCGATTAATTTGCTGTTTTTATTAGTGACGGGCTCGATATCATTACCCACTCCGACGAATCTGATTTATTTTTTTTGAATTTGCTTTCCTATCACGCCAGAGTGATTCGCTCGTACATTCATATACCGCGCGGCGACGAGTCCCTCGTACTTTTTTCTTTACCCGGTGAGAGTCTCTCCGCACGTCTCGCGTTCAAAAACGGACGTTTGATCGTTAGTTAAGAAGTGAATAATATTAATTAAAATGTCCTTTTGCGGCGTCGTGCAGAGCCTCGTCGCTCCCTTTCTTCATCCCTCTCGCGTCTTTTGGTGAGCGCTCTCCCCATTCCGTGCTTCTCCCTCTCGTTCTCGCGATTTTTCTTTGCTTCCATCCCCACACTCATTTCACCCGCTTCCCCTCGTTTCTCCCTCTCTTTCTCTCGCGTTCCTTGGACCCTCGTCTTCGTTGTGGGTACTTGACTCCTCTCTCGCGCAAGCTCCTTCCCGCGGATATTTATTCGTTCCAGTTCGCGTATATTTATTTATAAACTCCCACCACTACAGAAAAGTCTTCGGGCGAGCGCCCTTTTCACTCCTCTTGCATCCCGCCTTCGCCTTATTTGCACCCCACCCGTTTCTTTAAACGACGCATAGCCGACGGAGACGATGACTCTTTTGCGAAACCCTTCACCACGTCGCGTGCTTTCTCTCGCTCTCTCTCTCTCTCTCTCTCTTCCCACGCTCTTCGCCAGCGAGAAAAAAAAACATTAATGGACGCATTCGAATGAATTTTATTAATTGAAGCGCGCGAGTGGTGCTACTCTCTTCTCAAATTTCAGCCCGCGTCCCCTCCTGCCAGCCAACGCGACGATCCTTTTCTGTCTGCTTTTTGTGCAGGCTTGACTTGTTGCAACTGTGTGATTGTTATTTTTTCGTGCGTCTCTCTTCTTCGCTCTTACTTTTTCAACTTTCATTAAGTCCTGTTGTACGATAAAAAAACTCTTTGCTCGTTGTTTTCGTCTTTGCTCAACTTTGCCCAATTTTTCAAATGGGTTTAGAGTCCAGTTGACTTGGTTACTTTGTGGATAAACTCAGCATGATTTTCAACTTTTTTTTTCCAATATCGAGCCCACGCTCGAAATTTTCGTTCAACAAGCTACGAGCTACATTTTTTAAAACGACCCTTCAATTCGTACGTTGAGACGACTGAGGCAAAAGTTACTGCGGCTTCTATGCTGTTTACGATAAACTTTTCATGTACATATGCCCATAATAGCAGATTCTACTTCAATCAATTTGAATTTCGGTCGAAGGTCACATTCACCGGTCGAAGAAGCATGAAATGAAGAGATACGACACAGATACGTTGACGGGTGGTACAAAAGTCGTAAAGCTCTTCAATCAATAGATATCGAAGTCGTAATAACTTCGGTTTATTGGCTTCAAAATGATGACTGGGCTATAAAATGTACAACTGTACCCGCTGGTGATTTCCACTCGATATGATACTGCTTTTTATCGCTTTCGTATCAGGTTATTCTTTTCGTTTGTTAATCTGTCTAACCGTCTATTCATTCCGATGTTTAATGTCGAATATTCAAAAAGTCGAAGATCCTTGATCGTAAATTTTATTTGGAATGTCAAGAGCTATAAAATCAATATTCTTGTATGAATAAAATATGGTAATTCACTCGGATATTCCCTTTCTCCTCCAATCATTTCTAAGTTTTATTGTTTTACGACTAGTGAATAAATGTTTCGATCAATGGGGACGCATATTTCAGGGGACATTATGAATCACGAATTGTTTTGCAGTCGAAAGTTTGCTTGCGCTTTCCTACCTCGAAATCGCACCGTTTTGTCTGGCATGATAAATTTTCTACCGCGATGTGATTAATACTCGGGCAGTAACTATTTCTCAAGACGTTCGACATTTTGGTCGGTATAAATCCAAGCTTGGTGCTGGAACGCCGCGCCGTTGACCCATACGACATGGAGTCTTACGAGACTGGCTGAGCACGAAGCATGTTAACTGGAGTTAGTAGAATTTATTTTATGAGATAGATGGACGAACAGTGTTCCTCGTGGAACGTGTAAAAGAAGAAGGGACTGTAATTTCTCAGTTCGTTTGTTTTCCGTTTCTCATCAGTCCATTCTTCTTAGTTTCTCTATTTGAACGATCGTTCTTGCTTCCTTTCGACTTAACGGTCTCCTTCTTTCTCACCGTCGTTCTCGCTCTCTTTTTCACTCTCATTCTCTGTCCCCCGTTCTCTATCATTCCCATTCCCAATTCACTCGGAGTCTTGCCAATTCTCAACAAATTGTAATTTCTAGAAACAAATTGAATATAAACGCTCGCTTGGCGTGTAATTCGAATGCCTGCTGCAGCTTTACCAGCGAACGTAATGATGAGAACGCCAGAGGGTGGCTGGGGAGTCGACAGGGCAGGGAGGGCGGGGAGGCGAGTCGGGAGGAGCTATACACATTATTCGAAAAGGGAAAATCACGGGGGTGCTGGCTCGAGCGGTAAGTAAGAAAGACCCGTAAAGAAAGATCGAGCGAGAGGGAGACAGACGAATAAAGAAGAAAATCAAGAGCGAAAAAGAGAGAAGAAAGGGACTTCGAGAGAAAGAGTGAGAAGAAAAGCTCGGAAAGCGCGCACACAAAACGGCAATCTTTCGAGGCAATCTCTCTAATAATAAATGTATAATCATATACGTTTGCAGCGACATGGACGGGATTTCAATTCATAAGTCCAGGGAGGTAATGAGTTTTCATCGTAATAATAATATGGTGAACGAACCGTGAATTTTCCCAACCATACATATTTTGCGAGTGGTAAACTCCCTGTCGCGAGCAGTGTGCGCCAGCGATATTGTGAGCGTCGAGCTCTAAAAATTATATCGTGTATCGTAAACGCATCGAGTACACACCCGTTAAATTTTCATCGAGGATAGTAACGGTCTTGTAGAGGTCCATGGAAAATGCGTTTCATTTTTCCTCGACCACCGAACCTCGAGAGAAATCCTTAGGAAGAGTCTTTCGTTCCAAATGTCACGTGCGTGCCAACAAATCTATTAATTCCAATGTCGTGCATATGATAACGCAAAAAAGTCAATGCTCACACGAATTTAAAAGACCGATAGAGATTCGACACGGTTAACGATACAATCCTCATGGAGAATTGTTATCGCAATGCAGCGCCGCACAACAATAACTGCAAGTAAGTAGCGTCTGTCGCCGCCATCGGCCCGCTGGTAAAACCCCAACCACTCGCATTGTTTCGTGCTAAATCAAAAGCACTGAAATTCACTATTGTTCCATGAGGAATCCCTCGATTCTACGTTATTCCTACGCTTCCATACCCTAACAAATACGCATCACTGTTATTTCACTATCGCGAAGCATAGACAAATTCGTTACACACGGTATATTATAGACGAATGTCATATGAATACTTTATAACGTGAGCGCATGTACTTCGTCACGTATACGGGAGTCTCCGACCGACCATCCATCCACCTCGTTATATGAGCATATTTGTAAGATCCCTAAATTCATAGAACCCTCTGTTAAACAATGGACGTTTGATGGCGCAAGATTTACTGCTGGTTTATATTGCTACGAATTCGAACTTGCAATCACCGCTCCATACATGGCTCAAGGCATTGTATTTTTTCGTTTATGAGATACTTTATTAGAAAATCAGAATTATAAAAGTTCACGACGATTCATGGGTGATTTCAGAAACGGTTTCTAAAAATTATTGCTTAAAATCGGCTCTGTGCAGTGCGAATAGTGCTGTACAATTATTTCTCGCTGCCAGGCAGGTTTTAGAACCACAGGTCAAGTTGGCTTGGCACGTAGAGATCAATTTGCAGGCATTCATCAGCGATGCATCAAAATATTGAGTTTCTATGGAATGAAGATGCATTCCCAATGAGGTGACAGAATTTGTTTTATTGCTCGCTCGATTTTCAAGAACGATTGCCGCAGGCTCTGATTTTAGGAATTTTTGTACCGGAGTGAGGGGAGAGGAAGATTATACGATATGCTCGCAGATTACTATGCATTACCGTCTCGGATGTTCCGAGTCCGCACGTGGGTACGTCCATGGTTAGGTTTGTGCGCTCCATCACTCGCTTGGTGTCAGTGAAACACTCATTTGTGAAACGTCAAACAGTTGCACACGCAGATACTTCCATACTAATAGAGAAGAAGGGCGTTTACACCCTTAATAACTCCTTCTCTCCCTTTGCCATAATTCCCAAGTTTAAGCCGGAGTGCAACCGCCGACGTTGAGTCTTGCGCTCGGGCGTCGACGCGCGGGCGTATGTGTTACTACGAAAGAGAAATAATTAAGCTCAAAGGCTCGCCAGGCGGCGTTCTCGAAGCGCTCGTGCCAGGTTAACGGTACACCACCATAGCCGTGGTTTTTAATGTTTAATTATTAATAACTGACGTCGGTTCGTTTAGCCGTTTAAGTTTGCACTGACGACCAATTTGTCAGACGTTTAATACTAATATGCGCCTCGTACGTGGGCTCACCATGCTAAACCTGTCAGGGGGAGGTGTTTTACCTCACTCACCTCATTAAGGCTACGGAGCAATTTAATTTTTCCGTTAGAGAAAGCCATTACGATTCGGCAAACTTGATTATAATGCGCATTAGTAAAAGCTCAACTCCAAATCGTATTGCTATACATGCTTTTTGTCTTAACCACGAAAGCGTGCTCAACGTGACTGTGGCGTTTAATTCTCGGCCGCGCGATACCTTCTTTTTCCCGCACTTTCTCTCCTCGACTCGTGCACACACTCACGAGTATTATTAAACCCCGGTATTTCGTGTATTGTTTCGAAAACGAGAGGGCAGTCTGCTCGGACAGCCAAGAGCAGAGCGAACACGTGTCAAATCGGTATTTTCAATAGTACCAAAGCCGTGTGTTTACACTCGCCATGGAATTCGAGAGTCCGCGCGTGGTCAAAAGAAGAATTTGAATATCGCTCGCCCGAAAATAAACGGCGTTTGTAGATTTGCCCATTCCTTGCGCGAGTCTCAATGTTTCGGGCTATCCGCTCTCTGCATAATGGAAAGGAAAGTATCGGTGGAATGAGGAAAGCCAACGTCTTAGGAATCCGACCGATTCCGTGGCGAACGTCGACCGGGAGAGAGCAACCCGAAATTCGATTGAGAAGGACGTGCCGGGTGCCGGAGTGCCTGATAGTTATACTCTTAGAGCCTTCTCATCCGAACTCTGGCGCCTGAACTCTCGGAGAAGCTTATATACGCGCACATTCCAAGAACCCCGGACGAACTCAAACACTCCCTCTGCGCGATCCCATGACTTCGGTTGCTCATCTCTCACAGATTTAATCAGAGATTTCCTTATCCATGAACTTCTTGAACGGAACGACGAATCAGCGGATACGCGTAAGGGAAAGCCCTCGTTGTGCGTTTGCTTCCCCGGACTCGGTAAGCTTCTTTCTCTTTGTGTTGATATTTTTGTTTCTTTTGTTATTATAAATTAAATGAGCATTACTCATCAGCAGGCGAATGGGCTCTGCTTGTAATCACATCGTCAAGCGTGAATACGGGGACTTTTAACTAATGTGACGAGCTGCTCGTGCCATATTTTTGCATAAGCCTTCACCAACCGGCAAGCAAACCCGCCGAAGCTCACATTCCAATTTTATCACCCACGAGACGCCGTATTTTAACTTGACGGATATCTTCAGAAGAAATAACTTTGACGTTGCGCTCGTTTGCCATCTCGCGCGCTTAATGACTTTCCTATTAATTTATTCCTCCCAAGTTTACAGTGTGACGACAGTCGAGGGATAGATAGGGTTAGAGAAGTAAGGTTATAGGTGGGATGGTACTGAAGGGGTTCTGATGGAAGCAGAGGGGAGGAAATATTCGCATCTTCAATCAGAGCATCAGGCAACCCCGTCATAAACTGGATCTAATTAACTTCAGAGAGAGAGAGAGAGAGAGGGAGGGAGGGAGAAGGAGAGGGAAGGGGGTAGGCAAAGAGGGCATATATAAGTCCTGTGAGAATTTCTCTTCGGAATTTTGTGTCTCTCTCGTATTTCCAGATCCTTCTAACTGCGTGTCTTTCATACACGAAACGAAGACTTCGAGTCGTCTTCGCGTCTGATTACGAATCGTAAGGGGATGAATGGATGGATGGGTTTGGGCGATACGAGAGACACAACGATTACCAAGAAACGAATTGCGGCGTAGACGCAATCGAAGGGGAATGAAATGCCGATGAAAACATGTGTACACCAACGAAGGAAGAGAAGCATGAAAAGGTCTGGTTATTTCAACGGATTACGCTATTGGTGTTCCGGCGTCCTTTTCTCTACTCCTGTCTACGCGAACCCATCAATCCACATCCTTTTCAGACTCGCAATGCCTCACGGTATACGTCGTGCATGAGTATCGCGACTACTAACGTTCGCACTCTACGAAGGGAAGACTTAGCGAAGCGACAGTTGTTTTCTGAGTTTATTTGTAATCAAAGATCATGCAGAGAAACGCCACATGCAAATTCTCCGCATTCAACAACATTGTTTCGATATTATAGTGTACCACAACTCGAACCCTCTTTCATGATCAAACCCCTTTTCGCACACTGCGAATGGAAGCGAGCAATGTTTAGACGGTGCAATGACAACCGGTGGGTGCGAAATCAAATTTCCATTCCCACGAGCTGATGGAAGGCTCTTTGCACTTGGTGCGAGTACGGAATATCCGATGACACCTGGAATACCGAATGGTATGTGTGTTTTTGAGTTTAGAGATCTTCTCCGCGTATTTCTTGCAAATGTGTGTAACTCGTCAATCTCAAGTGAAAATGTGTATGTTGAATCAAGAGGAATAACATATCGCTGTTCTCGTCTGGCATACTCATAGCTTGGGTTGCAACGTTGTTTCTACTGTGGATCATTTTTTTGTTATTTCAATGGTCCTAAAGACTATCCCCGAAGCGTGGAATGGCTCCATCGAATCCTAATAACTCTAAGAACAACAATCTTGATCCACCGTCAAGAAAGCTTTTGTGAAGAGGACCATCAGGATAAATAAAAGCCATGCATGAGTAAGGTCAAATACAGAGAAGTAGTGATCTTAGAACGAGAACGAAGTAATTATACGGATCCTTTATTGTCAGTCTCAACATCGATCGGATCTTCCATTTCCCAGGTGCCTCGCTCCGATGGTTGTCAAACGTTGAAACAGACCACCGAAAATGATACGTTTCAAGCGATTCCACGGTAACGGCATATCCTTAATACAGCTAGTCTTCTCAACGAATTAGTTCAAGAGCAAGCATGAACAGAAGACTTTAAAGGGAGAACGTTGAAGAGCGTGCACGCTTCGTTAACCCTGCTATGAGACATATTCACTGCTTTCGTCTCAGCATCTTATACCGCGAAGAAGGCTTTTGGATTAGGATCTGTACGTGTTCGGTTGTACTTACTATATTCCATTAACGTACATCGACAACTTTCTCTGGTATATTTCCAGAGAAGACAACGATGGTTTGCTTGTGCCCAATGCGACAGGGGAGGCTCCGGAATACCTGGAGCAAATTCAGCAGACGGATAACCCTTCGCACCCTCTCCGCGTAGTGCATCCATATCCGTATATCTGTGATACATCGATTCGACAGTCGAGACGAATAATATAATACGTTCCGACCGTTTCTGGCACGACTGAAGAGCAGGCAGTGGGGAGAAACGCAGAGGGATAGAGAAAGGGGAAGGCGAAGAAACGCCGTGTATGCTTCCGAAGGATATCTCATTCAATACGGGCGTATTGTTCACGTCTTATCATAATATCTCATAATTAATATCGCTGCATTGTAGTATGGATGGATGAAGATAGGAGGAGAGAAAGAGCCCTGGATCTAGACGCTAAGGGATGGAATGCAAGTGGGAATCGTGCACTGATAGCGTAAGCAGTACGTTCTAACATTTCTCAACTCGTCGTCACTTTGGGACGTGGCTTTGGTGAGATTGCTGTCCTATCCGAGGATGAACTCAGCGATGGCCGATCTTCATCCTCTTGTTACAGAGGCATAGATATCATTAAGGGAGACTAAGCTGAATGCACTTCTGCGTCGTACTTGCTGAGAGATAATTACAGCAGTTTTGGATCTTTACGTTTGTTTTGTAACGATGATCGACTCTGTAAGTTACTTCAGTACGTATCTATCGACGTTATTTACTTCTTGAAGTTCGATTGTGCTTGTATAAGAATCCAGCTTACATTGCTATTCGGTAACTCGAAAGCGTTCATCAATCTCTTTGACCGTGTTCATCGAGATAAGCATTTATCGCGAATGCCTCCTTCGCATAATTTTGCATGGATTCTACGCTGCAGTGCCCGGACCAGTGGATGGAAAAAGACGTTCCTTCCATCAAGCCTATCCAAGCTAAAGAAGCTTTGTTACCACATCTGGCTAATGTGGTTCATGCAATAGCATTCGCCATTAAGATCGAAATTGACGTAGATGAAAGACGTTTGTGTTGGGATATCGTGTCTTCTCGCTAGTGGCTATAATGCACTATATAAACCGTAGTATAGACCGAGTACATTCAATTACAACGTACATATTCGAATTTCGGATACTGGTTTACCAAGTCAGATACAAACAACGTAGGGTCTTCGTATTTTGCTCCGTATGGCTTGAGAGTGGCAAGTATACACACAGAGATTGCGAAAGTACAGTAGTAACGTCAGAAGATGCCGTTGAGCTTGCACATCCTAAGGAAAGCGCATAAGTCTATCTTGTCTTGCTCTTGAATCGTCTCATTCGTCTGTTTATCGTCTATTCCTCAGTTCCAGATATTCCAGTCCACCACTTGTTAGTGCCGATCCTGTACAGCCGTTGCTCCGGCTGTGTCCTTTCTTCCTTACGTTCCATCCTCGAGGAGTGTCTTGATACGTTCTCTCCAGCTTCAAAGCTTCTCAGAGAAATATCCTTGGACCTGGCTCCGTAGCATCTAAATTTCTATATAAAGCTATGTTTGTGTTACATCCAAGCAAGGCCAGCGTCGTAAGATCAAGGAAGGAATGTACTTCAAGGAAATACCCTCCTGTGCACAATTGCCTTTATAGCTGGAACGAATCAAGCGGACAGAGCTTCTCGGCTCTCGGAGACAAGAAGATCCTTGGACAGTTTGATTCCGTTGGTACGTTATTGAGAATCCGTTTCGTACAGGCTCTTTGAGCGAATAAATTCGACTGTGGTTTGTCAACTGGTTGAATAGCAGCTGAAGCATTTCAAACGCCATTTTGGTTAATCTCGATGACACAATGGATCTCTATGGTACGTCATCTGAAAGTAAAAACCTCAGAGGAATAGCATGCAATCTGTGAAACGTGTAAAAATTAAATCCTCGCTGATTTTCTACGTATTTCAACATTCTCATGAGGTTCAATGAGCAGGCAGCGTGGATCTTCGGAGTTGAACATACGTGATTCGAAGTCACGGATGCCTGATAAAGGGTGGACTTGGTAGGCATGTGAGCGAAGTTAGACCGTATGAGGCAAACATTTTCGAGGTTTTGGTAGAAGACAAGAGAGCTGGGAACCAACAGAGAAAGGTAAAAGGGGTAAGAGTGCTGCGATAAGGTGAATCAAACCGTAAATAACTGCTGAACGGTAGAAAGGAAAGTGGAAAGAGGATGAAAGAGGTTGGCCGTTGAGAGGAATGGGCATTGGGGGGGTGGGCTCGTACGGAAAGGACGGGACGCCTCTCGCCAGTTGCAAAACTCGCCGAGTTTTATAGTTGAATCGCATGACTCCAAATCGCCATACATTCCGCCGGCGCACCAACGTACCTTTTTCTCCCTTTCGACGCGAACGAACAGTAACATCCTCTATCTCATCCTCTCTTATTCTCCCTTCCATTTCGCTGTGTTCGGTAATCGTTGTTTTTTCACATTATTCTTCTTTCCACTTCTCCGTAACCCCTCGTTCACCTCCGTTTATTTTTATATCGCCATTTTTTCTGTCGGCCAAGAAACGGTTACGACGCCACCGCACTACCGAATGTCGGGCTTGCCTTACCTTTTATTCTTATTCCTGCCTCCCCCGAATACCAATTCTCGCTGTTACCTCCGGACTCTATACGAGAAACGATTAATTCAGTATTCCTAGATATTCCGTTTGCCACGCTCGTAGTTGCAACATGGAGAACGAACCAAGCAAGAAATAATCAAGTTCCGAACTCTCCTACGCGTTGACTATAGACACGCCACCCTAAAATCGTACTTCATCCAGAGCTCTCTCCTTCTCTTTTAACTTTTGTTTGGGAGCAGCCCATTCTGAGGGAGCTAAAGGTACAACGGGCTTTGGCACACTACGAAGAATCTTTCATTTCAAAGGAGCTGAAGTGGGCAAGTCTTTAATTCTTGCATATTCTTTTGTTTTCGTCCCACGCTCCTGGCATGGTGCCATCAATTTTATGCAATTATTGAAAAAAAAGATCGACTTATCGGTTCGATTGATTTTCTCGTTTTCTTAGAATCTTTCCATGCCAGTTCCTCGCCGCTTCATGCGTTTTGCATTTTGGTACCTGCCCCGAGAATAATAGAGCGTTACAACACATTTTTATGGCTCCATATCAGTCATAACCGAACTTGTCTAATTTACTGAGGTCTCCTGTGCTCGGCAAGCAGGAATCATAAGACATTCGTGCAATCCGTGACCCGATACAAAAGCAAGTTGTGGCGAGGGCGTTGACAGGGGGCTGCGGTTGAAGAGGAAAAGAAACGACGCAATTTCAAATTGCGATACCGAGTGCCCGAGAGGGCGAGGAGGAGGAAGAGGGTGGTTTAAGGATTGCAAAGGGCGAAGGGGTGAGTTTCCAAAGTGCACGAAAGAGGGTAGAGAATCCAGGCCGAAGTCGGTAATGCCGAAAGTTTTAACGAGTTTGAGTGATCGCGGTCGATGTAGCCACAACAATAATAATAACAATAATAATAATAGCAACAACAATAAGCCACACAAGATGATGATAATAATAATGCGGTTGCTGCGGTCGTGGTACCAACTTATCGCGTTGCTTCGAATAAATCTGCTACTCCCCCGTCTCTGGCCGCGATACACCCCTTGCCTCGTCCCCTCTCCGACTCCTGGCGGTCCCTCGCCTGTGCTTCGTTCGCAACCTTGCCATTTGCCACTGCTTATACGTACCTCTCGTCATCGTACACCGGCTCAATCCTGTCGAGGCTACATCTTCGCTGCTCATTGCCAATCCCCTCCAGCAACTTCGAAGGAAGAATGTATGAGAGTTCTGGTCTGGGGTAGGAACGTCGCACCGAGCACGACCGCACACCGTGAATTTTTGTACAGGAGCCAATAACGATACTGTGACGAGTACACGTCGCAACGACAACTCCATTTTGTGTCTTCTTCTGGCATGTATCTTGCTCTGTAATTCTTGATCCCTCCAATTCGCTCATCCTTCTCAGTTTCCTGACTAAGAAGTAGAGAGATGAAGTTTTATCCTTACGCAAGTATGCCTGAACATGTTGATGCTTGTGTTCCCCGCGAGGTACTCCCTCCCTCTTCAGCGACTTTGTCGACATTCTCTCATTTGCGGAATCCTTCTTCTTGTACCAAGAATTCAACAGTTTCATCCAGGACTCCTCTCGTTCCGAGTGTGTTTCGAGGTACATGCGGAGGCGCTCCAATTAGACCGGGCTCTGCATAAAAAATGTTCTAGATTGATAAGGATTTTGAAGTAATTGCATGTTCCTGCAGCGGAGTTCGATGCAGTTTATCTAAGGACGACTGGCGGAGCCGAATCAATATTCTTTTTTTTCTTTCGCCGCTCGTAAAACGTGAAAGGGCTCTTTGATATCGTGCAAACTGCGAGTTCCAAGGAGAAATATATTCTTCAGGGAGTGTAAAAATGCCCGCGGGATGAGAATGGAGAAGCCAATACATCACTCGAGAGTCGAGTGCTAGCCCGGCATCTACAGCCGCCAAAATAGCAATTACCTTGGCGAAGAATCAAATGAAATAAAATTGCATTATCTGGCATGCCATGGTGCGATCAATCATACACCCTTTACTCCAGAGTGCTTGGGACAAGACTTATTTGTAGTACACTCTGGTGCCCACGTGGCCCCACAGCAGCCAATTCTTATTTCTTCGTTCGAACGGGTCACCGAGTGTACGTGAATGATCGTTTTGGCAGGAATGGTAACTCGAATTTTTCAAAACCACACCACTTCACTTTCAAGAGGAGTGCCATTGGAAGGCTGCCAGTGAAATTTATTCGATTTTCACTCACGCAAGTTGAACAATTTATTTGATTGTTTTTCAATCCCACTAATTATTCTGACAGACCATTTGATTTATGAGGCGTTATCATACGAAGGCAAAAAAAAAGTTGAATCAACCGGAACACAGAAAACTGAAAAAAAAAAACAACGACCCAACCGGACGGACTCTGACCATCGGTCAAATCGTTTGACGCACGGGAACTGTTTCCCAAGGCAGATACAAAGATCGTTCAATTAATTATTTGCACTCGCGGATGATATAATCACTCAAATCATTTGTCATATATCACCAGAAATATGTACTCGGTTTCCGGTCAATTTGTTTTCCCCCATTTTATTGTTACAGTAACAATTTAGGGTCAAAGGGAGAAGCTGTGAGTAAATGTGAACGAAAAAGAAAGCATGCTAAATATGGGAATAGATTCGAATATTGATTGATCTTGATTGATGAAGAATATCTATGGTTCCTCCATCTGAAAAGATTTAAATTCAAATTAATTGTATATTTAAATTAAAACCAGTATTCACAATAAATAGGTGTTCATTTCGAACAAATTACAGACTCGTGACAACGAGCAAACATCAGAATCATAAATCCAACAAAAGGCCTTACACATGACTCTAACTAGAATTTTGTGAGACGACTAATAAGAACAAACGTATTAATCGTGGTTTAATAATTTTGCATAGGTATATAAATTAAGTAATTAAATCATACACGATTACATCAGTGTGATTCGATTTAATAATTGTTTCACCGTGAATTTTTCATTGCAGTCAAATCAATGACAAATAAAATTGATCTTAAAATCAACGGGGAATAGGCTGATGTTATGATCTTATTTCGTCAAGATTTTTTGATGGAGTAAAAAATTGAGCAGCAAAACAAAAGCATCATCATTCTATTTTTCATGTTTATTCATAGTTTCTTATGTTTTAGTAAAACATCAATTATAACCCGGCAATATTCATACTAGATAATAATAAAGGTTGACTATATAATAAATCACGTGATCGTTTAATCATTTTGAACACAGCACAATTGAGCTTTTCTAGCATAGTGTATAATCGAAGCTTCATTATCTCGAGCACAAAATATAAAATTTTGTAAATATTTATCATAATATTAAATTTATTTTATTTTTTCCTACATAATGAAGTGGTTAAGGATTCAGTGGTTGCCCTCGGATAGTCGATTAACGTTAATTGTAATGTTTTTTGATCCATGCACGATGAAATAATCCCTCATTTATGAGTCAAGTGGTCTGTGGAACCGTTGATGGCGCTTCTGATGAAACGCTCACTCGTCAACGCGAGCATTTCAGTAGCGCGAGTCCTGAGGATCGCGAGGATCCGTTTCACTCGCACTTTAGCCTGCAGAGGGGGATGCACAACTCGGGCGAGTGACGGCTGCGAGCGTAAACGAGGGTCGTAGGGCTTACTATCGTGTTACCCTCGCGGTGATGGAGCGGACGAGAGGCTCGTGCCACAACTTACCCCTTGCAGAGTGCGTTCTCTCCCTCTCCTCTCCGACGATTACGATCTCGCACCCCGCAGAGTTTACCTTTTGCAGGCTTTCGTGGACTTTCCTGTAATTATATTCCGCATGCCGTAAAATTGCAAATACGGTTAAGGTCCACATCGGGTGCAGGGACGCAAAGGCCGTTTCATTACGACTCTGCAGTCCAGCGATTCTTTTTCACCAGAACCAAGCTTATTACGGAATGAATCTTAGCGAGTCGAGCCGCCTCGCCAAAGGACTCTCCAGGTGTGAGATAAAACGTATTTCCATTTTTATGAACCAAAGTGTAGCTGAACTTTTGGCCAATGACGAGCCAAAAGTGATGAGTTCCACGAACTCTCACATCCAGTTGGAACGACGTCTAAGCTGATATACAATACACGTGAGAATATATACGTATGTAATAGAGATAAAAGTATCGAAGCACAGAAAGTCGGATGATATACGAGGACAATATGGACCCATATTTCTGCAGCTCCTGTCGTCCCGTGGATTAAGCTTATACGATACTCTTTCGCGGCACAACCGAATATCTTCGGCAGTTGTCACGTACCCTATCATCTCTCATACGCGATCCCCTCCCATTCGCAACAATGTATACGCATCTTTCATTCTCTTTCGGTTGGGAAAGACTCGACGAGATCATCCCCGGTATAGCGGGACTCTAAGACTACGAGAAAGCACTACCCGAAAGATCTCTTTCGCGAAGCTTCTCTCCGTCTTATCGCTTTTCTTCGTCACCCACTACACTTTTTATTCTTATTCTTTTGGCAACGTCGTAGGAAAGGGAGGCGCTCTCCGTGTTCCCTGAGTGATAAATAATGTCTCCTGATCCGTTGTTTCGAGATCGCAAAAAAGGAAATTGTGTGAGAGATAGAAACAGCGTACCGGCATCATTCACCACGAACAATAAACATTCTCTTTGAAAAACTTTGATTTAACGCATACGTTGCTCCCTGCGGGTGATTCGTTAGCCACGAATTCACGTTTTTAGGATATCGTATTTTCATTTTCAAGTTACAATGATGCTTTTGGTACAATGGAGCATTTCGTTGAAGAGATTTGCAAGAAGGGGGTATCGATTTGACGAAATGCATCATCGACTTCAAATGCCTACCTTTGAATTCTTCTTTTCAAGTACTAAAGAATATGCACTAAAGAATTGATAGCTGGGCTATTATATATCTGTACATTGAACTAAAACAAACTGAAAGCCCGACAAAGACTCGTGACCATTATTGTTCCTTGGTGCCTCTCACTTCTATGCTTTTCACTCAACAGTCGATACAAAAGAGGAGTGTGAGTGCAGCCAGTGCACGAGCTTTGTACCTCTCCCTCGAGCATTTCTCGCCCACTATACCCCGCCAAACTTTCATTCCCTCTCGTGCAAGCCCCTCTGTATCGCTTTGTCTTTATATCCTATTTTTCGCATACCCTTTTTGCAGAGTCGATCTTCACGTGTATACACGTTTCCTCTGCAAGAGCGGTGCAAACGTATTTGTACATTCGGGGCTCTCTGCGTATTGGTGCTCGCAGACAAGGCAATGGCGCCCATTAGCGTTCCAGGCTACGCAAAGGCTATCGGAAGCTCGCTCGAGTACAGAGAAAGAAAGACATAAAGATCTTTTGGTTTGTGCAGTTGGAAAACACGTGAAATCACACGTCCACGAGCTATACGCGCAGACTCCACACAAGCGTGGATCACCGGGGCTGCGTACGAGTCAAAGTAGATGAAAAATAAATGAAAAAGCAAGGACGCCGCGAGGAGGCCTGCTCGGAAAGAAATTCAATACATCAGAAAGCACGGAAAATACACGCGCGGTGTCCTACCCGGAATGACATTTCCCCAAAGTAATAATTCCTTATCATATTAATCTTCAACCTTCGAGCAGGGAGTGACTTATTTTCAAAAAATATTCTCCGAATGCTCCGAATGCGCGATCCCTTGGAAAAAATTGAAAAACTTTGTCGTTCGGAAGTCATTCAAGGCCATTTATTTTAAAAGACTGTACGCAGAGGATCGAGTCGTTGCCGTGGCTCTCGGGGTACCCACGATTTCTATATCCCTCGCACACCTCTGCTCGTTCGACGTTTCTGTGCACATTGATATCGCAGAGGCTTTCTTTGCTCTCGGGGGCTTGACAAAAGTGCACGAGAAATGCCTACATCAGACAAAAGCACCGCTCCGCTCTGTGTATGTGCGAAAATAGATTTCAATGTGCAGGCTTCTTCGTCGGTTCGATATATATAAAAAGCGTTCAGTGATTGCGAACCACGATGGGGAAGAGGGTGCAAACGGGCTGGTTGGAAAGGGGCAGGAGCAGGAGGAAAACTACTCGAAGGTGGCACAATGCGAGAGAGAAAGTACCGAGAATAGGTGAGACACCGGGGCAATGGGGGCTCGCGCGTCGCGGTGGAAAGAGACAGAGAGAAGCCCAGTGAAGGAGAAAAAAGGGGGTGAGTGGAGAGCGGAGGGGAGGAGGCTCGTGAATATCGCAATGCGGTGTTTTTAGCGACGTGCCATGAGCGATGGATCGGTTGACCGTAATTATCATCTACAGTTTTGCGAACGCGAGGGTGCCGAATGGGAGAGAGTCCGTAAGCCAATGGGGGAGGAAGGCCTTCGGGGGGTGAGGGGAAGAATAAATGAAAGAAATCGATTCGCCTCGAGCCCACGGAGATGCTATCGTAGTCCACGCTAAGTCAGCAGAGGGGGCAAAAAGAGTACGATTATAATACGTTTACGTATAAATACATCGATGTATACGTTTCGTCTGTACACATTCACACAGAACTCTTTTTTACCATCGCTTTTCTCCCTTCACCCTCTCAACCGTGCCTCGTCAGTCTATAATATTGCCAAGTACTAACCTGATCTCAGAACACATCTACACTCACGTACTAATACTTACAGGGGCGTCGGGAGGTTGCATGCAACTCGCATCGACGGCCGCACAATGCGACGTGATTGTACCAATCATGCGATATTATAATCAATAATATCCCTCCTCCTCCTCTCGCACTCTCACCTCCGAGCTTTTTATTCAACTCGATCCAAACACTCGGATTCGCCGATGCTTTTGTCATTGATGAAACATTTGATCTTGGCTTTCGGCACGCAGCAAAAACGCTCTTTAAACAGCAACGTTAATTCGTCCTCATTCCGGATGACTCGAAACACTTTTTCTCGTTTTACTTCTATCACGGCATCTCTGATCGCAGGCAACAGGACCAGGCTGGACCGGGGGATGTCTGAAAATTCTGAAAAGTCGTCATTAACTGCCAATCACTGCCATTCACCGACCTGCCATGAGGAAAATAAGAAGAAATTGGATGAGATAAAATGCGGAAAAACGAGGCGGAATATTAGTGAGAATACGTGGACAGGGGGACGCTTGATAAATGGAAATGAGATGACGCGAACTCTGATTATTTATTTACACTGGAGCTACGGAATTTGTCACCTCTCTTCTCTCACTTATTCCTTGGCTTTCCAATTCTGAGTATTTCTCACCACCGACTCTTTGGGTCGGAATTATTCAATTATTTGAATTATTCAAGATTTCTTTCAGTAGTTTTCAAACCTGCAAATCTTTTCGTTTCATCTGTCGAATCGAAAGTTCGGATCTTGGATTTGATTGACTTGAGGAAAATGAAGAAGTTCATTAATCGCCAGGAAATTGAAGGATCGGTCGATGAGACAAACCGACGATACGATCGTTTTCGAGCTTACGCTTCATGAAAGTTTTCCACAAATAACTTAATCAAAAGCTCCAAGAACTGGCATATCTTTCTATGCCTCTTATTTAAGGTGTGTGCCAAAAGGAAGAGGATCGTTACAAAAGTGTGTGTTGCGGGAATCGTTGGAGCTTAGGACGCGAGGAAAAAGGACACTATGATTTCGCTCGCGGCCACCCAGCGCACTCATTTCCAACAACAAAAAATCACCCCAGACCCCTCGCAACTTTCCGGCTATATTTAGTTACTACTTTTTTATAATTAATACCCCCGGTGGTAAATTAAGTTAGCAAAGGGAGAAAAAGTATGTTGCTAAATAAATGTACGAGTTTTATGGTGGGTTTGGTCCGGTAATGGCTCTGTTGTACCATCTCTTGTTCACCTTGCTTTCGAGACTGGAATTCAACTTTTCGTTTGCTACTTCGTCCCGTTTTTTCCTTATTCGCTTTACTTTATGTGCTTGTAATTGTCTTTTCTTTCTTCTTATCAATAGAGCAAATCTTTTTTGTACTCTTCTCTCGACGTTTTACCATTCCAAATTCATTCAGCTTAATTTTTGCACGTTCTTACTAAACTTCCTCGTCCCAATCTCTTCTTTATGCACTTAAATTGTTGCCAACATAAATTGTACCTTTCTTCACGAGCTCGTCTCTTTTACGACGCTCTAAATGTTCATTGAACACATTAGAGCTCGATTATAATCCAATGAACTTCAAAGTCGCTCTAATAATAAAATTCTTTCAACAAATAATGTAAGTAACATGCGAGAATACTTTTTATTATCAACATCTTTCAAAGCTTTTTTTACTATTCGATGAACGAACATGAGATTAAATTCATTTTTAAATGAGCAATGAAACAACGGTTTTAAATCTCGTTACAATGTTTTGCGTCTTTCGTAACAGCTCCACTCGGAACTGAAGACAATAATATGAATCGTGAATTCGGTTCGGAAGATTGTTAACGACCAAAACAGAGGCACACGGTCGACCGAGCCTATTTACTCGGATAACGATGCGCCGGTTTGCGTCAAATCGGATGCCATTCTCTCTCTCTCTCTCTCTCTCTCTCTCCGTTTGCCCCTCATCCGTATGATTTGTTTCCCTCGTGTTTCCTCTCCGTCGAGGAGACATCAGCATCAGTCTCGCCCTCTATTGTCTCACCATAAAAATGTCAGTTCTCGAATCTATAGTTAACTGCACAAAGAACACAATGAAAGACGTATGGAAAAATAGCCAGATAGCTTTTCCTCTTTCTCTCATGCTTTTTCTCTATTTCTCTTCCCTCCGAATCTACTCTTTCTCTATAACGCTCGGCTACTACTGGCATCGCTCATCCTATCAGCATCCAAACCCACCTCGACGTGGTCGTCGCTGCTGCCGTACTCGAATGCACTTCTCGTGCACATTTAAACTCGGTAATGACGCATTGTTAAGAATTATCAGGTTCCGGTACAGGACGAGCTACTTCGTACTGTTTTTAGCAACGAATTATTATCAGACTTAATGGCGGGGAGGGGGAAGGGGTTGGGGGGGTTCGCCTGGCACTCTTTGTCTTGAATTATCATATTCGCAGCATCTATTTTTGTCTAATTCTTGTAATTTTATCAGAAACGTAATTTCGTGCTCGTACGATAAAAATGCAAATATTATTTTCTGCAACTTTGCCGATCATTGTGCTCAGTGACTTGGAATCACTGTGCTCGAATCGCAAATGGTAAGTGAGAAATTCGAGTTTTTTTTCTGCTTTTGAACGTTCCTTTATGAATCTCTTGATTGATCTACCACCGAAGCCTGCAGATTGGAACTTTGATTTTGCAAGGGTGAGGCGAGGGCATAACCGGAAGAGGAAAAGGATGGGAAACGGAAAGATGGAACGAAGAAAAGGGTTCTCTGTGAACGATCGTTCAAGTCTCGCTTCTTTATCTTAATTATATATCCTGAAAAGTTAATTACTCATTTCCTCACTCTGATTTTCTGAGGCAGTAAAAAGAGGCGTAGTCTTTGAGCTTTTTTACTTCTCCCATTGTAGCATGAAGGAAATTAAAAATGCCAGTTCAGAACCGCTCTTTTTGACCCCTTTCGTTACCTCCATTTGTTAATCTCAGTGTAAAACCAAAAATTTGAGGCGTGTTTACTCAGAAATATTGCACCGAGCGGAAAGTCGTAATTTTTAAACTATAGATTTTCTTACTATGAGAGTGGAAACACAAAACTACGACGGAGCGAAAAACGACGCTTTCTCACGAGAGTCATTTCGCTTCGGCAACGAAACGCCCCTTTTAGAATATTGATATCGAAGCCGTTTCACTCACATGCACTGTAGAACAAGAAAAAGAAAGCAAAAAACAAAAGAGTAGGAACGAAGTCAAAGTAATTGAAAAGTCTTTGAATAGCGATGAGACACGTAAAAATCGAGGTTTTCACCTTCACTTGAAACTTCACTTCTCACTCGATGAGTGCTCAGCCTGCTCTGACGTGTGTGCAGGGTGACTCAGAGCCGATCTCAATAACGTCAATTCGTCGTGGATTCTGCTCTCAATAATAAAATCAGCAGGTTTAATTGCTACCGTCACAAACGTATGAAAACTTAATTGGATGAAACGCAGTAAATTCGTGTGGGTTGCTTCCCCTCTCTTTATCGTGATATTCTTATTCTCGATATTGAAAGTTATTGATCCTCAAAAAGCCAGTGTAAAAATGTTCTTTTATTTTTTCACCATTGTTTTTCTCGCTCTTCTCATATTTGCCACGTGTACGCGACCCCCTTCTTCTCAGCATCTCCCAGTCTTTCCCAACTTTGACTCCGGCGTTCCCATGTGTCGTTGTGAATAAAAATATTACGAATTCGAGGCCTGAAATATTCTCCGTCGATGTAGCGATACTCGCGAGCGTTCGCAGTGAGCGGAGTTCAAAAAGAGATCGACGTCAGTCAACTCGACACGAAACAGTCCCGGAGTCTATGGAAAGGTTGAAAAAAAGGCTAGGGAATCGTTGCGGTATCGTGCGCATATCGTAAAATTCAAAGCCCTTTATGTAGCATTTATCTCCGTATTTTTTGCTCGCGTGAGTGTCGTTATTATTATTATCGCTATTATCGCCAGGATTTCTTTTTGTAAGAACGATTTTTTCAATGAAACTACGCCAGACTCGAGTTGGCCTTTGATGATGAAGGAATTAAAAGGGGTGAGTGAGAGAGGAAAAAAGAAAAAGCGGGAGACCTCGATGAATGAGCCTCGGGATAATAAAGCTGGGGGAGCATGGATTGGTATTTCTCGATGGATGCGAAAAAATATCCTTCGTTCATACACAATCAGGCTCGTAAACATTGAAAATGACTGTAGTCACATTCTGGTAGCTCAGTCGATCTGTAAGCAGTAATAAGAGAGTAAGGCATCATTGAGGGAAACAGAGGAGCAGCAGTCGATTTATTTATTGCTCTCATTTACAAAGATAAAAGGTTCGGTTTCCCGGAACTTTTTGTTAAACTGATTACGAATTTTGCATTCCATATATTGAGATGCACATAATTCCTTCCAGCTTTGACGAGCCGTTATTTGTATCGACCCCCATAAAGAAATGACTCCTAACCCAAAGCATTGAGGCGCCCTACGAAGACTTTCAGAGGAGTGTGATTTGTCGTAGCGATGATAACGTAACTCGGACCGTTCACGATGAAATCCAGTGTCTCAGCTATTGGGAGTTGTAGTGGATGAAAAAAAAACAGAAAAGAAAACATCGCTGTATTCGTTAATGTACTAGAGGAATGTGCCTGATGATGGTAAGTGCTGAAAAATGTAACCTGTTTCTGCGTCAGCCTCACTGCCTTTTTCACTGATTTTCGTTTCGAACGTGTAGTCCGGACTCTGGCGAAACTTGAATATGTTTCCGTCTTCGGTTAAAAATTCGTCTTAAAACAGAAAAAAACAGTTTTATTGTGAGTGTACGAAATGGGAAATACTTTCAAAGTCACAAGAAACGCTAAGAATGCATTTATCGTTGAAATTTATATGAGCAATTTTGAAAAAAGGTAAATATTAGTGAACATAGATTTTACCATATTTGACTTCCTCCTTGCTGGGTAAATTCACCGGGGAAACGAATGGGACATTTGCTGAGCGAAACACTCTTCCTGTTTGAGAAATTGGGGTAGAAGTCAATAATCATTTTGTTTTTTTTTTTTAGATGAATTAAACGAAATAAATGTGTGATGAACAATTGAAATTTTTACTAGTTGCTGCTGCAGCCTCGCTGCCTCGTTCATCGATTTCTATGAAGGTTTTTTGCACATATTTGTCTATGAAGAATCTAGTGCGATCAGTGGTTGGAAAGAACTCTCCTGACCGCGGATCGATCAAGTGACTCATGTTCAGCTGTTGAAAAATGCAAAATATACTGTGGTATACGGGCTGGCGATTTTCGTCAGAAAAAACGAAACACGATCGAATTTAAGAAAAAAACAATAATCTTGTGATTCAAATTCAGTGCAACGGTCTACTCACTCGTTTCAAGGGTTCGTTGAGATTCAATTCACTTTCAATTCTGAGTTTTGGTAGCTGAATATTAACGAATCTGTATTGTCCGCGATCCCGAAGAATTCGAATGCGAATTTTATCGAAGTTTTCTTCGAGGTAGGCGAGATCTCGATTTCATTCGGAAGGAGGATGATCATACTCGTGGTGCTCTCAAGGTCGTTGCTCTCAGCAAAAATGATAGTCCAAATGAAATATCGTACAGAGGGTATCGTTGAAAAAAAAACACATTTTTTTCCATTTTCATGGTCCTTGCTAATGCAGAACGGTAGAAAAGCAACGACCATCCGCAATCTAAGAATACAATTGATTGAAATTTTCATGCCATAAAAATCGATATATAATATTCGATTACCAGGGAAAGAAGTTCAATGAATTTTGCTTTCACTTCCTGATATTCTCCAAAACGGACCACATGCCGTGCCTTCATATACGTCACTTTCGTTGTCGTTCCGTTCACCAAGCGAAATGACTCTTTCGTAGATGAAACATTGAATTTTTTCGATCATTCCCCCTTGAAATGTATGGTGGTTATCGTAACGATACGAGGACTGGACGTATTTTCATGAATATTATCTGCAATTAAAAGCGCCAATCGTGATGTTTGAGTTTTTACTTTAGAATTTATCATTCATTTGATAACGAAAGATATTCTAAAAGAATCAGGAAGGAGTGAGTGATTGTATTGTTTCGAGTTATGTTCAATTATTGCGTTGGCACGTATCCAATAACGATTCAACATTCCTTCACGTTTCTGTTTCATTTTACGTTTTTTAATATACATGAAAAAGTTTTACCTTGATTGACAATTTTTTCTATACGGTTTTGAGTTTGGTTATCGCACAGTTCGTTGATGGCCTCACTCGCATTTGCTGATTCGTTGAAATAGACATAATGTAGTGACGAACGGAAAGCTCGCTTACAAGATGCCCTGTAAGTGGATTCTAAGTTGACACCGGAAGAAGCAAATAAGCTATTCGCTACACGCAGTTCCACCGGTTTGTGACTCTATAAAGTGTTTTTCATCATCTTTCAATCATTCTTTCAATAACGTTCTCGAATAAAAAGTTTTAAGAAAATTAATTTCCATCAACTAGGATAATCCAATGTGGAAAACATGATTTTTTTTTGTAAAAAGACAATTCGATCACGAATAAGAACTTACATTGAACCGATCGATGAATGGCTGGAAACCACGTCTTCTGTCGTTTTCGATTTGTGCCAGTCCAAGAGCTCTACTAAGAGCTGTTTATGAATTAAAGTTTGCACAACCCGCAGACATTGATAAAGATAGCGCAACACCAATTGGGCAAATGAGGACATCGTTTGAATGACTTTTGTTGACTCCCTATACATGAGAAATCAAATCACTTGTGAGCAAGTCGACGATTTTTCTCTCGAAATTTAATTGGAAAACTTGATTTCTTTATCGAGCGGAAAAACCATTTTGAGGGAACTTGTCAATCTGCGAAATCATTGCTGCTTTCAGTGGTCCATTGTAATTGAATTTTTAGCTTAAATAAATTTGATACCTTAAAAAATTTCTTCGTGAACATGTTCATGCCATAGGACACCTGTCGAATGAAATAATTTCTCTGCGACGGATTAATTTCATAAGTCAATAGCCATGATTTTCAGGATCAAAATCCCTGATAATAAAACTGATGGAGAAAAGATAGTAAAGAAAATAAAAAATGAATAAAAGTTGGAAATTAAAAAATTCAAATTATTATAACAACATCGGTGGAAAAATGATCTGGGACTTTCGACAATACTCACCTAAACGCATTTTGGATGGAAATTACAAACTACGGTGATAAAAATTTCGAACAATCCAATTTTTATTAAATGCTGGCAAGTGGTAGAAGTAACGCTTCGGACAGATATGACTCAGGTGTGAAAAAATTTCTGCTTTTTATACTAAAGCCCTGACGACTCAGAAGACGATTAGAAGTAGAAATAAAATAGCAAAGATCGAAGCGCTGACGTATCATCGACTTCGCATTCATTATTATAACGAGTCTGATTTGAGAATACGAAACGTTTTTATATTATATTTCTTACGTATCTGTCTATTTCGTTTTCTACGAGTCACCGCTGTAAATACGATATTTTAATAAGTTTGTATCGAAATATCGGTTTATATAAATGGATTTCGTAATGAATAGAATTCCTCCGGTGGCACAAGATTATTGCTCCATTTTTAGCGGAACGACACACCTCGACTGTGAAATGAAGATAAACTAAAATTGTATTTGCTGAGTGATAAGGAAACTCTAGTTGATCACGTCTCAACATTTCCGAATCTTTCCGCATATTTTTCCTTATGTTCAGCTATTTTTAAATCTTTTCCAGATCGATAACATCGGATCGTCGGTTTGAAAACTGTCAAAAATTCGAGATCCACAGTGAGTTGGTAATATTTCGGTTGATTTCGCCCGCAGCTAAAAATCTTCCCTCGTGCCATTCAGAAAAGAAAAACGAACTTTTTTTTCTTACCGAGTGACGACAGTGATCTAGAGCCTGACCGAGAGTGGGTGAAACACAGGAGAAGAGAGGGCTTGGCAGGGTAAAAAAAATCAAGGGTAATGACAAATTCACGTCGTTTGGATAATTGGAATAAATAAAGGAATAATAGAGGGTGACCTGGGAAAAGAACAAGACAGAAAGATATTCGCAAAGTGTGAGAAGCCTCGTGGCAGGCAGCAGGGCGGGAGGATCGAAGGAGGAGGAGCAGTGGGGGGGGGGGGGGGGAGCGAGCAGAGTGATAGTCGGTACAACCCCTTGACATCTGTAATTAAATGAAAACAAAAAGAAAGTAATCGTACGCTCTCGACGGGTGAGCCAAGGCAGCGAAATGAGAGAATCAGATAGGGAAAGGTGGATAGACAATGCAAGCTCCTTTTTTCTCCTCCGTCTGCCTCCTTCTTTTCTCGTCTTTCCCCTGCTCACAGAGGCCGAGAATGAAATGTCACCAGCCGGATGCGAACTCGCTATTCGTTCAGATCGTCCCGTTTTTTTTTCGCGATTTTTTTGTATATATATTTTATTCCCATTCTCATTCTTATTCTCCACTCCTTATTCGTTCGTTCGTTCTTGCCGTCTGAACGAGACGAGCCTTTATTTCCTGTGAAGTAGATGCTGTCCGAGTCCTTCGAGAATGCCTGTATTACACTGAGACGCGCAATAATTGGGACAAGAAAGACACGAAAGCAATTATCGTGGCATCGAAGCGAGGAGACACAACGGTTTTTTCTTCATCTCGCTATTACTCGAGTTTTTCATTCTGACATTATTCAATGTTCGCCGTTCACCCCTCCCTCTTTCCATCTTTTTTCAAACTTCCTACTCTGCCCCCAAGGAAGCTCGATGTTGTACTTTGCATTTGCACACTTCCGGGGAACGATGAATTGGAGCTGGCCGAAATGGAGCAATCGATACTTCGGCGAAATGTAGCTGAAAACCATTTTCTTGTTGTTTTGCCGAGTACATCGACGTGAATCACACGTCGGAGTTAACAAAACCATAAATATTCGTCGCCTGTAAAAAAGGTATATTTACGCCCGCGATAACATAAATTACATTGTTTCATGGGAAGAAAACACGATTAATCATATTTGACATTTCGTCTTGGAATGCGAGAGTAAAAGGACGAACAGCGAGGAGAGAAAAAATGAGAGTGACAGGAAACGTGTGTATCGGGGCTTCCCCCTTCCCCCATTCAAATTACGATACAGTGACAGCTGCAAGCAGCACGAGCGATATTGTCACAAACATTTTGGTTTTATGTATACACTTCGTGGCACGAAACGTATAAAAAAATATTTGGAGATCCGAATATCCGTGTTTTTCGCTCTGCTCAATTTTTCATACCTCTCGATCGTCTTTTTCAGCCCCTTCCAATGAGGAAATTCGCTCTCCGCCATCCACAAGCCCCAATAGCATCCGCAACCATTACAGTGGCACTGTCTGTCGCATCGGAAAGCACCTAAGTAAAGACATCACAAAGTGATCTGTGCGGACGAAAGAGGCAGAAAAAGATCTCGAGCAGCGCGAGCAATATGCCATCAAATCCCCGTAACCATCAATATCTTTCGTTTCTGTATGCTCGGAACACGGAGCTACATCCCTCAGACACACATCTCCACCCCCTCGAAACTCTCCTGCCCTAAAAGCTGTTCGAAAACCCGAGGCGCGTCACGTCGAACCCACCCTTCTCCTCGTTTTTTCTCTCTTTCACTGTCAACTCCATTCACCGTTTCCCTTCTACCCTCGTTCTTCATTTCCCATCCGCGTGGACACACTCGAATGTTTCACATTGAAAAATCATTGGCATCGGCCTGTCGCTATTTTTTCCGTGTTTCTTCTCTCGATTTTATCATTTCGTCGTTGCTGCTCTAAATCCTTCGCTCCCGCAATAAAGATGACAGGAATTAAAAACCTGAACTTTGGCATTTGTGCCACCAACTGACGGAAAAAGTATTATTCAAAGCGTCATTGCAATGGCACACAACGTCGTGCTTCCGATTGCAAAATTTTTCGCGAGGTATTGCGTTGACGACAGAAACGAACTTTCATTAAACACTGAAAAATAATTTTTTTAGTGAAAAGCTTGGATAGAGTTTGACGTTAACTTTCCTATGGATTCAGCGCATAAAAAGGCGGGCGTGTCTGCTTTATTTTTGTGCAGTATAAGTATGATCCGTCAGGAATAAAGTAGAACTTGGATGGTACGAAGCAGGGAGAAAATCCCGCTTCCAGTAAATCACACAATTATTGAAAACGCGTTTTGATATCCGAAGCTTCAGCTCTCTTCCGCGTCCCTATTCCTCCCTCTTTCGCTCTCGACTTTCGAAAGCGGTGATGAGAAAAAGGAGAAGTGAAACGGAGGAGCGTCGAAGCGACGTGAAATCTAGACGTGTCGCGAGGCATTAATTATTCTGCGATTCTCTTTTCTCCTGCTCGGCGAGTAGCACGACGCTATAAAAGAAACGATCCTTTACCGATCGCATTTCAGAAGAGCGATCTTTACATACGTTTTTTGTTTATTCGCGCGCATTTTGTACGGCGTGAAACCGAATGCGGAATAAATGAGAACTCGATGTGCATGTGCGCGGAGGGAAATGGGGTGAAAAAATTGACGAAAAAAAACATTGTGGATAACGAAGTGAGGGAGGCTGAGCAACAGATCGACGCAGTGCACCGGCACTGGGTTTGAATGGAGCAGCAGCTTCCGCATTTTCATGCTTTATGCAACGTCCAATCTCGCGAATGCTCCTCTCCTCCTTTTTTATTCTTTTTTTCCGTTTGTTTTTGATGGCCACAGAGTTCAGAGGGGGTGTCGAGAGGCTCTCTCTATTGCGACGAGAGACCCAATAAAAACTCACTTCGTGGATTGGGCAATAAAGCTCCAATCAAAGGCTTAATTATTCGATTACCCCGCTGTTGCTCTGCCGATGGTAGAGTTTGCCCTCTTTCAATCTTTTCCTCTTACTCCCGACCTCCCTCTCGCTCGCTCTCTCTCTCTCTCTCTCGCTCTGACTGCGTTGTATAAATCTTGAATGAGAGAAGGGTGGTTAAGAGGTGTTTTTAGTGCTATAGATCTGTACGGTGTCGCTTGAAAAAGGCTTTTCTTCGGCTACTTTTCCCGCTCAGGCCGCTTTCAGGATTAAAGAATCGAAGATAATTAGAAATAAATAGGACGAGGCAGCCTCGAGTGGTGGTGGTCCTGGCGATGCTTATTTCTCTCCGTTCGAAACGAAGCTTCGCCAGAACGACCTCATTGTTTTAATTAAAAAGAGAATTGGTGAGAGTGCGGGCAGAGAAATCCCACAGGAAAGACGACGCCAACGAAAGTGTTCCTCTGCTTTTCTCTTCCTTTCTCACTTCCTCCCTCTCTGCTTACTTTTATTCGATCTCTTCTTTTGACGCTCCCTCTCTCTTCTTTTGCTGTTTTTCCATTCTTGCTCTCTTCCCCTTCGCTTCGAGGCACTGCGTATCCTTCTCCCTCTCGCAACGTTCACCCTTTTCAATTCGCTCTTCTTATTCTGATAGGATTGAGAGATACTTCGAGCATAAACTGGAAACAACAACTGAAACGCACCAGGCAAGGAGTCACACCTTCATTAAGACGGAGTCATCGTGAAGAATGAACGAACAATGTTACATCAATGTTCCCAGAAAATTGTAAAAGAAATTAATTCAAAATGAGTGTAAATCCAGAGATTTTACAAACACTCAGATCGATCCAGCTTCTTTCAATTTTGTTTGATTTCACTCTGTTTTTATGATCTCAGAGAAGCCTGGAACGGGAAAAGGCCTGTTCTACATGGCGATTGATGGGGAAAAGTATATGTCGAGAGAATCAACTACTAATATGGAATGCAGCAGCGTTGACTGGTATCAAATTTTCCGGAGTGTCCCGAGTATTAGTATTTCAACGGCAGAATTCTCGAGAGACCTTGATGTGCTTACGCGTGTTTGGATATTGCACGTACCCCTGGCCACGTACGTATACATCTAGTTTACAGTATGCCACGCTTCGAATTCGATAGTATTCGTATATCGTCGTGACTCAAGCCAGGGAAGACGGATCGTTTCGAGACTTTCCAGCTTTATTAAAATGGCGTGAAGCGTGTTCCCCAGCCGGGCGTTACCTCGAAACGAGAATAAAATTCGATCGGGAAGAAAATAAGAAGGGGATGTGTACTTGCCGCCTCGAAAATTCACGGTGCACGAGACCGAACCGGCGCTTATGTACGTTCGACGATTTTTATTTTCGGCTTCGGGACTTCGAATGCGACATTAAATGGCTAAGTATTTGTGGCTTCCCGGTATACAAAGTCGTAAATATATATTAATAAAGTCCCAACGACTCCAAAGCTTCGTAATTGAACGAAATGGTTTTCCATTTTTTATTTTAGTACTGAGGAATATTTTCGTATTTTAGATTTTTTATAAACATTTTTCCGATCGTTGTATGACGGTTGGATTCGAATTTTATCAACTCATCGATTTTCGATGGAAATGAAGACACTTTTTTCTAGCCAAGGATTCAATTTTTATCTCTCAACATTATTCATTGAGTTTTTTCATTCTCTGGAAGTATTTATACCAAAAGTTACTTTAGATCTTTCATGAAACATTCTATTTTGGTTCGAAAACGAGAGAAATTGAAGTAAACTCGTTACGCTCGTTCCAATTGAGAATGTGCATTATTCTTTTTTGAGAATGCATCACGTATTTTTCACTTTTGCACATAGGCGATGAGTAATTTATCAAAAGGCCACGGGGACCTGAAGATTTAATTTTTATCCACCGTTTCCAGTTTTATCTTCGTTCGAGAAAATATTTGGAGGAATCTACATTTTAATTCTAATTTATTACTGGCGACATCTCGATCGGGCATCGTGCTCTCAAAATGTATAGGAGAAAGTGGGACACAGATATTCCGAATCTATATACTTGCATGTAGCCAAATGATTTTGTGAATAGAGGGAAGGAGCTGTAGTGAGAGTAACAGAGACGAAAGACCGCGTCGGGTCTGTACTCTCCATTTGCTTTCGTGCTTTCGCGACGACGACGACCCTCATCCCTTGGTTCTGCAGTTAGCACAGAGTCGTATCCTCCGCTCGGTTTTCCCGGTCGCGCTTCCCCGCCATTACCTCTCAGCTATTTTCTCTCACTCCAACTCCCTCCATTTCTCCCCCCCCCCCCCCTCTCGCTCTCTCTGCCTTCATCTTTCTGACTTTCGGCCATCCTCGTGCTCGCTTTCTACTTTTCGCTCGTGCTCACTCTTTTGCAGAGATTTCGCAATTAATTATTTTGATGCATTCGGTTCGAGATTTAGCCGGGCAAACCGCAAACCAGCTATCGTTATACGCGCTTAAAACACGATAAATAACGAGTCGAACAAGAAGAGAGAAAAATTGCAGTCGAGCTCGTTCAACCGATATCCAGATATGACCAGTTCCGTTCTACACCCTGAAAAATTCTGCTTTCAAAACGATCGTCGCCGTGTTGGAATAGCCATGCATCAACTGTTCGTGGACTTTCATGCAGGAGCGTATAAAAGTCTTCTTTGCAGGCTGTCCTAAAGCGCTCCTTGCCACGAACAGGAGTCACTTCGCCGTAAACGCGATAAAATGAATTCGACATTAAAAAAAATAACGAGATGAGTTGAAAAACCGACGATTTCAATAATTCGGCTGACGTTCAATGACGAATCGTCCCAAACGTCGTCCATTTTCCCGGGCAAAATTGAAGGCTTTACCAGAGAATCTTAAAGTTAATTTCCAAGCCTCAAGGGCTCGGTACCGTTCGTTGATATTGGAATCAAATATTGCGATTGATATACTCAAAAAATCTTGTTCATTTCGATTTTCATCATCCTGCTTATCACCTCACGCATCAACTAGTAAGTAAATTTATAATTATCTTGAGGAAAAACCGCAATCGTGATAGGAATCTTCTTTTGTGATGAAACGAAGAAACAATGAATTCCAATAAAAGTATTTGGCGCAAAGTTAATACGAGTAATACACAGAAGGCCAACCGAAGACGACGATACGTCGTTGATCATCGCATGCTATAACGTTACTTTGATGTTGTGGTTGGTCGAGTTTCGACGATGACGCGATCCGGCAGTCATTCGCAAACATGTCGTTCTCCATCCAGTGGCCATCGGGCGATGAATTCTCGTTCGTTTTTTCCACTCGCATCTATACGAACGTATTTATAAATGTATTATTGGCGCGTGCCATGATATATAGAGAATGAGGCATAAAAATATCTTCGGTGTGATCGAGATGAGCCGGGTCAATTGGCTGAGGTGACCCGATAGCATCCACAGGCATTGACACTCGTAACGAGAGCATCTTCGTCCTCCGGAGTCGACGTCGCCTTCGTCATCATCGGTTTCGAGCATCTTACAACTCTTTCATTTCAATATTATTCCACGTAGTAGTAACTCATTCATCTTTCTTCCGTATGAAAATACACGGAACACGTGACTCACCCGAAATCTTCCATGACAAAGTGGCTTGTAAATTCAGTCACGTTAGTTCTATTTTGAGCTCAACATTTCTCGTCTCCGCGCGACACTGATTCTCGATTGAAACGGAATTGCGGTTAGTGCCGAGCTTGATCTCTCAGCGCAGAACGAAACATTCGGCGTCACTCTTTGGCTTTGTCATATTGAAGAAGAGAAATTTCGTGCAACTGACAGAGAAACCAATTAAAATTCAAATTCTGACACCGAATTTCACTATAAAATCCGTAGTCGAACTACTGATCGACCTTCATCGCGTTTCCTGGACTTATCGTTCGATTTAAAAATAATTCAAGTCACAAGTACCAGCGTTTCGAGTGAATCGAGGCTCGATTCGAAGAGCCAAAGTTTTCATAAAGAATTGATGCCAATTGTGCCAAGCCCAGAAGCTTGCCTGGCAGATGAAAAAGCCAAAGTCCTCGCGATGCACCATTTCGCGGACGATAGGAAGTTACGAAAGAGAGAGCTCATCATGCCTTGTAACGAGAGGGATATAGCGATGGGATGGGAAGGTTTGCGTATAGATGCGCGCATAGACAGACGAGCGAGGCAGAAAGAGAGTGAGAGAGTGTACAGTCAGTGACGTTGGATGCTTTGTGGAAAGTTTGAAAACTCGACGAGTGGATTAATATCGCCGAGTTCTCGTTACTCGTTGTTGATTTTGTCTGCGCGTCTCTCCGACGTACCCCTGGCTTTTCGCGGGGGTGGTTCGCGTTCGCCCCTTCCTTTGCCGTCAGCCTGAGCTAACCACCTTCTGGATGCATCCCTCTTACTAATAATATATAGAGAAGTACGGTCACAGGACCGCTCAACCCTTTCACTTGACTATCCCCACAGTTTTCCATCTATATAGAGATTTAAATACGAATATAATGAGAGAGACTCCGGCGAGAAAGAGACGGAAGAGTGCCTCGTCTCTCAATCCCATCGTATCTCGTTGCAGGCCCATGCCGATTTCGTATATCTATGTACGCTTGTCCTTATATGCGTGCTTGCCAGAAAGCAGCTCAAATGTCTCTAATGAACCGGCTTGTGTGCTTATATCTGTGGCTCCACTAACCGCTTTATACGAGAACACTCGGGCCCCTAGAAAGGTGGAAGGAAGTCCCGCATACGCGCTCGAGGCTTCAGGTAAATAACGCGGTTTGAATAAAAACACCGAGCCCCGCAGGGCTCGCTCTTTCTTGTTCCTGGCCCTTCGATATCTACGAGACTACGCGAATTAATATGCGAGATAAATGTATGGACTGAGATAAAAATCCGCGTAAGCTCCGTCAATAGGGAGCAAAAACTGATCGGAGCCGAGCGCGAAGCCGCTCGAGAGATCTTCGTTCCCTCAACTTTATTACTAATTCACCATTATTTATTCTCGTGATATTTCGCGCTCGTTTATTCGTCTCGAGTTTTCACTCATTTCGCCTTCCACTCCGGGGGCCGAATAAAAAAATCGAGTGAAATCTAGTTGATGAAAAATTGGATTTACAGGAAAGGAAGGAAAAAAAACAATCCGGCAGGCTGCTTAAGAGCACGAAACAGAGGGAGAAAATAACGAGAATAAAAGAGGAGGGATGTGGGCTACAGATAAAAATTTATATCGCCGGCCACGGCTGAGGGGCCGGAGGGGCTGAAGAAGACGTCGAGCACAGGAGGAGCACGGCGCGGCAGGGAGGAGGAGGGTATATTCGCCCCGTTCGGGATAGTGAATTCAAACGGGCGTGTAATTGGCAGTATCGTAAAAAAGAGTCAAGACCGTTCGGGCGAAAAGAGGGTAACGCGCTCTGCTCAGGAAGAGACGAAAGAAGGAAGAAGGATGGGAAGATCGGGAAGAAGAGAGAAGAGATGAAGGAACAAGGCAGGAAGTATGGAGCGAGAGGGAGCATGGTACGCGGAAAAAACAGAAACGCGAGCGAGAGAGCTGAGTTATAGCCATCACTGTATCGATCGCTGGTCGACAAAAGGGCGCGATTTTCAAAGCTTTACGCGCGAAATCACTCGGATTACGACGTTCTCTTCGTCAGTGGTTTATATGTACAAACTCCAGCCGATATTCCGATGGAGAAAGAGGGATGAAAACATTGTGGAAAGTACAGAGGGGAAAAGAAGAAGGTCTTCATAATTTTTTATCCGAAAAGCTCGCGGTCGCTTTGCTTCTCTCGCACTTGCTCCCTCTCTCACGAGGCATCTATATCTCTCGAAGAGCGATATTGTTAATATGCAAAGGAGCATCGAAATATGGGGTGGCGAGAAAGAAATGAGACTATAACCACGAGTCTGCGCACTTTTTTCCCTCCGCGGTGGCGCGAGGGATCCTCGCTGATGGAAGTGGGCAAAGGAGATCCTACGGAAGGCTCGATATAGAAAAGCCGCAAGGAACAGACGCGAGGAATGCCTCTTCTGTTACTGCGAATCCACGGGCAAAAAGGTGGAGGCCGAAATTGCCGCGGCACCGTCGGCGTCGCCGCCGCCGGAGATTATCTCAGTGCCTGAACATAACAAGGGGGGGCGCAACGAACAAATATACGCTTCTCTTGTGGTGCGATCATACTTTTTAGTTGCTCGAACGATCGGTGAAAAGTTTCCTTTCCTCAAAAGCTCATCGCGCCTCTCTTCTATCTCATTGTTTCTCCGCATGTACGCAGATGTTACAAGGGACATTCCATGCAAACAGAACTCTCTTCGAGCCTCGTTTTTATCTCCTTAATTAATCTCGAGTGTCTCACGTGATCGAATGGTTTTCTCAGCAATGAATCCTCATGATTATGCGAATAATGGATAAATAGAAGGCTCGATCGACGAAGACAAAGAGCAGAAAAATTTCTGCTTTCGTCTTCGCAAGAGAGGAGAAGCAGGTAAAAAATCCGTACTCGTTCAAAAATAGCGCGCTAGCGGAGGCTCGTTTAATCAAGGTGGAACGCGAACAGGAAAATATTCCCGGGGGCGCGAGGCGGGGAAGTGAAAACGGGCAGGTGAACGACAGTAAGAAGAAGAGAGAATGAGAGGGTCTTTCCGCAACCGAGTTCAACGAATTGTTTTGATAAGTCGCCGAGACAATACGTCGTTAAGGAGTCGAGAGGGTGAGTCGGGGATGTTCTTCCGTCGAGCTTGTGGGAGTCTACTCGTCCTCAAGGAAGAGCAAGTAACAGGCCACAAGCGTGCAGCGAGTAACGAAGAAAAAGAGCACGAAGAAGGAGAAGAAGTGGAGAAGACGACGACGAAGACCCGGTGACTCTCTCGAAGTTTAGATTAAACCCGCCACGGATAAATATTCGTAATGGAGCGCCAGGGTGCCATAAATTAGTATGCTGCCCTCTTCTCATACTTGGCGTGGTCGCTCACCTTCCTCCTTCAACCAACCTTCCCCCTCGCTTCCTTCTTTGTACGCCCCCGCGTATGAGATTCACCGATGTCGCAGAGTTTCGTCAGAACGCCTTCGTTTGCGAGTCCGGTCTACCCCGTTTGATCAAGCTGCTCTTCTCCCTCGTCTTCTCGTATTAAGTGCTATTTTATTCTCCATTTTTCTACGATACTACACTTTCTAGGGTCAAAGTTGAGCTACAGGCTCGCAGGGTGAACGGCACCCTTGAGAAAGTACAACAACAATCTCTACTAATAATTTGCACTGCTCGTTCCTCGAGTAGAAGACGAAGAAGGTTCCGCAGAAGGAGATTTCGCGATCTTAATTCCGCTGCATAAGAGACTGGAGCGAGTTTCAAGGTAATCAATGGAAATCCGGAAAGTTCCTAGGTGAATAAGTAAGATAGCTCTTCGGTTAGTGATATTAGAGGAAATTCTAGTATCACAGGGACAATATAGTTCCAGAGGATTGGGCTCGCGACCGAAAATTCTGTAGACTATGGAGAGGCTCATCGGCTGAACCAACGCAGGCAGTCTGAAGCCGCGACATTGGCGGCCAAGATTTTATGAATTCGTGCTCAAGGACAAAAGGGCTCGATTGAAACTATCGGAAATAAAATGTTGCAGGGTTCGCGGCCTTCTGACTCGCAGTTAGTATAACGTGCACACGTAACAGGCAACGCGAGACAGAGAAATTAAACCGCTATTAATCCACATCGGAATTGAGTATTATTAGGGGATGTAACCAGGATTTGCGGCGGGTCTGGTTAAAAGCGAGTATCGGTGAGTTAGCGAAATACACATACGTAATCGGCTATTCGGTATACATTAACTCACGAAGGTATAATACCAGAAATGTGTGCATGTGTGAAATCGGTGGGAACAAGAACGACCTTAGTATGGGGAAAGAAGGTGCAGGGAGAAAGCGCTCCAGATAGAAACTAGCAACATCCCTTTCTATCTGGAAGATTAGTCGTCCAGATGCGGATTTACTTTGTTTTATTGGTTTGCCCGACCCGAACCTACTTGAACGGCTCTTAATTGGTGTGTCGTGCAATCTGCGGTCTTCTCTTTCTCGATACCGCACGACCAAAGACTCCGGTTAATTCCCAAGGCTTCGAGATTTATCTGCGCGTTCATTTCAAAATGAGAGTCTCTCTGTCCCGCAGTGCGCTGTGAGAACCAACTGGCGAACGAAATTGATCGGGCAAGTTTTTCGCATCGTCGTTACGGAGGATTCGATAAGCCATTGAGAATGAGTCTTAACGTCCGTTGAGAAACAAACTCGACTGTGACGACTGAACTTTTGAACGATAAAACGAATTCAGCCAGCGGCCCGGTGCTCCGGCCAAGTTTCACTCCCTCTAATCATTACGTCAATAATTCAATTTCCATTACATTCCGCATTTAGTATCGACGGATCCTATAGAACGAGATCAAAGAACGAGAAAAAGCTACTCCAAAGTTTTCACATGACCTAAACGAACTCATCGACTCTCCTATCCTGAACCCTTTTATTTGGCATTTCAAGAGGGCATGACGGAGCCCATAAAGTAAAGAAATAGCGAGGTTATATAAGTCTGCGTTCACAAACAAGGTTCAGGCTCGGAGGTGGGTTGGAAGGTGAGGGGATGCTCGTCATCAAGAGGGATGAGAGATGGGTGCCTCGTTCCTCAGCCTGTCTGAAATCCCCTTCTCCCGGTTGCTCTGCACCAAGCACCAGGCAGGCAGGCATGTTCCCTTTCTTCGATCTCGATACGTCTTATTGTGCCTGTCGCGGGTTATATGACGTACACGAGGATGAAGAGGGTGGCTACGTTACAGAGGCGAAGGAAGAAAAAGAATAAGGAAGAAACAAAAGGAAGAAAAGAACAGCACCGCGATACTCGTGGGGCTGCCTGTCTGCGGGATTGAAGTGGATTAATTGGTTGAACACTCACGGGGCTCGAGCGAACCTGCTACGGTACAAGCCTCGCACGCCCTCGCACCAGAAAAGCCCATTCAATTACTTGTGATCTTTGCCGCCAAGCCTTCTCGTAGCTACATAAATATGTGCACGTACTTCCATAAATTTTGCATCACCGTGCTCATTCGGTAGAAACAAGAGGATTTATTTTTGCTTCGAATGAACGGATTCGAAACAACCGATCGAATGAATGCTGCAGCTCGCGAGGTACGAGCAAGGAAAACCATTCGCGATGAATACTCGATCGGACACTTCAATCACCTCTCTTCCATCTCGCACGGTTTTCCTAACACCCTCTAATCTGTGACGGGAGCGGCGTTCAGCTTTCAACAGGGAGAAGCGATTATCCATTGCGTCTCGTCAATTACCGAGGCGTTTCGCTCGCGACGAGAGAATCGAGAGCAAGTTATATGCCATTGTTTCTGTGTGTATGTGCTCCCATGCTCGCTTCCAGGAAGGCACATGCTAACAGCTTGTGCTCAAAGCATAGTACAGCATCTGTCAGTATATGCAGCTAAACCCTCTCTGACACCAACATCCACCATCACTGCTGGATCTCCAAGCTCTCTCGGCTGATCGGATCCGTACCTTTCCCACTCCCTGGCTCACCAGTTATTTAATTACCACGATCTATCACACAGCCTGTCAGCTCCTACAGTCTATAATTCATGATCGATCGGAGTCGAGGTCCGGTGGAATCTCTTCCGGGGACTCCCATTTTCCAACATGTTCTTTGATTTAACTGAAGACATTCGAGATTGTGCTTATAAAGGATGCTGCAGCTGTTATTTCTATTCGATTATGAGACTCTCGCTTATTTTTTGTGTCTTTCCTTCAAAACTCATTACAACGAAATGGCAAGGATTCTCTTTAACTTGATCATCGAACGCAATATTTTCGCTGGTATTTTTGAATATAATTCTTCGTTTATTAAGACCTCGGTTCAGGCCCTCGTGATTCTTACGTCGATCAGTCAAAGTCTGTATTAAACGATGAGCAAAGAATGGCAATCTCGCACAGGTATGCGTGCACAAAAAGGAGGTTGAGTGGTTAAGAATCTCTTGATTTTTCCCCATCATATTCCGCGGATATAAAATGGCGACCGACAGGGGGCTAATTCGTATTCCCCTTGATGTCTGCCGGAGTTAACGGTTTTAACGGATAAAAGACTATGGATCGTTGAGCTACGTTCACTTTCGCCCGATGGGGATGAAGGGAACGCCTGTTTTAAGGGGGTGGTTCAGCTATACATATAAATATAGTTTTTATAGATCGCGCGGCCAAGGAAGGAGATAAAAATTTGCAATACCTCGCGAAAACGACGAGAGCAAAGGAAGAGGCGAAGCAAGAAATTGATATGGCATACGAAAATGAATTGCACCAATTTCCCTCCTTCTCCGCCCTGCCCCCGCCCTTTGGGCTACACGACCGCTTTTTGCCTCGGAAATATTCCGCACGGCAATATACTTGCGCCTCGCTCCTCACGCTCATTTTCAATTTTTTCCTCGCCCTACACCACCCTTATATACGACCATCTCGCTTCGAGGACAAGGATCACCATGAAAATTCGAAGCAACTCGATTCAGCAGCTTTCCCATAAGACCCATCTATTACCATATTGTAGCCAAGCTTCTCCCTTCACCCCCTCCATCATCTTTTCATTATATTACATTCATGAAATCCAACCTATCTTCAGCCATTGACAACGACTGGATGAATACAAACTGACGCATTTCAGATACTTTCAATCGTCTTGTAAGCCTGATGCAGATGATAAACGAAAGGCCCTGTCAGCCCATTTTCGCCTTCGTCCTGTGACCATTCACAGAGCTTTCTGGTAATCAGGAAAACGTTTTCAAATAATCCGATTTTTGAAAAATCTAAAAGAGGTTAGGTGACCAATTCATACTGTTAAGGGAGCAAACGACAGGAAGAGAAACCACCAAGAGGATTCGAAATTCATCTGCTGATCTGGTATTGGTTTTCCCTTTTTAATATTCAGCTTCCTAAAAACCATTCTATTCAAAAATTGGTGAGCTCATAACAGGTTAAATTATATGTATTTTTTTTTATTCCAGTGGTCCAATAGTTTTGAGGGATTCTCAATGCGGAAGAAGACGTCACGTTCGCAGATTGTCGTCTACGAGAAGTCGGCTCAAAGCCAACCTGGCTTTTGCTCGGACTGACGAGGAGGCTCTACTATGACCGAGTTCGCGGTCGTCCTTTGTTTTTTCGTACAACAATAGCCTCTCGATTTGGCCGCAGGGTGATTACGGCAAACGTGCCCGTGTACTTGTACAACCGCTCGCCTCTCGATTTTGCGGTTTTCCTTCCTCGTACCAGCGGGGTGGCATGTAGTTTAATGTTACTGAGTCGGGCTCCTTTGCCTCGGTGACAAAAAAAGCGTCGCTAAAACATTCGTTGATCCAAGGTATTTCAGCGTGAAAAATTAGGCGCGATTGGAAAAAGTCTGTACGTCCATTTCCTCGTGGAACTTTGTCAGGATCCCTAGCTCCAGTGGCGGAGAGGCTCGATGCCTTAATTGATATTTCAATGAGCTGCGTGCGATGAAGAGACGTTCTGAAGTTGAATTCAGTCCTTTCGAACCCTCCTGGCACGTCATTCTCTTTCGTTCCTCGTGCTCCCCGCGCGCACATGTTCTCGTGATCGGGAGAGCGAGAAGAAAAAACAAAGGAATTAATGCATGGCATCTTTCGCCAACTCGTCCACTCTCAGCAACACAATTCCCTTCGCATGGATATTCTTATCGTTGAGAAAGAGAGAATATTCAAGCAATACATAAGAATCGTGGTAATTGTGAGGCCGTCAAACGCCATCGGTTATAATTTATTCAAATGAGCTACTGATTATTCATTAAAAAGTTTCGTCGAAAGAATGAAAGCCTCTTGACTTTCTCTCTTTTTTCCAAACCCAACAGCACTTCAGACTTCATATTTTCTTAGAAAGAACAATGTCCAAATGTTGAATTATTGATCGAAAAATAATTTGTTGAGAATTTATGCATAGACTCATGTGTTTCGATTCACGTTAATTACGAATCCTGTAATTTTATTGTAAATACCATACGAAATGATGGAAAAATGTAATTGTGATAAATTTGCAGAATACAGCGAAAGTTTCCTGCCCGAATACGTAATATTTCGAGGAATGATTATTACGTTGCGGTTGTGGGGATGCTTTTGTGGTTGCTTGGGGCGTTAAAGAGAGATCGCGGGTCGAACGGAGAACGGAAAAATCAAGCACAAAAAGGGTAGTATTGCGGAGGAGAGGCCGAGGGCTGAGGGTGGTCAGCGGCGTACTGGCAATTTCGTATGAGCACGAGCTGGTAGAAACAAACAAACGTTTCTGGAATACCTGGGAGCTATAGAGGTGGAAAAAAAATACGGGAAATCCCATCCTTAGTTTGGCGTTGGCGCAAGGGGTGTGAGTTACCCCCCAGTAGAACAGGTCGGACTGCTCTCGGTGTTCATACGAGATGGCAGTGCTCTCTTTCTTTCTTTCCCTATGTTTTACGTACGATACGTTGAAATACGTAGGGAACTGGAAACGGAACGGCGTGGTGAGGAGGGAGGGGTGGGGGGGGGGGGGGGGGGGGGGGTTGAGGGATGAAGAAGGAGGATGTATACATCCGTATGCGAAAAAGCAAGCGCAAGGGTTGAATTTTAATTATTTTCCCTTTGGTAGGTATAATATTTCAATGCTCTGCAAGAGCACGAGCTCCAAACCTTGGGCTACCTGACGCTAACCTCACTAGCCACCATCTCTGTCAAGTAATTTTATTATAATTACGCCCTATAACTATATGCCCACATTTTATGAGCATACGCGTAGAGTACGCGAGCATGTTCCTGCTCATTTCTTGCCAGACTCACGTCCTTTTTATCCCTTATGCAGTTGGACCAATCCTCGTCTCCTATTCTTCAGATTTTTTGCCCTCTTCAGCTCCGAACCTCTCGGTCTTCTTACTATTCTCGATAATCCACTTGAGGTAGGATCTTGAGAAAAACTTTTTATTCTCGAATAAAAGAATGTTTGGAGTGGATGAAGAATATTTTTGCGTTTTATGAAACGTACAGAAGGTTTTCTGGTCGTGTCAAAATTCCGTGTCAGATTCCTCGATTTTCTCTCCGCAGGTGCTCCTCCGAATTCCGTTTTCGAACACGAGTGAGGCAAATTTTCGTAAAGTTCATAATATCCTCTGGTAATATGGAGGATGATCATCGTGTAATTGTCAGCTGAGTAAATGAACGTTGTGCACCTGCGATATTATTTGGTTTCGTTCATTTGATTTCCATATCCCATTCATGCAGAATTTCCGTACGGAAGAAAAATACCCAAACAGGCACGCCGGCTCCGGTATCCGGGAGCGTTCTCCTCGACGAAATGTCGTCGAGAATGAAGCTCGGAGAGCAGACGTTTGGGACCAGAAGGACGCAAGTTTTACGATTTATGGGCAAGTTTCGCTTCAGCCAGGCCATTTCGGTTGCTCGAAGGCGAAGTATATGCATCTACGATTTATACATACACACATATATATCTACATTACACGTATATTTGTTCATACACGTGCCCCCCCCGTATACGTAGCTACGTACAACATCGCCGGAAATTCAGAATTGCAAATTCTTTAATTCCCGGGACGCGCCTCGAGGCACGAGATTCCTCCCCCGTTGGTCGCTCCTCACGGCTCAGGAAAATACCTTTGCCTGACCTATACAAACATCGCGAGCGAGCAAGAAAATGTAAGAGCTCGGGAGGGAGGAGGTGAACGGAATGAAGAGAGAAGGAGCAGCGAGGAGGATGTGTATTCAAAAATTTACATAGGTACATTCTGATTAAAGTGTCCTAGAAAGCAAATCTAATACAGCAGCGGACCACGTCGACAGGAGCGGCTCTTTAATACGCTGTGCTGCGGACTTGACGCTAAAGTTTCTTGTACTCCGATGCGACGCTTTGCGAATCCACGGAGAGTGCGAATATTATGGAATTTTTTGTAATTGAATAGCACGGGAATCGTAATTTTTTTTCATTATTCCCGGGTTCATTTATGTTGACGGTTAGTAAGATCGTGGCGGAAGAATTCCGGTTGATTTTTCAGGTATTTTGAATAATTGTAAAGAAAGCGATTATTCGATGGTCGTTTTTAATGAAAGCTATCGAGCTCGAAAGGCGGAGATTGAAAAGTAGATTTTTCTATAGGAATTTACAAGTGTTACAAGTGACGTGTAGCGAGAGTCCGCCGGATCGGTTGACGCTGCTTAAATAATAGCCGCTAAGAGGCTTAGGGCGGGAGTTATCGAGGATCCTGAAAACGTTTTGATCGCATAGGTGCAACATGAAAATGCAATTATGCAGGCGTCACGAGTGGTATATCAATAGGAAAAAAGTGATGTTGAGAGAGCGAGCGACGATACGGCTAATTGGAGCTACTTTGGGCGGATTCGAGTGGGAAATCCAAATATTCTGCGTTCTCTGGGTTCCCCCTCTGCGGACACGATAATGGGATTTAGCATTACGCCTACTGATTGGATTTTCGATTAATCAACGCTCTTCGTGAAGCATGCGACAGATGCGAGAAAGTGCATGTGAAGCAAGCGAGCGAGAGAGAGAGAGAGCGAAAAGGGAGAGGGATGGAAAGGGAAATAGAGAGAAAAAAATACTCGGAGTTTGAGCGCGAACTCGCGGATAAAAGAATAACGACGCTCCGCTGGAAACGAAACGAAATTCAAATATTCTCGTGCCATTCTCTTTTGCTTTGTGCGTGTCTTTACCTCTCTCAGTCTCTCTTTCTCTCCATGCGTTATGAGATGTGTACGTGCACGTGTGTGCGCGTGTGAGTGTCCGAGTGTGTGGAAAGGCTGATACGAGAGGGTAAGCACGAAGCTGTAATTGCAAAATTGCATTAGCTTTGTGTTCTTCCAGCGTTCGGCCAGACGTAAGAGATTATACGTACGCAACGCATTCTCTTTCTCTCTTTCTCCACATTTCCGCTCTCTCAGCCTCTTCTTCCTTCTGTTTTCATCCTGGCTCCACCTGATTTATTATGTATCTTTTCGTGCGACACGTTATGCAAATTTCACATATAAAAAATCAATTTCCTGGAGCCCAAACTCCGATGGGCTCGTCGGATTCCTATGCTGGAGCACGATCGTACGTTTCAAGTACGATTACGAAAACCTGGAGTCTGTGTACAGCTCCTGGCAACATTTCCAGGCTCTTCTATAACTTTTGTCATCCACTTACAGTTCTTCCTCAAATGAAATCATATCCATGCCCCCTTAATTTATAATTTTTCAAAGTTGCCATCCAGAATGGGCTTTTTCGCCGGCCAAGATATCTTTCCCCCCTGGAGAATCCTCGGTGCGACGTTCCACGAGCTATGGGACGGGCAAGGAATCGTGAAAATATCGCAAAGACTCGGTTTCCAGATCTGCCTCATGTCCAATGAGGGATACAGGGGACGAGATAAAGAATAACCAGACTTGGTGCTCCCGCAGAAAGTATTTGTGTGTATCCCGGTAGGCAGGCAGGCAGGCAGGCAGGCAGGCAGGCAGGCAGGCAGGTCTCACTCTCTTCGTATATTGTAACGGGCGCAAGCTCGTTCATTATGATTTAATACTAACACTGTGGTAATGTCGTCAGAGGAAGGGTGGGGGAGAGAGAAAGAGAGAGATGGACTCGCGTGTATAAATAATTCGCGTGTCCGGACGCAAACCCCGAGAACTCGAGGAGGGGTGGTGGGTCGAGAAGGCTGGGGGTTAGCGGAGGTCGCGTACGAAGGGACGAAGGCGCGAGTCTCTGGTGTTTGGACAGAGCAGGAGGGAGAGAGGAAGAGATAGTGGGGGTGATTCGGTAGGAGCAAGAGAATAGGGAAGGAGTAAGGGGGTGGTTTTTAATGCGGCGTCTCTGGGGGCGACGAGGATTACCAAGGCTAAAAAGGAAGTTTTTAATAATTTTTCATTTTCTCTATATTTATTATCGCACGCTTCCTAACCATGGAAGAGAGGGGAAGGGCGGAGGAAGGAGGGCGGAGGGAGGATGAGAAAACAGAGAGGTCACTGCGCGACGAGACAATGGAGGGTCGCCGGAGGCTGCTACTGCTTTTCTGGCGTTGATGCCGCGGTTTGTGCGGTTCGCTTTGTACGGCGGACGCATGTTCTCGGCCACCGGTTAGCCAACGTAGAAAGAACGTAGGAGCTCCGAACGGGAAGGAAGGAGAGGGTTGAAAGTGAGTACAAGCGGGCTAAATTCGCGATTGTCAGTTGTCGTTGTAAAATTTTCATTCGCGTTCTCCTTCTATGTCTACCTACTACACCGACCTCTGCGTAGGATGTGCTCTTCCGATTTTTATACAAAGAATCGGATCCTCTCTGTTGCCACCCCTGTGTATACACACTCAATCCAACTATACGTGCATACCCACCGCCGGAAAAACCGGTACGAGCCCTACCCCTCGTAATCCGCAAAGAATAATAACAAACCTGGAGATATAATTCCGCGTGTTACCGGACCAAAGGACACACGTTGCTTTCGTGGAACTCTGAGTACCTGCGCTGTGTACGTTTCGTACATATATTATTTTATCATGGATTCGCGTTAGAAACTAATTGTCTTCTTCTCTTTGTCTCTCTCTCTCTCTCTCTCTCTCTCTCTCTGCCTCTCCTCTCTCATTCTGTTTTCGTCTTTATCGCTCTTATTCAGTTACAGCCTCATAACTCGGTTTGTCTGATGTACTGTTTCTCGTATACTTTTCGTTTATTCGTCCTTCCAATCGCGGATTAATTTTTCTCCAGTCTTTTCTCCGATTATTTCAAAGGATATTCCGTCGAATCCGGAGTGTTCCCTTGTGCCCGACAACAACGGTTTTAATACCGCGGCTCTTTGGATTAGTTATTCAGATTCCAAATGACACGAGACGAGTTCAAGATTCTTCTCGATGGCATATGAAAACATGATGACGTCTGTTTAGATTCTGATTATGTTCAGTCACTGAAATCTCAGTAAAATTGCAGTTACGGTGAAACAAAATAATCGTGAATTATAAATTCATTTAAAAAATGCAAAATCAATGAATTTGAGACGGCAAGTAGCTCTGACGAGATCGAAAAATAGTGAAACGATGTCAATTTGAAAAAAAATTGGATTTCGCTCTCGGATTTGCATCAATGATTCGCACAGCTCACACATCTTAATTCGCGATTCGATTTATTTCGCTTTCCTGATGCTTTGCTCGCGTTAATAATGTAACCTGCTGCTCCATCGGTTCGTTGCTTCATCGAAGAATCTTTTCCTACTCGCTCTCCTTTTTTCTCTTCCTCGTTTTCGTGGCTGTTTACAGGCTTATACATATACATCGTTATATTCGATAAAATTCAGTGCCGACGTATTAATCAGGGACGCTTTGGCGTCGAGGCTTTATGAGTCTTGAAATATCGCGCTCGTGCGACGTAGACGGAGTGCCGAGGAGGGCGAATGGTGAGGGAAATGTAGCAGGGGAGGGAGCCAAGACATCAATGTCAATAATAATTCATTGATTACGTAATTCACAGTTGCTATGGCGACCGTCTGGTTTCTTCCTTTATTCGCTTTCCTGTCGCGCGAGTCGTCTCTTCTTCTGCTCTTTTCCTTCTCGCCTCTAGCCACTCCCACCTTTTCCCCGGCTATGGCTACTCTGTTTTTCTCACGTCGAAAGCAACTCCCGAGGAAATAAGTGTGTGCCTTAGGCCTCGTTCACACATTCGAAACGAAGTTGTACTTGTGAGTTGCTGCTGCTGCTACTGGAAATTGCATGGCCAATGATGCGATTATGGAATTCCACTTTATCCCAACCGTGGAATCTTTACATTCGAACCAAAAAAAGAATGTCGACTGCCTTCGGTGGAATTTGGGACTCTGCTCGATAATAAGAATGCATGATTTTAGAGTGAGTGATTGCAAAGGAATTGTGGTTTCGAGACTCACGTTTTGACGACGAATCGATTCGAGTTTCGATTTGTCGATTGATATTTTGTGTCTTGGAAGACATTAAGAGGATTCGAAAGTCCAGATTACGAATGAAGAAGAAATCAACGAAGGGCTTAGAGGAGTTCGAATTGAGAAAAACTTGAAATATTCGAAATGCTTTCAACACGAGAGATTCTTTAGTTGTGAGTGTCGCATTAGAGTTGCTTACTGAAACGGCAAGCGAACAAGGAGGAGAAACACGAAATGAATATTCAGAAGTTATTAGTCTGTAGTGAAATGTGACGCTAGGGTAAGGTTGTGCACCCTTGCACAAGCTTGGAATTGAGTGAGCGAGCTCCTCACCCCTCGATCCTGCATCCCCTCAGCTGCTAGCCTCTCCCACGCCATAGATTTTGTGATACATCCGGGGGTTTTGATGGCAATAGGAAGAAAAGTCAAAGGGTGGGAGGAGAGCCAAAAGCCGAAAGATGAGAGAACGGAGGAGAGCAAATGCTCGTCTTCTGCTGGCTGCTGTTCAGTCGTTGAAAGAGTGTGAGAAAGCGACTGTGAATCCTGAAATACTCAGAAGAGAAAATAATGATAGAGGGCCGACGAGCAAAGATTCTTTCGCAGGGTCTTTATTGTGCATCCATTAAGGGATGATTCATTGAGAATTAATCGATTTTACATAAACCTTTGATTCCAAGCCAAGATTAAAGGCCTTTGAATGATCGCAGCGTTTAAAAAACGCTTGAAAAACATTCGTCAAAGTACAGAATAAAAATGTGACTCCAAAGTCACCGAAGAGCTCGGAGAATCGAAAAATTTCATAGTCTCCTCGTCGTCTCCATGAGCTATAAGCCAATAGGCAAATTTAACGATTTCCTGCCAGAGATCTCTATCAGAACGCCCGTAATATCCAGTATTGCGTGAGCTCAGAGACCTCCAAAGTAAACGAGATCGCGAGAGATTGGAATAGGCAATGCGAGTATCGTGTCGCGCCCGATGTATCTGTATCTAGTTTACCCGAGACGATATTCAAATGGCATCAATTCCTGGTGAATTGCTTCTATATCGGAGTGAGAAAGGGCAGCATTTCATAGCAGTAGGCAAAAGCATCGCGAAAGAGGAAAGACGCAAGGGTGAGTCTGAGACAGAAAGAGAGAGAGAGCGAGAGAAAGTCCGCTCCTCGAGGGAAACTAACCGTATTGGCAGATAGCTATGGCATCGTTTTACAACCCCTTATCTGGATAAGTTACGGGCATCTCGGGCCAGCCGAGAATTCACCCGTGAGAAGTTGTACTTCGAGCCCACGGGGCGTCATCGATTTCCATACGAGTCTCAAAGGATTTACAGACTTCCATATCCACCCATATATATTTATGTAGCCGAATCTATTATACGCAGCAGATTTCATGTAAATATACAAATCCAAAGATCTGTACGAGCATTTACATTTGTTTCTAGCTTTACTGAAGCACTTCAAACATTCGTTTTGTTAATCCAATATCTCGAAGGGCAATCCAGAGGATTGCCTTTTGTGAAATGACCTCGAAATTTACAGATTCTATAAAATTATTAATGAAACTCACGAAAGCGGTCGACAGATATTTTTATGGGTGCCAGAATAATTATTATTCATAGCTAATATTAAATTATGATATTGGGAAAACAATGGGCATTGAATTTTTAGTAAATTATTAGAACGAACATCGATATTTTCACCTTAAACGAGATTTCTGAAGAAAAACTTGTTTTGATTTTAAAATCCTGGTGAAAGTGTAGCTTCGAGATATTTTCTTCATTTTCGATGGACGATCATCCAACGGAACGAATTGTACGAAACTTCGAAAAACGTTGGGTCAGTTTGCCAGGCTGTTGAAAAATAAATGCAATGTCAGTGGTTTTTTTTTTATTGGAATAATTTTCTCTTACAGCTTTACAAACTTCAGAAACTTCGATTTTTCGTAGCTGTTTTCTTCCAAGTGATGCATCTGCATCTATTTATTAAGCAGAGTTTCTCGGCGGATCGATTTTTATGGTCCCAGTACACGTGGATGAGATTTTTCTTGTCAGACTTCTCATATTATAGAATCTATGGACACGAGTTTGTATATGCATGAAAATCCCAAGGTGATCGTTGAAATACCGATAGCACGGTACCCTGGGCTCACATCGAAATCTCCTGATTCGAAAAACTTTTTTTTCATACACCCCTATCGGGCCGAACGAGAGAACTCCGAGAGTCATAAAGTTAGCGAGCGTTGTACATCACACGTTCTTCTTTATTAAAGTCATATTTTTTGAGGAAACTCGCTGCTCGCTTTTTCCTTGCATATTCGTTCGGTGAAATATCGAGGGCGAATAAAATTGATGATGGAAAGAGAGGACAGTGCCTTACGCGATGTTTTATCGATTGTAATGAAAGCTTCAGCGCTTGTTTTTCTTTCAATATTGAAAAACCAACTGATGCTTTTATTTTTTCATATTCGAAAGGTTTTCCCGTACGAATTTCATTCAGAATCAAGTCGATTTCAGGGAAAAGAAACTCGGTAATTTTCGTCTCAAGATCCAATTTAAACGAACTCGAATTTCTTCTTCTCGAGGACGATTATAGCTCGCAAACGTTCGCGACTAAACACACAGCGTTTTCACACCCCACGCAATTTTTCAAATCATTTCTCTGACCTGCTAGTCGCTAAGAGGAATTTTTCCTGGCGAGATGAGAGAGCTGCTTACCTCCTGAATATTTAATGCCAAAGTTTCTCATTTTTTTCGGGGCGATTGCCATTCACAAAAGATTCAACGGATAAAAGCTCTCAGGTTCGTTTATTTACATGGGGTTTCTTAACCCCCATGGACGCTTGTGTGATCGTTTATCTCCGTTTCTGGCAATCTCTCCGCAGTGCCGCCGAATGCTTTGAATCCGTTTTTGCCTGCACATTTCGTCAATATAACCAAACGAATCGCGTAAGCACCTTCGATATTTAGCAATGCATTTCGACCGTGTTTTTTCATCAGGACTCCAAATAACTGCCAAGTTCCCCATCGGATCAAAGAATTTCCTATAATTTAATGATTGTTCAACGTCAAGTGAAGTTGAGCACATGAAATCCAAGAGGGGGCCGGGTTATGAATCTGTCGATTTAGTCTGAAAGAAGCCACATGTATAAAGCTGGTTTGAGGGTTGGTGCACGAGAGGTACGTCGGAACGAATGAAATCAATTATTCATCCAAATTGGCCGAGAAAAAAGTCCTAATTATCCGGGGCAAATACAAGCTTAATACGAAGAAGTATGTTCCCTTCCTCTGCCTCCAGGAGACACTGAATCTTTCTCCCTCACTGCCTCCCTTCCTCTCTCTCTCTCTCTCCCTTCTCCTTTCGCGAAATACTGTCGCGGGCTCCTTCTCTCAGTTTCCTTTTTCTCGCTCGATTCTCTTCTCTCGCAAAACCTTGGCCAGCCATTCCCTCACCGTGAATAACCATTTGTATTTCCAATTAGCTTTGCTAATAAGAAGACGGAGGCATTGCCGTAGTTGAAAAAAAAGAAATATACGAAAAAGAAATGAAAAAAGGACGCAAGAAAGAATATCGTTCGAAGAAGTCGCCGTTGGAGGGGGGAGAAATGAAATTAAAGAAAAAAATACAGAACGAGGAGCAGAGAAGAAATGTATAACGTCATCCAGCCACTGGGGAAATAAAGAAAAGCGCGCCGCCCGGTATGACAATACCGACGACCGGTGCTCGGGTTATACCAGGTGGACTACAATTAAAAAATTCTCGTTCACCCTCGTTTAACCTCCGACTCACCCCGCCCTTATTTCCTGTAGATCACCCTTTCTCAACCCCTCACCGCTCTTTCCTTATGTTCCATTAACGACAAAGTCGCGAAGAGGCCACTCCGAAACATCTTCCCAAACATTCTTCTGACAATAGAATTTTTTTAAGAGTATTCATTCCTCTGCTCCTATACGCTCCTTCCTCCCTGCCATCCACAATTCCATTTATCTCAGCTTTGAGCCCTTCGCAGCCTTCAAACTTACATTCACATTGCTGAGTTAGCAATCAAAACAATCAGAATTTCAAACCGCCATCGAGCCAATGACTACAGAATTTTTCGAACTAGATTTTTTTATTAAATTTTTCATTGACGCGTTTCAAAAGTAAAATTGCTCCATCGCCACAAAAGGTTATTTCGATACTTAGAAATTTTCGTTTTTTTCCTGTGGTTTTCGTAAAATCATTTTTCAATACGTGCAACAAAACATTGTAATATTTAAAGAATATTTTCTTCTCAGTTTGCAGTATTATTGCAGTAAAAATTGTTTGCTGATCGTTGGTTATCGTCTCAACGAAAGTGTATTCGTAATTTTTTAATCGACGTGCTATCGAATCGATACATTTCTGTAACGTGGCCTGTCATCTTTCGTTCGTTAGTTTAACAAATATTACCTTTCGATTGCTCTCATGATCGAATCATTTGAATCTTCAAATGGGCTATAAATCCTAGAGGAATTCGAGGTCGGAAAAATCCTTCTTGTTATATTTGTAATCGGATCGAAAATTCATTCAAATGAAATTCAAAAGATACACGCGTACATTCCTAATTTATCGATGTATAGATTGAATGAGCGTCGAAGGTTAGGAGAATTTGGAATTCTCGGTATCGGTAATCGGGTCGACGATCGTCCACGAGTGTTTGCAAACTGCTCCAGTTTTAATGTTCCTTGAACAACGTCGCCAAATTTTCCGCTGTCCGTCCAGTACGAATGACCTTTCAATATAATGTCGTTCGAAATTCTTGGTAAATCGTACCTCACCGAGCCTGTTTACTCCAACGGGAAAGCAAAAGAAAGAGGATAGAATGAGAAACATAAACGATAAGGAAGAAAGCGACTTTTCACAGGCGTTGGGATTTTCAGTTCGAATTATCTTTCGTACGAACTGGTCACGCACACGCGTTTCTAGTCACCGTTTTCCATTTCATTCCCTCGCCCTAAGTGTCTTTCGTCTCGTTAAAAGTGCTTCGTATTAATATGCGAGTTAAGAATCCACCGAGACAGCATCAGGTGGACATGAACAACGTTGAAAAAACTCCAAAAAACTCCAAATACGATACTAAAATATCAAGAAGTGAACCCTGCCTCAGATTCGTCAACGGTGATCTGGAAATTACCATGGAGTCGGTCCTCGTTAATCAACAAGTAAGTTCACCTCCAATTTTTATTACTGATCAAGCGAGCGAAAAGTTTCGTCGAAAAATATAAACAAATCATTGTCCATAAAAACAAACTTTGCCACGATTTTGTGTTCAAATTTTTCGTGCAGTCGGTGCAGAACCTTTTTTGTGTAACGTATTGACAGCATGAAACAAAACGTAAAGAATACTCTCAACTTCCTTTTGAGCTCAATCTCTCCTGAAAACTTTTCACGAGATAGAAACTAATAAAAAAATCGTGATTGAAAAATTACTTTTTACGTGTTTTTTTTATTGGATGTGCAAAGTCGATTTGCCATTTAGAAATTGGCTCGAAAAGTTTGTTTCTTCCTTTTTTTCGTTCGGTAACTTTGAATTTAGCTTGTTGTGTAGATTTTTTGGAAAATACGACTAGAATGAATTTTTGATTCTATGTTAATTTTTAAGTTTAGTTTGTTTGGATAAATTTCTAAATACTGACTCTCGAAAGCCTTTGACAGATCGTTCGTTACTATCGAAACTCAATTACGAGAAAAAATCAATGATTAAGAAATACAATGTGAGCAGGATAAAGTAGATTGTTCGTTGACCGCATTTTCGAGTTTCAAAACCATGAAAAATGTTTGACAATTGCAGGTTCATCAGGACTCTGGTCCAGGAATCGACGAAGCTCTGGACCTGGCGATGCCAACGCGTTCGCGTTGCAAGCACGAGCACTACGCTCCGTGTTTCAGTATAATGACGGATTTGCTGAGCACATCGAGCGAGGCTCAGCTCGAGGCGATGGATTTATCGACAAAGAATCGTGAGTCGAAAATGGAATCGGCGAAGCCACAGAACGATATGAAAACGACGTTTCTCTACAAGATGTTGACGGACTCGTCGTTCCTCGAGAATTTGCGCAACAATAAACAAGCCTCGAACTACGCGTGTTCGTTTTGCAAGAAAAAATTCTCCACCGAGGAAGAGCTGACGGAGCACTCGAACGTGCGGAAGGACGAGTCGAATCAAGTGGCTTGTTGCGCCTGCGGCAAGACTTTCGCTCAAAAACGTTATCTCCGCTATCACCAGCGGTGTCACTCCGAGAGAAGTAAATTCACGTGCGACATTTGCACTAAAAATTATTCGCGGCTGGACAATCTTACGCGTCACAATACCTTTCACACGAACCCCGACAAATTTCCGTGCACCTCGTGCGACCGAACTTTCGCTCGTAAAGATTTGTTCAAAAAGCACATTAAGTGTCACGAGAACAGACATCGTTATTACTGCTCGATTTGTGACAAGTACTTCAAGGGTCCGCTCTCGTTAGAGAATCACAAAAAGCTCGTCCACTTGAGCGTTAAGAGTGAAAGAGCGTTTCAGGAGTGAGGTTGAAAGAAGAGTGTGACATCCGTACGTCGAAAATATTGTGATTCGACTAAAAACGTAAACTTTTGATAAATCAGTATCTCGGAGGGAGGAAAATGAATATATCACGACGATTGTTTCTCGTGAAGTTAAATCAGTGAATGCAAAAGAAAAAGGCTACGAGAAAAAAAAAAGTATTCGAGAAAAAAAAATATCTGCCTCGTTGAACGAGAAGGTGCTCTCGTACGTTTCTTTGCTTTCGCTCGCGCATTGTTTTTTCATATTTTTCTCTTGATTCTTTTTGCCTCGAGAACGGAGAAAACGGGAGAAAGAAGCGAGAGGCGACTCTTGATATACTCCTCTCGCTCGCTCTCTCGTATAATTTAATGCAATTAAGTCGAGCGTTAAAATATCGTTCTTAATTCGCCGTCGGCACCTTTGTTACCCCGGTACGTTTGGAGCTGCGTTCTCGAGTCGAAAATATATAAACATTGTGGGGTGTGCTGTCTCGTTGGATTTTCGAGAGGGAGTGCGGAAACAAAAAAATAAAATACATATAAATAAATGTGGTTGAGTCGAGTACGCAATACGAATAATTCGGTTCGTAAGACATCCGTGAGTGCAATGTGCACTCACTCATGTATAGATGTATATTTTCATAAATAAATATAGACATAAATATATGTATACGAGCATAGAAATCAGAGAAAACGCAGTCGTTTGACCCGCCGAGTTTTCTTTCTTGTCCGTCGAGCTCTAATTATCATTTTTTTACTCAGCATATCTCTCTGTTTATTTTTTTCTTCCTTTAACCCGTTAAAACGTTTCGAGCAAAGGGAAAAAGTATTTTCAACCGTTTGTTTATTCGTCAGTGAATGAAATACAAATTTGGGCCGGTCTTGGTCGCCAAAGCACTTTCGAACAGACTCGCTTCGTTCTGTGAACGCTCATTCTTTCTGCTCCCCCTTATAAATCACATTCACTGTGCAATTATTAACAGGAGTATATCATCGTGCATTGATATTCGTCAAACACACTAATTCGTCATTAACGAATTGCTCGACTCGTTTATTATGTTTGTATCATTCGTGTTCTGTCAGTCGTTGGAGAATGATAAATCAATAAATTTTCATCAAATGATCTGTTTGATTGAATGTAAAAATACCTTTTTTTCTCAATTTTTCAGTGCACCTTTGTTGAGAGATTTTTTCATGGGAACTCGAAGGGCAGAAGTCAAGGATTCGTCAATTTGATCTGGAATATCTCAAACGGATTCAAATGTATTCGAATACATCCATCGCTTTGATTCACTTTAGTTTTCTCGACGACATTCGTGGACTGGTTTAGCTCGCAGCGACGACACTCTTGACCAAAAATGTAACAAAGTTTTGGCGAACGTTCTGGCTCACAGAAAGGAGTGTGGAGAGCAGAAAGCTGGCAAAGTAGGGGCGGGATAAGGGTTTACGAGGCACAGAGATTCTGCGGTCCCTTTGGCGAGGCTTCGAACTCCCGAGGTTAGCACAGGCAGGAGAATCCTTTCGCGACATTACCGTCTTCTTCTCTAACCCATATTTGTATACATATCTTCCTGTAGTACCTGTGGCCACGTACAAACCCGGCTTGGCAAAGACTCTCGGCTCTTGTCCGTAAAGAGGATTATGCAACAAATGCGGACTCCTCGAACGTTCTCAAAACCGCTAAGCATTTCGCGTATTCACGCTTTTGCTATTTTGTGCTGCACATGTCATTTTGTCCTAGAAATACTACGGAGAATCTCAAGCTGTTTATCATTTTTGCCCGTGTTTTGAGGCTTCCAGTCAGCAGCTATTCTTGTCGAAAGTTCTTTTCGAAAGAAGTTTCTGTCATTTCCACTCTCGGTTTATGCCAATTCCCTAGATGCAGCAAGTTGTCGTCGGATCCTATGGATGAACGGGCTCAATACTCCCCCTTTTCAAACGTATTCCTGGGAGGGATTTTTTTTCTCGTACGAGCCGGAAGTGGTGGAACGAAAAAACGGGAGGAAAAAGTAGGGTTTTCGAGTGGGAGGGTAAGTGGGGAAAACAAACGAGAAAAAGAAGGAAAAATACAGTGCCATTTGAGGTTCGGTAAGCTGTGCATGTACATACGCATGCATATTTATTTGACTGCATCCCCGAGTGTGTCGAGAGGTTTCATTTTTTTCTTTCACTTTCAACATTCGTACGTATAGGAATATTGTACCATAGTACAGTTATCGTACAGAGGAAAAAAGGGGGGTCGTTCGAATCGCAGTGACGATATGACGACGTCGTTGAAGTTTTTTAAGGGTACGTACCCACCGGTGGCCACACACGAGGCTCATGAGGACCTTGGCAAAGCCTTGCTAATGGTATTGTGCGCATTCAAATAAATACGAAATGCTTAGCGGAGTCGTTTGAAAAAAAAGAACGGTAATAGGGTCGTGAGAGTTCATCCTATGCTAACCTCCTTATTCGCATGAGGTTTACAGAGGGAAGAAAGACGACAAGTGTCACAATGAATAACAACAGTCGCTCTACATTTCGCTCTCCTCGATCAGCCAGGCGTCAAATTTTCATCGATATCACTGAACATGGAGAAATTTTAATCGAATTCCCAACGTTGGTAATCATACCTTTTCAATTTCAATGTTAAAATTCGTTTAAATTTCGTCGAATTTCAATCGAATTCGGGATGTTGGAAATAATATTTCTGGAAAGCATAATGCACATTTTTAACAACTTTAAACTTGCGTCCGATTACATCGCAAGGATTCCGAAAATACTATTGCTCTTTTTCAAGCCTTTCAGATGTATGAATCCCTTTACTGTGGAGGCAAAAAATGATAATTAGTGAGTAATCCTTGTTGAAATGAAAGACACTCATTTACTCGGGATTTGCGCTCGAAAGATGTAAAAATAGGGGCAAGAAATTCGACACTCATTCAACTTTTCACGTACTCGTATTACAATTTGGGAGAAAATGTTTTCTCAGAATTCTTCGTTTGAAAAAGAATGTTCTAGTCGAAATTTTGCACCTGCAGGCGATTTTTTTTTTCAGCACGCACTGCGGCGTCAATATTCGGCACGGATAAGCAGACTTTTGTGTACCGACGCAGGTATAAAGTACGTCTCGTCTCTGAATAGCGAAAGAAATATTAATAAAGTGGAAAGTACGAGTTAACGAGGCCAATTACCAGTCGTAAAAGAGTCTGATATCGCACCGTACAGTGCTGCCGCACGAGATAGAAATATATGTATAGAATGTACAAGTGTGAAAACGCAAGAGAGCTTCTATAGCGTGCATACACATGTCCACCGAGGGCTTTGAAAAGTCGTTACGACGACGTACTAGACGACGAGGGACCAGTCATATTATCCTTTGAGTTTTGCACGCTTACGCTTAATATTGCATCGATATTCGCCGTGCGAAAACGAACACCCTTCGAGCATACGAATAACCCAAACGACCTTCTCGTTTCTCCTTTTCTTTGTACATAAGCGATTCACTTGCAGCGAGAACGGCGTGAATCACATCGCTTTATGTAATAAACGTTCCTTTGAACTATTCACATTCGATAAATACGTGACAGTGCTTCGTGTCCGTCCATATACGGTGCTGAAAAGTCTCCTTCTTATCATTAAACGACCCTCAACATCTGGCACTGCTTGAAAAAGTCTCGTCAAGCTTCCGACCACCGGAGTACAGAATTTCGAAAACACAATGCAAATTGATTCTTCGATTATCTTTTTTTGCGAATTTTTTTTTTAGGATAGAAAAATTGATGAATATGATTCATCAAGATTCCGTTTGCTCGCGATATATTTTCATATTATCGTATAAAACGTTGCCTGTTCGTTCAATAAATTCAAACATCGATAAAAGTTGTTGGAAAATGTTGTAACAGAAAAACTGGATTTCTCGCCATCAATTAATTACGAAAGTACACCCTTTCATCAGTGAAAATATATTTTTAAAAAATGTTCCTCGTTCGTATCTATTTGCGATCTTTCCCGTTCGTTGAACCATGTCAAAGGGCCGCATCGAATGTCTGACAGGCTAAAATCAATAGGCATCTTTTATGAAAACTCATAAGCACTGATGAAACGAATAAAAAGTAGCGCGATTGAAAGAAAAAAGATGCATTCCGAGAGCCGCGAGTGCGCCTTTGAAGTTGATAGAGATGAGCACGAGAGATATTGTGCACGAGAGAAAGAAGGCTCCGTGGAGAAACTGATCGACGAGGTGATAAAGGGTGCGCGTAGCCATCGGTTGAATATTTCGTTCGAACGAGCGAGAGATATCAGCGAATATTTTCCGTATGAAGAAACATGGGTGCTGATATTAACTATCGTGTATGGAAGTTGGGGAGGGGAGGAAGCGGGAAAGGAAGAAAAAAATGGAGCAGGCTGGGGAGGGTGGAGGGTTTTCTAGTCGAGGTAACGCCAGTGTAATAAGGAATGAGGGATGAGTCAGGATATTGATGAAAATATGACCGAGTCAAAGAGCCTTCTTTGTTTCAGGGGCGCGATGTTGGTGCGCGAGAAGCAGGGTGGTAAAGTCATTGGCACGTTAATTTGAAAATATTGAAGGCGATGTCTGCACGATGAAGCGACGTGGCTGATATGAGAAAAATATATATCCTCACGTGGGAGCTGCTCGCGTTGGCTTTCGCGTCTTATAACTTATACACGAGCGCCTTCCAGCGCTCGTATCAGCTCCGAGCGTGATCTCGTTTTTTGATGGATCTTCACGTCGCCGTACGGAAACGAAATGCACGGAAAACTGAAAGAAATTACGTACATTCGAATATCGTCCCTGTCGTTTTGACCGTGTAAAAAATATTCCACGAGACCAATAAATAGCGACTCGCGTCCAATGCAAAGTAACAAACGAGCATTTAGATCGGTGAGAAAAAATTTAGGAATAATCCATCCTAAAGCTTCTCTTAGCAAGTAGCTATTTCTTCCTCAGTTCAATTGGAGACTCGATATCTCCAATTTGAACGGCGATAGCTATCGAATGATTCGCACCGCGTGGGTGAGGGCAGGGGAGGTCGTGTGTCATCTGTTACGTTTATGGCACTGCTTCAGGGTTCTCTCTCTCTCTCTCTCTTCAGTAGCGCGTCTAAACGAAATTGATTCGATCATCCTCGCGTCTCTCTGAACTATAGCTCGACACATCGGTCTATTCACATGAATTAATGTATGCACGTACGGATAGCCATGTGTTGGTGGCGATGTATCGTCGTCTATAAATAGTGGAGTTGGCCGATGATGGAAGACTTTAAACGAGATGATATGGCCTCTGATCGACCCAATCAATGCATCCACTAAATCATCGTCTAAACTGACGGACGCAATACACAGGTTTAATAACGTATAACCCGAGATGAGAGCTCATACCGCTCATGTGCCTTGCGACTAGTCGCTACTGCTGATTCTGCGCGTCGTGTGGGCGACCGGAAGTTTCCACTCATCCAGCGATTGCCGATGCATGGCGTCTTTATGAGGCCACCATCAAGCGTCAGTACACCGATACGTGCATTCGTCTCGTCTCTATGTATACACGAAAAGCATTGATATTACACTCGCATGCCGAACATTATACTCGCTTCTCGTATTACAAGCATGTTATAATAATAACTCCGTCAATTACACACGAATCCATCATGTACTTGAGCCTCGTTTCATTTCTATCGATTTAGCACGCTTTACGCTCTCTCAAACTGGCATGAAACTTTTATTTGCTCATTGTTACCAATCTATTCTCGTATTACATCTAATTTTCGTACGAAATTCACATTCGTTGTTTGATCCTCAATCCGAAATCATTAACAGTAGATTTCGATCTTGATAAACGTTTAATTCGAAGGCAAGAGAAACAGGAAATTGTAAGAGGAATAGAACTAGTTGATAATACGAGATTATGAGGAGATACGACACTAAAAAAACGGAACTAGATTGAGCCCGGTGGAAGAGGAAAGATGCGAAGGTCGAAGATTTGGTCCCTCGGTGTCCAGCAATCGGCTATCGACTTTTCCATTAGCAGCAAACTTGTGGTCAGAGGGTAACGATGAAATTGGCTATAGAGAAGCTTGGCTGGATGGAGGAGAGTGGAAAAAAGCGCTTGGGTATAGATTGCAAGAGAGAGAAAACAGCAGCGAGTGAGAGAGAAATCGCGGGGGCGCTGAATGACACGAGGACGAAAGACAGAGACGAAGACACTGGGAGAACCGGAGAAGATGTGGCATTGAGGGGGTGGCGAGAGGAGGAGAGGCATTAATTCTCATAACATTTTACGAGGCGGTATCCGACCTGTGTCAAGTCCTTCCGACGCCCTGGAGCACGGTTTAGGACTCATAACTCCCAATCACCCTAAGACATGCAGTCTCGCCGCTCTTCTTGCCAGAGGGGCACCAATTGGCCGCAGCTCCTGTTAGTTACTCCGTTGCTGATAATTCTGCTTCTCTCGTACGCGCTTCCCGGCCATCAGGTGCTCTTCCAACAGTTTCTAAAACACTATGCCAACAGCGCTTTATGGTTATAAATGTATTAGGTGCGCGTTACAACGACCCAGTCAGTTCGTCGATTGTCACCGGGCACGTGTAACGATCACAATGGAACATGCTTGCGTCATCGAAAAGATTTTGAATTCGTGCCTTTCGGTCCTAGAAAAAAGACTTTTGCGACCGTTCGATTTTTTAGACTTCTTACGAAATTACGCATAAAGAGTCCCACTAAATTACCTATTTGACTATCGCTTGGAGTAGAATCAAATGGATGTTTGTCTTCGCGGAATGGTTCTCGTTGCGTATCAATGGAAAAATGAAGAAAAAGATGTTCTTCGATGACGTATTCAGAGAATACAAGTCAGTTTCAGGCTTCAAATTTAGGACACGTGGCAAGACAGTTAAAGCGAAAAAAAGAATCCATTTCTCCTATTCGTATCGCTTATGAAAGTCGGTTTTGTATGAGAAGGCTGCGTACTCGACACTTTTAGAAATCGTCTTAATAGACTCTCTGTCAATACAGTTGCGCAATTGAATTGAACACTTGAGTCAGAGATAACTACGTGAGATGTTTAATCAAATTCCAAATATAGGGTAATATGGGGCAAAATGGACTTTCACGAAATTGAAATTTCATAAAATGCATACATTTTTTTTTCGGTTCCAAATCATGTCCTGACAATAAATTATGGTAAATTGTTGAATTCCACGATGACATCCCCAAAAAATTCAAGTTTCGGAGCAAAATAGATCCCAAACTACTTTCTCATTATCTATTCGCTTTTTTGACTTATTTTTAAGAACCACAATAGTAATCAAAGTACGAATAAGGAAAAAAGGTTTTTTATTCATTTTTTACAAAAATCGCACTCATAGCTGACAGCTTCGTCTTCAACACTTGTACACAAGGTGTGTGCCCATTTTTTGCATGTTACATAGTAAATCCAATTTTCAAAGGACAACTGCTACATTTCGAAAAATATCGATATTTCGATTTTTATGCCTCTTGGAGGCTGTGTCCGTTGTGCCCCGGAAAATTTTTTTGAAGATATTCCGGAAACTAGAGCCATGAATCAGTGGTGGGTCTCCAATATAGAGTGAATACGAAATATACCCCAGCACGATGGGCCCAAGGTTGATTTTTTGCATTCGTGTCCGTTTTGCCCCGAATTTTTTTTTTTTTTTTTTACGAAATTCGGGAAACAAAGACTGGGCATCAATTTTGGGATTCAAAAATAGTTAAAAGACCATATGCTCATCAATGAAACTTACTTAAATCCTTAAGTGTCCATTTTGCCCCATATTACCCTACTTCGAGCTTAATACATTATTTTTTACTGTGTTCTTTTTCTCTTTTGTGCAGATGTATTCGGTTCCACAATAATTGTTTTGCTATTTTGTTGATGGCTTGGTCTTGGAGAAGGGGTTCTGACTTGAGGACGTACTGCCAGTATTGGGACTCCACCACGCGATTCTGCACCTGGGGTACTCGCCTGAGAGCGTCCTGCAGGCATTGGATCAACTCTACTTGAATCTACAGTTGAGGCCCACACTTTGGGTCGTACTGCAGGCATTGGAATTTGACCGCTTGATCCTGCGGTTTCGGTATTGACTTGGGGACGTACTGCAGCCACAGTACTTGCTGGTGGACGACACGAATATTGTGGACCGGGTCCCAGTTGGGGAGGAACACCTGCTGGTCCTACACGTTCACATTTTCCTGCCTTGCAAACCTAGAAAATTTGATCGTTGGTCATTGCTGGTTGGTTCGTAGTTGGCAGAGCTATCAAAGTCTGGATTAAAAAAAAAACTTTTTCCAGCTTTAATTATTCCTGATAATTAGGAACTTACTTTTCCCTTAGCGCACGCAGTGTAATCCAAAACAGGTCCAGTCGGGACTGCTTCATAAACGCCCTCTTCGATTAATTTCGCACACATAAGGTTGTCGCAGGTAAATTCGCCTTGATTGATGTTCAGGGCCTAGTAAAGAGAAAAAAACACGAATTTTCAATTCAATCTCGAATATTATTTTGACTTGGAAACTATGGAGACATTTCAAATCACTTACGGAGCAAGCTCCCAAATAATCACCTCGAGCCTGGCATTGATATTTCAATCCGTTGACGATGACCGGTGTCTGGAAATATTTAAAATAATTCAAAGTCTCTCTTTTTCGGGATCATAAAATTTTGAATTCAACATTGCAGTTGGAATCTGTAACTCTCTTACCGAGGATGGGTCCACGCCCATTACGGTGGCCATCGCACATGCCATCAAATAGATCGTGATTTTGAACATCTTTACTGAAAAAATGCAAATACAGGCTGCTCAAAATACTGCTTACGTCCCTCGTTTTCATGTGAGTTTTTCTTCAATTAGAATTTTCACAAGAATTGGTTAAACGTAATCCATAAATTCTGTTGCAAGATGAAATTTAGAACTCGAATTTTCTCGTAACAAGATATTAAGCTATTCCTTTCCCGAACCCGAATATTCTACAAATAACTGATTTTAAATAACAGTAAAGTTTTAGTGCGTCCGAATAGATTGGCAAAATTTCAGGTCAGGTTATCAAACATTTAATAAAGAATTAAAATTTCAAAAGTCGTAAAATTTATACGCGAGCTTAAGGAGATTCCATCATCACTACATTTCTATTCAACAATTCGTATACTAAATAATTCTAAATTTCTCATAGAAACTGTTTCACAGATAGAAAAAAAAGTTACTGAATGCATAAAAGAGATATTAACGACAGAAGTCGGAAAGATGGTTTTCCTATATAACCGCGATTCTTCAAAGGTTAGAAATCAGTCCAAATTTCGAGTGTCTCAATTTGCGCCATCTAAAAATATAGTCAGGCAAAAGGAATACCTTGAAGCAACTTTCCAACTTACGTTTTTGTCTGGCACCGCAATTAAAACAAATGCTAGTCCCTGAGTTCCAGAGAAGTCGATGCTGAGTTCTGATACTCGAAGGGTCGATCGACCACATTATATAGTCGGCGATGCTATCAGTAAATTATGCGAAATTTTATGATAGAATTGTGGTGGATCTTGGTTCTAACGAAAATAAATTAAACACATGTGAATCAAGAAGGAGAGTGCGATCGACTGTTGTGTACAGAAGAATAAGCGCGGCGTATCGATGGAATGATATCACTTGTGAATTTACTTAGCTGTACAAAAATGACTTATTAATCTTAATGGTCTCATTAGAGTATTTTTTTCGTATTGATAACTCATATTGGAGGAATATTGGGAGAGACGTACGGACGAATTTCAATAGAATAATGATTCTCCAACAGTTTGAAGAGTAACGCTTTAATTATTCGTTACGCACAACTCGATAATGGCTCAATAATTTTCTGGGACTATGTTTTTTCGTACTGATATAACCAAGTTTAGCATACGAATTTTTGTATACTATCGAGAAAAATTTTACCAAATTGTCTAGCCTATCATAAAAGTTGACCTTAATCACTCATTCCAATTGGGTATTAGGGAGACAATTTTTATCATTGTTCGCGTGAAAAATACTTTTCGATGAAAAGATTCTTGTGCTTATATGCATTGTAGATTTTCATAAACGACTGTTGAATGCATCGTTTCATGTCTGATCTTCAATCATCGGGATGCAGTGGAATGATTTGATTACACCTCGCAACGTAATTGATTTCGTGCGAAATGAAAAATTCAAAGTATTCCTGCATTAGAAAAACGATGAGAAATAATTACTCTCGTGCGAGAAATGAAGAGTAGACAAAGTCAGTTATTCAATATCGTGGATAATCAGATCCTGCCTCGTTGAGCTTTTTTTTGTCTCTCAACTCCATGTCTACAGTGGGCAACACAATGTACTTTTGTATCGAAAACAGAAATGACGAGAAGCATCTCTTCTCTTCTTTCTTCGCTGCTCCTTCTTCTACAGTTTGATCTCGCTGAAGAATTCATTAAGTTCGGTAGGATGGGCGAGCCGTAGGAGCCCGAGGTTGCTGAGGTATTAATACAGGGTGGGAATTACCGGCTTCCCATGAATTCCAACAACCCCTGCAAAACGGGATAGAAAAGTTTGCACTCTCTCAATCTCACGAAGCTCTCATCTTCTCATCTTTTGTTAACTTTTCTTTCGCGCTCGACTCCTTCGATAGCTGCGGCTTCTTTGCTTTAACGGACATTTACTCCCGGGCATATGAAAAACCCCGTTGCGATCGATAATCTTTCAATATTTACCGGAATAATGAAACAGACACTTCTCCCTTCGTTTTTATATCAATTTTAACGCGCTCTCATTCCATCCGGAGCTTTGTTTTCACGCGCTCTCACCTTCGCAGCTGCCGAGGGTTGTTTTTTTTTGCCGAGCTCTTTTCCTCTCGTTCGTTCAATATGCAGAGGGTTGAATATTCAATCAAAATAATCAAAGTCGAGCGGCTCGATTCCCCGCGACGACTCGTGTCGTCGTCAATCTCAATGAACCAATAAAAACCCTGATTAACATTCTAATTTCCAGCTCCACATTTTTTCCTGACACGAATATCATACTCGACACGAAAAGTCCCGACGTCGATGAAGTCTCGCCCTGCTGGAGCTGAAATTCATCGACAGTGGAGCATAAAGCAGTCGGAAAGAGATTCTTACGAGAAAATATCACGAAGTTATTAAGGTGTATAGACAAAAAAGACAGTGTAGCGTTGTAGCCTCGTGCTCTTGAATCGTAGGGGCAAAGTGCATTTGGCCATCAAATAACATTGGCAGCGCCTATAACCGGCTTACGTCCCGACATAAAGTCGGCTTGGCTACCGGTGCTCATTCCTCCATTTCTCACTATCGCCTTCCGTTCACAGTGGGTGGTTCTGCTCGTGTTGGTTAGATAGACCATCGACGAAACCATCTCGAAGCCACTAACTCGTGATCAGGCTGCTTAACCAACGTCGAAATGCCCTCGTATCAGAAGTTGCGAGTCTTTTGGTCTCGGCTTAAGATTTTCCACGATATCAGTTGTTCCTGTGCTCGCCCTGCACGACATTTCCTTTGACTACATTCTTTTATTAAAGATTTTCAGAGTTCGGTATTGCTGATGAAACGACCTCGGGTTTTTTGTTAATTAGATGCTTCGCCGTTGCTGGAAGCCCAATACTAAGGAAAAAGTAGGAATAAAAGTTCTTTGGATTCGTCCTGACGTCAAATTCAACTGGAATGAGGACGACCGACAAATCAGTCGCTTTGTCACGAATCTTGAGTATCCTCATAACTAAATTCATGTAACTGGATGAAACTCTAAGCACTGAGATATCGATTTTACGGAAAACTACCCAAAAGCGGCTAAATACAAGGGGAGCAATCCTCGGAGATAGCGAAGCAACAGAATTAGAGAGTAGAACTTCCATTATCCTGATAGTTTGAGGCACCTGTTCCGAAAAATCGATGTCGCCGATCTCCAGTTTCATCCCCGAGATATTTCCAATTAAACTTCCCGCTCGGCCATAGAATTCTGTACATATATGTGTACACAAGTGGCATCAAAACTTAACGGACACACTCGTGCGGCGAGAGGCCGACCGTTTGGAACATTCGGCTGATACTTTCGTAGGATTAGAGAGAAGACACGCAACGTAGTAATTTCCCGAAGAGTTCTACCCCGTGCTTTTGCAATGGCCAATGCGGCCGGGTTTGAAAAGAGAGGAGCCGCAGAGCAGCCGGGGGAAGTGTACACATACCAGTAACGAGAACCACGTGATGATCCTTCGGAGAGAGAGAAGGCAACCAATAACTTGCCAATATCGGTATTACTGGCGTACTGAGCGCAATATAAACGTTTATGACCCAATGCTCCTCGATCCAGCCCCCTTTGTGATACCACCAAGCTACTCTTCCCCTATCTTTCGTCCTCTTTATTGTACCAACATTGCTTTTTTCCAGCAGAGGTTCTCCACATCCTGCAGGCTTTTCCTTCTCTGTGAGCAACAAACTGTTCGTCTTTCCAATGCTTTTTTAGCATCATTTCAATCTACAAACGTTTATTAAGTTATCTAACGAAAGTACGATATTTTCTGGTCGTAATTCAGTCTTTTATATGCTTCGGGAAATGAGAATTTCTTCGGAAGGATTTTTGAACTACTTGACGACGAATTGGAAATCATAGAGAGGCAATTATTTAAATTTCATTTCATGGACGTTGAGCGACTGTCGGTTCATTTTATTGACGTTTCAGGTTCTCTTCAGACTCGTACGAAGCCCTTAGCTCTCCTAGCTTCGGAAGGTTTTCTCCAGGAACCTAGGTTGAGCATCCATGTATCAGTTACGACGGTGAAAGCTATAAGACATGCGGAATGAAAGGAAAGTATGAGACGAGTATTGGTATATATAGGTGCTTCGCGTGGACAACCATCAGAGGCGAAAACCACCCCTTCTTGGGCAGCGAGGTCGATGCGGTGACGTTTTCTTCAGTGTCGTGGTGTTGGTGTTGCGGGGGACGGCGACGAGGGTTTCTCGCGTACTGTATCCTCCCTACAACGCCAGGGAACACTTAATGTTTCTCTATCTATAGTCACCAGGAGCGTCCAGGATATTGTTATATACGATATTGTCGCGGATGTAGGGCGAGGAAGATGGCGAGGTACTCTCTGCGCCCAACGGGGAAATACGAGGTTCCGAGAGGAGCGCGAGAAACAGGGAAAGAATTGAGAAAACACCGAGCCGAAGAGATATCGTCGCCCACCAATTACCCTCGACCAAGAGTTATTGAAAAGATCCCGAAGGGGGACTGAGAAGCCCTGAAATACACCAGAAATCGCGGATCCCACAACTAATGAACACTGATTACCGTTCGGCTCTTGGACGCCTCCGATGATTGGTAGAAAAATTGCTTTGCTTCTGCTTCTCTTCGCTCTGCCACTTATTTGCTGTATTTATTTGCCAGCCCTTTTCAATCTCTTTTTTATTCCAATCTTAACTATAAGCTCCACTAAATATTCGATACTTTTTCGTCTTTGATGAAAAAAGTCGTCATTTATCCATAAAAAAAGCAAACAACTTCAAGATTTTTCAAAACATTCATTTTTACTTAAAGTCGTAACTGCTTCGATAAAAATTCTGAGACTAAAAGTACGGGAAGTCATTTGAGTTCATTTAATATATTTTCCATTATATTTTTCCAACATCTTATTTAATTTCTCGTTTGCTTTTCCTTCTAACCGATATAATTTGTTAATACGCTTACTTCTAGTTCTAACGTAGTAATAGTTTCGATGCCCGTCTGCTTTTCTCTATACACGCGGTGTTTTGTGCTTCATGGGAAATGCATGTTCGGTCTCGGAGAATTTAGTGTAGTTGTGTGTCTGTACAGGTAAATTAGATGAATATACAAGGAAAAGGGAATGAGGGGCGATGAGTAAAGACAGACGAAGACAGACATATACGAGCGGCGAGGAAGAAGAAGAAGAAGAAAGGAGGAAGAAGAAGTATGAGAAAGAAGGAACTGGAGGAATGAGAGACGAGAGAGAGAGAGTCCCTCTTTACCAATTTTCCTCTTCAAAGCCTCATCGTCTTTGATCAGCTTTCCCGACGCCCCTATAATGTCCCCGATCCTCCCCTGCCTCCTTGTCATTTTGCGTTCGTCTTTCCATGTTGTTGAGATCGGTTCTCCTTCTACCCCGCTGTTTAGACAAGATGCTTCATCGCTTCTTCTCGTTACTCCATCTCCCCGTCTCTCTATCACACTCCTCCGCCTCGTTCCGCTTTCTTCCATCCTCGTGCACATCGCTGTTGCTCCTTCCTCGTTGCAGGAACACGAGCCTCCGACGTGGCCTTAAAGTATCCGGTGTCTCGATCAACTTTCAATCGAATATTTCATGGGAATTAGCAGCTACGAAAGCTCTGCTTCTATACGATGCTGCAAATTCCATCGTTTAAGTTTAAACTCCTTGAGAGTGTATCATGTGCAAAAGGATACTGTGACGCTGATGAGAAATTACTGGGAACACCTTGTTGATAAACCTTATTGGACTAAATTCGTGAGATATTTCCCACTCGAATAAACCGACAAAAGAAAGCTTTTTACGTCGAATTATATTTCTCATGCCAGAAGCATTTCGATACCGTGCGATCAATCCACTAAAATATTGCTTCATTATTCGATGATGAAATTTCCAACACCGATATCAGCTCGCATTATCTTCCCGATAAAAATGATCAGTTGTTTTGATTAACTTCCCAAATATTAAGCTCTTCACCATCTCGATTATCATATCCATAAATATGAGATAGCTCCACGGATGAATATTATTCAACGGCAGGGGAGCATCGATGGAGGGATCTTTCGCTGCTTTTCCTTAGGTCTCGGCCCTCATTTTTTTTCTCCACCTATCTCTGGATCTATCTCGTTAATTGGTAATACCGTTGGCAGAAAGCATCCTTTACGAAAAAGCATATTAGGTGTATGTATCTATGGATCGATCCTTTAGACGGGCAACCCTCCCAAGAGAGCGAAAGCTTGTCGATATATATGTATACGGAGGGGGAGGGGGTAAGATAGATACTGAAACAGGATAAGGCGAGCGAGCGCGGTGATATCGTGGATGCTCCTCGCTCAAAAGATCCTTATTTATGAGACTTTCGGCAAACAAATGGATAAACGTAATATCTTTTTCCTCCTTGGTTCTCTTCCTCTCTCGATTCCTCCTCCCATTCTTCCGTGTATTCGCTCCTCTGCAGAGGAGCGTGGCGTAACAGTTCTTCGAATATCCGAGCGATCTTCCGCTCGCAATCTTTGATACGGAAATACACACCAGGTGCGTCTCGTCGAGTGGAGGCGCTTCTCAAAAAGCAGCGAGATTAATTGCTACGTCGAGTGATACATTTGCTCGTATCTTTTTCATCATGAACCGGAAAATAGAATTCTTTGAGAATCGATGAAAAAGTGCTTTGGTTAAATACAAATGAGCGATAAATTGTGCGCTGTGATCGTAGGAACGAAAGCATAGATATCGAGCTCGGCACGAATCGTTAAATGAGCAAAAATGAACGAGCCTGGAGTCGCGATTACCACGACGACAGTGTCAATGCCCTGGTACTATGGCAAATTGAACGAGCTACAATGGAGCTTATCAATCGTATTCACAACTAAAGAGCGTTGAATAGAAATCAACTATATGTTTGTCCTCATTTCCGTATTTACATTCATTTATTAGCTAGTCGTCTTCATTGATGTGGCGCGACACGTCGTCGCTGAGCACAGATGTTTCGATAATTTTCTACAACTGCTGAATTCACATTGGTTAACGATGTTTTGTGTTCTTCACTATTCGAATGTTTCCGTGTACTAAAGACGAGCCAATTTTCGATGATTCCCATTTGACTTATTCATCATTGATTATTCTGTCAATCGTAATAGCTGCACAAGTTCGCCCATTGAAAACTGCCACATTTCATGAAGTGGACAGTATTACGCGTGTACGTGATAACTATTAGTGCGTAGGTCGGTTGATGGAAGAGCACACCAATCCGTAATCGCGAGTCGGGATCAGTCTGGTTTCTTTCTTTCTTTCTCTCTCTCTTTCTGTCATCGCATCTCACTCGCTTGATGCTGAGGCACTTGTACTGGCATTTATAAGTCATCATTATTATTTGAGTTGATTAGAAACACGCGTCTTCTCGGTGACGGCGGTCCTTCCCTCGCGTCACTTGATATTTTATATCCTCCTCAGTCTCCTCATCGAGAGCAATTTAAGAATACCACAGGCGATTTCATGGCCCGTTTTTTTTCGTATCTCATTCGCGAATAAAGAGTTACGTGCCTACTTTTTCGTCTCTGTGAAGAATCGGCAGCTGTCGTGATCTCTCGGTGTTCGTTAAATTCAAGCAGACTTTTGAACTTTATCACTCATCGTCATCGGCATCCGTGCTCTTTCATCGAAAGTGTTAATAATTGTTATCTTTTAGTGTTATCCTCGTACAAGTTGTTGAATGAATCGAAATTTCCAAGATTCTCAATCAATAAAAGTTTCCATCTCTACGCATTGCAACAGATCCCGCCTGTATATCGAAGAACTTGAAGCCCCTTTAATTTTCAGGGTAATCTCGAGTTTTAAATGTTTATCAGAGACGCCGGTCCAATCAACGTGAAATTCCCCATGTGGCCATTATGTAGTACATGTACAACGTTACTGTGCGTGGCTAGGAGCGCGGACACTCCGTCTCCTGTGCGGCGAGGCCATTAAAGGTGCCATAAAAGAAACAACGACCAGAAACGGCCGCGGGAGTATCGGAGCATCGGTCGAATCCAAGTGAAGAAAGATCCACCGATATAGAACAATATACAAGTATAAATATACCCGTTCGTATATATATTTATAAGCACGAGGCGGAGGCGAAGCTCTCGCGCGGTAGGCGAATTTGTCAGTATTAAATAAATAACCCATAAAGGCAAGAACATCAATCCCCATAGAAGCATTAACGCCCGATACGAGAGACGCGGCGCGGCTGTTATTTTTCATACCGGCATCGGACAAACACCACATGAGCGTCGTGTCTACATAGAGCTACAGATACGCTCGCACACGTCAGCCCAAAGTACGTGTGTATGCGGCAGCGAAGCAAAGAAAAAAGGGAAAAAGCGAGAGAAGGTAAAAGAAGAGCGAACGGCAGCGATGAGATGAAAGAAAAAAGAACGACGCGAAGAAGAAATCTCAATGAACCGAAGAGAGAAAACGTCTCAGCGGGCAACGAGTGGGAGAGAGAGAAGCGTGCTTCGAGCCAAAGACAAAAGGGAGAAGGAAAGACGAAAATGGCGCGAGAGGAAAGAGCTTTCGCGTCCTTATTTAACCGAGAAAAGGACTTATCTCTTCGAGCTTTTTACGACCTATAAGTTTTGCGTTATAGGCAACGGTGTCGTAGATCAAAAGTGATGTCTCCATTATAACGTAAACACTTAACGACCCTCATGCCAGGCCGCATCGCCCATCCACCATTCAACCTCTCCCCTTCGCTCTTCTCTGTTAATCACGTAACTCGCTCGTTCCACTAGTTTTATCATAATGATGTAATTACTGGCAGGTTTTCAATGAATCGATTTCGTTTCGACGAGCAAATGAGCCTTCGCGAAGGTCGATTCGAGAAATGAAGATTTTTTGAATTTTCATATGAAATTATGCCTTCGAATTCCATGCGAATTTCGAGCTGCTCTCGCCCGCGAGTAAAAAGTTTCATTGACTCGATAACGCAGAACGGGAAATTGCGAAACTGCTACTGGCTTTGAATCCCGAGCTAATGTGTCGGTGAAATTGAACTTCGACCGCGCAAAATATGCGGATAGCACTTGATGGAAGTTAGTTAAATATTGCGCGGGTGCGATGAGGCGATACGCGAAGCGGCAAAGACGAAAAGCCAGAATCGGCGAGAAATACGAGAAGATAACGTAAGAGTCGAGAAGCGAGAGGGAGAAAATGGGGAATGAGACAGATGAACGAAGAGAAACTTGGGCGTGCGACCACGAGAGCACGGGGTCGACTTATGTCGATACAAGGAGTCGATTGTGGAAGAGCTTAAAGGGACCGCGCATGCACCCGGACCGAGAGCAAACGCACCGCAAAAGCATCCCGGAGCATAGGACAGTGAACGACTGTGTCCGATAGATCCTGATGCCGCGATACCGAAACATCGTTCGTTCCATCTCGTAATGGCGGCAAGCCTATTTGCCTCAACTTTGATTGGCTACGTTTAATGGACCAGACGACACACATATAAATTGCTACTTTCAGCTTTCAAGATATTTCGAGAGAGAGAGAGAAGCCAACACTGACAGCTACCAAGTGCGAAAGAGACTGGAAAAAATACTGATCTCACTTTGTCTTGTCTTCTTCGAACTCTTTTTTATTCCCATTCTCGCGTATAATCCATATAAAGCATTAATTATTGGCTCGCCAGACCACACTCCATGATTCTCTAACGAACGCATCGAACGGTGGCTAATCAATAGCAAGAGAAAACTTCCATCTGCTCCGTTAGAAATCTGTTCACAAATATATTAAATTGCATCATATTTGAATTTCTCGCAAAAAATGGTCTCGTCGTTTCTAAAGTTCTTATCTTTGACCTCTATTTGAAAATAGATTGAATCTTCCATGACGTCGTATTAATTGTAAACGATGCATTGTGGAGCTTCGTGCAAAATTCGATAACTTCGTTTATTTGGAGAAACTTACTTTTGATGAATTGTGAGTTTTCATGATAATCGAGCATGAAAACTTTACGAAAATTTTTATACATTTATCATTAAAAATGTGCATTATAAAGATCGTAAGTGGCGTGAATATGCAAATAAAATATAAAAAAAGACTGACGCACGCTCGATCGAGCGGCAAGTGCTCCGTAACCTCGTACCAACATCCGTCATTACTTTAACGTCACGATTTGTTTTCCGTCTTGTGTTGATCGGTTAGAATATCAGGTTGAAAAAATTATGTGACTTGGACCGTATCCTTGAAATATCCGCGCTGGATCTCTCGATGCTCGCTACCGATATTCTCCTTCCACAATCGGTAGCTAAAGAGTCGACGTGGCTAACGAACTTTGAAAATTCTCAAACTCGTGAAATTCCAGCTTCGTTGTCGCCAGCATCGTCATCGTCGTCGTCGTCGTCGTCGTCTTCGATGCTTCTGTACCCCTCTCGTTCGTCAGGGTCTGTAACTTTTGCCACCCGAGTTCCTTGAGAGACAAGTGCTCCAGAGAAGCTCGGTTATGCCACGATGAACGCAAAGTTTTGAGGCTATTGCGAATCACGTCTTAAGTTTGACGACCTCATCGGGGCATGTATATTGGATAGCTCGAGAGACGCGGATAAGGGTTAAAGCAGTCAAAGTTCAACGAAATCATTAATCTTCGTATCGTTAAATCTTGCCGCGCCCGGTTTTACAATTTTCTTAACTTTATTAAAAACTCCAAAGCCCAGAGTTCCGAACTGTTGAGAATTTCATTAATCGATTTATTAATATCATTGTCAATTTTATTATCCCTCGTTTCATCATTTTTCGAGGTTATGGGTGCAGATTTTCATTTGATCCTTTGAGCAATCCCGTAATATCATTTCCTTTCGATCATTCGTTCCGTTAATTGTTGAAAAGTGTGAAATATCGATAAATAAAAATGCGAGAATTGACGGATATGTCGTTGAGGACATCGAGATCATCGATCGTGAGGCCGGTACACGTGGCGACGACGCGTCGACCCAGTTCCGCGATTCCTCGACTAGCCCAGATGAAAATGAGCCTCGATGACGAAACCCGTGAAGCCTCGAACGACAATTCCTCGATAGCATCATCGGCTCAAACGATGAACGTCTATCTGAGGATCAAGCCCCAATTGACAAAATTGAAGAGAGTTAAAAAAGTGCAGGATGACACTTACACCGTGACCGATTCAACGACGCTGTTGACTAAATTTCCGTCTTTGGAGGGCAGCACGAGTTGTGCCAAAAAGTTGAAATCCCCGGAAGCGACGAGTCGGTTGTTCCGGTTTACTCAAATTTTCGGTCCTTCCAGTACGCAGTCAGAAATATTTGAAGAGCTCGCGAAGCAGCGAGTTTCTGACTTTCTCAGTGGACAGAGTTTCACCCTGATGACTTACGGCACCACGAATTCCGGTAAAACGTACACGCTCCACGGGAATAGAGAATCACCTGGAATTTTACCGCGCAGCATTGAATTTGTGTTTTCCGGTGTTAATTGTACCCTCACGCCTTGGTACAAGCCAGCCAACGTCTCCGAAGTTATCGCTCTGAGCGAAGCGGCACGGTCCCACGAAAACGAAGCCCGAGAAAATTTGCTCTCCTCGCGATCGATGGACAAATCGATCTGCGAGGAGGCGTACTCGTCGTTGGAAAATTCGACGAAGAACGACAGAGAGTGTGGCCAAAAATGTGAAACCATGTGCTCCGTCTGGCTTTCGTTCGTTGAGATTTACAATGACAATATTTACGATCTTCTGGGTACTGATGAGACCCGAACGAAGCTCACACCCCTGAGACTCGTCGTGGACAAACAAGGTCACCCGTTCATTCAAGGTTCACGAGTAATTTGCGCGACAACGGGTCTCGAGGCTTACCGCGTGATGATGGCCGGTCGGTCGAGATTGACGGTCGGTTCGACGCCCTCGACTCCTTCGAGCTCCAGGTCGCACTCGATCTTCACGATGACGCTATTGAAATACACGAAGGAGCGCGCTCCCGAGGAGGTCGAAATGACGACGATGACTTTCTGCGATTTGGCGGGAACGGGGAGAAGCCGGAAGTCGTCGACGGCCGGATACGAGCTCAAAGAGGCGAAGAACATCAACACCAGTCTGCTGGTGCTCGGCAGGTGTCTTCAGGGTGTTTCGGATTCTCGGAGCACGAGACAGAGCGTCGAAGTGATCGGTCCGTTTCGAGAATCGAAGCTCACGAGACTCTTCCAACGAGGCATTTCGGGAAAGGACAATTTGTGCTTCCTCGTGAACATCGATTCCTCGCCGGATCTTTACGTCGAAACCCAAGCCGTTCTCACGTTTGCCTCGATGGCTAAGAGGGTAGTGATGGACACAGGAAAAGACGGAAAGTCAATGTGCGCCGGTGAAATTTCCAGCACGAAAGATTCGCTGCCTCAGGAGTGCGCGAGACCGTCGGCCGCTGTCCTTCTCGAGACTTCCGAACGACGAGAAATTTCTTCGACTCCTGAATTCGAACAGCTCAAGGAGCTGAACGCCACTCTGACGAAGGAAATCAGCATCTTGCGGGAAGCAGCTCTGAACAGGGAATACGAGATCCGTCAAGAAATGGCTAGTCTTTATGGCAATATAATCAAAGATATCGAGGCCAACTGGCAAAAACGAATAAAAAACGTCGAGGAGGAGCAAGACGATACGCTGAAGTGGTCCGTCAAACAGGTAGAAATCTTCTATAACGAGAGAATTGAGAGTTTAATGAAGGGAAAGAGACGCCGCACTTCCGGAGGCGATCAGCTTCACGACAGCAAGGAGCTCTACGAGGAACTGGAAGCTGAAAACAACCAGATAACCGCCACAGTCGTCGCTCTCAGGCAGACCGTCAAACAATTGAAGGAAGAACTAGAAACATTGGGCACCGACAAAAATAAGTGCGTCTTCGAGCTCTCCTTGGTCAAGGACGTCGTCAAACAAGTCCGACGATTGTTGGATGAAGAGACTGGCGAAAAAATCATTATGAGTGACGAAAACATCGCTGAAGTTGTCAACGATCTGAGGCTTTTGATAAGTGACAAAAATAAAACCATTTCAAGCTTGAAAAAACGCTTGGAAGCAGCCAAAAAAGCGTCGATCGAAGTAACGCGAGATTCAATCGATAACAAAAAAATCGTCGATCCTGACCACCAGCAAATGACGAAAGAAACGATCTTGAGATCGTTGACCAAAGAAGAGCTCGAGCACGAACTGTGCACCAGATTTGGCGGAATCAATACTGACAAACGATCCATAGGTATTCAAGTTCTCGAAGAATTTCTTGCGGCAGAGGAGAAAGAAGAGATCGACGCAAAATTCTCTTCCTCGACGTTCAAGAAAGAAAGCAGCCATTTTTTCCTATCTTCTTCAACGAGGTATTCGATCACCGAGACAGAAACCTCGATCCTGGATGAGGAAACAACGGGGACCATAAACTCGACGATTTCCTTGCATTCTCCGTACCAGAAAGGCGAGTCGTTGAAAAACTTGCACAACAGCTTTTTGGAGACGATCGAGAACGTTTTTCGCTCGAGTGGCGGCGGCGAGTCTTGCTCGAAAGACGATTCGGGAATAGGCGTGAGCAATATCATATCGTCGAGCACGGAAAACAGTCTGAGTACTTCGACCGACGAGAAATCGAGTCAGACGAATTTTGAGAGCTTTGAAAAAAGCAAGAAAATTAACAGCGAGTCCGTTCAACACCGCGTGGAACAGTTAAAAATTGATTATACGAAACTCAAGTCTGAACATCTCCACGAGACTCTTCGTGTCACCGAGTTATCCCAAGAGCTCGAATCGATACAACTCTCTCTGAGCGAGCTCAAGGAAAGCACGCGTCAGAACGAGCTCAAATTTCACGAATATCAAGAGAAATTATTGTCGCGTGAGAATGATCTGTCGAACCTCGGACGAGTAAAGTTCGAAATGGAGAAACAGCTGGAGCTACGTGCCATCGCTTACGAGGATAAAATTCTGAAACTTAGCGACGAGCTGAAAGTTCGCGAGAGCAACGAAAATCGGGCTTTCGAGTGTCTCGAGGAGTGTCAAGAAAAAAATTCGATACTCGAGAGTCAGCTGTTAGTGGCACATGGAAAAATGGAAAAAAATTCATTGAAATGTTACGCCGAACACGTATCGAAGATCAAGGATTTGGAGAGAGAATTGTCGGAGAAGAGCCAGCGAGTGAACGAGCTCAATGAAAAATTGTCACGGTTCGAAAAGGATTTGGACCGCGTGTACGAGCTGAGCGAGAGGGTGTCGAGCTTGACGAAAATTTTCCACGAGCATCGAGAAGAAATGGAGGAACTGAGACGACAATTGCTCGAAAGATCGGCGACGCAAGTCGCCCTCGAGTGCAGAATCAAGAAGCTGACGAGCAAAGTGCACGAGCGAGAAAATGAAATTTCATCGTTGCGAATGGATTTGAGTAACGTTGCCAAAATGAACATGGAAAATAGCGAGAAAGTACAAGATTTGAGCAAAGAAATAGCCGTTGCCGACGACAGACTGACGAGCGCGAAGGAGGAGATGACGCGCTCGGAGGAAGACCGACGAAAACTCGAGAGAACATACGTACAGGAGATTGGAAATCTCACAGCTAAACTTGCGGATTTGGAGAAGAATACGACGATTCTCGCCCGCATGAAAGACAACGAGGACTCACGAATGGACGAATTGGACACGCTTAAACTGCTGCTTCATGAAAAAGAACGAGAAATGAGTCTGTTCAAGAAAAATCGCGATAAAACTGTACGAAGGTATGTGAGCATTTTTCATGAATTCCCAGTATTTTTCTGTTTTCCTCCGAAACTTCATTTATGCACGAACTTCATTCCGGTGAAGTTGCCATTATTCGAAGAGCCAAAGAACGTCATATCCGCCATTCCTGAATCCGTTAAAAACCAATTGTTCCTATCACCACTTTGCTTTCTTTTTATCTCCCATAATCTCCGCAGATATGAGGCTCTCATAAGAAAGCTTCAAGCTGACGTTGAGATGCGATGTGCTCGAGAGACGTCAAAGCTACGAATTTTATACCCCAAAAAATCGTCATCGAGGGATTCTCTGCGGAGCAAAACGGAGTCACTTCACTGGCGATCGACGCTCCGGCAGAGCGTCGAAAAAGTCAGTTCCAAGGGGGTCGTACATACGGGAGTCCATCGTAAATGGGGCCGGGCGGATTGTTGCGATCGCAAAGGCGCTCAGAAGCATGTGACGTGTTCGACGGTCGTCAAACGATCGAGTTCACAGGCACTGGCTGCTTCGTCAACTTCGGTCGAAGGTTCGCGATCGAGCGGGAGTAAAATTTTCCCTTTTCATTACGGTGACGGGGACGACGATGACATCGAGTCTTTCGAACGAGAAATAGTCGAGGTAAAATACAAGGCAGGTAATTAAAAGAAAAGCAAGCTTTTGCGCGTCTATGCAACATGCGGAAATGGATGATTCGCTGAGCCAATCAAAAACCTCGATTCGCTTGACATCCTCAAACGTTTCAGACAGAAAGTCGGACAGAATTGAACCTTGGTATAGTCGAGTGTCGTGGCTGTGGATGCAGGAAAGGACTCTCGCAGGCGCCTGCGACCTTTAGCTTACCGTCGACGAGCGACGACTCGATTTCTGACATTTGCGACGTTCCAGAATGGATGGAAATCCGCAGGACCAATGGAAGGACACACTTCCGTGTGCGAAAAGGGAACGCAAGCGCGATGGATGAAGCTAAGCCGAGAGTATGACTCGATTTTTTCAACCAGAGCCTTAAAGTGAGAAACGTCCAGTCCGTCGGTCAACTATTATTTGTTTATTCTGAGAGGATTGGAAATTAATCGTTTGTCGACAAATTTTTCTGCGTTAAATCAAGGCTCGATCACTTCGTTGAGCACTGAACCGAGCGAATATGAAATTCAAAGTTATCTGCAGCGGTTCGAGCACGAAATGACTTTTAATTTCATCCGTTCCATTCCTTTCGTCCACCGTGCTCTCGTTCAATTTTTTTTTTCATTCTGCATGTTATGTTTCTGTGTTGCGACAGAATAAAAAATTGTACGGATATCCATGACTCATTAACGAAATAAATACGTCGATGTGCCAAATCTCATTTGCTGATGGAACGAGGGAAAACCTCAAACGTTATTGCACCGATGTTTATGGGAGAATAACGTAAACCAAATTATGATAAGTCGTGAGGCAACGGGAGGAGAAAGAATCATCGATAACCAATGTCGTCAGTGCTTGCGTGGGCTCGAGATGCGCCACGCACAAAAGAGAGCCAAGACCGTAATGACAAAACACGATTTTTCTGAGGTTCGTTACAATAAGCTGACAGCAGAATATTACCCCGAGGCAAACAATCCCCCGAGCAGCCTCCGATACGCAGTGAGCGTGACTGTCTCGGTGTTCCAACTTTCAGCACAGTTCGGGGAAATAACAGTCAGTTACAGAAAAATGTGGATGCAGTGCTAAGAAATAATTCTGACGATGATAACAGTTCGATGCAAATGCTACCTACAAACTCATTTCCAGAAAAAATGAGCATTTTATTTTTCTTATTCCTGAGCATAAGTTACTTTTATATTTTTCAAAATTTCAATAATTCAAGAAGCTTAAATTGTTTGAAGTTGGTACTCGAATTTTCGAAGCCTATTAACATTTTTGAATAGTTTAACTGGTCGGATAAAAATGCAATTAGAAAAATCATGTCAGCCAAAAATTTGTAACAATTTTTCCTACAGAAGTGCTCAAAATTAGAGCTCTCGATACTTTCTGGGCCCCAGTCTAAGATTTGTTTAGACTAATTTTATTCGAAATTATCGAGAACGAAGTCGACAATTTCCCAAACGCGTGCGTACCTCGAAGCAATATCGCTCTAGTAATTTACAAAATTCCTCAAAAAGTTACTCGTGAGTAAAACAAAACAGAAAACAAAACGCTACGAAAAAATAAGAATGATCAGTTCAAATCAGTTTTTTAAGGAGCCTGCTGCAAAGAAATGTGCAATTTTGTTTGTAAGCATATCGTGAGGAAACTGACTCCCATAGCCTCCTGGCCCGGATTCCCCTGCGTCAAGTGACACTGCCATTTGTGTGGACTTTGGTCTTCGGAGGGTTGAGCCATCGGATTTTATTGGCAATATGCTATAATTCCTGACATTAGATGCTGCTGACGCTCTCGGACTCATTACCTCTCCGCACGGTTGACCCTCTACGTGATCTTTTCCCCATTCCTGGCGTGCACGCTTCTCGGGAAAAGTTGGTCGCATTATTTTATCCCCCCGCGTTTTTGCGTCTTTTTCCGATCCCGTTATACGAGAAATTATGGATATAAGCCTAATGCTCATAGATGTGTTTTTGAACAGAGAGAAAGAGAGCGGAGGCGAGTCTATGAGATGGAAAGGGGGGGTGGGGGGCGGGGGGACTTGAATTATTGGCTGAAAATGTACGCATCGTGTGGTCTGGTCAATATCGATAGCCTCAATCCCAGAATTAATTCATTCGAGATAAAAATGATGCAGTTCCATTACGTTTAGTTAGCGAAAGGAAAGTGATGCTGGACCGATGCGAAAGGAAATGATGATGCTGGGATGAGAACGAAAATATTTGTCATTTGCCTTAACAATTGTTCGATTTTGTACAACACTTCGATTGAAGAAGTTTCTGATGACGACATGCAGAAAATTCAACAAAATATTGACCTCCGGTCTCCTTAAAGCAAAGTTGAGTGTTCACTGTTCTCAGAGTGGTCTGCGATGGGACTAAAGCTTTCGAAAAAAGACTCGTTATCGAAAGGCAGCTTGAGAAGAAATTGTGACGTCTGTTTTTCTTGCTCTGCGGTTCCATATCAGGGGATGCTGGTACAGACAGGAGTGGGGGGGGAGGGGAGAGTAGTTTTCTCGATGGCAGATCGGGAGAGTGGCATTTTTGCTGGGTCACCTTGGCTCGGAGCGCGACGAGCGCGGTGATTTCTCCGGGCAAATGTACCGCGAACTTTCCTCTTTCAATTGGCAATAAGATTTGATCGTTGCGGGAAATATCATCCAATTTCCTTTTCTCTACGTCCCTGTGGCTTATTCGACTACACCTCGTCTCCTGTATATAACGTTTTACCAGCTCCACCCTCCCGCGCCAGCCTCGCCCGCTGCCCCCATCCTCTTCGTTTCTGATATGCTTTTCTGCTACTTTCTACCATGGCCTTGTTCTCGACCAGAGAATTGCCATCGTCGTTCACTCCCACTTTGCCACATGTATATACACTCGGCGGTGCTGCGACCTATCCACTTCCCTTTTGCCACTCCGACTTTGCTATCAAAGTCCTCTCGCTCCACGGAGCTTCGACTATATACGACGACTCAAATCGCACCATCACCGCCACCGAAACTTCCATTGCCCGGCAACGAAAGCTCTGAAAAGTCCCATCTTCTTTTCCATCTCTTATATACACAGGCAAATCTCTTTCTCAATTCATGCTTTCGCCTGCTTTTCTTTCCCTGTCCACCCTTTCTCCCTCCTGGTCCGGTCTCTTATACTTTTTCTATCACTTCAGATGGTCGAGCAGTCTGAAATGAATTTGAATAAATCTGTTAAAGTTCATTCGCTTCGAACGGATTCCCCATTGACGCGGATTGGCTGCAATCTCTTGCGCAACTCAACATTTTTTGTCTAACATTCGTCTTGCTCATGCTTCCATTTCATTGCACGGAGACGAAAAAGGCGTGTGCGACTTGGAAGCATATTCCTGAGTGGGCGAACAGCAGACTCCGCGTCTGATGGTTTTTTCCTCGCTTTATTTCTCAGGGACACAGATGCGAGGATTAAAAGTATAAAGCATCGGAGATTCTTTACTTTGTTGGGCAGTGTAAGGCACAGAGCAGCGTCGACTTATTCGCAAGATTTTATTCCCCGATACGATGTCCTTTAGGGGTGATTCTGAAAAGAGAAAAAAAGGAAGCCTCGAGGCTTGACTCACGATCAGTGACGTGTATTATAAGCGAATTTGCCTTCTCATTCTCTCGCCGTTCACAAAGAACGAGCATGTCAAACTGGCAAAAAAGAGGAATAATTGTGCGGGGCAGGGGAGGGGGGGGGGGGGGGAGGGTGCGTAGAAGTCGGGAAAACAAACTCTGTGAGTTTTCTCTTGTGCCGATACGCTCGAGGTTTTGTGTACAAAAGAGAAGAGAAAAGAATAAGAGTTGCAGCGATACGGATAGACCGGAGCTGGGTGCAAGAGCGCGAGGGCCGATTGTTTAGCAGCCTCGGGCGATATGTGTACGGGGAGGGTTGGCTGCTCTGGCTATACTGGCCGATGTTCCACCGGAGTGTCACGATGTGTGTATCCTTGCCCGGTAGATCCCTCGACGCAACTTACCGCTCTCGCGATTTTATTCGTTTTTGCATATGGCGGAGAGGAAGAGCAGGGGCGGGAGTGAACGAGTCCGAAAGAGGGAGAGAGAGAGGGGAAGGCACGATAAGAAAATACCCCCGTGCGATTTATATTTCACGTTTTTATATTGCCCGGCCGTTGTTCTGCCTTGAGGTGTTGGCCGCGGCTTATTCGTCTCTCGGCGTATACGTTATAGCGCAGAGATACATACGAACCGGTGACTTTACACCCCTACGCGAGCTCTCCAAACGCTCCATCTTTCTCGCTCTCTACCTCTTTTCTCCATTTCATATAGAAGAACCCTCCGTTAAGCGTGTATAGAAATATTTCTACGCCAGTTGAGCTGATATGCGAAATAAGTAGCCAGAGGCAAATCTGTCCTGTGGGTGTATACATGGATCTGGGGGTGGGAAGCGTGGGAGGCTGAATCAGTCTCCGGAGCGAGAGTTATGTCGAGGCAGTAAAGGGAACGAATAAGACAGAGAAGGATCATCCCCGCGTGGAGCTTCGTTAAATCGCCCGTATGCCAAATGCCACCGATATATCTCACGAGCGAGTATCGCAGTAGTCGTGGAACTTTGAGAGTCGAGCCTCGTCCTTTTTTATATTCGTTTCATGTCGCTCACGCTAAGTACACGACGACTGCGATCATCATCATGACACACTTGACGATTCGATTCAACGATTCGTGAGCCGATCGTCCAAGTATATCGTTTCAACCTCGAGCACATAACTTTGAGGCACGTACGAGTGTCACACCAGTCTCTTGGTCCACGTACACTGACATGAGCCGCCTCCCCAGCTTAGACTCATACGGAGCCTTTCGAGTGCCTGTAAAATTTCATGTGCTGCAGTCTTGTAACAAGATGACGGTGCCACCACCACCACCATCACGAGTGGGCTATTGAAATGCTCAATTCTCAAGGTACACCCTTGCCACATACAGCCACGAAACGTCACGGAACCAAGGGTGGATTCTGAGCTCCATACCTATGGAGGGGAACGCACGATACTACGAGATATTGGAGGCAATGAGGCAGGCTACTTTTAACAAGACGCCTCCCACACTCGTCCACTTCAACGAGCCATGTTTTTTCTACCACCCCTTCAACATCTTCCATTCCTCTCGTTCCTTCATCTTCGCTACATCGTACCATTTCGCGATACCACAAAACTCTCATCCGATTATGTGTACACATTGTTATGCCCCTCTGCAATCGAGGAAGAGAATATCGAGGTTTTTCCTGCTTTCATAGTGTGCCGTTATCTCCGCAGACATTTTCATGTTATTTGTCCTTCTATTTGAACTCTCCATGGCTCGTTACTCACGCTAGCGAACGATTTCAGCTCGCGCGATACATTTTAATGTTGCCAACAATGGCTTTGCCAATCAGTCCCTTTCTGGGTGTTAGCTCAACATAGGAAGAGCCAATTTTCCGAAATCTGAAGAAATAGAAAAATTCTTTAATAAACGATTTATTGATTCACTGAGAAAACTATTTTTCCTCTAGTAGTTTATTGAGTTGGTTTTTTGTTTTTGAAAACTCGAGCACTGACGCACACGCGCTAATTTCGATAGATGCAAAAGAGAGGGTGATAGACGGGGAACGATGTGGAGAATTTGTAAAACAAAGGGGGACGATTTGTCGAAATTTATCGGGGAAGCTGGGCTCAATTAGGCAAATAAGCAGTCTAACTTGATGAGAACATATACATAGTATGTACAAAGTGGTGAAACGAACGAGTAGAGCGAACGGATGGAAGGGTGGAAATGACAAACAATCCTTCTCCTTGGCTTCCTCCATCGCACGCCTCTGTGTCTCTCTTTCTCTCTTATCTCAATTGTCAACTACGAGGAACCATTTCATTTCGTTTCATTTGTTCATCTGCCAGTAACTTTGCGAATCCCTCTATTCATCTCTCCGTTTCCTTTTATTCTGCTTTCACTCACTCACTCTCTCTTTCTCTCTCTCTCTCTCTCTCTTTTTCGGTCCTTCGTCAAACATTGCTAGCTGTATTTGTGTGTACATATGTGTTCGGTAACCAGCAACCGCCCTCAAATTCGAAACTGGGAACCTCTAATTTGCCTGTGGCTAGAGATATGCCTGCTCCTGAAAGCTCCAGCTTCCCTCAACTTCTTTCTTGCCTTCAAACTCTCTCGATTTTCTAACCAAAACTGATGACACACGACTGCCCATATTTTCCATGAACCTTCGACGTTTCTGCTGTCCAAGATCGTCGTCATTGGTTCCTCTGGTGGAGAATCAGACGTTGATGCATTTTCCTCTTATTTTCGTCATCTTCGTACTTACTGGATATTTATTTCCTGCTTCTAAGAAGAGTTTGTAGGAACGTGCAGTTGGTGGATTGCATGGCGAATTCTCCGGGATGAAACGAGAGGTTTGAACTTGCTCAAAACTCGCCAAAGAAGAAGATAACACCGAATCAATAATTGCGTGAGAGCTGACCACTTTGACGAATGCGTAAAATGAGTCGATGGTGCGACGAGGGAGGAGAAATGAGAAGAAATTCTAGCAAGAGGGCCGACAAACGGAGGAGCCGCAATAAAATAGCAGACGCCGATAATTGCCGGCGTTTTTACGAGGCGTCTCGGATCTTGCACTTTCGAGTAACGACCCCGGACTCTCTCGCTCGACCGTGTGAGCATCCACGCGTCTCTTTGTATGTGAACTTACAGCTCGTGCGCGCCCGCGCAAAAGCTCGAGATTAAGATTTCAATTCCTGGAATGAAAATTGTCGATCAATTTACCAATTGACCTGAAATTCCACTATAATAAAACACGATCTCCAGCCCACATGTATTCCCCCGGTCTTTTTTATCTTCTCGTTGACACTGAAACATTTGCACAACTTTTATACGTGCCTAAGATCAATAAACGTTGTAGATTTTTTACATCAGGCGTCTATCATTTTCACAGTTTCATGACAGTTGGCTCAGGAGCTGAAACACTCTCGCTAAGAAACGTAACCGAAGAGAAAAGACTCTCTAAAATTGCATTCATACGTGAAGCCATCAGAAAAGCGAAATTACGTTCGATTACTAATTTTGAAGTAACAAAATCGTCCGATTGATGAATTTAAAACGACAGATTTTGAAGCACCGGTCGATCAGTCATCAGCGCAAATGATGAATTTCACCAGTGAATTTATTATCATACAAAAGGTTTTACAATCATGTTTTAGAAAAAGTCAGAATTAAATTGGAGTTAATTCCTGAAGGATCGGAAAAAATGACTCGCCATTCGAACGCTTCGGGTCTTGGGTCTCCCGCGCGTTTCCAGGGATCGGTCAAGTCTTCTGGACGTTCCATTGTTACTCTTTCCACTGCGTCGAATCTTCCTCATTTTTATTTTTTTTATTCGCAAACAGAAAGAGAAAGAGTCACCCTGTACATGCACCGCGGTACATGGATAAATATATACAAGCCCGAAGTGCAGTTTCCGGCCTGATGAGTAAGATCGCGTGTGTGGAAAGGCCCAAGTAATTAAGTTCTCGTCGGTCTTTATTCTCTATCCTCTTTGGTATGTGTTTAAAGCGCAGTAGCGAAAGTACAAACGACGTCAAGACGGCTTAATTTCGTGCTCACTTCGTGTCATTATTTGCGCATTGATGCACTATGTTATGACCCAAAGATTGTCGAGTAAATAATACACGTATACAAGCTTCTCGTTGGATCTCCCTTGAATATTCATACATCGCTGCTTCGCCCCGTAATAGGCATCAGCTCATATATTTCTGCTCAAAAGTATAAAATTAACGGAGCTCTCGCCTCCGTTAAAAACGTGCGGCGCCGACGTAGTTTTTTTTTTATACTCTTGGAAACGTGCGATTCCAATAGGGAGTTACTGATCGTGAGATCTTTACTGTAACTTTGGCAATAAACCTCCTGGCGAAACAATCACTTCTCATCTCTCATCTTTCTTTCTCAATATTTCTTGAAGTATATTCTGCCTCCTGGAAAAAGGAAGTGACTTATCGCTTCGCGGTTATTCAACATTCTCTGTCATTCGTTCTCCCGGGGTTTCCCATAACTTGAGTTTATCTTCATGTAGATTCAGAAAAGTCAGGCAAACTTGCATTTTACTGAAGATCCAAATGATCGCGGAGTTATCGTCCTCGTTATTGGAAGCTCAATCTGAGAGTTTGATAACGACTAATGGTTGTGCGATTGCTCACGCAGCAGGCTCATTTCATGACTTCTTTTGCTCGGGTCCCACCCAAAGGCGCCACATTTCCCATAATGGCTTCCAGTGCCATCGATATTTTGCATCTCACTGAACAGTAATCAGAGTTAACGAAAGCCGAGGGTTCCGATGACGATCCTTTCATATCGCTGCTAAGATTCGTCGGATAGAAAATCGCATGTGTAAATAAAATGATTCAGTATTACAGAGAGTGTGACAGGAGCAAGAGGAATGATGAATTCAGCATCTGGTACGAGCATTTACGGTCTATAATGCACTTTTTTGCCGGGAGAATGAAAGAAACCAGAGGGACCGGCGCAAACGTAAAAGATCAAACGTAACGGGGAAGAAAGGAGGGGCAGGGCGAGGGGGGAGGGAGTAAGCGAGAGAAAATTGAGGGTAGTCTAGAAGGAGGGAGATCGACAAATGAGGATAAGCACAAACGAGTGAGAGAGGAGGAATCGCGTTGATGAGTCGAATGATCCAATGCTCGGGAAAAGAAAGGCAGATAAATCGCAAGAGATCGGGAGAGAGAGAGAGAGAGAGAGAGAGAAAAGACGAAAAAGGAGAGAGGAATAAAGAAACGGAGAAAAAGATAGAAAAGAGAGTGATAGAGGCTGCGGTTCCCGCAACGTTTTCAGTCGCAGTCGGCGCTTTGTGCCCGCACAATCGTAAGATCATGCTCGCTTTTTATCCACCGTATGCATGTGTGCCTCCGTGCATGTGCACAACGGAGTTCGAGCTCGCGCGACTCTTCCCGCTCATGCGCAAGAAAAAACTTAAATTGATGCGAGTCGCTCGCGAGTGAGAGACGGACTCGAAGATCTTGTGCCGCGCCTCTCCTCAACTCGATAAAAGTCCGGCGTTATGTTTTCCCGGATGCTGCATCGCGACCGAGCTCAGAGTTCCTACTCGATCAGGCAAAATTGATCACTCACTTGACGGAGGACGGTCGAGAGGTATTCGGTTCATAAGGAACAATACGGGGCTCGTGTACCGTTTGAGAATGCGATTGCACTCATTGACAGATCGTCAGTCTTGCGGAATTATGGGAAACATTCTCAATCAATTGTGTTCGTTTTTTTTTTCAAGATCCTCGGCGATTTTGAGGCTCGACTGGAATTTCATTGATCTTTTTTGATCACGTGGAATCTGCAACGATTTGTGGAATAAATATAATTCCATGAAATTTTTATTCGCTGTAATAATTACCGGAAAATGTGCAGACTTACACCGACCGAAGGGTCAGGATCTGTTGCCAGGAACGGAAGCACTGATTGTAATTAAATGAAATAATTTCGAAGGGAATGTCTAGTGGGCATTTAATTTGCTTATTTTTCTCGAGCTTTTTTGATAGCTCGGGAGGTGAGGATGTGTCGTTGGGAGTGCCGAGAAAGCCGGTAATTGTACAAACAACAGCGATAAATCACCGCGATCACTTTTGCTCCGCGGCTTTCGTCCCGCGTCCAACCAACGGATGAAGCGTTAACGTTTCAGAAAGAAGGCGGCACTTTTACCGAGTTCCCTGTAAATCTACTATTCCTCGTAACATATCTTTGCCGCATATGATCCAGTGTGGTCCGCTCGTGCAATAAAGACAAAAAGTGAGTCATGAACGCGCACGGACAAGGAGACCGCAAGAACGAGATACTAACGGAATCATCGCGGCCCCCAGCTCCAATTTTTGCGGCCACAGTTGCATACATCTGGCCCCTCGCTTAACCCACGACCAGGATTATTGAATTAGTCTGGACTCTCGCGTGTGCTCTCTCTCTCTCTCTCTCTCTCTTTCTCTCCCGGCTGTACTTCACTGCGCAGTCGGATACCTTATACTTTTCAACTCTCAACTACCCGCACGCGCAATAAAAAACGAGAGTTATGAGCTATGCAATGAGATCAACTGATTTCGAAGATTTTTCAATCCCGAATCTTCATGGAAACAGTAAAAAAGCGTTTCACCCAAATTTGGAACATTTTTATTCCGCATCTGTACGATCACCCGTGCCCTTATCTCCCAGCATCAATTTTTTAAAAGTTTTTGCGTTGAAATTTCGGTGATTTTGCTCATGACCCGAGAATTTTCTTACTGACTTCAGTCGAGCAAGATCACACTGCAGGGTTTTTATTTCATAAATTTCATTCGAAAGGTTAGTCGAAAAAATATAGTGCCTTGAAATTTACTCGAGAAGCATTGTCATGCAAAATTTTGATTTTTTTATCCACTTTTTTTTACTTACTGGGTTCAGCAGTGCTCCACTCTCGGCGAACGGTTCCATTCTTTTTCAATTGTAAGGACACTCGACGTCTGCATGATTTTTTTGTAATGAAAACGTTTTCGAGCGACTGCGGCTGTAGCGAAATTATTTTCTCGACCCCACTCATCGAAGTGAACAACCGAAACTACGCGATTACGAATAATGCGATCGTTGATGGAATAAATTCAATATATATGAATATGAACAGAACTTCTCAGTACTTTTATAAAATATTTAAGTAATATTCAAATAACACCTGCAGGAAAAAATAGAGCTAGACACGTCTTATGAGGAAAAAAATTGGAAAGTATTGAAAAGATAAACAAACTTGATTGATATGACGGCAAATAATTGGCTGCTCATTTGCTTAAACGTAGTTTTTTTGAATAATTTTAGAGTTCAAAGAACTTTTGATGTATTGCTGCTCACAAATCACTGTTTTTAATTTCACAATATTCGGAGTTTTACCCCAATTTCGAGAGGTAATTTTGTAGAAGAGCATTGCTTCTCAACCTAGAAAAATATGAATATTGATATTTGAATATTATTCTTGAGTGATCCTTTACGATCAACCACGTGAATTTTTGCAAATTCATTTGTTCAATAATTGATGTGAAAATGAGGCACTTTTTGACCAGTCTTCGAAACAGTTATTACCTCAAAGACAAACTAAAACCGACCTTACGGACGTTCACGAGTAAATCGATTTTCTATAGATTTTCTTAAAATTTAGATGACACACTATTTATAGCTTCCTTAATGTACTTGTAAAATTTTGAAGACCATGCCCGTACCAAAGTGGAGATATTCGTTGTTGAAGTTGGGAAATTTAACATGCAAGGTATAAGCAAATCATGAGTTTGAGAGACATTCTAATAAATAGCAGTCACAATTTTCTATAGTATTTGATAAAAAAATGCATCATGATAGATATTGATATTAGGAATAAAATATAAAAAAATAGAGATGCTCAGCCGTGTCGTTCATACGTAGTAACGATTCAAAGCTATAAATTTGACGATTTTGCGAGCGTGATTTTGCCACGGCATGAAAGGGATGACGCCGTTGTGTAGCGGCAACACTGCCGGGCAATGATACGTAAGGGCAAGGGGGAGGGACTTCACGCGCATGCCCACTGGCAGAAATTTATTTTCATCATATTCAACGGTTTATCTCATAAAGAATTGTCAATTTAAGCATTTATGGCTACACATTTTAGCTCTCATTTTTGGAGACTTTTTGGGAATGACACTTTTTTATAAAAATAAGTTGTTCATACATATGAATGTTCAATTTAGCATTCGAGATTATAAATATTAAAATGAGATATGAAAAATTATCAACAATAACAAATAAATTAATTTATACAAAATGGAATACTACTGAAAGTACGTAGCAGGCAAGCAAGGTTGCCAGATTTCCGCATCGCTCTAAGGATATTTGTATTAGTGTATATTTATAGGGTGCGCCAGAGCCTTATTCGTATTAGTGCATAGAGTCCGTGCTAAAAGTTTCGAAGTAGGGAGAGGGGCGCGCGCTACACAGTGACAGTTGAACTAAGCCGAGAGAATACGAAAATTTTGTCTTCGATTATCAGTCGTGAACGTCCTTAAAAGAAGTTGAGAATCGTTGAACTTTCAAGGAAAAACATAGGAATAGGTCCATTTTAATGGATCAGATGTTTTGACAATAAGTTTCCTTATTAAGTTATTTGCTTTGCTTACAGCTGGAACGAAAATACGTCAGAAGTTGAATTTCAATTATGCATGTCTTTGTATGACATGCATGACTCTTTAAAAACTTGGCTCTGAAGAATTCCCTCATCAGTGGAGTGTCTGATTTCTTCATACAAGAGCTGAGCGTTTTCTCCAAACTGTAAGTAATTGATTGTTTTTTTATTTCGAACGCCAACTTACATTGCTTATGAAGTAAATTCGTATTTTTTCAACTACTGTTTTCATTTTTCTTCATACCTATGAGACTCGGCTCCATACAACCAAGTCCTTGCAATCTGAGTATAGTTTTTTCAAACTTTCGTAGAAGCTTGCCAAAAACTATCGTCACGTTTCCGGAGATAAGACGTCTACCCTAATTAAAGTTTGAAAAACCGATTTTTTTTATTGCATTTTTCGAAAATATACATATTTAAAAGAATCATACTAAAATTTTACAAAGATCTGAGCAGCCTAACTTTACTTTTGAGGGATGTTTACTCAGCTGCTTAAACGCCGAAACTATTCAACCGATCCTTATCAAAATGTTACCACATGTTCTTTGTGACTATAGACATAGCGCATATCATACGAATTTTGAAATTTTGAGCGGAGCTATTTTTTTTGCAAAAAAACGATGAAAAAAATGTGTCTTTTCGTAGTTTTTGGAATAGTGGCCACCATTTTGTGGTTTTAAAAAAAATCAAAACTCTTATGCGCTACAGCCATTTACTTATTGAATCTAAAACCATTTTTATTTTTTTTTCTCCAATCATCCATTTCAGAGGTTTTATCAACAGCGCACACCCATTTTTTTTGGCACTGTCTCCTCCTCCATTTTTTTTTACGAAAATTTAGTAGGATAAATATTAAAAAAAAAAATTTGTGTATTTTTTAGGCCCAACATTTTTTATATCCATATTTATAATTTATACGGGTTAAAAAAATTCGTGAAAATAGTCTTTTTTTTGCCCGTCTGATTAGGGTAGACATCATAATGAACTTGCTTTTAGAATCGATTGCGTTGAGTACTTGTTTAGATGGTAGAATTAAGGTCCTTCGCGTTTGACCAATTTTTGTTGCATTGAATCATAAAAACTCCCAATAAACGACTTATGTGAAAAATCGTAAACGCTTTATTTTTCAGCAAAGATGCTTCGATGTTCGACCTTCTTGTTAGCATGTTTCATGGCTCTAAGCACCGTGATGGCCAAGAACACGTTTTCGGTATGAAAAGTTCAAATTCAGACTAAAATTGAGCTGGTTCGGCCAATAAAAATTGCCTGACCTTTGTATTCTTGAAAATATTTCTAGGGTAGAAAAATGGCGGCGGTCGATGGACGACAATTGCAATGCACGGCTCGGGGTTTGTTCGAAGGAGCCTGCGTCGTGAGTATTTGTTTGACGGAATTTAGAAATACTTTCATCTCAAACAGGTATTATTTCCAATATCAAAAATTTGTACTTTTCTTTCACCAGTCTCAAAATATCATGGCCAGAGGATTCAGGTGCGATGAACTCTGGTGTGCAAAGCTCATTTCTCCTGGCATTTATGAAGCCGTCTCTACTGGACCAGTTTTAGATGGAACCGGATGTACAACTAATAAAGTAAGTTACCAACGCGAATAACTTTACTTGGAGAACGTTCGATAAAAGCTCCTGCATCCGTTTGATTGTTTTTCGTACTCCCATAAAATGCAGCGAGAAAAACCTCATCAATCTGAAATTGTTTTGACAAACCAATGACGTCTCGCTAATTACTGACTATCGGTAATTCCAGGTTTGCATAGGCGGAGAATGTAAAGTCCCAGAATCGGGGCGTGTGGCACCTCGACGAGGAGATGGTCCCCAGTACACGTGCCGTTCGTCAGTCATTGTGACTCCTTCCACCAATAACCCAAATCAGCAAAGAAACTCAGTAATTGTGAGACCCTCAACAACGAAGAAAAGGACATTCCAGTAGGATGAATTAATGATTTTTTCCCTCGATTATGAACCACGCAATAAATTAAAAAACTTGAAGCCCTTCGGTGGCAAGACATTTTTTACGCCGAGTGCCCAAAACGCTGAAAAAAACCCACGGAAATCCACGAAAATTGGTAGCCTGGGGTTTTTGAGGTCGCTGATTACGAACCTGCACTCAAAATGCAGAAATTGATCTGACGCCAAATATTGTCAATGCCACCGATGAGGCCAATAAAGCAATGAACCTATAAAATATCAATAAAGTAATGTACCTCAAAAAACATTCATTTTAAGGAAAAACGGATATTCTCGTCGAAAGCTACGCACTTGCACGAGCCAGTGTGAGTGGATATTTGTCTGGTGTCACTTGCCAGGATAGATTCATAGCTCGCGGTAGGTAAAGCTCGTGGAGAAAGAGATCGTGAGTTGGAGTCGTTGGTAGTGGAAGCGAGAAGCTTTTGGATATGGAAGTGTTGAGAAGCTGCGAGGGTTTGGCTCTCGCTCGCTCACTCACACGAATGTGGCCAAACAAAAGTGCACGCTTTGACAGTTGATAGTGGAAATGAAGATTCGCGATATAAATTTGTGTCAGTTGCGTCCTTTCGGTGTGTACAAGTCGATGTACGTGTTTGTGCATGTGGAGCGGTTGAGTGTGAAGAAAATGGGGGTCGTGAAGAGGAGAGACGAGTGTTGGAACGCGCAGCGTTGTGCTGGGGGCACGTGAGCGGAGGGGGAGGACGCTTTGAGGGGCTCTCGCGACTGCACGCCGCTTGTGAACGAAGAGGGTTAACGATGTTCAAGTTCTCTACCGAAATATTGTGATAACACGGATGGCACGATGCACATATAAATATACATTGTTCGTGTGTAGAAATATCGGAGGCTGGCGGCACATCCGCGTTGTTTTACATGCGTCGTAACTGAAGTGGCGTATGCCGCATTCGGTCGCTGCTATCGACGGCGTTCCCCCAATCTTCAAATGAGTTATTTTCTCGACGATCGTTTCTCCTTCACAGACGCGTATGGAAATTTCCCAGTCTCTTATGCTCTCGCTGAAAAAGTCAAGTCAACAGAAACGTGGATGCACATCCGGAAGCAACGGCAGAGGGAGGCAAATTTGTTCACGGAAAATCGGCATAAATTGTTGAACTTCGGGCTTGTTTTGTTTTCGACGTTTCATCCTTCAGGCTCGTGGAAAAAAAATCTTTAATGTTTACACTTTTGAGTGGATGGAGGTGCAACATAATTCGCATATTATAGGAGGAAAAAATGTGCGCGCGGAGCGACGAAGAGCGGATTTACGAGGATCGCTTTCATCCTTTAATCGACGTTTCCACGATACTCGCTTTTTATCTTGTATTTCTCATTGAATTTGGTAATTAGCGTTCTCGAAATGGTATTACCGTGCGCCCACATTCGCGATGTATTTCTATAACCGTCTGGAGCGCTCCCGGATGCATGTGTTCGTCGTTTTTATTTATTGATGCAGATACTTTGAAGCACGTTCGTGAAATTGACGGGATAATTTGGAGAGCTGGATTTCGTTACATCGTGAAATTCAACATCCTCGAATATTCATTCGTTCAATTAATGCATATTTCATTCGAATCCTCGTTGGATGCGCATCCCACTTTTAACGATGGATTTCATCGTTTCATAAACTTATTATTCATCGAATCGTTTCTCATCCCGTGGTTAAATAAACTTTCATATTAAGAGTGTAATAACAGCAGCATCACAACGAAATTAAAGAGATTTTTATCAATGTTGACGTAATAATAAACGACAATTAAGGCCTCGTACAATTAAGCTTTATAAATTTATGAAAATAGCGATCTCGTTAATCGACTCCAACGAGAAATGTCACGTCAATGCGTCCCCGCAGATTTGCCCGCAAAAAAGTGTGCTCCCGAGGACGCGTAATAAATTCCCATTAGCTCGGAAACTTCGAGCCACGGTGAGCTTAAATTTTTACGCAAAAATAGTAGCAGACTGGATACTTGTACTGCTTGGAATACAGAGGTCAGACACTCGTGGGAAATTCATAGGAAAGTGGAGGAAACATGTGCGAAAACGTATGCAATTTACATCTGTCGCGCTCACTGGACATCCGGACCACTGCTGAGCGCTCCACTCGTCGTCGTTCAAATTATTTAGTAGTAATTATAACGAGTCCTATACCATACATTCTCGATGACACGAGCATTCGTACCCACCTACAGAAACATTGTATATGGAAGCGTATGATACACTTGCTGAACGTCGGACTAACGTTCTAGGTTTTAAATTACGAATTGTAGGGACGTTTGAAATCAGAAATTCGATAAAGTATTCTCGTGTTCTTCGCAGCATGCAAAATTATTATTTTCGAAGACGAAAAATTCTGAAGTTTGGAAAAACCTCAAATCGAATATTTTCCGAGGATAAAGATTGTGTCACGTTCGTTACAAAGCAGAGAAAGTGCAATTAAAAACGGCATATCTCCAGTTTTTCGACGAAAAAATCGTGACGCCAGCGATTTTAATTTTTCCTCGAGAGAATGACTCGAGCTTTCATGGCTTTCGAAATGTTGTGCGAGAGTCGGAATAATTGACGGTCCGCATGTATCAGAGTAGCATGATTTTGATGACAGTAGCGGAAACTGCTGGTGCACTAAACCCGAGGACTCTTCTTCCTCTTTCTCTCTCTGCGGGTGAATGAGTCGCGAGAGTGTGGAAAAGAGAGGAAGCGAGCGAGAGAGAGTGTGCAGCGGGAAGAGCGTGAGGGTGGTTAAGGGTTGTACGTATGAACGGGGCGCGACACGAAGATACGTCGGACGATCCGTCAACGGGGCGCCATAACGTATAAGCGAACGATGATACCATCAACGGAACCGTGAGAGGATAAGAGAGCATAGATAAATAGAGCGAGAGAGAGGGGAACAGGAAGAGGGGGCGAGAGGGTGAAACGCGACACGGGGGGTTGGTGGTGTGCACTTATAATGCAAATTAGCCGCTGACACACTCGACTCGGTAACGGAGTAATGTAATGCGGGAATAAATAGCAACAACTGGTCGGCCGAGCTGTCAAATACCCCCTGAACTCTCATAAAGTACGCGTTGGTTTGCGCAGCGTTGTTACAGAGCGTTTGTTCGTTCGTTCACGTACTTATATACATAACGATTCGTCCATTCGTCCATCCGCGAAAGCTCCGTGCGTTTCCACACTTTGGAGCACTGTAGGCATCGCCGTTGATGCTGTTGCTCGTGGGCGTGAGTTGTAGGTATGCTTCTGATGGAAATATTGACTATTAACGCGACCGGGAATGTGTATCATTGGATTGCCTTCATAAATATGCCGAAATTCCTGCCGGACGCACTTCACTCTTTTGATTTATCCCTCGTGGACTGCCGAAAGTCCGAAAATCTGCGCTCGCACGATCCTTAACGCGCACGGATATATGTCCTCGTGAAAATACGGACTTGCTCTTCCGCTGAGTGTCCGACGAAACGTGTCATCGACCTGACGTCGATTGTTTCACGTCGAACGCATCCTTGTTAATAAATAACTTTCGTTAACGTTTTGACGCGAGTGGAACTCGACCTGCGCCACTGCCGATCCGTGGATGGAATACATTCTCAATTGAGTCTCGTCGTCGTAGCTTGATTCGAAGAAAAATGGGTGGGAAATCGAACCTCGCAGGCAGCAACGCCACGACTCATCTCAATTCAATGAAAATTCATTTTAATCACAATTTAAAGTCAACTTCCCTGGCCACGTTTCTGAATATATAAGCTTTGAAAAATGCAATAACAGCTGTCAATTTACGCTCGAAAATTTTGCGCCAACTTCTTTAATTAGAAGCTCAAATGATTCGTCGCTGCACGCGTGTGATATGGGAATAAATGAAAGGAAATATATTTATACGTGCATATTAGACATATTCACACGATACATAGAAGCTTTCGTCGCTTACTTTTATCAAGTCTTGTATTTTGAAGAAATTAGTCAGTGCGCGACTCCAATTAGACGACAACTGAAGTGTCCTGTACATCGTCACATTGAAACACTCGCTGTGAATAAGGTGGATTGAGATGTTGGCACCCCTGGGGAGACGCAATGAGGATCGCACAACGCACACCTCGCAGTTTAACTCCTGCACTATATTTTCGCATGTACGCATATCCACAGGCCATTCTGTGTCAGCCTAACATCCTCCACTTTAAAAACTGGACGAAAAGGCCTCGATTTCATTTCGTAACTTCACAACAACAAGAATCTTTGACTTGAAAGTGTGACAGGAAAATGAGCTCGTTTCGAGGGACGATTATTCTTCATCCGGAGTTCAGTGCCAGCCTATTGAATCGGGTCGCCGGAAACTAAAAAGTCCCGAGAAAAATGGTGAAAACCGTTAACAACATTTGGTCCGGATCGCTGGTAGAGTTGGCATGAAAAGCTCCGCAGGTTTGTCTACTTCCAAGCGGCGACTGTAACGTCGTAAGGACTCGCCTGAAGTGGCTATGAAGGAATGATAAATATATTCACGCGATATACACGATGCGTTTTATGTGTTTGTATTATTAACGTACATATAAATACGTTCTATGACATTTGGCCAGATGTATCCCCGCAGCCGTTGAATCGCGCACGAGTGCATTACTAATTCACCGGGGCGTCCGCGTTTTCATAAATACGTGCATGTAAATGATACGTTCAATCCTGTGCCTGAATTAATAAACACAAATAAAGAACCGGATGAAAAAGAGGAGGGTTGAGTGAGAGGCCGGAGAGCAGCCACCCACCCCTTTCCAACAACCCTATTTCGCAATACTGACTAATGACGTATTTAACGCTTCACGCTCAAACCGCGAGAGAAAGTCAACGAGGCCTCGGCGTGTTGCTCAATTCGTGCCCGCTTGATTCTCACGTTTTCGACCCCCTCCCTCGCCAACCGTTGCTCTTACCTTTTTTATTTTTCTGCATCACTCTCCCTCACTCTCTTTCTCTCTCTCTCTCTCTCTCTCTCTCTCTCTCTCTCTCTGTGACGGTACACTATGCGTATACAGAGCCCGGTTCATTAAAATTTACCTTATAAGCCGTGGTCGGTGAGCGTTGAGGCATTCACCACGGACATAATGAAGCAATGTTTCAATAGAAATGTATCGCGAAATCCTGCCTCCCCCATCGTTTCCACCGCCGATTCCTCTCATCTCGTGTGTGTATATATATTTGTCATCTCGATGTCACCACCCGGAATCCTGGCCTTTCGTACACCAGGCAACAACATTTTGCTGCAGTTCTCACTCTCCGATACTCTTTTTCATCCCCCTCTCGCTTCAACCCCTCTCCCTCTTTCGCATTTGCTATCCGCTCCTCCCATCACCCATCTCTCAATAACGACTGATTGCACTCCCGACGAAGAAAAGCCTTCTCCGATGTACTTCAAGCAGACAGCTTCGCGTGCATGGGCTCTTCGAGGGTTTCGTGGGCCTGGATTTCCAGTTTTTTTTTCGTCGATCGCAACACTCAGCGGTGCATCGAAAACGTTGAATGGTGGCGATTTAGATCGAAGAGGAATTTGCGACTTGTACGATGACTTTGAGAATTCGATGCAGATTTTTTCCGCATTCGATTCCGGAGAAACTCGTTAGTTTGAGGACAAATTTGAGGTTTTGGGATTCAATGGAACTTGATCTTGCTATACGAGGTCGTATTTCGAGGAGAAAATGTGAAGATCGAAATTTTAAAAAGTCCGAGGAAAGTCGCGATGCCGTGTAACGCCCCATGGATACATCGCCGAGCTCTTGAAATCGCTCCGCTCCTCATCTTCATCCCCTATCGCTCGATGTCTCTTTTTTTCAATCTCTGAAGAAAGGAGCCATCTCGAGCGGAGCCACGACCTCGAGCGACCCGAACACATGCTATGCGAGCGATTTCTTAGGCACGTATACAAAGTTGTATAGCGGATAATCTGAAGCAAAAAGTGAAGTGAGCAAAATGACGCATTTCATTCTCTCGATCGAAATAACGATCTTGTGGGTTCAATGCCGGGGGAATTCTTGCCCTTTTTTCAATACGAAATGTTTCTCTTTCAACACTCCGCGCTGATTTAATTGGCGCTCATTAATCCGTTGAATCGAGTTCCATTTAGTTACGCAAAATACCGTTTTTTCACGCGAATTTCTACCAGGGTGTGCCGCCATTTTTGACTAAATATTCAACGGTGTAACTTCACCGGAATTAAGCGGTAACAATGTTCGAAACGTCAACGTACCCTCTTTCACTTTAATTCTTCACAAAATGTTTTCTGCCTTTGCATAAATATTTGTTGTTGCATAAATATTTGATTAAACATTCCGGGCGATGCGATAATTTTAATTGAATTGAAACGATTTCATGAATCTCCGTGCAATTTGTCAAAAAAATCCGCTATTCCGAGTCCCGTTATTTCTGCGTTTTCCTGTCGGAAAATATATTTTGAAACGAATCGTCAGTTGAGTTGACGCTCGGGAAGTTATACCACGCACCGTCGCCTCTGTGACTTGTTATATTATTACTTATCGTCGTTATTAATCGCTAGCAGACGCGTTAAATCCATACACGCGGTGTGCAATGTACAGCTATGCTGGTGACGCTGCATCGATACACTCGCTGTAATCCATGCATAAATTATCAGAACAAGCGCGAGGGCAGCGAGTCCGGCCCGGTGCACCGGTACAACTGACAATCGCTCGAATATTGATGCGATTATCAATAATTCGCAGTGCGTTTGCTGCGACGACGACTGCTGGAGCGTTTATAAATGTTCGCTTACTTCCACGGTATGCCATGGGATTTCGAACCCGAAAAACCTCACATTAGCCTCAACGTTTTTCAGCCTGCTCTCAGCGCTCCAATCTAATTAAAACTAGAAAAAGGAAACGCCTGCGTCATTATTTGGTGGTAGAATCGAATTTATTTCAAGAACATTCGGCATGAAATCTGGCGAAGCTTTTTCGATATCGACCTGTAAGTTTTCGTGGTCGAAAATTCAAATGAAAAATATCGAAAAAATGTAAAATTGTGGGGAAAAAGTCGCTAGTTGAAGCCATTCGCAAAAGTTGCTTTAGTTTTGAGCTCCTGGATCTGTGTGATCCAGGATGTTTCGTTCCTGCGAGTGTAATTAACATTGTCGATGAAAAAAATAAATATTGAAAAAGAGTTTGATAACAACCGAGTGAAAGAGTACTTGAATGGGAGTAACTTCGATGCGAATGTTTTTCGTCTGAAAAAAATGATTTATTTGTACGAGTAGATGAAATAGAAAGGAGAAATGAAGGAATGATAAATGAAAAAGCTGACCGGGCTCTTTGTTTCGGCTCGGAATATCTGCAGCATTCGGATTTTCTTTTGCCTCGTTCTCCAGGCTGACTCTCCGACGCTTTGTGCGAATATTTATTTTTATTTTGAAAAATGTTTCATATTCTCTGAAGGGCTTCCCGAATTATATTCATTAACGAGACAAAACGAGATCGCAAGCGCGGGAGGGTTTCCTTTATTTACATGGATACGCTGCCACCGGCCGGCACGACCCATGGGTCCTCGAATGTGGCAATGTGTGGAGGTGGAGCAATAATTATTATCAAGAACCCGGAGCGCAGTCGCGTTGACCCGCGGAAATAAACTCGGATTCTCTGCTTAATATATAGATAATGCACCGTCTCGTGTACAGGGCGTTTTAAGAAAATTTAACAACAAAAAATTTGATCGAGTGTCAGAACATATAATCCTGAAAGTTCTCCAACGTAAGTTTTCTTAAACTCCATCCATTTCTCACTGTTTTATCCTGACTCAAGGTGCTGCAGTCCAACAAGAATTTTTCAGCATGCCAAACAGCTCCGTGCATTCGAAAAGGGTCGATCGGATCCTCAGAGCAGTGAGAATTGGACATAAATTAACATTATTATTGCTCCAACAAGGAATTTCTCAATTTCTTAGCAACTTCTTTGAATTCTCTCCCGAATTAGATCGACAAAGACACGAGAAATTAAGAGAAAATTGTGGGTTCGAAGACTTGGCAAGACCCATGCACCGTTGGAGAATCCGACGCGCTGTTGCATCGGCCTGTAGCCCAGTATGCATTGAAATTGGTGGCAGCATGCACGGACTTGGATTTGGAGGGATGAGGGTGATTTTTCGGAACGAGTGGGCAAGTATAGGTCGGTTCGGTATAGCAGAGGAAAAGAGAAAAACAATGGAAAAGATGGAGGGAGTGCGTGGGAGAAAGATGGAAGCTGGCTCTCAAATAGTAGAGTGAACGTGCGCGTTTGTGTGGTGATGGTCCATGGTGGTGGCGAAATTTATGCCGGATGCCAGCCACCTAATAACGTTATTGCGTTGTATAAACTTGCCCGGTGTGTCCCTGTGTACAGGAGTGTATACTGGAACACATTAAAACTGTTCAACGCTCGTACGAGGTATATAAATAATACTCGGTCATTTCCGATGCCGCATTTAGTTTATTAGCGAAAGAACGAGAGAGTAGAATTTTTTGGTCGGCTATGCGCGCACCGGAGTCTCTACGAAGTGCAGGATACAGTTTAGTGCAAATCGGGACACGTTAATATATGTACTTGGGTACGAAACTCATATTAGTATACTCGCAGCATATGAAATCGTCGCGAGTCCATTCAGATGGGTATTATTATACATGCGTTTTCATTGCGGAAGCATGAGCTTATATGTAAAGACATTAAAAACGCCAAAAAACAGCTTCTGGACTAGCCTGACCTCTTTCGAGGTGAATTCTCGTTGTGGTGTTACGATGAATTCTCTTTTTGCTTTCGAACGTCATATCAGCAACCAGGAAAAAATTTTTGTAGGAGTTTGTCCGTCCTGAGAAAGTTCATTGATCGAAATTTTGTTGTTTGACTTTTTGAGGTGGAGATATTGTGGATTGATTTGATAAACGATTAGGAAAATGTGACGACTGCGTTCGATTATTTGTAAGGAAAGAAAGAAGGATCTTTTCAAGATTCTTCATGACCGACCTTCCGACAATCTTCGATCTGCTTTTCGACATATGACTCCTATTTGGGTAGTTCCTAAATAAACATGCTGCATCGTCTCACTCCTCGAGAATCTTGTAAACAGGGAAAAAGATCGTTTATATACACACACTAAATCTGAGCTACTGAAAATACGCAAGTGTACAAAATGACGAGGAAAATCCACTCGAAATGCCAGAGGCTGGTATCTGTCAATCTTGAAAGAGCTCCGCTTGTCCCAGGTCAGGATATAAGAGCACTTGACATTGGTAAGCTTCTGATTATATTCTCAGAACAAATCCCATTTCCACTGGCTTTTCAAATCAATCGAGAAATGCCTGTTTGTACTCAGCCTCGGAATAACAGATCGGAGTTCTGGAACGATCGTTGTTTCTTAAGGTAGTTCATGCACGAAACAATTTTCTTAAGAAAGTCTTGAAATTTGCACAGAGTTTGAATGGATAGTCGACTGACAGGCATATCAAATTTTAAAGGATTCGTCTTATTAGTTATCGTATAACCTCACACTTGCTTATTTCGGCATTTTGTTTCTCCTTGGCTTGGGCCATTCCTGGCATAGCCGTCTGTCTTTTTATTAATAATTTTTTCATGATCCATTTTCCGTTGTGTTTTCCGTTGTGTTTTCCGTTGATGGATCCCCGATTAACTAATGGCTTGTAATTTCATTCGCCAAAAGATAAGTTGAAAAAATTTATTCACAATTTCGAATTAATAACTCTGACATTAATTTAAAGTGATTGTATCTTTAATTAGGGAGTAAAAATCGATCCAATTAAGACACTCATAAAATACGATCCCTCGAGCATGATCTACCTTAAAGAATTACACAAAAACGAATTTTCTACAGAAATCCTTATCGACGAAACCGAATTCTGTTGCTCTCTCTCAGGATCACAATTACGAGCAAGTACTTTGATGCCTTGATGAATAATTTACAATGATTAGTGTGTTCAGGCGAGACAAATTTAAGACCAAATTTGCTAAAACTAGGAGCATGTACGTGTATGTGTGTGCGAAGGAGAGAACAGCTGTTTTCTCGTCACAACAATTGAGCCTGTTAAGTCGGGGTTACAAGCTGAAGACGAGGGTGGACTAGTGGCCCAGTGGCCTTGTGTCTCAGGGCAAAGCTCCTAATCCCAATTTGCCAGACTCTCAACAGTAGCGTTTCGTCGACGTCGTCATCGTCGTTGAGATGCTTCTGCTGATGTGCACGTCAGTTACGGCGTCGAGGGACTGTGTTTCGACCAGTTTGTCTCGCAGACATTGCCCTCGCCAACGAGCGAGGCGACAAAGGGCTTTTACAGGGCGGTAGTCGTTTCCTGGCATGTAATAGTGCAGACTAGAAGCGAGTATGTGTCTCAAGTACCCTACAAGATTGTGATACCACGCTCGGGTTTATATCTGTATACGTGTCCTGTACGTTATTAAGTGCTTGCTTTGACTTCTCGAGAGTTTAGGCTCTGATATTTTTCAGAAACACACTCCGAGTGCTCGCGGGGCGCTTCGATTTGTCAACAAATTTACTTACGAGAAAGAATCAAGGAAGAGTTTAAACGATCGTTATCATTCGTTGGAACCGAGTCCACGAAGAGAATACAATTTGAAAAATTATTGCGAGTAACGATAGTGCGGTGACGAGCTGCAATTCGTCATATTATTATGGGAGAATAATTGAATTTTCCTATGAATTAAATAATATTTATTGTTCTAAGTAGGAACTTTTACCGGAGTTTTATTTCATTTTAACGTCCTATCTGCAATATTTACTATTATAAAACTGAAAATTCCGCAAAATCTTTGAAATTTTACAGTGCCTTACAGGAATTAATACTTTTCGTTAACTTGTCCCTGCAGTCAAATATATCACGGTCAGTTTTACAATGAATTTCACGCTAAATATTAATAGCACTCTCTTTAGTCACTTCTGTTTTATTAATCATTTTACGCTTACGAAAGGATCAAAAGATTATTGACTGGACCATTCTTGAATATTATTCTTATGAAAACTACGATCTTTCGTACACTGAGAAAAAAATTTGGTTGAAACACTTGAAAAATGTTCAATTTACACGACGAAATATTTTTTAAATATCACAAAATATTTAGATAATGATTCAAATAGATAGCGATTTGGATGAACAAAATTAAGGGTTGTGTGACGATATTTGGGTTGCTCCAACGTCATAAAAGTGTACGTGAATTAAGTAGAAATAAACAAATGTTCCGAGTTCTTCGAACAAAAGGTTTGGTTTCCCTCGTTTAGTTAATTCATACAAACAAAAATTTAGTGATTCGCGCATAATTTTTTATTTATTGCAAGCCGATGTTAATTAACTAAAGACATTTAGTTATTGCCCCGATTTTTTTCTCATTGTTCCGTTTAATTTTCTCCCTGTCGTCGTAAAACTTTTTTCAAATACGATAATCATAGTTTTTTATGCCAAATGCGCCATAAAAAAAAGGCGAAAACGATCCTCAGGAATGTGGAGGGAAAAACAATCGTTATAAAAATAAAATAAAATGTTGACTTCGATGAAATATCCGTTGTTTATTTGTAGCAATGAAATCGGATAAATACAGTGGTAGCAATAGACCAGAATGCACCGCGGATTGGGCGAATGTAAATCAGTGGCCGATATAATCCCGAAGCCCGTGAATAATAACGCGCATATGTATGCCCGTGGATACGCTGCCGCTTTCTTTCTCTCCGCGTTCCCCACTCGCCTGCGTGCGTTTAATTTCCACGCACGCGGCACGAGACAATGTGAACAGGCTCGTCGACGCGGCAGAGATACAATAGCAGTCAATAATGCGTGTGATTTGTGCAATAGACGAGCCTTTCGATGAGTGAGAGTGAGTCAGCGAGCAGGAGTCGAGTAGACGGAGCGAGAAGGGGGGAAAGTGCGGGCGGTGCATGCAGCATCTATTGCAAGTGCAGCCGGCGCCGTGCAGTTACACCCGGGCATTTGGTGTATGCGATGAATGTATACTTTGTATGCATGTATAACATTGGATGCGCATTGAAATCGTTCCGCCTGGAAGCACTCGGCCGTGATGTCTGTTTTGTCTCCTCATTGGCAGACGTAGAAAATGAGGATGAAAGTTGAAAACAGTGTCAACTAGACTCTTGCGATTCGCGAGTCTTTCCTCGTTAAAATCGTTTTAATCGTGATTGGAAACGTCGCCGTTTTATCTGCTGCCAGGGAAAATGGGCGAGTCGAATTCAAACGCGAATACGCCAACGGAGCAACGTTCCAAAGAATGCTGGCGAAAGCCAGCATGCCGTTACCAACAAAATTTTCACTAATTTACTTCAACGCGCTGCGAGATGAACGAAAAAAACGGTCGAGGCACAGAACACTGATGAATCCGGGACATTGGCCAGGGTCAATTTCGCGGTGGTCGAACGTTGATGTGGACAATGATGCAGCCAAGCGTTGTCTATGTACATTTACAACGTATACATACTCATTTATATAACACTATATAAGGCAGCTCGTGGATCGGTAGGGGATCCAAAGCACACGCACGTGGTGTCCATCGAGCTTGATTTCTTGATGTGCGGAACACCCTTCCACACCGCTTTCCCCGACGTACTCATACGTTCACATAATCCTCCCTCTCTCGCTCTCCTTCTCTGTTTCTATATGACTCTGTTCCGAAATCCGTTGTTGCACTATTGCATCGGTTCGCATATGTACGGGAGTAGTGAACGGTGCAGTAAACCTCAGCAGTCTCCCATCCATGTGCATACGACATATCTATATACGCTTGAGAAATGGCGATAGGGGATGCAGAGGAGATACATATAATTACCGGCTACCGTGCTCCATTTCACACATCACACACCGTGTGATCACGTCACATGCCCGGCCTACGATCCTCCCCCACACTCTCGCTCTTTCTCACTCTCTCGCCGTGTCTCTCGTTCCACGATTCACATCCATTTCTCCCACCGAAACATCCGCAATGCTCGTGCCCATCCATTCTCTCTCTCCCTTTCTCTTCCTCCTGCCAGCTCTCCCTTTCGCGGTCTCCGCGTATCGCGACAGTTTGGCCCATGCACCGCGATGAGCATTCTCCATAACGCGTGGAACGATTCGATATTCGAGATGAACGGATCTCGAAGCATTTGCCACCGCGGCGCTCACGACCCACGCTCCTCATCGTCCTCTGCGTTTACTCGCATATCCAATAAATCCGAGTCGAACATATCGCAATGCATCTACCGGTACGTCGATTCGTGTTTTACGTTTCACAGAATATTCATAGTGCTATTGCGATCCATCGAATTTTATCTGTAACGTCCGCATTCAGCACCGTTTCGTGCAGCATGTTCCTCGACTCTACAATAATCGTGAAAGCACATTTTCGCGTCATAACTTTACCCAACGGATGTACGCTCTCATCCATATACTTTCGTTTTACCACTCCAATTTTAACGATTTTTTGAAACTTTGCTCAGCGTACCATTATCTATTGAGACATCGACGAATGAAATAATGTTTTCGACAAGCATTTTCGTGCCGCTACTTCGATGGTTCAATATACTCGAATATTTCGTCATCGATGTTTATACGCATTTTAAAGTCAGAAATATTAGATTCGCACGATATTTCCATTTCAAATGTAGTTCCCTCAAACAAACATTGTCGCAATAGAAAATTCGGAGAGTCAGACCCGAAGCAGGTTATCGTTCGATCGACGATAAATGACTGCGATAAAAATCTAGTGAACGCGAGCCAAACAGCCTTCCCGTCGACGGGTTTACTTTGTTAATAAAACAGATGAAAAAAAGGCGCGTGTAGATAAATGAATATTCATAGGAGCGAGCGCCAGCGAAGTGTATCAGCGTCAATGAAGTGGGCTCTTGAAAATAGCAGGAAGGGTTATTATCCGATAGCGAATGAAAGGGGGTGAGTGAAGAGGGAGTGAATTATACGAACGGGTGTGCGAGCATGGAGAAACGCGTGTATATGTGCGAGCTCCATCTCCGTGTGACACGCTGGTAACCGGGGATCGCAGAGGCGTTAAGTTTAACGCGAAACGCGTATTGTTGCGTTGTACGCGGAGGAGAGGACAGAGGAAGGGTGGCGGGAGGGCGAGGAAAGGGGTGAAAACGCACGGGCTGCGGATTCGATGTGCATCGCGATGCTGTGGCGCCGGTGCCACACTCCGCGTCTGTGTGTGTGTGTTCACCCACACAACCGCACGCTCTCTCATCGCACAAATGTGCACACCACCAACTGATTGTATCCAGAGTCAGCCGGGCCGATACACGGAGAGGGAGCTCAATGAAAGCGTGTGTGAACGCGAACCGGAGGGAAGGAGGGACGAGGGTGGCAAATAGCGGATAGCAGATTCGACGCGTATATCCGTACGAAGCAATTGAACGGCGAATTATTCAATTTGTCAGACCAATGAGTTTGTCAGGTGCCACTCCATGCCGGGGCAGCCAGCCGCTCACGCTGTACTACGTATGAGCAGTCATTCGATATGGAATTGTGGTATACAACCCATTCGTCTATAGAGTATCCTGAAAGTCGGGCTCGAAGATCGCTTGGATGTTGCAAAGTGCCACGGATCTTGGAAAAAAGGTCTCGTTCGTTCGCTGGTTAGATTCTTTTCCAATGAAAATTATCTTCAGAGATTCATGACACTCGGTCGATGGGAAGGAAGATCGAAAAAGATTAAGATTTTTTTTACACGCCACGGAGATAATTTAATTCGATAAATTACCGTTCAGTAACGACAATGAGGCGACGAATTCATTATATTATTGTGGTAAAGAAATTGAATTTTAGTGTAAAAAGATAATATTCATTTTTCACAGTAAGAATTTTCACCGGAGCATTTAGTGAATTTTGACTTCGTGCGGTGAATTTTACCGCGCTGCACTGTCAACATTTCCGTACGAATGTTAATCTAGGATGCGGCTACACTGGGGACATGGCAGGGGTATCTTGTCGCTGCATCGGCCTATTTCCCCATTCTTTTTGTATGCTCAGCCCTTCGTTGAAGTGCTTAAATCACCGCTTCAGTGTGCTACGAAATTCTGAAAGGAGTGATCGATAGCTACGTTAGGGCAAAGACATTTTACCGCGATGCACAGTAAAATTAACTAAACTTTTTCTCAATTTTAGTATACATAGGTACCATAAATTTCACTATCTGCAATATTTACTATTATAAAACTGAAAATTCCGCAAAATATTGAAAATATTACAGTGCGTTACTGGAATAAATATTTTTCGTTAACTTGTCCCCGCAGTAAAATATATCCGGTTAATTTTACAGTGAATTTCACCCTAAATATTACCATTTGATTATCTCCGTGTGACTATTGAAAAAATGGAAGAGCCTGGGAACTGATTAGTTCGAGTTAATGGAAGTGCGGCAGGCTCCTTGCTGGCTTTTTTTCAACCGTTGGCTTCGTGTTGCTTCTAATCCATGGCTGTACCTCCAATTTGTGTTTCAACGATGCACAGGATTTTCATAGTTGTCCTAAAAGTTCTCGGTATGAAGTTAAGCAAACAAATAATATACCGACTGTGAATAGGAAAAACGAAACGAGAGGCTGACAGCGAGAGTACAAATGGCTGTAAACTTCAACCGGTAGTAAACAAAGTTTTACGACGCAGTTCTAAGCGATAGGCCCGTTCTTCTAGCTTCCCTCTCCACTCCCATCGGAATTACGTTCGAACGTATATTTCCCCACTTTTTGTTCTTCTGGAAAGAGTTTTCCTCATGTGCCCACTTAAGGAGGGTTGTGAATGTGAGGATCCTCGAAATGGAGCCATGTGTTTTCGCTCCTAGGATTTCCAGGGGCTCATCATTTTATTTTTTTTTCTCTCCACCATTCACGAACAAGATAACAAAAAGCTTTGGGAATTCGATGGCAGCTGCACGAATATCTATTGGAAAGTGACGTCAGGCAGTGACTGTTATTACGATACTCGAGTCCAACCGTGTCGCTGAAATCTTCACCAAAAGGAATTAAGCGACATTACTTGCGACTTTCGTTCCCAGCTTAAAGAGCTAAGCCCGCGTCTTCGGCAGCACCCCTGGAGCGAGTGCTAACGACATTTTTTTTGTTTCCCAGGTATTTAGAAGGCGACAAAAATTATGCCCAATATCCCTAACGATAGGCAACATTCGCGTTGACTTAATTAAAGCGCTTAACTCGGAAAGGACGCCGAGGAAAATCCGCGGTCGCGCGTGTACGCCGATAGTATCGTTGTTTCGGGCCGGAAAAATTATATGTAAAATATATCCATGCCTATATATAAATATATAAATTGGATTAAGGACGTAAGCTTTAGAAAAAGGTTGCGAAGGAGGAGTCGAGCCTGGACGGTGGCGGAGGTACAGGATCTGGAATAAATTCTAATGTGGTAGCATTATAATTGCGCGGTTTACGTTCACCGGCATGGACAAGGGCTGCCGCTGGTAGCCGGGCGAGCCAAATTAGCGACGATCATTATTTATGTCTCTGGAGGAAAAGGGGTTAAAATGGCCAGTCGTTCCTTTTTCCTCCCTTAGCCATACCTCCCCTTATGTGTATAACTGCTTTCTTTCTCTCGGTGTACACTGAGCTACTCGGCACTCTCCTCCGCTTTGCCAGCAGTCCGCCAAGACAAAGGGTAGTTAACGTTCGTTAAGGGTGAACCTACCGAAAGAGGGTCCGCTTGCCCAAATAAATGTATATATTTCTCTGCATACAATAGCTCCGTGAAATAATTCAGGTGTCGATAATGTGCCCATAGAATTACAAAGGATTCACCCTACGGATGCGCCAAAATAAAATATCTTCAAAATGGCGGGGCTCGAGATTATTTCGCGGCTTGAGCGGTCCCGAACTCCCCGATATTTCTTAAACTCAGACGTTAAGTCGTCGAACAATCACTCTCCGTTGATGGTGCATGAAAAATTAAAGAAAATTCGACGAAAGAAACGGGCCTTGGTTTTCTGACGTGACTTTCCTCGTCTCGGGTTTCTTTCTCCCTCTTTCAACGAGCCATTGAACCTTTGAATGTACTTTCGACGTCGAGAAGCTCATAAGAAATATAAAAATTGATCCGAAACCGCTTTAAAAATACTCTCGGTAAACATTAACACGATTTTTTTCCACCGCAAACACGGTGACGAAATGTAACGTTATATCAGATGAAATACAGCCCATAGCCGAAGAATCACGGCGATACGAGGAGAACGCAATTTTTTTATCACCGCACCGGCGATAAGAGTCCGCGATGCACTCGCGGTGTATGCATTTTTTTAATAAGTCGCTTATAATTTATAGGCGTAAGAGCGCGTGACGCAAGCGTTATACTCCATCATTCCTCTAATCTACGAATTTTATAACGTTGTGGATTTTACGGTGCAATGCAAACTTGTGCCCCGTCCTGATAAGTAGCTCTCTGTGCCTCCTCTCTCTTTCCCCTTTCCCCCCTTTTTTGTCTTTTACTTTTCACAACACAACGTTCAACATATTTTATGCGTTGTAATGCGCATGGTGCGGCATAACAAGGGAGAAAAGGGGAGAGAGAGAGACGATAAGGGAGCCCGACGAATCTCTACTCATTTGATCCCACGCTCATCTCTTCTTCATAAAATTCTCTCGTTGTGAGTCGAGCTATAGAAAGATCGTTGAATCGTTGGATTTAGACTTTCGTCGGATCTCGAGGACAGTCGAATTGGAACGGGAATAATTTTGCTCAAAATTATTCCAGCAAGTTTCGGAACGATCAGTACAATTGTAGGGGAAAAAAATGTTGAGTTTTGTTGGAGTTCAAACCTCCGATGGCTCTCCCAGGATCGACTGGTTCAATCTGCGCAAAGTTGACCCTTCGATTCTACAAGATTTTGCGAGCGCGTCGTTAGCCATGAAAAAGCAGATCGACGTCGGAGAAGATAAAGAAGGAAATCGGGGGTGGGAGAGCGGATAAGAATTTTGCTTTCGTCTCGCCAAGTTCCGTTGTCCCGATATTTGTTTGGCCGCACCCATGAGAAATGAGAGACGCCTCGATGAGAAACTCGCGAGGATCTGTTCAGCGCACATTCATTGTTGGCAAAAGAGAAAAACGTCGTATAGGAGCGTGAATGATCCAACGAAATGAAGAATAAGAATGCTATATATTTCAAAGAAATGGCCGATGGAGGATCCTTATGGTGCGGCAAATATAATAAACTCGAGATCCACGTCTGGCCGATTATGGTCGGTAACGGCTGCTTTCGGCCGGTGCTCTATGAGCGCACAAAAACACCCCCTTAAGAAAAACGATGACCAATACACGCGCCCAGGCGTAGATGTATTAATATGAGACCGAAAGTTGGTCTATGACTGTAGCTTCACGTTCGCCCGAGTTCTTGGAGAACGAACAAGAAAAGGGGGATTCCCCGTTCGTTTCTATCCTCATATCTTCTGATTTTCCGCCAATAAAACCCATTACTATTTATCAGGCTAATGCATCCTTATAACTACCATTAACAACGATCCATACAACTACCCGCGCTTTAACGCATTAGCCGAAAATGGGAGAGGAAGAAGAAAGAGAATAAATCCAAACTGGGACCCCCTCTGCTCAGCATATTCATCATTAATATATATTTTACCTAAAGAAAATGTATTTGTGGCTCTTTCATCGCGTTATTCCTCGTTGTCTCTCGGTTAACTCTGCGCCAGAGTGTTTTTCGAATGACATTTTCGTGGTGAGGAGTATAAGCGTTTGTGCAACAAAATGATCATCGAGATATGAATTTTAACTTTATTTTCATTTCTGTAGAAGGAGAGAAAATTTTTATTCACAAATGAGGTTGAGTGTCGACGGTTTTTATTTTATCAATCTTTGGTTAACGATAATTACTTTATTTAACAATCACAGTTATACTTGGATGCGGTGAAGTTGACCGTATTTAACAAGACGTAAAAGCGATTCGCACGGTCTCGACAACAACTTAGTTCGTTGAAATCGTGCAGAATAACTTGGCTCAGTGTGTCACTACGAATGCATCCGAAAATCTTCTTCTCCTGGGGAAGTCTAATCCAATGACGTTGGTTTCCAGCGTAGCCGGTATTAATCCAAGAGCCCCGAGAGCGACGTCGTTGAAACTTTTCTTCAGCGACACCCCGACGTTTTTAATTCTCTGGGTGTGCGCTACAGCGGAGGACTTTCCCTCTTCCCTCGGCCTTAACCCGCACGCCGGGTCTTGCACCATTACGATTACTCTTATTTCGTTTTCTCGGAGTTAAAGAATACAAAAAATGGAAGCGAGAGAGAGAGGCTGCCGGCACTGACTACGCTTTTAATTTAAGGGCGTCCATGCGATACTTTCGCCAGCTCAAATGTACACACACACACACACACACACACACACACACACACACACACACACACACACACAGAGGGAACGCAGGGGGCTTCCCATGTTGTCCCAGCCCGCTGTCAAAGAAAGCACGCTTTTTTCCTCCTTTTTTGATACCCTTTTTTCTAGTCTTTCTTTCACACAGCCAAGAGACCGCGAAAAAATCAATTACAACCTCAGCTGGAAGTTCGCTTCATTTAGCGAAACTGGAGGATCTCTTGAAGCGAGAAAGGATCCAGCGGAGGTTCACTTCGCAAGGGAGGACCGTGCACATTTCTTAAAATTGAATTAAAACAAAATTTTCAGTGTTAAGCTTGTCCGAAAATTAAGAGCATGATCCATGTGCCTGGTTTTTTATACGCACGGAGCGGCAGAGGCGAGAAGAGAATCGAATAATGTTGATTAACCTGCGCGAGAAGTCGATGAAGAAATTTCTGCTGCTTCATCAGATCGAGACTCAACTTTTGTGTCGTTACTTTTAGAGCCGGTAGAAAAAATTCGTGCTCAAATTTTTCAACAACTTTTATGAATTTTCTCCATCCCGACGACTCTTTTCAATATTTCTATCAACATTTGTTCTAGGCCCAAATTCCTCGTTCATGCTCCAGGCATCATGATCTCGTACGGTTTTCCCTCTCCAAATAAACCCGAATGCGGGCCTCCTCGAGGGGTTCTTTCATAAACTAAACATACGACAGAAGCTCCGCTACTGGCGCGGCATTACTCGGAAGATTTGAGAGTTTGGACAAACAGATGAGTCTGAAGATTGAATGGGCGTGAGGAGAGTTGTCAGAGAGACGGGTTAACGTGTCTGGCAGCTGTCGAAGATTAGTCTCCGTGCTATCTGGGGAGTTTAATTTTTCGGAAAAATAAATACCCGAAATTGTCTTTCCGTCCGGTTCATTTTTTTTCTCCTACTGGATCTCCGTCTTTGAAGTATGCAACAGCGGATGGTCCGCAGCAGGATGCTGCGGAGAATCTCGGCGGACGAGACTGCGTGGCCCGGAGTACGAAATAATATGAAAAAGTAGCTCGAGTACAAGAAAATTACGAAGCAGCAGAGAATGCGCTGGCTCTCCCTCGAGAAGCGGGCACCTTTTTGGCTCCAGCATCTCGTGTAATATAAACGTCGTAAAATAGGAACCAGGTGAATCATATAATTCCGGTGTACCGACTTCGGAGTCATTTTTGTCCCTCGCTCGTGAACGGTAATCCTCCTTCAACCCGGGTTCGTCCGTCTCGTATTTTACCCTGGTAACCCACGTTATGTCCTCTGAGAAAGACAAGGACCGGAAGACTCGGGGGCGCGGCGCACGTGCTGCTCATATCATGGAAGTAAAGGGTGACCCACAACGGGTCCCAGACTTGCAGCTTGATATAATACTTCCTGAAAAAGGACGAAACGACAGGTCCGTCCAATCCGAATGGACCAACGCAGGCCACTGATTCGTCCAAGAATTAACGAGACTTTTTATTAACTCTTGTTCTTGTGAATTTGTACACGAGTTTTTAACTGTCCGCATTCGATTAATTGGAAATAAAAATCGATTGCGGTTGGGTGAAAGCAAAATTGATAGCCGCGCCACCTAATATTCGTGTAGTTTTTTTTTCATTTTTGATAAACATTACCATTTTAGGAGCATTTTTTATCAAGGCCCTAGACAAATTTCTAGGCATATGCATTTTCTGATGTCGTAAAGTAATAATGAAATGGAATAAATTCTCGAAATGCTATTCTGCTGCTGTAGTCCATTCATAAATGAGCATTTGAAAAAAAATCTATTTTCAACTCAACTTTAGAATCGTATAACCACAGAATTCAATTTCCATAATAAACAATTTCATTACACAGAAAAATTACTCACGAACGATACAACGAAAAAAATGTACAATCCTGAAATGACTGTAAAAAAGTCAAGTTTGAATAATAAATCTGAAAAGCCAGCAGAATCGATACACCGAGAATCGATCATCGTTTCGAATTATTGAAACATGTCACTGCGACACAAAAGACTAGATTTTTCACTCAGGTGCATCCAATGGAAAAATATCTCTTCGAATTTATGTCACGACGATAGGATAAGAGGGGAAAAAATTGCTGACACAACGAGACCAGTTATTTCGTTATCGTTCGCGTACACGAGGCTATACATACATATTTATAAATGGTGTTATAAATACCTATAGAATATACACGTGGGTGTGTGCACAGTGACATGTATCTAGTATCTACAGTGTGCTGTGTGTTTGTATATTAAGCTTCTTTCTTTTTATTTTCTCTCTCTAATATGTCGCCCTGCACCGGCATTTGTACAAGTCGGATATCCTTCGGCAAACAACGAAGCAGGTTGTTCAGATTTTATTTGTCGGGCCTGCTGCACGGCGCCCGGCAATCCCTTATCGCTTATAATGTATGTAATACTGTAACGCCGAACGGTTCGCCACACACATCGCGAGTGGCCACGTTTTTCTTTCTTCTTTTTCCCCTCCGAATCCCAACTTTTCAAGGGATTTTGTATTTTTTCAAATCAAATATTATTATTATGCTTCGTTCTTCGCTGTAAAAGATTCTTCATGGTCCTTCCAGCTTCGGCCTCTGTCTCTCTCGTTCTCTTCCCTTTTCCCATGCACACTGAACTACCGATAACGGCGTTTCGGTTTTTGTGATAGCATCTTCGCTTCTCCTGGTTCCATAAACTTTTACAATCGTCCGTGAACGCATGTGCCTGAGGATTTATTTTTTATTGCGGGACGGAACGTACGCATGTGACACACCGCAGTGAGCAGCTTTTTGCTCCAACGATTCCAAGATGTCTGATGGATTTTCGTCTCCAATCGGTTGTGGAAGAAATTAAAATTAAAATCGATTGCTTCATCTTGTTGGACTCGGAGCTCGTTGCTCAATCGAGAAACGTTCGTGTCCTCGTCAGTTAAGTGCATTCGTGTAAATGATCACGGCGATGTGAATCTCCGCAGCGAAGATTTGCATTCGTATCGATAAAACTTTTATCCCAGTTGTAATTCATTAGCAAGTGAGCGAGCGAAATTAAGTGACATGGAATATGCTGAAGACACACACACACACACACACAGACGAAATACATGCGCGAAGCGTGTGTCCCTTCGTTCGCTTTCTCTCCATTTCTCCAGGTACGAACGGAGACGACAAACAAGTTAACCCGACTCCTGATTCTGCGGAGTGGCAGCCTCATAATTGTTACGACATAACCCCCTCAGATAATAGTGTCCAAAGTTTCGGTAGACTGTTTCTAATCGTCGTACAATGTATGTTCTCTTGTTGTGCTCAGCAGTTCGTTGGGCGAGCAAGAACACGAGGAAGGGGAAGAGAGAGCGAGCGAGGGAGGGAAGAGAAGAGGGATTGGACGATGCTCGGTTCTCATTCCGGGTTCCGAGGACGTTTAAGCCCGTATTGTCATTGCGTACACGCGGCTGACTACAAACATGCTTGGATGGTCAAGACCTTTGAACTGGGCTGTGAAGTTTGGATAATTTAATGCGTCCTCCCACTGCCATTTTATATCAGCGAGCACGTTAATTTGTTCGTTCCAAAGTGTCATTGTTAATGAACGACAACAGGATTCGATTGAAATTTCGTGGCAAAATTTTCATTGTTCCAGGCTGAAACTGTTGCGAAAACTTATTCGAAAGTGCTGCATAAGCAGCTCGCTCCAAATAAGCACCTTCGAATACAATTTTGTATGCAACTTCCCGCGATCACGTGTAACCACAAGCAGATAAGCTGTTACAGGAGTTTAAAGTAGTGGGAGCTTCTCTCGACGGGTAATAACCCATACGCAAAAAGACGAAAGGGGGAGGGAGGGATGAGCAAGGGGAGAATCCAGCAGATTCCCGAATTAGCGCTGGCTGTTATACGACAAAAGCTACCCTAACGTGGCCGCGACAATTCTTGAGTGCTGTCTGGTGCAGCCCGAGCGAGAGCCGCTTTCGGGTAGAACGTGTACGGAGGAGAAGCCATCCAGGCAGTAGCAGCATCCGTGCACGATGTGAGAGAGAAAGAGGGAGAAAAGGGGAGAGACGAGTGGAAGAGAGGAGAGAAGAGACTCGCAGAGGCTTCGCTTGTTCACCCCTTTCTCTCTGACCCCGGTAGCTCGAGCAACCACGTTAAACGTTGGTAATGTTAACGTAAATAGATTATAACACTCTGTTAAACAGGCAGGCAGGCCGGAGGAGCAGGCACGAGGAGGGCGAGAGGATTTGCCAAGCATGAGGCAGTCAGGCCTCGACCTCGACTCTTCCTCTTTCTATCTCACTCAGCTCGCGCGCGCGAATTACTCACGGATCGCGTGACACGTTCCCCTGTCCTGCCAACCACCGTTTTCGGTTATCATCGTCGTTGTACCAACATTGCTCTGCATGTAAGTGCACGTGTACGAACCGGAGCTTGTGCACGCTTTATTCGTCAAATTAATGTGTGTGTATGTGTGGATGTTTGTGCGTTTACATATAATATGTGAATAAATATATAGGAGGCTTGACGACGACGGCGACGACGGAGACGACGATGACGACGATGCCTCTCTCGTTCTACCTGCATTCGTACTCACATTAACGAGCCCAGCACGTACACATACACGAGGCTCTTGCTCCTCTCGTATTTCTATCGCTGGAACATCCACCGTTTACGAAAGCTCTGACGAGCCGCACCGGGCTCGGTGGACGTTACGCGAAAACCGGAAGTTACGTAACGGCCTCGCTGTCCTGCGACGCGCTTCATCCCCCGTTGGCTACACACTCTACCGCTGTAATTGAAATTGTTCTTTTTCTTTCGTCGACAAGCCTCCGCAATGCTGAATGTACAGGGACTTTGCGAAGCACAAATGTCGCATCCCTCCTTTTATTTTACCTGCTTTACATTTTTTCCATACATCCATCTCTATCCTCGTGTATATGCTTTCATTTTATTCGTCAAATAAGCGATTTCACGTACTGCCGCACCCTGCTTTTTCCGACTACCCGAGCCACCCGAACGTCAACCACAGATTTTGGAAGCTTCTCCTCCCCACTCACTTCCAACGGAATCCTACACACGAATTTCAACGTTTATTCGATACCTCACGAAGCTACTTATTTATTTAATGCCTACGAATTTTCACTAAGCCGGAAATCAATGATCAGCTTCTTCATGACGAAGATCCAAAATATCAGAGCATTTTTCACACCCAAGTGTGGATGTTCGTGAAAATAACTTTGTACACCACCCGAATTCAAGCATACGATGAAAGTACAAAATACATTTTCTATGTATTTTACTCTTTGATATCTCGTTTACGATTTATTCCGATGTAAATTTCAACTGATGGATAAAAAAATTGCCAGATATTTAGCAAAAAACAACATTCCGTAAATTCGGATTGCTTGTGCAACTTTGGGAGCACACATTTCTAACTCGATTCACATAATCCAGTTTTCGGATGGTGGATCTTCATATTTTTCAAAACAAAAATAACTTTTTTGTTTTCACATCGCCCACTGCTTTATTTATGAACTCAATATCATAAATTGGTGTTTTCTTTCATATGTTTTTACGAAGTTTCTGAAATTTGAAAAAAAATCATCGATATGGGGTAGGAGCAGAACGTCCGGAAATATGCCTCAAACTGCGGAGTTTCACGAGTTAATTAGTAATTAAAAAATGGTGAAAAAAGCCAAAGTTTGAACGCGTTTATGACACTCATAATATAGAACTAGGATATTAAATTTATTTTCTGTATTTGAATTGAGTCGGAAAGTTTCTGAACTCGTTGAATCATTTGTACTTGTGTCGATCGAAGTGAGTAATCGAACTGAGATTTTTCGAGGAATCATTAAAGGTTTTTCGGTTTCATTGAAGTCGTCAAAGGGAGCCAAAAACGGATATCCGAATTCTTTGCGTCATCGCATTCCCTGCTCAGCTTTTGGCTCGATAACATTAATTGGCATTCTTCCGGTCAAGTTATAGCCCGGAGTGCCAGACGTAGAGCCAACAAATCAGGGAATGTTTGCATTTCGGTTATTACCTGGGTCTACCCACGAATATCATTCATTTTACCACAGGAAATTGTTCGTTCGTTTGCGATAAGACTTTATGGAGAATTTCCTTCCCGTTGTAATGCTATCCCGGGAATATAAATGCACTCAGCACATAAACATGAGCATGCAAAGATGTAGGTGGGAGCATGGTCAAACAAGCGATATAGCGGGCCTCTAGGAAGGAACTGAGACTTTCAGATAGAACGTCAACATCCCTCGCTTCTCACTAAGTGCATTCTTTGTTACTCCACAAATTTTACCCTCCCAGGTAGCTTCTTTGTAAAGACGTTTTTCAGATGAAGAGAAAAAAGTGAAGCATCAAAATGTGGACCCCCTTCAGAAGTCAGTTTACTTGCAGAATGATCGTAAATTCAGTGTGTTTCGATGAAAATGTGTAAGATTAACCTGGAAACGACGAGGAGCCGTCGAAATAGTCCTTTAATTGCAGCGCCTGGCCATGCACTTGCCTGCAATTAAGTTCGATCGAACAGTAAAATATGTAGAGCTGTTGTTCCTTGACATGCACTCGAGGGCCGTACATACGAGCATTTCTTTACGTGTGTGCTCAGAAAAGACGTCGAACAATTGAATAATGGTCTCATTCGCCCGAAGTCTACACGAGAAACGGAGAAAAAAGCGAGCGAGCGAGAGAGAGAGAAAGGGAGGAAGAAAAAGAAACACAACTATACGGTGGAACCCGCCCGTGGCCACTTCTGCAGACCGCTATTTCCGGTTCTTAGCATTCTCACGCGCTCGCAACACCCGGCAGCAAAGATTGCCCGCCATCTTTCTCACTCGCGTACGCGTTTATTCGCGTACTTCTAGGATCGCCTCGGAAGTGTGAGCGCGAGCTTGGAATAAGGTGCTCGTAACATTTTTACGATCGAAGAGCGCGTCTTTATGACGCTGAGTACGTAATAGCTACGACTGCTTGAGCTACTGGTGATGCACTCTTTTTACTCCGCATACCCCAGTAATTCAGTCCCAAGACTCCCAACTATTAAATTATCATCATCTTCTCTTAGTATTACTGTTATTAATAACAACCCATTAGAGTCTCAGACACCGGGATAATTAGCACGCTCTTAGCCCAATCGATTCGAGAAGATCGGACCGAAGATCCCATCACTTTGATTAGTGAACGAAGCGCACGAATCGAATTATCGATTATTCATAAAAGATCATCGATTTGAAAAATGAAAGCAATAAATGCATTGGGAAAATACACTTTAAGGTGTCGTTTGTGCGATAAAAATGGCTCAATCCGCTGAAAAAAAAACTGAAATTTCATTATTCAAGTCAATTTGAATGTTTGAGAAGGTCGAGAATTTGGGTGCCCCGGTGCACCACGGGAATCGAATTGCTCTTGACTCCATCGGTCCTTCTATTTTGGAATGAGTTAAAATAGCAAAAAGAGCCATAACCCTCGTCAATCCCACGATCTCTCATCATTCCTCTTCCCATTGGCACGTTATAGTTCCTTAAAAGCAGAGCCCATTTGCTCGCGGCCATCCGTCCATTGCTCAATACCCATTTGGCCCCTTGGGTGTTTTATAGAAGGTTTTCTAGGCCCAGTTGCAGGGTGAGTGACTCCTTGGAAACTGACCTACATACTCCGCTCGGAGTATCGCCATTCTCGATTCAAATGTGATCCGCTCCACCGACATGTGGTTTTTGTTATTTCTTACTTCAAAATGAAAAATTGGAACTTTCATCGGATCTCGATCTTTGCTGAAAATGTCGGTAAAAGTTAGTAAAATTATTTTTCAATACCTTTTCGAAAATTTCACAAATTGATTTTGAAATATCGTTGAACCTAACCCGAAAATTCTGTTGAGCCGTTTTCGTCATCATTTTTTACTACCATAGAAATGAATGGAGACACTCCTGACGGAGAAAGTGAGCAATTCGACAATTTAGGCTCGGAGGCCCCATACGCTCTTGCCGCGAAAGATCTCCACACACCCCCATCACGAATTTCCTTGCGTTCGAGAGTACACACACGTGACGAACATTCGACGACTCTCAGCTAATGCATTTTTACGGGGGTTAAAATCATTTATAAGCTATAAATGAGAAAAGGGGGTAGAAAAGGGGATTATTGAGCCACGAAGTCAGCCGTCAGTGCGGTCTCTTACACTCCCAATAAAAGCACACTTTGTTCCGGCTAGACACGACCAGTCACTTCGTTCCATTCTCTCTTGCTTTCTCTCGCCTCCTCTGAGGTTTCTCTCCCATCTTTTTTACTAACTTTCGCCTCTTCACTCCACTCCTATAACCATCAAAGCATTGCCACCCGCGTACCTTCTTACTAGCTTCTTTTATCTCTTATTTACAACTCTTTTATTTGCCGATTCCATCTCAATCAGACACGTGCCCTTCCAGGAATGTTCGCCATGAGATACATGTATATAAACTTCGTTCTTCTGTCTGACTACGCAGCGGTCTTCATATTCTCAAATAACCCGTAGATCCATTCCAGGTCTCAAAAATTTTCGAGCCGAGGTATCGAAAAGTCGTAAACCAGGTACTTGATCATTGGTGAAGCGTCAAGAATTTGTAACGATGACGAACTACAGAGAGAGAGAGAGAGAGAGATAGAGACTTGACTTGACTTGACTTTATTATTTGTGCCCTAGCCAAAGCTGTGAGCAATCATAATGATTAATCATGTGTAAAAAAAACTTAAATTATACAATAGAAACTAAATAAAGATAAAAAAATCAAACATAAAGCTCTTAACTAAATAAAATAAAATGAACTAAAATAAAAATGACAACACTTCTATTATTTTGGAGACATAGCAGGCATATGGTTGTAAATAAGTGAATAAGTTAGAAAATCATAACAAAATAATAGCAAACATAAAGTAACGGTGGGCTATAATAATACTCATAATGACAATATTCCCAATAATAATAATACACTGCTCTCGAGAAAAAATCATCTCATTATTCAGTTTCAACTTTACAGACAATATATAAATAGAATTCAATATTCGATTTCAATATTTGATATTCGATATAAACTCAAAAGGAAAAAAAAGAATAAAAACTCGAATTAAATAGTAAGTTAAATCAAACATTAATATTAATATCGAGGTGTCCAGCGCTCAAAATTTGAGAAGAGAAATTATCAACCATGGAGACAATAGTTAGTAGTCGACTGGCCACCGGCTGGTGCGCACAAAATTATAAGGACGCTCGTGCAAACAATACCGACTCGAAACAAAAGTAAAAGAAAAATTTGTCTTCTCGTTTCTCAAAATTTCGGGATCCGTTCCAAGATCATTTTTCTTATTAACGATCTGTCAAAGGATTGGAAGTCCTGGGAGGACTTTTTATTGCCTGAAAGAAGTGGAAATCATCGTCGACATACCATTTTTCACCCATATTTCCAAGCAAGCCATCGATCGCTGACGTCGAACACAAAACTCAGGTCGTAGCTTTAATCTCTCTCGAAAATTTCGAACAATTACTGTTAGTACCAATAAGAAATATAAGAAAAAGGAAAACAAGATTCTATAACGCCAATAAAAATAGAGAATATACGGAATAAATATTGATTCTTGTCTGATTGTTATTTCAAACGTTGTTTAATTATTTTATGCCTCTGTATTTTAACGCGTTAAAAGAAAATTTCGTTACAAATTCATTGAAAGCATGATTTTTGTTTTTTCGTTCACTTAACTTCGGGTCAGCAGGATTGCAATCTGGCCTGCCGGAAGTAAGCATAAAATTCTTTGTCCTGAAACTCAGTTCGTAAATTGAATGTATCTACAAAAACGAAAGAGTGCGTCATTAAAATCGACCACTATAGAGTTATGTCGTATTTATATTATTTGCCAAACGTTGGAGCTCAAAAACGATAATGGACTCTAAACGAAGATAAGATGGAATAGGGACAAGGTTTTTTCTTTCTTTCGTATTTCTCGTCATTACCGTGACAAACAGGCTTTTATATATTCCTCGAAACTCTCGTTCCTTTTACTGTTTGCTTGAAATCTCCAGCGAGTGAGACTCCATATTTATAGCGTTCTAGCATCGATTGCATTCCACATTGAAGCCTGACTCATTGTAGATTTTTTTCAATAAAAAAGGTAACGTGATTTTTACGATGTTTGTTCGATACGCAACGAAATCACAGCGTTATATTCTTACTCGGAAAAATGGCTGTGCTATCGCCCGTGATCAGTGAAGTATTTGAGACCGTCAATCGTTTGGTAATCCCCGGAAATTGACAAAGCCGTTTTCCGTCTCAATATTTCTAGCCACTCCCCAGATGGTTTCAAACTTCATCTGCTCGTCGACATTTCCAAATCGAAAATCTATACACGAACATTCGTTGACGTCAAGTAGTAATAAAAAAAGTCAACTCGAGGTCTGCCCCACAATACGACGGTTTTCAGACTCTCCAATATTTTCAATCCGCTCGCACCAAGCAACTAGCCCAGAAAATCTGAATTTCTGGTCGTATTTTTTCATCGCTCCCTCCTCCAAATCAATCTACCCACCCGATCCACAAATATCATTTTGCGGAGCAAAGTTCGATGTTCCAGGATTTTTCCCTTCTTGGAGTTCAAAATTAGTAAATCACATCGATTTATTTTTATGGGAGAGAAACACTAAATGTGGTCTGTACATTCCTAATGAGTATGCCTAATAACCGAAGATAATGTATATACATGAATAGTTGTAGATACAACTAATACGTCTTGGAGAGTTGAGCTTCATATAGACGTATCCATTCGTGCATGTCGACAGATACAGATATTCGGATGAAACGTGTTGCTCGTGTTCCAGCGATGCGAGCGTAACTATTAGAGCCTGAAGGGATATTGCTACCGCAATATTCAAATCCATGCAGCGCGGAGCTCGATGGAGTAATGCCTGCGCGTCTCTTCTTGCTATGGATTGCTCGCCCTGAGGCATCCAACTCTTCCTCCCACTGTAATACGTACAGATGAATAAATATATACGTATATAGATATGAGTGTACATAAATGTATTGCCAAGAGCAGTAACAGGAGCTGAACGAGCAGCGGGAATCACAATAATTCCGATATTGCCCTCTGTTCTCTCGCTGATCATTTCGCTAAGTGCGAGAGACCCGATATGACGCTTCGGCTGTTGTTGTGCTTCAAACATTACACTCCTATCTCGTATATGCACTCTATCAATAATAATGACGAAAAAGAGAATAGAGCGGAGTAAAAATCCATCGAGAAAATGAGAATCGAAATAGGAGAATATTCTCGGCTGAACTCGTGTCAATTTCGACTTTTTTTTTCATTCGGGCCTTATAATTTTAGGTATTTGTATTTAAATTGACGTTCAGCAAAGGTTCGAGAGTAATAAACGCAGATTTTTTGGACTCCATGAAATTACGATTTCACTAGGTTGATTTTCGTGATTTAAAAAACACGATAAAAGTGGATTGGATTGAAAGGAAGCCAAAGAGCCTTTTACTTGACCTTTTACGCATAATTCTCGGTTAAAAGGTCAAGTGAAAATCTCACCAATGGATGAGATAGTGGGAGATTTGGTGTCTCGAAATCTGCTGGATTTACGTGTTGATCGAGAGTTCAAACGTTTTCCGATGAATGGAGTTAGCGAATGAAACTCGGAAGCGATTAATCGAGGGGTAAATGGGATCGAAGCAGCAAGGCGAATCTAATAATCGAGGAAAAATGAAGCTGCTATTTCGCGATGAAAAACAAACTGAACGTTTGGAGCAACGTTCTCGAGCGTGAAGCTCCATCAAAAGCGGAGTTAAATCAGTCAACGCTTCGACAGATGGCGGCGGGAGCAGCGTTGCATGGAATCAGTTCTCTCTAAAATTCAACGAGATCCTGTTTTCCGAGGGTATAAAAAGTTTGTGATGAAACCAATTACGAGAATCGATGAAATTCGATCGAGTTTCTTTTTCCCTTTCCTAGTCCACGTTCTCCGTCTCATTCTCTTCCTCTTTCCCTCCGATCGAGCTTCTCTTTCCCGTTGATTCTACCAGCACCGATGAATAGGTCGAGCGTATATAAAGTTTGGCTCGATTTGCAATCGCGGAGGCCTCTGGCTCGCGTATACACAAGAGCACGTAGAGAAGGGTCTCCTGCGTTACTCCGTGGTTGTCTCTAGTTCCCTACTCTGGCTTTTTCTCTCTCGTGACAGGGGGAAGGAGAAGCGCTCACTCGCGATAAAACTTTTCGATATCCGATAGCTTCTGGTGTGCACCGTTGCTCGATGGTTGCTCTGCTGGTTTCGCCTGTCTATCTACGTTAAAAGGAGCAACGGAACAGAAACCGAGTTTTTAATTTGGCGCGTGTCTCGTGACAGGTTGGTGGAGGAAGAGGGTAGCTGGAAAAGGCTGGGGGTGACCGGAACACCACATCCCGTTGAGCTGGCAAGAGGCAAAGAGAGAGAGAGAGAGACAGAAAATGGGGTTTACAGGAACGGTATGTATATACGAATATCCATATACATACATATTTTCTCGAGGTTTCCTCGAGCTCGAGAGAAACGACCGACGAAGCAGTGAGTATAGCACACCAGCCAGATGAATCTCTCGCATTGTCTGCGTTTGAATGGATATATCCCATCCTTCCCCTCGTTGCACCATAGTGGAGAGCATCCGTGCAGCATCCTCCCGCAAACCACAGCGCATCATCCGCCGCCTCTCAACCTCTCTATTCCTTATTCGCGGTTTTTGAGCGTTATTTTCGGTGACAAATATTATTGTGTCGAACAATGATTGTCCTCAATGCCCGCGCTTTTCACCCTCGCCCACCTGAGGGATGTATGTCCTAACAATCTTTCCTTTTTTTGTTCCCTGCCTTTTTGCTCTTCATCCACTTTTTCTCGCTCGCTCCCTGCCTGGCTCGCTCTATTCCTTTTTTTATTCTCTCCATTTTTCTCGTACTCACTCCCGATCTTGTTTTCTCTTTCGACTCTCTCACTCTCTCTCTGCATGTCATCCCATCTTTAGTGTTTTCTCTATCCTCGCTTTTTTTCTTGATCCTGCTCCCACTGTTCTACAGAGTTTGTTCCGGATCTGCTCCATTATCCATACAACTATATACCTGTATGCCTATGCCCAACCAAGACCAGTAATCTTCGACATTGTTTCACGGAAAAGTCGCCTCCAGCCATATTGGAATTGCTAATGCTTCATCCCGGTTGTAGTATTCTGCCTGTATTTCCTATACCTTTATGTCTATCTACATTCTATACAGAGATGTACGAAAGACTTTTATTTCAAATCCTCAGCAACCTACAGGACGCCCAGGACGTGGTAAATCTCTGCTTTTTCTTCTACTTCTTCTTCTTTTCCTTCTCTTTAACTGGGAGGCTTTTCTCGATGCATTACTTTTTGCGTGAATCAAAAAGTTTTGCTTTCCCCTTACTCTCCGCCGCTTTCACTGGCGGGAGCCAAAGAAAATGACAAAAGAATCGGTAACTGCTATCGCTCGGTCGTATCGATTATTCAGAGATTTTCGGATGAAGAGTACCCCGATAGGCTACCTTCCAATTGGAGCAAGATAGACTGACGAGAAAAGACGATGAAGAATAACTCTCGGAGCAACTCTAAAACCCATCCACCTCGAGTCTTCGTTTCACCCTGAGGCTAAATCGTAACTACGAGATGGCGCATGTACACCGGCGAGTTGAGCCTTCTCCTGTCTGATCGTCATTGTTGTCATTTGTGTACGAGCAAGCATTACCAGAGAGAAAAGGACGGAGATCGCTCCTCCGAGTATTCCATTTCATTTCAGTACATATTTTCCACCCTTTCTCGCTCTCTCGGTTCAACTCGCTCCAGGGCTCGAACGGTTTCAGCTGTCTTCTGTCTTTTCTCGTTACACCTTGATTTTTGCTCTTTTTGTCGTCTTGACATTGCGCGTTATCAACACGACTAACTTTTTATTACAGTGAGTTTGGAAACCTCGATTATTCATACTGCCCTCGTCCGTTTGGTTCGTTCCAACGAGAAAATGGATTCTCTATTCGAGGCTTCGATGTCGATCTCCCATGAAAACGAAATTTATCTAATAAAATCATTAAAATATGCCTCCGTGAAAACGTTGCTCCCCCTCTTCGTACCATCGATCCGATTTTCAAAATTCCATTCTGACCCACCATCGATATCCAATTTAATCAGAACCCACATTTCCAGTTGGTCAATAAATATTTATCAAACACCAATCTGCAGTTCGTGGTACTAAATTTCCTGAAAATTTAATCTGCGATTCGATGCCTGCTCTCAATAATATCAACAACGTAGAATTAATAGAAATACTTGAAGATGTTGAACCATGTAAAGTTTTCATCAGGAAGATGCTCGATAACTCATCGTCGGAGTGGCATATAGAAGCCGTCTTCGAATTGACAAGTTCGCACGGTGAAATGTTCACGAGGGTTTGGGTCGTCGCGAGGGGGAGTGAATTTTGCGGTCCGATTCGGCAGTATCCTCCCTAGCGCCCAGGGCACGTGCTCTCGCCTAAAAGAGAGAGAGAGAGAGAGGAGAGAGGAAAAGACAAAGAGCGAGAAAGTAGCAAGATGGAATATTGCATGGAGGAAACTACGAGGTACATTATACTCGATAGAGAAAGAGAGAGGAGGAGGAGGAGAGAGATGGAACGCGCCATTTCATTCGCAGACTGCCGATATCTCGTGCTCTGGTCTTCTCTCATCCCCAAGCCCACCGTTCCAAATATCTCATTCCCAAGCGCCTCGAGCTCTCGATGGATTACAAACCTATCTATTACTTCCCTGTCCTACGTCTGGTGTGGAACGGCAACGAGAGACGAAACCACCGAACTCGTCAGGAGAGGAGCAGAGCAGTTCTCTCTTCCCTGAATAGCACACCTCACCTTTCATTCTCAGTTTTATGCCCCCTACCCTCGTTCATTTCTCTTGTCACTTGGTGTTCACCACTCGATGTAGCGTCTCGTTCCTTTGCAGCTTTTCACAGTCGAACGTTCGTCGCGAATTTTCCGACTCGCGTGTTCAAAGGAAAATTATATGATTGTTTAAATTTTCGTGAATTTCCTTCCCGTTAATTTGGCTGTTCACCCATCAGGATCCGCATCCAGCTGCAACGAGATCAGTGGGTTGCACTTCTCGTCGATGCATCGCGATGATCGTCAATCACAAGTTCCCAGACAAATCAGAACGAAAATTCCATTTCAATTGTACACGATGATTGGGAAATAAATAAAATTAGAGAGAAAAGGTTCTTGTATTTTTGCACCGATTGGACGACCTTTTTTCCAGCACACATAGAGTGTGGGTGTCGAGGAAGTCGTAAGTATTGAGCAGGTTCACCGAAAAGTACGCGCCCACGTATTCGTGCGGACTCGTACAGGGGAGCAAAGATATTTCTATACATTTTCGTCTATCCGATACAAACTACGTCTTTACACAATCTATAGAGAAGCACTCTTGGTGAAGGGACATCAGACACGGGGTGTGGAGGGTGATGGAAGTAGAGACTCCTGGAACTGAAGATTTAGCCGGAGTGACATCGACGCGGAGCGGAGTACGGCGCACAGCCGGTTTGCCTCTCCTCCTCGCTCTCTTTTTGCTCCAGCGTCGTCGTCGATGCGAGAAGAAATCCGAGAATCTTCCGGAGAGACGAGAGCGCGCGATGTCGCTTCAATTCGAGATATCGCACTCTGGCGGGACTCCTTCGGATAGAGCCGAGCTGAGCACTCCCTTCCCCATGGAGCGACCTCTCTCGCCGTCCTCTCCGTCGCTCTCGCCCAGGGTGAAAGTCGGAGCGGGCTAGAATCAGTCCAACTACGGGATGCTTCGTTCGGAGGAAGAGGCAAAAGGTGCGAGAGTGCTGGAGAGAAGTGGAATGGGCCGGGAGTACGCGAGACGCTTTCGCGAGAAGCCGCCGCTGCCGACACTATTGGGCTGCTTTCGTTCCTCTCTTCTCGCCGCTGTAAGAGCGTCTCCCTCACTTTCCACAGGCAAACGAATGCTCGCACACGTACACAGGCACCTTCGGCATATAAATAAATGTATACACACAAATATGTGCCGAGTGTGCACAGCGCTATGTTTGTGTTCGAGTCGTAAGAGGTATTCGTAATGGCAGATACAGCAGCAGGCACCAAGAGTTCTCGCTTCGTAGGAAGCAGCACCTCTTAGTCTAATTGAAAAGTCGGCAGAAATTGAAAATTGCGATCGCAAATTGCAAGCTGCTTTGGACGAAGGCGCGAGATACAAACGTACATGCACGCGTATCGCCTTCGGGACGAACATGTGCGAGTAAATACTAGTGAAATACGCGAGAGTGCGAGTGACGAAGAAAGCGTGAAAGGCGAAAAATAAAACGAAAATAGAGTATGGGAAACGGATATCTATGTGCATGCTACTAAATGTGAGGGAGGACGAAAGGAGTGAGAGAGAGAGTGCAGAGTGGCGCGTCGGAACACACGGTAGAATGAAGATTCAATGTTTTTTGTTTCGTCGTCGTTGGAGAACTGCACGAGAAACGGGGCTGAGGGAGGGTGTCGGGCGAAAAAAGGGTTTTTTCGAGGGGGTGAGAATATCCGACGACTCGGGTACGGGCATTCTTTTAAAGAGTCGTCAATTGTAAACCTCTATATAGCGTTTTCTAAGGGTTGAACGCGAGTTTGTTTATACATGTAAGAGGATAACGTACTCGTCGTGGATCGTTTTTCTTCGTCGGCACCCGGGCAATGTGCGAAACGAAGGGGAATGTCGTAGCATGTGTGTGCATCTCTCATGCCACACTCTACATCACATACGAGACTCGTTTTATTAAACATAAGCCGTCCATTTCCGCATTGCTCTATAATAACTCTGGCTCCTCCATCTCTTACTCTTCCCCTTTCTCTCTCGGCCTTTCTTCCTCTACACTCGCTGAATCTTTATTGTCGTGCGAATGAGAATACGACGATGCTCTCTCGAACAAAACTTCATTGCTAAATTCCGGAATGCACTTGTATACGTATGTCTATAAGGGACAGTTTTGTGGATGCGAAGAAAGGGAATGACTACTCGGATGACGAACAGCTTGATATAAAGGATGTATAAACTTATATCCATTCAACTACCTAATGGAAAAAACGTCTAGCTGTTCGGGCTGGATTAATAAAAAACTGAGAGAACCAAAGCCAACCACCCTTCTCGCCTCTCCTTCGGGTACTTTTCAACCTCCTACGTTTTTCTCGCTATACACATATTTCTACTTCACAATACTTTTCTTCTCAACACATTGTTTCTTCGTGCAATAGCTAAAGCGCCGCGATGGGACACGTCTCTGGGATTTCACGAGCATTAATAATTCTAAAGCGATTTTAGCCTCTTTCTCTTTGTTTCTCTCATTCTCTCATTCGCTTTCTATCTTTATCTCTCATATGTGCTGATGCAAGTACTTTATAAGTGTTCCTGATATGCGTAGACTGTCGTATTGACTTTGTTGTTGGGTGTTTCTCGCTGTTGTGGGTCTTCTTTCAATATTTCAGGAGATAAAAAATGTTGAATTCCTTTATCAAACGTTTGGTATGGAAAGAGTTTTTCTAAAGTCTGTCCAACAAACAAATTTTCGAGGTTTTGCATATTTTCATGTTCCTTCGTGCCCACCGATTGTCAATTCCATGAATTTGTGTTTCTCTCGGAGACACGAAAGCCAAAGTACAAAAACGAAAAAAGTGAACAGATATTGCGAAATGTTTTGTAGAAAGTTGTCCTCGCATATGGTCAACCGGAAAAACAATCTTGGCGTGGCATGCCAAACTTTTTTCTCCTTGGAAGTGCGTAAAAAGTAAAAAGGAGCGACGACTCGGAGAGTGAAAACTTGGAAATAGCTGGCCAATCCGCAGATCCAGTTTGATTTCTCGAGGCTCCTTCGCGTCCAGTATAAGCCTGGTCTTTTGTGATATTTCATTGGAGAACGTCGGGGAATCTACTCCGGATATCACAGTAGCCAGCAGTGTATAAAGTTTTAAAAGCCTTCGAAAGAAACTTCACAGTATTTCTCACGAGAAAGTAAATTCTCGTGATTCCTGTGGCCATAATATGGACGAAAAAACTGCTGATAGTTGCGATTGGGTCATCGAATGATTCCATTTTATTGTGAGACGTGCCGCCAGTTTATTCGTCAGATAAAATCTGTCTCGGTGATAAGGCCGATCGTCGGACATCGAAATGAGAAAAGATTGGAGCATGAGGACATGGGCACAGATATTTAGATGCATCATTAGGCCACGCTATACATTTGTGGGTAGTTCAACGTTTTTATATTTCTCGGATCCTTTTTCAATCTCTAGACCAGCCCGGAGACTGTAGCCACACGAGTGGCCCGGGGGCGATGTACGTTTTCTACATATTCAACAAATATACCCACCCCGGCAACGATACTCCGGTTAATTTCCATCCTTTCTCTCATTCGGTCTCGTTCGAACACGGCAAATTGCTCTGCATAGACTCTGATAGCTAAAGGAAAATGTGCACCGGTTGATTATCATTATGATTATGATATCACGAGCTTGAAAGTCGTGTCATTATGTCAAAGAAGTAACGGCCTCTCTTGGAGTCTGGTAGCAGTATAATGGGAACGGTTGGAGGGAGAGGTTTGGAGGTGAAGTCAGAACGGAGCATTGCTGCTAGAATACAGCTTCCAAATTAAAGTGTAATTTTCTCTGTCGTTTTCCCACTGCGTGCACCCAAAGACTTGATCTCACTTTTCTCCATCTCGGTCTACCTGGAGTGGAGGGGGGAGGGTGCTACGGGTGGAGCGCATGTAGTCGGAAAAGGGAAAGGAAAAGGAATAGTGAAAGTGCACATCAAAGCTGAGGAAGATGTCATCCCTGTGACTCGTTCTCTGTTCCACATTCTATCTATTTTCCCATCTCTTTTTCTTAATGAAGAAAAATCAACATCGCTAAGAGAGAGAGAGAGAGAGAGAGACGGCGGTATGAAAAATAAAAAGAAGACAGAAAAAAACAGATGCGAAGCTGGCGCAGAAGGCGAGTATGTCAGATCTGAAGAAGAGAAGAAAAATAAAAATATTCGGATTATATGAAGAGGATACAGGATTTCACATAAACGAGTTAATTTGCATCGAGAACGAGAACAAGTCTGCGAGAACTGTAGCAAGACTTAAATAGCAACACGCCCGAATGAGCGTTATGCCATCTACTTTATGTATGCACAATTTGTGTATACGCGAAAGATGATGACGATTTGCGCAGCAGAACAATCAACGGAGTGATATGAGATCTTTCCTCTCCTCGCGGATACGCCCGGAGTTCTTCCTGCATTCAGTTTACTTTTCTTATTCCCTCGCTACACATTTCAAGAGGTTTTATGCAGAATTCATGCTCGATCGATATCGTTTTGACGAGAAATTATTTATCCCCAAGAGATTTCTTTCCGAGAGATTATTTCCTGTGAGCTCAGGAATCTGACTACGAGCTCTCGAATCGAAGCGTCTTTTTTTCAATTCCCGTCTATCCAGAATTGCATCAAATGCACTGCAGCCTTGCTAATCTCGTTCTGCCCTAGATTTTCATAAATTTCAACGGACGATGAGTATCGACGCCACCGAGGCTCCTTCCCCCATATTTTCAATCGTTACTCGCATGTACATCAATAGCGCAGCAGCCTCGTAACCGTTCTCTCCTAATTGGAGATTCCCAAAGTTGGATATCACTACCGGGTGAATGAATTCTGAGCAACGCTCCTCTTCAATTCCGTCCCGAGGGCAAAATGTGTGACGTCGTGACGGAGAAGGAAAGAGAGAGAGAGAGAGAGAGCGAGAGCGCGAGAGTTTGCCGGGTCTTTGGTGGCGTCACAAGTAACTGCCCCTCGGGTAACGTGTGTCGGAGTAATAATTATATTGGCGTGTCGTGGACGCCAGAAGGAGGAGGTCGGTAAGGGATATACTCGTGAGTACGTTGCAGAAAGGGGTGTGGATACGTATATGCGTCCCAGTAGATTTTCACTCGATGGATTTTAGCGACCAAGAGGTATAGCTGCTGGGTGGTGGGGCATGTTTTAATCACAGGAGACCTGGGCTTGCCTGTAGGCCTCTCCGGCGCTGTGTACACTCTCGAGTCCTATCTCTATACGGCCTGCTTCCCTCTCACTTACAGGCTCCATCGACCCTTCTCTCCGTCTCCGTATTCACGTGTGTGTTAGCTGTGTGTGATGTAGTTTGAACGTTCGTCGACTCTCCTGGAATGTGAATTGAGAGATAAAACGGTATAAAGTTGTGCAGCTCGCACCGTGCGCGCACGAGATCCTTCTTCTCCTTCTCTGACTTGGCGCGCCCGTTCCTTTGCTCAACGTGCATGATCCTTTTCGCGCGCGCGCGCGCGCGGGCGCTCTCACTCACTAATTTTCTTGAGAGCTCATACCTGTACGACCTACATTATGATGATATAATTGTTCAACGTTTTCGTATTTCCGCGAATAATTGTGTATCCACATTCCGAAGCATATTCGTAAAGGTACGCGATTCTATACTTTTCTATGATTTATTCAAGGAAATTGAAAAATTTTAACGAATTATAGGATTGCAGGCTTAAGAAAAATGACAGAAGACACAGAATTTACTGCGTTTGCACGGAATTTGGGCAAACGATTCGCATTATTCTCAGAATCTTATGCGAGCGAGATGAACATCTCAAGGTCAGTGGACCATTCGGAACGTTTCGAAAACTGAGATTTCTTGTTAACGCCAAACGTTCCAATAGCAAGCATCTTCCTGGAACGCTTCGTACAACTGACAAACGCATCCCTCCGGTGAGGTATTTTTTAGCGAGAACCTGGTAGATAACACATACAAGGGGTACGAATGAGCAACATTCCTGGCAAGTTGAGAAAGACCGGCTGGCGTTGTTCGGTGGCAGGGGCGAGGGAGTTTAACCTGAACGGCGGAAGTAACCGGGAAACGCTACTTTAAACGCGCGGCAATTGCATTACCAGGAATCAGACCCATTCCTCTTGAGTTCTCGTGAATGAAGACGGAGAAAGAAGGAGAGCGAGAGAGAGAGAGAGAGAGAGAGGGAGGAAGAGACTCTGGCAGAAGGAACACCGCCACCGAAGCACTTGTACCATCGCTACCACCCACGAACACCCTCCCCCACCAACCCTTCGAGATTGCTGAGCTATTCTCCCGACTGAATGTTTCATTAAGCCCACCCGGTATTGCTCTTAGATAACTCTACGAGGGGTAAATGAAATTTCCGCCATCTCCGATATCGCACACCCTGTTGTACAAACCGTATATACCTATTCTACGGTGCAGACCTTATCCACAACCCCCTTGTGCCATCATCAACCTCTGCGATCCCGTGAGAATCTCAGGGGCTACTGTCACCCGCGATAAGACTTCTTAGCTTTAATCAAACGTCATTCGCTTGTATATACCCGAAGAAAAACCTCGTGGACGAATGGATTTTTCGAGCTCAAAATATTTCTTAAATATCGTCGAATTTCTGGAGAGTAGCATTACTTAGAATTTCGATAACGGGAAAGTTCGACATTCGAGGTTGACGATACAAATGAAATCCGGCATGCGCACAATGCCAGGAGACATCGAAGCAGAAGCGAGTGCGAGGAGCCCGTGCAGGTGTTGATTCGAGTTTCGTACGAAGGAAGATTCAGTGATGCGATTTTCGCGGGGAATATTCGCCGGAAATAAGAGCATCGAAAGGAGAGGCGAGACGAGGGCGTAGGAACGCGGAGTTAGAGTGGAAGGCTGCAGCCATGCGAGGAGGTGTGGTGAAGACCAAACGGCAAAGAAGATGCGAGCGGAGCGAGTGAGGAAGACAAGAAGAGGAGAATCTGCTCAAGGTGAGTAAAAAAGAAATCAACGTTGCGTATATATAGGAGCGTGCATCAGCAAGAAGAAACAGAGAGGAGCAGAAATTGAAGAGATGAGCCTATCCACTGGCACTCGTAACGATCTTGCATCAGCCGTCGAGCGTTAAATTCATCCGAAGAGGACACGATCCCTATGGAAAGAAAGCTCGAAGCTTTCGTGGGCCGGAAGAATCTGGATATAGCCGAGGGTAACGGTGGCATCGGTATACAGCAATTGCTGCTTCCTAAGTAATATACCTCGCTCTCTCAGCCTCCGAAATTCTATACGAATGAGAGGAAAGGGCTACGGAGGGGTTTGGTGTGGCCTAGATCGAGACGAACTTGAATGCTCGAATGTCAGAAATGGCGAATCCTCATTTGCCGTCTCTCCGAACACGCGTATATATACATAGATACACACACTTTTACTTGTACATGAAGAAAGAGATGCTGGAAGACCGCAGCGTATGCGCAGATAGTGTGTGTGTGTGTGTGTACGTGTCTGCCTGGTTACCGGTGCTATGTTACGGCTGCCGCTGCTGCTCCGGTGCTCTCTGTCTGGCGTGCTCATTCCCGCGATCTTCAATTAATGAAACTCGGGTGCAGTCGCGTCGCATGTCAAATAAATATGTCTCCCACTCTCTCTTTCTTTCTCTCTCTCTCTCTCTTTCTCTCTCTCCGTACCAGGGTATCCCTACTTTCCGTATGTGCATGGATGGGGTACGCCACTGCGACTGCTTCCTCTCATGGCTCGACTCTTGCTCCTTTCGCTTATTCGCCCTCCCCCCGCGCGCCCTGTCGTCACCCTCGTCCTCATCCCGCACCCTTGCAAAATCTTCCTTTTCCGCACGCCTTCCTCATGCCGGCTCAAACTTCTACTTTCCTTCCAACCTCTCTCCTCGTGTACCGCTATTTCGTGGCTAATGTATTTCCCCGCATGCAAACTAACATCAGTTTGCATCTTCTCGTTCGTTCGACACCTATCCACAGAGCACTGCCTGTCGGAATTTCTTATCTCACACACCCAATCTCAATGGTGACAAAAGATTCTGCTCTTACGATTCGTTTATTGCAGTAATACTTTTCATGAAAATCACTGCCTTTGAGTACTTTTTTTTTGCTTTGTGTTAGTATTCATTTGTGTCGTGGGGGTTTTACGTCGGCTGTGAGCACACCACGAGTATTTTGGAATTGAACGATATTTGCAAATAATTTGATACTCCTGCGAGGAAGATTACGAGATAAAAGAGCAAGTCGCTCATACCCGAGAGCCAGAAATTCGGGGTTCGAATTATAGCTTCAAGGCAAAGTGTAAAGCACCAAAGGTGTGGTTGAAGAATGGTGTGGGCTGATTAATAATTATGCTCCCGACAAACGGATGAAGGGTTTTACAGGAAAAAAGAATGAAAGGCAGTGGATAAGAGTGACATGGAGGTGAAAGCGAGCAAGAGAGAAGGCTATGAAGAGGTCTGAAAGACGGAAAAAAGAAGGCGTTTGAGTAAGGTGTAGAATGGAGAACAAGAACAATGAATAGGCGGAAAGAAAAGGTGAAGGACTGAGCGATAACACTCGGGAATCTACGAGTGCATTGGACGAAGCTATGCCGTGAAAATGTATGCTTTTCATATTTTTATATAGGCATATACACAGAGATGGGGCGGCAAGGTGGAGTGACGGATCTCTGAAGTATTCTTTAGAGAGCGGGCAAGAAAGTCGTAATGTCGCTGGTGGCTGATGCCAGTGTTGTTGTAAAGTGCCGCCCCGGTATATTTCACTGTCGCTGTGCTTCTCCTCGCGCGCGCGCGCGCGATCTCTTCATTCTTATTAGGGCAACAGTGATTTCTGCAAAATTAAAATTGCCTAAGGAGGTATCATTTGCTTCTGCCAGCCATACTGCCTCATCTCCATCTATCCCTCATTGCCCTGCCTTATTTTGCCTCCCCTTTTCTTCATCATTCTGATTCGAGGTCCTCCCCCACCTCCGCGATCTTCCTCGCGTTTCTCCTCTACTCGGGTGCATTCCCAATCTGGTTCAGCGTCCTTCTCACGCCAGCCACTTCTTTACTTCTTTCCTGAAGATCTGGCGAGAGAGCACACGACGCGGAGGCAGCAAGCAACCGTCTAACCATCAGCAACGAACCGACCGACGAACTAACTCACCGAACCAACCAACCAAGAAAGGGAGAGATCTCCTCTGATGTTGCTACTACAGATAAGTGGTCGACTCTTGGTTTGCCCCTGGGCACTATTGGTCGATGCGTTCTTTCGTTCTCCAGCTCGTCCTCTCATAATTCCACCGTCTCTTCACCTTCTACCATCATTCTTTCTCTCTATCGCTGTACCTCTCAATTTTTCTCTTCATCTTTTATCTCCATCAGGCTTGGTCCTGGCCGCTGCATGCTTCTTAACGCTCTTCAGTCTTTACATTTTGTTTCACCTCGTGCTTTCACTTCTTCACTCTCCCTTCATTTTCTGATTATTTTTACTGCCCTTCCTGAGGCGGATCGTTTCGATGATACATCCCTTCGTTCTTCGGCGGCATCGCGACACTTTTGCAGAAAAGGAGCAATGATTCAAGTTCAAGCAACGCGTGAAACCTCCGATGAAGCACAAACTCAGCGTGTTGGATTGCAGTCGAGTACTTCAATCACTTAATTCTCAGTCCGCTTGTAAAATAAAGTATCCTCCATCTCCATTACTGAGGACAAAGAATAGAAAGATACAAACTGCTCCAATCGCTTCTTTATCCACCCTCGTTTTCAGGTCCGAAATCCTCTTTGGTATGCTAATTATCCGGTCAGTCGGTAAAAGCATCTATACATTTTGACTGGACCGACGGTCTTTTCGTTTGCGCGCGTGTGCACGCTGAGGAAGCACTGGGAAGAGGGTGTTTCCTATCAAACGATTGGTTCGCCGCGGAATTTGCGCCCACTGCTTTAGAATCAGCTCATCAGCTCATCCCCCGCACCTAATTCGTAACATTCCTTATCCAAAAACGAGGAGAAAAGGGCCTTTGCCGAGTGCTTGCCTCGATGGACGGATTGATTCGGAAATTCTGCGGTAGCACAGGCGGTTACCTCAATCGGGGTCTTCAACACACAGGCGGATCGAGTTCGGGATAGCTTCCATCGTGTTTCGCAGTCTCCATCTACATGGGAACTGGGTAAACCGAGTATTTGAACGAGGCTACGATAAAGCACGGGGAAGCCCTGTGGAGGTGAATTCGACACCGAAATACTCCGACGCACATTCAAAAGGCTACCCACATAGCAAGAAGCCACGAAGAACGTTGATAGAAGAAGTTAAGGTAACCGCAGGATCGATGGGTTACTTCAATGATTTACCGACAAAACTGTCATTTATTAGCGGAAGCGCCGGAGCGCTGGAAAAAATCATTTTAAAGGAAGTTGGGACAAACCTACGAGAGCGCCTGACGTCACCGTCGTCCACCGGGGCCCTTGACACATCGTACAATTTGCGCGGAACGAGAAAAAAACGCGTTTCACGGATGACTCGATAGCCCCAAGGCAATTAAGCGTTCTAGCAATTATTCATTGCATATTCATTGGAATTTTCAAGGTCCTCGAAGGTTGGTGCGAAGAGGCGCTTCGGCCTGTTCTCTCTCTATAGTAAAAGCCACCTACCGCGCTATCATCCCGTCCAGCCACACCCGAACAGCGGATCCAGGCCGACTCGCCCGTCGTTTTCCTGAGCGAAACTCCCGCACGCTCATCTTCATAGCACATGCGGCATCAGCACCAGCTATCGCCAGCAATTTCCACTCGACTTTTCATAGAAAGTACGAGAAGAGAGGGAGAGAGAGTAGTCGCTTCACGGTGCCATTATCATACGTAAATTGATGTCGCTTCGCAGAGCCACGAACCTTGCGCTTCTGCAATTATTTATCGCATTCCTACTATATTTCCAACTATGCAGAGCTTTCCGCTGCGCAAATATCTACGACTGCCAGCGATGTTGCGTTCTGTGCTATACTTTATTTAGAAATAAATGTGCTGCTCGCATACTGATATAAGTTGTCAGGAGACGCATCGCTCGATTCACTACGTTCATGAACTGCTCCCGTACTTCTAATTCGAGACCGGTATACAATAGTTTGAGACACATACGTGAGTGTATACGCTGATAAATAGCAGATACGTACAATGAAAGAGGAGCAGCAGTCCCGTCTCAGTATAACGGAGCTTGAAACCGTTCTCATTAACCCACCAGCCAGACAACAGTGCAGTACGCACATGCGCGACGCTTTCGCGTTTGTCTACTCTCTTTTATTGAATCTGTATTGTAGTTACTGGAACACGTACGAATATATCTGAGTTGGCTGCGCGTAGTTGGAAGACTATGGGACGAGAATCTACTTTGATTCTGCAACATTGCTAAGCAACGATTCACCTACGAAAAGCGTGCACAACGTGACGTGAACTCTCATCAGAATCCACACCGATGAAGACGACAGCTGTAGAGGCATTTCCAGGACAAAGCAAATCCTCGAAATCCTCATGTTTCCTTGCGATTTAAAAAGAAGCCAAAAATGACTGGCCGATCGAGCAGGCCGATTAGCAAATATCCATTGTTCCACAAAGCGCGTGTACGTTTAACGCGTTATTCCGCACTCATTTAACTCGTGATCTTTCGCTCGTCGCTGTTTTCGCCCTTAAATCGGCCGAAGCAGCGATTCCACATACACGGTATAATACATGGCGATACGCGAGCTCGTACTTCCCGCTCTCGTTACCGTTAAATTTATTGTAATTAATTTCCCTATCTACGGTGAGAATCGTTGCTGTTAGTGGGCGCAGAAGAGGGGCAAGGGGAGCACCGGATGAAGGTGCTGTTGATTAAGGCGCCCGCACTTTCGTATATAAACGGCGTTCAATCTTCTTTGTATAGGTATATAATAGCACTTACGTGAGCTATATTTTGCCATGAATAACAACGAAAATGTTGGCATTGTGTGTGTCTCGTAAGGCCTCAGCGAGCTCGTGTCTCAATGTCCATCCGTTCGACGTAAGACATTGTTACACAAATACGATACACTCTCTTGTGTATAAATATTCGTATATGTACGGTATAATGGGAACGACGCCACAGAAGAGTACACACGAGCGCACGCCGTGCGTAATCTGTAATTAGCGATCCCGATTAAGCTTATTTACGAGTCAAGCTCGCTCACACTGTGTCAGCCATTGTATTTTAATGCTTGCTTCCAACTTTTACCACCGCATCTTTTCCACCGGCTTGGATCGTGCTTCAACGGAGAATGCCTCGGATCGTCGTCTCATCTCGCGAGATCAAAACGCCCATCTCTGTGCGTCATCTTCGCACGCTTGACTTTGAAATCCGTAGAAAAACGGTGGTTTGACCTGCCAAAAATACTCACGGAACTTTAGCTCTGCGGTGCTCCGTTCATCGATCGCTTACCGAATCCTTCGATTCTCTTCGGTTCCCAATAATCTGATGAGTTCGCATTTGGCAAAATTGGATTTGACAGAAAAGATTTTCTCGTCATTGTTAGGCGCTTGAAGAAAGTTACACAAAAGTTTGACAATATTTTATCTCTTCCGATACCGGCGTTGGCTAATATTCTTTTGTGGATTTCTTTCGTTTTTCCAGCGACGTTCAACACTCCGATAGCCCAGTATCGCTCATGCGTTGATACGCGTCTATGTATGTTTCCCTCACGGTACGCGAGTTTTTTTTCAACTCGATTCACCTCCCTCTTGCTCGATTCCCGATCTCTTATCACGGATGCTTCCTCGTTCGGATCGTTTCGTTTATTCTTATTCGCGCTCCAACTAGGAAATCCCTCCCCTCATGAGCGATCCAACATGGCGATAAACGTGTGGAATTTAACGAACGTTGTTCCGCTCGGAATGGCACAAACGCTCGAACATTTTCGCGTTTTATACTCGCTTCGTACATATGAGTAGGAATTCTACGCATCGCAGGAAATTCCAGCCAGTAACGTTTTGATGTATTGCTCGTTTCTTTCTTTCTCTCGCTCTCTCTCTCTCTCTCTCTCTCTCTCACTCCCTCCCTGGAAATAGTGGGATTCATTTGTTTTTCTTAATCGCGATTGAGCGCAGCCGATTGTTTCAACTCCCTCTGCGCGTATGCGTGCAGGCTATTTTCACTTAGATTCCCCTTTAGGTAACCCAAGCCAATAGTTAGTGCAAATAAGAACATTATTTCCGACTCAGGAGATTTATGACTAGGGGAAAATTCATGCAAACAGATAGCTAATCGTGTTTATAATCATTTTTTACGTTTATCAGTACACAAAAGTTGGAATGTTCATAATCGATCGTCAAGATTCAGGAACATTTCAACATTTTCCAGTCTCCTGTCAAATCCAATAACTCTACTGTCGAATACTATCGACAGAGGGAACTGCAATTAAAGAGTAAACAAAAAAAAGAATCACGAAACCTTTCCGAGTCTCGAAAAATCTATTTTTCCATTTTTTTTTTGTTTCAGGCACTTTTTGACTAAAAACTGTTTTGGTATCGGAATCAGAATTTAGAAATATGGCTTGTGAGTCGTTCCTATGATACATGAAAAGAAATAAACAATTTTTGAAATTACAATCCAGCGTTAGCAGCAGGTCAACTTTGACCGATGTTAACACTTGTAATCGAGGATTTTTCCTTACTGTATGCAAACATCTCGATTAATACGTAAATAAAATATTTATTTCGGATGCTAGAAATTTTCCGAGATTTGAATAACCGACGTTCATCGGTCGGTTAGAATTTCCAGCGACGTTTGTTCCTCCGGGCTCATCGAGAGCAGTAATCAGCGGTACGCTCCATAAATACGCGTTCTTATCTGTAAAGCAACGAAAAAAAACGCAACGCTTTTCCTGTCCACAAGGATAGAGAGTCGGCGTGCGTATGAGTAGTGAGCCAATCGTCGGCTCGTAAGAAATACGCTGCGGCTTAATGACCTTCTTAGTATGGTTAACCAGCCACTTATAATAGCGTTAAGGCAATAATTACGACGCGGTGGGGAGGATAGAAGATTTTATACTCTATTACGGTAATATATACATAAAAGTGAGCTCTGCGTGTACGCACAAATGTGCGCTCATGCGTCAATTTTCCCAAGATAATAGCCGCTGGCTCCTCGTCGTAGTGCATCGCTTGACAGGAAAAGGGCTCTCGGCGCGAACTTGTTCGTCTTTGCTCACGGCTTCGTAGCTATGAAAAAGAGGCCCCTTCAGCCGTGTCCGAAGATTCTCTCACCCCAGGTTTTTTTCAATTTTTCATTCCCCCACTAGCCCCACGAGGCTCCCCCTTAACTGACCACATCGCTACCGAATATTAATCAGATATATTAATGAATGTTCAACATCCTTTGAGCGACGTGTGTAAGCGTAGATCGTACGATATTATTCATCGAGTTGCTTACTTTTTATCCGCACTCGACTCACATATCGATGCTCTGTGAATAATGTTCAGTGAATATACGCTGAAGACATCGGTTGCTTCGCAGCAGGTTTGTGAATAAACGTATGTATCTGCCAGGGCATAAGCAAACGTCGTTTTGCTTCGTGATCAAGCGTATGTAACGGTGCCCTCTGTTTTCTCGCTCAACAATATCAGTAAGATACATCTCTCGAAGTCACTTCTTCACGTGTGTATAATTATTCAATACGAAGAAGGTTGTATTACAAGGAGAATCGTTGCGGCGTTCCTGCCGCGTACGCGCACTGAACGCGCACAACAGCGATTGATATCACTGATTACCGGAGCAATTATCATTAACGTACTTATCCCTAATACATTTTCACGCATTATTCCGGTAGCCGTATTCGTAGGCAAAGTTGAAACAAACGCTTTTCCGGAGGGGTTCTTTCCCTCGAGTTCCAGCTTTGATGCTCCAAAAGCTTTACACTTTTCTTGCTTGTGCGGATGGTGCTTGAAGTCGGTGGGAAAGTATTATTGTTCAAAACGATTTTAATGGAGCTCGTGAATGTTCGATTATACAATTAGCATAAGTGGCTGAGACTCAGGAATTAAAGTAGAAGCTTTTATTTTTTATCCCTTTTACAGAGGGCAATCGAGGGGACAAATAAAATTATGAAGGCTTTTTGTTCTGTTTGGACTTCCGAAAGGATGTGACACAAATCAATGTTATTTGTCGGAACCCATCTCGTGACGAGGTCAAATGGGAATCAGAGGACCTGAAGCTCGATCATAATTAGAGTAAATTTTCAACAAATATTTTTCCAAGTCACATTGGAGTGTCCTTGAAGGAAAAAAGTGTCTCTGGTCGCACATCGGATCGATTATCCGGTGTAAAGGGGTGAAATCGCCGGCACGATGTTTCGAATATGTGTGTGTAGGGTTATGCATAATTAAAAACGTGACGTTCGAGTGGTGGGTGAACCCTTTCGTTTCTATAGGGTTTTTTTTTTTCTCAAGCGCCAACCCCTCTCGTTCGCTTATCGCCTCGTCCGGCCCGTCGAAGGTAAACATCGTGAAAAAGCCAAAGAGAAGATAGAGAGGAGGGAGAAGCGCGTCGCGCTCGTTCGCCTCACCGTATCCGTTATCAATCTCTCGCTCTCGTTATTACAAGGGTGCCGGCGAGGACGGAGGTGGTGGCGTCGCTGCCCGTTCTCACTCTTCAACCGGCAACAACCCTTTTTCCACTGCTACTGCTTTTGGCTGCTGTCGCCCATTGCCTTTGCCTTCCTTTTCTCTCCCCTTACGATTCTCGCGACGCGCAAGGGTAGCGCGAAAGCCGAGCCTTTACCTCCTCCAAGGAAGGGGGATGAATATTCATGCTTTTGTGCTGCCACTGCCATGAGAGCTCACCATTGGACGTCAGTGGCAATCAACCGTGAGCCATTCCCTGGCTGAATCGGAAATTCAGGGACACGCTGCCCCGATTATAATTCACAATTAAACCGGTTTCATATCTATCCGTATATTCAAGGAACTCTCGTTATTCCTTTCTGCAAAACATTCTGGAATTGGAAGCTCTATCCGAGACGAAAAATCTTGTTTGCATCAATCGGCCCCACTTCGAACCAGTCTTTTGTGCAGAAAACCATTTTTTTCTGCTTCCTTCTATATTGCCTGATGAGAACCCCGGCTTGTAAAACAGCAGATAACATTTATAATGATTCTCCTTCTACCCTCGATATCTGTCTTCTTAACAGAACCGCCAGGCTCGCATTAAAGCCCCCGATACGAAGATAGAGAATGCTAATAAAGGGACCATATTAACGATTATTTTGCGAGACTTATAATATCGCGCCGAAGACAACAACGGTATCCCCTTATAAGTCACCCATCACTGGTACACCCCAAGACAAAGCGATAAACTCACGTTACTGCCGCTTTTCCGTTCTTCATATATTTCTTCATACTGTTCTCGTTATTTTGCCACGATCCACAGAGTCTTAACGAGGCACTCTTCGCCCGGTGATTGCATCATTTGAAAAATCCTTCGAATGACATTTTATTACAGAAGTTCGTATCGTACTAAGTGTCGCGACCACATGCTTCACTCGGTACCATCGTCAGAGGGTAGAATTGACCTTGAAATCGTAGCATCAACGACTCGATGGGGAGAGGCATCGATCTGTGATCCAAACGAAACCACTTTTTCGTATCGATGCAAATTTTGTCATAATCGTATTTCAGTGACGAGAAGCTTCTCACGATATCGATTAATATTCGCGCGGGTCGATTACAGCTACAGTAGCAAGATGAAAGATCGCGTGTCCATTGACCTGAGCTCTCCTCGAGGGATCAACGAACAGCGTTCCTCGACTCCCACGATCCCTCAATTATCCAAAAGTACGAAAGCAGCATGGAGTCTGAAAGGTCTTTCTGAGAATGATCTTATTGGTGTTCACACGAGGACACGGGTATACACGGCGGGTATCCTAATACCAAGCCGGAAGTGGGATTATACGCGACGGCGTTCGCGGGAGAGCTCAAGAATACTCTTCTCTAATTGTCCGGGGTAGATAATGCACGCCTCTTGCGATTTGCATACGTTTCCTCGTCCGTTAGTCGCGGTGCGTCAGCCGGGCAATTAGCGATTACTGATTAAGTCAAACGGCCAGACGGTTAGTTACGGGGGAGGGAAGGAGAGAACGCGGAGGGCGCGAGCTGTTGGTTGGTTTGTGACTGTGGGGGATACAAAGGTGAAAGAGCGGATGATCGGTCGAGGTAGGAGCGGGTCGCCATCAAGGAGTCGAGCCCGGTGTAAGTGCCCTGAGGACTTTGATGTTGATCGTGGCGACTGATACCATCGCGAATGGGAGGAGTGATGGGTGCTCTGTTCCTGTTGATGCTTGCGCGCCTCTCTTACAAGTTCTTGAGGCCTCGGTGTATAAGTTCTTCTGCTGCTTCCACTTTTCTCCTGTTCGCGTATCTCCTGTATCTGCGTATATGGATGGCCACGTATATATACGTACGTGGCAACACTTTCCGACAACACTTGGCAAAGCTAAGTATACGCAAAGTCGCGTCGTTACTGGCACGACGCGCATTGTATGCTAATTGCTGATTAATCAGAATTCGCAAGCGCGTCGGACTCACGGAATAGATCGCGCTCCAGTCCTGCTTGCCAAGCCGAATATATCTGAACGATATACGAACACATGCACCAGTTTAACCGAGCCTGGAATGACGCAAGGCCCACGAGCTCTACCAACTCGAGACTCCGGTTATCCAAGTGATTAATTAAGATCGATTTCACCCTCGATCCCAAACACGAATTATACTTTACGCTTTAAGATTGCGTTTCGCGAAACAACTGGAAGGCCTTTTCTCACGCTCCGCTGTCTACCTATTGTTTTAATACTTTGTAGCCCACTTTTTTTCAGCGTTATTAGATTGCATACGCTCTACGCGGCTGATTCTCTTTATTTCTTTAGTTCACCGTCTGAAGAAAGCCGTTCCTACACTTTATGATTCGAACGTGTGTGTATGTAGGATACTTGAGTTCCCGCTATGTTACTTCATACTGCAATTAATCTTCATGGAGTATCGCACTCTGGAGATAATCGGGATTGGGTTTCGTGCTGCGCTCGTCGCGAAATCGGTTCCATTATTTCGACTTAGATGAATCCTGCTTCATCCGTTCTCGTATTTACATCGTTTCTTCCATTTTTCTTCGACAGACTTCCTTCATTGATTTTGTGACCTTTCGATGTGGAATGGGATGAGAAAAATTCAAGATTATTGCCTGATCGGAAGCGAGTGAAAGTTCGGATTCAACGATCTCACATACAAGTTAAATATTCGATCATCCACAATCATATATTGTATCTTCTCACAGTTATAAATCCTTCGCATTGGATTGGTACGGCCTATTAATTCAATTGTTTACAACTTCAATTAATTCAGCGGTTGGCAAAGTAACTAGACAGTCTGCCTTGACGGTATAAAAGACTGCGAAGGTATTATGGAGACTCATGGAAGCGCGTCGGAGGGAAAGTTTCTCATCGAGGGGGCATCGGCATCAGGATTGTGTGCGCAGACGTTCGATTCTTCGAACTAGAAAATGTGTGTGTACGAGGATGCGTGAAGAAACCGCTAATGGTTTCGCTATAATGCTCCGATGTTATGGCCCAACTCGTTCGCGAATTGGTCGGAGAATCATTGTGCTGTACTACTGCTATGTTTTTCCATAATTAGCCGGTGAACACGCAGTGAATTATAACTCTGATGATAGAGAAAGAAAGAGAGAGAGAGAGAGAGAGAGAGAAAGCCCAGAAGAAAGGGAGAAAAGGAAGTCGAGGGAGTAGCTTCGAAGTAGTGTCGGCACACAACGATTCGAACGGATTGCTCGAACGGACTCTCAGGCCTGCAGTGTTCCAGAAAGATAAATAAATTATCACTCGGTATAGCTAACGAGTGGTTAGTTGTTCGGCTTATTGCCCGCAAACTTCATGAATATGGAAGAGTTCGGGTATGTCTATACGAGTATATATAGCGTGCCCGGCCCCGATTTGACGTTTGCTTTTCGTAGATACAAGTTAACACGTATGCGAAACGTTATTCTGATAAATATTGTCTACGATTTCGTCTTGAATTTCAATGACTACAATCTTACTTTCATTCCGTGTATCGGTTGACCATCGTCGTCGAGTCTACAGACAGAAAATTTGTAGAAATTATCTTACTGTCATTTAAAAATATAGCTTTCGTGGCCTATTTAAAAAGTTCTTCGATTATCCGCTGTTTAGAATGATACCTCGATAAGCAAGTCAAATCGGAACGATCGTGAGCCATATTGAAATATGTTACAGCATATTTTTTTCTCATCAGACAAACTCCTCGTCTGCCAACCCATCACTTCTGATATAAAAACATCTTTACAGAACTATTTTTCATCGTACCACAAGTTCTTTGACCTTTGACCTCTCTGGATTCTTATCATTGAAAAATGAACTTTCTGGGTTTTTTAAAATTGATTCTGGTCGATCGTTGGGGGCAAGTTCTTTCAATTTTGACAATCTTACAGTATCTTAGACCAACAGCTTCCATCGCAACCATATCCTGTTTTACTCATTACACCCTGAGCTGATTATTATCGCAGCTATTCAACTCTCAGGCCGACTGTGAAATATTTGAATCAGTGATTAGGAAAGATTGGGATAAGCGCGTGAAGAACCGACGAGGTTTGTATAAGATTCAACGCTTCCCGTCATCGCAATTAGTCCCATAGCTGTGGATCCTGCTGCTAGTATTATTTACCATAGTGCACATGTGCAACACGCCTTTCTCAAAGCCACACGCTCGCTGTTGTCTTTGTATGGTTACAGTCATCACGTATATACGTTCTCGTCGTCGTTCGCCTAATTAGTAGGGAGTCTCGAGGCATTTATGGAAAAGTGGGTTTCCGCCGATCCGATTCCACTATCGGACGATCATTGGGCAATCATTCGAATGTTACTCAAAACTTCAAGAATGCTACAATAGAATTTTTCTCTTCAAACGTATCTCTCCCTAGCAGTGCTCACAGCTCACTTCCATCACTTGTATTTTTCTTTCAATCTTTTGTTTCTTCGTTTCTGGCTCACGGATCTGCTGCATATTTCATTGTGCACTTGGACACTCGTTTCCTATGAGATACTTGAAGGAAAATCTGATTAGTAGTGCGACACGAAATACAATTTCACAATTCCAATGGAAATTACATTCAGGATTAACATTTTTTGGACCTGCGCATAGTTTGAGATTTCTAACGTTCAAGTTTTGAGTTATCATTTTGTTATTTTAACAGCACGTTGATTTTTACGAATGAGTGAAAGAATCATGGAGAATCTATAAAATTGAACATTTTTTTCCAAACTAAAAGCCCTCGAATTCTGTATAATTAATGGCAGATCTGGCAATGGGATTTTGTTCGCAATGACATTGAGTTTAACGAGGACGAGGCTTATAAAAATGCTTGAACTGGGTATCTCCGAGTAGCGAGGATGCTTCATCCCTTCGCTATATAATCGATAACTCAAAGGCGTTCAAGCGATTAAACTCCTCGGTGCTTCTGCTCTTCCTGCTCTTTCACTTTCTCCCCGAGGCAATTTAATTTGTCGCCTCATTGGTCCTTGACGTCAAGAACGAGAAAGGGAGAAGAAAGAGGAGGAGGAGGAGTTTGCGGGGGAAGAGAGACGGTATAACCAGGTTCGGGAGGTCTGGTTAAACGTCTTGGTGGTTCTCTCTACCGAAAACAGATTTTCTCCAGAACATTTCCGGCTGGCCGTGAAGGATTCGCGTCTTTTCCGTTTCTCCGCGGTGGAACGACAGCCCCGATAGGTAGACGTGTGAAGACGCTCTATATATAGCCAAGCACGAAGGCCTCGCTCTCGGGGGTGAATGAGAACACGGAGTCTGCGGAGATGGAAGAGCAAGAGAAAGACAAGGGGGGAGTGGAGCAGACGCGTCGTTTCCAATAACGGATGGCCGGACGGTCGCGTATAATCAACAGATTAGCCGAGGAATAGATCAGAGACGGGCGAACGAGACTCGGTTAGCTAAAAGCTTTCCCAGTGGCCATTAACGGGGAGGGTTCGGTGCTTTATCCGTCTCACTTCTTCGCAGCTCTTCTCTCTTGTCTACGTGTCGTATGGAGCGTGTGTATGCTCGCGTCCTCAAGCCTCGTGGCTCCGTCGCGTCTTGCTCTCTCCCTCTCTTGCTCTCATATCAGCAACGAAGCCGAGTGGTGAGAAAATGTGATTATAAGTCACGAGGTGTTGGTTATGGTGTTGCTTGCCTCGTTCTACTGGCTGCTCGCTCCGTCTCGGCTCTCTGTGTGTTTTCAGATCGATTGAATATTAGGGGAAATAGCACGGGCATATAACACGGGCATAGCGATGTCCAGAGATGAAAGACAAAAGGCGACACTCTTGGTCACCATCACACATGCCCCAGCTTCGGGTAATAACGGAAATGTGCTCCTCTTGTACGGACAAAAGCCAGAGAAAAGAGAGAGAGTAGTTATTTGTATCGCGAGAATTTAGGAGCGATGGAAGAGGCTTTTTCAAGCTGATAGATCCTACGACCCTCGGCGTAACTTTACCATTTTTTTGCCGATGCGCATCGTAGCAGAATACTTTTATTGTTCTCAGAATACCCTGAATAAATCGTCCAGCCGCTTCGATTGCAAACGTCGAATTCAATGACTGTTAAAGTATTTAAAAAATCATTCCTTTCATCGTCCTCGTTCGGCTTCCGAGGAGCGACGACCAAGCAAGAATTTAATACTGCAACGATCGATTGGAAGCTAAAAAACAGTTTTTTGGATACACTCGGATATTGCAGCATTTCCATATAAAATCGGCTGAAATATTAGCCATAATATCCATGGATCTTGAATCCAGAGATTAGCATACGGTGCTCCTACTTTTGTCCCAGTCGTTCTGTACGTTTTCGAAAGGATTATCTGTTAATCCTTGAGGAAGCGAGAACCGGAGAGGCTGAATAGTGAGAGGGAATAGGAGAATGAGAGTCTGGGAATAAATAGAGTGGCCGGTGCTCGTTATGAAAACGATGAAGAAACAGAGAAGATGGTTCAAGAGACAGAGGGTGAGAGGAATAACCAATTTTCTCCAAGTGCCTATATCAGGTATTATTTCAGCTTCGCATAGCGTGTGCTTTGAAATGCTTTGGTGCGAGCTCATACGTTTTGTATAATATCTTTGTATAGATCTCTGGCTGGTCGAGGTTTAAAATAGGAGAAAGATGCACAGTGCCACGGGGTACGTGTGTGTTCGTGTGCGGGTATAGAGGGTTGTTCACGAGCGAAGTGATTCGACCGTCAAAGATTACCAGTAAAGAGGATGACCGTCGGTAGTTCTGGGCTCGCGTTTCGCTGTAGCAAACTTCCGTCTCTCCAGCTGCCGCGTTTTATTTCTTGTTTAGTTTTTATCCTTCTTTTTAATGTCTGTGTCTTTAGAAGCTGCAGTCGAAGAGCTGCTTCTCTGCCACAACCCTGTTTCGAATAGTGGAAAGCCTACACCCGAGCGACCACTGGTCTGATACCGCTGTACGAAGAAATCTCATACAACGAACGTTTCTGCTCGGCGTGTGTATATACGCGTTTAAAACACATGTGCCAGGGCGATGGTTCGCGCGCGCCCGACTGGCCGTATGTATAATGAAAGCATGCCGCGAGCGAGCTCGCTCTTTGGAAGATACAGGCGAAGCTTTCACTGCTTTCTATCTTCCAACGGTCTCTCGTTTTCTCTTTCCTGATGGAAGCCGCCTCTGCTGAAGGAGCGAGCGAGCGAGGGAACCCTCACAGCACTCTTTCCCTTCTGGCGTCGCGCACCCACAGCTCCTGCTGGCAAAAGCCCTCACTTCGCCCTTTACAAATCAAAGCGGCACGCTGGTAATAAGCGCCGGTCCGAGCGAGCGTGGCGCAATGCACTACCAAGGAAACAGGGCTCCGTGGAGGCAGGGGTGAGTGAGCGAGAAAGAGTTTGAGACGCTGAATTGCGACGGTTGTTCAGGGGGATGAGGAATCGAGTCGAAACGAGATAGACAGCGGCGCGAGAAAGTGAGAAACGCGCATAGGCAACTCGAGTGCGAGTAGAACGAGGCTACGTCGAGGTGAAAGAAGGGGATTTGGTGAGGGTGGGCTGGACATACGTGCGACTCTTCGGTGTACGTAGCACTGCGAGATTGGACATTGCGCGCTTCGTCGACCGACCGGATGATGATAGCTGCTCGGAGACTCCAAGGGATGCGCGCAGAGGATGATGCATTATTGAGTGGACTGTCCGGAGCGCGCGGTGTAATCGCACACATCCTCACGAAGAACTGCTAATGGACTTGGTACCGTGGTCTTCCATAAACAGCATCCCCCTCGCACTCGATCCTTTATGCTCTCGACTTTCCGACCACGATCGCCAGTGACGTCCTGATTCTAATTCCCCGAAACCCTTTCCACCGAGCTTCTGATTCTGCTGTTGAAAACAGCCAGAGACCTCATCATATTTTTGCCACCTTGCGAACTGGCACACCAGCTTCCCCAGGTTTAAGCTTCGAACGTACTTTTATATATTTATTTCCGACCTATGAGCTTGCCAAGAATCGTTGAAGATAGTGCTGGTTATCCTGGATGAAAAAAGACCCGCTTCCACTAACGCACCACCCACGATACGTACTTGTGTACGTGTAATCACGTGTACGTTGCTTGATATAAGGCTCCGCTCCCAGGACTCTTTCCCGTAGACGAAACCACCCCTCCCAACAGAGTTACGTTCCCGAGGTAAATCCTTCTAGTTCTTATATATGTACAAGCTAATACATACATTTGCTGTATATTCATTTATTACAGGAAAGATGTGTACGTTATCGCATGTACAAGGAGACTCAGCTATGCATGTGGATACACACGTTGGCTGCACGTTCTCGCGGACACCAGAGACGCGTTATTATTGGATTACATTTTTAATTCACCCTCTCTACACTCCACCACGACTACCAGCGAGCACAGTAGCATCACCAACATCACGTATACGCCAAGCCAAGTTGAGCTTTCTCTCGTCTCTCTGCGAACCCCCTGCTCCTTCTCCTCCTCACTTCCATGGCGAACGTTCGTATATACCATTACGAAACGCGTAGTATACGTAAAGGACTCGACTCCGAGTAAAACCTACCACCATCGTCTCCTACATAGCCAAAGCTCACGTCGCGTCCTCCACTTTCATATTCTGGATGAAATTACTATGCAGGAGATTTTATTTGTTGTATCCTCGCGAGTCCCTCTCTGGATCGCACAAGCGTGGACTCCACAAACGAGCACATTCTCGCTTAAAGTAATCGAGTTATCCAGCAATGGTTCTAGGAACATCGACTAGTATTATTATTCGTACGCTCCGCACTTAAATTTCGCGAACGAATATGCTCCCACGTACCACCCATGGACCGAGTCCTTTTTGTCAATCTACTTCGCAACGCTTCACGTTTTCAATGTCCCCTCTGATTAATATATCTGAAGATACAAATTTTCTATTCACTGACAGATTACAACGGCCAGCACTCGTGACGCTGCGCAATCTTTCAGCCTTTGTTTTACAAATCTTTCGAAATCCCATAAAATCACGATCTCAACGGTGACGAGTACGAAATTCAACGAATACTTACCTCACGATGCACGATCGTCTCCACGCTCCCTTAATTCACACTCCAATTTTTAGGTCGAACATAACTGTCAACGCTCAGAGAATCAGGACCATTAGAATTCTCGCCTTCGTAACCGGAATTAGGGTTCAACGATTCGTGAATATCATCGTCATCGAAGTCACGTATCACGAATCCTTACCGGTCTAAAGTATCTTAGTCATTCTCCCAAAGCAACTCAATGCATGAGCAGTCACGGTATACCAACTTTCGTCCCCGTTGATCGTGCACATCGTCACCCAACCGCTGTTCGGAGTCGGACGATTTTCCTCATCGTCGTTTCCATCTGGTGATCGTTTTTTACTACACAAAACAATCATCCTTTTTGGTGCAGTTCCTGGCTCAATATTCGAGGTTTCAAGTCTACAAGATCCGTGTTGAGTTGAGGACGCGTGAAATCGTGATTGTGATTGTAAAGCTTCGACGTTCTGTGTGCCTGCGTCGAACAAGCACGACACTTTGCGTGGCTCCTTCAGAAAATTGCTTTACCAGTAGCTTAATGCGCGAACGGTCAGGGGGCAGCTCGTAGCAAAAGCATAGAAGCAGCTATTGCGGACAGGATATGACCTCCCAGAGGAGCACAGAAAGGGTCGCCTTCTCCGTTAGGTTGACGCGCCATTCACACACGACAACAAGAGCCACTTCATCTCTTTCTTGTGTGCTAAAATGAGCCCACTTTGACTGTTCAACCACTATTGCAAGTCGGGACTGTCCTGGCCGCTCGCTCATCTCGGAAATTACTTCCGTTGTTGCGACGACGCGCGTTGTAGCGTTCACGGCCTCCGAGAAACTGGCCGACTAGGGTCGAGACCAGCCTCTAAAGAGCAACTACGCGAAAACCCCTGCAGAAATCTGCGTCTTCCGGATGTCCAACAAAAACGAAGAAAAAAAACAGGCTCAAAAGAGCCTCTCCATTCCGCAGCTTGCCATTTAAGAGCGCTTCATTCCCCCCGATATTAAATGCCCATAAAGATTATTATTTTTAATTATACTTGTTGTTTTTTTTTTTGACAAAATAAAATGCCACGAGAAAAACGAAATAATATCGTTGAAAAAAAGCTCCGGCGCATTTACCTTGTGTGCACAACGCTCTGTGTGTATGCTCCTTTTGTACCGAAATTGCTCCACTTGGAAATTACATCCGCTCTGTGCTCCAGCGCCGCACAGACTCTCAGTGAGAAAGAGGATAGTCTTTTCCGGATTTCTGTGTGTCGCGCTTTCTCCTTTCAAGTTTATGATCCTCAGTAGCCCTTGGATACGAGTCTTGTAACCTTGGTCAACATACTATTTTGGTTCTCTTGAAAAACAACAGCCATAAAATAAGCTAGAGTGCTGGTGAATGTTTTTGTTTTTCATTTTCATTCTATAAAGTTAGACGTTTTTACTAGAAATGATGAGATTAGAGTTGTAAGGCGATGAGCAACAATGACGCCGATAGTAAAATTAATGGAACGAAACTTGAAACGAAGCTGGATGTAGAGGCGAAGGGTGATCGTGATCAGCGAGCTCGAAGCTTGCTTCTTGTATCGTTTAGCGAAAGCAATTCTCACGATTAGAGCTGTTCGGAGGTACTGCGGGCTGGTTTCGGTAATACATAAAGAGATGTACGTCAGAGCGAAGTTGTTCCGGTTCTCACAGTCGGCCTGTCTCGCGAACAAATAGGCTCGGCGTTAACGATGAGCCAATCAATAACTGGAGATAACGAGTGGGCTCGTGAAAAGCTTGAACTCGTAGAGTGGATCGAAACGTATGTGCTTGTTGCTGGCGCAACTCCGCCCTCAACAACTCTCGTGTTGAATTTCGACCTTTGGCGAATGATCGTTGTGCAGGTACGGTGTGTGCTCGTAAGCGGGGTTAGAAATACCGCGCTCGACTGATGTGTTCCGTGTTCCGATCGTTCGAAGCCAGACTAACGACTCACGGATGTTTCGCGCAGTCTTCGCAACCGTCCGAAGGCGTTCCAGACGAGTGTGAAGCTTTGCAAATGAGTAAGCAGGTCTGGAGGAAGGAATCAAAATGGGCGTGAGTGGCTGGAGCGATGGGGGCCGATCGTTATTACCGGTTGGCTCGTTCATCGCTGCGAGCGCGTGACCTTGCTTTTATCGTGGTACAAATCTTCGCGTCGATCTCCTTCGAGAAAGAATCTGCTCGAATGCAACCTGGAAAATAGATTCAAGATGGTGAACACCCGGAGGAGGAAATGGATCAGGAATCACCAAGAGACGTTATGGATCTTGAAGGAAAGGATGATTTGCAGGGGGCAACGGGCATGACTGCAATAACAATGGCGGCTATGCATGCCCCATGAGTTATGGAAAGAATGAGTGAGCTCGTACAGGATCTGTCAATCCGCGTACACGTCGTCCATGAAACCAAGTTTCCTCTTTTTTCGTTTTGTACTCCCCTTCCGTGTGTACGCGTACGACGTTGTGTGTCTGTTTATATAGAAAAAGGCATCCGGAGTTCCATCACAGCTAATGACATGCACCGTAGATCTCTTTCTACTGTTGAAGTTTATATCGTACTGCTCGAATCCCCAACACCCACACACGTGAATACAACTGAAATTCCTTTTATCTACCTTCGGCTACCCTTCGCATCTCCCTCACTCGCTCTTTCTCTCTCTCTCTTCCTCTCTCTTGCACCGTCTTCAACGTGCTTCGACTGCCTTCCTGCTCAGACATGATTAATATAAAATAAATGATTGCCCGGCATCCGGTCTCACAGAGAACACACAGCTCTCGCTCGGGTTCCTTCACTTTTATATCATATTTTGTTTTCCTTCTATCCCTTCCATTTACCTCATACTCCCTGAATACCTCGCTTCTCTTATTCTTTTCATTTCTATTTTCGTTCAAGATCACTCGACGTAATTTGTCGGTCAAGCCATCACGGTTAGTTTAATGTGATTTCACGGTCATTGTCCACGCGAATTATCCGTGTACAGTACTGGATAAGTAATACAGAAGCGATGGAACAAAATGCACGTTATACGTGCGGTGGAGGCAAGCTTCGAAGAGAATCGGACAGGTGGATATTCGGACTCTACCGAATAACGAATAAGTGGACGAGGTGCACGCATCGTCGGCAGGTTACCGTGTGCGTTCTCTCCCAATAATCATTGAATAACATAATGCACTTCCGGCGAATGCGGTTTTGTCCGATATGTGCAAGTCATTTAAATTCTATTTTGCTCAATCCTCGATCAATGCGGGGAGGCTCTCAATTGAATGAACTCAAACGGATGTCAGAGAACGAGTGGGTTTTTCTCCCTTCGCTTTAACCCACTGGCAACAACAATAGCAGGAAATACTTTTTCTTGTTTGCTGTGACTTGTCAATTGGATTGGACGAGCAAGAAAACGAGGCAGCAGTGTGAAGTGAGGCAGTGAGCTTTGTTCCCTTTTTTTCGAGTCACCATGACGATGGTGTCAAAGGGGAAAAGTGGGAGAGAGAGAGAGAAAGAGAGAGAGAGAGCGGCGTGATTGGAAAACGTCACAAAGTTTGGCTCGCTCGTGTCTAGACGATGCTGGTAAGAGTCCGACTAAGTGGGCGAGAAAACTTCGGAAACGCGAGTACGACGAGCCCGCACGTTGAAAAGGGACGAGGAGGGCGAGAGCGCGGTTAGATTCTGGTCCCGAAGGAGTTTGCTCTACCCTCGACCTCAAACCGAATGCAAGGAGGGCAGGGGTGACCTGGATCCTTTTGCTTGCTCGATCCCTTAAAGAAAACGGATTTACAACCTGTTGCTGAGGATGAGGAAACGTAGTTTGGCAAGAGGTGCGGTAGGATGGTCGCTAGTCACTTAAAGATTCCCCTCGATATTGAAAGAATATCCGAAAAAAGAAAAATAAACGAGGGCGACAGATCGCTCTCTTGCTTCTGGTGAAGTTCCAAGGGTTCAAGATTCCCGAGCCGAGCAACCCTCCTGCCCAAGCCCTTGGCTCGATTCTTCAATGCCTTGTAAATACTATAAACCTCCGGATATTGAGAGGAAGAACGCGACGTCTGTATCCGCGGTAGCAAGCACAGGCGGAGTTCCCTTTCCAAGTTGCCTGGAAAGGGAAATCTCTGATAAAAATTCCTCGCCGGAAAAGTGTGAGAATAAATTTGTACGCAGCCGCTCGATCGACGCTTCGGCTACTTTGCAAGTTTGAAGAGTAAAAAAAGAGGGCGAAAATCAAGTGAAACGTGAGATGGCTCGAAGTGCTCAAGATATTCGAAGTAGACGTGACGCCCATGGCGATTCGCTTGCTCAAAAGGCGTTTCGAAAGGCCACAGCACCGAGCTTAACACGTAAATTACTATCAAATAACTTCGGTGCAATGACAAAAGTTTATAATTAAAAGTGATCTTTATCCAAGCTCGACCCACCGGAAGCAATTGAAAGCCACTTCCAGCTACTTTTTCCCACGATTTTTCCCCTGCATTTATATCGCTATACGAAATCATATTTGTCAAAGAGTCTACATGAATAGAAGCCAACGATTCCTGACGTTGCATATACCACCACGGTATAACAGTCCATTTCGCTATTCATTGCCGGCTTCCAGAACAGAAGTCGGCAAACAAAAAAGATAGGAAATTGACCAGATTGGTGTTCGTATACACACCACGGTTGATGAATACCCAACGCGCCTATGTTTCAGTGTGTGGATATGTGATTAACGCTCGAAAGCTCCGCGTAACACCAGCACCATTCCTATTATCTTTTTCCAATCCGTCTTCTCACTCCCTCGGTACACAAATACATACATTAAACTGTGGGGTGGCGCGAGAACGGGAGCGACCATTTGTCTCTCTTTCTACTTCTGTACTCACCCGTGTTTCGGATTCCCGGCGCATCCACCCGCACGAGGAGGAATTTCCGTCGACGCACCGGCGGTGGATCCCCATCCCCCGGTGGTGTTCGGATAATAAAGGTCATCGATTCGATGGCGATCCACGGGAGGAATCCTTCGAACGGGCCAGTGATGGAGACGAACCTGCCACGAATTTAGTTTGCACGGGCCATCGATGTCGCTCATCGTCATCGGCTTGCTTCACTTTGTCGAAAGATGATTCGTCACTTTCCGAGGCATCTTCTGATCTAATGATTCTAATGACCAGAGACGAATGCAGATTTCGGATCCGGTTTTCCGGAAACTCAACTAAATCGACGTTCAAAATAGTCCTCATCGTCGGACTCCTCAATTGAATGAATGAAGAGCAGCGGTCTAATGCAGTATTCGTAGCTTGTTCGTTCTAACGTTTGGAAATTTGTCGCACGGTCGCGGTTCAAAGCCATCGTCGAAAAGGTCCCGTGAGGTATACACGCAGTGCGGGACTCTCGTTGCTGGAAGCTATCGGCTCGCGTATCGAGAGGAGGGTGAAACCGTTCAGGGCTGTTCGGTCGGAGATCGAGAGGGTGAGGATGCAACAAGTAGTTCGGTTTTCAAAGCCCATTGAAATTGATGGCTTTCCCATACCATGAGAAAATCTACCCTCGAACGTTGGGTAACGGTTGATACGGTGTTGGTGTCGGTGAGATGTTCGTTGTGCGTCACCGTTCCGATGTGGTCGCGTTGGTGCGATGTGCCGTTTTCCCGGACCGGGGAGCAGGCTCACAATACAACGAAGCTTTTATCGATATTGCGGAATGGGAAAGCCGAGGGACGGAGTGCGGATGATTGGTAGGATGAGGATAAAAGCAGAGAGGAACGCTGGAGCACTCGTATACGTATATATTCATATGGAATGAGAAACCGATGCTTGCAGCGAGTGCGAACGAGGCTTTGGTGCGAGGAGGATATAGGGGAAGAGAGATTGCAGCAGCTTTTATTACTGCATTTTCACCTTGTCCCAGCTTCGTGATTCTCTTTACACTCTATCGAACGTCAAACCATCCGGCGTTCCCGTCACGTTTCATCCTACTCGATGTATACATGCATATACTTGTGGCTATGCATATATTTATGCGCACATTATATACATATAGTACGCGTGAGTACACGAGGGTCCTGTGAGGTAGAAATATGATTGTACACACGTCACTTCGTTTCACGGAAAACACACAACGTGACGCTAATTCCCCGATGAATTTTCACAGCTAAGCTCTCTTTGCATCGTACCTCGAGTCCTCGGGTAATCACTATCGATGGCTCGATGGCTTCGAGCACCAGGGGGACCAATTACAAATCCACTTCTCCTTTCCCTCTTTTCTCTCTGCGTACCTTGCTGCTGCTGCTAATATTACCGAGTGTACCTATACGAGCTTACGTACACATAAAAGTGCTAGAAAAGCCGCGTGTCGACAGGTGTTTTATTCACGAGCGTTTGTCGCATTTACGCCAAATGCTGAATGCTGAAATACGTTACGTTGAATCGATTTCGTCCTTTACTCGTTTTTTTCTCCACTCATTCTTGTTCTCCATTAGCACACTCGCTTGCTTTCATATTTTATAATAATCCTCATCATTTCGGCAGAATAACAATCATCCTCTTTACGCCTCTACTCGAAAACAACTCTGCTTCTTAAATCTTTACTCCGAAATTCATAACAATTCTACATCTACTCAAGTATAATCCATGATCTTCCTACTCATGATGAGATGTGTTCTGAAATCATCACGAGTAGAGATATTGGGGATTAAATATCTCATAAGAGTAGACATATTAAGGAGGTTAGACGTTCTCTACGTAGATCCGCAGTTATTAAGGAGGATAACAACTCCGCTCTTTAAACATTTATTTAGAGTAGAACTGTTGTTGAATACATTTACTGAGAAATTGTTTACTTGCTGCAACACAACTCGACTCTTATAAATCTACTCGATAACATTTTTACTCTAAAGATTTTTATTTTATGCATGAATAACGCTTTCAATCTTTAAAATGTCTGGGTGGATAACACGGATTATTAATGACAAAAGAGGAGACATATTGCATTGTATTGATTTTGTAAATTTGAGAGTAGGCCTGTTTGGAGCAGCGTTGTTTTTGAGAAGAGCCGTAAAGAGGCCGGTTATTATTCTGGCCAACATTTTAACGTTGAACAACGCAAAAACTTCACGAAAGCAAAGTTTCTGGTTCACAATGGTATTCTCGGACGGAGAATAGGCGAAGAGCAGCGATACGCGTAATATGTTTATAATTATAAGTTGTCATTACGTATGACGCGGTGGTGATTGTGGCGAGAGAAGTTGCAAAGAAAAGTGAGAGGGCATCTTGCAGACGTAGCTATTGCGTCGGTTGCAAACGAGAAAAGAGAAATGATGATCTCGCGGCTGCTTCGGGGTGCGTAATAGCTCCGAGGGAGAAAGAGAGAAAGTGCACGATTATTGATTAGTTCGGATGGGCTCGATCGGTCCTGGCAATCCATCAAGAGCCAACACTCGTCTTGGGAGCGTGTGCGTGTGCGCGTGTAAACAGGGGATATCTTGAGCCAGGAGCATTTCTCGTTCGAACTCTTTTGTTTCGAAGAAACACAGTGTACACCGCCCCTTCGGTCTTCTCGCGCCTTCACCACCACCAAAAGCCTCCCCTTTTCTCATGTCCATGTATTTCGCCGTTGGTGATGCTCTCCCGCTCGCCGTTGTTCCTTCTGTTGGCCGCAGTTGATGCTCGCAACGGCTCTGTATCAGAGCCGAGCGAGGACGGTCTTTAAAAACGCATTACCGAACCGAAATAACATTGCTCTCGGTCGTTTTTACCGGGCAGCTCTGCAGGAGGAGGCCGCAGACCAATAAGGCCGATCGGTGCGAGAGACGCCGCCGATTCGGGTCGATCGTCGTCGCCGCCGCACATCCTCTCGCTCTCTTCCTTCGGAACTACCCATCTTTGTCTCTTCGAACCATTCAATTATTTTGCAATCAACGAGAAAAGACAGAGGGAGATCGAGGCGGGGGGAGAGACAGTCAGTCCGTTCTGATCGTTCGGCTGATCCTTCGTTCTCTCTCACGACTAGTTGATGCTCCAACCGATCAGGTGAATCAGAATGAAATTCGCTGTCGCGCGTTCTCACGCGAGTACCTTGGAAACTCGTATATTCCTCGGGTAAATCCAAGGTCAAGGAATTGCAGTTCACGATTTCCACGCGTGTGCGTGTATGCGTGTGCGAAATTCCGATTATCAATTAGCTTGATTCAAGTGATTTTCAACTCGTGATTGCCCTTCGCCGAATAATGATTGATCCGGACTGCGTTGGTAAAAAAAACTTGATAATCCACCCATCCGGGCACAACAGTGGATTCGGCTCCTGATTAGCACCAGTCCCTGGCTTCTAATCAAGCTTTCGTGATTGATATTGCACCGGGATCTCACGCTCTATTAAAGTTTCGCGTTGGCATCCTGGGACTAGAGCGATTAATTAAGTATCCCGGTCGAAGGATGTTGGCTGTACATGTATACAGGCACGAACGTTTTTTCTGACAGAAAATGAGGAAGAAAAAGAGAGAGAAAGAGAGAGAGAGAGAAGAAAGAGGAAAGAACGTGAACGACGTAGCGCGAGATTCATCAAATTTAGTTGGACCCTCTGGAGCCCGAATGCGTCGACCGTGCCATCCATCGCTGCCGACATACCCACCCTCGGCCCTGCGCCCCCACCCTCTCACGCTCTGGAACGATATAAAAATGGCATTCTTTAACTGATTGTCCCCGGGAGCTACGTCTCGTGGATAACCGTAGAAAGACAGAGAGACGAAGAGAGAGGCAAAGATACCCACTCATCCCACCTCGACATCCTCCTCGAACTTTTACGATAACCAACTGGAAATAACTTTGTAACTTTATTATAGAAGCCGCTCTCTATACCACCACCACCACCACCACCACCACCACTAGCGACGCTCGGACGGAGAGGAGCGCGTTAATAAAAAAGACAGCGAGAAAGAGTGGTGAGGGAAGGAAGTGAAAAGGAAGAAAAAAACAGCGTGGAATGAGGCGAGACGGAAAATCGTACTTATCGGAAATTTTACGGCTCTGCGATCTTATCTCCATTTGCGGGTAAACGAAATTTCGAAGGAATACAGTTATAGGGACAGCCTTCAGGAAATATAGGAAAGTATGCTTCGTGGAAACCGAGAGTTTTTTCAAGACCAACGCGGAATATCTTTCTCGATATACTTTTGACGTTTTTTCTTCTTCCACTCTCTTTCTCTGTTTTCTATTTTGAAGACAAGCTATAAATTCGAGGGATCATCCCATTATATTGACATCAACATTCATCGGTTATTCTATGTAACGCAGCCGAGGATACGTCTTAACCTAAAAATTATACGAGCCACGAAAGAAGCACGAATTCGACCAGGCACAATCAAGAACACACGAATTTTCCTAATGTCCGCCATTTGGCGAATGATGAGAAAGTATATTATACGTAAAATCGAGCAGCTCGTTCCCTAGAATTATAATTTCATCAAATCTCTTTTCGCATACTCTTTTGGCTCGAGCATTATACGTGGCCTCGTTTCAAAACGATTCCTCAATGTTTACAGACTCGATTTAATCTATCACGATCATTCCATACGTTTCGTGTCTCAAGAAGCCCAACGCCCAGGGGCACAAGGTCATTAGAATTCGTACAGCACCAAAATGCACTTTCAAGTTTCACGATTCTAACTCAATTTCCAGCGAAATCGCCCATCCCTACACACGAAAAACAAAACAAGAAAAATCTGACTTATTCACACTCAATGAAAACTTCCCGATGAAAAATCATTCGCAGAGAGACAGCAGATAATTATTGAGCAAAAGCATTCCTTAATCCTCTCCATAAGTGCACGGAGAAAACAAGGCCAAAAGTTCTAGAAAAAAGTACTAAGAATATAGTATCTTAGGGACGATTGTAGCATTAATTCGAAGAGCAGTGATATGAATTTTCTACCCACCATAGTAAAAAGATCAATACCCACCTTTCATTCAAAAGAGTCAAGAAATTTTTTCTCTATAAGCATAGTAAAAAATGTTTTCAGTCACTTCAAATATTTATATTGTAATGTATGCTCGGGCAACCCTGAATAAAAACGATATGTATGATAAAATGTCACATGAATTCGGTGCATATTCGTGTATTTATCATATAATTTACTACGCTGACAGTGAAAATTTGTGATTTACAATACATTTCCACTTATCAGTAAATGCTAGTCTGACACGATGAATAACACTCGAAAACAAAACGAAATATAGTTCTCACGTGCATCACTTTTTGCTATCCACATAAAGTTGTTTAGAATTCAAAGAACGAAAAATATGAGAATTCAAAAAATACTATGCTCTTTGTAATCGGTGGCTGAATACTTTGAAAATTCTTGAAAAATATATTCCTCATCACCCAAAACAAATCCGTTTTCTCCGTGTGGTTCACGAGCTCGGAAACCAACAACACCGAAGGCTTCTCTAGACTATATCGAAAAGCGTTATCTTTTGGCGATAAAAACGGCTGGGGTTATAATTGTACTACTCTCTGTAGACAAGGGAAGCACAGAGAAGTTTGGGCAGCGCTGTAATTCGAAAAGTTATGATAAATAAGCTCGCGATCGCTCATCATACAACCCTCTGCGTTCAGGAGGAATATACATGCATGTGACAAATTTTAATTTCGAACAGCAGAGAGTCTCGGAGTCTTTGGTCTGGGGATCGGTCAAGGGTGGGGGTCGTAAAAGATGGTTGGAGGGTGAACGTGTCAGGGAGAGGGGAGGGGGGGGGGGGGGGGCGCGCGAGTATGGACTATAACAGATACACGTTTGGGTATGATACGAGAAAGAAACGAGTCCGCGACTCGACGATTAATTGTGTAATCGATAATTGGGGTGGTCGTTCGCAGAGACTCTTTTGCCCTCGCGCGCTTAATACCCCACACACACAGCAAATATACGAAGCTCGATTGCGCGCGCGGTGAGTATCGCGATACGCTTTAAAGCGTGAGTCACTCGCGTGCAGGCCTGGGCAATCGCTCTTGCTACAGAATCATACGAGTGTATACGAAGGTTCATGAGCCAGGGAGCCACGATACGGCCTCGTCGTCAGCATCGTCGTCGTTCCTCGATCCTGATAATCAAGTTCGTCGAGGGATGACGAATCGGCCAATTAAAGTTCGATATAACGGCGAGATAAAGGGTGGCGGCGCGGGCGACCGGGCGATGAACTTGCGAGGGCTGCGTTCGGGGCACACTTTCGCTCAGGGTACTTCCAATTTTTTTTCAACTTTTTTGTTTTGTTGCTTTTTTTCATTCGCTTATTACAGCAATCGATGAACCGCCGAGTAGATTGTGAGAATTGGGGTTGCTGCCTGTTCGAGTCGCGATCAAATGCTAAATTGCCTTTTTTCTAGTCATTTTTTTTTCGACTCGTCACATAATCCGCCGGAACGAAAGGCTCAATCGAAGATTACCGTGCGGGGGCTTTTGTACCTAACGACACCAACTTCGACATGCCAAGTTCGATCACCGCTATTTCGTTGTACTTTTATTTAGCACCGAAATTATGAAGCCACTTTCATTATTTCGGGAACTGAAGCACCGTCGTTTCGTGCCGATAAATAATCACGTAAAACAACCAAAAATCAAATCCTTTTCACGACCGAAGGACGAAAGAAATTCTCCGTCAATCTCTCGACCTTCAGTCCGTTTTTCTTTTTCGCTGCGGAGCGTCCGATGGCGCGATGCATATTTCTGAATATCATGAGCCCAGTCATTAATCAGAGATTGTCGGTGCTTTGTGGTGTAAAGGGGCAGCCGCTACCTTCCATTTCTTCCATTCATACTTTTTCGGTGGCAACAAAATCCCTGGGAAATCGATTTATTATCTCACCTGTCACTAATAAACCGAGCACCTTCAACCTCGTTAATTCTAATTGCTCTCTCCTCGCCCAGTATCACAAGTTTATTAATAAATCCATTAAAATTGGGTGGTGAGACGAACACCGATGAAGAGGAGCATTTCGAGTAGAACCGAAACGAAAACAATGAAAAAAAATGAAAATTCTGCTGAAAAAATATCAGCCGACAGGCTTTGACTCCGCTACCGACAACTGGCGCCCTCGCTCCGCTAGCAACGGATCTGCTGCGAACTACGCGCCCCGTGGGAATATTATATCCATGTATATAAACTTTATGCCTTGCGCGAGCATCCGGATCGAACGAACTTAATCTTAACTCTTGGATTCAGCCGAAATCTTTCGAGTTTTTATCAACGCCATTTTTTTATCTCTGCTTAATGAAGTTATTACTCTGCCAATGAATTTTGTTTGCACACTTCATCAATGTTGATCTGGCGTTAGAGGAATCCTGAATACAAAATTTCTGCATGTTCATTCAAACAGTTTGACTTCGTACAACACTTGGGAAGTTTGAAGGTCCCGCGCTCATAAATTTTGTAGGTAATCAACGATTATTATTGTGTGATTTATTGACAAATGTACATTGGCTTTCCATCATTGAAAAAATGTTTGCAAATATTTCGAGAGTCTTGCGAAGGAATTTTTCCAACATTTTGACTCTTTTCCTACCCCTTAAATTGGTCTTTAACGTTCGAATTTTCTCAGCCACGTCGTATTATTTCGAATCATCAACAATTCAATAGTTTTAGCTACTTCTCGTATCATCGAGTTCCCGGAACAACTTAATAAAATCTTCAGACAATCGTGACAATATGGAAGAGTTTCATGAATTTATTCGATCGATGGTCATATTTAATTGCATTTGGATACCGAATTGTTGCCCAGCACGGTAGCTGCATTGAAACGGAAATGACGACAGGAATTCGATGAAATTGGCTCGTTTGGAGTTCATCGTTGGAAGGAAGCATGAAAAATGAATATTGATGCAGTTTTGTATGAAAAGTGGTGGAAAGGCCTCGAGTAATGTATCGGCGAGAGATGACTGGATCGCGGAGATGAAAAGAGAGAGAGGTATTCACGCGGAACGCGTTGCCGAGGAGATAATGTTTTGCGGCAACAGGTGAGGCAGGTGTTCGACCTGAATGTGTCACGTCTGTGTTGTGTCTGTTTGTAAGTGTGCGAGTGTGTAGTTGCTACTGGTGCAAACGTCTATTAACGTGGATCTATGGATCAGGTGTCCCGATTCGTTTGTACTTCTCGCGCTCCGAGAACGATAATTGCCGCTTTCGCGGCTCGTGCGATCGTCGTACAAAAATGCGTCTCTCTTCTTTGCCGCTGGTCTTTTTTGCTGGCGATGCCGCAAACTCTGCTGGAATCAGGTCCCCAAGGGGTCGACGAGTGTCGTATACAATTCGTATAAAGTCTCGTGTACCTCAGTATCCTTTGGCGCAATCATTGATACTTTTTCAATCAAATAACTCGAGCCGAGTATTCATCGGAGCCGAAAAAAGGCTGCGCCGGATGGAGGAAACTTGGCAATCTTGAGTTTTTTTCTGTACCGAGATGAAGATCGACGAGGCCATTCTTTATGAATCAATTTAATATCGTGCGCAATTCCGAGGTCATTTGGTCAATATAAAAATGTTGCTTTTTCGTATTATTGTAAAAAAATGCGGTTCGTGATTGAAAAGGTCTCGTTACGGAATTGAGTAATTGTGTGATTATAATTATCAGGACGGAGGCGAAACTTAAAGGATTTATTTGATGGAAATAACAGAAAAATCGACAAGTATCGTGATTGTGATTTCGTAATTTTCGTAATTCACTGAAAATAAATCCCGCAAAGCAGACCAGTGCAGATGTGAAAAAAGTGAATTTCATAATAAACCGTGAGTCACTCGTCCAATAAAAAGGCAGTTTAGGACGGACGAGTGATCAGTATCCCAGTGAGCTTTTGCTCAGAGAATCTTGAATCTGGGAAGCAACTCGTGTATAAAAGTAAAAGTAGTTTCGGTACGAAAGGACCGACAGGGACACCGTATAATCCACAGGGGACGGAGCAGAGGACTGCAGAGCGTCCTCACCGAGTGGCAGCTCACCTTCGTCGGTTCGGGTAATCAAGAGCCTATAATTTAGCCTGATCGAAACGCACGAGGCTAACGAACAAGAACGATCATGATTTTTCGTGTTGAAAATCATCTTGCTAGTCTGTTGCCTATACCCGTTGCTTTCTGTCGTTTTGCCTGCTCTTATGCGCTTCGGACTGGCCAACCAAACTTACCGATCATGAATTTTACACGCACGCACACACACACACACACACACACATACACAGATCCACCTAAAACCGTAGACTGTATATAGGAAAGTCGAGGCGACTGATTCCTCGGTATTAATGATTCCGTAGAAAAACAATTTATAAAGCATAAACTTTCTCAATCACTAGTCTCTTTCGCATCGTGATTATTATACGATAAAATAGAGTCTCCCAAGTCCTCTAACGATTCACGAAGTATCTTTCCCCCGGTGGATCCAACAACGGCAATGAAACGACGGAAATCAAGCGCGATTCTCTCCTCGAAGTCTGATAGCTTAAAACCATAAGGGCGTATCGATCACGCGCAAGCATGGACCATCGCAATATTCATAAATACATACTCTAAATGACTTATATAACCGCATCTCATGCATCGCGAACAAGAGAGCCGGAGCATCCTCATCATCATTTTCATCATCATCATCATCATCATCATCGGTTCTTCCCGAAGCCGTGACTACGTGTGTGCTATAAACCGAGACCCCGTCGGACCAATTGACCCACCGATCCTAATGTCGAATCAACACTAATTTTCCTTTTTATTGGGATACTATGCGAATTAAAAAACGGTCCTGCCTAATCACTGCAACCACCCTGAGGGAGTCTACACACTTCCAACGATCATCTTCCCTCCAGTTTTTGCGTGCTACGAATCATGCTTCCAGGTACGGTAAAACAATCGAATTAAATGCCAGAAGATTGTTTTGAGAAGATAAAATCTGATTATAATCGCTTTCGATAGAATTTCGACGAATTTGTTGCGAGGGGTCAACACGAGTGGCAAATCCTGGTTTGTCATTGTCCGAGGTTATGTCGGATATGTTTTTTCAGTACTCCATTTTCAGAGCTCATTATGTTACAACTGCAATATCGGAAAAGATATTCCCGAGATCAATTTCAATTAAAACATCCCGAGTCTATGATTTTAGGGAAAATCAACGACGAAGAGGACAAAAGAAATGAAATGCATAGAACAGTTGGAGGAGGCGAAGCGTATTTTGCAAGGCTTTCGTACGAAGAATATCCCGAGTAAAAACAAGCTTATATTTCCCAATGAGCACACGTCACCGAGGTTATACCGTTTTCCGTGTTCCCTGCGAGGGGGCGGGTCGACGTTTTTTGCTCTCTTTGCTCGTTGAATCCGTGGGAGATGAGGAAGAGTTTTGCATTCGGGCGTGAGGAACGACCCACAGAGCCGGTCGACGTAGCATCTATCTCGTCACATGTTTGCACACATGTGAGCGATCCACGTGTGTATATATCTGCCCTGCACATATATATTATGCAACCCTTCGCTTGGAAGGAGAAAAGACAGATACAGAGTGTGTTCAACCCCGAAGGTCGGGGGTTGAGCATCCCGGAGCCTCTCACTTCCCCAAGAGGGCTCATCTCGAGCTTTGACGTCCCGACACTCAAAAGTCGAACAGCATCGTGGAGCATCGGCCAGAGACAAAGAGTGAGAGAGCGAACGGTGAAGGTAAAACGAAAGAGAAAGTCAGTCGAGTCTTTAGGTCTGTCCTGAGAACTACAAATTCCTGAGAAACCCTGACGTCGGCCAGATCCACGTAAATACAAGCGTTCCTCATTCTTCCTGCAAAGTTCATTTTTCTATTTAAACCAGCAATCGTACACGACTCGAGATTGAATCCTTTGCAGCTACGATTGTTCATCCCTCGTCAATCCCCTGATAATCCTCGTGGAATCCAATCCCTTAAATTTCGTAGAGTCCGTAATAATGCCGTTGCGCAATGACGATTCGATAGACGACCGAGCACATTAGCTCTAAAAGCGTACTCGAACGGTAGGCGCTCCCATTTTTTCCATTGAATCTCCCGCGCTCAGTCTTTCCCTCTCTCTCTCTCTCTCTTTGTATTTCCGCGATATTTCGTGAATATTCTCGTGTAAAGAAAGCGGGTTGACTACCTATAAGCCATGTGTTAGCGATGTGTTCCGGCTGCACGTATGCATTTAAATGTGAAGTAAGATATATCTATAGGCTGTTATATAAATATAGATAAACGCGTATAAAGAGCACGAGTGGGTGTGCGCAACGAGAAAGGATATGGCAACATGCACCCAGATATATAGACGAAACGGCAAAGCCGAGATATACACAAGATCCGTTGAATATATGGGGGTGGGAGGGTTGTATCAGCGTTGAATTTATCCCCGTTCCCATATACACATAGCTATGAAGGTATCCGTCTATCTTACTTTATCCCTGGGACGCGCTGCGGCGTATGACAGTCGAGCTCGCTGATCTATCGTATAAAACATAAAGTGGGATATTCCATTTCTAAGGCTACGCTGCTCCCCCGGCCTCACCCCTTTGCCATCCCGAGGCATGCACTCCACCACGAGAATCGCAACTACGATGCTATACATCCGTCGGTATACAGATATAGAGGAAGGCATGCTTCTCTCACAGTTCGCTTGAAATATTGTGAAACGAGCCATGGGGATATACGCGAACGTCCCCGCCGCAGCCCCTCGCGCCCCTTGTATTTGCGTATATGTAGGTATATCCACATCACAAGCCTGCCTCGTATATTTTTCGTGGTTACATGCGGGGGAGGTGTGTAGAGCACGAGACTCTCGCCTATCAGAACGAGTGATCCACCGCGTTCCCCTGTCATGGCTGCTGCCTCGAAATATATGTACATTTCGTCATCTTCTTTCTCAGCCGGTATTCCTGTTCATTTCCCGACGACGTTGACGTTTCCACTAGGGCCGGGTGTGCGTATACCTTCCTAAAACCACAACGTTCAAACTCTCATCGCGAGTTTCGAGGATTCCAAGTTCTCAGGCGAGGGCCCGGGGCCGCGGAGGGGGGAATTCTTCTCGCGATTTTTCGTACCGCAGCCGAGCGAACGACGAGCTTTTTCTTTGGCGCAACGAATATCCGCATGGTTTTATCGGCACTGCGAATGCCCCGAAGCGAAAAGAGTCTCGGCATCCGCGCTCTCTCGCTCCCGAAATCGTCTTGCATATATGTATATGAAAGACGATCCCGCGGTATTTCATCCTGAGAAGGTTAACATCAGAGCGAGAGATCTATGAAAAATTCATCCAATCTCATGCGGGGAGTCAGTGGTGCGAGAGTCACGAGGAAAAAGGGTGAAATGAGAAAGGCATGGGAATGAAAGAGTAAAATTCTGTTATGTATGGCAATAAGGAAGTTACGACGTGGTCAATAAGTAGTGCGTGTCATCCCCCATCGCGTACCTTTCTGGATACGTATCACTTGGGAAATCCCAACATCTCAACATCTTCTCTTGTCTCTGTGTATACGAAGCCAGTGGGGCTTCTCTCGTCACGATCACTCCCAGAGACGTGCGATGGTCATACGAGCTTGAGAGTCGAGAAAAAAACAAATAAAAACAAAATCATTCCTCTGTCTCTCGCGTCTATTGAAAAATTCTATGCATCCGTGAGTGACCAGCGGCAATGTTGCGTTATTTTGTTACCGCGCCGCCCGCGCGTCTTGAATAGAACGAGAAACGTATTGCCTCGTTGTAGGATGGGCGATACGGCAGACCGTATTTCCCACGTGTGCCACCGAACATCAGAAACAGCCACTCCAATGTAACCTACTTCTTCTCTTTCCGCGACGAAGGCATGTCTCGAGCTTGAAGAAACTCACTTTCGCTCGGGCCTGGGATTGAATGGCCACTTTCCAAGGTTCAGTTGTTTTTTTTTTACGAACGTTGACGTTTGCTCGAATCCGTCGACCAGCCGGGCTTCGTTTCACTTCCAGGCTATCTCGAATCCAGAAGTCACATCGCTCGAGTCACCGGCAGAAAGTAACCGTGCCAAAAGCCCAGCTAATTCTCCTTCATTTTCGTCGATGCTCCCGAGCTTCCCTGTCCACGTTCCAAGGACATCGAAGCGAGGCAATCGAGAGAGAATATTCGAGCAAATCGACCCTCGAAGATCCCTCCCCACCGAAGGCTTATTATTGTCCGCGCACCCGCGGAAAGAAGGATGCACACTACGCCCGTATATGCGAGATGAGGCTGATGCCGATGCTGCACAGGAGGAAAGGAGAGATACGGAAGAACTGGAAAAATGAAGGAAAAAGATGAAGGGGCGGAAGAAGGGGAGGAAATATTGCAGAAGGAGCGGGTAAGAGAAGCTCTCGGTAGGCACTCCGAATGCAATCCACGTACCGACTGCTTTCAAATATTAATGTCACGTGACTTATTATATCCGAGGCGTGTGCGGTAGAGTGAGCTCCTCTGTGCGGCTCTGTACCACCAAGCACAGAGAGACGTACTCTATGAAGGTAGATATTCTTAGGGTGGGAGCGAGGGGAGGGAGGAATATTGTAGGTAGCATTGCAGTCTCACAGCCAACACAAAGTGGCATCTCCAGCATCGCTCCCCATTACTATATCTTCTTAATGTATACGAATATATATTTATATATTGCAACGAGTACGAGCGGTATCAGCATTACTACGACATTCCACCCATTGCTTGTAGAAAGATATAAAATAAGGCGAGAGATCCAAAGAGTGAGAATGAAGCTGCGGGGGGAGCAGTGACGAAGGAAGACGAAACGAGGACAGGATAAAGAAAAGCTCGTATAATATAAAGGTATAGACGAGCAGAGCTTTCACACAGACACCTTAAAGCAGCAACATTACACCGGGAAGTGGCGTATACATGAGGCGAATACGAGGGAGACTCGACTCCGCGTTGCATTGGCTTGGGCTTGATTGTTAAATTTTTCCTCGGTTCTTCAACACTCGCCCCCATTTTTATCGCCTTGCAGGGCGCGTGAGAAAGTAAATGCAGGCTGGTTTGCTATTGCGTGTCTGTTGGCGTTGTACAGGAATTTCTGTTGGACCGAGGTGCGGGCTCCGCGCACTAGAAGGGGTGGGTTAGCGCACAGGGAGAATGCGATTCTTGCGGGACTCGCGAAAACGTACGACTTTCAACGCACAAGGAATATATGAGAAATTACGGAAGCAGCAGCAACGAGGATGCGAGCGAGAGAAAAATTAAAAGTTATATAAAGAAATGAGGGAGAAAAAGAAAATGTGAAATCGCGCAGTGCCACTACAGACGGGAAGAGGCACGCGAGAAAAATTGCGGGAAAAACTAGTGGAACGAGACACGCGGAGCTTTCGCTTACATCACTCCCGTATTACGCACGCGCTTTTTTTCTCTTCGCTTCCTTTTCTGCTCATACTCACTCGCTCTCCTCTTTCTTCCTCGGCGCATCTCTTCCAACTGATTTTTACGCGTGCTCCTTCATGCGTGATCGGGGGAAAAAGAATTTTGTAAAAGAGCCAAAGGAAAAAAGAAATTTACGCACGCGTACGCGCAACGAGCTTCCGCAAGCGGAAATATGCGCGACGTCATTAGCGGGCACTTCAAACCTCTAGCTATTCTTCAAGACTCCTTTTGTGAAATACAGCCTCGAGACAGTTTTGAATCTTCAGTGATTTTCTTTCATATTCGTCTGCAGAATAATTACAAAAATTGACTCACTTCGAGTTAACAGAAATAATCAATTCTGCAAACATTCCTCCTTCGAAGTCATTTCATTTTCATCCATCGATAGGAAGTTATTGCCGAAGAATCATCATTCGAGCTCCAATCGGCAGCTGCATCGATCGATGCCAATTGGAATCCACAAATTTTCCAAACCATATTAATCATTCTTCATTTCTCCCCCCCAAGATACAGAACCAAAAATTGCCTTCTGAACTTGCAAGAAAACAGTTCCACTGTCAATACCCAGGAAAGCCAATCCGTCGAGGAAGCTTCACCGCTGCCCTTTCCTCCAGCTTATTCCCTCCGGGGTTGTGTAGAGGTGCAACCCCATTGGTATACATAATGCACGTGATGCGTAATGGCAAATAATTTAAATAATGTATCGACCTAAATAGGCGAAAGGGAGAAAGAGAAGGAAATAGAAAGAGAGATCGGCTCCGTATTGCACCGATAGCTCCATCATCCAACGACCCAGTATCGCAACAAGCAGCAGCAGGACTGGCTTGCAGTCGAAATTAGCATAATAACGATTAATGCACCGCTACCAATCAAACGGAGCAATTTAAAAGCAGGTACAGCATGTCGCTTCGCGTGTAGTTACCTTTGATTTACATACGCGCGGGCGCGCGACCGTTCCTTCCTCCTACCTAATATGAGCCGCATATAACATACGCTTTGTTTATAAATTTATGTCTACAGATATAACAACAAATATGTGTCCATACGTATGAGCACATGGAAAGAGAGTATTAGACTCTGACTAGAGAATATGCGGCGTGTATCATGACGTCACATGTGCACAGCGAAAGGATCGCGTGCACGCACTCGTCAAAGGGTTGTAACACGGTTCGGGTGGTGCACGTCGACGTTCAATAAGCTTCCCTATACACATTCGCCGCGTTGTGTGCCCTGATTCGACGCCCACGCCTTTACCTTTCACTTATACACAACGCATTTACGTGCAAGTTTGAACCTACGATAAATAGTTGCTAAACAAATCGAGGACACACACGTGAATTTTCGTAGAATCCACGTAGCGTGTATATTTTAGTGAAAAAAAATATGATTTACATCGTGCCACCGTTTCCTGGAGAAGGAACAAAAAACTGATGAATAAAAGGGCTCGATTCGCAGTAAAAATTGATTGGAGAGTCCATGGGAGTCGAACCGTACGCTGGGTCGACTCCGTTCTTGGGATGTCGAGGTTTCTTGGAAAATGTCTTGATGGTCCGTTGGGATTTTATTGAAATGATAATTGTAAGAATTTCATGGGAAACGGCCATGAGAAATAGCCTCATTGGTCAATCCTCCTCGTTGTCAAATATATATCCTCGAAGTAACGATCCATTAATGAGGAGCGAACGGTAAAGATTGACCAAGATTTTTCAAGGCAACGCCTCACTTCCTCCACTCAAAATAAAAACTTTCCTGTCCCATGGACACGAATACTTAAAATTCGCAATCGATCTACTCGCATGTAACATTGCTGTGCTTCAGATCGACTCGTGTGCCGTGAACGTCCGTGCGTGATGTAAGTGTGCAGTAATACAACGGTGTCCTGCACTTGTAATAAACGAGCCCGACGATCCGAGAGCTTCTCACACCCCTTGAAAAACAAGCCCCGAGTCGCGCACAGATACACACACACACACACACACACGTACATAAATAAAAATACGTTTACACCAGTGAGAACCTCCGAGAATAAACTCGCAGTCGCGAGGCGAGGTTGGCACCGATATAAAAGGGAGGACGTCGCTGATAATCATCTCAAATTATCGATCCAATTGTTTATACGCCAGCGCAATTCTATTTAATACCGAACGCCCTCACCCCGTAATTCTACTTTCTACGTACGAGCAGGGAATCATGCCAATGATACGTTCATTAATATTGCAAGGCGCTCGAGCACCAAATCTCACATATTCAAAAAAATGTTCAAACTCTCTACGAAAATAATGAGAAAAATAAAACAACCTTACACGATTTTCGCAGGCTTGATTTTTTCGACCAATCGCCGCGTGCGGAAGTCTTCAAGTGTCGCGAATTCGCGCACGTTTGACGAGAGCTCGAGTCGAAACGTCGTTGGTCCCGAATATAAATGAGTTATGGAATGATTCCGAAGTGAAGACTCGCATGATCGGTCTACTTGATTTGCGGAAGTGTACCCTTCGGGCAAAGGCCATGTCGTGCGCCAGTCCACGTTTCTTCGTTATTGATTGCTCTGATAGTTTGAAGATTAGGGTTAAATGGAATTACCCAGCGCCACTTTCCGAAGTATGAATGTGCATGCAGAAGAGAAACATCGACGTGGGGGAATATACTGAGAAAGTATGTGTAAAAAAGGAGTTGTTGGGGCCTTGACATTTTCTTATGCCTCTTAGATGACCGAGCGATCACGTTTACGTGCAGTTTAACGATTAACGTTCTTTCCTTGAGCCTTCAGGCTGATTTCTGTGTCAAATATTCCTTTTTATATCGCAATTCCATGCGGAATTTTATTCCACTGCTCGTTAACGCGTTCGATCATTTACGAAGGAACGAAGAACGCGGGCAGGAAATCCTCGCTTTTCCAATTTGCGTTTCGTCGTTAAAACTAAAACATTATCCGATGACGAATGAAGACTTCGATTATTTTCCTGAATTCGAGCGATCAGAATACAAGAAAAAAGTCGGTTTGAACCGACTCTCGGTTCGCCAGTAATCAGGCTTCGTCCAATGGAACTTCCCGCTGACAAAAAATCGCAGCAGACGTCAAATTCATCGCGCCACAGTGGAATAGAAACCTCGAGCAATTTCCTGCGGCAATCCGCGATGTTACAAAGACCAGGAAAATGCGAATTATACGCTATTTGGGCGCTGAATCCATGATTTTATTGTTCGATCCACCTATAGTTATAGCGCGATCTTCACAAAGATATAGAGCGCAACTTTAATTACGAAGAAAAGTGCGCGTTACCGGAGAAGCTCCAAGTGCTTGATAAATAAGCGTTCTGGGCGCATTGATCGAGCTGGATTTTAATTCAGCGCTCGCATTTATGTGAATGTATGTCTATAGGCATGCTACATCAACGGTGCACTGTTGCACCGGTTGGTGCGGCTGCAAATAAAATCCCACAAATGAGAGAGTGAGAGAGGCCAAGATAAAAGGAGAGGTCCAACGATAATTAATTAGAGGACGGTGGTTCTGCTACGGGGTAGAACGGCTTCTACGATGTATAAATATCCGTATATCTATAGATGCTTATATCCGTTCTGCCATTCGATTACACAGCGGGACTGTGCCGGTTCCTCGAAGTTGCAAATGAAGATTGACACGGCAATCGTCATAATGCAGTCATTAACAGACGGAATGCCGAGCATGTGCAGAGCTGCAACGGAAAAATAAGAGTAAAACAAAAAACATAATAAAAAAAATGAAAAAGAAAAAAAAAAAAAAGAGGGTGAAGCGAGTCAAAAGAAATATGGAGCGGAGCGAGAGAGACGGCGATATTAAATCGTGGATAAGCCATTCGATGAGTGCTCGATCCAGGATCGAAATTACGGAATGAATGCTCTTTTTTATCCGTTTTAATGTTGCCTGTAATTTTTCGACGCAGCGGTGCACCGCGCCGCGGCGCTCGCATTGTCGGGTCGAAAAATCCTCGATGATGATCGGGATCCCGGGCGGGAGGTCTAATTCCCCAAGCCCTTTATTACCACCTGCGTATGAACGAGTTCCCATGATTCCCTAAGAAGCTTCGAATCGAAGATCCGATTCGATCGCAGCGTGTGTAACGCGCATGACAGAGGCAACGCATGTGCGGACGTAATTCAGTCGCTTTTGTGGTGAGCTCCGATGCGAGTCCGTATACGGATTTATCAATCGGATATCAATTGTTGGAATCGATTCATCAAAGTCACACGAATGAAGAATAGTCCGAAGGCGTTGCTGTGCAATCACGCGTTGCATCGTCAGACACACGTTGATCGTACGTGCGTCAAAGGAAATAACATTTGCTCGATCTTTCACGAAATCGCGGGTAAATAAGCGATCCTCGTGAATCACAGGGAATATATAATGGCTCAATTATTTTCTCAAGGAATAACCATAAGAGCCAGTGCCAGAGGAACTACATATGAGTGACTCCCATGCGATTTCCGGTCGACCATCCGTTCCACCCACACACCTACACGCTCATATAAATATTTGAAAAGGCGTATACACACATGCAGCAGGTAAACTTAAAAGGCAGCAGTCCCCGGCCGAGAAGGTCGAACAAAAAACCCATAAGAATCGTACCGATCAGGTATCAATTAGAAACGCGTTACCACGACCACCGGAGATCGATGCTTAGATTACAGACGTTTTCAGCAGGCCCCGAGACGCGCTAATGCAGATCTAACGATTTAATGATCGACGTCCGGTGGTCTCCTGAGCTGTGGGTACACCTCGAACACCGAAAGGCGATCGAGCTCGGGGCTCGGAAGAAAGACTCCTGGTCTGGCGTTCCACGACGTGACTGGCATTTTCTCCCTTCGTTCACACCGATCACGATGAATCTCCCGAAGACCGCTGACGTCTACGAAGGCCTGAAAATCGAGAAAGAAAATAGCAGGCGTAAGTGCATCCGCGTTTTATTCGAAATTATTGTGCTTGAACTCGTCGACGCGTGTCACATATTTTTTCAATACTTTCTCCACCTCCCGATCGTTTCGATCGAATGAAATCTTGCCGGTTCCTACCGCAGGGAATACAAAGAGCGATGAATTTTTATGAGACGAAATAAAACGCTGCCATCTGCAGTTTCTTACATCGCGGGGCGCAGCAGGAGCGAGCGCGCGCGCGCGCGCGCACTTATTTATTGAAAAGTCAATCGAAGTCTATTTTCGCATTGATCGTTGAAGCGAGGTCTTGATGCTTTGTAGCCAGCAATTGGAAGCCAGCGTACCGAGCAATATAAATTGCACTCACACGCATAACCCCGCGCAGACATAAAGAGCTAAGGTATAAATATATGTAGGGATCGAGCAGCTCGGTCTAATACCGCACATACATACGTGCAGCGGATATGCTCGGGGGTGCACGTTTAAATTGGGAATTTAACCTGGCGCAGGCTAAATCGATCGGTACAGGGCGGGCAAGGGAGGAAAGGGTAAATTCCCTGCAACGTATTGAGTAGTTTATTGCTTTCATGCATTTGCATGCTAAGCAGCTCGCGTGTTCTCCAGTAATATCATCGTCTCTGATACCATACACGGGACCCTGTGAGCGGCTCGCGAGCTCTTTACGCGCGGCTCTGTGTGCACCGGTGTACGCGTGTGTATGCTCAGCGCGAACGAGTAAGCAAAACCTTAGCGAGTCGTTTTACTCGCGGGTCCCGCGAAACGGCGAGGATAAGAATGGGCCTATCTAGCCTTCGGTCTTCGATATTGCGGCCGTGGGACACTTATAAATTGAGATTTTATCACCCCGAAGAGAAGGCCACGATTACAGCCGTATATACTCGATTCTGTGTGTACAGACGAAACTTTTTGCAGTGTTTGCTCGTGTGTATGAAGAACTTACGATCCTCGACGAAGCTCGTTCCACGCCCGAGCACGGCTGTACACCTTTGCCTATGTTTGTAGCACTTATACGTACCGACATCCTCGAGAAAAAGCTACGATTATAAATTTCATCGAGTCTAATCGTTCTCTTGCCTTCGCTGTGCAAAATCCCTTCGACATTAACGCCAAGGCTCCTCGCTCCAGCCACCAAACCACACACACTCTTTCCCTCTTTCTCCTCCTCCTTCTTTAACCCTTCCGTGTATTACTCGCATGAGCTTTGCCCAAGAAATAAAGCAGGCAATGCGTGTAATTACGGGCCACCGAACTCCCGATTATTTAATGGAGAGCTGCAGCTCTCCAGAAAATTATCGTAAAGAACGATGATAAAATGGTTAACAGGCGTTTGAGAAAGAACCCTTCAAGGGACACAAGTATTCCGAGAACCTTAAACACCGTGTGGCTTTTCCTAAAGCGATTTAACACCAACAAATTGATGCAATGCTCCAAAAGATCATTTCCCCCACAATCCATCGCCGTATGCTCGTTGTTCCTGCTGTCGGCGAGTGCACAAGTGAATTTTTATTCGGTTAAGCTATACACAACCGCGAACGTCCTTATTGCAAAGGAGCTCGCACTACGTTGCACGAAAATAACGGTAGTCTCTCTTGGCACGAGATTTTCACAGTACGATAAATTTGAACGGTGTTAAAACTCGCTGCTAGTACACACAACAAAACATTAAAAATCGAGTAAAAACTGATGCTATCAACGGCTAAGTTATGGGATAATTGCAACAAATAGTTAGCAGTATACAACTGTGTGCTATTCACCTGGTTTCCCTAAATACAAGAATGTTGAAATAAAAAAAGCTCGCCGGTTTACACGGGAAAAGAAAGCCTGATATTCGTGTTCATAATTACAGTCTTTCTGCCCATCCCTTTAGCGCTGTAAGAGCCTACATAATGGATAGAGCGGAAAAGCTGAATCGCGCTTGTTTTTGTAAAACATTCGATCGATTTGTCGAGTTTCGAAAGCGAAAAGCCAGCTCATTCGTTTTGGATTACACAATTTGGTAAAATACTCAAGCATCAACGACGCTGTCGTGTTTCACCCAATCGAATTCCAATCCCCTGCAACGATTAGTCCCGGAAGTATTCAAAGGTCGTTGCCAAAGTCCATTCGTACATACAAACACGTATAAATTGGACGGAGCAGAGCGCTCGAAGCGAGGTTATCTCGTAAAGATACGCCGGTGGCACCCTCGGAAAGCAGGACTAGAGCTGAGAGCTAGAGTTACGTTTTAGAAGCTCAGACTCGTAAAACTCTTATACCTCGTATTAAGAGGTATAAATGAGATTCCTCTCGCGGAGGCCACACGATGACCGTAAGACTGTTATAATGATCCTTATTCAAGGTATCGACCCTGAGCTTCGAAGTACACTAAAAATGGGGATGAAGATAAGAAGGAAACGGGACAGCCGGTGAAAGTGGATGCATGAAATATTTTACTCCACCCTGCGAAATGTTTGCACTCACTCGGCTCCGCTTGGTTCGAAGCCGAAAACCGAATCCGCTTGAAGCTTCTCTCGCTTCTACGTGTCCCGATTGATTCACACGTCGACTTTTATTGTTACCCTTTCAAGGTTCCAGTCTCGAGAGTCTCCGAAATCGTAAGCAGCTCGAGGGTAAGTATCCCAGAGACGATGGTACGATAAGATAGCCCGATTCCAATTTCCGAATCGCCACAAGCACGAGAGAAGGACACAGCGAGTAAGATCGACCTCGTTGTTCTCTTGGTCGAAGTAATGGTATCTTTATCAATAGGGGATCGTAATGAGTCGAAAGATAGCGCGGCTCAGCCATCACTCTTCTCGGTTGAACAATGATCGATGTAGTCGCCCAGTGTTTTCGTGCCGCCTCGCCAAATCAGGCCTCCCTCATCGCGCTCCCTCCTTCCCAAGACTTTCTGTCTCTCACTCTTTACGAACGATAAATCCGGGATCCCGCGCACCGCGTATGCAAGATACACATGTAACATTAAACGGAGATGTATACCGTAGATAAATGTGTATATACGAAACTGCTTCTCGATCCTTGCCAGAATTTAGCCTCCAACCTCTACCTTGAATCTCATGACGAGATACCCGCCACTGCGTAACCAGCTCTTGTTCAACCCTCTCGTGCTACACGAAGCTGATTGTTTTGTCGAGCTCTGAGAATCACGCGAAGCAAACCCCTTCCAAACGCGAGCTCCGATACTCTGACCTTACGAACTATCGCCAAACATGATCGATTCGAACCTTTACAGTTGTGATGCACATCGCGTGGAAGAATACTGCGAAAAAAAATGACGAAAAGCAGCGATTGCCATGTTCATTGGACCGAGATCGCGGCGGCTAACCGCTTTTTCTACGCACCTCGATTGGAAGGAGCGCTAATGACGAGGCCTTTTTAGGCAACAATTAGGATAAATCTTCAATACGAAACCTGCTCGAAGTCAATTCCTCCCGATGCTAATACGCCGCATGGGGTTTGTTCGGAAAGATGAAAAAAAAAAGTCAGAATCGTTTAAGAGAGTGTAATCGACGAGCAATTGAACGGAGATCCAGCTGAGCGAGGGAGCAATAAAGAAATTCTGAAAGGTGGTGTACCATGATATGAAAAGTTTGCGGAAAGATATACGAGCGTAATGGCGAGAGACGTCGATGGAAGAAGAAAGGAAGCAGGAAAATCATTGGAGGATGTTCCAGGTAAAAGGGAGTGCAGAGATTGAGACTGGGGGAAGGGAATGGTCAGAGAAACGTGGCGGATGGTGTGACAAGGAAACCAGATGAGATATACGTGGGGAAGGTAAAGAGGAGAGAGATTAATATTAAATGTATAGATATACGTTGGCCGGTGGGGTATATCTATACGTTTGTAATATCGAGGGAATGAGGAACGAACGATTTTAGTCGAGCATATAGGAGAGGCGAACGATTTATTTTATTGAATGTTAAATTTCATGTACGCAGGAGTAAGCTTTGGAGCTCGGCGAGAATTTATCCTTCGGCATTTAATTAGTTCGTGGGGCACGATAAATTTTCAGTAATGTATTTGATTAAAGGATAATGCCTCCGGTATTCGCGGATTCTTCCTCTCTCTCTCTATCTGTCCCTGGATCTTTCTCTCTCTCCGACTTTGCCCCTTTCTGGCTCTCTGCTTTCCTCTTACATTCTCCGTCCTCATGCGGTCTTCTCGCTCTTCTAGGGATGTCATTTCCTCGCTTTGGTCCTCGTAGTCCCTCGACCTCATGGAACAGAGTCCTCTTCTCATGTCTCTTCTCGTAGTACGTTTCTCTACATATTTCAATACGTATATGTGCCTCACCTAAATCCATGTGCAAGAGAAAATCTCTCTGACTTTCACTCCGTGCACTAAGCCTCTCGCTGCTCCGCCTTTTCCGCTTTTAATCGTCATTGTGAACTTCGAACTCGTTCGCTCAAGCAATTCAGCGCGTATAAAAACACAAATATCTGTGTATATACCGAGGGGCTGGTGCTTCGCGAGACTCGGCGACACATCGCCGTTTCGTTATCTCGATTGTGTATTCATCTCGACGAAACCGCGCGCAAGCACACGAGCTTGATAGTCCTTGCAGAGATTCGACTGAACCTTTCGCTATCCACATTAGGGGCATTTCGAAATAACGATTTGCCAGGGTCACCAGCGCTCGTTTCCCCTTCGAAACGTCAAACGATACCAATGATACTTCCGCGGTTGGTTTATTGAAGTACGAAAATGTCGAGATCGCTCTTATTTCGCGATGCAGAAAGATTACAGCAGGGGAGTAAGAGAGAGAGAAAAAACAAAAGGTTCGGTGTGTTCGGAACGTGGAACAGGGGCACGGGAGGCTCGGAGGTTTTTCCATTCCCCTAATATCGGTAATGCGAAAGCTAAGTTCGGCAGTCTGAATTCGCTTCGTTGAATAAAACGGAGAAGATTATATATTTTAAAAAACACACACACACACACACACAGACACACACACAAATTAAACTCTGCTGAGCAAAGTAGAGAAGAAGCAAGGCTAATATTTAATAGGGATGAGAAAATACGGAGGTCTGTACGTCCGGACTTGTACATTTGAAAAAATATACATTTAATATACACTCGATATGAATATACCGACGTATAAATCGACTACATAAGAGAAAACGTGTGTGATACTGTATCATCCCCGCACCTATGTGTCCGTATCCAAAGCCGTACACACGAGCGCGTACCTATGTATCATATCTCCTCGGTGCGGACTTGGTCTAGACCGCATTAAGCGCATTCGTGCATACCAACGAACGAGAGAGCGAGTGTACGTAATATTTGCCTTAGCTCAATCCACACTGGTTCTCCTAATTACTTACAGAGCCGAAGCTGCTCCCACGTACACGACGCCGATGCTCCATTGCGCTCAGCCGCGATATGCCTCTGAGCCTTAATACACATTTACGTATTCACACAATCGCACTTTCCCGCATTTTATTTCTATTCGTACTTTATTATACGCGGACACTCACAGCTCATTCGTGTCGTGTATGAATATCCGTGCTTACACGCTCGCGTTCTCATTCGCGCACGTGGGTACGCGCGAGTTTGTGTCCATTTAATGCTTCCACACGTGAGCGTCCAGCCGGAATACGAGGAGACGTTTTTCCGTGTGCAGAGAGCCAACGAAGTGACCATGCGCTTGCTCGCTAGCCAAGAGCCACTATCGGGATGCTCTGTGTTCAAGGGTACGATTCTTCAGGCTCTTCCTCGACGCTGAACCCATACACTCGTGACGAAATATCCCCTCGTCGCTGAAATATCTTTTAAGGTATGAGAGAGACTCTCGATTCCTCTTTCTCTTCCTCGCCGCCGGCCCCCACCTCGCTCCCCGCGGCTCCTAAAATTCATCAACTATTCAATTCTAATTTCCTTCCTACCAGGAAAGCCCGCTCGTGTGCGCTCCGTTCGTCCATACAACGCGAGCTTTTCTCTTTCTCTTGAAGCACCAGGCTGATCCTCAGCTTCGCAACACGCTCCACACACATCTCACCTCAACACTTTTCTCCTCCTCGTTTTCCCCACCCAACAATGCCTCGCTCGCCCAACACCACCGTTTCCTTCCCTCGCGTTCAACTAACCGTTCATTTTATCCTCAAATATATCCGGCCCCACCCCGCCTCTTTTCCTTGATACACGCGTACAGACGTACACGCCTGCGGTGAAAAGTGCCAGATTACTTGGACCATATCGTTTCAGCAGACTTTGAAACATCAAGGAAAATGCCGGACCCAAATTACCACTCGGTCCACATTTCCTCCATGCGGCGGCGCTCACTTGTCGCCGAGTGCAGTCTTACGCAGGTTGAATGTCGAGATTTATACTCAAAAGAATAAACTATTAATTCTATTCGAGAGCTTCAATGTTTCTGTGGAATTCGATGGCTCGAGTGTATTCAGTTTTTTCAGTTTATTATCACAAATTAATTATTTTGAATAGCGAGCGAAGCTCATCGAAGACTTTAATACTAAAATATTGTCCGTAACGCCGACGAAAACGAGCCCGCTTTTAGCGGTCGCGTTAAAATGGTGAGTGACAAAATATGGAATCCATCGAAGATAAGAATCGAGAAACTTATGTAAGCGGTCGCTTCGGTCTTTCTCGCGGGCTCCATCATTCCCTGCCACAATTTCCAACGATTTTTATTGTCCCGATTTTTATTGCTGCGGCGTATCTGCTAATTGGAGCCTGTTGGACGACGAAATTTTCTTCTTCGATGCCGTATTTTTAATTTCGTTTTGTTTTTATCTCTTGGGCTCGAAGCCCTTGTATACCCGCGTGGACACACGATCTCCGGCGTCCCAAGTCTCGTGTTTCGGTGGCACCACTCTCGCACACACGTGGCTTGACCCTCGCGGGCGAGTATGATTTTTAATTATCCGCAACGTGTACACATAGCGTCGTCTCGTCGCTGCGGAGAATAAGAGTCATAAATACACTCGTGCGCTTACGCCAGTCCCTGCGTCGAGGCTCTCGGTGTCCGCGAGCAATGTAAATCAATCGATATATGCGAGGGTTGTTTTTTGCAGAATAACGAGGCAAATCCACGGGATAAAACATCCTTTTTTTGCCTCATAAATACACCGCCCATATTTTTCATTTACAGATCGAACGAATGATAATTTGAGAAGCAACTTAAGTGCTGTTAAAACGTTCCTACGATGCCCGAAGGACATTGATCATCAAACAACTTCTCTTCCTTTCCCGAATATACGTATTATACCGGTCTTTCGATAGAGACAAAAAAATCGTTTTAAACCGCAACACCGTCAGTCGTAGATTTTTCTTACGATTAAACCCCGGCCCTGGCAACCCGTTTGGTCATTCTTATCGCGAAGCTTCTCGCGTTACTTTTAATTGCAAAGTTTAACGTTCCAGCTCCCGCGCATGCGCAATAAACGACGACCCAACTTTTACCGGTGGATGACAGTAAACCGATCGACGTACGAGTTAGTGCGGATACGCTCGGGATAGAGAACACGAACAGAAGCTTTACAGTGGACGCAACAAATTCACGAAGAGTTTTCAACCCAAGGAAATGCAAATGCTTTAGGAAAATCATGTTTTTTTTCTCAGAATCCGTAAACTCGTGGAAAACAGCAGAAATACAGCTGAGCCGCGGACACGTATATGTATTCCGTGAGCTTTGCAGTTTGATATTGTGCGCCATTAGCATATCGGATGGGTGGCGCGGATATACGACCTTTAAATTTAAATCCAGCCTGCCTAATATTGCACTAAAGGTGAGAAAACACCCTTCGATATTAAAAGTTGCGTGGCTTAGAGATATTATGAGGGTCCTGGGATGTGTGTGTGCGTATGTGTGTGTTTGTATAAGGAGAGATCTCGAGGGCTGCTCAATGCTCTGTGCGAAAGCAGCAAACGTCAAGTATACACGTGCAGGAGCCTCGGTTCGCTTTTCCCCTGCATTTTTTCTTGCTTCTCACAGTTTTTTTGCACTTTGCATCACTCCCGGCCTTTACCTTGGCTTCGATGTCGAAGATACTTTCATTCTCTCCCCTTCGTATCCGTATCTTGAAGGTAACTCGTTCCTTCTTCCACCCTCCTCTCTTGGTGTGCTCTCGTACACAACTTTATACGTGCCTACTTTATGTGTCCTTCGCAAGAGCTCTAACTCAACCAGTTTGCGTATGATTCGTGTCGCTCGCCTACGTTTGCACATTTAACGTGCACAAAAGTAGTGTTAAGAGGGAACAAAGTTCGAGAAAGCGAGAAAGAGGGAGAGGCTAGAGGTGCGAGGTTATTGCTCGGATTTGTCGCTCGTGTGCCGACGAGGTGATATACTCGGAGCCCCGGACCGTTGAATAACTTCCATTATACACACACTCCAATCTCTCAAGCTACTCGGAAAATATGTGCTTTGGTATTGGCTCTGTACAGGACGTTTTAGAATGAAAATTCAATCATGGCGCCTCTCCATTCAAGAATCTAAACAGAAGCTCGAGATCCTCGAGTGCTTTTGCTTCGATGGAACTTCGATGAATCCGATTTCCCGAGGAAGACGATCGAGACAGTGAGAAGTAACACAGCATCGAACGCGAGAGCTTCACTCCTCCAAAATCTCACTAAAGGTTCTTGAAATTTGAAAAAAAATCTTCTCAGGCCATTGCTGCTGGGAATTCTACCACGAATTCCACTGCTTCGGAACGATGAGCTTTGAGACACCGTGTATATCCATGATTCATATTCGTACAGAAGCATGTTGTTCGCAGGTATTGTGTGCATTTACTTGCTGTTTGTGCTATTTCTCTAATACACACGTAGCGAGTGCTATCGATCGACACACGTGTGCTGATATGTGTGTACAACGAACAGCCACGAAAGGTAATACAATATCTCGTGCGAGCGACAGTCGACGAGGGGTAATCATGCGGAAGCTTTCCCTACAGTACGGATAATTGAGTGGGGGTGGTTCAACGATGTAATAAGTATTGTAACACGAAGCATCGGGTGGTAAAAGCAGCGCGAGGAGGACTGTAATCGATTTTACGTAAGGCATCGTGTTTGAGAACGATTTTAGAACGACACTGTGAATATGACATTACCATTTTTTCAAGTCCCATTATCACACGGTCGTGTGATAAAGTAAATCGTCGAGGAATTTCGTGCCTCGAAAATTCGGTTCGGTTTCAAACGGCGGTCGTATAACTCGAGGAGTTGAATTGTTTTGTAACTTTTTTACGATCTCCTCAGAGAATTATTTTTTCGAAAGGACTGACGCTCTTGGAAACTCGATTTTTCGATGACACAAAAGTTTTTGGTTACAACGCATTCACTTGTAATGCATTCACTTGTAGAATAGAATGAATAAAGAGCGAAATCGCGCGCGATGAACGTGGCGAACTCTCACTGCGAATATGCGGCGAACAAAAAGCTCGATCGTCGTGTCCAATCTTCCAGCCAAAGAAATACCTTTGGCCAACACCGCACTGCCATCGAGCATTGACCGATGCTATACGGAGTCATGGCTCTCTCGGGGCAGTGATGGATCGAGCTCAGTTATCACCACCTCCAGGGAACACCTCCGGACTCACCGAGCCCTAACCCCGCCAACTACAAATGTATAAAAATGGAGCCGCTATTCGAGCGAGTACTCTGACCTCTAATTAAAAAGGGAAACGAAAATAAAAAGCAATTGAGAAAAATTGGAGCGTCAAAGCAACTTGTTTGTCGTGGAGCTGAGAAAAAAGTATGAGAAAACACGTTGTCAAATGAAATGACTTCGAAAAACCTTCGAAAATAGAATTTTTTTTTGCATTCCGTCAAAATTTTCTGATCGGAATTCAAGGAGGACCGCCGGTATACGCGTGAAGCTTTTGCGTTTTTCCTTCTGTTCCAGACTAACTTTTTTCGAGTATCCTAGTCCAGGAAGGAGTCTGCGATTAAAAAATTACACGGAATTGAGGCTCGGAACTGACTTTTTTATTCTTTGACAACCCAGCCTCCACGTCTGTCAGATTTATCATAATTTTTCCTGATCGTCGTGAAAGGGACGCTGACTTCGAAAAGTTGAATTCTCGCGAGGTTGAAGGAAACTCCTCGCTCGAGTGCTGGGAGCTTCGCACGAGAAAAGCCAAGACACAGTCTGCTCGTGAGTTCCGGATATAAGGAACATAAATCTATAACTAATACGGAGCGTATTAAAATTTAATTCCCAACTTAGCTGGGAGAGGAGAAAATACAGTTATATACCGATGCATATTTCTTCGAGGCATTTTGTAGGAGAACGAGTGAGGTATATAAAATGAATGTACACATCGACAGGAGCGCGAGCCCATTTCCACATCGACGTCTATATAAATCCAGTGTGTACTCTTGCCAGTCGCTTGATTAATTGAAACTTAATTGAATTCTCGTCGGAAATATTAATCGAGAAGCTATCGAGGTTCGACATTCTCTCGAATTAATGTATAAACTCGTTCGAAATTCATCATAATCATTTCTGTAATAATATTAGACGATCAAATAATTGAAGAAAAACCGAGCCAAAAGTCGATGAAGTGTTGAAATCGGATAATATCAAAATTCAGTTTTAGTGGCACGCGTAAAAAAATCACCGACTTTTATCTAAAGTGAAGTGAATCGCCGCGATTCTGGCATTTCTTTAGCGATTTTTCAAGACTGCGCACTCGGCTTTTTTTTCTTCAGAGGAGGTTCAAATTTACTCGAATCCCGTATAAAGATTAAAGATCCTGAAATTTACGGAATGACATTATAGACGCACGTGGCGACTCACAGACGACATTGGATGGCGATACAACCGTAGAAAAAAAGCGATTCGAGACTGGAATAATGCGATCGAAAAGTATTGACAAATGAGCATTTATGAGCGCTACAAATATAATGCATGTACAGATTGAGAGAGTAAACGGTCCATACACAGAGGAGACTCTAAAACAATCCCTTCTCGTAAAATTTAACGGTTGAGAACGTCAAAGGTGGGTCATAAAATCGGCGATTTCGTGAAGTCACTATAATACGTGGCGCAGTGTCTAAAGGTGTATTATATCGAGGTTTATATGCGGTTTGTAGGATCGTATGTGTGTGAGTAAATGTTACAAAAGGAACAACAGACAGGTACGTTCATATCTAAGAGAATTCATGCGAGTTCTGGTGGTGTGAACGAAAGAGGGAGAGAGAAAATTTTGTGGTGGAGAGGCGGTGTGTGTACGTGTCGAACCCCCGCAGTGCTGCGCCACCATCTCGCACGGCTATTCCAACGGAGATCGCCGTCAGATCGGGCCTTGATTAAAATCCGCGAGTCTCCGATATACGAACCACCAAACTTTATCCTCATCCATACGTATATATGTGTATAACACGATCTTCCTTCTTCTCCCACTGCGTTTCTGCGATCGATCTCTCTTCGTCTCACTCTCGAGTTCTCCCTCCCCCGCTATCGTCCTCTCGCTTTCTCTCTATAAGCGTTTCATCGACTCGAACATAAATACCCCCAGCATATCGCTCGCTGCACGCACCTGGGATACAGTGGATCTCAGGAAATCATTCGAAATGCTTCTCCGCGCCTCGGTGGCTTGGAAAACTGCTGTAAATTAGAGCATTCGCTTAATTTTCTCTCAATTGATCGAGTGGAAAATCGATTACGGATGTCAACGATCGTAAATCCAAATATTTTGGGAGCCTATTAATCTCGCCCGAGCGCTCCGCCGCTTAAGTTTGAGAGCTACTGTCTACTCTCGCGTATCGCAGAAATACCTGGTCCTGGTCCGCAGAAGGATACAACGCGTTCCGTAAAGACCGGAGCCCCGTGACGCGGTGCGGTGGGTGTGTATATAACGTACGTTCAATTAGGCCTGAGTCAAAGAGTTATTTATAGGCTGTTAAACGCGCGAGCTAGACCCCCTGCGAAAGCGGTATACGCATTTCTTTTTTGGCCCACCTGAAATATAGTCGCGCGGTGGGCAATATACATGGGAGCCCTGATGCACCGTTCGGCCGGGGGTCCCCCGCCCGGCCTGGAAACCCGTACGGAAAGAACGTGCCAAGCGATTTTTAATCGATATCGATAATAATTATTGCCTTCGCCTTGGCGCGCGCACCCCTCGATTCGCCGTGAAATTAATGGAGCAGGCAGAACCAATTTCCATGCTTCGCGAGATGATGTGCAGTGGAGAAATTCATTCGTATTCGAATTCAAAAGCTAAAAGCCCAATGGTTATTTCTGTACGAAGAATTTCGTGAGAGATTTTTGTCGACGGGGAGAATTTTCTGATGAAAAGCGACGAAAAGATCGACAGCGTTTCCTACTATTTGTTTCTCGACGAATTGTACATTCTCGAGTATATTTTTCCTGGCTTTAAATCGAGGATAAAATGTGAAATCCACCATAACTTTTCCACGTCTATGAAGCAGACGAAATAAATTAACGCATTCGGCGCTGTGTGTTTCTTCGAGTAATGGGATAACAAAATAAAACGATGGTTAAATATGATACGATTCTTCGCCCAAGCAATACTCTGCAGAGAATGAGAACGTACATTAATCATTGACTGTGTTACCTATGTGCTGCTGCTACTGCTACTGCTGCTGCTGCTGCTGCTGCTGCTGCGCTGCTCTGCTCCGAGATTTTCTCCATCCAACCAACAGAGTAGACTGACGAACAAACATTGTAATTCGCATTGTTCTTCTTCCCTGCCCCCCATCTTTCTACTCTTTATTTTTCAACGCAATTGAATATAACGAAATGCAAACATGCGAATGCGAATGAGGATCCTGCAAGGTTGTTGATATATCTCGAGATATAGAGAGAAAGAATGGCGGAGAATGGAAAAAGGAGAATTCGGGGAGAGAAGATGCGGAGAGACGACTTACATTTTGGAAGAGTTTTTGAAGCGTGATCATGTTTTTATAATTTCATCATGATTATGCACGGAATTGAAAGAAATTACTTCAACAAATGGATCTCGAAAAATTAACGAAATTAAAAGAATTTCGTGTGACTGATCTTGGAGAGAAATGCCGGTGAAGATTGACGAAGAAATCATGGAAATCGTGCGAATGGAGGCACTTCCGTTCATTCAAACATATCAAAATTAAAATGGAGGGAAACAGTTGCAGAATACGTCCAACGACGACGAGAACGAGCGTGTATGTTGGTTGATGAAACACTCAGCATTTCGTCGTGTTTACTTAGGCAATCACGGTGAATAAAAAATCAGAATGACCGCTCTTCTTGGGAGAGATTCATGAGAGAATTCTGCATTGACAGAGAGGAAGGAATCCGAAAGTGGAGGAGAGACGGACGGAGGGGCGATCACCGGTCACTCCTGCCGCCGTCTACGTCCAAGATCATCAGACAAAGGCTTGTAATTTTGATTATTTGACCGCTTGCGCGATTCCCCTGGATGAAAAGAGCGAGCGAAACGGAAGGAGGAAGAAGAGAAGGCCTCGAAAACTGTTTGCTGTTGATGCAGAACGTTGCATCAGGCATTTGCGGCGAACTGTCGAGCCCGCCAGGATATCAAGATTCCCGTAAAATGTGAGAGGATCATCGGATACAAAATGCATTCAAGGGAAGCAGTTTCGAGGAGAATAAAAACAACTTGAAAGGCAGGTTTTCCTTCGACGACCGTCAAAGCCTTTTCCATTTATTGGCTTTTCATCGAGGAAGGAAAAAAATACCTCGCGACTTTGAGTCCCGCTTCGGTAGCCGTATAAAAAGTTGAGACTGAAATGGACCGGAAGTGGACCAGGAATTCTCCGCAATCCGATAATCTCCTCTGCGTATTCGTTGGAACGTCCCGATCGTCGAATTCACATGTGAAGGCACAACTTCGAAGCCAAAAGTTTTCTCGCGCTAATTCGCTCGTACTTAGCCCGTGGCTCGAATCGCAGTGTGAGTATAAATTGTGCGCGAGTATATAGACGCAAACGAGAGGAGCAAAAGCACGCACAAGATGGAGAATACGAGACGAGAGAGCGACGAGTAGGTGAGACACGTCGTTTAACACTCGACGGGGAATTCGCACGGACCGTTTAGGTTGCACCGATCCCAGTTATGTATATATGTGTATAAGCATCTCTGACGTTTACGGACGTCGCACGATCGATCGAGGCACGTGTGCGTAACATTTACTCTCGAGATCGCGATCCGGGTCATCAGTGAGACGAATCTCGAATTCTCTGCTTCAGCTGCCTTGCACTGTACGGATTGACAAAGCTCGTGTCTAATACACACTTGGAGACTATCACATTTGAATGGCAAACGCGTTTGAATGATATTTCATCGATCAAAGCACCGGGACAATCAATATTTTCGGTCGGAATAACTTCATCGCGAACTTTAATAATCAATTTAAAATCTCAATGTTCCATGATTTAAATATTTTGAATCCCGTTGAAGGGACTGACCATTTTTTGACAAACAATTCCATACTCGTTTAGGTTAACGGTTATACGTGACGACAGGTCCCAGGACTAAATATCCTGTGATACAATATCCTCTATAATTTTCTTTAATGATTATTATTTTTTTACTGATTTTATTTATTTATGCCAGACAGGCAGAACACTTACACACACACACACACACAGACATATTCAAACATGGTTTCGACATAGTTTCATTGATAATGATAATAATGATTTCCTTGATTAATAGAGATAAAAATATCCAAGACATTCATCCTTCCAAGTGTAGGATATTCTCAAATCGAGGATATTTTGTCCCAAGAATATTTTGACCGAGGATATTTTGTCTCAGGATCTTTTGACCGTAGACCTAGGTTAACGTAAGAGAAAGATTCGAAGACATACCTTTCATCCATCAAATATGTGATGAAATGGAGGAAAGAGACGGGAGACACGAAACGGGATAGATTGAAAAAGGCATAAAAAGAGGAAAACGAGAGGAAATCCTTCAAGAACTCTCAAGAGGTCTGGCCTGTCAAGGACGTACCTACTGTGGTGGTTGTTCTCACTGGCCGTGCGGTGTGGACCGAGCTCTTCGACGAGAGGGCATCTCACGGTTTTCTCGTTGGCGCCGGCGAATGAGGGGCGAGGACGTACGAGCGGCAAGAGGCACGAAAAATGAATGAGAGAGAGAGAGAGAAGATTCAGAGGAAAAAGGTGCCCTGGAGATGAAGTGAAATGCGGAGAAGTGCGAGAGAAAGAGACGGAGCAGACGGTGAGAGGGGAAAAGAAATACCGGAGAGAAATAAAGGATCGGTACGTTGTGTGTGCCCAAGGAAGGATGGGGAGAGTGCGAATGTGTATGAGCTCGACACACCGAGGTTCAGGCCCACGTTGAAGGAACTATCGCGGTAGATAATTCAGCGCGTATCTCGGTAGCCGGCCTCATATACTCAGGCTCATGCAGCACCACCAACAACAGCACGTTGCGTCGGCCATCACAAAGACAAACCTTGGCGCTCATCTGCGCACAGGATACTTCGGACCCTCCAACACGCTCGAATCCACCCACACGTAGCTCGTGAATCGCAATGCGCGTTACATTCGAGTGTGTTTTAACTCGTGCTGGAGAAGATATTGAAGAATTTTTTCCAATCTTCATTTGTTTTGGACTGAATAATTTCACTGGTGGACTAATTGAATGATTTTCTTTCCTATAAGATTGCTAATTTGGGTACGAACGCAACGTGTGGTTCTCACCTCGTCGAACTGGCTTCACGGTAAATGGCTCTTTTTAAACATCACGCGATACGCTTCACTTTGTCGAGAGATTGCAACAGCAAAGTGCAGATTCAAGCAACAAAAATTCGACGTACTCTAACACACGAAAGAAAAGGTCAATCGAGTAAAACGGAGTGGGATTCGAGCAGAGAGCAAAATGGAAAAGAAGCTGAACCCGATGAACGAGTGAGCGAAGAAAGGGGGAGAGAAACGTCGAAAAATAAGAAGAGGCTGGAAGGGAGAAGGAGGATAAAAGAATGAACGGAGGAGACGAGAGATTGCTGACGGGCCGCGAGAGCTTGGCGCCATCGCGTGATTACCAATTTCGAATTACTGTCTCTCTTCTCGCTGTCCGGGTCCTCATCCTCTCGCCTCATCCGTGTTTCCTCCTTCTCGAATGCGTTCCGAGTCGATTCGAGGAGGAACCTGCGAACTCGGATCCTCGGTGGGTAAAACGGATCGACGGAATAAAACGAGTGAACATACTTGAATGCAAATTGACATGGAAGCCGCGCTGCACCGGTGCCTGGATTTTTATGGATTGCGACAGGACGAGCAAGTTCCGAAGCGGAAGATTGAAGTGTACACAACGTACAATTATCCCTGTAAAAGTGCACGAGAATTGATTGATAATTATCTTCTCCATAGTCCGCTGGATAACAGTACTGGATCGGACAAAAAACCAGACTTTATTCGAGTTAATCGGTTCGAAGAGGCGCTCCGATCAATGGACGGGACGCTGAAACATGTCGCGAGTGAGACGGAAGTCCCTCGCACTCGTGAACGTAAATGCTCTTCTCCTCGTAGCCCGTCGAGCTGGCAAGCGTCGAGATCATCGCATACGCCGAAGCGTTAGAGAAGTATACGTGTGCACACTCTAAACGAACATTGTACACAGCCATACAGTGCGAATATATATCGTACACGAGAGCTCAAAATGTGCACGGTAGTGCCAAGACACTGATTGAATTGAAGTAATATCAGGAGCAGTGAGTAATGGTCGTTGAGGATTCAAATGTTGCTGCTGGTTGCACTCTGTCAGTATGATATTCTCTCAAGTCTCGTGCATGAGAAGGACGACTGTGCCAGTGTGCTCTTCAATATACACACGAACACGAACCTCTGCGTGTATCTGTGTGTAAAGCACACGTGTGCACGAATCAGATAGTGTGTAGTCATGCCAGGTGATTATATCGCATTATATGAGAAGTCTGCTACTGTGTACCAAAGCCCTCGTGCTTGTGCCACGGACCTTCGCTCGCGCCTTCTCTCTTCTTTTCTTCTTCCTCTATCGCTCCGTCTCCCTCTCGCTTATTTTCTTTTGCTCTCTGTATGAATACTACTGTTATATAGCTTCGGTAGACGATGAATAAATTTTGACCGTGCGCGGCTCGATGCTTGGACTCTTGACGCGCAGTGATCAAGCTTCGGAAATCAGTGAAAATATCAAACGTATTTTTCGTTAAAATAGATTTTTCAAGTGGGCGTTGTATCGATGAATTTCAAACGGGCATAAATCTCGATTCATATTTCATGAAGATCTAAACTCAACTGATCTTAATTCTTGAACTTCAGAAATCATGAAATGGGTTTAGACTTCCGGCGAGCGATATGAATTATTTTGTGGGCAAATGTATGATCTCATAGTCAATAAGGGACATCGGGCGGCCGGTGAAATCGAAGGGATTTTCTTTCCTTGTCTTCAGTGTCGAAGGGATTCAGTCGAAAACTGTTCAAGTAGACCGCAACTTTTGCACGGAGCATCAAAAGAAGTTGTTTTTTTTCAAGTACGCATCAGGCCTGGAACTTATCAGACGCCAAAATCAGTCAAAGTACATTGAATCACATTTCTGGAACAATTTTTCCTCTTCTCATCTGCGTCCACTAAAATGATCATTCTACAGGCAAATCCCATTGAATTCATGTTAGTTCGGTTCACATGTTTCTCTCTCCGCAGCGCATTGAAATCCAAACAAAACAGATTTGAGGTCAGCCAGGCAAATGCGCGGAGCGAGCTGAACCTCAGCAAATCGAAATCTCATAAATCCATAGTATTTTTTCGTTCAGCCCGTTACAATCTAATACTCGAGAGAAAAAGATCCGAGTATGCGTGGGCAGAAAGAGTGATGCTGCAGTGAATGTGCCGGTCGCGTGGATGCTGCGATAGAGCACACACGGAACAGGCTGCCATATCGGAGTCAATAAGATTCCGGCTGGACGTTATGAGTGGTAGGGCTTCTACCCGGGTGGTCCAGAAGTCCGGAGGCTGTGGGTATGAGTATATAGCTAACACACGCTCGAAAGGCCCCAGAGGCAATGGTAACATTGTGAGAAAGAGTGAGAGAAAGAGAGCGAGAGAGGAGAAGCGAGATAGTCGAACAGCAGCAGCAGCAGCAGCAGCAACCAACATCGAGAGTCCCTTTATCTCCGCATGACGCGAAAGACAATGTGCTCGCCCCTCGGCATCTGATTGATACGCGATACTATCCAGCACCTATCTGCTACACCCTGCCCATGTCGAATAATATACCCGGTGTAATAATATTATTATAGCGATGAAAAACTTTCACCTATAAATTATCCACGGAAGGATATTTCCCTTCGGTGTTTTTTGCCTAGTGACCAGCATGTGGGCTTCGTAGTTAAAAATGTTATTTGGTTCAGTGTTGATATTATGAGAAAGGCATGAATTTGAATTCGAGTGAAATTAGAAGGTCAGTAAGTATTAATCAAATGATTTCGGTACAACGATGATCGTTGAGCGAAGCTTACGCTGATGAGCGTCCTCCGAGCACAATGGATGAATCTCCAAGTCGAATTGGTCGTCGTTTCCAAAGGATGTCGAGCACAGCTTTAGTTTGTTTTAGTTTGGAGGGAAAAATATCGACGTAGTTATGATTTCACGACACCGGGTATACGTGGCACGACTCAGCTGGCCGTCAACCGGTTCAATGATATCTCGGACGTCTCGGGGCGATGATTTATTCGATGTAAGATGGCCGACTTGGGTTACCGGTGTGTGCGGGAGAGAGCCCTTACCCTTTGGGTCCTTTTCTTCCCCTCCCGGCCGCTCTCTCCTCCTTCGAGGCGTAAGTACTCTAAACAGAAGCTATTGTGAACGTCCAGGAACAGAGAGATGAACGTGCCCCACGCACGCAGCACCATGAGCGAGAGAAAATCTGCCTCCGATGCGATTGTGTAGGCTTTCTGCCGCGCTCGAGAGTTCGACTGAAGGATGCGCTACAAGGATTTCTTGACGTATGAGATATATTGTCGAAACCTCACTGGCCGAGCGATAAGATCGTGAACAATATACTCATATATATGAATATACAAATCTACGAGCGAGCATTTATTCGTATGTTTATATATATAGGTATATTCATGAATATGAATGGTCAAATCTCGATCGAGGATTCGATAATTTGACGAGACAAAGGTGCACGAACTGACTCGAAATCCATCCGAACAATTCCCTTCGCTGCATCCGACTTTCCTGCCGAGTCCAAGCTTCTGGATCGCTCAGACTTGACAATTTATTATCAAGATTCCAGCTGATTCGATCCCGCCAATTTCGGCATGAGGAAACGGCTCCGGGAACAGAATAATAGGAAAAAGGACCGGTTCGTTTACTAAAAAATACTCTCGTCGATCAAGGGACCCGCGGATCGAAGGATCGAACGAGACAGGCGAGAACGTCGAACCCAAATCGCCGGAATGCCTACGTTCCGGCTCACCCGATATTCTTCCGGCGCCCGAGGAAAGGGGAGAGATTCAATATAAAATAATTAGCCATCGGGAGAGAGTGAGAGAGAGACGAAGAGCGGGGAACCACAAATTTTGTACGCTCTGTCTCGGAGTTTGTTGAGTCGAGACATGTGCGAGCGCGGCACCGGCAATCTATAGATATTTATACACTCACACTCACACGAATTCCCATGTATAGTGCCGCAGCACTCGTGCACACAATACGAGCAACGCTGAAAGGCAGCACAGTACGAACGTGCAACACACACACACGCTCGCGCTCACGCACTTATGTATGGTCTGTAATAATGATATGTGTATATTTCCCATGCCACGGGGCTCTCTCCGGTCTCTCGGTCGTGATTACACGGTATCGGTATCTCACAATGGGAAGAGGAAGAGGAGATATTCCCTCAACCTCACTTCGACCACATTCTCGTCGCCCTGCGATCTTGTCTGTATGCCTCTTGAACGCACCACCTTTCCCTGCTTGCTCCCTTCATCGAGCCCGCACCCTCGCCTTATACGCACACCGGATCCGTTTTTATTTCCAGGAGAATTACACCATTGTGTGCAGTGCTGACAAAACTGCTCAGGCACTCAGGTACGAGTGGAGGCATCGAGTATTCGCGCTAGAACATTTTGAGCACTTTTGCCCAATCGAGAGTTTCTCGGTGCCCACGGGGAAGTCGCTCCTGTTAATCCGCTCCTTAAATATTGGCACGATCTCAAATTTTTCTACCCGCTCGATCCCATGATTTCCGACAAGTTCAAAAGGGAAAAGGATTCATTTCTATGCTATTTTTCCATCATTATGAACTCGTTCTCCATGCCTGCAGACATAATTGCCCTCATTGCCGAAGAAAAATTTACCTACTCATTGTACTTTGACAAGGGCGCGCATCGTCTTCATTTCCTCGACAGATTATTCTCTCTTTCTCCCGATACGTTACGAGAGCAAAGCAGAAGATCCAGCCTCCACCCCCCAAAGGGTGTGTCTCAGTGTATACATGGATGGATGAATGGTCGGCTATCTTATTGAGCTATCAATGGCCCTGACACAACCCTTTTTGCCATCGGCCAACACACACGTAAACCCACACTAAAATACACCACGCACCGACGTACAATTCCTTCTTTGATCTTCACCGACCGCCTGGTGCGGCGGCGCATCGCGCGTAACTATATGTTGCGCGCATTATATGACTTGGTTGCACTTATTATTGCTCTCTTGAACTTGATGTCCGCCACACACCAGTCTTACTCGATCCCAGTGGCTCTCACCAGTCCCCGCCATTGATCCGGACAATGCTTTCTCTTCTCTTTCCTTCTTACTTCTTATCCTGCTCTTTCCGGTGTGTCACATTATTTCATGTGTGTCCTTCGGAATCAAGGACTCCGAGCCGTCTTTCTTTTCATTCGTTCACACACGTTTCGACAGAAATCACTCCCTTCATATCCTACCGAGTCATGCGATTTATTCGTCTCCAACGACGATTTATAAGCTGATTCATAAACACCGAGATTCTCCTCGATCCTCACTGTCCCATGCACTTCCTGCTATCATCTCGAGACATCTGCCCAGCACAATATTCTTCGGGCAGAATCGGTTTTTTCGTGCTGCCACACACATGGCAAAGTCAGCCTGCTACTTTTAGAAGGGGAGTTTTCTTCAAATCGTCCACCCAAATAATAGATCGCGGGTGCGTGACTTTATTATGAGTTAAATCAACATGAAACGAACGAATGAAAGTTACCGTTGCACGGAACAAATTTTTTACAAGCGAAATCTCCAAAAATCGTACAATTTCGGAATAATTTTGAACCATCGATTCTTCATGGTATTAGATTTAAAACTTGATCCCTTCGGATGAAATTCAAATAAAATTATTAAAATTTATCAGAAATATCGACGGTATAAAAACATACGAAAATTCAGAAATTGTAGAAAATTGTGGCGTGGGCACTCGGTTGTGAATAATACCTAAAAAGTGCAAAACTGTCTCACTGCCACAAACGGCGAACTATTGAAAAACTTTTGCTGTATTCTCCTTGGGAAGGTCTGTGGCGTGCCTCTTGCAGAGCCGAAAAAAATCTGAGCTCTCGGGGCGTATTGAAGAGAGAGAGAGAAAGAGGAAATGAAAAAAAAAAAAAACATTCTTCGCGGGGCAAAGTATAACCTCAGGCCAAAAAGTCTCGGGGAGATACGCTGGCGCGTCAAACCCAACACATGCAGCACAACGAGTCGTAAACAGAACCAATAAAATATTATGTATACGTTTATAATAGGTGTATTTATATATACACAACAATCTACAAAACTCTCTTGGGTTCGGAGGGAGACGAGGATCGTAACAAAAGTGCAGTGAGAACTGAGGATAAACAAAAATATTCTTGGACAGAGCACTGATTGGCCACCTCGAAAGTGAATCTGTTTTGGACTTGAGGAAGCAGAATAAGGAGGAAAAGTTTCTGCTCATATTACGACTCGATTTTCCATCGAAATCGAAGACATCGCGAACCACGTTGAATCAATAATTGCGTAATTTTCTGTGACTTTAGTTCGAGCTTCAACTCTCCGTCAATGCACAGTTGGACACAAAGAGTTTTTGTCGTCGAACCATGTTTGTGTAGTTTTCATTTTTTATAGATTGACTGAAGAATTATTATGCTGCCGTAAAGTCGGCAAAAGCCGTGGATACACAACAGTTTATATCCATCGTGTAGTGCGCTCGGCGTCTCGTGCGGGCATCACCTCTCCAGGGCCCCCCTCCGGGTAATAACAGCCGCAACGCATAATTGCCAGAACGATTGAATTTCTATATTACCGCGAAGCTTGAGCGTTAAGACTTATGGCTTTTGCTTTGTTGAGAGGACGAGAGAGGCAAAGATTGAGAGAAAAAGAAACGAAAATAAAGAGAGAGAGAGAGACAAGAAGGAACTCAACCTTTCAGAGTAGAGATGTGCATCGTACAGAATCTCTCTACGATGCTTCTAAGATCATTTCTGCCTTCCAACTCCCGGATCACTCGTACTGTTCCTCTTGAAATAAAAAAACTTATATCCTCACGGTGTTCCCGGAATAATCGACAAAAAAGTAAACTCCACTTGCAAATATTAAGTCCACCAGTATCTTGCGATCGTTGCAACCGTCTGCTGAAATTCAATTCCTTCTGGAGGTCGATTCTCGCGTACTGATCCAACTCAATATCCTCATTCCGAAAGATGTGAAGAAGAAAAATTGAAAAAACCGATTTTCGTTCCCACCAGGAACGAATTTTTGATGTTTTTCCGTGCCCGACTCCCACATCGGTGCTTCAAGACTTATCCCTAAAAAACTAATAACTGCCGTTGTAAATTTCGTTGAAATTTGTCTAAAATTCTGACTTCTGGCTTCGCTCCAATCGAAAAATTACTTGCTTGTTAACTTTTGAGCCGTAGGGAATTTCGATACACGGTAAGCCTGCTCAATGGTTTATGATCAAATCGACAACTGGAATGTTTCTGTTTCTAAAGTTTCGGTGCAGAATCAAAGTTGAAAAATCCTCACTTCAATTTGACACGTGGGAGGATGCTGCAAGCAATTAGATCCGGTGGATCGTAGCCAAGAATAAAATGTATAAAAGTGTTTAAGAGATGTGTATAAAATGTAAATAAAATAATGAAGGATGAAAGGAGAAAATAAGGGGAATGACAGTTTTAGTGAAGCACAGCGATGACTATGAGTTACTGGGCGTGGACTATAACACGTAGGGTGATATACGACTGTATCTCGGTACCATTTGGCAGACATAGATATATTGCGCGCATTCCCCGGCTCGACGTTAATTTATTTATTCTATAATTATCGCGTACATCGGGTATACAATCGGTAATGTGCGTAAGCTCAGGCCCTGGACGAACGTAGCTGCGTATAAAAGTGTATGAAATTGTGTGCGAGTGTAAAGTAATAATTTAATAGCATGTAACACCGAGGTCCATTAGTGTGAGTTCTGATACGATTTTACACCCCCGACAGCCTTTTTTTTCTCGTTCATCGACCCCGAACATCATCAATTTTTCACTCCTCAACACGCAGGAAGTGCCGCACACGAGGCCGCAGTTTCCTGTAGGCTCAAAGACGCGAATAAATGTCCAATGGCTCGAGCACTGTGCTCCGAAGGTTGCGATAGCCTGTGCGAGCTCACGCGCTGCTTAGGAGATCGGAAGGAAGGTTCTGGACCGCGGCTCTATGGGATGCTGTCGAATCCTCCGTGGACCGCGGTTCACGTCCCTGAAACCCAGCCTCGTATTTTGTTTTCTAATCTAAACGCTCCTTTTTCGAGATTATGAACTCCCAGGCTCTCTGTTATTGGTCGACGACGTTCAATTGCTCCAGAAAAAAAACGTCACCGAACGAGACCGTAGAAAATGACAATTTTCGACAGAAATAACGAAAAAAGCGTCTCCGAGCCCGCAACAGCTCTGCACGCAGCGTCGTGAATATTTTTGCTGGGAATCTCCGGTGGTGTTCCCGTCAAAAACAATGAAGGATAATAAAAAACTGTGCGTATCTATATTAGTGACCCGGAGGCGACGAGAACGAATGGAACATCGTGTGGCGTGCTGTACTCCGTTTCTCCGGGTCCGGTGCTGGGGTGTGTTCGTCCAAGAGTAGAAAGAGAGTTACGGAAGGCCGAAGAACCGAGAGGAGAAGAGAGTCGGAGAGAAAAAGACGGAGGAGAGGTTTGAAGGAGTAATGGCACGGGGGGTATGACCAATCAATTACTAGTAGTGCAACGGCCCCACACACAGCACCAATATTACCGGGACCATTACCTTTCGACCGCTATATATAGCAGCTTTCTTGCTCATATATGCCGAACGATGCATGCTCACGAATTCTACTACCAACGGACTTTCGTAAGAACCTATAATATGCTTGTGTGGAGAATGAAAAAGAGCTACACGAATGCGGCTGTGTGTTTTACGTTCACGAAAGTATGTATGTAAATATTTGCACACGAGGTTCCCTGCTGTCATCTGGTAAGTCACAAATCAATTATAAATTTACAAGTCGTGGGTAATACAAGACTCGAATTTTTCGAGTTATTCCGATAAATTATCAAATAATAATTCCCCCGGATCGGACGTGAAATTAGTCATTTTAGCGTGCGAAAAAAGCCCCGAGTTGTCGTTGACCCCAACCGGGGGATACTCGATATTCCTGTGGGCTGATGTTTTTCGTAACTTCCCGAGCAATGGAGGATCACCAACGTCGTTTTGCCCGCGGCACCTTCGATGCGTCCAAGCAGGCGCGAGAGCTAAACCAAAGCTATCGAACTAACAACCACGAAGACTGCGCGCATCCCGAGATCGTACTCTCTTCCACCTTCATTTTCTTTCTTTCCCTTTTTTTCTTTATCATTTTCGTAACTCTTTGTTCCTTCGGACTCTGACGTTTGGAGCGAGCGCACCGGTGGAGATGTTTTAATTATCGTTTGCACGATCTCTGTGCGCCTTAACTTTCGCCTCCGTAATCAAATGGATCGTGATCGCTCTGACGGTTTTTCTTCGAGTTTGAGCTTCGTCGAGGCTTCTCATTCTGTGTACGTAAACTTGAAATTGTTCAATGGATCATGGAACCGCTTAGCGAAAAGTTAGAAATTCAGAAGCCAAGCGCAGGTTGGAATTTCAAGTTACAAAATCTTATACAATTTTTTTGTTCTTTTCAGGTAAATCAACCGCAATTGAGCTTCGTTTGATCGAAGGAATTTGCGTTTGATCGAACGAGAGGCGATTACAAAAAAGCTAATGAAGAATCAAATTTCTCGAAAATTTCTTTGCTTTGATTTTTTTCCATGCAAGCAGTAAATATTCTGCGAGAGCCCTTGAAAGTGGAAAACTCTCGCATGATATGACGCTTCACAAAGTAACAGTTGGATAATAGCAATTGGCCAATGGTTAGCGACGAGGGCAGCTGAAAAGCAAAAAAGTTGAAGTTGAATTAAATTTCGAACATGCATACGTGTTGGAAGAATTAACAGTCTGACTTGAAGTATGTAAGCTCGAGCTTGACCGCAGACGAGTCGTAAATCTTTCAAAGTTTCCTCCTCTTTCCTTTCTCTTCTCTGCTTCGTCGTTGCGTCCCTTTCTCTCGGTGTTTCGCTCTTTCTTGTTCCGTTCACTGAAAAGTGCGTTCGCTGTGTGATCTCATTCGCGAATTATATGGAGTAAGCGAAAAGTCGTTTGTAAGCTCGAAATGAGTACAACAGAGAGACCATTCGAAGTCAAGTCACTCACGAAATCACAAAACGCGAATGATATAACAAGGAGAAGGTTTTGGTGCAGGAAACACAGAGAGACCAGAGGCGCTTAATCTATTTCGGTCATTTTTCATTGCTCGTTGCAATAGCGCCGATAAATCAATTTAAACATGATGTTAGTGCATGTGCGCCGCGCGGTTTCTCTGGCGAACGCGCGTGCGGCCATCACTTCGTATAATACGAGCTTGTATACATATGTACGTAAGTTTTATTCATACAAACACTTATATACACGAGCTGTGCGCTCCTGAGAGGCCTTTAAATCATTGGTGGGCATATAACGCATTGGGAGGATCAAAGAAACCTTAAGTCCGGTGCTCGCGCCGATGCTGTATCTCTTCGATTTATTTTATTTTCTTTCACTCAACCGAGCTCCTTTCCCTGCTTGCACTTTTAGAAAAAGCCCTTATTAGATACACTTTTTCATCGAGATACTCACGAGTTTGCGTGTATCTGATAAATTACGATAGGAAAATACGAATTCAATGTTTTCGTGAATGCAAAGTTTCAAAATTAACGTTTACTGCTCACTCGAGGTGTGTTTTTAACAGAAAAAACGATCGCGAAGCCTGCTCTGAGCCAATTTACCGGCATCAAGTTGATTCGAGCAACGGAAGCTTTCGCGGGTGCACTTGAAGCAAAATCACGGCCAATATTCGCTGTTCCTATTTCCCATCGCGTTGCTTTATAATTTTACCATCAGAGAACTTTTAGCTGGTCATTTCGTCATGTACAAAGTACAGCGTATCGCATAAATCTCAGCGAAAGGACCACCCGTATGTATAGCGGGGAGTGCAGAGTTTTGCTCGTCTCTTGGATCAAATAAGAGAGCGAGAGAGAGAGAGAGTCTCGTAATACGATGGCATTTTCTCGCGAAAGACAAGACGATCTGCTGCGGCGAGTGTGCGGTGTAAAGGCAGAGGAGATTCGTTGTGGAGAGAGAGAGAGAGAGAGAGAGAGAGAGAGAGAGAGAGGGGGAAAAAGAGAAACAGGGAGACGGACGAAAAGGCAGAAAAAGGAGAGGAAAAGAGAGAAAAAGTGTGTGCATGGTTCGTAACCAGTACACACCACATCGGTCTCCACCTACTCGGACAGATTCCTCTGGTCGCGACTACGAATAAAAAGACGAAGAAGAAGAGAGGGCGAGAAAGAGGAGGAGGAGGAAGAAGAAGAAGCGTTCTCCACGGTTCTCCAGGGTACGTCGCGCTTAAATAAGCCATAGCCAGTGCATGGGAAATCGCGGGACGTCTCGGGTCGTGACATCAAGGCGCGGGTGTCGCGATACTCGACGATTCTGCAGACACACCCGTACCGATCTATAGATATACAGCTCTCGACGTTCGCACACTCTCGTAGCGGAAAATACAGTCCGTACTTACAATAAAGCTTCGTACGTGTGAAATAATGCACATATATTTGTGCAAATATACGTAGGAAGAGGAGTACCCCGCGTAGAAAGAGGAGGCAAGGGGAAGCAGAGATGGAGCGATGTTTTGCTGATTTATAGGGCACGCACCTTCGCGCGAGCATAACGAACGAGAGAAAAGAGATGAAACGAAACAGCACAAATACACACTATCTTGGATGAATAGAGAAGGGAGATAAAAAGGAATGAGAGAGTCGAAGAACATCCCGAACGACAACATCATCTCGATGCTCGACGAGGTCTTTACAGTGCGTTGGGATCGAGGGCTGAGAGATCACCTCGAATTCCTGGAAAGTGTCTTTGACGTCTCCTGTGTGTAAGACCGTGATGGGGGAGATCGGCGCATGCAAACTGTGGAGAAAAAAAGAGAGAGAGAGAGAGGGGAGAAATGTAAGATCTAGAGATGAGCTGCAACGAAAAGTTTGAGCTTAAGCAAAAACAAGACTAATACCAAAGTAAAAAAGGAATACGAAACTGGAGCAAATGTATGGCGAATATTAAACACAGCGGAGGTGCTCCGTCCCTTCAAACGAGACGGAAAGACCAACATCTTTCTTCCTCTTTCATTCTCGTTTGAAATTTGCACAGACTTGGCTAGAGATTGTGGGAGAAATGATTCGCAAATGGGCGACGATGATGCCGGCTCCGCGTTGCTCACACCAGAAAAAGAGCAATGAGACGAAATCGGGCTGCACATGCTCTACTGCGAATCACGGAATGCATGTACGACGACAAGAACCTGCTCGAGGAGGCCTTCGTGAAAAGAAGCTACAGATATGCACTTGTTCGAATATTCTTGATACCAGAAATCGTAGAATTCCCAACATTCGGGGGAATAAACAGTTTTGTATATAAATGAGTTAATAAACATTTTTATGGCATTGAGCATCGATTTTGACTGAAATCTTCCAACTTAATATAGATCGTGGGGATTCTGGTCCTAAGCAAAAACAACTAATTCCCGAGGATCGGAATTGAGGAATGGAATCGAACTGTTCGATGGCGAAAACGATTTTCCACTCTACTAGCCTCATTAAAATTCCTCTGTGATTATAAATCGAAAGTAAACGTGATTTCACAGCTCAAACTCACACATTTCTCATAAGTCTTGTTCCAGGGTACGACGATCGAGGACACAGGGGCGTAAAGGAAAACTTGAAACGTCGTTTTCGCCTCGCCAATAAGAACTGCGCGCGGACAGGCCGCGAGGGAATGTGCTTAAAACTATGAAAACTCTCTCATGGTCTTCCGTTCTCTCTCAATCTTGAATTCAGCACCGTGGCCGGGAGTGGAACACACGACCGCACCTGCTTCTCGGTCCATCATGCCTCGCGTGTGTCACCCACGCTACTTTACTGCGCTGCGAACCGCGTTATACATCCGAGGGAAGCAAGGCGGACCCGGGACGCGGAAACGAAGATTCACGAAACGATTAAAACGATAATCAAAAGCATAGCATTCGACGGTATTCACTTTTCGATGGAAGCCCATTTTGTGGCTTAGCACACGAGCTCAGAATATCATTTTCCAAAAGAATTATCGTCGAAGCTCGCCTTTCTTCGTTTCTTCTTCCTCCTCATTTCGGAGCATTTCAAGTTTTCTCAAAAGTCCCCAGACCTTCGAGTTAAAAAATCGACTCACCGCGCCGATTCCTCAGCAACTTAGCAAGCTCGCGAACAACGGAACTTCAGAATCCAGGAAACCTGTGAGGCTGATAATCAACGAGCCTCTGTTCACTTTGGGTCCGATGAAAAGAAAATCTTCTTTGAGATGCACGCATTTTATGGAATGTGTGTTTACTAAATTCTCCTCAGTACATATTCACTATAACTGTATGATGAGACAGAGAGAGAGAGAGAGAAAGCAAAGCAGGACGGTGCAGACTCGTATACGCCTACTTACCGCCGCATAAATCAGAATTATTACGAAGCTATTAGCGTTCCGGAGTAACACCGGTACGTGTCCTTCGTGTGTGCCGTGCTTGCTATATGCGCTCTGTGCTGCTGTCCCGACCTGCGAGAGTTCTGACTCCGCGGCTTTGGGCCATAGGCAATAATTAATCATTTTGTGCGATGCACCCCCACACTGACATCAACAGAAATATATTTATGTACAGAGCATACGTATATGCTCATTTGCACATAAGTGTATATTATATATAAATGCAACGTGCGAATACGTAAACAAACATCATCGCACACCAGCCAAAGTGTTCAGTGACAATTACGTGAGTGTGTGTGTGTGTATGTGTTTGTATGTACGATTTCCACTGCGGAATCGTGACGTGATATGTGTGCCATAGATTCTAATACGCCGCCATATCCATGTATATTTATACGTATTTAAACGTACACGTTTGCAACACGCGTGTGTACGGTTCGAGCGAAATACATGAATCGTATCAAGCAGCTACCCTATACTTACATTACATGGAATATTCATACGCCGAGGAGAGCTCGAGCGATAAGAGTGTGCTTGGCACACTGTAATTGTGCCATTGGAAATATGGACAACCATACAATATGCCTCGGGTTTGTAGTCGTTGATATTATTAACGCTGCTACGGCTTCTTGAACATGAGAACGTTCATCGAGGTCAAAAACCTTCCGAAATGAGGCATCTGAAAAAGTAATTATTAATTTTCAGAGCAATGTTTGATTAAATAATTTCGTTGAATGGAAATGCTTCGATGCATTTTGTTAGCTGAAATTATAGCGCGAGTGAAGGTCGATGTTTTTTGCATCATGCTGGTTTTTCATCCATTGACAAAAGTTATTATTAGTGAGAATGATTCGTTGCAAGGTTATGCAGAAACGATTGCGAGCTTTCGAGCACACGGCAGATCGAAGTTAACAAAATTTGTTGTTTCGCAAATGTGCACGGTGATAGCGAGTGGCGTGGGAAATGGAAAAATAAGTATTTAGAAAATCGTCAACTTGAGAGATAAAGCGCGAGTGTTGGCTTGCCAGAAACAGAGAACGGGAGACGAGGAGCGAAGAGCCACGTACGTTGGAAAAGCGCAAACGATGGAATCCTTCCTTCCATCGTTACCCAACTCATCCGGTCTCGCGCGCGAGGAGCCGACTTAGGCAAATATCCTAAGTATATGTATCACGTACTGACGGATGAGTTGATCCGGGTTTTAAGTCCTCCCCGCGCCTCCCGGCTTGCGCATATATTCGGTCACATCTCACCGTAGCTAGTCTAGCTCAGTCACGTCAATGTCATCTCCTTGAGCTCAGCCCTTCTAGACTTATCGGACGCTGCACACCTAACCGACCGAACACGAGCGATCTCTCTTCTCTCTGTTGCTCTCTCTCTCTCTCTCTCTCTCTGCGTTTCGACCCACTCCCATTTAAATATTACTTGCGGATTTCCTCGTTGGACGTTGAAGGCGTCGCGATGTCATAAGGACAGAGGAGTGTGCTGGAGAATCAGTTGGTTTCTTCCTGAATGCAGTACAGAAATATTGTGTCCGTGCGGATGCGAGGGCAGCTTTTCCCAGCTCGGTGTAGATTGTTTTTGTCCATGGGAGACAAAATCATTTGTTTGCGGACGTAAAGATTGTTAATATCTCCGTTGATGCGCCGGCGTTATTCAAACTATCGTACAGACCGGGCGGACTCCCCAGCTCCGGCAGTAATTGTCGTCCATAGACATGTAAATTACGCGTGCAGATATAAATGTCAATAAGATAGCCCGCTCTGTGGCCATGAGAGAGTCTCTCTCCGTCCGTCAAGCCGCTCGAGCCTCCGGACCGAATCGGTGGAAGGAAAGAGACGAAGATAACGTTTTTAAAAGCAAAGGAAAGAGCAGCCGCGCTTGGAGGGTTTGGACCGAGAGGCCGTTTCTGGTGGCCTCTTCTCCGAGCACGCGAGAATACATACATGTATACGAAAAGCGCGGTCAACCAAAGTGAAATCATTAGTTTGCTTAAATCAATGCGCGCGTAAACGTCCGAGTTATTTATGCCCCGTCATTACGGAAAGGTCTCCTCCTCACCTTTGCTTTTCTTCTTTCACCCCTTCGCTGCTCCGACCGTGTGTCTCCTGGGACGTCATCCATATCCTCGGCGTCGTGACAAACGTGCTGGCCTTCGTGCGCACATCTTCCCATCTCCGTCTCCGCGTTTCTCATCATTGGTAAGTCCGAAAACGCTAAAGCACAGACCTCCAACCTTTTTTAAAGACGCGCCACCCTCTCCTCGCAGAGGTCACGACGATTCGGGCGTCGCTGCGCCGGTCACTTGCGAGCAGAGTTGATGAAACAATCGACTCGAAGCTGTTGGGAATTGTAACAATCCTCCGGAAGCAGATAATTGGTCTAAAAGATTGAGAATTATACGAGGCTGTGATTCCGGACGATGCCGATTCTGGAATTCGGTGTTGAGAAGAAAAAAAACCAGCGAAATGCTGATTCGAGCTGTTGAATATCTCAAATTTTTTTCGCATCAGTTTTATCATAATCCTGAGATTCTCTGGCAACGGTAGCGTGTCAGAAGAATGATTCTCCATAAGAGAATTCCTGTTGAGAGACGGAGAAACTATGGATGAAGGGTTATGCACGGAGTTCTCGAAGCGATATCTTGAGACTAAAGGGAAGTGACGGCTGTCGGACATGGGAGCTACTCCCTCTGTTTCTCTCGCCGTCTCACTGCATAAACGATCAGAGAGATCCACAATCCGGGCCGATCAACCGATCGAAAATCCACGTCGAGGAAGACACGACCGCTGATGAGATTGATCCTCGGACTAGACAGGGCGAAAGACACAAAGGGAGAAAGGGATGGAGACAAAGAACGAGAGAAAGAGAGAGAGAGAGAGAGGGGAGTTGAGATTATGTGCTGTGGCAGTGGAAGACGCTGAGCCTATCCAGAATCCCCGTCGGGATTTGTACAGAATCCTCTAAATAACACGCCACTTGAACGTATATCGTGACAGGTTACGTGACATAGGTCTGAATTCTCGAACCGATAAGTTCCATCGATTCCTTCGTTATTCGAATCAGCCACAAAAAAAAATTATCCCATCATGTGTTCTAATCTCGCTTCATAATGAATTTCAATCAGACTGGAAATTATATAGGGAGCTGTGATCCGAGTATCCGATCGGACTGTATTAATATGTAGATGAACATTCCTCAAATCCAATTTCACTTTGAATCGCTTACCACAGTGACCTTGAACGATTGATTATCGATTGGTAGGAGGATTAGTAAATCTAAGAAACCATCAATTCCAAGTATGAAAAAACTAAAACGTGTCATTCGAACTGGTCTTATAGTGACTCTTCCAGGGACTAGCAGCATTCTCATTTGTTTTTTATTAGTTTCATCATCCGGCAGGATTTTTGTTCTTTTTATCGCAACTGCAGATCGGTAGCAGTAGCAATGGTCTCTTTCACTCGGTGATTGTCTTTGAGTCAAGCACACAGCATCGTTGTCGCAGAACGGTGTATCATCTTTCTACCGGGTGTTTGCGTGCAGATGGGGTTACAAGAATCATCAGCAAGAGGAGCAGCAAAGTTGAAAATGTATACGAGGACGATAATCAGGACGTAGGAATGGCAGGATGCCAGGATAGCAGTCAGCCAGTTGGAGTCACGTACGTACCAAATGATTGCGCGCCGGGACTGTTCGGTCGTTCCCTCCTCGCCAGTATTGTATCACTTTTATACTTCGTACGTACTCGAGAGAGTAAAGTGGTAGTTGAGGATTCACGATGGTGCTGGTGGTGAAGGTATGAGAAGAGGCGTGTGTGCTCGTCCCAGACAGCAGCCGAGGCATCACGAAGGACGAGGAAATCTCTTGGTGGTCCGAAGCTCCGGTCTCAGCATCGTTTGTCAAGTCGTCGATACGCCGATCTCGCGGCACGATTACCATATTTTAACGCCAGCGTTATTGGCTCCGCACCCGGCTACCGGAATCTTAAAAGCGCACCACACACGCGGTCCCCATATACATGTTCACAGCGCATCTACATAACGGATATGCTATCGCACTTTTCAGGGTATATCACGCCCGCTCCCCGTGTTGCTTGTATAGCGATGTGGTAGCTGCGATGCAACCGTCTCGTTAGCGGACAAGCCAACTGCCTATATTGAGACTCGATACGCACAAAAGTCGTTATTAATAAGGCCATCCTATCGGGCGAAGCGATCGTGGTCGGGAGCCTCGGGCCAAGATCGAGCGAGCCTTTTTTGCCTCGTCTTCTTAGTAAAGCCTCGACGATCGATCGATCTCGATTTATTACAGAAGCGTGTATGCATATGACGAAAAGCAGCTTGCGGGGATCATAACGAAACACACTGTTAATCGATTGAACGAGAATTCCACGTAGCGTTGAAACAATCTGAATTATACGATTGAAAAGTAGCCAACGGCGGAGCTCCGGATAATTGGCCACCTTTTCGTGCCAAAGATTGCACTTTCCTCCGCCTCGTCGTGGGCGATTCGATTCGGCAATAACTTGGCGGTAGTCCAGCACAGGCGTCTAGTTTCTCAGGAAATTTTCAGAAGATTCTACAAAAACGAGATGCCACCGTTCAGGATAACCCGCGCAGCGGACCTGCGGCATGAGTAGTCAATTTCCTTTCAGGAGCACCGGGTGACATCGCCGTTGAAACCCGGCCAGCTTACAGACCCAGAACCATTTATAACCGGACGGCTAATAGATCCTGCGTACGATGCCTGTGGCCAGAGGGCGCGGGACCGTTTTACAGGTTTTCCGTCAACATTGGAATACATCAGACACTTTGCTCTCCTTCTCGCACTCGCGCGTAGCAGTCCAACGTGATGGTATAACGTTTGGGCAGGCGTCGGAACTAATGGTTTGCTCGACACCGTCCTCCGCCACCACTCTCATTCGCCTCCGGTAGCACAACGTCGTTCAAAAGCCTCTGTGATGCGTACCAGCCTCTTCTGGTGTCTGGACCAGGGGTCCTCTCGACGTCTGGCTAATACCTCAATTCGAGAATCGTCACGTTTGATAAATCGACGATATACGAAAAATTTGTCAACGTCTCGTCCCATCTCGTTCTCTTCTTGCTCCCCAAGGATGGGCTTTACATCACGAAATGTCTCTGATGTGTTGGGATCGAATCTCTCACCGACCGAAATCGATTCGAAAATCATTAACAATCCGATCGAACATTCAACCGAGGAATTCGAAAAATTCCAATTGGCCTCGGATCTTGATGGATGTCTGATCGCGGTGATAAAAAAAAAAAAACGTAAAATTTAACAACGCATACAGAAACTGAGCCACAAGGACTTATTGCGCCAACCGCTCCGCTCTTGGGGAGCGGACAAACCAAATATTTTACTACGATTTCGGAGTCGATCTTGTGCTTTCTCGAGAGCCTTTTGCCGTATCGTGAGACGTCAATGCTCGAGACGAGAACGAACATCGAAAGTCTCGAGTAGCTGAAGATGAATCTTCAATTCTCGCCATGTGCAAGTATATACAGTGGTCCTCCAGAATATCAGCATCAACAGTACCGAAGATCGGTTGCTGGAGTGCCTAACGCAAAGCGACTGCGAGAGAGACATAGACGCATACACACGATGAAAGAGTGGTACAACAGACGTGAGAGACACAGAGGCTCCCCTTCAACTATAATCGTATCGACTCTCTCTCCTTCTCGCTGTGGTGGTCACCTTTGGTGGTCCGAAATTCTTTCCACTCGAAATTGCTTCCACTCGTTCGTATTAAGTGGAAATCGACTGAGCCTATAGGTCTCTTCGGTTCTTCCATCAGTAATCAAAAATCCTTTTCCCTCCTCTCTTTCTCTCTCATATTTTCTATCTTTCTTTTATATACTCTGCGCTCGATACGAGATCGATATACCAAAAGGAGGTGGACTGACCTGCTCACGTGGGAACACCGATTTTCAATAAATCCGCCGAATTTCAACTTTCATTCGTAAATTTCAATCTCATCAATAAAAACAGCGTCAAAATCAGTCGCCAACGGCATGACTTGTAGATGTATCGTTAATCAGCCTCTCCATTCATGAATCATACCTGCAAGAGTGCTCCCGTGGATTTTTCGGTTGCATGATTCGGAAAACATCGTAGCACAATAGTGCCTGTTCATCGAGTCTCTTCCCCAGTGAGAGGCAGAGAGAATGAGAAAAAGAATCTAAAGATATTGAACAGGTATACAAAGTGCTTACTAAACACGCTGCCAACGCAAGGCGACTGGCATAACCGTCCGTTAAATCGGCAATTAGCCACCCATCGATTTACCTGATTCGGCGATTTTACGCTTGATTTCATACTCCGAGTAATCGCAATTTACTCCCAATTAACCTGCTAAATGGCGATCAACTTGTAACAGAGGTTGATGGAATATCGAAAGAGCCGAGTCACCGACCCTGGAAGCATCATCTTAATCTAATGTTAATAGTTTCGACCAGATAGATTTATTTCTTTTGATTTTACTGAGACACGGCATTCGAGACCTGCGATGCACGAGCTGGCCTGACCGAAGCAAAAATGTGACCATTATATGCTGAACCTGTTACGATACACAATCCATCATTATTATCCGTCATTACGATAATCATCTGAGCAGGCTACCGGTATCCGGTATCTTCGGTGAATTGGCTACCAGTGCGGCTTCCTGCCTCGGAGCAGCACAGAAACTATTTTCTTCATTCTGCGTTACCGCATGTGTGGTATTAGGCATCTACGTCTCTGTACCCGAAACTAATGGTCTTTCGTGAGCGGTAAGGGGCCACGAAGCCAGCGGAGAGAGTCAAAGGAAACTTATAATTGCGTCGTGCCTATAATCGAACTGTAATCATCGATAATGAGGAGAGTGTGCGCTGGGATCGTTCCTTCGATCCAATCTTCCATCAAGTCCAGTCGACACTTCCATCATCAATGACGCTGGCACAACACTCGTTTTTTTCACCGAGCATCCCTTCCAATCACTTTTTTATCCTGCAGTGTTTATTCATCGAGCAGTCGCCAAGGACTCAAGGATAGCATTCCTCTTCGGGCCGATGCTGCGTCACCATGTTGTTCACTTTCTGTCACGAGCTCACTGATCCAGGATGGCTTCGCGATGCTTCCTCGCACAACACACGCTACATCCCGATCACGATCTCCGCGCAGTATAATACGTGGGTGTCGAAGAGCACAGAATGGGAGAATACAAGAATGACTCGACTAATCGTTCGTCAAACTTCTCGGACTACCGAAGCCCGATCGTGGCAGACGTCTTCGTTTATCGTCACGTACAAGCTTCAGTGTCTTCGACTCCGTCTGCTGTTTTTTCCTTCAGTCAATACCACTCAATACTATGTACACGGTAACAAAGATGACAAACGCATTTTCTAGCAACACAGTTGCAAGTCATCTAGTGAACGAGCAAGGTCCATATTTTGGCTCACCAAACACTTGCAAATTTGTAAACTATTCGTAGCTGCGATGTAACACTAACTCAATGCTTCTGCCTCCAAGGATTCTGGCGACTGGATCAATGGTTGTTACCAAATCATTCTTGAGCGCAGCGCAATTCCGTCGCCGGCATTAGAGGACATCTATTCGCCGGCTTTCTCGATCATTATAGTTCCTATACCCGTAAATTTCTCGAGACAATATGTTATAAATATTGATAGTCGCGTGTACGTTACCGTCTCGCGCGAGGCGTGTCTCATTCCCCCTTGACGGGCCGGGAATTGCCTTCTCGCAAAAGGGGGGCTTTGGAAGAGGTAATTTTTTGCTTCTCTCGTACACTGGCGATTGAAAGAGAGGCAAAAGGTACGGCGTAGTGTCGTCGCGCGAGAATACATGCATGCGCGTACATGTGTCTGCCGCGATGACGGTGGTTGGTGTGCGCCCTCGTCGAGAGGTCCAGGGCGGCGAGTATTAGAGGACCGGGTCGCCCACGACGACGGTGTTCGTGTTCCTGTCGTGTAGGCATCATTAGTAGGGGATTCGAGGTACACCGAAATCAAACGCCCGAACGAAAAGGAGAGAAGAAGAAGCGCGATGGGTGAACAGCGGACGAGGGCAGCCACGAGGATACACGTTTGCACAACGAACCCGTCACACATACATACGCGGGCGCGCGCAAGCTCATGATTACGGCGATGTGGGCGAGGGAGTGCGCGGGTATGGAGTTGCGAAGGAAGATCTCTCCGTATACAAATGTGACTGCGTAGTGTCGAATCTCTCCAAGTCTCGCCGAGGGTGGAGGTGACTTCCGGTACCCCTTTCATCCTCGGTTCCGCGACCTATAATATTCGTGGGTGACCCCCCATCTGGGTGTGACCAGACGACGCTCTGTCGCGGGGATGACTCAAGTGACAACGTTTGATTCGCTCGGTATATTACTCCTTTACGTGGCGCACAAATTTATGCGAATTAAGCCACGTTTATTTATCTCCCACGGATTATAACTCATACTGGACTCCTCCTTTTGTGGGGCCAACGATCGAGGATGATACTCGAGAAACAAGATAACGAAGAGCTCAATCCCCCTGGACTATCCTTCCCGGAAGGAAGGTGCAATCCCTCCGTGTGGTGTACGCAACGTATTCGTTGGATGGAGGAACGTGGTGGCTGCACATAGCGACGTATACCGGGTGAGAACAACCAGGGCTTTTCGTTGATTCGCCAATTTTTTTCGTATGGCCTCACTCCCGTCGTGATACAACTCCAAGTACACTATGTCTGCCGACAATCGGTGCATAACTGCATGATCATGCGAGAGAAAGAGAAAAGGCAGGGGGGCAGCGAGAGGGGGGATGGGAGGAGAGAGAAAAAGCTGGCTATATACCTCGGCTAAATTTATGCCGGGCGATTTGATTACCGCGATATAAACTTGATGCGGAGACACGCGGGGACTCGGAGACAAGACGGGAACATACATCATGAGACTTGTTCGGTGGTTTGCCGGACGACAATGTATGTGTGCATGCGTGTGCTATGTTTGGGATTCTCTCTTTGAGTTTGCTATATGGCTCCGTTCACCTTTCTTTCTATATCCTTATCCCTCTCTTCCTCGACTCTTGTCTCTCGCCTATATGCATGCGAACTAATGTATTCAGTCTCTAGAGTTTCGCGGCGTCTTCCCCCCGCGTTGCGAAATACACTGGGAAGTGCATCTTCTCGGCTCGATTCGGCTCTTCCATACTTCTCGCACACACCCTCCCCACTCTCCACCCTTTTCTCAACTTTTGCACAAGTTGCATGCACCTTTCCGAAGCTCCAAGCATGCAGCCTTAAATGAGATAACGAGATCAAATTTATGGTGGCAGATCTCCAACGAAAATATGATAATCGCGGCTAATGCCGAACTGGCCGCGGAGTCTCGTCCGGGCGCGCGAAGAAAGAAAGCACGAAAAGAGAGGAGTCAACGAGCATACCTTCGTCCACATGCTTGTCTCGCTGTCCGGTGAAGAATAACTCTCCCCGGCGGTGGCCACTGTCGCGCCATTTCCTCGCAATCTTTCCTTTATCCCTTCATTCTTGGGACTCGTGCGCGCATTTGCTTATTATTTTTTCGATGTCTTCTTCCCTCTTCGTTATAAAGTTTCGAGGAGTTGCATCTCACCGCAAAACTCTCGTATAATTGCCGATCGACGTTGTGATACTGCGATTCATCCTCACGACGGAAAATCATTCCGGATCTCGTATCAGGGATCGTTGTTGATGAACGGATAAGAATTACGAGCCACATTATTGCTTGTATCTATTCCTCATACATCGAGCATGACTCAAGCCTACGTGTCGAAAAAAGTCCCAGAATATATATCTTGATGCCGAGGAATCACGTACGAAAAAGCGATGATACTTCATGGATATTCGTGAAAGAGACGAGATCACGTGAATTGCGGAAGAAAAAGGAAGACGATAAATGCTGAACTCGTAAGAGCAACATTTCGTGCTCCACTGATGATGGACGGAAGAGCGCGTATGCGTATACATTGCCAGTGGTAGCTGGTATCACGACGGAAAACTAAACGTAAACGGTTAGCGGTGTGCGCGATATATACCGCGTGTGCTCACGCGCTTGCCCGTTTCATCCTCAGGATTTTATTATTCTGGTTCCTACGGGTTCACGACGCTGAAATCTTTATTTGGAATCATTCCAAGAACAATAACGTATCTTTCTCTCTCTTTCTCTCTCCGCTTCCCCGGCAAGCTTAGATACTTTTGGCTTATTCCCTTTTTCTCCCTCTCTCTCCCTCCATTTCTCTTGATCGTTGTTTTTCTTAGTCCGAATAAAAAGTAAAGGTAACCCAGTTATTTTCTGTTTGCCACGAGTGAACGGGCGCCCGTTCATTCGTCGGTCGGTTCGTTCATTCGTTCGTCTCTCGCCGGCCCGATTAAACGAAAAGATATGATGCGCTCGTTGGTAGTGCCGGCACGCGTGCATCATCGCGCATATAAATCAGTCTCCTTCGTGGATCAGATAGGATTTCAAAAATATAAAATACGCGCGACGATCATTTGTACATAAGAGCAAAAGGAGGATCAAGGAAAAGAATGAAACGAGAGAGGAAGGTTGGTGGGTAGGCAGAGGGGCGGGCAGGCCTCTCCGTTGATATACACGTGTAAAGCAACATACACGAGAAAGCCTCTGGCCCGGGAGTCACGGGGAAGTACGAGGCAAATGAGCCGAGAGGGAGGGCAAGCTTTGCCGAAGAAACACACAAGAGTTTGCCGACTCGTTTCCGAAACGTGATCTCGCGATGATTGGTGTCGGACTCTCGACAGAGAAACATCGTATACGCCGTACAAAATGGCCACGAAATTTCGGCGAAACCGGCTGAAAAATAAAAAAAAAAAAAAAGAAGTAAGAATCCAAGAAAATGAAGAAAACTGAAACAGAAGACGGTACGATATTCGGGTCGACTCCGCCGCGAATCAGTCCCATCGCAAATTCTCAGGTGCACACGCGATCTACCGCCCTTATCTCCTCGTATCGGGAATTCTTCGGGACGAGTCATCGTTTATTCGCTTCTCTCGGCCACTTTTGCGCCTCCGATTCTGCAATTTAATTATGCAATTACAATCCCAAAGATTTTTCCATGCCCCAACGCATTTAATTAGAACTCTTTTTCAAACGCTTCGGACATTTGTTACCAAATAAATTCTCAATCGTTCCAACATCGAAGGAGTTACCAACAATTCCTCCCAAATGTAGTTCTGTCAAGGTTCACCATCTGGACCTAGAACATCTCGACGAGGTTCGCGGAGTGTAGAAAATTAGCCGCGAGAAGCAACCGCCTAACAGGTTGAATATTTCGAACAAAAATTACGCTTTCATTTATCACGCAGCACTCTTCACATTCTAAACAGGAGGAGCAGCAGCAGCAGCAGCGTAGGCAAGAGATAAGCGAGCCAGTTAAGGTGGTGACTTTCAAGTTCGTGGTCGAGACCACGAGTGTGAAAGGGGAACGATAAAAACAATGTATAATATGAGGAAGAGAGTTTTGTTAAAACGGCAATGTTGCGCCTCGTAAGAAGAGAACGAGGAGAAGGAGAAGGGGGGGGGGAGGGAGTGGATCTTTGTAGGAGAGTGAGAAAGAATGGTAAAGAAGGGAAGACGAAGGTGGTGGGTGGGTGATGGTGGTCGCTAGGAGCACTCAATTCATCAAGGAGTCGACGGGACGTAATTTAAGACTGCTTTTAACTCTTGGGTGTCGCAATTTATGTGAGCTTCTTACGAAAGAATGGCTCCGGTTGGTTCTCTCGCTATGTATAGAGAAGAGTAGTGTGGCGAGCGTGGTCCATGGCGCGCATCGCAGCCCGTTGTTGCTCTCGCAGGCTCCGCTTCTTTTTCCGAGCAACCCCGGCAGTAGGACGACGTCAGGGGTCTTTGCCGGCGTTTGTCCGTGTAGGTTGGATCCCAAGAGCGGCGACTCACCCTCACGCTTTAGCGAAGCTTGCTCTCGTTTCTTCAACCCCCTCGCGCCGCCGACTCCTCCTCACATCGCTCTTTAAGTCGGTGGCACAACCGCGAGAGCTTTTCCGCGTCCAATGCACTGTCCCATGTCGCTCTTTTCGGCATTCTTTTCCCTCGTTTTTTATTTCTTGCCAATTTGTCACAGATTAGGCGGTGTATAAATTCACGTTGCAGCCGCCCCCCATGCTGACAAACTACGCGGACGTTCTTCCTCCCCAGTGATTTATTCCATGTTCTGTGTAATTGCAGCGATGATTGCTGCTAAATTGTCCGATCCGTTGGACAGTAGGCTTATTGTTGAACTAATCGAGCAGACACTTTCTTCCTCGCAAAACTCATGCCTAATGAAGGGAACGCAGAGCCAAAGGGCTGCAAAGATGTATCGCAATTAAAAACGAAAATCCCGGCGGTAACGAACGAATAATAATATTCGCCGTATATCGTGACGCAATGTAAGGTGTGTGCCTGTACGTGTGCATAAACGCCGGGGCAGCGGAGGACATTAGCGAAAATTAATTGGCTGTAATTCTTGCGAGTCGTACGGGTAATTAACGAGCGGATATTCCACCGGGATACCGTCTGGCGCGCAAACCTACGTGGGGAATCTCTTTCGCGGAAGCACCCCTTCGTGTGCCCTCGTGGTATAAATGCATGGCGATCTCCTCTGCACGGGATTTCGCCGTTCTTCGTTTCCCTTAGCCGAGCTTTCACATACGAACTTCACGCATTATGTTGCCTCGACGCGACAAAGAATTGCATACGCCTCACGTCCGTGTCCTCTTCTCCGCGGCATTAGACGCTCTCTTAATGCTGGCCAACCTTCGCCCTGGACGTTATCAAATCATCGTTTGTTTCCACCTAATCCTTGAATTAATGATTTAGGCACAGACCGACCACCACCCCCATTATCGTCCCAGCATGATGCGACGGATATTCAAGTTCGCTAAAAGGGCATCATCACCGAACCGCAACTCGCTTCAATAGCAACGGCCAAAGAAACAGCACTGGATGCGCTTCAATGAACGGGTATACTGGGTGGAACAATTTCACTTTCGACCCCTAGACGATTGCTAATTATTCACTCTCTTCGTCCCTTCGGCGAGTCCTTAATTATCAAAACTACTGCAATACTTTCGGAGTGGTGGCAAAACGAGTTTTATCGTTTATTCACACTCTCAGTCAGGATGGAATTTCAAAAAATAATCCACGTCACCTTAAACAGGGAGTAGCGACCCCCAGTTTGCGCAGAGATTTTACAGGGACGCAGAAAATCGTAAGAAGATCAGGAGCAAGGAAAGATGTTCGATTGCATTCAGCTTCGTGCTGTGCAGCAAACGTGGATAAGTTGAACACCCAACGGGAGAAAAGCCCCACCCTGTATATCTTCGAAACTTTCGTACAGCAAAGACGCGTCCACAGTGGCCAGAATATATCCCCTTAATTATCCTGTGTGTGGATTCTGAGTGTGAACTAACCATTAATCATAGCAGCGGTGGAAGAGAAGAGGATCGTGAGGAGGATGGAGATATGCAGTGAGGGATGTGTGCATGTACGTTGGCTGGCGTACACCGAAGTGTAATCTGGATCCGTTTTCTTATGTGATGTTTGTATGATCCAAGAGGAGTTGGAGGGGTGAGAGAGAGAGAGAGAAGCTTTTAATTCAGAACAGATCGAGGATTCTATTGCTTCTCTTGTGCATTGTGACGTTACAATGCGTGTACGAGGATTTCCTTACCACCCAAACCTTCAACGTACGATCATTAGTAATCTTGCTGGAACATGCCAAGAGATCTTCGCGTTGCTCCATGTCCCTGGACCGTCGGAAGAATCAATGACCAATGCTCTCCTCTCAGCAGTCATTGATCCGGAGGGCTGGCAAGTCTCAAGGTATCCGGGAGAATGATTTCCAGCCACATGAGCTGCTCCCATCTCCCTCGCTCCTCTTTCAGTCTTGAACTCTGAGAGAAGATTTTGAAACCATGAGCGCGGGGGGGAGGTAGGGCATGAATGAAAAGGGCTTAGCTACCGTACTCGGGTTCCACGATCCCTTTTGTCCCAGAAAGAAACTCTCCGAAAGTGTACTTTGTTTATTTTGACTGCGCTGGTCCATGAATTTTGGACTTTCTGATCGTCCATTAGCGTTAATTAAATTCTACTTGGGCGAAAAGCAGAGGAATCAGCTGGAGGTGAACGATCGTTACGGTGCATCAGAACTCCTGCAACGAACCACATTCGGTAAATTTAATTCAACAACTGAGTCGCTCGGATTTTTTTCCGCTAAACACTGTAGTACGTCGCTTAACATAGAAATACCTTTTTTAATGCGTTTTCAGAAGCGATCTCATGGTCTGGCCACACTTTTTATGCTCTCTAGCAAGATCGTTTATTCGCTATTACTCCATGTTCCTTCGATCGTCTCGCGGTTCTTGTCAGATAAATAACAGCGCATTTAATGCCACTGGGCTGTGCTAGATCTCGCGACGCCTCCGTTTTTCTTGCGTAGCGATCATTTCATGGGAAATGAAGTATAAAATGAATTGGTCCATAAAATGTATAAACATGGTCCCCCCGTGAACATACGCGGTGGACACACGCACTCTTAGAGCCGAGAAACCCAACGAGCTTTCCTTCTCCTGCAAGTAGGCACATGATATATTTCGAATGTGATCATCGCGCGTATGCCTCGTGCACACACGCATTATATGAATCTCACTATGACGAGACACCCGCGCTTGCCACTTTGAGCGATGTATAAAATGTAGATATTGTTCGGACGTACAGTTTCCATGTAAATCAAACTAATCTTACTGTCTCTCCGTCCTGGTTTATGTTCCATTATGATGGAGCTGACGAGCACAGAGCTTGGAATCGACGAGATCGATGCTCAGCGCACGTAGGTGGAAATGCTCCGAAACTTTGCTTGGAATCAATTGTTTTCGGGAATGTTTTTAGAATGGACGGAAATAACTCAACATAACGAACTTTTCGGTATGGTTTCAAGGATATGTCAGAGTACAAAAACGTATTCTTTTAATGTGGGACATGGTTTATTTTTTTTGTACACGGTTTATGCCAAAGTTTGGTTGTCGAAGTTTCTGAGCTGCGTACGATGTGGAGATCGTAATTATTGTCTGCAACGAAAATTCCATTTTTTTTTCCATTTTCATACATTTTCCTTCTACACGAACCTATAAAAACCCGAAAAAAATGCGAAATTCTATATTTACAGCGCGTCGAAGTGATATTCTCTTCTTTAGAAGCCTTTTTTTCAAACTTGCTAAAAATATAGAATTCGCAATTTTTCGGATCGATTTTTTTGACTATCTAAAGCAGGGGACCCCTCTCAAGATAAAAAGAGATGCTTGACTTGAGATTTCACCTTCACTTGAGAACAGAAAAAGTAGGTGCGTACCTCAGGATTTCTCGAAATATCAACAAAATGAGAATCAACAAATTAAATATTGGCTCCAAGAGTTTTTGACTCCAAAATTTGACTGCCAGGAGTTCCAAGGTTCCAATATCAACGTACCTTCACTCCATACGAATGTCGATGTTGACGAAATAGGCTTTTAAACTCCTCTTTCAACGAATCCATTGAGGGAGGGAGTATACAAACGAAATTTGAAACGGGGTTAAGGGTCCGGGCTCTTTGGCTTGAGAACATCAAATGAGAAGGGCCAGAAGAATGGGTCACGCTGTATTAGCATCGTCCCCGGAGCCCCCAACGGCATTCACGACATGTTGAGACGCGGTGAGTCGTGACTTTTTTAAAATGTTGCGATTACGTCACAGATGCGAAGTGAGAAAAACGGGAGGGGGAATGAGATTTGAAAAAAATGAGTCGACTGGTCAACACAGTTTGCTCATTAGCACGAGGGACCTGCGCTAGCTTCTTTGTTTTCCTCCTGCGAACAGGGAGGGACTCTCGCGCGGTGGTGGAAAATAAAAGGAACGGCAAGCGCGGCGCGAGACCTAGCTTCGCCGCACTATGAGACCCTTTCGAAACCTGCTGGTATAAAATGTATGTGTTTGCTTGTGTTGCACGAACCGGGGTGGGGTGGAGAAGAGGGGGGGGGGGGGGAATATTCGCGAGAGCGGCGAGATCAAAACAAATTTCTTCCCTCTCCGTCTCTCTCACTCTCTCTTTTTCTCTCCCACCTTTCTCAGGGGTTGCCGCGAAACATTGACGCCTCTAAGAATCGTTCTGAGAATACCGGGTGTAGCTTATTTTTTTTTCAGGTGTATGCTGTTTTCTTGTGCGAGCCTTAAAAGTAAACCCTTCGACCAAAATGAATCTATTTTCATTGTAAAAACGCCACAATGCCACTCGTCCCATTAACAATTAAACGTGTTTCAAGACTTTCAATTACTGCTCGGCTGCTGAGACCTTGAATCAATATTAATTAGCTCGGCTGCTCAACACTCGGATTAATTATTCATGGAAGTAATTTTAGTGCGAAATTTCTGCAACGCGACAAAGATTATTAAAAATGAGAACTTTCCAATTCTAGTTCACTCTGTGAATATATATTATGCGAAAAGTATTTGCAGCGGAATGTCAAAATTCAGACTTTTTTTGTCACTGACGTATCCGATCTCATTTTTCTCAGTGATTTATATTTGCCTCGAACGAAATCTTAATTAACGACGAGACGTCAGTGGTCACAATACCGATGCACTAATGCACCGAGCGGTGCGCTGTGGAACGTTAAGCTGGCAAGAATCTTATTGAACTGGAGAGTCGAAAAGAACGATGGAGCTAGAAATACGTACGCGGACGAATGAATATGGCATCGACGATAAGTCTGATCTTCTCGTTCTTCATTTCGCTTTGAAAAGGCTCCTGGCAGAGAGCCTTTCGTATTGAGATTACTCATTCCTTCGTTCTCGTCAGTTCTTTCAACTGCAATGACATATGACCGATTGGTCAACGAGAGAGAACAGCGTCATTCTTCGATGTTTTTCGAACAATTACGACGTTCATAAAAGTGCATTCAGACTGACGAAAAGCCTTCGCGGAGTGTTAACACGGGCAGTCAGTGAACCTTGAGGAAGCCTGAGGAGCCTTGGAAAAAGCGTAAAAAAATCGAACGAGTCATCAAGGACTGAAGCCAAAATGGCGACAAGCTCGAACGACCCTGTGGATTAAAAAATCTAAATGACGAAAATTTTTAACGATAACGTCGCGTCGTCTCGTGAATAATCTCGGCTCCGCGGTAGCCGCACAATTCGCGATGCTTCGCCGAGACACGAGTATCAACGGAATATCTATAATAATCGATTCTGATTGCATTGAAGCCCGGTAGTGGCGGCGTTGATTGGTGCATTCATAAATATCCATTAGCGGACAATGTCGGTAATGATCGAGAGGCCAGAGCGCTGAGGAGGGAGAGTAAACTACGGGATACGCCCTGGACAATGATGCTCTTCGTCTCTCCCGCGGCAAAAGGCCCTTCGAGGTAGCGGCCAGAAGATCATCTTCTTCCTCTTTTAGCCGGGCGCAGGGGAGCTCGGTAGCCTCAGAGATGATGAGAAACAAGAAACAAGAACTCTGTTTGGTGTTTGATGCATGTCTGCGTGTATGCGAGTTGTGCGAACCTCCCGTGAGCTTGTATTCGCAGTATGTGTACGTCAACACATTCACATGTATACAAATAGATGAGCATTTTTTTCCTACATGCATAGCCTGGCGGACATTCATTCGGTTGTTCCTGCCTGCCCGTCCGTCAGCGCAAGAAATCGCCCTCTCTTTTTCCCCCTTCGCTTTTTTTTCTCCTCAATTCTTATACCTTTCCTCTCTTTCGATTTGCCATCTCCGCGCGACCGTCCGTAGAGCCTTTTTTCTCTTTTTCGCCTCGCGCCGGAATACCTGTCCGATGAAAACGAGTCAAATTTTGGGCCGGTGCGAGCTCTATCGAAATCATCATCAGCGATTGACGTTCGGCCTCCGACCGACAGACAGTTGGCGTGAAACGGGACACACGGAGAAATACATTTTTTCGATCGACTTCGATGAAATTCCACTCGCCTCATCCGAAGCAACGTTGCCCGTGTGCTTCGCCGAAGATTCTTTTCCGATCGTGAGAATTTATTTGATTGAACGATTCGACCTTTCCGTGTTGATGGTTTTCTTCAGTTGGAAGTGATTTTATTCCTCTGGCCCCAACTTTTCTTGTATTTGTTAAACATTCGGAAAAAATCGATTTTTTTTCTCATCCCGCGTCCTCAGACAAAAATGCGTGCGAATTCAAATGATTCAAATTCGTCGTATAGCGAGTCTCGACAATGAAAAGTCAACTAAATTTTTATAACCCACATCCAAAAACAAAATTCCACAAACTCCTGAATTTTTTGTCTTCAGATGTGAAATCACCGGATTTTCTTGTTTTTAAAAAACGCTTGTTCCAGCTAATACGACAAAGATCTAGGATGCAGGTTTGTCCTTTTCTCACCCTCGGGATAGCTGAAAGGCAGAGGGTGCTGGGATTTAAGTCGAGCATAAGATTCTACACGTGTGAGTTGAAAAGCCAAACATGCGTACAGGATATGGCACGGAAAATCGACGTTGCTTTACGTGCGTGAGAGGCAGGGAGCGAGAGATATTGGGAAGGGGAAGTTTCGAAGCTTATAGATCTTCGACAATAGGCTGAGTTACCTGTTGAGCACACATACAGGTGACACAATCCGAGGGCATTCCAAAGGTCTATCGTCTTTTATTACATGCTACGTTGTATCCATGGATATATTTGGATCTATTGCGTCGTATTTTATCGCTCGGAAATTTTGATTTCTCGCTCCCGTACAATGCGGATCTTCAGGCTCTCTCTCTTTCTTTTTTCCTACAGTCGATGTGCCGACAATAAAAAAATGAGAATCCGCTCCCACGCTGATCAGTAGTCACGTGATGCCGGATTACTTTAATAAATTTCCCTTCTCGCATTTTCCTCAAAGCGAGCGCCCATGTGCATGCTTAAGTCGGCGTGTACGTGTGCACGCTCGTTGGCTCGATGTTGATAAAAAAGCTGGCGATCCATTGGATCGATCTTCCTGTTCTATCTTCGTATTTCTCAACCCTTGGCACGGTGGTAAAAAATTTTCGGATGTTTCCTCAAGGTAAACTGGAAATAAAAAGTCGGACAACATCCTTCTTCGCTTCGATCGTACCCATTTTTTGTCTCACTGCCTCGCCCTCGGTCAAATCAATCGTTGGTTCTTTTGCAGAAGATTTAAGAAAAAAAAAGGGCGCTGCGTGTAAGAATCTAGCGTGCGTTTCTTTTTCTTCAAAAATAAACATCAAAATATCACCGATTCTTCGACGATTACTAATCACTTTTATATATAACCACATTTTCATTCATTTAACAAAAACATTTGCGACGACGATAGCGAATCAAAGTGCCCGTCGCTTGAGCTCTCAATATCCCAGGGACGTACGAGTTTTTGAATAAATTTCCCAATGCTAGGGAAGCCGAAGAAAGAATACCCAAGATTTTTCAACATTCCTACGATTCAGCATACATTTGAACTCTCTTTTCGGTCTCCTGCTTCCCGTATCGGTGAGGTTGAGTCGATCCCAAGAGGGAAAAGGAAGAAGAGAGAGAGAGAGGCAACGGCGCATATAAATTAGAATCGATCAACTGACTTTTCCAAAACTTTCTCCAGATTAGCATCACGTCTGGCAAGTTATAATTTGTGGGCGACCCCTGCTGCGCCTATGGGCTGACGTTACACGCCTGATTTGAACGAGTATTAAAGCACGAAAAAATATATCTCTAGTTGCGTTTGTATATACGTATATATTCGAGGGTTTGCCTGCATCGAGTTTGAAGTGCACCCTTGTCAATATCGATGCACCCACGGAGGCTGCCCTTCATCATCAACTCTCAGGACACTCCCGGTGGTGCCAAACCCTCCGAGCCTTACCCTCGCTCAGTATATGTAGAGACGCAGACTTTTTCTTCTTCGCATCTTATATTCCTCGCTATTCGAACGGATCTTCCAACGAGACTTCATTTCGAGGGAGAGTGAAAAGCAGCGAGGAGGATCATCCCATGCGAACCAAATTAAACCCTGTCGGATAAATAACACGCGTGTTACAAGCGCGTTCCCTTTGTTCGTGATTTGACGTTTCTGATTATTATAGGCTGTACTCGCCTTCCTCTTTCTCCTCTCGTACTTCCTCGGGAGGGAGGAAGAATATGCCAGGGTGGATGCATCCTCCCCGATCAAGAGCGCTCTCGCCTCCCGGTAGAAATTCGTATGAGCTTGTCTGACCGTCATGAGAGTTTGCGGTTATGATGTGCGATTCGTTAGTTGGCTATCGCAGTCGGAATTTTTTACTTCTCACATCAAAAGTTATTGTTTCGAGGCTGCTCTGTGAGGCTGAAAAATTCGGGTTGATGACAATTGATCGGTGTTATTCCGCCGTACGGGAACGTACGAGAGACAGAGAGAGAAAGAAATTCGCTTCTTCGATTCTCAAGCAGCGTGCGCCTACGCCTCAAATGAAGGAAATTTTGGCGACGAATAATGAGCCAGGAAAACGCCCGAGGGCTCGGCTCCTCGACACGTGACATTTGACGAGAGACAGAGGATAACGATACACATTTATCTATATTTATATTCGTTTTGAAACATATAATAATAGCGGCAAGAGAAAAGCGATTTTACGAGATACATCAGACCCGCTGGATCTCCGGAGACCAACTCGAGAAATATCCGCAACATGCCCTTGAGGGACGTACGTACTTTACCTACAACCAAACGTCTTTAAGATTTTCCTCCCTCGGTTAACGCGAGGGGGGGGAGTAAAGACAGCACATGCAAGATTGAGATCGGGACAGAGTTGGCTAATATCTTGAAATTCAGGGTAACGTGTCAAACGCATATCGCGGTGCTTTTCTCGTTACGCTTGTTACGATAGTCTGCAGAGAAAGTATTGTCCCGGGCGTACTCCTGCTTTTGAAAATATCAGTAAATTTGCTTCACTCACAAATGCAAAGTCATTAAATCGTTGGAACGTGTAAGGTCGGAAATTCGCTTTCGGCGATGCAAATCAGACGTTCACATTTTGTTGTTGTTTCCTTCAAAATATTTCAGGAAAGTTTGACTAATTTCTTCGTTACCGAAATATCGAAAACGGGCTCATTCCATCACGATTCATTGCAAAATTAATTATTTTTTGAGTTTTTTATCAAACGTGCTCCTCCCAATTTTATAGATTGCACAGGACCCACGATTTCCTGAGTTTGAAGAGTTATTCCTTAGAGGCAATACTTCTTCGGCTTACGTATTGATGTAGCTATATATTCGCATGCATATAAGTATACATGGGAAGAGCAAACTTTTAAGCGAGACTTAACTAATTCTCGAATAGTTTAGTTTTTCGTGTATATCTATAGAGTTAAGCATCCCGCGGGATCTGGGCTTGAAGGGAAACAATTTAAGTTGAAAGGTTTGATCCGCGCATAAATCATTTCTGAATGTTCAACAGTACAGAAGAAAAATGAAATGAGACGGACAAGTACGAAAATCTGGATTTTTCCTTCAATCACAGTCGGTACGAATATTTCATATTAATTAATTTTCAATTCGGTTCCGAGAACCTCAGATTTCGTATTGCGACGAAATTCATCGAAATCGAATCCACGCTGCCTGAGACTCAATGATTTTCGCGGACGAGAAAACGAAGCGAGAGGTCGCTTCGAAGTGAAATCACGGCAAGACTCGCATCAGAGCATTTCTGAGGTATCAGCTGTTAAAAAATGTAAAAAATCGAAGAAAAGAAAGCGAAATGTTTTCAATGAGTGCTTTCCGTTCTCAGCAGAATGGCCAATCGCTGTGTCGTTTACCCGATATTCGTAAATAAATGCATAGGTGAGCAGGATACTGGCGATGTTGACCGTAGCTGTGTGTGGCCGCAAAGGCACATATAAATACACGAGAAGAGCCGCGTATAACAAGTTATGGCAGATAAATTTATAGCATCTCCACTGAAACGCCATTACTTTAAATGCACCCCTCTACTGTCTCTTACTTTCTCTCTTTTTCTGTCTCTTAGGGCTTTGTCTTTTCGTCTCTTTTAAGCTCACTCACTCTCTCGTCTCTCAGTACCGCATCTCTTCGTGAATATCCTCACTCTCGGCCGGGCTATTGGCTTTTACGGTTTTTAAATAGCCCCCGCGTACTTTTATGCGCCACCCCGCCCTTTCCGACATGCTGCTGGTGAGCGAATACTTGCGGAACATATTCGACCTATATGTGTATTACTCCTCTCTCTTTCTATCCCTCTCTTTAAAACTTCCGAGATATTCCTCTGGAGCCTCGATTGCTGCAATTTCATACGGGCCTGTTCATTCCTCTGTAGTCTTCATGAAAAAAATCTGAATGTTTACAAAGATATTCCATCAAATTGCGTTTTTAGTGAGTTAAGAAAGATCATTCGTTCGTGTGGCTTAGGGTATTCACGGGTGCAGCAATCGACTGAGTGCTGGGGAAAAAATATGTGCAGCTCGAATGGGAGTCGCGACGTTTGGATCAAAGAATCCTTAATTAAAATCAAACAAATTTAATTTACGAGCAGTTAAAACTTCCAACTTTTTATTACACAAACACAGGTATAATCAACAATTAACTTTTATTCGTCACTCGAAATTTTGTCTTCTTGCCTCTTTTCTCGAACGATACTGATCCCCAAGACCCCGGAGGCTGAGATCGACCCCCCATTTTCTTCGAACCGGAAGCTCATAGTTGCCGCACAAATCAATAGATTTCTCTCTCTGAGAGAAATGTAAGATGACGATGTACGAATACGACATCGAGGAAGCTCGACCGATGGCCACAGCAGGCCGGAGCCTGATGTGCTCACTCGCAGTCGTGGCCACAGAACACACTGTGGCTCTCTCGCCCTATAAGAAGTGATCGTTACTGCTTGCCGCCCTATAATCTACACGGGTTAATGACGTCCATTACGTTACCGGACCGGGGCCGCTGAAGCTTTCTTCGTCTCTCTCTCTCTCTCTCTCTCTCTCTCTCTCTCTCTCTCTGTCTTGGCTTCGTCCTGGTGAGACGTTTGAGCAGATCTCTTCGGAACGTCCACTCGCTTGGCCACGCTCGCTCTGATACGCGACTCTCCAAGCATCAAGCACTCTGCTCTCCTCTCTTGCAGCCTCTTGCAGTCTCTTCTTTTTCACTACACACGTATTACCTCACCACCCCCTTCTCTCTCTCTCTCTCGCTATTTCTCTTTCTCCCTCGTGTCCCTCTCCCTCTGCCTCTAGTCTTGTACAAATATCTATAGATGCACTTTTGACCACACAGAATAACACACAGTCGGCGGATGGCACGCTCTCTCGCTCAGGCCGAGTGTGTTTTGTCGTATTTTCTTTGAAACTGCTGAACGAACGAGACTTTTTTAAGCTAAAGGAATCTCCGGGAGTCAGATCATCATGGGACTTGGAGTGAAGTGCTCTACTTTCAGCTCCTGCAGCAATTGCGATACTCATATTCGTTATTGCAGCGGATTTTTTTGGCGACGATTTTTACGCATGCGAGTCCGCGAGTGGCGAAAATTATACGGACTTGCAGATATTTCATTTTCACTCAAGTCTATTCTTGGAAAGAAATCATTCGAGGACGCATCTAAATACTCGAAATAATGGTTCCATCGTGTTATAACGACGATAATGGGTTTTTAAATTCTCACAAATTTTTAACGAATATCAAGACGTAAAAACATCTCAGATAATTGCTCTCCCCCTCGCCCCTCCGGCTGCCACTCTTTCTCTTTTTCCCTGTTCCCTGGGACGTCGCGATCAAAGCTCCGAGTATTTATTAATAGTATCCCTGATTGCCCACGACTAATTTAATGACACGAGCAGATCGAGATATCCTCGTCCTCCGATGCAGGGAACATTATTTACCGGGCCGCGCGCTCCGAGATTTCTCTGATGATCCATGGAACGCATTCTTCGTGAATCGCCAGAGATGCCTCGTGGTTTGCAAGGTTGCTCAGCACAATCAATATCGATCGTTGATCCGACTTCTGCATCCGCGTCGTTTCAATTCCAGCGCGCAGTGAAAGGAACGAATTCTTTAAGACTTTGCAGCTTTTTCATAATCTAAATAGTGAAGTAAATCCTGAGGGACAAAACGAATGGAAAATTTAGCAAAACGCAATTAACTGATCGAGCTTCGTCGAATCTTGGAACACTTGAAGGTCCAATGTGAAACACTTTCAAAATGTATGTTTCATCGTTTTCCCGGTACAGTCGTCACGGTACGAGTGAGACGGCACATCCGGTTCGTGAAAAAATGATAACGTATCGTGAATTTAATGGATTGCGGTTAATTTAAAAAAGTCGTAGCTCGAGAAACTCGACATGTCAAACTAATTCACGGCTCGTTTGGCAACATTTTTCCAAGGCAATTGCAGCTCTGGCAAAGCGTAAACGAGAATGAGTCTTTTACTCAACGGATGGTCGCCGGAGCACAGTACAGAGGTACCCACACACACACACACACAGATCTATACATGCTTATATAGATGCATTTGGTATAGCGAGATATAACAGTCGCGACGTTAATTAGCGCATCGATTGTACGATGATGGTGGTAGGGAAGAAAAACCCTCGTTAAAAATGTCTCGAGGCAAATCTCTGGTTTATTATCCGGAACGTTTAACTTTTTACGTTAGAGAACAGAGCGAGAGAGAAGGAAGATAATTTTACGAGATTCCTGCAAGCGTAGCTCCAGCGAGAGTTGGAAAACCCAACGCTCTCGAGTGAGAGCAACATCTTCGATGGCTCCGAGCCAAAGCTTCCCTGCTCTCCGCCAGGGATTAATGTATATTTATGTATATTTTCCAAGCGCCCCTAAATTGACCCGCATCAGTTACTCGGCATAGTCGCGGGTTACTTACTCCTACAAAAAACCCTACCCAAATATTGTGTGTTTATACAGTTACACTTTTTCGAGGAAGGATAGATCGAAGCTACGAGCATGCAAACAACATTTACCTCAAAAAAGGATCGAGAATCAAGGAACAGACGGACGTTTACGTGGATCCTGTGTTCATTGATACGGACGCTAACTCTAGTTTAACTCACCGTGGCGAATATCGTTTTTATCATTTTGCTCTGTGTAAACTCATACGAAAGATGCGCAGACCCCCCCGCCCCCCCAAAAAAAAAGATGAACACAAAAATCGTTCGCAAATGTTTTTACAACGATGCCCAAACGTCGGGACGATGCTACATTCGGAAACTGAAAGTGTTGAAGTTACTTCGACTCGCATTTGCGACTGAGAGACTAGAAAGCTTTTGCTCAGCTCAAGTCACTGATCATCCCTCAAACTTGTGAACGATCGTCAACAGAACTGCTGAGTTGCATGATAAGGTAGTAGAAGGAAGAAATTGTGACTGAAAATATAGTTGCAGGAGAGAGAACTCCAGTTCTCGCGTCTTTTTGTATCTGTGTATGCGTGTGCAAAGGAAGCGACTCTGTGTGCTTTATTGTGCGTTCCTTGACGAGTGACACACTCTGGCAATGATATGATTGGACCACCTGGGCACCTTTCTGCACACAACGAAAGAAAATCTTTCTTACGAGTTCTAGAATATGCGAGTGTCTGACACGTATATGTGGAAACTAATTACAATCAATCACAGGGATACTTGACACATATAGAGTTGAGAACTCGTATATATTCACCCACGCACAACAATGCAACATTCGTTCACGACCCCCACGAGTTCTCCGCTGGCATAAAGAGGCTCCGAGTCTAGAGGGTGTGCCAGTTCTGACGTGGAAGAGACCGAGGATCGAGCACTTTTATCGTTCGTCGTGTCGAAGGAATTTAAAAGGAAACTTGGAAAAGACTGTAAAAATTTTCTACGTCGTAAACTCCATTTCCGCCAACACAAATGGTAGCACAAAAAAATGATGAAATTGCATTGGATTTGCGAGAAATTTGCGTTTTCTGCTCAACATCGAAGGGCAATTTTGGCTCCTGGGAAAATGGCGTGGCTCGCTTTATGTTTGCGCGCGAATAAACATTCTGTGGTTGAGCATTTGTCGTGAAAAATCCAAACTCAGGTGTTTATAGATTCCTGCAGCGGTGATAGAGCCTGCACCAGCCGCTACGAATGGAAAATCAGCCCTTTGCCTTCCCCTGGAAAGTCCCCTCGCGCGTAATTTTCCTTGGTGCATTCGCCGGCTCCTGCACTCTCCGCCTAATCCCCATGTCTCGCCCGGTAGAGAGCGCCGTTCCCTGGGCCTTTATGGTTGCAGCGGTGGATTTCCGCGAGTGAAGGAGCGTCGCGAGAGAAAGAGACGATGGGAAGAGAGAGATGAAAATGAGGAGAGGCGAGCGAGAGGGCCACTGCAAGCGTGATCAATGGCGAAAGTCGTATTTTGCGCCCGGCGCGATTAATCAAGTCGACGATGCGTCGTGTAATTATAACGAGAGCGAGCTTGCGCCCCGTTTGCTTTCCTCCCTCTCCCACTTCACCCCCGCGGTATATGCTCTGGCCGTTTTCGCCCCTTCTCTCCGCGTCGTAGACCGGAAAAGAGACGCGGGTGGATACCTCGAAATTGCCACGACACAACTTCTCTCCTTCGCTTTTCGCGGTGCAACTTCCCGAGAGAGAAAGAGCCCCGCGCATCGAGAGCAAGAGAAAGAACGAGAGAGAAAGATCTCGACGCGAAATATGAGTGGAACGAGAAAGAGAGATAGATTGCCACGAAATGTGTATGAATCAGTTGGTAACGTTGAACTCCATCTCGAATCTGAATAATTATTTTCTGTACTAACTTTAGATTTCAGATACTACCCTGGCTGTATGGGCGAAGCAACGGATGTAAAATTTAGGCAAAGTCTGCTGTCATAAATGCAGAATTTATGTACGATATATGCAGATATACGAGCTTCGCCGAATTATTTATCGACGAGCGAACGAACCGGTGAAAATTATGCGAAATAATATCGACTTCGTAGTCGAGAGACTTTTCAATAGGCAATTCGGTATTCGAACGTTTATCAACAAGACAAAAAAGAAATTTGCATTTAAATCAGCAATCTCCTCGGTAGATCGACATCGACCCCGTAAGACTGAATTCTTTTGGGCTTATCGTCGTTATCCAAAGGATTGATCAACCACGAGTTGATGCACAGAGGCCTAGCGTTTGAGCAACGCCTTCGAGGGGGCTCAATTTCCATCGTCTCTTTGGCAATTACCCGGTTCCCGGATGGTTCATGGTGAGATGATCGACTTTTCAAAGTGCCGTGGCAAACTCGATCCTCTTCAGACTTCTGAAACGTCGAAGAAAATACTTCCTGTACTTTGTGCTTTACCGTATATGTATGCACGTGAACAAATTATATCGAAAGGAACGTGTGCGCTGATGGTACACTTCGAGAATGTTGTGTTTTACCGGGGCGTGTGGGCTCGCGTTTGCCAGCTCCGTTGGAGCTCATTAGGCCCTTCTGACTCTCAGCAAACGTAATTGTGTACGGAGAAGGGTTTACAGGGAAACGTAGACGCTCTTATTTCTCAAGAAGAAACAGGTTCTCGGGGGTGTTTCAGATTAGTGCGCCGTGCGATGTTCTTCCACGAGGATGAGGGAGAGAGAGGCAGAGGAGACGACGAAGCGCGAAGAGGGCCAAAGAAAACGTTGAACGGGGCTTGCATACGATACTTCGCTCGAGCCCACCTTCCCAATAAGTCGATGTAAGATTAGAGGGTGGCATTGTGCTTTGAGGGTTACCTCTAGTCTTCGCAGCGCTTATGACTCCTCCCTTATTCCAAGAGCGTTAGGCTTCCTCTATATATACCGTAGGCAATAATTACAAGCATGGCTTTAGAGATGAGAATGACGACGAAAGACGCGCTAGCTGCTGTACACGTTGACGCGAGTTTACACCAGGATAGGCTCGTGTTGGTGCACCTCTTTGAGTTTATCGATTCCTCGGAATTAATAATTGCACGTCAAGCTGTTACAAGACGTGGCCTCTCCGTGCATGCATTCACAAATATATACATATTCGCACCTGCATCGTATACATACGAACGCGAATTGTGAACTCGTCTCACGAAGTAGGCTTTTCACCTATGTCGAACCCTTGAACGATCCATCGTGTTATTAATGATCAAGAGCGACTCCCTTTCGTCGGATATTTTACGAAAAGTACTTAAATCGGAATATCCAACGAGGTGCCTCAGGACCTAGGAAAAAGCCACGATTTTTAGCGACGTTGACAGCAAAAAGATTATTTTCCAGTCGATCATAACAAAAACGTTTTTCAACAGAGCAAAGTTTTTGTCAAGTTTTCTATGAATGAGTTCCAGGACTTGAAAAAACGAAACAGAAAATCTTCGGTCAGAGAATGTCAAGTTTTGTAGTTTCTATTTTTTTTTAATACCTTCTTAATAGCTGCTTGCATGAATTCCTCGGCTTATAAATGCATAGTTTTTGTGAATGTGTTGAAAAATGAACGGAGCATATCCTCCTCGTGTATCTTTTTTCCTGGGATGACATGGTGGCAAGAAGAGGAAGTGTGTCTTTTCCTCTATAAGTATTAGTTGTCCCAAGAAACACTCGTTTTCTCAAAGTCCCTTTTTGGAAACTGGGGTCCACGGATCCTCCCGAGCCATACACATAACGTATATTTACACATGTATATTTATAAATGGACTTGTATTTGTATATTCTATATCGATATAGCATACAATATACTAACGTGTTACGATATCGCGTGTACGATCGGCACCGATAAATTAGCCGAGTCGTTCATATAAATCCTCTCTTCGCTCCTTATAAATTCAGGCCTTTTGCTACAGACGCGACGGACAGATAGACCCACGCCGTCGATTTTACTAATTTTCTGTCGTACCTTACCTCCCCCATCATTCTCTTTCCTTCCTCTCTTTCTCTTTCTCTCTTTTTCTCTTTCACACTCGTACTCCGAAAGAACAGCGAGTCGACGCGACACACATTTGCGTTTGTGTGACGGACTCTGTGTCTTTCGCAGTTTCAAGTCACTGGCTCTTTCTCTCTTTGAGAGGTAAGGACCCATGCTGGTTCGCACACCGGACACACAATGAGCTACCCTCTCGAAATAAAGAAATGGCAAATTCTGTCGCGCTACTTTTTTTCTTCCCCCTGCCTCTCCCCTCTCTTCGCCTTTCATCTCTCATTTTATTTTCATCCTTCGTCGTTGCATTATTTGTCTTTGCTATTTTGCTCTTTTTCTCCAGCTCATTCTTACTCTCATTCTCGGCGTCTGGCCGCGCTCTTCCACGCCTCTCATGCTGACCCCCTTTTAGCTCGTCTTCTCTCTTCCTCCCATTCTTCTTACTCTTGCTCTCGCCACGTGTACTACAACCTTCCTGTTGGGCATCCTCGCCATGGCTTTCCACCTCCGTTCACCTTCTCCTCCATTCATATTATGCATTCGTATATACGCACTGAGTTTTTGTCGTTACGTATAAACGTTTCCTTTTCAGTACTCGCAGCGCCTTTTTTCGCTCCACCGCCAAGGCCCAGCTTGGCGAGCAAAAGCCTCTTCACCGTTCAACTCTTCGTTCGACTTGGACTATCATAAGATTCCTCGGGGAAAAAGAACCCCGAAAGGAAAGGGGGTGACTTGGGGGAGGGAAAAAACACCTGAGACGAGAGACCTTTACCGATTTTGTTCGCATCCTCGTCTCTCATTCTCCGTTTACACGTATTCATATTTTCCATGCTGAACGTTTAGAATAATCCGAGAAAATAACGGATCTAGCGAAAGAGTAAAGGTCGGAATCTCACATTCTCATAAACGTTATTATCCCAGCTGCAAAATCGAGGTAGACCAAACATTGATTTATTGATCTAAGCTTCAAACGTTTCCATATTTATACCCAACACATCGAGTGTTTCGACCATTCACATTAAGTCGTTTTATTTTCCATCTATACATTATAAACGAGCTGTTCGGTAGTGTTAACCACCTTTTTTTCGTGCAACTATCGACGCGAATTAATAATAATCGAAAACCGGTATTTCTCATGCACATCCTATCTTCGTGGGCTCTTTCGAACTTCTGATGTACAGGTATTTCGATGCAGAGTGGGGATCTTCGTTGCTTGTGAATCCAAATGCTTTGCAAAGAAGGAATATGGCAATCCTGCAACTTTCAATTCCAGGTTGCCTTGCAATAAATGCCAGATATTTTCGTTATGAAGATATTTTGCTTATGGAGCTTGTCCCAGTGCTTGGGGAGCAGGAAGCAAGTTCTTGAGATGCTTCAAAGTCGTTGAATGCCCCGTACAAGCACGGATACATATGAAAACTTCTCTATAACCACAGCCGAGAGTTGATCGCGACTGTTTGGGTCAAGAATAAATTATAATATAATCGAGAATATATCTGAACTCTATAAATTATCGAATTGGTGTTACAATGCCCGAGGTAGGGCCGATGGAGTCGAAGACGAAGTGGGAATGGCCCAAGGACCGCCGACGTTTTATTTTTCGTATAAGTTTTTGCCTTTTTTATCACTTTTTTTTTATTATTTCACACGATCGCCGGAGCTATGGCTTGTCCGGCGATTTATTTGGTATCTGAAAATCGAAAGGGCAAAAATAGCAATGGGGAAGGTTCTCTAATAATATCGAGGAAAAAAATATCGTAGAAATTCAAGCTGAGGATAATACAAAACGAGGAAGCAAAACGAAATAGCGAAGGAGGCATTAACGAAATTCCACCGAAACCGGATTATCGGATTGCATATTGGGATGTATAATGAAATCGATTTTGATCTCGATCTATGAGTCTCGAAGTTGCCATAACTTGGATATAAATCCTCTCTTGTGTTCGCCTGTTACTCCACCAACGGGAAAAAAACCTCATTCTTTAATATGCGCCTCGAGGCTTCCGAGCTCCCGTGGCGAAAGACAGCCAAATGATATATGTCCGATAATTTTTCTTACTGGAGCGAAAGTTGTGAGGCCCCTGTAAGAGCATGTTTATGAATATATACGAGCGCATGCACACGTATTTACACAGATATTCGTATTATTTTACCTGCCGAATTACCCTCTTGCCATTTCGCAATTTTCGAGAGCGACTTTACCTGAGTTTGACTTCGTTTAAAGTACGGTCGCACATCGGGTGAGGATTTATGTCAGGCGAAAAATTGGAGCAAAGCATTCTGAAGGGATTTGAGGCTTTCGGAGTGATTTCGAAGACGAGCTATGGTGCACACTGGCTTCTGCAGTAGCCAAGTGTCCGAAGAAGATAGCACAGTATTTTCATTCCTCGTAATAATCCCGGCTGACCCAGACAGGGAACAGTGGCCCTGCTGTGAGCCCTCGATGGTCAACGAACACCGCCTTTTTCGCTTTCGGACCCTTCAGCATAATTTCTCGCCAAGAGGTTAGAAAGTCTTCAGGTTTTCTGGTGAATGAGAAATCAAAAAATCAGAAAAAACAATCTTTTTTCGTGATATAAATAAAAATCAAAATTAAGCAATTCCATCAAAGGACCAACATCAAGATCCACTGGGAAAGAGTTTCGATTTCCCTTCCAAATAGATTCAGTGATAAAAGTATTGTTCGTCAAGCTATTCGTGCGGTGTGGTGAGGCGCGATTGTATCTGGAAGTCGATCACTTTTCGGAAGCTCCGTCGCTCCTCTAACTCGCGGTTCGATCTCGCAGCAGGAGTTGAATTCATGTTTGTGCGTTCGACGAGTCGTTCTTGTCTCAATCACCCAAGCCCTCGAGGGCTATTGTTCTTTTGACAATCTAATCAGCATGTCGAAAGAGAGATCGACAGGATCGTATAAATCAGAGTGTCGAATAGATCTGGAGTGACATTCCGAGACGTTTTTCTAGCCCTGCGCCTATTTTTTTCGTTTGTATTTGCTGGCTGCTCTTCGAAGACTCAACGGCGAGCCCGGACTGACGTTTCTGACGGAGCTCAATAAACTGTCGATTCAGGGACGACAGAGTTTCCTCTGCGATCGCTCCGAAGAAAGATTCCACAAGGCGAAGCCTCCGATACTCGAATGTTATGACTCTTCCACAGGGAATGCATACGCGTTCGTATGCCATAAAGGTACATTTACCGATCGTGAAAGATGCGCGAGCTGTGAGCCGCGCCCAGGCGTATACCCGCTCGTAAAATAAATCGGTGACATCCTGGGAGGCTGGTAGGCGATTTGTGTGACGGGCATGTCCCGATGATGCCACTGGTATAGAGACGTCAGGATGGTGCAGGCCCGAGACGAGCTTGTACCGCGGAGCAGAAGAGCGAGCAAGTGATCCGCCTGCTCCACGCTCCCGGGAGCTTCGCTGCTGCCTCTGTCGTTGATGACGAAAGGGAGATCATGGCCAGGGCCATGCGTGCGTGACCGTGTGTGCGTGCACATGGGCAAATTCATTTGTCAGTCGCGGGGAGTCGCTGGAGAGAAGGAGGAAGAAAGTGAGCGCGTTTTCTCAGGAGACCGCGGGGGTTCTCGCTGCCGCTTCGCGCGAATAAACGATACCCACCAGCACGGCCAATTTGTCGGGGGAATCTTCGATATACGATTCGCGACACTCGGCCAAAATAATAATGCGGTAGGTATCCTTGCAGCGGCCGGCGTTCACGTTTTATTCATTCTTTGTAAGCCCCATCAAACGATTCTATTTTTGTTGTTCTGATGTCACACACTCAAGTTTATGATTCCTCGTTGACCCCACAGAGGAAATGGGCCTTCCACGATGGCCTTCGTTCTTTATTTCGAATCAATTATTTATTTTTCATCTGCTTTGAGCTCTCGTTGAGTGATCAACGGATGGCAAAAGCGGGCCGTTAAACGTCGGTGGACAACGAGTGGGCCTCCGGAGACTGCGCGATATCTTGAGGAGACATTTTACTCCGGGTAAATGGGAATTTCTAGATATGCGAGACCTTTTTGTGTTTAGGACTGCCAACCAAACGGATCGATCGTCGATCGTCATTCCCAATTTTTTCATCGCTGTCAAGGCCAACATTGTTTAATCAGCTGCATTGATTGCCACGGTGAAAAAACGCCTGGCCAAAGGTTCGAAGGTGTGACGAAGCTTCACGTACACGCAGATTTATTCGTGTGTACGGGTCCGTCTGTGCCGGAGTGCGGAGTCCTCTCAGGTAGTTCTTCCTACGCATTAGCCGAACAACAAGCAACCACACCCGGACCGCGGACAATGGTCGCGACGTATTTTGCCGCCCGCACCTTGCCCTCTCTCGGTCTTCCCATCATTCTGCTTCCTTGCCTTCTTCACTTGAATTATGTGTTAGATGGCCTCGCTCGTTTAACTATCTTCCAAAGTTTCGATCTTCGATCACCGATATTCTCCAATGTACGTGTTTGTAGTTCTTATACAGGGTGTCCCGCCGGTGATCCTCTTCGAGGAAAAATGTCACCGGAGGCCAGCCTCCCGGTCCTAACGTTCTGGTAACATTTTCGATCGGGTCTCTGCCTATTGAAGACGAAAATTATTCAAATCTTTGGATCAAACGCTCCGGAAAGTCGAGACAGTGCACAAGTGTCTGAAATCAACTGTGTAGGAGCAACGCATTTTGGCCAAACTGCTATTCGACCAAGTTTTTCCATCTTTGTAATCGTGATTATTGAAGTATTTCTAGAAACTATCAGATTCCTAAGAACTCTGTCACAAAACCGGAGATTCTTCAATCCATGCTCGATTCCCGATCATGCAGAGGGGCAATTGGCCTGAAACACAGTGTCAAACTTCTCGATCGGTAACAGAATTGTAAATCTTGGCAAAAACGAAGATCCGAGACCCCCTGTATACGAGTGAGAAAGATCGAAAGGAAAATAAAAATGGAAGTAAATTTAAAAGTAAAATAAAAATAAAAATGTCGAATTCACAAAAGATCGAGAAAGGATCACCCGCAGTGCAGGTAGATCGTGACGTGTAATATATATAGTATCCGAGTACCACTATATCGAAGAAAAACCTGTTGATCAGTCCATGCGTTTATATTATGGTTAAAAGTATCCGGCTCGAGATTTCTTTCGATGAGATCTCGATAGAAATAAACAATCGTATCTTATTTCTTTCCCCAAGTCGTTTAATTTTATATGCACTGTATATAACTACGTATAATTTCATATACTGACCATTATAATACGTATGGAGGTAATATCGTCGCGTATTTTTCTATATAAAAAGGTTATTAAGTGAAGACGTTCGGTAACTGCCCCTATAGAGCAGCGGTCAAGCCCTCAATTGGCCAATCGCGGAGAAATTTAAATTGATATAACTAATAACAATCGGACGCTTCGGCCCCGGCGATCGTAAATTATCTCGTTCTTCACCCGCATCCAAGTTTCTTACACGATATTTATTTGGATGTATTTATTCATTTATATGCGTCACATTTAAGAGTTCTGCATCGAGGCGAGAGCAGGATATCGCTTGAAACTTTTGGGCGTCGCTGGAGTCACGATCGCCGGAGTTTTGTCTTCTCTACGCATTTCCTCTTGATTCAGGCTGAAGAATAGACGGAATTATTTCTGACGCGTCATTGCACGACGTTCGAATTGCCGCGTGTCTATCTCGATGAACTTTTCCATGCACATCGATCCCCCATGACTCGTGTTGCTCCTCGTTCGCTGTCGGTTAGAAAAAAGGATAAAGGAAAACGCACATACGCTGATTTATAGCACGACGTAAAACGTTCACCCGTTCACACTGCTACTTTTTCTTTTTACTCTTCAGGTGATCCAGGCAACAGAAGCAACTCCGTTGCTGCAACATTTGAAAATTTATAGCCGTCTGGGAAGAAAAATACTTTCGTTTTCTTCTTATTCTTGAACTCCGGACTTTTGAGCCTCGCTCCATATTACTAGCAACCCTGGCAAAAGACTCTTGTGGCCTGAGATTCTTCGACGATTTATGTATCGCGACGCAAGACGGATCATGAATGGAGAGCAACCCTCCACTCTTTTCTCTCCTTCTTATGTTTTGTGTACATATCACTAAATAATTAGCGTGCCAAGGAAAAACCGATGGAACTTTATCTCCTTTCTTCTTGGTTCGCGTTGAGGATTCGTGTGACGGATTTTTTATGGGGTTGCGCCGTGGAGAGACGTGATCAAAGATCTTCGAGCTCCAAGTTTTCTTTTCGAGCTGAAAATATGGAGCAGGCTTTGTATACGATAAAGCTGCGTGACGCGATTTCGGTGCACTGGAAATTCTAGACGGACAATAAATACTACAATGAAGGAATTGATGTTTATATACGAACGTTCGAAAATATGAATCCTTTGAACTCGAACGTCAATGAAAATGATTGTTTTCTTCAAAAAAATGCAAAATCGATTCTTCCTCCGTCGTTAAAGTAACGAAGAAGAATATTTTCAACTCGACGAAAGCTGCGAAATCCTCTCGATTTCAAGCGCAAAAGAGTGTAGATAAAAAGAGGTAAAGAGAGACTTGAACGGTCTAGCGCGCTGGACGCCATAAATTTTCAAGTGTCTCTGGGCCCATCACGAGGAAAAGACTCCCCCGGAGTCGGGAGGGAGGGAGAGGAAACCCAAAAGTTTTTGATTCGGAAGGTAGTGGGTGGAGAACTGTGGAGTGAGAAAATGAGAGGGACACGCTGATACGAGAGGAGGTTGGAATTAATGAGCTCATGCGGAACAGAGCGAGAAGGAAATACGGAGAGCGAGAGCTCTCATGAATTATGCATGAAAGCTTCGATTCGCGGATTAAGGATGAGAGAGATGGCACGAGCAAAAGAGATCCGTGCTTTACGTTCGAGAGTCTCGTGTCTATTCTTCGTCGAAATAGATAGTGAAAGAGGGAGGCAGAAAGAGAGCGAGGGAGAGAAAGAAGAGAAAGCCAAGTTATAACCCACGGCGGTGTCCCCGTAGCGAATTGCGAGAAGAACTCATACACCCGTAACACAGTGGTGGCTCTGTACAGAACCGTGGAGATTCAGTCTCATGAAGCCGCCACGGATACGGATGATAATGTCGTCGAAAGGAACGTGAAAATCCATGCAAGAATGACCAGCCAGCGAGATCTAGTTTTGTCAAACAAACGGTTATCAGAAGCCCTGTTCCTTCGTACATATCCATGGATACGAGCGTACGCACACACGGACAGGAAAAATACACTTCCATGAATATTACACCGTCTATCGTCATACTTTTTGGGGATAACTAACCGAAAATTCGCTCCGTTTCATCCTATTCAGTAATAAAGAGTATAAATTCACCCCCGAAACGAACAAGAAAATAAAACACGCTCGAGGTTATTATTATTTCAGGAATAATAATATTCCATCTCGAATCCAGAATCCTCGTCGATCCCCACCAGAGCGTGTATCATCTGGCCTTATATATTCCACTTTATTATAGTATAACTGCACTCGTGCGTTTAATGATTGTTCGAGCGAGGATATTCTCGGCAGAGGATATGAAAGAGCTTCGTTGCACGCGGTAAGCACGTTGATGCATTTCATTTGTTGGTGTCTTCCAAAACGTCGTGTGCTTAATCTCAACGGAAAAGTCTCGGTCGAACGGCGCAAGCAGCGTTCGCGTTGCTCAAATTCTCAAACAATAAAACCAGAGCGTTTTACTTTCATTTGGAATATTTTTGTCTGGAAGGGACACGAACAAAACGTGGATCCTGCAGGGATCAACGCGAAAGGAGCCGAGCGCTGATAGGGGATCTGGAAAAACGTGAAAGAAAATTGCTCCTAATCATGCGACGTCGAGCATTCGCGCTCTTATCGAAGTGAAACTTTATTAAGGCGTACGAGTGGGTTTTAAATCCGAGAGAATTAAGACGGCTGAGGCCCATATCCGGTCGAGAGAAAACTCGCGCACATAAATTTTCATCACTGCCATTCTCGCGTCACGGCGATTCGATCTCGCAGGAGTCTTCCCTTCGCGTAGGCACGTATACATATGTGCGCACGCGAAAGAGTGCATTTTACAAACGAAAAGGTTCTCAACCTATGGAATAAAAAAGCATTCAAGAGATACAATGAAGAGTGTGCGGCTCGTCGATGGGACGATGAGAAGGTCGTAACTGACGTGACCGAAGGGATCAGAGTCGAGTTTCCAGAGCCCTTTTGTCAGCCAGGGCTCGAGGTAGTCATATAAATGCCTGGAGAACCAGGAGGATCGGTACAAGGACTCGGCTGCGCTGAGATTCGAGGAGGAGCAACGAGAGCCACGAACGGTCACGGTGCATTCTGGCACGCATTGCACTCTTCGAGATGGTTATTTGATAGGATGCTACGTCGGTGGTTAACAAATATTTGTATACGAACACGCTCACGCGCACACAGAGATTCGAACTCATACGATTTCAAGTTTATACTAATTCGCGATAAAAGAGCCGAACGAAGGTTCGCGAGTGTGCCTATGGCCGAGGAGCGACGAGGGAGATTAGGACGATATAATTACGGCATTAACATAAGTCACCGTTGTTGGACGTGCATGGAACAACTGCGGAATAGTAATTGTGTCAAATACTTTAGTGCGCACACAATCCGCAAGGTAATTCCTCCAGAATCACGTGTCCCTTTGTTTCCTCGGATTTTTCACTGTGCCGGGGCCATCGTACGCGCGGGCCCTGACATGGACGCACTTCCATGGAACATCGCAGGAGCATCAACGAGGATCTACCGTGTGTCCGCGTTCGTACATCCGTTTCGTCTCATTATAATTCATATCTCAACAAATGATAAAGAGTGGAAGCGAAGAGAATTAAGAGAAAGAGTAACACGGGAAGAAGAGGAGAGGAAGAGAGAGAGAGAGAGATTGAAATAACGCGGTGCATTGAGATTTATTTCTGTCTTGGTTAGTGCAGCCAATTTTAGTCGCAGGCATATTAGCATCGTCAGGAGTGCGAGCAGCACAACAGCATTATTACTCGTTCATATAGTCTCGAAAGTTGCCGAGGTCGAGAGGGGCGACAGAGACGTCGAAGCTATAACTGGATAGTAACTAATGAAGCGGTCAGAGCAATCATAAAAGGTAGAGAGAGGAGCAGAGAAAAAGTCAAAGACAGAGAGAGAGTAAACGTACGGTGCGAGAGCCTCGCGAAATGAAGAAATAAAATGCGTGCACGTGTGCGTGCGCACGTGTGTTCGTACGTGTACTATAGCCTTTGCGAGTGTGCGCGTCTCTCGGTGTCTCTCGGAGTTGGATGCTGGATGAGCAACGAGTGGTGGAAAGTTGGCGGTGCGCGACACTCTCGTTCGCGCCCCTCAGCTACTATTTCTTCTTCTTCCTTCAGCTTCTCATCGTTTTATCCGAGTCACCGATCGCGTAGATTCCAAGAACCGAGCGAAACAATATCATAACTCGTGTTGGCCTGTGGGGGCCTGCTCACGAGCGCTTCGAACGATGCTGCTCCGACCTGATCCTTTGCCATAAATATAAATACCCGCGTGCGGCTTGATATCGGACTTGCTGGCTTTCAGCTCTCGTACCCACGGATTCTCTCGTTAACATGTGTATACAGACACGTGTATGCGTGTATATAAGCTTGTATCGCTTTCGAGCTCTGCTCTCTCTCTCTCTCTCTCTCTCTCTGACAAGACTATAGAAGCGCCTGCTGCTTGCTTATTCGTATTCGTGTTGCTGCGTGAATGACGGTAATTATAATGCGCGTTAGGGCTCCTGTCAGCGGCCAATCGGTTTTGATGCCAAGACGATTGCCTCTTGTACACAGCATCGACTCTCAACTCTACGCGATTTTATACTCTTGTTCGTCTTCCTCCGAGGTGTGTAAGTGTCGAGTATCGAGTGTGGGTGGAACGGCGTCTGCGTGTGGCTACACTAAGTTTTCAACTTTGTATCACGCTCGTCATTGAAATTCTCGATCGTTTCTCTCTCCTTCCCTTTCTCCCCCGGAGATCCTTTCTTTCTTATATGTAAAGACACATGCATACATCACTTCGCTGATAGGGTATTTGTATGTTTGCATATATCTGTCCCACTGTCAGTCTGCGCATCAATTCAATCCGATTGCTATCTCACGTCGTACGTTTCGCGGATAAACTGTCCGCTTGTCCAACCACTATATCCAATCGGCTTTGATAATAATCTCACGTGTGTGTTTGTGAAACGATGACAAGACGGAGTGCTTATTCCTCGAGGATTTATAACCGAATTATCGGTTTCTTGGAATCGATAACCGTGCTCTTCAATCGAATTCATCTGCCAGAAATATTCTCCTTTCACGCGGCTCGTACGCTGCGTAGGCAGCCGAAAATTATTCAAGAATATTCTGGGTGTGGTGTACGCTGCCTCGTCCCCCTCGCCCCACCGCCTCTTCTGGTACACTTGTCTTTCAATGTTTTCAGAGATCTCGATGAGCTTCCTCCTATACGGTCGGCTCAACGCAATCAGAAACATCGACAAACTACTTCTCGATTCCAGCCTCGCTACGGGCTCTAACCGAGCAATAAGAGCACTCGAGATTCGACCTGATCGTAGACGACGAGAACAAGTGGCCTGCGAACCCTCCGGCTCTTAATGCAGACGATCCCACACAGCGTATTTGGAAAATCTCAACTTCGAACCTTGAAATCTTGGGGCGTCCTCCTCTCCTCGAAAAACATTCATTTCTGCTGATTACGACGTTCAAAGTCATTCTTACACTTAAAATATTTGTGACTGTTCCGAGCCGATAAAACTTCAACGAAAATCGAATCAACAATTATGTTTTGTTTCCCGAGTTCCATCAATTATCAAAATCACAAGATGAATAATCACATTGAAAATTTCGCTGGTGGTAAACCCTCCTGAAAAGTGTCCATCAGCCCAGGCAGAACATCCGCATCCAAAGGTCAGGAATACGCTCCGTCTCAAAGATGATGACTGGCCTTGTCCCTGCTGAACTTTACTCCCTGGAGGCTCCGCCCCCTGCATTTGTTTCCCATGCGTTCACTTGGTTCTGCTACTAATGCGCCGCGGTGTTATGGTACAGCTATTATACGACTGGCACAGCACACGCACGGAGAGCAGTTCTTGAATGTCTGCTAGCACACTCGAGTTGGCTGAGGTTAGTTATGGAGGCATGGCGCGCGCGCGAGCGCGGCGGCACCGCACACGCGGTTACAAAAGTATTTGAATGGCTGTCGGCCCTTGTAAGACGTCAAAAAGTCAAAGGGAAACCACTAAAATCAGTTAGGGATCTCAACTATAGGTGTACGCTCGTGGGACCGAGAAGGAACGACGATCTTGTGTCTGGTGTATATGCGAAGAGCTCGACGCCGATGATCGCCCTTCCCTCTCTGCTTTTACACATGCTATTTTACTTCTTATGGCTGCGAGTGTGTGTAGCCCGGGGAACGAGCCCAATGTTCCAAGGGAGTGACAGAGAAAGGAGCTCTGGAGAGTGAAACAATAAAAAGAATGAACGAACAGACAGGGACTGCTGGCGAGAAGCAAAAAGGGGCGAAACTAACTAAAGAAAAACGAATGCATATATACACGAGAAAAGAGAAAAAGTCCAGCACGAGGAGAGTCTAAGAGAATCGGAAGAGAAACGCGAAGAGGAAGCTGGACAGTTGCAGAAGAGAGATGCCGGTGAGCGTACACCGAAGATGGGCGGTTTATGGAAATTTCTTTTGGACCCGTGCAAGCAGCACCGTTCTCAACTCGGATGAGCCAAGGCCAAGCGCCACGTACAACAAGAGGCTCACGATTTTGGATACGAAGGTTCCAGGCGGAATCAACGTATCGGGAGCACACTCGCCGGCGCTTCGCCATATTTTTTAATCCTCGGGAACGGCTCAACTTTTACAAGTACCGAGCGAGAAAGACCCTTCGGAATTGAATCTCTTGCGTAATTTGATTTCAGTAGCCGCTTTAGTCCGTCCCGCAGCTCGTATGCTACATTCGACAGCATGTGAAAGTTCCAGTCTCGAGGCTGCTGCTCCCGGCCGCACAAACGGATGCTCGACACACAATGCTTTGCAGGATCTCAGGAAGCTGCTCTCTCCGCTCCAGTCTTCGTTGGCTACGCTCGTTCGGAAGGACCATGGGAAGAGATGCTGTACCGCTTCCACCGTGTCTCTTTGTGCACGGATCTTTTTTGCAACGCGCTTGCAACGACGAAGAAAGAGAGAAAAGTGAGAGAACCGCGTACGAGAATAAATGGAAGAGGACAGGTGCCGAGGGCCTGGCTAGCGTGGCCCCGAGATGAGGAAAAAGGACGATCCCCGTGTGGAACACACACGTTCACTCCCTCGTTCACACACACACACACCGAGAAAACTTGTTATGCTTTGAGAGATATGACGAAGGCCTGCGGAATACATAATTTTGTAAAGACAAAAATTTTGCGGTCGCGTTGCCTCGGCACAAGTCGCATTTTTCCTTCTTCCGTAAAATGTTTAGCTCGCGGATCCCCCTCCCACTCTCGCTCGGCCTCTTCACTTGCTACTCGTGTAGCAACCTTCTCTTCTTTTCCTCCTTTTATTCCTCCGTTACATCGCGTTTGTATCACTCCTTGTAACTTTAGCTACTTCAGCTACATAGACTTTCAGTATCTTTCTCGCGATTCATCCCCCTCATCGTCGCGACCGTAAATCGCCTCCTGTGCATGAGAAACGTTTTACCCATCCTCACATATAATTGAGCCGGAGATTCAACCATACCGTCGATAGCTTGTAGCACGTTGCTTTCATTGGTACTACGAAAAAAGAAAAGAAAAAACAAGAAGGGCCCAAGGAAGAGGTGGAAATTGCTGATGAGTTCTGAGCTTCTCGCCACACAAACGTATACCAGCCATCAGATGGAAAAAGAAAATCGGGACGTCTCTTTTCTAGCATTGATTCGTTCAACCAAAAATTGCAGAGACGATAGTGAATTTTATTAAAAATATGATCAATCGAATGATAGTCCTCCAAGAAACGTCGGACACCAACATCAAACGATCGAATAAGCTACTTTGGGGAAGTCGAAACGATTCAGGTTTTTGATGAAGCTATTCGGATGACCAACGTGTCTCGGCTGTCATCAACCAGCAGGCATATGGAATTTCATTTTTGTGCTCTCTTTCCCCAGCAATAGAACGAACCGTATCAGCTTTTAATCAGATTTTCGTGTATACACGTTACCCAAACTGATCACTTTTATCGCTTCGGATGTAGTTCTTTCGATAGTCCGTTAGTGGGGGGATCTCCGATGATGGCTTACAACCCCGTTTTACGAGAGTCACGTATCGTTGAGTCATAAAATTTCTAAATGATTTTGACCTTCGGGAAGAGGTTTGTGAAGCGTTCGAGGAATTCGATGGAGTATATGGAGAAGCTCGATCGTGGACGGCTCTCGGGGACCCGCATTATGGCCTGGACGAGGCTGATCTTGGGATCGAGGGAGATGGAAAAGAGGTAAGAAGGCGCGGATACGTGTAGCTTGCGCACGTATACGAAACACTGGATCGCTCGTGTCCGAACCGTTAGTTGGTCGTTGACGAGCAACTGTTTGGACATTACGCCCTGTGCTTCCTCGTAATCTCTGCCGATCTCAGTGGCTCTATCTCCCTGATCCGGTGCAAGATCATCGGGTCTCTCTATTGCAGCCTGAGACTTTGCACGACTCGTTCCAACAGCAATGAGCTGTCAGTGATTCGACACTTTGCCGATCCTGCGCTGCTGATCGGCGAAATTCTTGTCTCGAGATGCAAGCGTGCTGCTGAGTTTCGCGTACAGGTTAATTCGATAAAATGCTATTGAAAAAAGACTTTCGAGCAACCGAACGGAGCAGCTTCGACCGAACCTGCGCGTTATTCATTGCCCTCTAAAGTCATATCTTCACGAAGCATCAAAGACTAGAAAAACCGAAAGGACATAAAGAAGAAAACGTGTTAAGCAAGAAAGCGAGAAGGAAGAGGCTGAGGGCAAAGGGGAAATGTGGAGCTGGCCCATAGACAGGACACGTCGCGCCCCGGAGCACGAAAACTTTCCAGAAAGCTGTCGACGTTGACGGATTCTTGCGATCGGATAGTCGGATAGGATGTTCGTGCCAGGTTTTCCAGATTTCTCTTTCCCTCCCCGCTCCTTTTCCTTCCATTCCTGTGACTCTCTCCCTGTCTCCGAGGCGCTCACTGATCTATCTATCACTCGGCTTGAGGACTTTTCCCGCTTGCCACACGATCGGCGTTTCCCCTCCATTCGCTGCACAGGTCAACAGTGAATTCCGCTCGTTGGAAAGGATCCCGATATTCTCGAGCAATGAAACACAACCTCCACGTTCGGTGGAATAGAAATTTATGTCTGTCTCTGTAATGGTGGATGCGAGAGGATCGGGACTTGGTGCACCTAAACATGCATCTTGCCAAACAACTACTGGCTTCGAGCTCGACATCAATTTCTGTATTCTTTTATTTTACTGTTTTCGGAGTCGGGTCACGTTTTTACTGTGGATCCAGAGGACAGAGTTCTGGTCAACTTCTCGAATAAATCGGTATTCGATGCAGCAACCTGGACAAATATTTAAGATCGAAAAAATCTCTGGCACCATTTCCAACAGATTTACGATTAGCTGCTCGAGTATGATTGTTTCAGAAAAAAAATAAAATAAAATTTTATGTTTTCCCTCATTCCTCCATCCGAACGTAATACAATTTGTGACGATGTTTTCAAGTCACACGATATCTCCGAATACTGAAAATAATACTAGTTTTATCATTTCATTAATCAACGGAATACAAAAGTTTCTCAATGGAAAACCTAAAGCCCGTTTCATTCCTGCCCCCTCGTTTTCGAGGTGAATCAGCCACGCGCTATAAATTCAATGAATAAAGATACTCTAAGGAATGAAAAGAAGAAACAAAAATGAGTATAAATTTGAAAGGTTAAGGAATTGGGAGTAGCGATTATATCGCTTCAATCGGATACTGGGAGAAACCGCGACTCGTCATTAGCACGCAGCTTGTGAACGTTCACGATGATCGAAGATAACACGAGAAAACACGATCATTACGAGTACTCGTCTCGCTCCTACGTCCGAATCTTACTAAGGGGATTCCGGTGCCTTGTACAATTTCGAATCAAAATTCGATGCCTCGGTGGATTGTGAGTTGAAAAAATGGAAGGGCTGGAACAAGAAATTCGAGAGTGTGCATGTAGGGAGCGTGGTGTTCATTCGGAAATCAAAGATACGAGTGTCCTTGACGCGCAGACTTTGTCGTAAGTTGAAATTCGTTGCTTTTCTTTCACCTCTGCTCTCTCTCTCTCTCTCTCTCTCTCTCTCTCTCTCTCTCTCTCTCTCTCTCTCTCTCTCTCTCTCTCTCTCTCTCTCTCTCTCTCTCTCTCTAATCCAAATTATTAGTTGTATCCCCTTAGCCAAGGAAGGAGGGATAGTGGAATGAAATTCTTGTGGCGTTAGCGCGAGGCGTTAAGTTTTATCGGGATCATAAGTCAACGTCTCGAAACCAAATCCGCAGGATGTGCTCGAGGGGAAAGGGGAAGCGGAGACGAGAAGATAATTCGAAGCTCCGGACTCTCTTTTGGCAATGTCTTTTTGGCACATAGTTAGCATTACGTGTATCAATGTTATCTCCTCCGTAGGTGTGCGAGGAGGCTAGTGAATATGTGTTAACTCCGTGAACGCTGTGAATTAAAAGGAATGAAAATGAAAGCGCGAGCACGGAAAGCCGAAGCGTTTTGTCATACAGCCACCCGATGCAACTTAATATTTTCGTCGGTCCCCGGGCCCTCTCAAAGCCCGTCAGATTTACCGAGGATCTGGTAACATAAAGATGAGCCCAGCCACGCAACCGCAGCAGCATCGGCTCCGGAATAAGCGGAAGAGCAAGTGAGATGAAAACAGAGAGAGAGAGAGAGAGAGAAAAGGAGAGAGCCAGAGGGACCGCACGAAAGCAGCCAGTTGAATTCGGCCCGGTCAAGCTCACACTATACGGGTTAGACGACACCCGAAATAGAGTCATCTCGAATGCCAGGAATACCGTCCCAACCGATGTACCAGACACGAAATATACACGTGCACATGCGTATCCATGTGCAATACTCACACTCGACGAAAATCGATGAACTTGCTCGATACCGATCTTTTTTTATCGACGCAAACTTCACGACCCGTTCACAGGCTTTTCTGTAGAGCCCGCGCGGAGGCTCACTTGACTCCACAGATTCCTTTAACTCCCGAGAATTGCCTTACACTCAGTGAAACATATAGATTCTCGGAGATTTCACGATTTTACGACTTTTCAACTATAGACGGGTTCGACCAGACGCTCCCAGAGCCACGAACGTTTCTCATGGCGTCTCTCCCCAGTTTTCTTTTATTCTACTCAAACACACGCGTATCAACATATGGCTTTTTATGGCTCTGGCTAATTAAACGTTCCCTGACAAAAAGAATGATATTTGGGGGGGGGGGGGGGGGGGGGGGGGGAGGCATGTCATGCGATAAATTCATGAGGATCTGCACTTTTTAAACTTTTTTATTGTCCCAATTGGATCTTTCAATCTCTTCGTCTCTGTATACGCTCGGCTGATTTTATGCTTCGGACGTTATTCGAAAAGTTGTTTTATCCATTCACGTACTGAAATTGATTCGTATTCTGAGATTATGCTGCTCCCACAGCAATTCGCATTAGCCTATTCTCGTACACAAGTGTATATGCATTAGGCGAGTTGAATTCTCGTAGCCATTAACAATTATAATAAAAGAATGAAGACAATGAAGGTGGATGGGGGGACGAGAGAGAGAGCGAAACTACAAACCAGCACACCGAGGACAAGACTCGGATCATTTTAATTTAAACAAATGGTTGTGAGGGCGGCATCTTTGTAAGTTTCTTGCATTATTTATGCTCGCAACTATACCCGGTGAAAACGCACGTGCGCCAGTCCTCTGTGTCATCGCACACATGCTCCTCACTCGACGCGGGTGCGTTACTCTTTTTTCCGACGAATGTCTCATTTTTTGAAAATTCCTTTCTTCAATTCTTCTCAAGTTGGCATCAGATCCTCCGCAGCGGATGGACAGTTTTCGGGACGAAACTTAGGAACGTTCGATAGCGATCGTTACGATTCAAAATCATTGAAAATAATAAAATGAAAAAACCTGCAAGGGGGAGTGATTTCAAAGCTTGAAATATTTTACAAAATTCTACTCTTTTGCTCGATATAATTACAGACATTTTCCAATCATAATTGCGTTTGATAAAGGTCTGAAGATGAACGCCAAATAATTGACATTTTTTGTCCCAATTAGCCACGTGCTTTCCGCACATCGCAGAGGTTACATCGGTAAACTGCAGCGCTTTGGATTATCGGAAGGACATCGGGATGTAAAAAGGAATAAAAGCGGGGAGTGATCGAGGGGTCGGTTTGTTCTCACGCGGAGTTCGGGTACACACGTGGACACGCATACGAGCCGCGCGGTTTCTCGTCGACGCGTGGAGAATTCGCGTACCGGACTCGTTTGCCAATGTGGAAAGAGGATGAAGGGAAGAGACGAGCGAATAGCCGCAAGAACGACAAAGACGATGAGAAACCGTTTGCAATTTAAGAAGGAATTAAGGACTCGGACCGAATACCGACCGTTTGACATTCCAGCTATTATTGGCACCGGCGAATGTTCTGCCGACCAAGGGGCCAACCTCGCTATCCATTTGCCCATGTGTGCATGCGTATTCGTGCCTCTCAGTAAGTGCAAGTATCTCCTTCTCTCGCTCTTTTCCTCGATAAGTTTACGGGCTTGGTGTCTCTCCGAGTCTCTGACTCATCTATGGAAGCGTCCCGATTGTGCGCGCGAATACTCGCACTCGTCTCGAGACGTATCAGCTCTTCCTCCCCCTCCCGCCGCCGCCCTCCCCCTGCGCTCGCGCGCGTCCTGCTAATTTTTCAATTTATTCCACCAATTACTGCGACCCGCGATACGCCGACAATTGGCAGTTATTAGTTTGAAGGAAAGATATACACGCACAAATACACTCATGCCCGAACGCCTCTGAAGAGGGGGAGCCACGAGTTATAGTTGAGGAAGTGAAAGAGAATCATGGACGCAATAATATACTGCATGATGAGCTCCTATTAACGATTAACGATTCCTCAGACTCCTCAGCACTTCGATCCTCCTTTTTTCACCATTTCGCCTGGGCTTACAAGACTCGATTAATTGCGAACATTACTCACGTTCCTGATCACCTGGAAATTATTCAGCGTCGTGGGATCCAAAATTGAGGTTCGCGACTTCAGTGGAGGTTGAGAAGGAAAATTCGAAAAAATGAGAAAAATCTAAACGAAGGTAAATGCAATAAAATGAAACAACGTAATTGCGGATATGAAATTTCATCGGCATTGCGTGAATTAAAATTAATATTAAGTGAGATTCATCGTACGGTCCGTTCGTTTTGACGTTTCTATTGTTCGACGATTGAATCATATATTAGAATGAAATTCATTGGAGAACGGAATGAATTCTTATACAGAAATTCCTCGCGTAAAACTAAAGTTTAAAAGCATTCTGTTGAAAGGCTGGAACATTCTTTTGAAATATAACTTTTTGACGGTGGAATACAGACGCGTAATGTGTATAAGCATTGCGACGAGTGCGAGTATTTTGCGAGAGGCAGAAGTGAGGGTACGAGAGAAAGAGATAAAGAGCGATGGGTGGTAGTGATGGTGGCGTGTTCCTGGCTACCACGGAGACTCCGTTGCAGGACGAGAGCGCGCATGGGATTCCCTTTGATCTTGGCCGCTTCGCTCCTGCCTCGCTCTATCGACACTTCATACTTCTACGGCTGATCGCGACCATAAAACATTATATCGGGAGTCGTCTCTCTCGCACGCCCGCGTTTCACTCACGTAGACGCGCTCGCGTCTCCCTCGCTGCGAACAAGAGCGAGTAAAAGGTCTACAAAGGCTCTGTACTTAGATTCCAAACCCACCGGTGTGCCGTAAGCTCAAAGCGCATTCTGTATTAACATATTACACGGTCTTACCTGCGTCTACTGAAATTGTGTGGGAGTAGCGTCATCTCCTCGCTATATCTGATCAAACTACGTTTCTTCCGAAAGCAAGATTCAACAATCAAAAATAGAATGTCGGAGGTGATTCGAAGAGAGCCTCAATACGTTGGCAGAGACCCAAAACGATCACGTTAGTTCGTAAAAGTAAGAAAATCGATCGATTTTAAAAATTGGAAAAAATCCCATTTCGAATCGTTAAGAGAATGCTCTGAAATGCGATCCAGTTGGACGAGAAACGGACGCAGCGTAGACAGATTGATGCAGAACAAATTTTTCATTTGAACAAAAACCGGCATGCATTAAGGGGTCTAGCCTAATTAGATGGGCAAAAAAAAGACTACTTTCACGATTTTTTTTGACTATTATAAATTATAAATATGGATATAAAAAGAGTGTTCGGCCTAAAAAATACACTCCTAAAATACGCAATTTTGTTTTTAATTTTCATTTTACTTAGTTCTCCTACAGAAAAATGAGCGAGAAGACAGGTCCAAACAAAACGATGGGTGTGCGCTGTTGATAAAATCTCTGGAATTCAATGGGTCATCATACGATTTTTTCCAAAATGACAAAATGCCAGCCATTTTTTCAAAAATTACGAAAAAGCACCCTTTTTTCATTGTTTTCAGGGAAAAAAATATTTCCACTAAAAACTTCAAAATTCGTATAATATGCTCTACAGTTATAGTCATAACGAACGTGTGATAAAATTTTGGTAAGGATCGGTCGATTAGTTTCGGAGATTTTATCAACGAGACGTCCAAAGACGTAATTTTGAGAAAGACGCGTTTAAAAAAAGGCAGGTACGCAGTATTCGCGCGCTCGGACAGTCGAGTAAACGTCGCTCAAAAGTACACTCAGGCTGCTCAGATCTTTATAAAATTTAAGTCCGATACTTTTGAATACGTGTACTTTCGAAAAATGCAATAAACAAAGAATCGATCTTTTGAAAATTCTAATTAGGTTAGACCCGTTAAATTTTTGGTCTCTTTCAAACGCGGAGCTTTGTTGATCTCACGTTGATTGAAAACCCATTGAATTCCGGTGATCGATAACTCGGCAAGTTTTCACAACTTGCCATACCATAACAGATCCAATGTCAGTGGTCGATCGGAGAGAGAAAGTGCGAAGGGGCGAGAGTGAGGAGCAGCGAGCGAGCGGGAGACGCGAGTGGACATAGAATTAGCGAAAGCGAGTAAGAAAAAAAACCGATGAAAGAAGAGAGCGTGAGGAAATAAGAAAGAGAGAGAAAACTCTTGGCAACACCGGGCGTTATTAATTAACCTGATAGACCATAAATAAAACTCGGCTCGACCCCCGACCCTCGGAATTCTCGAGAGACGAATATAAATAAATAAAACTCCCACATACCGCACACAAAGCCACGAATTCAGACGCACACAAACATATGCTCGTACGTTCGGGGTGGTGTGGTTGGAATAGAAAATATGTGTACTGGAAGGTGGAAGGGAGAAAAGCATGGACTCTCGCTACGAGCACGATGCGTTATGTTAATTGGGGCGTTGTCTCTTACGGCGTATCCGAGAGCTCAACGAGCACGCACCTATTCTCATTAGCTTTTCCCTATATCGAAAGAAAATGAAAAAAATAAAAATAAAAAATGAAAAAAAAAAAAAAAAAAAAAAAAAAGTGGGCAGAAGCCTGTCGTGGGCAAGGGAGAACCATCCAGTTTCATAGGGCTACAACATTTGTTTGGAATACGACTCCTGGTTTTGCTATCATTCATAAGTTACTCCGGACAGGTATTTCTGTACCGAACTCACTCTCCCATTCGTGCGACACGTGCAATGTCGTGATCCCGCATTATTAGACCATCGTCGTATGCTCCTTCCGTTCTTTTTACTGCCTTTCCATAGATATAGTTAAAAAGAAAAATGCTAGCCATCAACCTACTTCGAACAGGACGCGATAATAATGATAACAATGATTAATTTAACTCAATTAAAAAGTTAACAGGATGAGAAACTGGAGCTCTAATGAGGAGCTCGCGCGCCTTGTTCGAACTGCGCTGACTATCGATCCTCGTGATGTACACGTCTCGTATTAGGAATCACCAAAAGGGATTAAACGAATGCGGCGCTCTTGCGACTATTTATCCTCAGGGAAATTGTCCGTTCAAATTGCATTTGCATATCTTCACATACATTTGTATAACTGTGGATATTTACACGCATGCAAAATGCACTTCTCGTGAATTCGGCACACAACTCTCTCCCTCATTCTCGAGTGAATTCCACCCTCCTTCAACACGTTGGAAAAGTAGCGAGTACTGACATACGTCACAGACACGACAGATCGTCGTGCATCACTCGACCGCTAGATGGATAAGACGTTTACCACTGACATTAGACAAGCGCATAGACCAAAGTCCAAGAACGGCTGAGAAGAGAGCTCGTTACCATTCTGCCACTTGATATTTTGTCACCTAACATTCTGCGTTTCTCCTTCTCTTTGTCTCCGTCCCTTTTTTTTTCATGCATTCGAGTCGACAGTCGCATACGGTTTCCGCTCTGTTGCATAACCAACATATAATACTCGTTTACATACGGGATTGATCAGCCTTTCCCAAACGTGTCACTCGTCGTTTTTACAATCATTTTTCTATCATTGCAACCGTTGATGGCTTCGTCAAGTACTATTTTCGGTTCTGAATTATTTTGAAAGGAGCACGGCTCGAATTACGGATGAGAATTGCTGTAATTGAAAAAGTTGAAATAAATTTTGAAAAATCGAGGTTAAAATGCAACGGGACTGGAGATTGAATTAGTAAAACGATTATTATTGATAACGATCCAAGCTAACGATTTTGATACATTGAGCGGAGATGACGATGAACGACACGAAAAACATATGGAACGTCAAAAGTAAGACAATCACGTTTCAATCGAGAAATCGATATTTTACGCAAAAAAAAAAGAGTTAGTAATCTTTATTAATCATTTCATTCCAATTCTCAACAATATTTTTTCCCAGCAAAATTTATTTGTAAATTTCACGCTCACTTTGCGAGTGTAACAAATTCTCAAGTTAACGGTGACACTTTTTCGATAAACCGGTAAACTTTGTGAATAACGCACGTCGTCGAACACGAATGATGGAAAATTGTCCGTGAAGAGATGGGATAACCGAAAGTGTCCTGTTCGCCATCACATTTTCAAGATCGTGTGAGTCGCTGGCTTATTGAATCAAGTGGACGCACGTATATCTGTATTCGCGAAAGCAGAAAAGACCCGGGAAACGTTCATCCATGTCTGATTCAACGACCCGTAATACTTGGGTATTAAGATAAATTCACAGCAATCAATCTATAAGCCGTTGGTCTATGGGTGCACTTTTAACTCAACTCAGAATGAAAATCGAGCGTTCCAGGGCATTGGAGTTGAGGGGACGCGCAGGGGGGTTCAATCTTGGAGATGGACACGGCGCGACTTCCCTTCGACATTCGACTTTAGCCACCAAACGTACTGTCACTAGAAAGCGAAATTGACGTAATTTTAACTCGTTGAGTTCTTTGAGGTTTTTCCAACCACTGCGATTTCGTTGGAAGAAAAAAATCGATAAAAATGTACGAAAATCATCGAATATGAAGCGAAGCTCTCGATGAAATTTATAATCTAATAAAATATTCATCGATCACGTTCCCATAGCTTTTTCTATCGATATTAATCTGGCGTTTCTTCCATCCCTCCGCAAGCATTACGAATCGGGCACGGTCTACATACATTAGATCTCGTTGTCCCGTGGTAGTTTAAGCAATCTCCGTCGATGGTCGCTGTTTCATTACAGATTGCACGGGCCCTGTGTGAAATTCATGATGAGCCGTTAAACGACGTTCGATAGCCGAGAAAACAATCTATTATCTCGAATCGAGCCTCGGCACGAAGCGCGCTTTGCAACAACGCACAGCATGCAGCTTCGAAATCGCGGGGAACCGAAACACACAATGGACGTGAGAATATTATAATTTTGTATATTTCTCATACGACATTAAATTGAAACGTTATCGAGGATGTGAAAATTACTGGAATAATCAAAAATACCGGTTTGATGGAATGTTTGATGAGATAAATAATCGCCCTACGATCTCGTATCGTTTCCGTCAGAATAATTCCCAAAATATAATTCATCAGCAATTCATTTCGAAATCCCACCTTCCAATGGGTTTCCTTCGCTCCAAATAATTTCACTGTACTCAGTCTTTTCGGCATCTTCTCATACATCAGCCACGTTCGTACAAAGGGTAACGGTCACATTAAAAGTTAAACTTTATGAAGGCATTGAGGCGTATACGCCGAGGGCTCGCGACACTCACCGGAAGCGAGTTTTATGAGAGAGCACACATACGAATGCTCGTGTCGGATTAACATTAATTTCAATAGCGCGAGTATACAGTTATAATAACAAACAATTAGCGAAGTCAAGTCGGTCGCGAGCTCATGAGATCATCGATGCTGTTGGTATCGTTCTCGCCCAAGCTATATCTCGTACGGTTAGGGTGTCGGAGTTAAATGACACATAGATGATGATCAACCAGCATGTGTACACGTCGACAGCTGCTGAGTAAAAGGGCGCCGTCGCGGTGGAGCTTCAAACATGAAATAACGTCGGTTCGGTCATGTCGCTTGTGGCCGGAGTCGATACGTTGTTCGTACACACATTATTGAGTGCGGCTCTTCAGGTTTAAGTGGCTCGACTGCAATTAGGTCTTTTCTAGATTTTTTAATAATCATTTTTAGGCCGTTTATTCGAAGTGATTGGAAAATTCAATGTCAAAAGTGCCCCCTTTCGCTATTTTCCAAAAAGCCAAAGCCAGTTTGCAATTATTTTTCGACCTTGTAACCAAAAATGTCTTAAAAAATCATTGGAACACTCCTTATGTCGATTTTTCTTCTGGTTTCAAAGTAAAAATATAAATTTTCCATTTTGCCTCTATTTTTCGTCCATTCGTCGTTAAAACTCCCGTAGACTGTTTGGCGAACTTACGATTACACTCGTTAAGGCACGCTCTACGGCGTTAACGTAACTAATAGATTATGAGCTCGGTATGAATTAAAGTCGCAGTGTCCGACGATGTGTTGGAATATATCTCAGTGCTGCTATCTTTGCCGCACTCTTCCAAGCTGTATACACACGTTGCGGGGTCTCGGAGCGTACCACTGCGTGTGCTAATATTATTATAATTATTTACCCGAGCAATATTTTCCTCGAGGCAATGATCTGCTCTTCGTTGCTGACGAGAAGCATTGCACAGCCTGTAAGAATGGACACCTCTATGAATATATTACGTAAATTTTCCAGACACCCGTTTACAGATCATCGGTACACGAATGCACCTACACATAAAGATAAACATTCACTACTAATTGCTTTATGGTTCTCGTCTCGTAACAAGAGCATTCAAACTGGCATCGATTTTATAGTTTATTTCTATCCAATTTCACTGATTCCGATCAATTATTCGACAGAATGAATCGAAATCTTAAAATTTTAGTGCGGCGAGTTCAGCTTCGGTAAAAAAGTTTCATTCTGAGAACAAAAGACAACGAGTTAGCAATAAATTAAGACTGAACGATAAAAATGAAGCGAGATAATGATGTGTGCTACTTTTCGCTGTCAAAGGTTTCTGAGGGCTTGAGTACCACTGAGCGATGTCTAGTGAAGCTTCGTATAAAATAAAAGACCATCGTAAACACACTGTATCAATTAGTGAATGAGTGCGGCGACAATTTCCTGTCTGGAGCATCTGTTTTCGGATCCCCCTCTAATGCACTTTCTCTCGTAATCTCATTGGGTGTCTGAATGTGCGTTTCCAGCTAATACGCGGGTATGTTTGTGCGTGCATGTACCCAGTAACGCGAGCGATTTTATTTTTCTCTTCTCGTCTCGTGGAGCAATGATGTCATGTAATGACACCAAAACGTCATTCCGATAAGCGTTGCAGTAAAGTAATAAAGAGTGCGTCGTTGATCACCAATATTGTTGCTGTCTGTTAATGAAAATTTTGATTTTCGGTCACTCATCTAAATTCTATAAACTTATTCATCATTTTTATTTCAGAGTGGCAACGATTTAATGGTTTTTGCCGCCCACTTTCTTCGTGGTTCATTCAATAAAAAATCGTGAATACGAAAACAAGTGTCCATCGCAATATCTCTAGAAAGAAATTGGCGTAAAATGAGAATGCGACTAAATACGCTTCCCTACCGATGCGCTTGTCCCAGTTTTTTTCGAGGTATTTGAAAATTGATTAATTTCCTTCTAATTGAGGCACAGATCGGTATTACATCGTTGGTACTTGAGCTCCTCAGGTTTTCCTCGCTCATCGGCGTCATCATAAATACGCCATACCCTCACGCGTGTCCTATACTGCGTGACCAGAATGTCCGAGTATTTCTCTCAGCAGACAGTGCAGCAATAGCTCGTGCGCTTCTTCACGTGCAGCACTTCTTACATCGTCAAGAAGCACAGGAGCATGAGGGAACGAGAAAGAGGGAAGATGAGAGATCGAGAGAACACCGCGCGTACACTCTGCAGAAGAGTGATTCTTCGCGGCGTAATGTCCACCATCACGTTTCAATTATTATCTTCTTTTTTCTATCTGCTTGACCTGAGCATAATTATATGTACGGAGTGTCCTAAAAGTGTCATTATATGCAAGGCATCGAGAGATTTTCAAACTCCCAAATTTCTCGTTGCAATTGATTTTTGATCTTTTTTCAATTTTCCCTGAGTTTTTTTATCTGAGCCTCCATTTTATTGATTTTTTGCGTCGGAATTCAATTGCATGGGGACGAAAAAGAAAAAGTAAATATTTATTTCATTATAAATTTTAACGTGCTTGGTTTCATTGCTTTCTTTTTATTCAAGCAAGTGGGGGTTTCGAGACGACTGAAAAATAGTCACTGCGGAAAATGTATGGAGAGAAACAAAAATGATGCTTCACTGCATGTTTAACGTGGCTCTCGACTTCGAGCCTTTTCATCTGTGGCTTCCGCTTTCGAGCTAAAATATAAGCAGAAAAGTATGAAACATACCGTGAAACTGCGCGACGTGCGGCCGTTTTCTCCTTCCTTAAAACTCGTCCCCGGTCGACCATACACTCGGAAAGGCATTTGAGAAAGTTTTTGCGTCGATGATAACACCAGCGTGGTGCGACCATTCGAATCTCCGGAGGGAAACGTGAGGGTGAGAAATGAAGAAAGAAGGAGAGGAATCAGAGCGGAGGGTCGCCAAAGGTAGGCTACATAATATAGCAATCGCCTTGTGTAAAGGTTTTCGAGAATATAGGAACGTGTGCAATTGAAATACGGAGCGTTTCGTCCCGAGTGAGCCAGTTTCTTTCATATTTTAAGTCAAAACATAAATTTTTTATTCGTGATTTCAATGTTTTTGAATTCGTTTAAATTTCGTGGCTGCAAATTTCCTGTGAAAATAATTCCTAAGCAAGAATAGCAAGCGATTATTAATTTATTGACTCACCTTTGACGATTCACCGCGAACGGTATGAAGCAGTGTTTTTCGAATGACGAGGAAGAACGAGTAATTCCGGGTTGTCGACGACCTTCTCCGTTCTCAAAATCAAGAGTTTTATTTTCCTGGAGTGAAAGTCAAACGAAAGTCCATTTCGCGATATCGTTCCTCGGAGATATTTTCAAGGATAGCGATCCAGTGGATTTGTGATGAAAGAGACCATACACAAATCGTATTCGTCGTTGTTCCGTACTCACTTCGCGGCAAATAAGTTTCCACAGTTTTCCAGTTCGTTATACAGGAACGAAAGAGGAGAAGGGAAAGAGCGACGGCGACTGAAGAGGGCGAGGGGGGACGGAGAACACGGGAAGAGGCCACCGTAAAGCAAAGATTGCCAAAGCACCTAATATACCAAAAGTTTTCGCATCATCCACCGGCGCGCGGCAATCTTCCGGGACTTTCGGCTCGCGAGCTCAAAACATATCCTTGCTGCGAACCCCCACCGCGCCACTTATTAAGTCCCACGAGTGATTTCTTCCGAGGGCTTGCTTTCGTCGTTTCTCTTCATTGCGTTGCATGCTGGTGCAAGGAGAAGCAGCAATCTTTGAGCGCCCACGGCCGTTTTTGGCCTGCTGTATCTTTGCACTCGCGCCGCGTGTATTAATGGCCGTGTTTTTCGAGGCATTCATTCGATGTCAACTCCTAATAACTATCACTCGGGGTACGATTTCTCGATGATTATCCAATGAAAAAGGTCCCCCAAAATTCCTCAGTCAACGAGATACGATCAAAAGGAAAAATATGATTGAGCCCTCGATTCATTGAAGCGACCAAAGCCCGTTCGATCATTTTCCATGGGGAGAAATTCTATGATCATAATTTCTTATCATTCGCCAACCGGGAGCAAAAAGAGCTCGATTATTTGATGCTTTTATTACAAGCGAATCGCGATGAAAATGTATGGGAGCCTCTAATCAAAGATACTGACGAGCCAAGAAGAGGAAGATGAGCATACGAAGAGATTCAGAAACAGAGAAAGAGACGGAGAGGAAGATCAAACTGTATATTCGCCACGAAATTATCGCATTATGCGAGCAATCTCAATCTCAGATTCCCCACTTTCCTTTTCCTTCTATCCAAGCCTCATTCCTCCCTATATTTCTTCCACGTTTTCCTGTTTCCCTAGACATATTTTTCTTTCTACCCTTGTTGCTGGGCGTCTTATTACAGTACACTCGTTAGGGGTACATTATATTACGCTTGTCCCTGCCGAATCCGATTCGTGATTGCGTGGATCCCGCGATTGCCTCTCAAATATACCGTCTGCCCATATTTTTGTAGATGTATTTTCATATCGGCGACGCACTATCGGCTCTATGGAAGTCTGAAAAGATTCCTCAACGAATTCACTTCCTTTTTGGCAACGATCGTAAAAGTTTTGACATCGAATGAAGACGAATGATTATTCGGTTCTTCGAAAATGAAATCATTTCACTTCCTCCTGTTCTGTGGATTGTTTACGGACAAAAAATTTCCAGATTAAATAGTTTTGAAATGAATGAACGAGAACTGGCGTAAGCAGAAGATAAAAAGTTGCTAATGGAGCAAATCCTTCTCTGAATCGACAAGTACGTTTTAGCTAAAGATTATATTTCTCCAAGTAGCGTTGCTTCCCGGCGCATCAAAAGTTCGTTTCACCCGTTCATACATATTTTCATCAAGGTAACTGCGAAGAGGCAGGATTGAGCTCTTGAAATTTTGATGGCTCCTGTATCAGATGTGCCACGGATGGCTACAAGGCTCCAGGGATAATTGCAAATCGTCGTTAAATTTGAAAAGGCTCGAAGCGAGAGCGAGAGATCAGGCACGAGGAAGAGATGAGAAACGTGTAGGAGCTCGGACAGGATTAGCTTTTCACGATCCCCTTGAAGAACCTGCTCTCTATCTTAGCGAGGCATTTTGGCGGCAAACAACAGCAGCGTCTTCGGGTTCACCACAGCGACAGGGTTGCTTTTACGGTGAAAAATCGAAGGGGCGGAGATACAGATCGAGTGGCACTGAGGGTGTCCTATACACATATAATCTCGCGCCGTTTCGTTATCTTTACGAGCTTGTAAGCCAGTTTGCGGACAAACGGTGGAAGGGAGGACCCCAACGGTCCAAACAAGACTCCCAGTCGTCTGGAGGATCGCTCGAGAGAAGAGTATCTTTGTGCGCGAAGGAGAAGAACTCTTCGGTGGGTTCGCTCGAGCCAAAATCCTCGATGCCAGAGGCGAAAAGTGAACGAGGATTTGGGCGAGTCTCAAAGATACTCGTATTTCCTGTATCCTTACTCTTTCCTCTGCCTGTCACCGGAGCGTGCCAATATCGCTGTATAACAACGCATGTTCCTTCTTGCGCCATGAACCTCCCATTGTTGACGGAGCACATCTTAAAACCTTTGAATCTTACGATTTCGAGTCAGAGAAACTGTTAAAACTTTCTTAATTCCTGGGAAGTGCGTCTCGGCGACACGGCCATCGATCTTTACGCAGGAGCGAATGACTCGTCACTCGAGCTCCTCGAAGAATTATTCGTCATTTTTCACACTGAAGTCTAAAACAATCAGTGACTTTGAGATTCCTGAAAATTATGCTTCAGGACACTTGCTACGTGAACCTACACTCTCGAAGATAAAATTTCGGACGATAAATCTGGCAGGGCCTCCCACTTCATTTGGTCAAACGAAAATTTATATTTCGTTGATGCCAACGTGCCATTGGCAACGAGGCGACAAAAACGAGCTAAACTGTCGTTATTTATGCGTCTAGTTGACCGCTATGATTTAGGCCTGAAATTCAGTTGTGCCCTGGATAAATATACGGAGAAGGAGCGACAAAAAAGGAACAATGGAATTTAATCGATGGAGAGTCCCCATCAAGATGTTTTTTACTAATGCCCATCAAAAGTTTGGTTTTAAAAACAATTGTTATTCGTTCAAGTACTCAAATTTTCAATCGATTTTTTTTTTCGTAATATTTTTTGGATCCGAAAATCTTTTGTAGTCACAATTAAATGTTCTTTCCTATCGAGCAGGGACCATCAATTTATCAAGTAATCGTATGCTGCAGAATACACAAACGAAAATTCAAGTCTGTGCCCCTTTGCCTAAAGGCGGTCTGTGCACTCCACCTACGACCGGACATCCTTTCGCCATAACCGAACCTAAATCTGGCCACTGGGATCGAGCTAACATCGAGGACACTAGGAGCCCACCTTCGTGTGCATGTGCAACCCAAAAGCACCGGGAACTGACCTAATTGTGACTTATGGCAACTATAATAGAACGAGCCGTTAGCACTTCAACGTATGGACCTCTCTATCCCTCCCTCTCTCTTCCTCTTTGTGCTTCCCTCGACAGGATACACAATTATATACCCATTGTCGAAAGCAAGGTATACATGGCTTCTCGTGATTGGTGAATATTCCTCTGATCAATGGACCTCTGGAGATGTGCATGTTCTTAGACTTTTGAAACTGCAGATAATTACATTTGATTTTGAAAAACTCGCTTCAGTAAATCATTATTTATAAATTAAATTGAGAATTTCAATCGAAAATTTATTGCATTGAATGATCAAGATCATTTTAATCCGTAGACACTACACTGCCTTTGAGGTCACGGAGTCACCACGCTGGTGCAAATTGGCACTTGGATTTTTCAAAACTTTTTATTTCGTCCATGAATGTATGAAATTCAACTTACAACGAGACTTTTTAGAGGTAACAATTCCTTAATAATTGATTAGAATCATTTAAAAAATTTAATTTTATTATAGAAAAATGGATTGAAGAAACGAATTTCGAGGTTCCTTTGAAACTTTCGCGAGTGCAAATTTGCAGCAGTGTGTAATGTCTACAGGTTAAAACTGCCTTCCATCCGAATCTCCCCGGATAAAGTCACGAACAGGCTTCATTAAATTTAACGATTCAATAAAATGTGAGGGTCCATACAATCGTCGAATCTCCGATCAAACGAACCGATTACCCCGAATAAAAAAATGTTTGAAAAGTTATTCTTCAGTACCCTTTAAAAAATTAGTAATCATCCCGATCACTACCAGCAGTCACGAAAGTGTCGTATCGCCGAGTAAGCCTCCGTGTTATTATGAACGTATAAACGTCACTCAGCAAAAAATGTATACATGGGAACGTCGGAAACCCGACAGTTGGAACTCGGATCATCGCGTTTCTTGAATCGCACAGGAAAGCGAATGGCAGCTATTCGACATGCACGCACGTGCGTTAGCATCGATATGCAGCGGGTGATTCACAACGAACAGGCCACTAAATTCGATCTTCGATTCGAACATCGAGAACATTTCGCGTTTTAACTTCCTTTAAACTTCCAAATCACACTACCAATTTTCTCGATCTCACCAACAAACAAGTGCCACTGGGACACCAGGATCTTGAAGAAACGAGCACCAACAACGCGTCGGCCAAATCTTTTCCTCTTTCTGCATGAACCTGTAAATACTCAAAGCACAATCTATATATAGGAAACCGAACGATCAACCGTAACTGGTGTGCCAGTATACAATGTATATTCTCTCAAGACATTCGTATTTAGATGCCTGTAAATACGCATACATTTCAACACATACAAATATAACAGACAGTCGACACGCATCCATCGAGAAAAGTCGGTGTGGTCGATGTCGAGTCCGACCGAAGACACAGCTCGAGCACAGTTACCTCTGTTGTTTCTGTTTGTCTGTCTGTGGAAGGGCACGACAGGTGTATTGCCTCCTTACTCGCCGTCCAGCTGCCGTCTTTGCCACGAGACTTTTGCCTTTTCTGTATTATCTTTGTATCCTTTGCACTATAAATACAATGAAATTATAGATATACTGTATCTGCGCTATGAGAAGTGACTTCGTAACTGACTCACTTCGCTCGCGGACTCATTCGCCTTAAAAAGTTCGAAGAGTACTTTTCGAATTTACTAGTTTCATAGCGTGGCTTTTTTAGATTACTTGGAACTCAGATCGGTTGATCGAGATCAAAAAAGCAAAGAGGGCTTTGATTTGTGAAGCAGTGGCCATCGCCTGAACTAAAATAATACAGAAATTTTTTAAATTGAAGGATTTTCGGGCTTTGAAGCATTTTTGAGAATTGAAATTTTGTGTTTCTCAGCACAAATGTTCATTTGATTTTAACAAATTTGGCTTATCGAAAACGGGCTGTTGGTTTAAAAATTATAAGCGAACTTGTGCATAAACGAATATGGAAAAAAAATCTACAATTCAAGGGGCTGAATCTTGGAGAGATTTCGTCAAAACTCAACAGTGTAAAAATCTGCAATTTACATCCGTTTCCAGGCATCCACGGTTATCCGTATTGATAAGGAAATTATAATTGAGAATGAAAAAATATTATTACAACCGAAAGGAATGGTGGGATTCGGTGCACTTTGACGACAGTTTTGGCATGTATTTGTAGCTGGACGGACCATAGGATCAGGCGTGATTCAGATGATACGGGGAGGAACCTCTCCGTCCAGTAATTTGCATATAGAAAGCGTTATAGCTAAGGGAAATAGGAGCTGAGTACGTGACGTAGCAAACGAGAAACGATGAACCCCCATTTACGGACAAGAACAGACCGACGAAGAGCGGACACTTCCTATCAGCGGATTCATTAATAACCAGGGGCAATTCGGGCAAGAATCGTCATCAAAGTTAAATGGACCAAATTTAGATAGTGATATTTGGGAACTGGGAGTATCTTTTTTCTCGACTATTTCGTTGCTGAAATTCCGCCAATTTCGAGTTCCACTTACTGATCCACTGAAAATCTCTTCCCAACGTGCTCCTTCAAACTTTTTATCATTCCACTTCTAAACGACGTTACAAAAAAAGCACGACGATTCCTCGAAAGTTTCATCGTCGAATCGTTCTTCGCAGTAAATCAAACACTGACAATGCGTCGTTAGAGCCACGGAGTGTGAAGTATTAAACGTACCAATTCTGCGTCCTCAATCTCTGCCTTTGAGCCTCAGGCTGGAAGCATTTACTTTCTCCGAATATATTAATCCTTCTAGCTGTAACGAATCCGTTTTATCGATAACGCTGGTGTGCATGTACTTGGGTTTGTTCTACGGATAAATCCCGTCCCTATTTGGCAAGTGGGATAAATCTGAATAACACATATCAAGCTCACATACCTCTGCCTATGTGGGGAACGTTCTCTTGATAAGGGTACGAAAGGGGTTCGCTTGAATGATTAGAGATATTAATATTGCTCTCGGTCTCGTCTCCTGGCACTTTCCTTTCCTACGTATTTGTACACTATCTGTATACACAAAATACGTGTGCATTGTATGGGTGTCTGCTGTGGGTACAAACTCCATGAAAGGGTCTGTGCGATCTATTTTGCATCATATACACACACACAAACGGAGGGGCGTACGTACATTGTCTAAATAATGCAGGGAAAGGACCGTAATGAGGTTTGATGCATCAGACTTTCGGTAAAACGTTAACAATACTCTGCGTACACAGACAATTAGTAAACACAAAGGAAGATTCATGCAAAAGGCGTTAGAAGTTTAAGCCGAAAAACTTCGAGCAACGAGCAATGTTCGAGATTTAAATGTACCCACAGTAGGATGATGACTCGAATATTTTTCATCGACTTAATCAGTCCAAAAGGATCGGTAGAGGAAGCTAATCAGTGATCGCATTGTTCACGTTCAGTTTAAAGGAACAATAGAATTAGGTTTTTCGACGTTTTTATCTTCGCTTCGGCATTCCTGTCGTAGCTCAATTCCATTGAAAGACAAACGCAGAGGTTTCGTATTGCTCGCTGTCTCTCCGTTTCTGTGGAAGATCTTTGGGAGCGGATGTCTAGCAAGCGGAGAGTGGACCGGATATCACTGTGTCACCGGTACGCCGAGAGCGAAATAACCGAGAGGAAAAAGGAAAGAGCTAGAGGAGGTCACACAAGAGGACGAGAGGACACTTGTATGTACGCGGTAAGATGGCAGGACCCAGAGAGCGCCGGTAGCAACATAAGCAAAGAGTAATTCTAATCTGGCGCAAGCTAACGACAAATCGCACGCCATAAATCCGTTAGCCAAGAAACAGAGAACCGGGTGCCCAAGACGTCGTTCTTCCGAGACGTTCGCTGTTTGCATTGGTGTGCACGGAACGAGAGCTTGTTTGTGTGTTTGTAATCGAAGATAAACCGAGCACGCTCGCCAGCAACGGGACTAAACTATCGCTCTGGTATCAAAGTCGAAGGATGGGCGAAACTAACGGAGAGAAAGAGCAGGAGAACGAAGCAAAGGGGAGAGGGGATTGGTTGAACAAACCGCAGGGGGATGACGGGTCCACCTTAACTTATCAGATAAATCAGAGATTCACTGGTTGCTGAGTTCTGGGTACACACGCGCAAACACTGGGATACTAATAATGCATGAGCAGAGATCTAATTCGTTGAAAAATCTATAGTGAAGGAAACCGCAAACAAACTGCACTGGAACGTACGTTCATTAGAAACGATACGAGCACGAAACTCTGACTGTTTTTATGACATCGAGATCTTTCTATTAGAAACTCGAAAACTCTAATCGTTGGAAATTATCATGTAAGATAATTTTACAACTCTCCGGAGATTATGTTCAGCAAAAAAGGTTGATGATCAACACGGAGAGAATTAGACATGAAAAATAATCGTCCAGTGACGACAGCACGGTGACAAGCTGCAATTCGTGTTATTGTGATGGGAAAAAAATGAAATTTACATTTTTCTATTAAATAATATTCATCGTTCAAAGTAGAAACTTTTGTCGGAATATGTTTAAAAGTCAGGTTAAAGGTGCCTTACTTTTGAAGATTATTTCAATAATTATTTCGAAATATTACATCAGCGTCCGATGAATTTTACTGCGCTGCACTGTTAAAATTTCCGTACGAATGTTTATGCCAAGATGAGGCGCGATAATAGGGACATGGCAAGGCTATTTTGTCGCTGTTCGGCCTATTTCCCCATTGTTTTTACATGCTCATTCCTCTGGTGAAGTGTGTAAATCACCGATTTGGTATGCTACGAAATTCGGAAGCGAGTGATCGATGTCTGCGTTGAGGCAAAGACATTTTACCGTGATGCACCGTAAAGTTCACTAAAAATTTTGTAAATTCAAGTATGCGTACCGTAAATTTCACTATCTGTAATATTTACTATTATAAAACTGAAAATTCGGCAAAATATGGAAAATTTTACAGTGCGTTACTCCAATAAATATTTTTCGTTAACTTGTCTCCGCAGTCAAACACATCCGGTAAATTTTACAGTGAATTTCACGCTAAATATTGCCGCTTGATTCTCTCCTTTTCTCATTCACGACACACGAGGATCAAAAAATCCTACGTGACACGAAAGAATACCAAGAAAGCTTCAATTTCGGTCACTCTTGACGATCACGAGTCCCACTCAATATGCATACATACATATATTACATTGTTATATATAAGTCTGAAGGAACATCAAAAAGGGACTGTGAGAGAAGGTCCAGCGACGTTCGAATGTCCTCGACGTTATGTACAGCTATTTCGCTGCAATACGAGATTCGTGATGTCCATACATCACCCAAGATTGAAACATTTCCTTATTATTACCTCTGTCGGCATAGATTAATTTCCCAGTATTACAAAACCTTCCCAGACTCCAACCCGCCTTTCTGTCTCTCCCTCTCTCTCTCTCTCTCTCTCTCTCTCTCTCTCTCTCTCTCTCTCTCTCTCTCTCTCTCTCTCTCGTTTTGATTCCCTTCTCAAATGTCCTCTCGTATCTATTCAAACATCGCTCTCCATATCTATAGCTGCCACTTTTATTCTCCTCTCGTTCTGGTAAATGCCCCTCTTTCGACGAGACATGAGACTGTCGTCGTAGTGACGAGAAAACCGAACGGAACTCTTTGTTCAAATTGGATATATTCTTCAGTTCAGAAACCTTTCACCCTTTTCATCGTTGACGTTCCTTTTAACTACCCATATTCGTTTCTCTTTTCTTCCATCTCGCTCTCTCTCGCAAATCGTTGACTCAAAGACTGTTGATGCGTTCCACGATGACCAATTAAATCCAGATGGTTTATCAAATACGATTATACTTTGATCGATTATTGCAGATTAATATTTTTGTTCTTCTTTTACTTTTGAATATGAAATTATGTTTTTCGGCAAACTTTTTGTTCATTTTTGCCACATTTTTTCACAAGTTTGATGTTTCGATGCACCGAATTTATGCCTCTACCAGTCACTAAGATTAATTTTTCAAACAACGTCGAGGTAGATTCGGCAGTCCAGAATAACGATTTAAAAAAACAAAGATGTAGCTGCATTTATTTTTAAATATTCATTCATGCAGTGGTCTGTGAACGCAGATTCGAACACCGGGAGCCAGGAATGCTGATCTACGAGTTCGAAAACTCAGACTTGTAAGAGATATCACGGGGGTTTGTCCCAAAACCTGAGGAGACGAGAGTCTCAGTGGGTCTGAGAGATTCGGAGCTCGAGACATTTTAATCCTAATAAATAAATATTATTAATATCCTGCTAGTATTTTTGAATGACCGGAGACCAGAGAATTTCTGACGAATCTCTTTCCTTTGCTTTTTTTCTTCTCACTCGTGCTCGGTGTGTTGGTCGTTGATCGGGTACGAATGCATCCGTGTTTCGTGCACGTCGGTCTGATTCATTCGTACGCGGTCGAAAACCAAGTCGAGAAATCCAGTGATTCTCAGTGTGCGCAACGCTCACGCGTCACCCGATGAAAAATTGAATATCCAGCGCGCGAGAGTAGCACAGAACGAGGGAGAGAAAAAAGGGAGAAAAATAGTGCGAGAGAGAATTTTACGAGACGAAAGAGGAAAATAATGATCGGTCATTACTCTTTCTTCGTGTGACACTGTCGTCTGTTTTTTTCTTCTTTTATCTGCTTTTTCTTTTTCCTCTTTCTCCCGCTCTTTCTTGGACACGAACTTTCGAAGAGTAATCTTCAGAAAAGATTCGATTCTTTTGATGTGTAAGCGTTTTGTTACGGTTTGACCCTTTGAATAGAAATTTTTCGTCTAATTCATACATCCCGATTGTGATTTACTAATAAATCTTACAAAAGGGTCACGCATCTTCGCTCGCTTTCGGAGTTTATAAAGCGTATTTATCGCGTTCATTGTTCCCTGAGGAATTGGAAAATGTATTGAGCCATGAAAATTCAGGCCTCGTATCGAGACTCGATGAAATTTTGATTTCATTTCTAATTGTGTTATTCTGCAATTAGGTGAAATTAATTAGATTTTCCATCATCTTATTTCTGGGACTTTGAATCTCATTCTGAATTTGAATATCCGACTTTGAATCTCTTCACAGACGAGCGTTTCATGACACGATAATTCAAGAGGCCCCGCGCGTAAAAATGCCACGTAAATAACTTTTCGTAGGATCGGATGATGCGGATTTAAATACTTTGATAAATCATGCAATTTATTCCTTGCCGATCTGACACACTCGAGAGCCAGAATAAGGCAGGGGAAGTCCATCTCTTTCATCTCGTCGATGAGTACGAACTCGTACATCGTATAATAGGAGGCCATCCGGACAAACGGTCTTCTCGTGTGCGATCATATTCAGAGGGTTATTCGGTAGGGGCGATGATCGGTATACGGCATGGCTCCCAACAGCACGGAACCGCACGACACATTACGAGAGTCTCTTCTATTTTCTCAACTTTGCTCTCTCACTCATCTCGGCGCATATCCTTTTTCACGTTCTATCTCTCCTGCGTGTTCCACAACTGTGCATCAGAGTTTCGCACACACTGAACGAATCAGAGTTTCAGAGGCTGGTCGATCTCTCTCTCTCGCTCTCGCTCCGTGTTGCTCGATATCTCGGCTCGAGTCTCGTCTACTCTCTGGCACACTAACGCGATACTCCAGTCTGTTCTCGAGAGCAGAAGCGAGCTAGAGAAAGAGGTTAGACGATCTCGTGGACACAGCGTCGTAAACGTCGCGTAGCCCCGATCTCGTAAATTGCCGTCGGCAAAAGAGGAAGAACCGGCGCGGTGTCCACGAGTCAGGGCGTCGCGAATATTTACTGGTATCTAAGTTTATAATTACCGAGAAATCCATGAGGGCAGAAGCTATCGGTCAGGATGAAACGTGCATATTCGTACGCACGTGTATATCTACGAATATTCATATTTTTATGTCCACCTTCGTGTACGCGCTTTTCGCTGCCTATACCGATCTCTCGTTACGAGCCATACATCCTTTCATCCTTTTCTTTACATCCGCTCGCTCTCCCTCTCGTTCTCCTACGCGAACGCGCCGCTATTTCGACTCTGCTCGTACACCAGTAAGGCAAAAACGCTCACGCGCTCCTTTTTCCTCTGTGTCTTCCTCGCCCCCGCCTCCGAGCCAGAGAAACTACATGGCGCACCACGCGAACGCATTTTCTTATTACGAATCGGCTCTTCCGCACGTCAGTGAACACGAATTAATGCGCGTAATATGTTGGCTGCTAGCGCGTTTACGGTTTTACGTACGATCCGAAGCTCCTTGCTCTCTCCCTCTCTCTCTCTCTCTCTCTCTCTCTCTCTCTATAGCAATCACAAATAACTTAAGACTCCTGCTCTTCGAGCAGCCTATAACACCTATACGTTCTCCAAGTCCCTAATGCGTTAAATGTACGAGATTGCGCGTGTGTTTGTGGGTATCTTTATCGGCCAGAACGAGGATGCGGATCTTGGCATTATTCCGTATTTCCTCGTTTTTCCATAAAGATCAAACGCGCTTCGCTCGAAGAAAACGACCGTAAACTGCGTTCGATTATTTATTATTCTAAGGTGGGAGACCGTGAGAGATGGAACTACTACGAATCCGAGAGCTAATTGGGCTGGAAATTGAGCGGAATATTTCGAGTTTTAATGACTCGCGTCGAGTTCGATCGAACACGAATCGATGGAATTAAATTCAAAAGCAATCCGACCGAATCACGATGAATTCCCCCGACGAGAAGTTTATTTTTGAGGTGGTGAATAGCGATGTCTATAAAAATGTTTCTATTTATTGATGAATATCTCCTGAATGTACTGTTTCAAGAAAAACTGAGGTTACCGAACTTATTTTGAAGAAATTCGATGTCGAAGTTGAGTAAAAATGTCATCTCATTGATTCTACTGAAAAGAACAGATAATTTGACTTAAATGACAAGAAATCAGTGAAAATATGCGACTGCATCACGATCATATCGGATTAACTGAGACTGCGGCGTAGAAATTCGGCAACGTTGCAACTACGACACCAACGGGAGCAATTCCTTGACAGGCAGTCGTTGACATAATAACCTCCAAAAACGCCGGGCGATACAAGTAACCCGACACAGAGGCACAAGGCTCACTGCATCCAACCCAGCAGCTGAGTACGAAAAAATTACTCAACGTTGCCAAACTTTGTTTTTGTTTCAACGCGATTTTGAATTACCGAGAATTAATATTCTATCAACCTCAAGTGATTAAAATAAGCGTATTTTACATAATAATTAATGTTATCATTGCCACACTTTCGCATTGTTCATCCGAATGAATAGTAATCATTCAGTATCTATAAGGTGGCATAGCTGACGTCACTCAATGTATTAGCATAGGAGCTTCGTCTCTCAGCCCCACCCTCTAAAAAGATTTAGCAACAACCTTAAGTAATCGGATTCGTTTGAATCCGAAATGGCCGATTTGTAATGATCAGCTCTCGAGCTCAGGCGTTTGTGTATCTTTGTAGATTTATATTTACTCATCACTTATCAGGCCAGGATTAATGAGCTCGATCGCAGTGAAAATATCGGTCGTGTAATCCGAAAGAACTCTTTCCATTCGAATAGCTCGTTTACAAAGACGTCCCGCGGGATGTTGTATCGATTCCTCTAATCTTAAGTCTTTTCGATATCACGGGGAAAGGTAAGTGTATTGGAATTACTATAATGCCGGGAGGATGAAAGGGTGTGGCACGCGGGTCTGGATGAGAGGTCGAGCTGGGGAAAGAGAGTAGCTCCGCTGGCAATGATATATCGGCTATTACCTTCATGCCTTAGCACCTGTTAATGCGTTTCTCTCGTCCTCGTCCTTACAACCGACACCTGACGCCGCCACCATCGCCATGCAGCCTGTGTGTACTCTTTCCTGCCTCGCCCCCTACAGTTTCCCATATACGGGATGTCCTGAGGTCGGTCTTCAAATCGTCGGGAAAAGGTACGAGTATAGCTGATTAGTGGAATTCGATTTTCTTCGTTTGTACGAACCACGGCATCGTCTGGGAACGGCTTCAGCAGGAGTGTCGTGAAATTTTTTCATGCTCGGTGGATTGGGAGTGATTTGCATCAACGAGATTTACCAGTACACTCGACGATGCGAGGTCAGAAATGCAAACAAAATACTTTTCGACTCCATGAAGTTTGATTATCGATGTGCAAGTTAGTATTCAGGCACAACCAGCACGACGAGGCGTTCGAGAACTTTTTGCTTCGACTACCTTCCGATGAGAGGATCGCGCAGAGGGGATCGTTCGCGGAGTGCACCGCGCGATGGCAACGGGAAGAGCGATTCTCGAGAGCCGAGAGCAGTTCCGATCTTTCGAATTAGTCCTGGCTTATATTTCAAACCTCTCGAATTTTTCGCTCCGTTATTCGTTCCTCTTGCGCGCTTTCCTTCGCACTTATTTGCCTCCTCTCCCAATTCAGCCTCTCGTTTATACCGTTCCTTTCGAGGCCACCTGTCGATTCGACTGATGAGTTGGTAGCTCTCGAATTGGATCTGACACAGGATGGTTTCTCGGAAGGGGATCTGGATCGGTGGGTTCCTTCGAAAGCCCATATATCTCAAGATCTACACCGATATATAATCTAATCTCATTCCCTGCGATCGCAAAGTCAAATGGAACAATAAATGAATAAAGATGTTAAAATATAGAAACAGCCAAGATTATTCCGAAGACGAAAAGTGCTCAACAGCTCTCCCAAAAAGACAGCGAAGCCTCGTAAAACAAAAGGAATTTTCTTTATTCCCCGCGCTTCGAAAAGTAGCGAAATACGAAGAGCAAGAAAGATAATATGTATACAGAGAACGCATGCGTATATCTCAGGTTCATATACAGTAATGTGCGTGCATATAGAGAATAAAAGCGAAGCAACTGCGACGTCGAGGGTGGTGGTCGACTTTCCATGTTTCGAAGCTCATCGAGCATTCTCGGATAAAGTATAAACGCTAATACTTTTCTTCTCTCATTCGTGGGGCTGGAGGAGAGGCACGATGGTTTATCAGAGCGAGCGAAGAATATGCGAGTGCAAGGGAGATGGGAGCGGGAGGTTTTAATACCTTCTTAAATATTCCTTCCGTTCCACCTCCCCCGGAGCACCGGTGATCCTCTTCTCCACCTCCTCATCATCGCTGCTGTTAGAATATAAGATGAGATAGCAAGAGACTGCGCGTACGCGATACAAGTATACAATGCGTATAGACGCAGCTCTGCTTAAAGGTAGAAACAAATAATACGATTACGTTCCGTTTCCGTTTATTAAAGAAACAAGATATCGCAGCAATGGGTAGGTCGCCCTCCTCCAGCTCCCGCAACCTCCATATACACGAGCGACATAACTTTTATCCAAAGTGCACACTCGGCAATATCTCTTTCGTCCGCAATTCTCTCGATGCCTCGGGTCTTCGCAGCCAACACGATCCCCGTCCCTCGGACGTTTTGCGCCACCGCGGCATTCGATACGAGGAAACTCGATACAGGAACAAAAAAATAATGCACTCTGGGAATTACGCGAGTACCTAATGTATTCCCGGCTACCTGTACACGACCCCGTCAGCCCGTCTCGATGAAGTTGCGCGTAATAATTATATTTAAGAAGGCTCAAAGTCCGAAGACATAAGCTCCTCCGTCCGGCCGACGAATACTCCGTTTATTGCGCGAGTGAGAATTCACGGGGCTTGCGTCTCCGAGGAATTCAATCGGCGGAATCACTTTGGTCCCTTTGCTTTGACTTCGAGACTCTTTGACAAAGTTTCAGAGATTTTCTTCTTCATTATTGGTCCTTGGCTGCGCCGGGCAGGCTCCGAAATAACCGTGATGATAATAAGATCGAATATCTCATTGGACAAAAATACGGACTCGGAGGCCTGCATGTATCCAGGAAGAAAACACGAAATACGACGGAAAGAGGGAACACTCTCAAGCCGTTGTAACGGCCGAGTGCTCAAAGCAATTAATTCCGGTTGCAGTATAGCCGCATACATAACGATTCTCTAATTTTTCGTGTCTGTGACGTTCGGATGATTTAATTTCACGGATGCTGTGGCGAGGAGTGTGGGCAGGTCAGTCCATACGTATATAACGTGTGTAAAATTCTCAGCACTCAGCGACGAGGCTCATTTATTTGCCGCGTGAAAATAATAATGTTCGTATGGTCTAGTTCAAACTGGATATAGCTATTATGACGGGTCTCGCGCACAAGAGGGGATCTATAACGCGAGCAGCGTTCAATTGTCGGCTTGCCCGTGGGTGGATGAGTTCCGGTGCGTGTACGCTCTTCTCGCGCCTCTCCGTATGACTCAGCTAATTTATTCAAAGCCGAGTGCAGAGCCCGGTGGCTTCGAGTACCCGCGCAGACGGAGCTGAGAGAAGCTTTGCTTAGAAACACGGTGATCCAGTGCCCAGGCTTTCCTGTCCTCGTACCTAGCTCCGCGACCAACGTTCACACGAGTTAAGAACTTTTGCTACGTTGTGTCTCTTCCTATACGCGCCTGTCTATCTGTGCGTACGAGCTGGGCTCATGCTTCGCATGGGACAAGAGCGCGCATCGAGCACGCGCCCGCTTCTGCCGGACCGTGTGCCACCCACCTACAAGAAGAAAGTCGAGACAGCGCCAGAGTCCAAACTCAGACACGACCGGTCGAGTAAATGTATCTCTTCTTCACCAGAATATGGTGCTGGTTATTTCCTCTATGTGCGATTATCCAGCCCAGTTCTATTCAACATCCGTATACCTACGGGCTGTACCTCCTTAAAATACTGTATATATACGAGTGTGTATATTGAAAGACGGTATAGCAGCACGAACGTGCTTCTGTACACGCGTGGATATATTGAGACACGCGCCAACGCATTCTAATTACCATGTGCATAATGGTGGCCGCTCGCCAAGCTTCAGAAATACATCAGAGCAAGGAGACGCTATACATAGTTTAAGATTATATACATAAGTCATGAAAATTCCAGGGAACGGCTAGATCTGCCTTTCTTATTATCTCCTTTTCCTCACTCATGTCTTTTACGTTTTTATTGTTCCTGCTCCGGCTACGCACCCGCGCTTGGCTCATGTCATCGGAGCTCGGAAGATCGCTTTCTGTGAAGAGACAAACGCAGTTGCCAATTCGTTTTAGGAGAATTGTACCGGGGCTGGGCGAGGATATCGAATTATTGAAATTTGAAACTAAAATCATTGAAAATGGCGAGAGTGTGTTCTCTCGAGTGTTCGGGGAGTGCTGGAAGTTTCTTCAGAACACAAGATTCGAACTTTGTTTCCATTTTCAATGATTCGGAAGAATAAAATTAGGACAGAGAGTTGTGCGGAAAAGAGAGCATGCGATGTCGTCGAATGCCTCAATCACTCGAATCGAACGCGAGGAGGTCGCAATCCTGATCCTCGAATCTCCGTTGGGGATTTTTCAGCAGGTGAACGGCTTGGCAGTCCCTTTCTTTAGATCCTCCTCTCAATCACTCCTTTCATTCGAGAAACCGTAAGGAACGACGAGAGAACGTGAACATGTCATCGGTCCGGGAAGTGCCAAGTGCCAGCGACATCTGTGTCTCAGCTAGGCGAACGCACAATACGTACGAGAGCCCTTAATACGTTTACACTGAACAAAAGGGAAGATCCGCAGCGCCGTGGCTGTTGGGAGGCGAAATGAAAGGAGAGGAAGGTATCTCCGCACGGGAAGACAGTCGATCTCGAGAAATAAGAATACGTGAAACGGGAGGAGAACGAGCCAGAAGACTCGCTCGGTTTAGCGAGTCTCTTCTCGTTTTACTCTCGCTCAAGCGCCAATCTTCAATCTTCGAGAGCGAAACGCGCGGAAATTCCGACTCGCGAAGAGATATCCACGCTTGATAGATGTGCAAATAATTATAGGCGAACGCGTTTGTTCGCGGCGGGCAATGAGAGAATCGCGGAGGCAAACAAAACCGAAAAAAATCACCATGTCAAATTTTCGGTCAGACCGTAATGACTTTTAGCCATGCAACGAAATCGCAAAAGGGAATAAAGAGCGGAGGAGCGTGCAAACACACGTACGCTCGCACACAGGTGGCCAGCAACGCAGGGCCGGGACGAGAGTGCCAAAGAAACAGATTACGCGGGAGAAGTGTGTGCGAATTTGCTTGCGAGCAGAGATGAAGGTGACCGTGCAAAAAGCCGACTATCGAACGAGGCGATGGGACGGGATCATCGGGACTTTAATAGGGAGCGACAAAAAATGGACATAGAGCAAGAGGTCCTTGTCATGCACGTTTCGAAAATTATTCGATTCGAAACATCCGTGAGAGTGGCTAAGAACAAAAGACAGAAAGCGAAAGCAGCCGGTTTTCGAATTCCCCTGGGAATACCGTCCTCAGGTTTGATGTTCCGAGGATTTTGGAACGGCTACCGATAATCCTGAGACTCGACCTTGGCAAAAACGTCGAACAGAGCGCAGATGAGCTATACCCACGAGCATTGGATGCTAACGCGAGATGGAAAGAGCCCTCCGCGTCCTAAGCAAGCTTCCCTCTCTCTCTCTAACTCAGTATTTTTCCTCCTGTCTTCCTCCCTCCATCCACCTATGGGGTTTGTATAAAACAGCGGTCTCTCTTGCTCTGCGCGTCTTCCGATTTCTCGGTCGGGTGCGGCGCGACGACTAATGCATCGGCCCCAGGGCACGGGTAATGCCTAATTAATCCAATTAATCTAACTCAGCACAAATGACCTCCTCCGTGGCGGCGGCCACCGCCAACCTCTATCCTTGGGCCTCTCTCTCAGTCTTCAGCTTTCTGCTCTTGAGAGAATCACTCTTCTGTTCTGCTCCCCCGCTCAAAGAGGTACAAGCCGCGCATAGCCTTCCTCTCGAGTCTTTTCGAATTCGTTGATGCTGTATAAAGCCCCGTGTAGATAGGATTGTGAATTCTCATCGGCGGCTAAGAGCAGCCAGCAGCGAGAGAGATCGAGCGAGCCAAATAAAACACGAAAATATTTGAAGCTAAGCGAAAGCCTCCCTTCCCAAAAGGAGAAGAAAAGGGATGGATGATGGAACGCTCGATCTAACATTCCGAGAAATTAACGATTACCTTTGATTTATGTAATTTCATATTTTAAATTATTGGCCGTCATTAGCGACCGGCTGGGCATTAGTTATCAAGGGGCTTCGGTGACGTAGGTATACATTCTCGAGTATAAGATCACGAGAAGAAAAGGCTCGCTGGCCTCCGTCCTCACTCTTCATTTTTTCGCACACATTTTTTTTCTCCAGCCTCCCTGGCTCGCTTTTCTCTCCACCTTTTCGCCATATTTTTAATCGACCACTGTAGCCTCATTCCAAATTAAATGAATCACTATTGATGTTCCCTTTTTTATTTATCCTCCCAATAGAATGGATGCTGTACTTTGATCTTGTACTTTCACTTTGGTATGATGGAACCGGTACTGTGGCTCGCGGTATTTGGGTGAACGATCCACCATCAAAAACCGGTGTCTCCTAGGTCATGGTCAGAGATTCGAGGAACGAGCCAAATTCAATGATGAATTCAACGTAGTCGTAATATTGAAGCTAGCGAATTTTCGGTCGAACAGCCCGATCGCCTACTTTCGTAAATTCATCTTTTCTCCCGATCAATCTTATCTAAATTCAAATTTGCACTCGTTTCCTTCATTTTTCTCCCATTGTGTCTTTCCCTTTCTTCGCCTAATGCATCGGTCTTCCTATGGGTTCTACTCGATTTGTTCGTTTCCACATGGCACAGCTTCTCTCTCTCTCTCTCTCCCTTTCTCGATTCTACGCTGGAATATATTATCGTTTTGTTCCTCTCGCGAAGAGATCGGTATATAGGAAGGCGAGCTTCAGACCAAGAGACCGGGCTGGTTGTCATTGGCTCATTTGTTAGATGCCATCCAAAGCATGCGGGGCCTTGATTTAGTGCCTCCACCTCGAACCGTGAGCTCGCTTCGGCGCGTATACCACACTCTTGTTCTTTATAGCAATATCACCTACACTACCGAGCACTACTTATACCGATCTCTGATGCCAGGACCGCCCTTCATCGGAGAGACAAAGACGCGAGTAAAGAACTTACAAACGTTCGAAGTGCACAAGTTCGTGACCCCTGGGGGCCCTGGAGAAATCCTTACTGTGTGCATGCTCTTTCGTCTCTCTGTCCCTTTCCCCTTTTCATGCTCTTACCATTTTTTTCTTTCGCACTCCCTCGCTCCCGATCGTACAACTATCGCCTCTTTCTCTTGAGTTCATTCTTTATTCCTCGAGCTCTTTCATGAAGCTGCTCGAACCGTGTGCGTACGGTCCCTTTTCGTCGCTTAACGTCTTCCTCGAAAGACCCGGGACGAACTCGATTCGTCAGAGCAACGGACCAGTCGGTCACGGCTGTCGGCTATGCGGTCCCGAGATCGAACCACTTTCGCTGCTTTTTTCTTCTTCGATACATCCGTGAGCTAAACGTACAAGCAAAGTTATTCAATTGGAAGTCTCATCAATGAGTCTTCACGTATTTCGACCAGAATAGTAGCCCTCAGGTTCGATTTTTCTTAGTGATCAATCGCCAATTGCTGACCAGTAGATTCGACTTTGCTCAGCCTCGCTTGGGTTCCATTGGCTTGTACCAGGGCCGAAAAGAAAAAATCGTATTTCACAGTTTCGGTGAAGCAGCATTTCAGAAATTGGTTAATTCAACATGATACTACAAATTTTCCATAAATAATATCAGCTTCCAAAGACTAATAATAATCAAAAAATTGTACCTTGAAATTGCATTCGACGCGTTCGTTTTCTATGATTTAGGAAAAATGTCGTAGCTTTGGGCAATTAATCGTTGCCAGATCGTTCAATAATGGAAAAAATTTATTTTCTATTTCTCATTTTAATACAAATAATTTTTTTTTCGATTATATCGATAAATGTTGTAAGAATATTTTTGAATGAGATACTACGAAACCAACATTGAACCGCTGAACAACAATTATTTTACAATTTCAAAAACTGTATACCTGCGAAAGGCGTATTGAAAATAGAATTCGAACTCGAGCGAAGATTTTTTCGAATTCAGGTGTTTCTGGATTCTAATACTTTATTGACATTCGACGGTACGAAGTTGTTGATAAAATTGAGTTTCGAGATAAAAACGTTTCTCGGTAAAGTTTCTTCGATCTTCTGTGCACATATTTACCAAATTCTTGTTTTTTTCCAATAAATTTTTCTCGGTGATAAACAGCGGATGGAAGAATGAATTTTCTTTTTTTAGATGAACGAGACTGTCACAGTGGCTTTGAAACACGATGATAGTTTCTAAGACGCAGAAAAACATTAGATCAAGTGTTACGGAGCTAAATTTGTGGAATGTATGTGTATAGCCAAATTCACAAATACGAGGAATAATTTTGAACGCAAAACTGTTTAAATATTACATCCATGCACGGTTATGAAAAACTTCAATTACAGATAGTGAGCCAAACAATGGAACGCGTAAAGAAAATACGATAAAAACTCCATTTGTTTTCCACGACGCCCACTAATCCATCTTAGCTTACGTCGAGTTATAGTTAATTTTATATTTTTCATTTGACATTCGTAAGTATTGGGTCGTATTTCTTCTACCAAAACTTCTTATCGTTATCTTTTCGCTCACAAATATTTGTTGACTGTTACTTCGTTTTTGCGTCTAAACATTTTCTACGCCCCGTGTCTTGGTTATAAAGCCAATTTTTTTCCGAACTCCGAGACACATGATCCCAGAATTTTGATCTTAACGCTCGTGCATAAGAATCTTTTCGGGATAAATTCCTTTATTTTTCGTTTTTATTTTGCGCTACAGTTTGTACTTGGAATCGAAAATGCGTTTACGTAAGTAATAATCACTGATTGATTGTCTTTAAAAATTTTGTTTCTTTTCAAAACGTGTTAAAAAATTTAGTTTTTCCCAACTTCCAGTTGCTGTTAATTTACTCTTTTGTGATATTTTTTTTTCTTTTTCAAATTTGTGGAGAATCCTTTCGTTCATGTTGTTGAAAAATTCGATTTTTTCGAACTCTCAACTGATCTTTTATTAATAGATTCTCAACGTCGTATGTTCTCTCTGTTAGTTTTACCAATGGGAATCCTGATTTTGAACATCGCAGCTACCGTAGCGACTATAGGAAAGCTGGATGATATTTTGGCCGATGATTCGAATGCAACATATCCGATGTTTGAGGGGTACAAAAGGAGCGCCATCCGCCAGGTGGTTTATGGTTTGAGAAGGTTCTGGGAAGTGTTTCTTAAGGTACAATTTCTCTCGAATTCATTTTTTCGGCTTGAAAAATTACTCGTTCCATTTGGATTTAAAATCATTTATTTTTTCATACAGGAATTCATCAATGCTCAGAGCTTTATTGATCGGCGTCGACATTTTGTTGTTTCTCCGTTTGGTGTTTCGATATCTTTGACTATGGCAGCAGCTGGTGCGCTCCACGATTCAAAATATGTAATCGAGGACGCTCTTATACTTCCAAAGGACGAAAAATTAAAAAGAGTCGCTTATCAGGCAGTCATAGATCAATTCAACGTGAGTTACAAAATATTTCTTTACAGCAATGAATGCCCATTCTTTGAATAGTTTCCAATATATTGCGAATTCCTTTTTGGAAAATTAATTCTGAAAAACTGGTTACACACGTGACAGCTTTCGTGGTTAATTTTCTTTTCGCTTGACGGTGGAACCCAAAGGAATTTTTGAGTCGTGCATTACGAAGCTGCCAATAAAAATTTATGAATATCCAATTAGGAAACAACGCAATTAAAAATACTTTACAGAATCACACAACGATGCAGCTGCGTGTAGCCAACAGCGTATTTGCTCCTACGGACATCGACTTTAAACCCGAGTACGTTGCCTCTTGCAAAAGAGCTTATCGTTCGTCGGTACAATATGTCGATTTCAACAAATCTGCCGAAGTGATCAAACTCATCAACAATTTCTTCACGGATGAAACACACGGCTACGTCGGACCAATTCTCAAAGAAGGTAAGACCATTTTTCTTATTCTAACAAAGAAAGTCACCTTACTGTATCCCCACAAACTGGCTCAAAAGAATTACACTTTGCAGTTCACATCACAGTATAAACCCTCACAAAAAATTAGCTGCCCACTCGTATATTTAAGGGGTGAAATTAATTCATAAAAATCGGTGGTTTTCTCGTTTTTCACTTATATCTTCGAAACTAAAGTAAATTCGACAAAAGTTCAAATGGCAAATTTATTTTTCTGTACTCAGCAAAAAAATGGATTGAAAATTTGTATAGTTTTTTCTATTCATTTTATTTTTATAAAAAAATGTGTTTTTTTTTGTATATTTTTCTTTATCTTATCGTTGAATAAATTTTTATTTTACCTGAAAATAAAACAAGATTAGAAAGCTTGTCAAACAGAAAATGTTTACGTATACAAATAGGTTTAGTATATCCAGGTATGACGTCCTACCTTTGTCTTAAATACTCATAAACCATTTACTTCTAATTTAGTTTAGTGCATTCATTGTAGTACGAGCGAATAACTATCAGGCTCTAAAAAACTTTATTTCATATACATTTCTCCATTTTATTTACTAGACTAGCAGAATAGAAAACCCATGTTTTTATCAGTTCTTTTACCTTCGCAATATGGAATGTATTGATTACTCCTTAAAGAAATGTGTGAAATAGAAAATCTTACTGCATTATGAACGTATTATAACAGCTAAGTCACCACAAATCTGACATCATGGTTCCGAATTATCTTTAAAACCAAACGTCACAGGATTTTTGAAGAAGCTCACCTCATGGTTTGATGAAAACATGTTATAAGTTTGAATCTATAAAGATTTGTTGGGTTTGAAAAAATTAACTTCCTTTAATGAGTACTTGAGCCGGAAAAAAAACCAATGCAGATTAATATGATTGAATTTTAAATCGGAATAATTAGGTTCAATATGGAAAAGTAGAGAAGAATGTACGAAAAAATACGTTTCTAGGAATTATTATTATATAACGATTTTGAAGAATTATTTTCCCCTCTTAGATATGCGAATGGGTAGCTAATTTTTTGTGAGGGTTTATACTTCGATGTGAGCTATAAAATATGATTTTTTCGACCCAGGTTGTATGGATACAATGAGGTAACTTTCTATGTAAGGAATGCAAGGAAATGAAAATTGTAAATCTTATGGGAACGTTGAAACATTCATTTATCACGTTTCGATGCAATAGTTAAAGAATAAGTTGATGAGAAAAACATAACGCAATCGAGGGAGTCTAGTCGTGAACATTTACATTTCCCTTTCATTCAAATGACTTCTGTTTTGATTAATCGAATAATAATTAAATTCTCATAAGCAGAAGATAATACAATTTTACTGTTTTTTTGTGTTGCAGATGACATCACTGGAAATATGACTAGTCTTCGTCTAGTAGAGTTGAACACCCTGTTCTTGAAGGGCACCTGGCTGCAAAAATTCACCACGTGTTCCTCGTATGGGTGTCCACTAAACATACCTATGAAATTCCCATATACTTCGATACCGCAGATGTGGACAAAACAAGTGGTCCGTTATGGAGAATATAGTAAAGGGGACGCAAGCTTCATCGAACTTCCATTCGTGGTAAGTAAACTCCTTATAAAAAATGAGCTTGATGAAATTGTAGATGAATTAATAAAGGATAGAAATTGGACTTCATTTCGTTTTGAATTGGAGCCCAAAACGTATTTGCATTCTTAGGCAACAAATAGCGGTGTTTGCTTTCAACCGAAAAGTGCATGGAATAATATTAACTTTTCATAACGGTTGGAAATTAATGAGAATATAAATAAAATTGTTTTCATCGACTCTACTCAACTTTGCTCGTGATGTGTTTCTGCACAGAGCGACGATTTTGAGAACAACATGAGCATGTTTATTCTGCTACCCCACGGAAAAGAGGCATTGTTCTATCTCGAAAAATATATTGATGAAATTCGTGTCCTAGAACTTCGTGAACTCAGCAATTACAGAACCGTCAATATTCAGCTACCAAAACTTCATTTTCAAACTAGATTTGGAGTCAACGAGTCTCTACGACGAGTGAGTACATTGCTTTTATGAATCCTGATTCTTCTGTCACAGGATAGAAGATTTCACAATTTCAATCTGATCCTATTTTTTCTAATACGAAAAATTTTAACTCTAAAAGCCGAAAGTTATTGAAAATTCAATCATCTGTTTTGCAATTTCGACAGCTGAATATGAGCAACTTGCTGGATTGGCGGGCAGGAGAATTCCAATTTATTGCGAAAAAAACTAGATTATTCATCAAGACATTTATACAAAAATCATACATCGAAATTAATGAGGACGGAGTTGTGGCGACCGCAGCAACTGGTAAAGTTCAATATTTATCATAATTCCATTTTGCCCTCATCAATTATTATTGAGATTTACATTTTTAATTGAATTTCTCCACCAGGAAAAGTGCTTCGTCCAACAAGTTTCTACTACGCTCCTATTAAAGAACTATTTCAAAAGCGGCCCGAGGACCGGGGTAAAAATCTGTGATGTTTCAATATTGATCAACACACGTTCCAAAATTATTCTTTCGCGACTCGCATTGACGAGAAAAATAATTTTTTTTTGTTTTTAGTCGATTATAACAGTGTGCGAATCGGGTCCAGTAGTATGTCGCTGGCCGCACCATGGTGGGCGGAAACCAAGATCTCTAACAATGGCAAAGAGGCTGATGCACAAGATAGTAAAATCATTGTTTGCCATTGGGAGCTCCCATTTCGTATATGATCAAGAAAGTAATACGTTTTATTTTTCTCTAATTTCCAATAGAAGAGGAAGTAAATTTTTTCGCCACCCATCCGTTCCTGCTCATTATCGCAACGATGAATAACAATCCTGTCAAAATCTTCGCATCCCGGGTCTCAGTCTTTGACCAGTAGTCACGTCGGCTGGACCATGATGGATTCGGAAGAGATATCCGCAAACGTCAAAGCTCAGACAATCGCTGCGAAAGAACTTCCAATCACCAGCATACTCATCGGTGTGAAAAATGTTAAATCTGCGCTTTTAGAAATTGGTAAGAATATTTGTTAAGCAGACTTATCAGACGTGCTCCTCAAACGTTAATACTTGACAGTAATACCGTTACTAAAAAAAAAAAAAAATACATGATAATAATAACTGATAAAATTAATTAGTTCGTAGAAGAAAGTCACGTCAAAAATATAATTTTATAACAAAAAAATGTATGTTTTACGATTATGATTAAAAATTTTGAATCATTGGAGTTTTGTTGGATTTCATTGAAATTCTTTACTCAAGTATCTCGTCACATTCCCGCACAATTACCGATACTAAATGGTCTAGCTTCAAATTTTCGATGATTCCATATTCAAGAATGAATATCACTAACCGCAACGCAAATTATGCTGACTTCATAGTTCGAGGGTAGGTAAATGGCGAAAAACTCAATTCCGAGTGATAATAAAAATTTTGGGGACTTATTGAAAAGGTAAGAGAAATATTAGCAAAAAATAGCGATGGTTTTTCAAGCCTATGGTCGCCTCGAGATCCGTTGTATCTTCAGCTGGAATGTTCGAAGTATGATGGAGCGGGATGTAGAAAAAGATAGGAGGCAAATAATCGTGTAAGGAGAATGAGGCGCAGATGTAGGTGGTCCCGGAGGAGCTGATGACCAGAATCTTATTCGTGAATTCAGGAAGTCCGATGTTTGTGCCTATCGGGAGTCAGACAATCAGTAGGCGGAAGAAGTTAGTCTCCCTGGGTTTTTCTGTGTTGGGCAACGTGCTTAGGGTCTCAGTGTATCATCGCTGGCCTCAGAGATCGAAAGAGTGAGTGAGAGAGAGAGAGAGAGAGTGGAAGTAAGAGGAACGTGGCGTCGAGAATGGAGCCTCACTTATACAGTAGCCGATGGAGAGAGACTCGTATAGAGGCAAGGAAATCTAATTGTCGGTCTTCGGCGTAGCTGGGCGGTAAATTGCAAAAATAAACACGCGTCCGTGCGGTATCTATAAGCCGGAGTGAACGAGGGAGCCGAAGAATCAAAGAGAGAAGCGAAAAAGCCGAGAACACATAAGAGAAAGAGGATGAGATTGTGAGAGGGAGACAAAGTTAAGGGGAGCTTCAGTGATAGAAGAAAGATAAAAGAGAACGAAGAGAAAGAAAATGAAGAAGAAGAAGAAGAAGAAGAAGAAGCAGGAGAAAAAAGAGAGACACAAGACTCGCGCCGCCACCGAGTCCTCTTCTTCTTATTCGTCTTCTTCGTGCTTTCTTTTTCACGTCCTGGGGAATGGAAATACTAATTCTGCGGAATACGGTGGCTGGACTGCGGTAAGCGCCAGCCACTGGCTGCACCGACCTCTTCCCCAAGATATACGAAGGCCCTCTTGTGAAGAAGTCGCGCACGCGGACGATCACGGTACTCTTAGGATCGTCTTGGTGTGGGTTGTGATTACCTGGGGATAATTACAGTCGACGTGCGCGCTTGGCTTATACACACGACGTCTGAGAGGGTGGGTGGTGCTTGTGCTCTCCGAAGAGCATTACGGACGTATATGTCGCTTACTACTCTGAATAAACCAGAAAGAGTAAGTTAAAGGAACGACGGAAAAAGAGCTTTTAAGTGTGTTCGATGTTGGGGTAGTGGCTTTACGTGTGCGCGCGCCACGCCATCAAAAAGTATCCGCGTATGCGTGAGCTTCGAGCTGACTGCCGCATCTCACTTTCACACTCACAATCTTTTCTTTATTTTCTGTATGAGAAGACGAGCGCGCTCGTGTGTGTGTGCTTGCCTGTGCGTGTGCACCGGGCAATCTTTCTTTTTTGTCTAATATTCCCTTGGGACTGGCGCCATTAAATTTCACGGGATGGGAAAAGGTGCCCGGGCGGGTTAAAATGTTTATTTCCTGCTCGCAGTAAAGCCAAACACGAGCCAAAATGGCCACTGGAGATCATTGGATCGATGGCGACCGTTCGAGCCGTATGCGAGAGCAGCGAATCTTGACTCCGTGTTCGTGGAACGCCATTGCTTTATTCTCCTCCCTCCCTATTTCACTCGCTCGCTCCAACTCCGTCTCTCGCGCCGCGCCCCCCCGCCCTCCTGTGCACACGACTCGTGCTGCTTTTGTTTATTTTAATGAGAATTTATTGCGGTACCCTTTGACGCGAAGGCCTGACGAATCGACTTTCACATTTTTTTAATATCACACAGACGGCACATGTTTCGACGGTCACCAAACACAATACTCGGGTAATAGAACCTTGAGCAATTGTTCTTCAACCAAGTAAAGTCTCGCAAACGTAGGGATAATGAGACGCGGGAGGAAGGAGAGAATGCCCGTATGGCCTGCTGACGAAAACAGCATCGTTCTTCAAAATGCAGTGCTTCCCTCGAAGAATAATTTCAGTCGAGACGAAGCAAACTCATTATACGGAGGGATAATTCGAGGAAAAACTTCATCTCGAATAATATTGACGAGTCTGAAGATACAGTAAAAGCCATTATCTCCTGTCACCGAGAATTCGAACGACTGAGAAAATCGAACCATCAACCGGATGTGCAGGCTCCAAGTGATACCGTCGCAAGGAAAAAACACCAGAAGCATTAGTCCCCCACGATACATCGGGAGGCTCCATACTCGCTACGAATAACGAACGACCCAAACCGACGAGAGATCAGCCATTAATTTCTTTTCGAGAGAGAAGCATAAAGAGAGAAACTTATATTCTTGGATAATGTGCGTATCACGCTCCAATGCCTCCCCCGTTTCTTTCCTCCTTCTGTCATCCTTGTTCTGCAAGCCTCTTCGCTACATCCACTAATGGCCACTCTTTGATGACAAATATCGGGTCTAGAGGAAACCTATAAATTATCCGGAATAAGTTACGTCTCCTCTGTACCCGTCTTAAGGGTTCTGGATGCTCTTCCTCCCCGTAGACGCCCACCCATAATTCAATACTCTTCTTGCCTGATAAGACGAACGGCTCAAGCGAACAAGTATAGGAAAAAGGTGCCAGGCGCGTACAGCTCTTGTATACAGCCAACTTTCCGGATGGAGGCTCATCTGGGTGAGCGAAAAGAAGAAAAATGTCAATGATGGACCGAAACGATTGATCCGAGTCAACTCTCAAATCAAACTTCAGAAAAATAACAGCAGCACGAGAGACACGTGGATGTCACGCGCTTGCTAGTGTACCCGAGGAGCTGTCGTTGCGCAGTAATTTCTGAACCCAAACGGATCAACGAGTCAAATTGACGCGAATTTGGACTCGATTACAGGAATCATGATTAGTTAGCGAAATAATTGAAGCGTGTGGCGGAATGGATATACGCCCGGAAGAATCGCCTCGTAATACCTCTTCTGCCAATTCTCGTCTGGAAATACAGCGTGGTTGTTGGATCGGACGTCGGTTGACACACACAAAAAGCATCGAAGTTCCTTGATTAATAACACGGGAAGAAAAAACGTGGCTGGTTCCGTCCCGGCGCTTTAGAGTCACCCGCAGTGACAGAGAGAGAAGGAAAGAAACACGAGAAACAGTGGCGATGAGATAAATTCGATGTAGATACGTCTATGGAAGGGGAGGAGAAGGGCGAAGGGGCCGAAATCGAGAAGAAGGCGTTAAAGACAGGATACATTCCGCCTGCTGGTTCCGGTATTGTTCGCGTTAATAGCCAGCAAGATACAGAGAAACGACGAGAGCCCTCAGTGGCGAAGTGAGCATCGTCATCCCCCTGATCCGCGCATGGATGGGCGATGGTTCGAAAGGAGTTTCGATTATCTCGATCTCGCTGAATTCCGCAAATGAAGAAGGGCCGAAGAAAGGCCTGAAAGAATGAGAGAGGATCGGGTGAGAGTTTGCGTGGGGTGCGAAGCTCATTGTGTTCGAGGCGTCCAAGAGGGAAACTCATGCTTCGGGTATTTACGTAAAAGAACACTAGGAGGCGAGCATTGTTGTGCGGAGCCAGCTCGAGTGAGCAGCCAATTGATGAAACCCGTTAAAAACAAGCATCTTCATGAACCGGATGCGCTCCATCGTGATAACAGTTGTGATTAACAAGCCTCGTCGAATTTTTGGCTTGATCGAACATCCCCGCAGTCCAAATAGCAGCGACCCGGACAACGATTCAGCGAACGATGCCGTCACGTTTCATCTCGTTGAATGAAGGTGTAAATTAAAAATAATAATAATAATAATAATAATAATAATAATAATAAATACGCAAATGGGTCATTTTCACCCTCCACACAGCTGCTCCGAGGCCTCTCGATGCTTATCCAATCACAGCCAACTGCTCTGGCTCCGCTCGAACGACAGGATACATTTACGACAATGTGAGGAGAAAAAAATCGCAACCCTTCAGAATTCCACGGTATCGTGAGTCTACGTATAAAATCTATATCCACAAGTATAGATATGGGAGTTGGGTACCGCGTTGAGACGCACTACTCGTTGCCGGTACGAGCCCCATGCGGAGCGCTGTAAATAAAATCATCCGAACGAGTATTTACGTAGACGCTTACGGGAGAGATAACGTGCCTCGCAGCTTCCTTGCCTCTTTGGGGTGCTTGGCTTATGGGCTCCTAAGTTATCCAATGTTATGGGACATTTCGGCATTTCGAGGATGGGCGCGTGTCTCGTGTCGCTATATTGGCTCTGCGTTACATACACCGTCCTGTGTGCTTTGCTTCTAAATGCCCATACCCCTATGTACACCTCGCTGCTTACCTTCTCCAATGTTCGCCAGCCTCGTAATAGACGAGACGGCTCACCAGTTTCGAGAATCACGAGGGTACTACTCGAAAGCGAAGCTATTCTTTTCCAGGAATAACGTCACAGTTGAACGATATACTTTAGTATCGAATTTCATGTGAGCGCACGGATTTTTTAGGGAGTCATCCAAGCAAATAAAGAGCTCGATAAATGTAGTAAAACGGTTAATTTTCTCGCAAATGTCCTTTCCAGTTGGTATCAATATTTTAATCAAGCACATCAGTGTCCTACTTTTTCAAAAGGGGCAAATATCATCGGATTTTCACAGCGATACCAAAGCTCTCGAAAAATACCAAGCAATCGCATCACCTTAATAGAACTTTAGACGCGGTTTCGTCCAATCTAACCGGCCACCCCGATCCTCTCTTCGTTTCCATTATCACTGGACGACGAAAGAGCCAACTCCATAGAAACTCTCTTTTTGTCCGAGGAGAACAATGACGCGGGGCAATAATCGTCAGCTGAAATTGTATAGCTTTGTTAGTTTTCCCATACCATAAAGGAGCTGCGGAGGTGAATTCCTAGATCAAGGGAGAAGTATTTTTTATGACATTGGAGATACGACTGGAGAGCAAGATTTCCATTTACTCGAGAATTCCCTCTTATGTCCATTGTTGCGGCATTGGTGATTCATACGAAGCTTATGTCGCATCTTGAAAGAAAAAGAACAACTTTGATTTCATCAATCGTAATATAGACTTCGAGCGTAGAAGAAGTAGAATTGATTAAAAAAATGTAAATAAAAAAGAGAAGCAGTCGTCACTGCGAGACCATGAAGAAGGCAACAATCACAGGCAATTTCACAACAAAATCACAAATCTCCGGTCCCTCATCGAGCAAAGAGACGTCTGCTTGTGTCGGTCACTCGCGGCCAAATGTGCATAAACATCAAGATGAATAAAGTGCGTTTAATCGTTAAGTACTGAGGCTGAGTCGAGTGGACTCGAATCGATGCTGTAATTCAATTTCTTAACGAAGCAACCGCGAGTACATATAAGAGCGAGGGAATGGGACCGGAGAATTAAAAGATCGAGGGATCATTGGTGCACGTTGGTCCGGTACGCGATCGCACGGATCGTTAATACCTCGAGGATCGCATCGAGTCTCACGAACGGCGAGAGCCAAGGAAAGGGATATTTTGTTTTGTTGTTTTCGAATAAAGAAAAGTTTACAACGTAACTCGCAGCAATAATGTAGTGTACGGTATATAAGCTTATATTCACCAGTATAATGCACGTAAATATTAAGGGATCTATATGTCTGTATATATAAATGTATTAACGTGTGCGCACGTATATACAGTATTGAAGAGTCGCTGGAAGGATATGCCTGGTCGCCTGGCGCCTCTGCTTCGCCACCCAGGGGATCCCCTCATTATTTGCTGCCACGATGAGCCTTTATTAGCAGTTATCCCGTTTGGTCTCGAATCTATACGTTCGCATAATCATAAATTCCGCGTTTACGGTTCGCGTATCTTATGCAAATGAGACGATTTAATCCTCGCTGATATTTCAGGGCGTTTTTAATAACCATGATGTCCGACGTGTGTGCTATGGCCATACGATGGTCATCGGTGAATCGAGAATCTCATTCTTTCCATTTACTTTCTTTATCTTCCTTCCTCTTGCCCTCGGTCTCGCTGCGCGCGCGCGTTTCCTTTGCGGGCATATGTGAACGATCAATTCCCGTCGATTCATCGTCTTGGATTCCTCGATTGGCACGACGACAAACTCAGACGAGGGGTTACTCGAGGTGGTGCGCTGCCCTCGCGCGTGGGATGTCCCCCGCGGTCTTTTTTCAACTTGCGAATTATCCGCAAACACACGCTCCTCGATTCACTCGCATACACCGCGCCATTTTCCCACGAATTTTCAAATTTTACGTACATTCTACAGACTCGTCTCCAAGACCCTCGCACGCTCATTATTCGAACGACTCGCATTAATTAACCGATACCAACGATGCCAGAACTTTAGCAACCTGCTTCGACACCGAATAATGAAAACGTAACGCACTCGTTTCTCGTTGCTTCAATCAACTCTCCACCATCGCTATCTCGATCGTCTACACTGGCAAATTAGTGTTTGCAAAAGTGGGCTCAATGCGGGCGAGAGAGCTTTGAGACCTCCGTGGAAAAGAATAAGTGACTCGACGTAAAAATGTTGAGCTTTGACTACAGAGGATAAACAAGACGCGTGGGGCAGTTAACCGGTGCAGTTTTACACGTGCTTATGATGCGTACATGAATTTTCTACTCGCGTCGTCGTCGCCGTCGGTCTCACCGTCGTTTTCGTCAGCGTCGTTGAGAGACAAAAGGCAAAGTAATCATAGCTTGAAATTATAATAACCGGGCGGCTTTGCACGTTGCTCGCTGAACGCACTGTTTGTCACTGTCGTACCGGGTGAGATCTCGCTCTGCTGTCCTTCCTGGCGTGTATACAATAACAATAAGTAAGTTGCCGCCGGGGTAATTTTCAGCGTTTAAGGGCTCATCCAATTATCCACGACCGGTGAAAGCGACGTAGACATCGTTGTTCCCTTGACGCACGCGCGAGAAAAGCTCCCGCATAATGTGAAAAGGGCGCGTGCTGGCTCGAGTGGTAGTTTTCCTTCTGATACCAAGTGTGTCCTGGTATACGAGTGACCGTATGAGAGGTTTACTTTAAAACGCACTCGCACGTATACGGACACATGCGCGCGCGAGTCAGCGACGTTCGTATAGCGCACACGTTTGTGCGAGCAGGAGACGTGTGTATGGCACACGGGAAGGGAGGCGGCAGAAAGGCCTCTGACGACGACGACGACGAAGACGACGACGACGACGAGTGAGGGAGAAACGCTGTTTCTGGAACGAAACGAGAGGGTGTGACGATGTACAAGCTTGTTTTGGATTAACTCTGTAGACAGAGGCGAGACGCGTTCAACGCGAAATAAGCGAGCTAACGTATATACGGGCGAGGAAGACGAGCCCGAGTCAGACCGGGAGATCCCCTATGCTTCAGGATATTACGTAAGTCCAAAAAAATTCTGGACGAAAGCAAAGCGGATGAGAAGGCGGGGGAGCCGGCTGATGGGAGCCAAAACCACCCCGGAACGCGGACAAAGGCCAGAGCTTTCCACCTCAAACGATAAAGCCGAAGGCACACTCGGAATTAACGACGAATATAATTACGGCTCGACCGTTCATCGCGTACCCTGCATCGCTGCAGGGGCCACCTCTCCTCTTGGTCCAGCTAAATCAAACGACTCGTAAATTCGGAAATTTTACCAACTTCGAAGATACGAACCTCACCCCTCTCGATTCACATTCAGTTACCTTGTCCTACGGAAATTCACCAATCAAGTTCAACGTCGTGAACTATCCAAGCTCTACAAATTTCGACTCAGCCTCACACGCGGTAGAGACAAAAATTCACAACTCCAAAACTGTAATTCGATTCATTTATTAATCAATCTTCACCCAATTGGTCGATGCGCCGTTACTTTATCGATTGGCACATCGACCCTGTATTAAGAGACATCGAATTCGATGCGAAGCTAAACTATTAACTTGTCAAATCGAGTTTACAAGATTTGCTGCAATTTAGTAAACGTCCAACAATAAAATTCCTGATGATATTGAAATCGACATTTTTTTAACGTTCATATTTTCAAAACCGCGTATGATTGATATGTTACCTTAATTAATAAACGGCGTCAGTGACGGCGTTAGCGCGCTCACTTAGTAATTCCCTGGAATATAATATCCTTTCGAACATTCCACCACGAAGGTGGAAAATATCGTCCCTCGAAGTCAGTATAGATGTAGAAATCGACCCACTCCAAGAGTTCGGTCGAATCTCGGTATTTCGGGTAACCGTTAACCCTTCCCGGTAAGATAACAATCCTTTGAGTACAGGTTTGGAGAAACGGACAACGGATATCGCTTTCTGCTCTTTGGTTCTACCTACGAATTCTCCTCTATTTGCCTATAGATTGAGAGGGGCGAGGAGGGAGGATGGACCAGAGAAGACGTATGGTCAGGAGCCGGAAGCGGGAGAGGCCGCAGCGACGAGACACAAAGGGAGAAAAAGAGGAAAACCAGCTGAGATTTGAGCGTTGAGATCACTGCTCAGGATATGAGTCTCCGAATCGGTGACGTTTTCAACGATACAAAGAAAACCTTGGCCGGCGCATGCGGCGAAAAGAAAAGCGATTGACAGACAATCGCAGTCGTTAGCAATTTAACAGCCGAACATGAGCGCGTGCAGCAAAGATAAGCGGACGATATTGGAGAGGCCAATCACTGTCGAGTTTATCTTGAGGGGTGAGAGCTTGCTGAAGCTCGAGCACAAATCAATTAGTAGAAAGCCTCGGGCTCTCCGCTCCTGAACTACCCTTTTCGCTCCGGTTATATCCCAACAGCAAGCTCGCCTTCGCAAAAGCTCTGACTTTCGGTGTACGCGCCTCTTCTGCGTCTATCTTCCTCGTGCTCCGGAGAAACAACGTCCTCTCGCTCCGTCTTATCACCGCAGCATCCTCCTACTATTTCCTCGAGAAATACGCTAGCCATACCGAATGTACAGATTGCGTTTCAATCTATGCGCTAACGAGTGTTTAGTGTTTACCGAACCGCGAGCCCGCACCACCACCTACCTTGCTTTGCCACTGTTTCCGCATCCCTACGTACAATAACGAGAAGGCTAACGAGGAACGGGAGTGGATAAAGGAAGTGTGTATGTGTATGTGTGTGTGTGTGCCGGGAGGATGCTTGGGATTGCGTTTCGTCTCGGTTATGTGCTCTTTTCGCAGTGTTCATCCAGGAAAAGCGACCGTACCGAGAACACCAACGACGATCTTATGAAAAATCAAGAGAAGCCATCTAACTCGGAGCTGCTGATTTTCCTCTCGTTTCTCTCAGAACCGGAACGGTTCTTTGGGTCGAAGCAACGACGGAACTTTGGTGACTGTTGATCAATGAATTACTGGAAATTGGTTATCAGGTGCGAAATATAAGCTCCATTCAGCCGAGTATACGAATGGATGTGAGTAAAAGAAAGAAACATTTTCCGACGACTTTCTGGACTTTAACACGAATCTCGAATAAATATTGGTTCCTCGCTCTTGCTAATTAGCCAACGAATCCATTCGTTTGTCCAATGGATGAACAATTAGTAGCAGCAAGCCGCGTTTCAGCGACAACATTCGTTCGAAATTGGGCGAAATGATGTCTGAGGCGTTGAGTATCCGCACCAATTAATGAGCCAGCTGCTAGGACATATCAGTATCGAAAATGTCTGAGGGCAGTGAGGCTCGCGCGCGCGCGCGCGGTTTGGGAGCTTATAATAACAGTTTGAAATGGGAAGGTGAAGCGCCCCGGGTCCAAGTGACAGAGATAGTTGGACGTGTATGCCACCACGAGAATGGTAACGTTCGTTCAACCGCGTGTACAGTCTCTTGGTCGCGGGCGTTAGATTGATGCTCGACGTTCGCATTTAATTACAGGAGTATTTTATCGGGCGACGCGGAATAGGCGGTGTGTGTGCGTGTGTGTGTGTGTGTGTGCGCGTGTGTGTGCGGATCCCGGAGTCCGGGGCGAGCTCGAGCAGCGCGCGTTTCCGTTTGGCATTTGGAATGAGCACGCCGGTTCCTGCGGCAGTTTAACGCAGAATTCGACGTTGGCCCGGCGACTACGAGTGTGGGTTTTTGTGTAGCGGCGGTAGAAGCGAGAGAGAGTACGAGTTCGCGGGAGTTGCGTGTAGAAAACGCTAGTCCCGTATAGCTATATCTCTACACGCGATACTTCTATGGATATACATGTATAAATATGCACGCGTGTATAAATATGTATACAGACCTACCTACGCGCACCGCAGGCCTGGGACCCCCGAATATTTATGGGGGCCAAAGTCAAATTAGTGGCGTACTGCGTGCACCTTTTGATTAAGTATCTGTTAACTAAAGGTAATACTTAATAAAGTAACGCTGATTTAGTGCCCCGAAGCCTCGCGCGTACGGCCTGGTAGTTGTTGAGCCGGTGGTGAACGGGCGTCGTGTATCGGGGGCCTCAATCGAATATGTGTGTGGATGAGGAACGGTTAGGAGAGGAGCGAAGGGAGCGGAGTAGCGATGCTGGGAGCAGGACCGAGCGAGCGATCTCGTGTGAGGAGCGATGCTTGGACAGCGGTAGTGAGCGTATCGGCAGAGACCCTCTGCAATCCTTGACCGCTGCGAGACCGCGTTCGTTTCTCCGTTCGAAATAAAATGAGATATTTATGACGTGACTCTCTGTTGGGACTTTTGGCAAAATACATTTGCCGAATACGTTACATTCTACGAGCTCGAATTTGTGTACGCGAAACTAAATGTTATTTCGCTTCGTTCGCCTGCTCGCCTCTCCTCGCTCCGGTGAGGACGCCAAGATGCAGCGACGCTTTTAAAAAGTTACTAAACAACCGACAAGCTCCCTGTACAACTTTTCAGGCTTCCCTGCCCTGAACAACTTGCTCGTGTTAACGCGTGTTGCTTTCTCATTTTATCTTCTTCCTTTACTTTCCTTTTTTTCGCTCCCGTGCTTCCTTCTTTTCCCGCACACACGCAGTCTTTCCCGGTATCGCTTTCATGTTTATTCTCGTGAGTTACACGCTTTAACGTATACATAAAGCGTTTCCTTATAAGCTGCAAAGTTTGCTGGCTCGATCGAGCCGATGTGTTTTCCATCGAGTGATCACATTCACCCGAGAATATCGCTTATGCGACTAACACCGCATGGCCTCGAAGAGCTCCAGGTTTTATCCTCCCAGGCTCAGATTTGCTCGGACTCCGTCTCCGTCCCCCTCCTCTTGCTCTCGCTCTCGCTTTCTCTCGCTCCCTCGCCCTGTAGGACGTCGCAATTTATGCTCGTTCTCCGATGTATCGCCACTGCTTTGCCGCATCGTCAATAACTCCCCTCGCCGCTTCCACTACTCCTTTTCGCGTGATATCGTACACCTTCTCCCGAGTGCCTTCTTCAGGGTCCGAATATCCGATTGCAATTTGTTCTCTTATTCGCCGTTTATTCGCCATCGCTTCACTCTTGACCTCTACGCGGGCTCGTTCGTCGACTCTGAATAAAGTGGCTGCACACGGAGGCGTCGCACGCTCCGATGTTCGCACGATCATTGCTTCGGTATATCGTTGTTCTCAACAGCTGTTATCGGCCGACGACGATTCTTCGACAGGATGACGAAAACTTGTGCTCTTATACCGACGAAATTTTGATGGGGCTACGCGGTCTTTAAACGGACACTAGAAATTCGTGTTTAACTTTCGTTTCGCAGCAATCGCTTCGGTATATGTTGAAGAACAGACGTGCTGGCCGGACAAATTTTTCGAAGAATACAAAACCGGAGAATGAACCGTGGGGTTTGATGAACGAGGCTAGATTTTCGACGCGATAAGAATCGCGCCCAGGACGACGGTGACTGTGACAATATCCTGGAACTAAATGAAACGACTCTCCGCCGTTTGGAGGCCGCAGAGGAAATATAACGGGTCATTCTTCGTCCAACGAACGGTGCGAGGAAAAGGAGAAGTGCATCCCCGTGATTCTTTTTATTTTCTACGCGATCTTCACCGCTGCATATGCGCTACATTTGTTGTATAGTTATACAGGCTCATGAATATCAGCGTGATCATCAGTCGTTTTTTCGTATTGTACATATAAATACGAAAAGAAGAAAAATAAGGAAGGGACGATCGAGAGATTTTGGTGTTGGTGCATTTTGTTCTACGGCGGTAATAAAACATTTTTATGTCTTCTCATGGGCTGTTTGATTCCGAGATTAGCTGGGAATTTTTGGTCGAACCCGCATATCACTGTGATTTAGAGTCGAACCGAATGACAGCGGGAACGAGCAGGAGTGCGAGGAAGCAACAAAAAGCCGAAAAGAGCAAGCGAGAGAGGCTCCCCGCGAGTACGATTTCTCAGAGTTTTCCAACACGCGAAGACGATACGCTCTTGTCTACGAAGAAAAAACCAGAAATTCTCTTAAATTACTAATTTATAAGTACGAGTGAGCCGCTCGCGGGAATAAGCACGCCACCAAGCCTGTCATAATCTTGATTCTAACGCGTTCTCATTCGCCGAGCAATTTCGTCGTTTGCTTCCCTCCATTTTTTCGTTATAACAAGCACGGTGGGCTTGTATATCAACGCTCACTCGGAACGGATGAAATATAAAACGCGTGTAACAACGCGAGGAAGAGTCGACTGGCGAAAATAAATCCTGGAATTGCGAGTTACAAGAAATTCTTCTGCAGACAAATGAGATCAAATGATCTAACGAAAAATAGTGTTTTTGCAAAAGCTGCAGTGTCCATCCTTCGCATTTGCTCTTCCCAGAGGGTCCTCCGACTCTTCAAGCATTTTGAAACACCTACCAAAATAAAAAATATCCACTTGCGTATCGCACACGCGATATCGGATATCATATCGATGTCTTGGATATGGCGCGTCCAATTCCTCAAGGAACCTGATTATTTTTCGAGCCTCTCGCGCGAGTCGGCGTTCGATCGAGACCGTACGAAATATTTGAGGCTGTAGCAGAAGAGGTACCGGTTGCTCCTGCTGACGCTGCTGCTGTGTTGGTCTCCCCCTTCGCTTCCTCTCGCTCTCTCCAATCTGACACCCCCGGTGCGAAGACGATTTAGGGCCTACCACTCACCAAGGGGCCCCGAAATTCTCTCATGGTGGTCTATATCGGAGCAGGGCTTTCGAGCTCCAGCATAATCTCTATCGAACCTACCAAGCGTACACCTGTTGAATCATTAACGGAAGTAGCAATAAAATAATCGCGCTACGATTACAATCGACTTTTGGCTAAGTTAACGCCGCGACTTGTTCTGCATTATAACCGCGCGCTTTCGTTCGTGCCTAATCAGCTGGAGATTGGAAAAGGTCACGCGGGATGGGCGGCCATTAAACGACGGAACCAAAATACGTAAATTTCTCGAATTAATGTCCGACCGTTTCCTCAAATATCGTTAACCAACATTTAATTGCCTTTTAATTTCGAAAAAAGATTAGACACGACGACCGATTACCGATGTGAGCGAGTAAGAAGCTCCGTACATGTGCGATGATTTACGATAGAAAGTCTCGAAAAACCGTTGCCGCCCGTCTCGGCCTGTCTGCTCGATAAAACAAAATCGATCGTTAATCGAAAGGTCGCGAATCGTAAATATGACGAAGGTTGCTTTTACGATCCACGATCGATATGATACGAGAAACGCGAGTCTGTATAAGAATACGTGCGTATTTATAGCCAAAAGAAAGATTTATAGCCAAAAAGTTATTAAGTATCGATCGTATAAATTGGGAATCCACCAGTTCGTTAGAAACGACAGTTGGATCGAATCTCTCGAATCTTTCCTCCGAAAATTCCTTCATTAATTGAAGCGACATCGGCGAGTTCCGTAGGACAGGCAAAAACCTTCCCACTACGCTTCGTTTGCTTTTTCGACACTAGCGCTGTTGCGTCGTTAAGAAATTTTCCAGCGTCGGCTTCCATCCCACGAGCCCGCGATTGTAAATTCCTGCACACGCTTCAAGCAAATTTCAACGAAACTTTCGACCGTTTGTCAGAAAGTCGAGCCAAATAGCGAGATTTAAGGAGGCGATGAAAGAAAAATCAATCCCGTTGTGCTCACGAAAAAAGGCGTTTGAATGAAACGTGTGTTACCAAAATGCTGATTAATTCGATCGCTATTGTACCGTGGAACGTTCCTCGTAAAAGCGGTAGAAATTCCGTCGTACCTTCTGCAACGATTTATCGTAAGCCTGACCCATACCAGTGTCCCTCCCGTGTGCGGGTCGTCCTTTCCAGGATTCTCGGGCTCGCGGTCACGAGGTGCAAAACGGTAACGTGTTTTCTGCGCGCGGCAATGCCAAGTCTCAAAGGTGTTCGATAGCGTGTAATCTAAGAAGGATGTATCACGAGAATACGCTGGAAAATGTTGGCCGGCAATAATTCTCGTGGCGCATGTGACTCGGAGGAACAAGAGACAATTACAAGGGAATTCCTGGATAGACTGGGAGTCTACAGATATCTGAGAATCTCGAGATTTCCGAGGCTTCATGAAGTATCAAACTGTAGAATCGATATTCAGACTCGTAGAACGAAGAGCAATGAAAAGTTGGAACAGAATTCCAAATTCTCCCATTCCGAAAGCGTGTCTAAGTTTCAGTATTTCGTCTGAAAAAATATAAAACATGAGCTCCGCACATTATTAAGCCAACGTTGATAAATGGCATGTGAAAACCCGACAGGATAGTCCAGTAATCGTTATCGATCGAAATCGATTCCGCTGGCACGACGGAGATCTTCCGGGATTATGTTTCAAAGACCTTTTGGGCTTAAATTCAGGATCGTACGAGGTTCCTTATCAGCGCGAAATCGAGAGAAGCATGTGTGCGAATTGGAAAATCGCATCTGGAGTGGTCGGTGAGGTCTGGAGGCAGCCAAACACTCGCATTCTATCCTGCAACTGTGCTCGTGCGAACGTGTGCAGTGCGCCAGCATTTATTTCATTTTGCTTCACGCGGACGGAGCTCCAAGCGTGTTGTATATGCGCCACTGGCGAAAGGTTTATGATTCTCGGGGGTTGCACCCAGTCAAGATCATTAAATTGAGAACCGATATTGGCAACGTTTCTGCAGTGCAGCTGCCAGGGACATAAACATACGTTGTTAGACATATTGCATGCTTGTATAGATATGAACTTTCGTATAAATATCTACGTGTTACGAAACTTCATGCACGTATTTGAATTCATGTGTATATTGTTGGTGCGCACGTATCCTCATTGTTCGGAGTATGCATCAGCGTGTGGAGAGTAAATAAGAAAGGAGACCGAGTTGAAAACGCGTGTGTAGCAGTGTCTGGATATCGGGGGCGTGTGGCGTTCGTAAAACACTAATTTGTAGTCGAGTTGTCACTGCAGTTTGTCAAGTTATGCACTCAATACGTGGGCGGTTGAGTTAGGAGGTTCCAGCAGAGTGCTTTGGTCTGAATTTTATCTCGGAGTCTCAAAAAGGTGGGAGAAATAATATTTTGAGGAATTTTTGAAACTGGGACTTTAGAAAGAGCTATAGTAGATGATCGAGCGGCTCGGAGGTTCGTCCGTAGTTACAATTTATGGTAAAAAAGTAAACATCCGTGGAACGAGTAGCGGCGAAAGTCTGTAGATTCATTTAGCAGGTTCGAAACTTGGCTGAATGGGAACATAAATAATTGAGTAGAAGTGAGTTTGTATATGTGGGATGTGATGCTTTCTTTTCTCAATGAGCTCGAATGCATTCAGGCGATTATGTTGGGACCGATTTGCCAGTGAAACGTTTCTTGATTGGTTGAAAATTTCATGAATTCATTCTCGTTTAATCTCACGAGAGGTATGAAAAGAAAATTCGATTTGTTTATCTTGAAGTTTTTTCTCGAGTTCGTACGTATTCGGGTGGGAGCACTCGCGCTTTCGTTCTCTGCGTAGTTATTGGTGAAAGGGATCGAATTGGAGCGAAACACGAAATATAAAAGCGTCGGGTATCGCGCCCGCGGTTGCCACGAAACTTCTATAATTGATTTCCGCGGTTTGCACAAAGACGAAGGGGTCGTTGGATATGGAAGGAGAGAGAGCGACATAGAAGCGGAGATGAATGCAGATAGAGCGAGAAGAAAAGAGCGTAAGCCGAGAGCCGCTCGCCTCCGGTCACCGCTGAAACTGGTGGCGTCGTGCTTTTTCTCCGTACAGCACGTTTCCCGCTTTTTTTTTTTCATCCACGATTAAAAATTTATCGGACAATAGAGGCCTTCCGTCAAATGTCCAGGGCAGAGAGCGTTCCTCGCCTGCTCAGCCTCAAGGTGAAGAAAGCAAACAGAAAGTATACTCACAAAGATGCACACTTAAAAGGCGCGGAGCGTTGCACGCAGCTATAGACAAAAAGCATGTGCCGTTGTACGCCACTGTTTCGGATGGTGAGACTGGCCCGGGAAAGGACTAGAGAGGAAAATTCGTTATTAAAATTAATTATTCAAATCGGTAAAATAGCGATATATAAGCGTCCGCGCTATACAGCGCCGGTCGTTCCGACGAAATGAATCATAAATTGGAGCCGGTGCACCCCCTTCTTATGGCGCATCCTTCTTTCGCTCGCCTTCTTCCTTCTCCTCGATTCCTTCGCTTTACATTCACCCTTTCCAGCCTTTTTTCCGCTCGAACATTCTCAACCCTTTTCTGTGTGCGTTTTTTTAAAATATTTTCATTCACACGCCATTTTGGTGTACGCGCGCAATTGATGGTGCGACATTGTTTCCTTTTTAACAGTGCATCCACCTTCACGAGAGCCGTTCAAGCGTACACTCTTGGGTTGCGATTTCGCGGGTTTTTGTTACAAACTCAAGCTGGAATTTTCTTCGGAATTTCCAATGTTTTTTGTCAATTTTCTTCATCCATGGGGCATCCTCCCTCTCTCTTCCTCTCTTATTTCCTCGCTCATTCACTTCTAGTCCTTTCGAATCACTGATTTGCATGAGCAAGGAATTCCTTCGGTTGAATCCCAAACCCGAATATATCCCACTGTCTTTCGAGCGTACACCCAGCAGCCCCTAGACCCTCATCGTCCTCGAAGTCGTCGCTGGTTTTCACCCGGCGCGAGCGAACCCCTATCTCCTGTCGCGGATCCACTCAGCGTGGTTTCTCTGGCACTAGCGAACCGCGCAGCCTCGCGCGTTCCTTCTATCGAGAGCGCATTTTAATGCGAGTCTAATTTTCGATTTAATTTCGGTAAAAATCATCCGAATGTCTCGCTCTTCCGGGCTCAAATTCATTCGCTCCGTCCTGCTCCCTTGCTCTCAAACTCTTCTTGTACTCTCTTCATATACCTTATTCTATATATCCCGGTCGATTTCCACGAAACCGGTGCGCCGGAAATTCCGACTCTGAATATCGGAGGAAAGTTCCACCGTAGACTTTCTCTCTCTCTTACTGGCTCGTATTTGCATAACGTTTCTGCGGCCTTTTGTGTCTGAAAACGAGTAGCACTGTGCACGCCCGGCACCCCGGACAGAGCATGCGGTGGTGTAAAATGCGAAGGTAAAGTGGTATTCCAAATGTCGTTGCTCCTCGTGGATTTTCCCCGGGGCTGAAAGTCATAATAATTCTTAATTAATATAATGGAAATTCTCATCCATCTGCTATCGTCCGAGCTATTTCCGGATAGTGATTTACATATGGGCGTGAGTTTTTCATTTTTCTTTTTCAGATTTAAACTTCATCCGATGAATGATTATGAGCTTCGGAGTAAATGAGTGGAGCGATTTTTCGAAAACGGTAGTTGAAACTGGTAGTTTCTTGGAGATGAGTTTATACGGCAGCGGATGCAGGTGAATTTCGGAGTCCGTGAGAAGCACGCAACGCAACTTATTTATGTTTTCCACGCCAGTTAAGAGAAGCAAGTCCAAAAAGTCATGGAATCCACAGTGGAATGTATTCGACAAATTAAAGGGTTTTATAATTCCTTTTCGAATGAAAAAAGGGGCCGAAGCGTTGGCTGCTCCGGCATAACTCAATTTGTAGCCAATATTATTTTATCGCCGTGTATTTTTTAATTAGTATGCTTCAACGCGTCTTTCTCGTCGGCTTGAGCGTTGGGGTTTCTCTCACAGCTCCGTGTACCGCGAGTCTCCGAGTCTCGACGACTCCCTGCGGACCCTGCTGTACCGAGAAAGTCTTCGTTTCTTATTAAGGATCTGCCCCCTGCCCCCGCCCTTTTCTCAGTCGCTCTTCAGTTCACCTAATCCCCTCGAGAATCGAAGTTTTACCCTCTCGTCTCTACTGACCTGGCGTGGATTTATTTCATTATCAAACTCACGAATCTCAAGACTTTGGCACAATCGCGATCGGAGATTATACACGAGACAGCCGGATCTGAGAGCTTGAATTTTGTATAATTTTTCGATCGATAAAATTCGGCCGCTACGATTAAATACATTTATAATTGGAGCGAGACAGCACCGTGTGTCACTTGTAAAATGAAAAATGTGCGATATGGAAATACCGGATTTGAAAGTTGGTCCAACGAGCCACTAAAAAAGCAGGAGAAGCAACGTGCGTGGAGCAACGAAAGACAGAACTTTGGTATTTCTCAAATGGATCATTTGCTTACGCGAATAAAGTTTTTCTTGGAGTCTCGCGACGAGAGCAAACAGAGGAGAAAGAGCAAAAGTTATCTGGGTGTGGTGTCAGCCAGATGTCGGGTATCCACAGAGTGAAGGGTTGGCGCGGAGACCAATAAAGGGTCGGGAAAGATGTATGCGCTAATAATCGAAGAAAAAAAGTGTCCAATGAAAGAAATTTACGACTGGCTCTAATTAAGGAAGGGTTCTCTTTCCTAGCCGCTGTAGCGCGCTACTACGTGGCGGAAGGTTTCGTCTCTTTTCTCCCTCTCTCCTCTTATTCTCCTCTATGCCGTTTTGCAGTGAACCCTTTTTCTCGGGCTAAAGCCCCACGAGCGTGCTCCATTCGCCTGGAAGGATTAATTAATTCAGAATATATCAATTAAGAATAAGGTTTACTCTGCTGTGTGCGGCCGGCTGCTGGACTGTTATATACGTCCAAAAATATATATACGGCGCTTGCCCCCCTTTTTTCTCACTCGTCGCGTAGCCCACACGCTTCTCTTGCGCTTTCCGCGTGCAACCCTCCCCTCCGAAGCCAGCCCTCTCCGTTGGGGCACGAGTTCTCCTTTTTATTGCAAATTGGACGTGAAAAATGACGCCTTGATTAATCTCGCGGATAATTTAAAAACGAAGGGGTTGTACACCGTCGTGCGAACCGGGATAAAAATTCAAGACGCGAAATTGCCAATCAACGCGTGGATCCAAGGGTAAGGAGGAGGACGAAGGGTTGGAACGATCCTCGGGCGACAAAGTGTATAGACGCGAAGCCTGGCGGAAGAAAAAAGGGAGGCAGGAGGGGGCAGTTGCTGTTTAACAAGGAAAAATTATGTCTATTGTCGGAATCTCATTGTTTTCACACCGACGATTTACCTTTTACTGAGTAAATTTCTCAAATTTTGGCAAAAATTTGTAGGATGCTGATGAGTGGAAGATCTGATTTCGATTTTATAAAAATTAATTGGAATTTGAATATTTTTATAGCCATTTTAATGTAAAAGTTGAATTCAAATTGATTTTTGGTTGAAAAAAACGCACGCATATGATTTTTCGGTGAGCAAGTTTAGTCGCAGATACATCGAGAATTCGGTAATTCGATAATTTAGTAAACTAATAAGCAGCCTCGCCGACAAAGCCGAAGAAGAGATCTGTTAAGATTCCGGCTGGTGCGGAGCGATGTCTCTGTCGCCAAAGAGTGCTCGTTTTTACCGATCGTCCCTCCCGCCGGCTATTTGTCCATTCTTTCTCTCGCTGCGCCTCGGCTTTCGTCTTATTTGATTTTATTTCTTCTCAGCAGCTACCTCTACGCCAGCCTCGATCTCTTTCTCAATCCTTTTTTTGGCGTTTTTCGCTCATCCGTCTTTACGACTCTCCGCGGACCCGACAAAATCGCTTCCCACGGGAACGCGTGTCTGTAACTGGAAACTTTTATTTGTATGCCAATCTCTGCGATAGTATGGGTCCGTGCGTGTCGAGGTTACAGCGGCCGATCAAAAGTGAGGATCGATCGGAGAGAATTGATGCGAAAGACATCGACGATCGAAACGGACAAGAATTTGTATTTTATGGTTTAGAATACTCTCTTGCGAACTATTTGAGTGCGAGCGCGCCTGGCGAAGCTTGTTATTCCAAAATTCAGCAGAAGTCGATAGCCGACACTTAGATAAATACAATAATAAAACGTCTGCTATATAAAATACGATTCATTACTTGCTGGCTCCTAGAAAAACATCAACGAAGGAGAATGAGCCGGCACAGGGAGACGTTATCAATCGATCATAACATTGTAAGCGGATCTAATTAACTCGACTTTTTTCCCATGTATTAAAATCATATTTACTGCGATGAAATTCCTAAAACCGCAAACAAATATCCTCATGTTACGAGCAGGTACGCGCGCAGAACCCACTTCACACTGAAATGTCTGAAAATAAACGCGCTAATTCCGGTTGAAATGATTGAGAAATTTTCGTATTTTCCGAAAATTTCCTTCTCCAATTTGTCGACCTTTACCAAATTAACAAACTTGATATCATTATTGAAATATATCATACCGCAAGCAATGTCTGCAGAGAATTTTATTAGCATATTATCAAAGGAATGATTTTGAGCGTCGTGTATTTACGCGGATGAAATTAGTTACGACTGCAATATCCTGCATTCCGATTTTAACACATATAAATGTCACGGAAAATGTCGGTACTGTGGAAACAATCACCAGCCCTTGGACGATCCAACAAGTGCCTTTTGTCGCGCGATTTATCCGTAAACAATGAGAGACCCATTGCTGATAAATGCCAATCTTTAATGGACCCCCAAAAGCTGAGTTGATTCGTTGAACAACAGCAGGAAGGAGCTTTGTATTTTCCGGCATAGAATTGAAAAGTAAAATGAAGGAGTGATCGGGGTGAGTTGGGCAGGGGCCGAATATACGAGATAGGGAACGAAGCCACGAGAACACACGTAATATCAAGCGCGCATAGCGTAGATGGATAGGAGAAAATGGTAGATTGCGGAGACTCAAGTGTACCAGAAACCATGATAAAGGTTCGGTTTTCCCTTTGATACGGGAGGTGTACCGTTGGTGGCTCAATATACGTAAATATACATTGGAACGGAGCTCGTGTGTATGCAAGGTACGAAGCAAACCTACACACCTTAACGTATTTAGTTAGACATATCATTCGGTTTCCACCTATTGTGTACCCGGCGAACAAACTTCCTATTTGTTTGAACGCTGAAGGGGCCCCCAGACCCATCAGCTCCAGCCTGCACAGGGAGCAGCATCATAGAGGCATAAAGGTTAAAGTAGCAGAGGGTTGCATACCCCGCACCGGTGAACGTCCACGTATTATCGGCTGAACAGGCGATGGGGGGAAAGAGAGAACGAGCTGGGATCCTTTGTACGCCGCGAAACGTAACTCGCAATTATTCCGAAACGTTTTCCTCCGCGCACGATACTGCTCTCAACTGAAACCTTCTACTTTCCTATGGCCACTGGTGGACTCGCCTATACCGGATGCTGAATTTATCTCTACTGGCGTTCATCTATCTATTTGTCGGACCACATCTCGAGCTGGCCATCTCTGCTCTGCGGTATGCGGGATAGCGATTCCATTATGGAATATCAAACAACGAATATTCTCGTTTTTCGTTACCTGACCGCGGGAGGAAGTTATGAAACAGGAAAGTATGATTGAAACAACCGGATCATAAATCGGGGACGTTCAGGAGACCGGCGACGAGAGACGAAGTTCAAAAAGTAAGTTGACGTTTGGTGGCTGGACAGCGCTCCAGCAAGATGTTGTTGCTTTTTTCAATAGCGGATAACAAATGCCACTTTTGATTGCCAATCGACACAAGTAATAACGAAAATTCCGGCTCCTGTGAAGACGAACTTGATTTCGAAGGCGGTCGTTACAGGAGAAACTTGTCTCGGTAGCGAAGAGGCCGCTGACGATACCGCTGGTGCAAAATCAGTAAGACGAAGGCTGCAGAAAGTCGCATACCTCCGGGCGAAGAGTTTTGGCTATTGCGGCGTAGCAGCCGCGTGAAAGTGCTCGTGCAGGGCCAACAGAAGCAAAATCGGACGAGCGGTACGACGTGCCTCGATAGATTCATCGAATACTATCGAAAGAATTTCACGAACAATTCAGCGTCCAATCGACACACGCACGCACCCGGACAGGCTTTGATTGTGCTGGGAACTCGTCCCTCTGCCGCATCTCAGCCAGCGGTTAAGCGGCAAAGAGCGCAGAGAGGAGCCTCCGCAATGCCAGTATCGCTCTTCATCCTCACCGATTCTCTATCCTCCATATCCCAACGTGTAGCTTTCAGCATCGTGATCCTGGCCTCGGTCCTCTCGCTTCGTTCTCTCCTCCTCCTCCATTGCCCTCTTCATTCCGTTCCGAAGCATTTTTCAAAGGACCAATGTAAATTCGTTACTGACTGAATTGGCACACAGCCAAACGATACGAAAGAAATAAAAAGGAATCACAGAGGTGGATAGAAAGAATGAGAAGAAGACCAGGAGGACAAGGCCGGTGCCCCGTGTGAGAACCTTCTCGGTCGGCCTTAAATCAAGAAACCTCCTATGAGCCCCTCATTCCCGCAAGAAATCACTTTGGGGCGTTGTTCCCAGGATCAGCTGGCCGACTGACGACATTTCTCGTACATACCATCCTCGTACCTCATCGACCGGTTTCAACCTGGACACGGTTTCCAAACTAAAAGACACCTACCGTTTGCACTTTGTTTTTCATCGGACAGTTACAAAAATCTCAAGATAATATCAAAACGGAAACCTACCGATGCGATCGACTCAAACCACTCGGTTCAACTCTGAATTTCGACGTCACTTCTCATCGATACATTCGGCTTTATTTTCTCGTTAATTAATCTTCAAGGAATTATTTTGTCTACGATAGCAGTAGCTGTTATTGATACTAGCTCACTGAAATCTGCGCCAAGTCCGCAAAATAAATTCCAAGGTCAAAGAACTAGGGAATTCCGTTCACACATACGTCAATCTTTGTCGGTGCCCGCACATGCAGTTGTTTAATCGCGAGTGTAAATGCTACAAATACATTCGAACTGGACGCCCTTTTACTCGCTGTCATTCTTCCCCGAATGCGAGTAACGAGTCCCTCGCCGCTCTCCTTTTCTCACTGGCTCTTACACGAGTATCCAGAAAATGTCGTTGGTTCAGTCTCGTCATACCTATACGTCTCCTCTGGAGGATGTTCAGGCATCCCGTAAAACGGCTCATCTTCCAATGTCCTTGTGAGCAGAGCTGTGATGTGCTCTACCCAAGCCAGTGCCGATCGCTGCCTCTTTACCTTCCACCTTTCTTTGCTCGTTCCCTCTTCACTTATACCACAGCGAGCTGCGAAGATAAGACAAGAACATGTAGAATGCGGATCGTGAAGGAGCGACGACCTTGGCTAGGTCGAGTGCACGTCGTCACGTACGCGGTAGCAATGATTGAGCTGTGTGTGAGGCAGCCAAGTGTTTGTGGATTTGTCCACATCCTCCAAAGTGCCAGATTCGACATTGCACTTTTTTCTTTAGATGTCCACGAATCAATTACTAAATCATCCCCTGCGGAAGAATCATCTAGAGAAGACTAACTTTGACATTCGATCTGGTGTAAAAGATCCTTGAGAACTGACGAGACTAAAATCAAAAGCGTACGAAGCAGTCAACTTCGTGACTAGGCCGAATGGTCTCCACCAGGAAATCAGTTAACTTTGCTGGACCATTTATGCACCTACCTTCAGCTGTTTGCTTTTCGCAAGTGACCTTTCAACCACCAAGGCTGCTCTCGAAGAAGCTGCAAATCCGTTTTCTTGGCAATGAATCCAAGCGGTGCGAGGTTATTTGGCAAAGTGTAGAGGAACATGGAAAAGTGTATTTCAGTAGATGGTGATCCATTTCTGTGGGATTGTATCTTTGATGGAATATATAGATTATACTAGCAGAGTACAGCCGGTGAAGGTACAGCTTAAACCCTTCTTTCCGTTTCTCTCAGTGCGAGAAAAGCAAGAAGAGCGGAGTTTGTCTGGGGGGGGGGGGGGCGAGAGAAGAACGACGGAGAAAAGAGAGCAGTACGGGGGGGGCTGGGCACTTGCGAGAGAGAGGCCAGAGAGAGGTATCGGGCAGGATGGAAAGAGCGAGAGGGGTCTCCGGTCCATTGTCGCGGCTAAGCACAGATTTATCGTTGCGCCCGGGTCTCTCGTCCATCCCAAGGTTCTCTAGAAGAGCTCCGGGATACACGAGCGCTCCAGAGCTGTTCTGGCTCCCGGTAGTCGATCTCTCAACTGGGCGAGTGTGCGCGTGTTTACGTGTGAAGCCCAGCATCCGTAGCAGTTCTACCACCTCGAACGAATTCGCTACATACCGTGATACTTTCTACCAGGAGGGCCTGGTGTGTTTAACGCTGCCGCTGCTCCTGCTGCCCCCTACGGACCCTTAAGAGAAATACATTCATCGAGTATTCTATTAAGGATCCTGCACTTCGCGGATAAACCGGAAAGCGAACGAACGCTACGGCAACTACTAGGCGAACGAGTGAAAAGGAGTGCAGGAGCAAAAGGATAGAAAGCTGAACCGGGAAAAGCTGCGAGGCTTTCCATCCTCCTCCATTTCCCTTACTCCGTTCCATTAGCTATCCCGGCAGCCGGGATCGCGCTTCAGGGGTCTTATCTACTTGACGTCGCGTATACTCCTCTCACTCGAGCCCCGGAACCAATTTCCCGTTTCACAAAATCTCCCAGCTTTCTTCCTTTTATCTGTCTTTTCTCTTCTCGCCTCCCCTCTTTTCTCTTTCAGATATTTTTTCCATTCTACATACTCGTCAGTTTCTGATATCGTAGATCGCAGCTCAGGAAAATCTTACACGTGCGGAAATACCTAATCTGCGTTTACACACAGCTCTTATCCGTTTAACAGCGCATTTTTATCCCATCATTGCCCCATGTATTTATGTGCAATCAGAGAGACCAAGACGAGAACGAAACTTGAGCAATTAGGCCATTATCTGTTCTACGACGTTAGAGCCACGTAAAGGAACTGAGAGCGCGCCCCGTTTGTCGAAGAGTGGTTACTCTTAAGTGCATATTTGAATATCCTCGCTGCGCTCGCGTGTGTGCATTTTCGATGATGATTACGAAAATAATAGAGAGCATACCGAGAGGCATCATCGCAGCGTAGTTTCGAGTTTTCGCTCGAGTCTTGACGAGGAGGCGTAAGTAACGAGTGTTCGCTAGTGATAAGACTCACTTTGACTCTCGAATGTAATATTTATGTATTCTCACCCGGTCTCGTTTACGTGCTCGTACGAGTGTATGCCTCCGTATATACATGAAAATGCAAACGCGGGTGTTCGCACATGGGTGTGATGCACGTTTCGAGGGGAAGAAAGAGGAGGGTTAGTGGCGAACGTCTTTTAAAGGATAATGACACGTTGGACAGGGAAAGAGCACGCGCTACCTGCTCGCCAGGATATGATGAACGATAGCGGCACCGCGCGTACTTGTACACATACGCACGAATTTTCCCAGAGTGTGAGCTAATGGTACGGTGCACGGTGGTGCTTATTCACATATGCATGTATTTCATGGATTCCCCGAGTCCGAACGAGCTCCGTAAGAACGCGCGAAGGAGACGGGGTACAGCGAGATTGTGTGCATCGATGGCAATGCAGCTGTCCGTCGTCTTGGCCGGTGAACGGACCTATAGCTGCTGATAGTCTACCTCCGCGAGGCGTTCGTCGGGCGCAAAGCTTACCCGAGAAAACGATAATTAGCTCATTTCAATAATTGACAGGCCCCGGCCAGGCACCACTCGCCACAGTCATAACGCATCTGGCGCGTCCGTTTCGAACCACCGAGAAACGGTTTCCTATACATTCATCGCGCAGCCAGAGCGAACCTCTCCATGACTCCGAGTACGAACTGCAGTGGCAAAATGAAAGAACACCACCCGAGTTACGGGTGTAGAAACTGCATTATGCTCGAGGTTTCAGAGTCTTTACACGGCAATAAAACGGACATCGCCTATCCATCGGTGAAGAAAGCGCTTTTCAACGGTACATCCATACCCCGGTAGCAGCTCTGTATTCGTGTCTACGATGGCCCATTGTTTCCTCATGAATTGTGGAAGGAACGTGAAGCATCGAACGGCCAAAGAGCGAGCAAGATGACCGAATGAAGTTCGCTTGTGTCGGCTCACACACGTACAAAGTACACGGAACGCGCGTCCGACCAGCCATTCTTTCTTCGAACGCTTTGTGGCTGTTGTACAGTGGCGAGCGAAAAATCTCTGAGAGCTGCCTTGAACACGGGCAAACTTGTTCTAATGCCGATGGTAACGACCCTGGCTTGGTTATCGTCTCGCAATTATTGCAGTTTACGCAGCCTCTCGAAGCTCCGGCCGTAAAGACCGCGAGATCCCGTCGAATTGCTCTCGCGCCTCGAACGAACCCTCCTTCCCTGAGAGATCCGGACTTCGCAACTCGTAGTCCCGGAGCAAAACCGATGCCTCGGAGATGAGTCCATGCGCGTACGAAGAAAATCGGACTTTGCCACAAAACACTCCAGCTGAAGGCAGCTCAACGTGCGCATGTATGCATCAATGATACAGCGGAAATTCTACAACACGAGTAACCGCACGAGAAAAAAATCGACCAAGATCCAACGGAAGTCGAAATTCGAACCAAGATTATCCCTCCTCGTGAAAATGACTAGCAGCATTCGTATTGACTCCTTTAAAATATACGTTTACTCTCCTAGTAAAAATGGCTAATAAGTTGAATAGCCGCACCGCACGCACTCTATTAATACGTGTTACATTCCCCGTTGCCAAGCTCCGGGCACACAGATATGCATGAATTATTTACAATTACTCGACGCTTCGCCTCAACAAAATATCGTTAATCTTCCTGCTTGAGTGTAGTTACAGTTAAAGCTTAAATTACCAGGTTGATTATGGTGCTTCGATTATCAGAAAATACTTTGCACTCGACGCGAGCTCGAACTTTGCGTTGCATAAAAATGTGCCATTGGTCGCGATTTATTTGGCTTCAAAATGACACGTAAACGAGTAGATTTTGATGGACCATCGTCAGCGATCCAGCTCACCAGTTCGAGAACCCTGTTTTCCCTTGCCTTACTGGTAGCGTGTGCGGAAATTGAGATGCGAGTGCGTCTAACGCTCGGATACTTTTCTTTGGGTGGTCGCGCTCTGCCCGAGTGGTACACCAAGCAGAGCTTTACGACTCTACGTGTACGAGAACAACTGTGTATTCTATCTCACTGCTGGTTGCGATATTTATTTCATAAGCAAAGTTCCGTGTGCGGGAAAGCGTATTGCAAGAGAGAATGAGAAAGAGGGAGAAACCGAGTTTGAGAACGAGAGAAGACATCGTAGATGGAGGGTCTGCGAGTCTCGTCTGTAGGCTTCCTACCAGTAATGGCCTCAATATATTAGCAAAGTTTCGTCGGTCCTGTGGAGTTTGACGTTTTTATTTAAGAGAAACGATACCGTGAACCTTAAGCCTCGAGCAACCGCGTGTCTCGAAGCTCTGCTCGCTGTGCCTCGCCGCTACGAAACTCGCGTTTCTCAGCGAGGGCCTCGCACAGCTCTCCTCAGACTATCCATTGCAAGCACACTCGCGATAAACAATCGGATGTTAACTCAAACCCCCGCAACATCACGAGCTTTTTATCGGCTTCGAAGCTTCTAATTGCACTCGCTACTTTATATTCTTCATTCCATTGGAACCAACCCTCGCTTATTCAAGTTCCTTCATCTTCTTAGATTCATCCCATCCATGAGAACTCATGCACACGAATAAAGCCAGTACAATATTTCTTATCCTTCGCGTCGTATAAATATCGATCTTGTTATCTGCCTGGTCACGAATGTGTCATTGCACGCGAACCCCCTTCGATCCTATGGCGAACATTACCATCGTCACATTCCTTTTGTTACTTCCGCCCAATCTCTAATTCGCGATCCTCCGGTAGGAACCTCATGAAATTTAATTTCGGAGCTGAAAATTCCGGAATCTTCATCATTTTAACGGACGCTTTTAATAATTTTTTGTTCCCCATTTCTTTTTAGAGAAACTTTTGCTTCGTAACAAAACAGTGCACGAAATCAAATCTGAAGATTGCGTCGTTGCTTTCAGACACTGAATTTTTTCACTCGCACAATTTTTCGTATTTCAATCGGCACGATTTTTCCTACGATCTTTTCTGCGTGCAATCAATACGCGTATCAAGCCCGAGGCTCCATATTTCATCGTGTAACTAAGAGAACACCTTTCATAATTGATTAACCGCTGAAATAACAGACCATATGACGGAAGAGTCTCTCTCTCTCTCGTGAAACGAGAGAAAGAGCGAGAGCGAAGAATCGTGAAACAGGTCACACGTGTTTGCTCCTCGTCGAGTTAATGCCGTAAATTGCTAATTCGTGGACACTCGATTCAGTATCGTGTAGGCTACAAACATAACTATGTAATCTGGCGCGAAGGTTGACTCCCGAGGATCATAATACGTCCCTTAAGATCTGCAATATTTATGCGCTTATCTCTGATATTTAAGTCTTATACGTGAGCTTAACTCGCCACGCGGAATTCCCTTTCGTTTCGAACGTTACATATACATATTCACCACACGGACACATACTCAGAGAGATGTGGAAGTGTGTATACGTGGATTTTTTTATGTCAGCAATGCTTGTGGTGGTCGTGTAAAACTGTTTTTTTTTCTTCTTCTTCTTCTTCATCAAATTAGTCATGTAATTTATTCATGCGCATTGGGATTAGCCCGGTGCAAGGGCGATCTTCAGTGCATTCTGGCACGCTACCGTTTCACGTTATATCCCGTGCATGATAATTACAACGATAATGAGGGTTTACGATAGAAGCGTGGCTTCTGCTGCTACCGCTACCCCGTTCGTTCGTTCTGAGGCCTCCAAGGGATATCCTCGCCCGGTATGTTTAACAGTCCACACAAAGATCGTCCATTGCACTCGTTGTCGTCAGAGCCCTCAGAACCCTCAGGGGAGCAACGATGACGAGCACATTATCCTTGGACCCTTTCACTCGCATCGGCCCATACAACTCCACAATTCTTTATGAATAAACGAACAAATGAATCGGAATGCTTCTCGTCGTACGTTTCCGCAATTCATTTTTAATCATTTTCCGGTGGTACGATCATTTGGGTAACATCAATTATTGAAATGAACACAAATTTATTTTAATTATCGAGCAATGACGACAAATCCGGACTTTCAAGGAAGTTGGAAAAATCGACCTGCATATTTCATGTCCATTTTTTCGAAAGGCTTTTTAATATTTGAGTACACGTTGTCGAAATGCTTCAAATTGTGTGAAAACTAATCAGCCTCGAATTCGGTTTATTCCAGGCAACTGATAAATAACACAGTTTTTGTATTAAGCTTTGACTTTCGTTGCATCAATCATTCAAGAAGAAGAATCCAAAGTTTCGTTCAAACGAATTCCTTTTTAATTACATTAATTCGATCCAGATCATGGAATTTCGCAAATAGATAAATATCACGACGAAATATCCATCAACTCCGACAAAATGGATTCGACGATTCTAGTTAATAATGTATCTCTAATTGGCTGATGTTAATTACGATTCGTTAATTAAGGAGATGTGCACATGGTTACTGAATTGTTGAGCCCAATTTATCTCCGTATAGTGTAGCATTGGCAAATGATAATCAAAATCAAATTTCGCCAGGTCCAATCGTATAACGCGATTAATTTATAAATGCATTTAAATAATCTTCGCCTTGCGATAGGTGTTTGAGCAAATGCATCGATTCTCATATCTCAATACTTTAATTGCAAGATCGTTTTATTGGAAGATCAAATCCTTTCGTGGCAGTAATCGTGCTTTAATTAATCGTGCTGCTCGCACCGTATCAGCTAATCCGAAGAAAAAGCAGCAGAGCAAATTCTCTTTGCTGGAAAAAAACTAAGATCGATACAGAGCGTTTATAATCACGACTCGTTCGTGACGGAAACTTGGATCGTGAGCTCACAGTGTCAATCTTCGATAAGAAAAATAGACGTAGAAAATATAAGGAACGAGAGCCTCAGCCAAGCCCATTCCACCCGAGGAACATCGCTGGAAACGAAAGGTTCGCTGCTATTTTGCGGTTGTGGGCGTTCCAGTTAAGAAAACTTCGACAGTTTACGCGGACAGGCAATAAAAAAAAAAAAATAAAAAAAAATAAAAAAAATAAAAAAGACAGACACCGACACACGGATTCAACGAATAATGAGTATCCCTGTGACGAGTACCGCGCTCTCCGTATACATGCAATTTCGTACTTATTACTGGCAGTTCATCGTGTAATCAAAGTCCCAGTGCATTCGGAATTGTAATCACGATACATATATTTTTTTCGAATCGCCATCATTCCTCCGGCCTTTCTCCATTCCATAGCTCGTAGTCCGAAACGATGTTCATCAAAGGATGACCTTGTGTCGCTTCTGGGCCCTTAAACGATGACAACATCACTGAGTTTCGAGGCTTTTGTAAAAATCGTGAAATTATAACTTCGACGATGTTGAGTAAAGGAAGAGCTCGCGAGCAGGGAGTTATTCTTGACCGTTTCCCATAAGCCTGGAGGTAAAAATTAATGATACACACACGTTGTGAAGTGCGCGTACGAAGCGTATTCTCGGGAACATGCGTCCATCTGCCGACAACTTGTCCAAGCTTACGGACAAGCAATCGGATATCTAAGTAGGTTAATAAACGGGTCTCCTCAATGCTGTTAAATTCCCATAGAATCGATCGCGCTCATATCACGCAAACCGATGCAACACGCGACCGATCGCACACGCATATATAAATATCGAATTGCGAACTTTGATACGATATCGATGGCGCTTAACGATCATCCTTTTCGCTCTCGCTATTCGTTGACTTTACGGAAACCGGTGAATGGAAATGAACCGTACGAAGCGTCCGTCCGTCAAGGACTTTGTAATCCAAATTCGATATTCAATGTGGTAGCAACTAAAAATCGATCGTTGAACGATCGAATAAAAGCTCGGAATTATTCGAGCTTCAAATATGAAATCTCGAGCATCACATTTTGCATCGGATTCTCTCGAAATATTCATTCGAAACTCGGTAATCACAGTGTAAATTTGACGATTCTCTTGAAATTTAAGGTCAGAGAGAAACATAGGAAATATAAAAAATATGTGGAAACGCATGAAATATTAGTGAATAATGTAATGAAATAATTCGATGATCGCGTCGTTGATGCGGGACGAATTTGAAATTTATTATACTCTTGGTAACGTCCAAATCTTAGATTAATATTCAATTTACGAGATCCCTGCCTGAGGCAACTAATATATAATAAAGTATTGTATTCTATTTCAACGTCACGGGTACTTTAATTCAATGCATATTCCCGTTTGTAAATTATTATCTCTCTGGGGTATCGACCCCGATCGATAGAGTGCACCGATCTCAGCAGCTGTCATGGCTGCTACGTATTATGTATACTGCGGTGAGACGCAACGAACGGCGTTATCGATCCCGCTGCGTTGTTTCAGTGCATCGCGAGTACAGTGCAGCGAAGAAAAGGGGCATACATAGCTCTGTTGCCACAGGCAGGTGTGCTGCAATTAAAAGTCTCACTTATACTCACGCACATGCCGGTGCACACCAAGACACCGGAGCGTAGGATCGAACCCGACAGTCATTTGTTTCCCTGACGATCTTGACGTGTATCTTTTCATGGACTTTTTTATCGTCGTCGAAAAGCGAGGTCCCCGAGTTTCTGACGAAATGAGGGCGAAGAATACCCATGCGTGACGGAAGCCTTCATTTTAGCTCGGGATATGAAGCTCCTACTGTGGATATTCAATTATCGGCGAATGTCCAATAATAATGAAAAGAGTATCGTTAAAAATAATGAGCAATTCACTTTTACAATACGAAAACTGCACAAAAGTACGGCCTCAGAATTTCCACCTTTCAAGACATCCCGCACGGAGGCTCTACCATTGTAGAAAACTCTTTATAAAATCGTTGAAGCCTCAGCGCTAAATCTAAATAAATTCGATTCGTTTCAACCGTCTCATTCAACATTTCTTCCTGCATGATTCACGTAATTCGAAACTACAAAACCAATCAAATTTTAAAAACCTCAAAAAATATGTTCGAACAAGAATCGACTCAAGATCCCCAAGCTCGAATCTCTGTTCCGAGAAAGTGTGAGCCACGAGCAACTCGAGTCAAACGGAAAAAATCCCAAGCGTGGAACGATATTTCAAAATTCCAGAAAAAGATCGCTGCCAAATCCGGACCCTTCGAAGCCTTCATCCCAAGGCCCACATTCGCCAGAAGCTGAGGAAGCAGCGCAGCTTCCAATAACATAATCGCGTAGAGAGGTTCGTTGAATATTTCGGGAAGCACGAAAGGCGCGAATGTCGGGTGATGGGGGGGAGGCGTGTAGGATCGTAGGGTTGTTGCAGGTCCGGTGGATATCCCGAAGGGTAACAGGTGGTCGGACAGGAAACATAGACTATATAAGAGCAGATACTGGGCGAGAGTAGTTAGCATAACAATTGCAACTCTGGTTGTATGCCGTGGCTACTGCACGGGCGGCACATAGACACGCGGAGATACATGAATGCACGCCGGGGATCTACACTCGCATCTAAATATGACGTGTGTATGTATAGAAGCGATGAGCCTTCGGAGCACACACAGGGCGCGCTGCGTGCGCTCTGCAACCGAATGATTTATGTTTACTACTCGCAGAGGTAAACTGCACTACGAATTCGCATGGACGTGCAAGCAAAGCGTGTGTACGTGCACACGCGTATGAATAATATGTAAGTACAAATATATGTGTTTGAATATGTACACTTAAGCGTAATACGAGAATAGTGCAACACGTTCATCCCGGTCGTTTGGAGCGTAACGTTTCTATGAGTTTCACTCAGTGCATCGCATTCACGAGTGCATTGGTGTGTACAGAGATCGGTAAGAAGGCGTGTACAGATGTAAGTTTACAGCACAGCCGGTTGTTTCCTTTCCGCGAATGTTTCCACGAATCATCGTCTTCGTCCACCGAATCGAGAGCCATACATCGCTATTGTGCGGCTCTAATGAGCGAATCTGCTTAATCCTTACAATGTCTATTTTATTCGCATGTGTGTATACTTTATTAAAGAATCGTGTATTTGAAGCCAATTAGAGTTGTGGTACGAGTTTACGGTGATGCAGACGCCGATAGTACCAGAGACCGCGCGTATACGAAACGTTACCACTAAAAAAATATGTTTTATTTATACGCGATATCCCAGCATGCCGCTTCAATTGTAGCGTGCTCTTCGAAAAATTGACCGCTCCCGAGTCGTTTTCATACAAAGTTACGATCGCGCCTTACCGAGATACACTTTTTAATGGACATTGCCCAAGAAAATGAGGAGAAAATTGTTGACGAGGAATAATAACCGTGCAAAGGAGTTGAATATTTAATAATTCGAGGAGAAAATCATGCTTTTTAATCTCCCCGACGCCTATCGGAAGACCGACGATTGTAGAACTCCGAGAAGACGCCAAGAGAGTCGACAAATGTTGGTGCAAACTTGAGCTGAGAAATAAAAGGAAGAACGCACTTCCGCCGGATACCCCTCATTTTTTCCGTTTTTTTCGTCACAATCGCGACAATCAAGACGTTATAAAAGTAACTGTCAGCTATCTCCTGTACACCGAGGGCTCCTGCTCATAAAATTCGATTCTCATGATCCCTCGAGCAACGCACGAAGACAGCGGAGCTTCGCCTTCTTTCAATATCTGTATACCCCCCTATCGATAATGATCTTCAACCGTCCCACGTGGAACCGAACCGGCGAGCGCGATCGACACGCGCCAGTGGCAAGGGCTGCCGCTAACTTTTACAATCCTTTTTCCACCTTATTTCCTTTCCGCTTATACAGGGTGGCTCGCCAGAACGCTCGTTCTCTACGACCCGGCAACTCTCCTTGAACGGAAAACATATTCTTATGAAAATCAACTGGTTTCTGAACGAACTCACTGCGCGTCTTCGCGTGCTTCAATTTTCCAACGGCGCAAACACAGAAATACAAGCACCGCAGTGAGGAGGCTCCTCAAAACTCGCAATCTCGTCAAAACGCTATCAAATTTTTAAACTAAAAATTCAATCACGAATATAACTTTTTTGTATTTTTTTTCGCCCCCCAGAAAACGCCGAAGAATGCGCTCGACCTCAAAAACTTGTCCAAATGCTTTCAAAGATACGCAAAGATCGATGGAGACACGAGTAGCGACGAATGATTTAATTCCCCGGTTGAATTTCACCTGCCACCATTAGAAAGAATCCGAGGCTTTTGATTGAGGACTGAAACGAGGATCGATGTTGACGATGATAAAAAGTCGCGGCTCTTTGGTCGCGCGACCCGCACCGATCTCCTGTGCTCAATGGTACTTCACATTCTACGACTGTGTACTGTAAATAAATGTGTACAGTACACACATGTGGAAGCAGTAGCACAGTAGCGACGTGGGCCTTAAACGATTTTCGCGCGAGACACGCAGAGCTCTTTCGTGTTCCGAGCTCACAGACTCTCAGACTGTGGTGTCTGGTGGGCGTATGTTCACGCCTACTAATTACGATTCTATACGTCGTTATATGGTCACTGAAAACGCCTGGGGTGAGAGGGAAAGAGAGAAAGACAATTTTAGTGAGCCGGCGCGCGGTTCTTCTTGCGACGCGCGGTAACGAGAAAAACCAACATGTGATATCCCGATACAGATATATTTTGGCTCGCAAACGTCCCGCAATTACGAAGCTTCGGAAGCAAATGATGTCAAATTTTCTCGAGACCAGCGAGTGATGGAGCGACGATTACCGTTCGATCATTCGACGCGATTCACTAAATTATTCGTCCAATCAATGATTCGTCATTGAACGGGAGCAATTGTTGAAAAAAAACAGGTTTTTGACTAAAGTCAAAGTTTCCCGGCGGGATATTCGCAGTTGCTCGAGGCGCAGCGACAGCTTCGAAGATGTTCGCGTTGCCGGGTCGGATACGGCGAAATATAAAGTGGAAATGCACTTCGGTCTCACCGAGACGCAGACGAGAGCGCCTTTTTATTCCTACGCGTCTGTGCTTTGCCTTTCTTCTCAGGAAAAAAGAGAGATAATTACGTTCGAGAACACACGAGAGTGACACAAAAAACCAGGTCTTAATGCAAAGACCCCGAAGAAGCTCGTAAGAGAACTTGAATGGCCAACGGGCACCGGACCGCGCGCGCGAGGCCGTAACTCGTTAATTATAGACCGCCACTGATTGATCTTCGGCCCAGGACACTATATATACCAACCTCACTCTCTTACACTCGAGTATATTACTTTTCGTTGTCTTCCCTCGGCACAAAAGTGCATGTGAGTGCACTCTGCCGGTTTACATGTAAAACTCTACATTTCTGACTCCTGCGAGAGTCCTTGAGAATCTAATCTTCAGTTTTTATTCTTCTTCAATTAGGTTTTTCCTCTTGCTTATTTTACTCACGAACGTTCCATTCAATTAAGCTGCCCACGCCGATTTCCCATCGATGAACGGTTCGCAAATGGAAAACCAACGAACGATTCGTTTGTATTGAGTCGTCTGAACTGTCTCGGATCTTCTTTAATGCATTAAACACTCAAATTTTCATTTAATTGAAATATTGGTAGGGAATCAGATAAAATAATAAAGTGGGTGAAGCGTTCATCTCTTTTTTCTTCATCCAACACTTACGTCCAATCTCTCGCTCCGTGTTAGCCTCTTCAAGTGTTTTTTTTAACGAAATCTAAAAAATCAGCGTGTCAGAGGCAAAGACAGGTTCGTAATACGTGACTGTATGGCTCATCGGAGCTCGTACGAGAGCTGAGAAGAACCGAAGATTAAAGCGAGGCTTGCTCTCGTTGCGTGTCACGTATATATGTATTATGTGACGAAATTCGATTTGCGCGAACTCGCAAGGCAGGGAATCTGCTCTCTGCACAGAGAGAAAGATCCGAGCCGAGCTATTTTTGACTCCCTTCCTCTCCTACCAATTTATTTGTGTATCATAGAAATCCACGTGAAACGTAACCACATGCAGATTGAATCTTTTATTTAATACCTTGGGCGATGCTCAGTACATAAATTAATATCGAATGCTGAAGATCTTCGAAATGAAATCGACGTGCAAATAAATGGGAGGTTTTAATTATAATGAGAAATTTGGAGTGGAAATAAATCACGAGAAATTCTGATCTGTCACTCTACGAATTGCGCTCCCGCAATAGCGCACAAGCCTGAGTTTCTATTTTGAATACTATGGCCAAAAATTGATGGCAAGAATTCGAATTTCCATGCAAGCTCCAACTGTGAGCACACGTCGAGGTTTACTGGAAAGCAGATTCCCCAAAATTCGAAGAAATTTCATGAAAGACAGAAAAAGCGAGCAAACGCTCGATCGACATGAAATCCACGAGAGCATTTACAAGTTCCAACGCTTTTTTCGCATTGTTTCCCCGAGAAAACAAGCTCTCCACTGGCCACAAAAGTATCCACAGAGTTGTTGTTGCTCGGAGACACAGTTTGGGTTGACTCTCGGCCAACTTGCAAGGTGCAGCGAGGGAGTCACATTAGTCAAGTCGACCTATCGCTTCAGTGCAATCAGGTAACGGTATGCCGATATGCTTCTCGGGTTTTGTAGCCCTCGGTCTTCCTCCGGGAGTAATACGACGCTATTTTCTCGCGAGAGCTTTTCACCCGATCTTGCGATGTGACTCGAATTAGCTAATTAATTACCACACGCGACAGTAGAAAGAAAGAATCCAAAATGGAGAAACGAGGTTGATTTATCATCGAAAAATCTGCACAAAAACCAGATGACCTTTGAATGATTTACAAAGAATAAAAGGCCATTCTCAAAAGTGAATTTCAAAAATGAAAGTAAAACTTTTCCGAAAAAAAATTAGTGAGCCTCGCAATAAAACAAACTAGCGAGCACGAAGCTCGTAAAAAGCTTCTCAAGTGGAAGAGCAAGACTTTGTTGGGATTTATTCGAGTAATAATTTTCTTTCTTGAAGTGTTGAAGAAAATCCAGCGAAGCAAAGAATTGATAGGACGTTATGATAACAGGAATCATTACCTATAATACGAGAGACGCATCGCTGAATTCTCTCTTTCTTCTCCACGACTGTGAACGCGTAGTCCATACACGTATCTGCAAATGTACATAAATTTGTGTGCTTGTATAGTTTACACAGGATAATCATAGCTGAGAGCGATAATTTTGTAATTAGTGACACGAATATGCGCTGCTTATTCTTGGTACAGAAATAATCCCCTTGATACATATAAATACACAACATAATGCAGTATATAACACTGGGATATTTAATAGCTAGTAATGCAGTCGTTCTTTATTGGCTAGCGAAATCGGAAAAGGGATCTTGCTAACACAAGCGCGCATTCGAGTGTACATATCTATAGACGAGCGTATATAATTCTTCGGGAGGATTTCCGGACGATCGTAACTCTGCATGAGTGCACCACTGGTGAAAGCAAACTACACAGAATTGATTTCCCCTCGTACGTGCTGCACTGCCTCGATCTTTGTGTGTACATATAATGCGTGTCCCTCTGTTGATGCTTCGTGTTTCTCATAGTTGCCCTCACATTGAGGAATTTCAAGGCACCAAAACGACTTACGACGAGCATACAATAGTGGGAGTGCATGTGGATTTGTACGAGAATGCAGGGTTGACGTGGAGAAGGGCGTAAGCAGGCGTTGGAGCCTGTAAGATGAGCGAGTTTCCAAAGGGACCTTGTGCTCCGGAGCTGGATGGGCCTATCGCCCATAAACCACGAAGAGTCGAATAGAAATATGTTGGAGAGTGAAATAATAATAAACGATAGTGAGGAGGAAAATCATCGCGGAGTATGTGAAAAAAAAATGAAAAAACAAAACAAAACAAAACAAAATAAAATAACACGCGTACGCGGACGATAAAATCTTTTCGTGCTAATAATTATTGCATTAATTAGGAGCAGACTCAGTTTGAGTCACAGAGGCACACTGAGCGACGCAGCACACACTTTTCAATGCTCTTCACTCCAACGCTCTATATGTTTTCAGTAATTTTCACTCGGTGTACGCGCGTGTACGGATACATGAAAGAGGGAAAACGGAAACACGAGGAACGCGCGTGCAAGGGTGCGCGTGTGTAGAAATCATCTTTCTCTCTTCCTTACGCGAGCAAAATGCGAGGTAACTAATGCGTTATGAAGAAGCAAACAGACACACATCGCGGCGACGAGTCTCTTTCTTGAGGCTCGATTTTCCGTGATGCTCCGGGCATATTATCACGAGCTTGAGACACTCTCAGAGAGATCCATCACGCATATTTATATACGTATGTGCGCGCGTGCGTGCGTACATATATTAATATAAATATCGAGTAGAGTCTGGGATGGCCGGAGTTCGCTTCTCTTCTCGTCTGATGTGCATATCTCAAGCGGTGAAAAAATTGCGCTCGCGTAGGAGGAGGTGTAGTATAACGAGGGAAGGGGACGACGCTTTCGAAGCCCGTGTCTTGGAAACTCTCGAGAATTCTCCTCCTGTCTCCTGGTCACCCGTGCCAACTGAGAAATCCTCTCAAAAGATGTCTGCAAGCGTTTCAAGCGCATTATAATGTAGCGGAGTCAAGAGCTCGTGCCAAGTCCCGTTCCTCGGCTTCGATCGATTCTTCATCTTTCGAGAAGCCAACCGGAAGTAACGCGATATGCGCGACCGTTCGAACGACTATTGTTGGCCTCCGCGAATCCTAATTGGCCAATAAAACAGCTCATTCCTGCTCCGATTTGGTCTTTCCTCGGTATAAACATTCTTTTGTTCACACAAGAATAGAATGTAACAAATTAAACACTATAATAATAACAGTGGTTCGATCCTCGAGTACGATATATATACGAGCCTCACAGCCGCTCGAGTATCAATTCATATTTATATCCCTGCCTGCACAATTACTACTAATTACTAATTATAGCGTCGTAAATCACGATCGTTTATTGCTTCTTGGACTATCTCGTTTCACTCCAACTTGTGGCCGTTGCGCTCGCTCTTGAACGGCTCTGCTCTCGCCCCGGCGCCCGAGCTTTCGCCGAGTCTTCGTGTTCCTCAATTTTTTTTTTCTTAGTTTTTTTGTTTTCCGAAGACAATTATCACGAAGAATCCACCACGAAACGCTCGAGATATTTAATTTGTGTAAACAGAGTGATATACTCGAATGCGTGTTTGATCGAACCACCGATTGCCTTGGAAAAATTGTGTAAACAGATCGACGATCATAAGCTCGTCCACTGACATCGCGGTTGAATAAAAAATGACGAAAAATAAATTTGCTTGGGAGAAAGATTAAATTCACTAATTTATTTCCGCCCTGGCCTCGATTCCCTTTTTGGCTCAGGGAACGGCCTCTTCTGCATCGAAGCTGAGACGATCCTGAACACTCGGAAGCGAGGCGAGGCAGAAAAAAAATATGTTGGGAATAAGAGTGAGAATCGATGTGAGAAATTTATTAGCGTGCGCGCGAGACAAAGTCGATCCTCGAGCGGACAGTTTGTCATCCACAGTATAACAAATGGAATGAGCTTCGGCTTAGTTTCGGGCGAGTGCTCGATAAAAACGTTTCTTTCTGTGGCTCTATTCGAAATACTTTTGCCGAGTTAAATTAACGGGCTGTATCGCGTCGAAAGTGTCTCCTCGTGTCGGTTGTGCACAGCAGCTCGTTAACAAGCGAGCGAACCATGCGTCTGCGTACACATTAGTTGCCGGTGTATGAGAGAGTATTTAAAGGAGTATGCATGCTCGGTAGCTGCGTTTCAATTATTTTCGAGAACATTAGCGAAGTCGCGAGGAAACGCTTCGACGAGGCCCGCGTTTGTACGCGGCTCGCGCGCGAGAAACATTCGACGTATAAATATAAATATATGTGTGGACTGAGAGAGAGAGACACTGGTGTACGTGCTGTTTGCGTGTGAGTTCGTTAATGTCCCGACAATCGAGAAGACAGACCCGTTAACGAGCGAGGGTCACGTTCGCGGCTAAAGCGCGAACGATGAACTCCTCCGAGGATAAAGAGAACGATTTTCCTGCGCGCGCGATCGAATATGCTGCGTTAAAGAATTTTATTGTTTCGAAGATTGCAATTAAAAAAACGAAGAAGCGCGCGTGAGCTCATAAATCCTGGGGAAGAGGATCGAATGAGGAAAATCGCAATCTTATCGCGATCGCATTAGCTGCTCGAGGCGTAAACGCGCCCGCGCGAACCAAGAGTGAAAGTGATCTCCTCTATTGTTCATCGAATCATCTGCCTCTCGCGCGTTGCGCTTCACGTTACAAAGAGAGAACGCGGTTTTTCTCGTTGAATCATAGAACGCGATTTTACCTCTCGCGACACAACGGTTGCTCCTAAGATTACGCGCAGAGAAATTGATTCATTTGGGGAATGATAAAAATAATAATAATAATAATAATAATAATAAAAAGCATTCCTTAATAATCAGTAATTACTTCGAAGGAACATTAAAGATGAAAAGATGATTTTTTTAACGAGGCTAAAGAACGGAGTGTATATAAATAAAGGAAGCGTATGGCTCTCGAAAATTATCCTCTTAATTGTCGCCATCTTTCATCCCCGAGTGTCGCAACAATGTGGCCTTAAAGTCGTGCCGCGCTCTCGAGTCTCTCTCTCTTTTATTCCCGGTCTCGATTCTCTGGACCAGAGAAGGCCAAGGGGTTGTTGTCGTGTCTTATAAAAGGCTTGTAACGCCTTGGACACGCGCGCTCGCCCTTCGCCGTATCAAAAGAACTCATTATTGATGGCGTATTGAAACGGTATGAGCGCGGTGATAAAACGAGCCGGGCCTACGGCACCACGGAGGTCTCCACTTAACGTCCGAGATTATATATGGCGAATGCGCGCCGGGTGGGAGTACGAAAATATATATATAAATATAAACGTGCATATTCATACATCGCTGTGTTCCATATACATATACGTACGAATATAATCACAAGACGGTGAATATCACGAAATAAACTTTTGCAGACTCCGCGTTGCTCTTCATTCTTTCAGGCCCCACACACTGGGCATCGCTTCAAATATATTATCTTATACGTCGACGGGAATGGCCACTTTGTTTTGTTCGGGTTTTGCCAGCACGATACTATCCGAAGCACATCGCGGAGCAAAGCCTCTCGATGGCTATCTCGCGATCCTAGGAAATGCCATATAATTCGATTTCTAAATTTATTGATGTACGTTCGAAGCTAAATAAAAGCAAAAAGGTTTTAACGCCACGTATATGTGATATTAGACACGAAAAAGGTGAGTAATAAGATGACTCGCTGATAAACGATCCACTAACCTGCTCTATGAAAGAGGCTCCTTTGGAGTGTGTGTGCTTTCATCATGGGCGCGCGCGATTATTCGTGACGCGAAAGACATTTTATACTCGGGAGATATAGAGATAAATTAAAAGTCGTAACTCGGTACGGTGAAGCCGGGAGGGATAAAAACTTATATGCTGAGGTTAGTTGCGAGGATGGCGCGCGGTTTGTGTCACGGCCTCGTAGAATACCGCGGACCAAAAGTGAGGATCCACCTCTGTACTTGGCTGTACAAGCAATGGTTCGTAAATTAAGCAATTTGCTAATGATATTCTCACGTGGCTCGTATTTTAGCCTTCACGTCCGGCTCTGCTTTTAATGCCGGTGCCTACACCAGCGCGCCCGTCCGAAGAAACTCGATCTTTCATCTCCTTCTATCTTACCAGTTTCCTCTAGTCTCTTCCCCCCTCGTTGCACCTTTCTACGTGCACTTTTGTTTGTGTTTGAACCGAGACTTTTTCATGTGTCTGTATGTTTGTAGGCTGTGGACCTCCTTGCGAGACCGTTTAACTGCCGTTGTATTTCATCGTTAGAGACGCGAAACCGATAGTCGAAGCTCTCACCAGAGAACGAACGAGCGGGAGAGAAAAAGACGGACGGCGAGCGAGAGAGCAGGCCTCTCGAAGCATCATCTCCACCAGGCGATAACGGTCACGTGTCTCACAGTTACAATGTTTCTCCAAGTATATAAATACCGTGCTTGCTTCCCCATTTTTATCCCCATTCCCTCAAGATGGATATCGTATTTTACATCGAGTTGAAAACTAAAATATCATTTGCGAACGCATTACTCAGCCAGAGGTATTGCTCGCTGGATTCATACTCGACAATCTAAAATATCTAATGTGCCTGAAGTGCTGGGTCAGTGAAGGGCTTCGAATGGATCTCGTTGACGAGTATTTGCTTCGTTACGTAACAAAAGTAACGAGAATTCGTTTTTATGAAAATCATTACAGCTCTGATTATGGTGAAAAAAGTATTTTTCGATGGCCCCCCCCCCGCCCCCCCCCCCCCCAATTCAAATCATTGTCAGAGCCTAAATCTGCAATAATATAAAAAAGGCTTAGGTCAAACGAATTATGGCGAAAAGTAATTTGCAAACGCCCTTTTCTCCGGGACCAATAGTAGCCCGTCTGTATGACTATGTTCATTTCATAAAATGTTACACTACAACCTGGAGAGTTGGCCCTTCCAAGCGTGCAAAACTCCAGGGCTGCTATAGCTGAGAGATAGCGAGAAAGAGGAAAAGCACACGAGACCTCTTTCAGTCGTCTAGTTCCCCCCGCCCCTGCCCCATTCCTCTCCCTCTTTCTCTCTCGCTTTCAAGAGGGAAGTTTGACTATATGCATAACCTCGCTCTCGGCGATATAACCCGCACGGTCCTTCTCTCATTTTATTTTCACCGGGATTACTCCTCGTCATATTTCAGATTGGGATTTGCGAACCATCGCCCTTTTGTATTAATAACGAGTGCTCTGCCCCTCCGTCGGTTCCTCCTCCTCCTCCTCCTCCTCCTCCTCCCACCATCCCTTTCGTCGTTAACGTTCTCGTCCTCCGGCTCTGGCGTGTGGTTCCTACGGGCTCTCCTCTTTTGCGTCCTCTTCTCTTCCTTTGCGCGCGCGACAATCGTACTGTGCTCCATCCCCGTGTAAACTGTCGCTGGGGGGAGAGCGAGGGGGAGGCTTGTTTTTTGTTTAAACGAAATGAGGGTACGTTTAAATCTTATAGGATTATGAGGAACGAGTGTGTCGCGCGCGACGTCGCCGCCCGGGCGAAATGTGTGCCCTTCTGCTGTCTCTCTCCCTCCAATTTCTCGGTGTGCGTCTCGCCTTTGTTCTCCGATCGTTCGGAGCCGCCTTTCTTGTATCCCCGCTATTGAGATCCTCCTCCGCCTCAATTCCACTCGTCAAACATAAAGAAGAAAAAGTACCGGGGAATGTTGAAAAAAGGATAAGGAAGCAGCACGTTCCTTCCAATCTAAGCACCGATCGTGCGACCTAAGACCAGCACGACGGATCTCCAATTCTCCTAATTCTTCACTTACCCGATCCCCTGAATAAAGAAAGCATTTTATTCGCGGATGATCCACGTGTATTCGAGGACTCGAGGGACAAACGATCGAAAAATCCGCAAGAGCAGGGGACCGGCTCGCTTCGGTGTATTGTTTCTGTTGGATCTGGGTGTGCGAGCGAGAACGATGCCGCTACGGAGACGAGCCCGCCAGGGGCGAGGTCGAAAGTGAGAGGGTTAATGGATGAATCGCCGGATATTCGTTTCAAAGCGAGCAATGGAAGAGTAAGAAAGAGATCAAGCGAGAAGGAAGATCTCTTCTCCTCCGGGCCCTCTGAGCTCTTTCTTAATTAATATAGATTACCTCTAATTGTATATTTATCTATTAATACACATAATACGAAGCGGGTATCGAGGCGAATGCCAGCAGACTGACGTACACATCCGATCATCCGATTCACCTTAATCGACCTACGAAATTGTAAATTGATTGATGGCCTCCGCGATGCAAAATTGAAGGGAAATGCTTCGCGTCGTCAATAATAAAATTATTCATCGCAGTTAATAATCTTCGAGTCATTCTCTCCGAAGCGTTCGACCAATAATTTTCATCGAGTTCTAGCGAGGCTCGTCGAAATATCTGTATCTCGAAAAAATAATGAATGCGCCACTCCGATGGAAGAGCAACTTTCAGGCCTGCAATCGCGTTACGCAAGTACGAACAATGCCGCAAGTATTGGCAATGTGCAACAAAAATAACGACGGAGATGTCTCGAAGTTTGCGACATTTTCAGGAGTAAAAGAAGGGCGAATGGAAACAAACGGTGTGGGAAAGAAGAGAGAGAGAGAGAGAGAGGGAAAAGTTATTTCGTGAAAATTATAGTCCCAGAGTTTTCAGACAATGCTCGCGCGTGGATCGGTATCATTCTGAGAAAAATGAGCTGTGAGACCGAGGAGTCTTAAATCTTGCAACGATACTCATCGGTATCGGTCGTCGAGCCCACTCGCTCGTCAACAATATGGACGTGTCTGTCGCTCCGGTGACGACGAGAAAGGCATAATTCGCGTTATTTCAAAAGTTCTCTCCCACCGAGTTGCGCCCTTTTGTTCAGTAGCAATTGACATTACTGCGTACTCTTTCACCGTCAAGAGAGCAAATGAAAGCTGCGACTTATCCTGGCTCGGGGTTTCTGATTGAATGGCTCTGCCGGAGGCACTCGAAGAAGAGGGCTTCTCTCTTCCCCAGAATCTCTATCATCTTTCTTTTTTTCGTCCCCCCGCGGCGCATCGATCTTCTCGTTTGATTCGCGAGCGAACCGCGAAGAGCATCGTGCGCGCTCGAGGCTTCGGGCATGCGAAGAGGAGGGGTGGCATTTGGATATCCGAAATCCCCAATATTTTTAAAAGCATGTTGCTCTCAGGGTAGGTCGACTCCTTTCGCTCGCGGATCGCTCCCGGTCCGTGGAACGAGGGTCCCCAACACAGCTGGAAATACGAGTGCACACTCGCGCATTTATGCATATCTGTGTTCATATCTATTGGTGAAGAGAATTGTTGTGGCTGTGCGACGTGCGCTTTGAACATACGCGAGGAGACCCGGCCATACATAGGGAGATGTATTCCGAGGGTTGAAGCGTCGAAGATGGATAGAGAAGGAAAAAACAAGAGCTGATGGAAGCTCACTCTTCACTCGCCCTCCTTCACTGTCTTTTTTCCTCTGGCGGTCTTTCCAAGCCCTACCACAACTCGAGAGCGTCTCGTCGCGCCGCCTTCAAAGGCCTCGAACCTCTATATTTGCACGCGCCCGCGCGCGACCATTAAAATACGAATGATAATTATAACAGAGACGGCAGAATGATCAGTCCGGGCGCAAAAGCTTCGACTCGAGCACGCGGGCGTGCGAGCGATCGTCCATACCAGCCGAGCGACTGCCCTTTATCGTATACCTCTCAAAACCCCCCTCTTTCCAACCTTCTTTCTTCTACTTTTTCACTTTTCCTGCTTCCGTCCATTTTCTTTTCACCCCCCATTGTTGCTTGCATCAGGAGAATTGTATTTTGACTCTCGCCGTTTGTGTTTCACGTAGAGATTTTTTCTTGCTTGAACAAACTTCTGGCGCGCTGTTTTTTTTTATATATATATTTTAAAAAATTTGTTTTTTTTTATTATAATCAAGAGCCTTTTTTTCGCAGATACTCTGGATGATGATAGACTAGTAATCGCGTTGCTCGTTGTGACAGCGATATTCCAGCGAACGCAGAACTACGAAAATCAGTTAGTTTCGCAGCAAGAAAATATAGGAAGATGGAAATCAACATAATTAACGGACTTTTAAAGAGTTACTCGTCAAATGAAATAACCGCGTGACGAAATAAAGTGAGAAGAAAGAAACGCAGGCTACTTTGAGGCAGTCAGCCAACTCGTCGACTCTTGCTGCGAGTCAACAATGGCTCATGAGTAAAGCTTTCAAATAGGAAGATATTTTCTCTAGCGTAACTATAAGACTCGTTGGAGTATTTCGAACGACTCGAGTCAACGCGAAAGGTGGTTGGACGGAGGAGAGAAAAGGGGGGGAGAGCGCGAGGGAGTAAGAGGAGAGTTTAAAAAACGTCCGATGTTTGACACGCGGTCTGAGTTCTTCGAGAATCTTCAGCGAAGCGAGTAGCGATAAACGTCAAACTCTATTGTGAAGTAATAATGGTAGATTTGAGGATAATTGTGTCCGGTCGTAGCCGAAGTGAGAGGCGCTCTTTTGAAAAATCCTGGGTGTCTTGGCTCTCTCGCGCGATCTCCGGATTTTAACACTCCGAAGTAACAAGCGGTTTGTCTAAGTAACAATACTCGAAAGCGAAAAAGGCGTATCGAGCGAATGCGAGCATCAAACTCGATGTCTCTCTGGCTCTTTCGCAAGCCTCCTCCTCCAGCGCGAAGCTAAACGCGTATTCGTGTACGTTTGTATATTCAAAAGAAGAAGAGAGAAGGAGCCTCTCTCGTACAATTTTTCGCTCGCCTGCTACTTCTCCGCGCTCGGGCGAGTGAACTAGCGAGAAGAGAAGTGTCGCGCGAGCGAACGAGTGAACGAACGAACGAAGCGTCGCGCAGAAAGCCGGTGATTGCTCGTTAGCGTGGCTACGGCCCCGTGTCTGTCACGAAATCACTGATTATCATCGTTCAAGGAAACTGCCGAGTCTCTGATGTTTCTTCTCCTTTTCGTTATCCTCGCTACATAGCTTCGCCCAGCACATGATGACTCTTCTACTTCTATGTCTACTTTATCGCCTTTCGCCCGCGTCCGCGAGCTCTTTCTCTCTTCAACCTGGCCTCTCTCCTCCTCGGTGTACGGCAGCGCCGTCGAGGCCATTACTTACTTATTCCACGGCCTGCTGGGCGAGAAAAAGCGCGACTCCAGACGGACTCGCCTCGATCGGACGTAGCCCAGACTCTAATATATGGCCGAGGTGTGTGTTCCTCTAACCTGCTACTAACGTATCAACAAAGTACGCTGGCAGCGTCTTGACACCGAGAAAACTACGTGTCCCGTAGACCCGACACAGAGAACGCGCGTTTAACCACCTGTGCGAGACGAGATCGTCTCCCCCGCCCCCGTTATTTTCTACCGGGAAACGAATTTGTTTTATTTTAATTGAGTTTATCTAGTGTCGAGGACAGTTTGTTGCCTCTAATAGAGCACACGTTCGACGAAATATGTCGGCAATTACATTCAGACGAATTAAATCATTTCCTGGACTCTCCTCGCTCTCGGGTTACCTGCTGATGCTATCTCTGCGGGATGGGAAAAATATTTTGTTTCACAGAATTTCTCAAGAATACAGTTTGTAAAGTATTGTTTTTTTTTTGTTTTTTTTTTGTAAATGCCTATCGATTAAAACGTGCGCGAGCAACGCGTCAAATTGGTGTCAAACGACATGAGATGCTCGTGGCAAACTCGGCTCTCGCGATTTGACGCTGTTTTGACGGCAAATTGAGTAAACTCCGTGGCCCCGCGTGCTAGTATTTCGGCGTAGAATTCAGTGTGAAAAAGTTGAAAGCGCTTCACCGTGAGATTTGAAGCCGAGATTGGTAAGTGTCCGTGGATATCGTTTGATATTAAGCCACGAGCGTTAATGGCTTCGCGCATCGTCTATTTTGCGCTGTCACTGTAGGCGCATGCAGGTTCTCAGCGCCGAATGGACTCGCGAGAAATATTACAACGAAAATATATGTCGTTGAACGCGCCAACCCGGAATAAAAAACGGACGCCCATTATATTTCAAGGTTTGCGCATCGAGGAGAGTGCGCGCGGCACGGGGCGCGGGGCGGGGGGTTGGCATATCAAAATGTGAGAATGAAGAAGCGCGGAATGATGCGATGCGTTCCGCCAGATAAGGGTAGAAAATTGCCATAACGGAGTCTTCTCTGACGCGACACCTCTTATGCGCTTCCGGTACTCGCGACGATTTTTTAATGATATCGAAGACGCCGGGATATTACATTTCTCGAAGGAATAGGATGACCGTGGAGTGTCATTGACCGAAGGCGGGAAGGTATGGTCTCTTTTCAGATGGAATGATTCTCTAAGTGTTTCTGGTCTAACGCTTGTGGTCATTTAATTTCTTCTTTTACGAGATTCACTCCCTTCGCATCTAGTTTATTTTTTTCATTATCCATCGTCACAGCTCTTTGTTCAAGGATGCGTAAACTTCGTAGCGGAGAATTGGACAAGTTTTTAAAAAACTTTTCTCCTTTTTCACCGGGATGGACATTAATTACGAAGGGAACGAGATATTCGTCAGAAAATCACTAACAAAACGTCCCTTTTTCAAAAGCTTCGCTCAGAACAGCTGACAGACCATTTTTTTCAATTACTTTTCCCCTCAAAGTTTTATGGAAGTGTCGATGATGAAGGTATTTCGAGGGATGGGAATGAGAGAGAATCCCAACGGTTTATTCATGCTGGTTGTAATTTTTTGCTTTCTACGCATCACGCTCGGCCGAATCATTCGTTCAATAGGAAGATCATGAATCATTTAGTGTCTCCCGTCTTATGTATGGAGATAGTATATACTATAAATGATAGACGCCCATATCGGCGGGGCTTCAAATAACGATACCACCCTTGTCAAAATGTCACAACGAGTCTGTGGATCTGCCCGCATATCGGCAGAATGTCGGCGCACAGTCACGAGCTCCGTCTCGCTCCTCCTAACGTTTAACTACGCGACTCCTCTCGCAATTGCCGCCCCCACTATCTTTCTCACTCTCGTTGTGGCAGCCTGACAAATGTCCAGCAAAACACCCCGCGCTCCTCGCATGTCTCACTCTCTGTCTTAAAATCACTCGAGCAAGCCCGGTGGCGTGTCTCGAATCCAAATCCCAAAGACGACGACTAGCCTTCCTCGTAGTCAAAGCCAGACGACCGCGCACGAGGGCGCGAGCAGGAATCTGCAACAAAGAAGATCGTAAGATGGGAATTAACCTCTTCGCATAATCTTATCCATGGTCCACCTACCATGTCGAAATGGATCCCTGTCAAATGCTCGAAATACCATTCTCACCCTTTCGTCTCCGCTCCTACCAATTCCTCTTGTCTTTCTCTTATACTTTTTCCCCAATAAATAAGTCACTGCGGATTAACTAAAGACAGTTGCGACTTGCTTTACCGGTCTAAAGGTCATAGAGAATCCCATAAAACTTGTTGTTTTCTCGTAAACAAACCTCAGGGTTGAACGTTTTTTAAATTATTTCGTAAAGTCACAGGAAAGCGTGATTCATTTTCAAAATATCCGGGCCTGCAAATTCCGCGCCTCGAACGGACTGCCGAGGGGATTGCCCATGCGTATTGAGACGCGTTCAAAGCTGTCGAATATCGACAGAAGAGAATGCCTGAAAGAAAAGAATCGACAGAGTCCATAAAGAAGAAACGCGAAGTCGATTCGTTAAGGAAGTACGAATTCCAGGAGTATCGTTTCTTCGAGTGTGCTCAGGAAATCCGGAGGGAAATAAGTACAATTGGAGAAGTCAAGTTGATATGGTACTACAATAAGAAGGAGAAGCCGCAACGGTGATCCATAGAGTACTAATTCAGCGACCGGAAGCTAGTAGCATTGTGGGTGCAATAACCGCGCGGCCGGTTCGTGCCAAAAGAGGGGGTCAATCGTGGAGGGAAACCGTTAAAACGTTGGAGGAACGCGAGAAGATACATCTCGCGTCTAATTTTGTAAATGAAAGGTAAGAGAAAAAGAGAAAAGCTCTGGAAGCTACGCGAGCGCGGTACAGTAAGGCATAATGAAGCATCGGACGGCTAATTCATAGGATTATCGAAACTTCCCATGCCCTACATCGGTCATTATGGAATAACAGTAATTATTAATAAGTGAGAGAGCATCGTAGCATGTGCACAAATATATCTGTAGCGTTGTAAAAACCCGCGTATTGTTAGGCGCCGCTTTTTATTTCCTTTCCATCCTTCTCTCTCACTCTTTTCCACTATTTCTACATGCAAATTCGCGTATATCTATATACGGGCGGCGTACATCCATGCATATATAGTAAAATTCTTTGGTCGCGCGGCGACGCGAGGGGAAACGACCGCGGAGATATTCGATGAGAGCGGATGCGGAGGACAGTTGCGTGTGCCGCGTTCTTCTTCGCTTTTTTCTTATCCTTTTCTTCCTCTTTCCACCCAGAACTCATTGTTGCGACCGCGAAGCGCTTCCTCGCCCCCGTGTACAGCATAAGTATACCGCGACTCGCTGACGCGATGTCTCTTTCCTTCATACCCCTATAAATATATATAAACTCCAACTACGTATACGGGATACACATTAGAGAATAGAGCGCGTAGTGCACCTTCATGTAGGATAAGTACTTCGGGGTTAGGCCAGGTCGGGTTACCCAACTGTACAACAAATGTCAAGAGAAACCATAACGTTATAATTTATCGCCGCTACAGCTCCCATTGTCAACCGTCGTACGTGTGTCCACCTATATATGTAAATACACGCATCTCACGAGGGCGTCCTTACCGATCGAAAAGCCGACTAAATTACTCTTTTTTTCATTCCCAGTGAATTACTCCTCGAGCTGATAATGCCGCGAGATTAATCGCCTTTCTGACGCTTTCTTCTCGCGGAAACTACGCGAGCAAACTTTGATTTCTTATCCTCCGGGACGTTTCATACGAAAATATGTTTTTTTTTTTTTTTTTTTCACGAAAGTTCAATTTCATCTCGTCAACGTCAGGGAATCGCGGTTTCATTGGAAAATTTCTTCGTGAGGATTAAGCAAACGGTGGAACGCGTCATCTCAGCCCAATCTCCGAAGGACCCTGTTAAATTGGACGAAAGATAATCCTCAATCCTATCGAATCCGATCGTCTTGGACCGGGTCAACCAAAGGCATTTACCTCCGCAGGTAAATGAAGATCGACCAAGTTTTTGTTGCCTGTAAAGATCGCACACACGAAGCACTCTTGCAGAGGTGTGGTTAGGCGGAGTGTCATGTGCGTACATGCGGCGTATAGCATTAAGGATACTTAAGCCTCGAGTGTGTGTGTGTGTGTGTGTGGTGAAGGAGAACCTGGCTGGCGAAGACTTTAATAAAAAAGTGCTCACACATTGAGACTAAACTTGGTAATACCGGCGGGTTCTCGCGTGTGCGAGAATATTCCCACCGCTAATTTATAGCGAGGAGCACATGCCCGATATATCTATACATTGATATATGCGTATGTAACGTAGCTTCGACTGTATATTTATAATACATCGTCTGCGGAATAACGCGAGCAAAAGAACGTCGCGCTGTTGGCTATGATGCGCGACCACAGATCGTGACTTCTGTGGGAAACTCGAAGAAAAGTAATAACCGGTGTATATGCAGCGTATAAGTGCACAGGCGTGTTTATCGTTCGTGTGTACTAATACCATGGCTTCAGTCTGCTTCGGGAAATCACTATTTTTCTCGTTATTCAGCTTCTTCTATAATTTTTTACTCTCGAACACGTCGAGCGACTTTTTTCCTTTTTCCTATAACGCCTTTCTCACAATTTCTATAACTTCGTGCGAACCGCAGGCTTTGAACTCTGTTACTCCGGCTATCGAGACTGCGTGAGGAAAGTTCTGCGACGAGGGCGCCCGGCGACGCTCTTATTTGTCCTGCTCCTGTTACGGATACGCGCACTTCGCATGGTTTCTGTTGCTGTTAACGGAAAATTAGTTTCGATGAATTAGACTCGAGGTAGAAATATTGGGGGAAAAAATTGACGAGCACTGCGACGATTACTCAGCGAAGCTTGTCTCCAGATTTTTTGTTTTCAATGTGAAATTAATATTGCTCCGTTTGCGCACAAGAATTATTGCGAGTGAACTGGTCTCGGGCTTTTAACTGGCTTTTGTCCTCGTGGCATACATGCCCCTCGAATGGACCTTACTTACATAACTCTCAAAGCGATAACCCGAGGCTTCCTTAGCACGCGTGCGAGCAACGCGTCGCTTCTACATCAACGTCAATGCGCCTCGGGTCCTTGCATACCTCACCGATATTAAATGACAAAGGCAAAGGCATACCTTGCCGAGAGAAGACGGTGGAATGGGCAACTCGTCAATGTGTGTGCATAAGTGTAGCATAAAACAGAAATACACAGGGCCAGAAGAGATGCAGAGAAACGGAGTGAAAGAGAGCGCAAGAGAGAGAGAGAGAGAGAGATGAGGTTAAGCGAATTACGATGGAAGCAAGACAAAACGTAGATGGTCGGAGGGGGTGTGTCGGGGGTTGTAAATTCTCGCGTAAGCTCGTTGGCAACCCCTAAACATCTACCGCGAGCTTCGAGAGCTCCGCGCTCTCGACCCCTTATCGGTATTTTGCGGCCAGGATATTTTAAATACGGGGGCACATCGGAACGCACACAGAGGGAGGCTCGCACAGACACACGCACATAAGAAGGTCGCCCCTTGAGTACGCCGGTACCCAACGGGGTTGACTCTCCTCCGATCTCGCTCTTACCAATGCACGAGAGAGGGGAAACTACCCTCGCAGTTTCCTTGTACCAGCGGAGCACGAGCCCGTTGCACCTTTTCCGCGAGCTTGAAATCCCTCTCGATAAAGGGTGAAAAACTTTAAAGACTGACGAGGTGGAAGACGACGTACGGGGGTGTGGAGTGCGCCACGCGGCTCTTTGATGTCTCGAGGTAACGGTGGTTACGAACGTCCCGCGTAATACACGACCGAGTCTCCTCTCCCTCTTCTCAAGTATTCTCTTTCTCCCTCTCCCCTGTTCCTCGCCACCAGCAACGCTCTCGCAGCATCTCTCTTGTACCAAGAAACCTGGCGGTGCACGCGAGCGCGTGCCTCTTGAAAATTATTAAGAAAAATTTGCCTCTCCTTCCCGTACCTTTCCCATCGCTTCCCCTCGCTCCTTCTCTGCCATTCTTCCGTTCTTTAACACGCGCATTCTCGTTATTCCTCGCTCTCTTCCGCTGCTCCTTGTCCTCCCCTCATTTCTATAAATATATTCACTTTACCTGCGAATTTCTATACACGCAAACATCTTCACTTGTTAACTTGTTCACTTGTTCGCTTGTTCTCCTGTCGCTGTACATTTTCAAATCTTTTTTCACTTCCTGCTCCCCTCCACTCCGCTCCTCCTCTGCTCCTTTTTTCTCTCAAAAACACTTTGACGTTTACGAGTAGGGAAAGGGTGCGTGGATATTTGTGGAAGGGCGATTACGAGAGTGGAACACAGTCCCGTTTGATTTTCGTTCTTTCCTCTCCACCCATCGGTCTCTCCTTTCTCACATCTCGCGAGGGGGTACTCGATGAGACGTGATGCAAAAGGGCGCACTCTTCTGATGGCTTTCTGTGGGCGACTGCGGCCGACTTCGACGAGAAAACTGAGCTCAAAGTCGCCCATCCGCACGTATTCGTTTGAACGATAGCAAGAATCGAGAAGAATCAGAATAATAAAGAGAAAAAATGATTTCTCACTTCCGGAGAAATTCGAGCAGCGGGTCCGTCGACTTGGTCCATGCAACGTTTCTATTTCGACGTTTTCCTTCTAATAGTTTTATCAATATGCTAATTCGTCGAAGGTCGTCGTCTCCTCCACGAAAACGTTTAGTTACGCGTATGTTTTTCAATACGACCGGAAGATGGAAACTCCTGGAAAATGACGTCAGAGAGAGCAGACGCTTTTGGAGTGCGGTGGTGCCCAAGGGAGCCAGAAAAACAGTGCCAAAGCGACTGCACACTCGAAATGCGTCACCGTTTGCTTCCCCACGGCGCTCCCACGCCAAGCAAAAGTTTGAATATCGCTTAGTTTCATGATTATTCTACCTCAATTTAAACTATTTTTTCTCCTGTGAATACGCTCGATTCTCTCACCCGCTGGTTGGACTCGGAGTTAAATAAACGGGAGAAAAATTGAAGGAACGTTTCGTAAGATAGTTTTTATCGTAACTGTTGAAACGTCTTTTTTATTGCTTATAAATGTATAGGATAAAAAAATGCTACAGTAAATCATACATAAATTCAAATGAATTGCAGTCTGGAAGGTATAAATCTCGATGGATAGTCTGAAATTTGAGTGCCGCTAGCGAAGATTTATTTACATACAGCCCCCTTGATAAAAACAGCAGATTCTATTCACATCCAGCTCGATCGCGATGCGGTGTGTAACTTTCACTTTTTAGCCATACCGCGAGAGAGGAACTCAAAGCCTGGCAATAATTTTCGGGGATACAAGTGTGTACACAGGTTATAAAATACCTGTTCGGTGATCCGTGGTCAAACAATGGGGTGAGAGAACACAAGTATCGAAAGAAGAAAAAAGAATCACAGGTATAACAGGAAACGAGGTGTTATTAGTGTGTTATACGAGAGCTCTTGCGGGCTCTGTTACATCTGTACGTATATACATATAGCGAGGCGTGCAAACAATTGCCAACGGGGTTACGATGCTCGAAGAATTTCGAACAAAAGAAGAAGAAATCGAGAGGGATTTCATCAGTTACAACTCGGAAGATGTGCGGCGGCTCACCATCAGGAAAACTGAGCTCTCGAGTGTGCGCCTTGAATTCTCGCGCGTTGTTTGTCCTCCACCGACTCGTTTTTTTCCTCCTTTTTACCTGGATGCGGTCGCACGCGGTGCACCGTTTGCACCGGAGTCGTAAAGAAATTAGAGACTTATCAATTTCCGGAAACACCTGGCGGAACCCAGTACGGTCAAGGTAGTGCGTCGGCGGCGTTGATCGGAGTGCTACAATGCTTCCATTGTCTACGCAAGTTATACTATATTTTATGTCTTTACAGATATATAAATATATGCGAAGAAAGATACGCTTATATTGTTGAAAAAAGGGGAAGTTTGCGAGGTCGTGCAAACGAAAACTTGCCTGCAAACGACACCACACAATGTTTCCGTACTTGAGCGTCTCGCTACGCTGAAACCGACAACAACGATCCCGGCCACGAATGAGAGGAAGACCGAGAGGTGCAGTTGAGACAAAAAACTACAGACCGATGCTGGAACGAATAGTGTAGAATCGCTGCTGCTTCGAAAGAAAGCCGCGGACTTTACGAGCTGCTTCTCAATCGACATTGTTTCATCTTTCTAATTTCTAACCTCCATCTCGCGGCCTTTCTCTCATCATTTGCCGCCAGCGACAAAAGCTCTTCAGCAGCAACGTTATTTTTATGATATCGTTTATAACCTGCCCTCACTGACCTTTCTCAGTGTGTGTTATTCGATACAGCGTTGTGAAACCGACACCCGCAGCCTGCGCACAAGGATTTCAATCGTGTTATTTACGCACCTGTCCAATAGTCTCGTAAACGAAACTCGAGATTAGAAGAAGCTCGGAATAATACGAAAACATTATTTCAGTCATCGAGTCGCCGTCAAGTTTTCTTTTATTTTATTTTATTTTCAATGAAACTAAAAATCCAATCAAAGCTCAAAGTCTGTCGGATGACGATAAAAGTTACGTCGAATTCAAACACTCGGGATGATCCGTTTGTCGAATCGATTTTAATGAGGGCAACATTTTTGGTTATTTTGTCGAAAAAACTACGGATGAGTTGAGGCTGTTTTTTTTTTCACTTTTATTTCTTCTCGCCAGTAGGAACGAACCAATTGAATTATCGGAAGCGTGCACGGAAGCGAAGGATAGAAGCGAAGGAGCGGAGGGTATGTAGGAAAAAGGGCGAATCAGTGCTGTGGTTTGGGGTGAAATTTCACGTGGTCTTTTTGGGTATCGTCGTTTGTTACACCAACGACAGGCACACCCCCGCTCTCGGGCTCTCACGTCCCTCGTTCTTTTACGGTCTATTGATTCCCAATTTCACCGATAATAGGGGAGGTTGTGCTCGCAGTTTTTTTCCGCATTTTTATCTTTTTCTCTTTTTTTTCCCGGATACACTTGTTGAACGTTGGGATTCGACACACGGCGACGGGCCCTCTCGTGCCTCATGGCAATGCTGCTCTTGCTAGGACACGGCACACACGAGGGGTTTGACTCTCTCTCTCTCTCTCTCTCTCGACTCTTGTTTCCTTTTTTGTTTCCTCGTTCCTTTTTCCCTGCTTCGTTCGCTCGTATCAGGTTTAGAATATGGTTTTCCGTCCGAAATTCGCGTAGGAAAAAACACGTGCCGGTTAACCGAATCCTGCCCCTGACCCGATGTGCGTCGCGGGGGTGGGGTAACTCGCGCGAGGGGATGGTTTCATACGAAGCGCTGGTGGCAAGCAACGCACGCTTTATTCAACCGAGAGGAGTGTACAAAAAGAGGAGAGAAAAAGAGTAAAACTTTTGTTGGCTGGTGTTCGATGGGAGCGGCGTGTACCGGTGATTGTTGACAAATGGAGATTTTCATTAACGCAATTAAACGAGCTCCGACCCTATTTTCTTCGATGTTCCCACCATTTTTCCCGTCGTCCCTCGCTCACCCGTTATCATTGCCTGGATTTATTATTGCATTGATGAGCAGAGCCACACGGCTTTTTATTTTTTCTTCCCGCGGTGTGTATAGCCACTAAAGAAGAGAGCAGAGAGTTCGTTAAAAGTCGTCTTTTGTCTTGTAATAAATGAGTTGGACAGGCTCCGACGCACAAAGGCGAAAGCGCGAGGGCCAGGGGCCCGGGGAAGCGCTCCTCTAACTCTTCTGGACTCGCGGAATACACTGTAATTCTACTTTAACTTGTTGGCGATCCGTCGATCCTATTAAGGGCGTTGAATCGTTCGAAAGTAACGACGGGGAAAGAAGAACGAGATTTGGAGCCTCTTGCGAAAGCAACGCGCACCCTCTTTAAGTGGAAACGTTATAAAGGGTTGACAGAACGACTCTCTTCCTCTTGTCGCCACACCGTGGCTACTGACCCCATCTCTCGCTCTCTCTCCCCCTCCCTTTCATCTTTCTCGCCTCGCCCTTTTCTTCGCCGTGCTGCAACACCCGACTATTTTAGTCTCACACTCCTCGCCTGATTCTCCGGGTGATGCGAAAGGGCATGGACAGTTTTGCCAAGCGAAATACCGACTCGGAGGGCTCTATTTGACTCGAAGGGTCTCGTTTTTCTCTCTCGCTCGCCACGACGATATAAAAGGGTCGCCGCAGAATTAAAGGAGACTCGATGATTATTACCGGACTCGCGCGCCCGCCCGCGACCCCTGCATCACCCTTGCCAAAAGGCTTTTTCAAGCGGTACACACGCGCATAGGTATACACACGCTTGCCGCGTATTGCTTCCCATCCGATGGACGATGGGGGTTACCGGACAATGCTCAAGGGTGGCTGAAAGCATATCCAACCTCCTTCCGTACCCTCCCACAACGAAACCCTTTACTGCCCGCAGAAAACGCCTTTCCGGACCAGCAATAACCCCCTTCGTACGATCTCCGTGTCCAAATGAAGGCTTTTGCAGAAAGCATTTCCACGACGATCAGCCCTTTTCAGGATCTCCGCACACATATAAAGACCCACATATAAAGAGGGATGCTGCGAGCATCTTTTTACTGCTAACTTCACTGCTCCTCCACACAGTCCTCCTCGATTCCAACTGCCAGGATCATTTTTACTGGAGATTAAAATACCGACAGACCTCGTGCAAATGAGACCCTTTGCTCTCCCTTTCTCTCTTCGGACGATATTCTATGGACGTCATACAAATATAAAATATCCTCCCTCCCCTGCTCTAGGACAACGTCGAACAGTTTAATTGCCCCTTTTCGAGGCGATCAGTATAACTGCGGGAACATCAATTGAAATCATTCACAAATCCAGGTTGCTTCTCTGTTTTATCCTCATTTTTCTCTACCGAGCACACTCTTATCAAGTACAAGTTTTATAAAGAGAATGATACAGCTTCCGAAAGATTGGACAGAAAAAAGAAACGATTTTGATATTGTACGGGGACTCCTTATCTTCGGGGATCGAGTAAGGACGAAATTGAGCCATTTTCTCGAACGGAAATCGGCGTTTGTCGGGCGGATAATACTGACGTCATACAACCGAGTCGCTTTCGTATAGTGTATACAGATATGTTATCGAACGTATGTGTAGCTTGATTTTCTCTTTTCAAGAGGTTCTCTCTCGCGGAGGAAGGCAACGGTTACGATAATGGCTGAACGAACCGCGTCGCTTTTACCTTTGTAAGTGGCAATTCCAATCTCATACCGACCCACCGAACCGAGTGGACTCGAGTATTCTTGAAACCTGCTGCAACGTATCGTTTTTTTTTAAGCTTGCATCAAACCTTTCTTCTTACGGAAGTGAGTGCATTTAAAGATAAGCGGGCGACGCATTCCACCGGTATATAGAATATTGCTAAATAGTGAAATTCGTTTTGCGCAAACGTCTGGAATGACAGATCAGACGAAGGAATCGTACGAGGGCCCGAAGTCAGCAAATTCAAAAAACTCGTAAGCTTTGCCCGTTATTTTCTCCATTTAAAATGCTCTAAAATCTAGATAATCCTCTGAAAACTCTTCGATTTCAGGCTATTTAATTTTTCGTCTAAAATTAAACGAAATTAGCGAAGCGCGAGGGGCTCAAGAAATTAAGGAGGGAGGCTGAGCCAAAGAGAGTATAAAGGATCTATGGAGACTAGGACGAAAGAGCGAGAGAGAGAGAGAGAGAGTTGGGTGAAAAGTGAGACAGCTGAATATAATCGGACACGTCGAAGTTCAGAAGAACGACAGGGAAAGAACAAGTAAGACGCCGGCTTCGTATTCGCCGTCTCGAAGGAACTCGGAGAAACGAGACCAGCACCGGCGAGATTCTCCGTTTCTGCTTTTTCTCCTTCCTTTTCCGATCCGGTGCCCAGATATCTGCCGTAATTACTAATAAGTTTTCGACACGGAATGAGGTGAGGAAAGGAGAGGGTTAATCCGAAAGAACGACCAAAGGGTTCGAAACGCGAAGGCGCTGAAAGGAGGAACGGCCGGGGGTGGGGGATTCGAATAGGGGCATAGACGGGGGGAGCAGCGAGGAGAGAAAGATAGGAAATAGTTGAATAAAAGGGTAAGAGCGGAGTGGATCGATGAATGAGAAGAAGAGGAAGAAGATGAAGAAGGAAAAGGAGCAAGATGGTAAAATGGAGGGTGGCAAGAGTGGAGCCACCCTACCGTCCGATTTCACGAGAGAGAAAACCCGCGGCAGCTCTAGAAGGAATGGGCAAAAACAGGAAACACCAGAAGCAGAAGGTTCCTGAAACCAGTTAAAGATTTGCGATGTCTTTTCGATTCCGAGCCGAGATATTCGTAATTACTGTTTGTGTTTCTCTCGTTTTAGCCTCGACAGCGAAGGTCTTCGCTCCCGTATTTATTCCCTCGCCATCCAATCGTCCTCCCCAAATGCTCCTCGGAGCTCTCGATCCCTTCCTCTCTCATCGCCACACCGCATCGACCAATTTTGCCCTCTCTTTCTCCTTCAGACCTAAGAAGATCTTCTCTACATTGGGGTTTCGGTGAGACGTATCTCCCCTCACTTTTCCTTTTTTCTCCCTCGCGCTCCCCCCCGCCCCGCCCCGCCGTCCTTTATATCCTTTCAAAGCAAAGTCTCTCTTCGATGTTTCATGAAACGGAAAAAGAGAAGCGAAGTTGTCCTCTTTGGCTCTCGACTCAGCGTGCCTGCGATCGCTTAAAGTCGTCGATCCTTATCGATGCCGGCCTGCTCCTTTAAGCCCCCAATGTTTTCAACTGTACACCGAAATCTTTCAACCCCTTCTTGTGAACTCGCTATGGATAACCCTAAGCCTTAGGATTACGAGTATTCCGCAGGGGTGCTGAGCAATCGATACCGAGTAAATCCATTTTACAGAGTTTGTACATCTTCCCAACGTATTTTGTCAATATCGTTGCATCAACAGAGCAAACGAAGAATCTTTAATTAGCATCGAACGAACGATGCCCTTAATATTTGTTACCCCATCGTCGCCGCGAACGACTTTAGGTTCCAATTACTCGATTCAGCTCACGCACGCTCCAACAAAATCATCCAAAAGCCAAAGAAACGTATCGCTCCCATTATTTGCCACGAGCGTTATCGAACGTAATGCTGCTACACAAGAAAAGGGAAGTTCGAGCGAGGAGCGTAGGAGACCATGCAAGAGGAGGAATATAGCTAATACAGTTTTCTCGAAAGGAGATGAGGGAAGCGGATGGTTCTGGAGCGACTATGATAATTGTAATGAACGCCTCGAGATTCCGCGAGCCCATCTGCGTTCCTCCCCCGCGAGTTTCATCCCCCTTTACCAGAATCTAGAATGAGTAGCTGCAATAGCAGTAAGAGCGTTTATCTCGCTCTTTCCCTGTACAAACTCGAGGCTGGAGCTCTTAAGTACCGAACTTGTTCGAATTGATTTAAGTGCTGAATGCTAAATCAACCGAAGGTCTCCCCCGGTTTGAAAATTTACGAGTCGCAGTGCGTCTACTTCTGCACGCTCGCCTCTCTCCCTCGCACCCGGTACTGAACACCGTTCTGTTGTCGTAAGCATATACCTAACTGTAATACACACACCTATTTTACGGCTCTAATATATGCGAATCCATAAGCACACCGAGTCTAAACGATTCCTCCTATAACGGGAGCACTCGGAAATAGTGTTTTCGATAATTCACTCTATTCCAAGACAATCGTTAGACTCGAGCTGGCTGACTGTTCTCAAACAAATGTCAATATCCTCCTTAAAACAGAGACGTTTCTTCAGGGATTTTCATTTTTTTTTGTCGAAGGACCTTCCGCTACGGTGTGGGACACGGTCCACGCGACAATCCTTACAAACGATTGACGATCTACTTCCAATTTAACGTTTGGCAACGTCGTAGCCGAGAGAACTACGAAAACGTCTGATTTCCTGAGCGTTTTAACGATTTCAACTGTCAATCGCTTCAAATATTCGTTGAGGGAAGTTTTTTCGTGATGGATTTGCGATTCCGGGAGTTCCTTTTGTGCCGAGAGCTTTCGGTCGATGAAGGTAATTGTTACGTAAGTTGACTTTCGAATTTGAAGAGATATTTCGTTCTTAGAGGCGTTTATCCAAGAATCGCTCCGATAGAGGAACCTCCTTAAGAGTTATTCCCATGTGGCGGTTAGTTTAAATGCTAAAAAAACTCGTTTCGACTTCAATCATCGTTATGGATCACTCAGGCATAATTTTATAGTCCGGTTCGAGACAACAAGGTTTGCTCTCTTTCGGTGAAAAAAGTGACTTAAAAAATAACGAGCTTGTCCCGTTGAGCAACGAGTTCCATAATATATTTGATGGAAAGTTCGTACGAAGACCCTCCCACTGCGATTTGCCATTTTATTTCGAAAAATTCGAACAACCAAGTGAATTCATGAAAAACAAAGATAGACAGTAAAGAAGGATGAATTCCCAGATCACGAAATAACCGCAGCAATTTCAGGTACGAGTCTGCTCCGCTCGTCCAATGGATCATCGTTACTCTTTTTTTCCAAACAAAAACACCGCACGCTCTCGACTCGAAAGTATCCTTCTCACGTCACATTTGGCCCGCGTACACTCTCCCAATGCGCTTTTGCAGAATTAACGCTTTCCAATCTGCCTATTCTCCGCGCACCAATACCAACAACAATAAAACGTACTCGAACATATTCTTCCGCGCAATACAGTCCGAAAACTTGACGTCTGGAGCAGAGAAAACGTTCGTTCGAAGGCTGCGCTCCGTCACGACACACGAGAGCACGAAACGTAATTGGAATCGCGAGGTTTTCTCTTCCTCGTGTCCCTCTTCATCCCATCTCTTCCGACTCAATCTCAATGACAACGACCTTGGTAAAACCTCCCCTTGACGGCCAACGAAGAATTTATCGGCCAGTCCCTGAACGCTTTCCCGTCAACTTTGAGAAAGGTACGTTAACGAGATTTTACTTTTCGTGCCTTTATACATGTTTTCTGCTGCGTTCGTCTATTTGCGTTGGGGCGTACAGAATCCCGACTTCAATTTCATCTCCGAACGTCGAAAAACTGTTGGTTTATCCAATTCCCTTCTCCTATTTCACGTTTTTATAAAAAGTACAATTTTTCGTAAACTCTCAAAGCGTTGAACCAGAAATCCGAAAAATCCTCTTCCCGAAGCCAACCAAACTTCAGCCTCGTCTCGGTGGCGACTCGATTCTGGGTTTCGAGGGTTGCTTTCAAGGATTTTGACAAAGCAAATAATTGGCATCTCATCCCACACGATATTCCGTACTTGCCGCGCGCAGATTCGTGCGCGCTCGTTTTCTATTTTATTTACTTTTGTCCAGCACAGCCGAGTGATCCGCGACGACAGCTCGTGTAAACTCGTTGAGCAATGTCTACGAAACTTAACGTAGATCTTATCAGCAAACCTGCGCCTGTGCGATCACATTTATATACCGGTATAACAACCAGCAGGCGAACGAGGGAGATCAACGAAGAGAAATAAAAAGCAGAGAAGAGTGTGAGAACGAGGAGCCGGTGACGTGGCCCACATCAGACGCAATTAAGCCTCGATGCATAGAGTCCTGTCAGTAATAACCGAAAATATTTCTTCAGGTTACAATTGAATTTGATTCATCATGCAGCAACGACCGTAAGTCAATCGTTTCATGACTTTTGCTGGCCCCCGATGCACCAAAGTCCACGAGCCACGATCGAGTCTGCAATGTTCGTTCCTCTTAAACAAATTCTACACCAAATTCCGTAACGAATTTCCACGTAAATCCAAATATTAGTCAACGCGTCGATCGAAGCTTTTGTACATTGGGCTCGTACAGCGAAGGCGCACTCGCACCAACGCACCGACAAATCCGTACCAAAGAAACTTCTCCGGCGACGTTAATTTGTGAACGATTACGGGCACCTGGTGTGTTTTGCGGTCGTCGCTCTCATCCGACGCTTCGCTCGATCTCTATCTCGCGTGTATACACATGTACACACAACCACACGAGAGAACAATATATCTATATATTGTTCACAAAACTCGGGCGCGGGACAAAGAGTTCGCTTCCAAGTTTACGTTGGTGAACACGGCGGCCATCGCGAATTCTTTGCGACAACAGCACTTCTCTTCCTCTCTCTCTCTCTCGCTCATTCTCGTCTCTTTCCTTCAGTAGCGGATCACGCTCATGAAACGCTGCCGATCCGAGAGCTCGCGATACACAGGAACGGCCATTTTTATTCATCCCGCTGCGGAGACGCGCGCGGTTCGAGTAATTAAGCGAAAAAATCTCGTTTTCTTTTCTTCTTCCGGCAATCGCGCACGAGATATAATTAAATTCGCGAGATTTCATACGATCTCGTTAATTCAAGGCGTAAGCGCGCGTGTTTCCTCGTCACGTTGTTAAAACTTAGCCCCCCCTCACCGAAAACGTATCGAAGTTGACAACTTTGTAACATATGAGCGTAAAAAAAGTCTGGACAACATCATTTTATGGTGTATTCGCGTATTATCCATATTTTTATGAGCGTCTCACCATAAAGCGTTTAATTTTTTGGCACTCATTACGAATCTTTGACAATTATCACGATAATGAGAGACTAATTGCAATGGAGATACACGATTTTCAAAAAAATTCACTTTTGTTCGCCTCCGCGAGTGTGGCGTCGCGGATGAATTTTACGTGTTTGAAAAAACACTTGACCCACGCATATATTTTATAAAGTTTGTATCCCGCCCAATTCCAAGAAGCAACGAATTAACGAATGAATCCAAAAACAAGTTTTCTCACAAAACATTGCTCGCTCACGCGGTACAGCACTTTGTGTCAAAGCACGTGTTAAGGTAGACGCGAAGAATCAGGCCAATGGTGTGATTATCATTTTGAGATTGAATTTTTAGTAGGAACTAAACGATTTGCCTGACGCCGGCAGAATTTTTTGGCTCGATTTCGTTTGACACTTTGTGACGAAGAAACTGAGAAGAACTACCGAGCCGAAGGCCCGCTGGATTAAAAAACGAGGAAAAAACTCTCACGATCGAGTGTTCGTTTGAATTGAAGAAAAAAAAACGATTAAAACGAAATAAGCGAATGAATTCGAGTATTCTTCGCACGGGTAACTAGATACCCCATTAATACGTGCATCGGCAGAAACCTGTTCTTTCGAACGAGAGAGAAGAGATGGAGATGAAAAAGAGCGATGGAGAGAGAGAGCCATGGGCACGTCGAATGTATTCTTGAGGGTCGCACGAGCAGGACACCCCGTCGCCAATAATTCGTGGTATGTTAGGTCGGTACATCTGCATACAGCGTACGGGTGGCTCACGATCGAGAAACGCGAGTAACAAAAACGGAAGAGAAATGAAAAGTAAATGGAAGAGAAAGGAAAGCGAGTAGGAGGAGAAAAAATAAAAATTTTTAGTGTCCGGGCGTCCTCGGGAAGCAAAATTCCTTCGAAATTTAATTACTCCAATCCATAAATCCAATCGATACATGTCGCCTGAAAAAGCGCACGCGAGCGTGACTTTTGTTCAAAGATATTTTTCCCAAAGGTTTCTTGACTCGAGGAGATTCGATTAACCTCCTCCCCGATGAAAACGAAGGAAGCTCGGCCTGAGTGGAAAAATTTTTAGAAGAAAACCGTTGGGATGTTTTCGTCTGAAGTTTCAGTTGAGTGTCAATTTCCGAGCCGATCAGTGCATGCAGCATGAAAAGCGAAGAGAGAAGGTTGTGCGTCGACAGGGAGCGAATGGACTCTCGCAGTGGCGCGACGATGATTGCGATTAATTAATTATACTCCCGAGTGAGCGCCGAGACACTTAGTTTCCGTTCGTTTAAGCTCGTTAATACAGACCAGTCACAGAAACCTCGTCCTCCCCCTGCCCCTTCGTCCCTCCCGAAGCCGGGCATAGTTTAAGTTTCTCATGGTGAATGCGCGCGCGTATATGATCAGAGACCTCGAGTTCCTCGCGTCAAGGAACCGGCCCACTCGTTTACGTCGTACCATGTAAATTTATATTCGCGCTTGTCACTCTAGCCGTCCTCCTCTCCTTTCGACTCTTTCTCCTTCGTATTCTTTTCCTCTCACGACCCATCAGCCAAGTTCACCGCTCAATTCTTCTCCCCCATAGACATATTTCAACGAGAAAGAGAGGCTTTCTGGTCTCACCCCTGGACAGGGAGGCGAAGCAGTTCGGAAATAGTCTCGGACGAGGCCCTCGAACTTGCCGAAAATCTTCACTCCATTTACGACTGGACGGAAAACTAAATCGTAGTTTTCTCACACTCGGTGCTCACCATTTACGCAGCTTAGTCACTTGTTCCTTGATCCAGGGTGCGCGCGGCCTCACTAATTAAGGCCGAGACGAAAACTCGTCCTTCCAAATCCGTGCCCTTTCACACCTGCTAATAGGATAGCGCGATAAGAGACTGAGTGAATTATTTTCACTGGTAGCCTGCGCGACCGGAGAGCGCGCAGAGATCAGACGTTCGCCTAGACTCGTATAATGGCATTAGCGGTCGCTTGGCCACTCGGAGTGCTGTCTCCTGTTCTAAATATCTCTAGGACCGTGAGTCGAATGTCCAGCAGCGCACGGTCAGAGTTCCTTCAACATCGGACCCGGAGTTATTCCGGGAAAGTTGCGTTTTCGGTTTATGGGACATGGACGCCTGTAAGTTTGTTTTGGATTCAGGAGCCAGGAACACGAAGCCGTCTCGGGGGTGGCGGAAAAGTCGGCGGGAGGGAGGGGTTAAGCCGCAGATATACGCGAGTGAGTAGTTTCAGTCCTCGCTACTGTTTTCCACTGTGATTTTATGCGTTGAGTTATTCGGACAACGAAATTAGTCGACATTGCAGTGGCTTTTGAGACTCTTTATTTTTCATCGAATTTTCGATGTTTCCCAGCTCAGAAAACGTTCGCCGAGGCAACGCTCCGATTGCGCAATGCCCAAGCTGAGAGCCAACACTGCTCTTCGCCCCTCGCCATCTCAAGTGCATCTGCACACACACACACGCGCGCGCGCGCACACGGCGTACAAAGACTCGTACGCACACAGATGAAGCTCCACGAGCAGGATATAAAATTAATAGTGATCTAGATTTCTAGATTGCGGGGAATGCGAGCAATTGCGAGTCGTGGGAGTGTCTTTGTGGTGTGAGCAAGCCCATTGCAAACACTTCGCCCGCTGCATCACCGCGAACAGCCTATCTCTCCGAGAGCGGGAGATACGATATGTGAAATTTAATACACTCGACGTTAGAGAGAGAGAGAGAGAGAGAGAGAGAGAGAGGGAGAGCACGAGATCGAGGGTAAGGGATTAAAAAAAGGGAGAAAGAGAGAGAATAGCATTCCTGACCCGCGTGGTTTCACGCTCCGCATATTATTGTTTAGCTTCAATTAAACATCCATTTTATGTAATGGCGCGCCGTCATTTACGTATCGCCGTAGATTCTCAGGGTGTGTGCGCCGCGCAACGCTCGTCGCACGCGCGCGCCCCGAGACTCTATTCCCGATGTTGCACATAACTTCCTACTTCGTATAAATATGTACGCCCAAACAGGCTGGATCGTTGTGCACGCCTCGCCACTTCTTCTTCCCTCTTTGTACTTTTGTCCGCAGCGATTTCTGTCTATAATTATATGGGTGCTTCGTACTACACGAGAAAACTTCCCCGATCGCGGGTATCGAATTCGAAATCGACTTCTCACGTGCTTCACGAGCCGTGTTACTTTGCTGAACTTCGCAACACCTTATTGCTAGGGTTGTTGCTTATTCTCGTTAACTAAGGATTGTTGAAGCTGTCCGAGCGCCCCGCATGCGGACTGCATTTTTCCCTTTTTTATTTTGCTATCGATGATGCAGGAAGTGATCTCGAATTACAGAGCGAGAGGATTCTCGGTATAAATTTAAATCCTTTTGATGATTCGAGCTCTCGATAATCATCGAATGAAAGGACGGATCGCCGTCTTGCATGAAGGAAAAATTTCCGAAGAATCCGCGCCGGTGTCAGAAAATACATATTCGAACGATACACCGAGAGGAAAGAATTTACCGAGAACGGGAAAAGGAACGGAGGATCGAGCCAGAGGAATAAGAGAGCGGAGGAGTGAGACTCCGCCACTAATTAGAGCCCTCCAGATGTTCCGAATTACTTTGTCTCCGGTTCGCGCGGGCTCGCACCCTTTGCCCGATTTCGTCATCGAATTCATTCGAGCATCACTTTCGAAACTTCCTCGTAATGCTCGAATGAGACTCGACTCCATGGAGGTTCGATAAACGATTAGAAAAAAGCGAGTCTCATTTTGAAACTGGCGTGATTTCGCGATTGGAAATCGCTCTCGCGATATTAAACGATTCTGCATCGACGAGGCCACGCGACGATCCCGTCCCAACGGCAGAATTGAGAGAATATAGTACTACGAGGGGTCGTCCAACTGCGCATACAATGGCAAGAATGACCGTCGGCCAAGGATGCATTTTATAGGTGCGATGCCTTTTATAGTCGAGACAGACTGAGCCCGAGAGATTTTCTCCGTCTCACTCCCCTCCTCTCAGCCTCCTTCGATCTCTCTCCCGCTCGCACTCCTGCCGGCTCTTTCTCGTCGTGGTTTCTCTCCAAGAGACTCCATCGGTCGTCGCAGAGCCCATACCAAGATGAGGAATCCCGTGCAATTAAACGCTTATTGCTTGCATATCTCTTCGAATCGATCCACCACTAAAGTGAGTATTGGCGTTGGCAGTAAAAGCGTCCCTACACAGTAGATAACCCACCATGAAGAACACAAGCCTTATACACAACGTATACTAATACAATATAAATGTGTTTAAGTATCGAGTCGTTTCGGACGCTTTTGCTCGTTTCTTCACTTATTTTGATAATACTTCTATTACGTTTGATAGAAATTGACATGATATTTATGTTGGTGTGATGCATCGTGATACACGAGGGACGAAAAACTTGGAGTTTACTGCACAACACGAGGCGTAATACCCCTTAAACCTCCACCTCCTCGCTCTCGGCTGATCGTACTACAAAACTATACACTCGTGTGGTGTTAGTGCGTTGTTGATTTTATGATTTTATGGCTTTTCCATTTTATGAAGCTGTCGATTAGATTCGCGGAATCGCTTTACCGCTCTCGCTCTCATCCGACGGTGCCAAATGAAGGCAGCATCCACCGGTGAGTATCTTTGCATATACCCATCTCGCGGATTCAGCTCGTACGTCGTTCGCGAAATAACTCTCAAATTCACGTCGTCTCTTCTACTCACGATTTTATGGCTTTCTCTCTCCCTCCCTCTCGCTCGCTCTCTCTTTCAGTATCTCTTCTCCTCACTATTTCGAGCTCCCGCGCGCCCGCTTGTTGGAGATTCGATCGATAAGTTTTTTTCCTTCGTCGATCCACCGGCGACGCCCGCCGCCGCAAGGACATTAACGAACGAGGCGTCATCGATAAGGAATTACCTTGCCGGATCTCCTCTTCAACTCGACGAATGGCCGCTGTTCACTCCGATACTATGATGCAGCGTTTGGAAGTGTGGGCCCGTAAACGAGCGTCCGGTTCGTCGAAGCTGAAGCGATTAAACGGAAATATTGATTTCAATAACGGGGAATATTTTCACATTCGAAAATCAAAATCTCAAGGCGAAAGAACGCCTGTTTGGAAAACTAAATTTCTCTTTACAATGCGAAATTCAATCGCAAAATTAAATAATCGATCGGATATTTATCTCCGCGTGTAAATGGAAAGCTTTCGTTCGTTTTTTATCCCCATTTTCAGGCAATTTCTTATCGCGGCGTACATTTGCTGCATCGTGCGTGGGCACGTTTTGGCAATCGTAACAACTGATAGACGCGTAATTCATCGTCAGCCAAGGAAGATCCGCGGTATCTCTCATTTAGCGGAGTACCGCGGCAGCAGCATCGAGCATGCAGTTATGGAGTGGATCGGTCAGAGATGCTCGTCGAGGCTGTTCCAAGCATAGGGACTTCGGAAGGGCCGTCTCATTGTCGTCGCTGTACGCTCCGGTCAAAAAACACGCGCGGGGCTCATTGCTATATTACTAATTTCCGCCCTCGACTGTTCCTCGCTCGCCTCCTCGCCGACGCATTTAAACAGTACGCGCGATTCTCCGCGCACTTTGCTCCTTTATTCCGAAACTCTGAATTGCGATAATTCATGACAAAAAAAAACAGGCTCACTGCGTATTCGGATCTCAATCAATTTATTCAAAAACTGATTATTCGACATTAAATTTCGTCCTGTTGTATACTTTTATTATCCGCAAAAACCATGATCCCATACGCGGTCAGTTTACTTTTTTATAATTAGATTTGAACATTTTTCCCGATTTTCTGCTCGATTATAAATGCGAGCAAAAACAATTGAAAACGAAATCTGAAAATAGAGCGCGAAACGCTTACGGAGAGGAAGGAACAAAGAACTTGCAGATTTTACTACCGACAGAAACGAAAGCGTACAGAATATTGTGAACAACGTATCTTATATTCGTGTAGAAAAATAAAAGCATGTGTCCGAGTGGTCGAACACTTATCGCATGGGTCTGCAACACTCTCGTAAGTAAGTAGAGGGCTCTCCGTTACAAAGCCGTGTCCTATACGCGTACGTCGGCAAACGACGACATAATGCGTCCACCTACAAACCAATCTATTAGGCGCCAGCTCTCTGACTGCTCACTTACGTTGTACGTTCTCTCCTGCTTTTCTCTCTCTCTCGGTCTCTCTTCGCCCTGACCCAGGCCATCGTGTTTCTTCTCTGTCACGATTCTCCCCCCCTCGCTTATCTCCTGACACTGTATACTGCGCTTCCCTTCCCTCTGCCCTCTCCCCTCCGTCCCTCTCGTCCACCTAATCTCGCTCATCGACCTCTCGACACTTTAGTTGTGGCGGCATATAATGCGAGATGTACGCGTGTTCGTCCTGCACCGGAAGTGTGGACCACCATCTCCCGGAACACCCACGCGGGATCTACTTGTGATCTTGCTATCTCTGCGTGTCAATGATCATACTTTACTTTTTACTCGCTCGGTGGATGTTGCGCATCGCATTTTTTCATTCGAATATTCAAACTGAAACATATTTGACGAGAAAAGATTCGTCTTTGTTGAAATGGGAAGAAAAAGTTGGAAGTTCGTGGCACAAATCGACGGTTCCGACTCCAGCAGGGCGCAATGGAAAAACTGTTGCAGTAAAAATATGTCGATTGGACGGTTTTCAAAGTTTTTCGTCGATTGCTGAACAGGGCTTCTCCATCGCTCTTCGAAATAAAGCATTTTTTGAAGCGAACAAGCTCGTCAACCTTGGCTGAACAGGTCACATAATGACTCAATTTCAATGAAGCTCCGAGTCTCGAGGACCGTGCTGGCAAGCTTGATACTTTATATTGGTGTCCGGAGTCATCAATGGCGCAGACGAACCGCAGTACTCGACGCCGTTAAAATTCATTATTCTCAATTCTCGTAAACAGGCACCAGTTTATAAATTATTCAGGCCGAACGCGCGCTATCCGCCGTGATGAAGTATATCACATTGGTATGACCTAAGCGACTCGGATAGCTGCTAACTGCCGGTAAATTAACCAATTGAGGGCTTCGAGTATCCGCGGATATCTTATTACACACTTGGCGGTTGTGTACCCTCTCTCTTTATCTTTATCCCCCTGCCGCCCTGCCCCTCCCTCCCGCCCGTGAACTGATGGTATATATCGCTGCACATTCACGACTCGACGATTCTCGATACGCGACTAAATTTCTCGGCGTTAAAGCTGGTTTTTGCGAAGGCGATCGTTGGAACGATTTTTTGTTTTTTCTAAAACTTTTATTGCTCATCACTGATTGAAACAAAAATGTTGAAATTTTGAACTGGGCATGATACCATTTTTGTTGATGATTGATCGAATGATGGAAAAGATTTCTGACTCACGGGGCAGTGTCTTACACGTTTCAGGTCTGACGGATTCTAGGGTCGAGTGTATTTTTGGAGAGACGAATCTTCGAATACCTTCGATTTGGACACTCCGATGTTTTGGTCCTTCGCGAATTCCACGCTCTTAAGCGAGGAGCATTAATCAGACGAGTGCAAGAGGAAGCATTAAATGGCCCTGCGGAAATTCGAAAGGACCATAACCGTACCTCAAAACGCCATGTTTAAGCGTGCAACAAATCAAATTTGCGCTCGAGGAGAAGGAAGCTTGAGGCGCGACTCTTCTCAACCGTGGCAACCTTCGCTGCTCGAAACCTCGATGGGAGACGCTGCGAAATTTCTTGGCAATCGTTTTTCCACGTACCATTGAGCTTTTATAGTATCTACACTAAAGAACTTCTCGGTAAATTCACCTCGGAATAAATACTCGAGAATATATTAACCGGATTTAGGAAGTTCAAAGATTTTCACGGGTTCTCGAGATTTTCGATAAATCACATCGATCCCGTTCGGAGTGACTTGGGCCACGGCGTATTTCATTCGAGTTCATTGATCTTGCTTTATTCCTGTTTCGTTGATTGTTGCCTTCGTTAGTTGAGCTTTTTCTTTGATCTGACATATACTGCACAATGATTTTCATACGTGCGTCGCGTACCTTCGTCCTCCTTATTTGACATCCTCGGTAGAGCACGACTCACGGTTTTATTAATGGGAAATGCGCACAAGCGGCGCTGCTGGACCGGAAGCCTCGAGTGCGTTCATCGTCGTGTACGCGAGAATGAAGCATTCGACCTTACACAGGCGACGTCGTCATTCGGCTATGAGTTAAGGGACGGGGCGGGGGGTGTGTTCTCGGTGAAAATATATCAACGCTCGAAGGTCCCGCATTTCCATTATCTCTCGCTCTCGCTGATTTCTCCGCTGCGTTATGTTTCCGTAATGCTTCGAGGCAGTATAACTTTGTCGTCCAGACGTCGGTGGCTCCGACGTTTCGACGTATATTCGATCCGCTGCGACGGTGTCTCGAACAAGAGTAGAAGAACAGAAGGAGAAGAAGAGCCAGAAGAAAAGGACGAGGGGGGGGGGGGGGGGGGAGGGCGAGGAGAAAAGGAGAAATAAGAGGCAGAAGAGCAGACCCAGAGACTCCGGACTCGCGTTATTCATTTGTGCCGTATAATAATTCGACGAACCTTGCGCCTCGTGAGCACGATACGATCGTGAGACTGAGTTTATAGCGCGGGTGTGAGGATTCGCGAGAGATACAGCGAAGAACCTGGCAACGAAGTGCCATCAGTGAAAATCCACTAACGATCATTATGATTCGTGTACGGCGCGAATAATGAAAATGGACTTTTACGCGATTGAATGTTTCGAGCGGCGCTCTTCCAAATTATCACGTGGAAAACCACACGAAATCAACTTCGTAGTACAAATTCCTCCGATCGAACAAACGAAAATAAAAAAAAAAAAACAAACAAATGAATCCTGTGAAAGTTCCACCGCATTGTTTCGAACTCTGATCACAAATGTCTCGAAGCACAATGGAGCATCAAAACGAACGCGGACACGATTCGTCATACTCTGGCACCTCGCAGCCAATGAAAATATATTGGAGCGAACCTCGAGATATTCACGCGACTCGTAAAGGACATTCGTGGTCGATTAAGCAGTGCGATACATCGAATAAGGAAGTCAAATTCGCGTAGTGGAGGTTCGCTCGCGTACATAGTCATGCGCGTCAGGCACATAAAAAAGCATTGGAGTCTGGTTCCCAGCCCACTTGGAGGAGGCTGTCATAAGCAGCGATATATATAAATGCGGAGCGATCGTATAGTTATATAAAGTAGATATAAACATAGGCAAAGGTACGGTGCGATATATGCGAGTTGATGATGGTGCCTGCTTTCGAGGAGGAGGAGGAGAAAGGCAAGAAAAAAGCGAGTTAAGAGAATAGAAACTGTGAAGTGAGCGAGCTCGGGTAAGCAGGAGAAAGAAGGTAAGAAAGAAAGAGGCACGCGGATTTCCCACAGATGAGGGAATAACGCAGCGAGAGCAGGAGCAGTATACTATTATTACAGTCACCGGGAGTATGCCACATACGTTCTGACTACTCTCTATGTGTGACTCGTAATTTATAGGAGGCCGGAAAGCGACCGCTTACAAAAACAGTTATAAAAATCCGTCGGTTGCCAAGCGTGCGCGGCGCGCTCGCGGGAGTCGGAGCGAGGTTTGTTCGGTGGCGCAGTGACGCGAGCCATTTGCAACTATACACTAGTATAAACACTTCTATTTATATACATATATGAGCACAAATGTGTTTCTATAGATGTATGACAGTGGTCGAGTCCACCGATGCGTTATGCATCGGAGGGCCGACGTTCTTCGGGCTGACGCGTCGCATAATCGTGACGGACGTTATAATCGTCGAAAGGCGCGCGCGCGCGGGCGCGCGCGCGCGGGCGCGCGTCACACCCCGTGAACGAAACCAAGAGGACGCTCTCCGTCCGTCGAGAGAGAAAGAGGAAGAGCATCGGAGAAACGAGTGGCTTCTCCGTTCGTCCGACGACGTCGACGTCGACGACGGAGATTACTGCGTACCGAATGGAAGCATGGAAAATTGTAGTTTCATGTAGAATCGATCGTGAACACTCATCAGGGCGCAATCGGCAACAACGATGCGTTTCACGCCCTCGAACTTACGTCCTTTTTCTTTTTACCGTCATCGATGCGCACGAGTCGATACATCCGTGTGTGGATACTCACGCACACGAGAGCCCGGAGCACAGAGACCGAGAGGCTTAGACCTCGGCAATAAAGCTGGCAGGAAGAATTAGACGTTGCGAATGGTTTGAATTTAATCTCGAAAATAAATCGAAAACTCGACGACCCGAGGCCCGGGGTTTCGCCAGACGTCGCGAATACTTCACTGCCACCTGTATATTTTTGGGATTTATTTGCGTATCAATCCCAGCTCCCCGGCTCCTCTTGCCCGCGCCTTACGGACCACGAGAGTTAATACTCCGCAACACATATTAACACGCATAATAAATATATGCGCGTGTGCGCATTAAAATTATATCTGGATCGCTCGTGGTGCTGCTCTCTCCACCCTCGAATATCCGGCGATTTTTCACTTCGCTTGTATCGCGAGAAGTGTCGCGTGTGCTGTGCGCGCTCTGGGCTGCGTACCCTCCTCAAGTAATGAGAAAAAGAAAAAGGAAAAGAGAATGCACGAGCTCCGAGAAAAAGGAAGGAAAAGATGAAAACCAATGTGCGGCTTTGCCACGAGATGGTCAACCGGATGTTTCGACGTGGTCGAATTCGCGATCTCGTGATCAAAGCTCCTCCGCGATGAGATGGCTATGAGCAACCGAGACCCTCTCTGGAATCTCTCATTATGCACTATTAATAATCGCCCCGAGGTTACACTGCTCAGGGAATAGTTGAGAAACACATTTGAACAGCACCGATTCAGCTCGCATATTTCGCACTGTGCGGATCACTCTTTCGAGAGTGCGAGAAAGAGAGAGAGAGAGAGAGAGAGAGAGAGAGAGAGAGAGAGAGAGAGAGAAAGAGAGAACGAGGGAGGGAGAGCTTCTAATATTTGTGCTCTATCGCTTGTGTTTTTTTGTTTCTTCTCCTCGCAATCTTCTCCCGCATGAAAGATGCATTGAGCACTTGCGCACGAAATTTCTTGACAGTCTTACTTTGCATTCCTCATCTAATGTAACGAAGTAGCTCGAATAATTTGCGAAACGTTGGGCAAATGTGTATTCGGTGGTGCGAAAGCTTCGTATTGATTTGTCCCCTCATTACGAAAGGTTCACGCGCGCCTCTGCCAAGTATAAAAACTCTTATGTTTTGGTAAGAAAAAGTAAAAAGCTTCGAAGCAAATGTCTCGTTTAATATTTCAGGAGTCTTCATTCGCAGCGTCTTAAAAATTCACCAGCAAAAATACGTGCGACTTTGTAACCCTTCTATATCGGAACGGGCAAAAAGGCGTGGGTGCTATATTCATGCATGCTTAAATATAAATGCATACAAGGATGAACTGAAAGAAAAGATACAAAAAGTACTCGCTGCAAAGCCCGATAGGTAAAGAGCAAGATATTTCAAAGAAAAGAAACAAATAAAGGAGTTTTCGACGCACCAAGAGATGGATCGGGAGACGGCATAAATGACGAAAAATAAAGGAACACGGATGAAGCAGGCAGGATGCTGTTTGAATCCATGCCGTTTTGCTGAATGTGAGCTCGCTTATGCGTTATATATATTTTTAGAATGATTCATGCCTTCGTTTGATTTCGAAGATTGCTCTCTCTCTCTCTCTCTCTCTCTCTTCCTCTTTCTTGCTCGCACTTCCATTCGCCGCACAATTCTCGCTCGAATGCAAAATCTTTCTGGCTTAAAGTTTATTGCATTTATATAGCTCTTGTTTTATTTTAATTTATCGCGAATGAGTCTTATAAAATCATTTGCAAAGAAAGCAAACACATGAAAATCGAAGTAATCGGAATCGCTCCGAGCCCCTGTCGGCCTTTATTCACATGCAGAAAACCCACACGATTACAAGTTGCATTAATGTTAGAATTCTCTTTTCGCTTCATCAAGAATAATAAAATCGAAACGATTCCAGGATCTCCCAGAGCAAACCTTCCATTCCATTATCATAAAAACGATCGCGCAGCTTTTTGATCAACCAGAAAATCACGTGAGCCTGACAGCAACTTCCACGAATCCATCTTCCCTCAAATCTGACGCAAACTCCATAAAAAATTGTGCAAGAAAAAAAAACTGTGAAAAATATGACTCGAGCATCGTCGAAATTTCAGTGCGAAAGCTCACGTTTTTCGTAGCGATGTTGAAAGTACCAAAAATAAACGGTCGTCCCCTCCCCTGTTATTAATACGCATTAAGATTAATCGGTACATAATTTATGAACTTTTGGTGCATTAAAGATATTTTATAATGCAAGCCCTTCTTTGCATGATAAATAAACTAAGTCCATCGTGCATAATCGCGAGTCAGGCGAATGTGCACTAATTACTGACTATGTGTGGTCAATTTGCACCTTGGAATCTCGAGAAAAATATTATTAATACTCCCCATAGATACATGTGCATAAATAAATATACACGTCTAATACATTCAATGTGTGTACGTGTTAACACATGTGTGAGAGAATATATGCGTGCAAGTTGCGGCTGAAAATGGTGCGTGAGCAAGCGTGGTCGCATGATTCCAGTGAAGGATGTACGTCGGATCTCTCTTTCTTCGCTGCCCTCTCCCTCCCTCCCTCCCTCCCTCCCGGAGTCTCTCTCACTCTCTCTTTCCGTACGAGCACCACACCCTCTCATCTCCAAGGATCACAATATGCAGCCATAGAGTATAAAGTGCATTAACCGCAGGTACCTCATTAACGCTTATCAATAATTACATTTTCTATATTTATCACATAATAAGCGAGTCTATCTCGTCATTAAGCAGACGGAGGCTTCCCTTACGTGGCTTTTATAAAAGAGACGTGTGTGCTGCGAGAGGGACATGGTCTACTTGGTTTCCACGCATAAGTACAAAATACACTTCTCGCGAGAGCACTTATAATTCTTGCGTTTTCCTCACCAGTCACGGACATATAACCACTGTAAAAGCTCTTTGTTTTTTTTTCCGCGTCGTTTTTTTTTCGCGAATCCCCTTCGTATCTGCGCTTTTCCTCGGCTCAATTTTCCTCGAGCGTGATACCTACGTTCTTCATAAATATATTTTCATAAAATGTATCCGTACGGGTGGCTTCGAGCGGGCGTGTATAACCCTTTGCGAGATTTTCGATAACGAGTTCGATGATCTATAATTTTCCGACTACGATTCCGTTGATTCAAGGCTTCCCTGGACGTAAGACACTATTGTTCGCATGAATTTCATGCACGTTGGGAGATCAAAGGTTCTGAACGTGCGGCGAGATCGCGGGCGTGCGCGCACGCTGCAGTCTTTTTAGTCCATATGAAAACGATTACGACAGTGAGGGCAGCTTCATCCGGTGTATTAATTTAATTATTCTTTATATATCAGATAGTCGCGAACGAAGAAAAGGAGCTCGACGCGAGCGACCGAAAAGACACGGCGAGAAGAGGAGAGAAGAGTTCGCCCGTACAGAGCTGGGCTGGTCCACGAGCAGAACTTTGAATATTCATAGAAAAGAGGGAATAGCAATCGCCTGTAATAGAATTTAAATGAAGGAACGAGAGGCCCGGCGACCAGGCTGTATGCGACGCTTTCATAATGATAATCTTCAGCTGATCAATATTTGCCAAATTGTTGGCATAACCGAAGCGAAATGAGGCGACTCTGACATGAGTTTCTTCGATAAGATAATCGAGGGCAAAAAAAGCAAGGAAGAACATCTGTCAAATCTCTTAATTTGCCAAATAATCATTGTGAAGCATAACAATTTTCATTTGCTATTCATAATCCAATCCGACGCTATTAAAAAAGTGATCAAGTCCACTGGAATCTGTGTATATAAAAACACGTTGAAAAGGAGCCACGGTAAGCCGCAACTTTACACTCGCCACGTGCATACGCTCAAGAAATATCGAACTTTTGATGCCGTGCAAAAGAATCTTCAAGTTCAGCTTCAGAAAGGCTTTCACTTTCTATCCTCTTCCACGCGTAGTCATTATATATTTTCCTGTACAGATATATCCCAGGGTGCAGAAGTCTACGGTGTGTTGTAAGACGAGCATGAGGGAGGGTGGGTGGAAGCAGAAAGAGAGAGAGAGAGGTAGAGACAGAGAAGGAGGAAAAGGTAAGCATCCCTCTCGTCGTTGGGTTTTCCCGCTTCACGAGCGGCTTCACCAACGTTGTATAAGAAGTATACATAGATATGTACGCTCCAGCTGTGTTACCATCGCGGCCGCTCTTCCTCGCCATCCTCGAGACGTCTCTAATCGTAATCATCGTGGAGTGTTAATGTTCCCGTTAACTCGGCTGAGGTGTTTAACCTTGTTAACTCTCTGGCGAGGTAACGCGCGCGCCCACGAGCTAGCACATCGCCAAGAGTAGTACGCGATAGTGTAATATAGTTTGTACATTATGTGTACATACAGCTCACAGCCTAGCGAGTAAATTCTACGTCTTCTTTCCTCAACACTTTTACACTCAGCTTGACTCGTGCAGCAGGCAGTTCTTTCTTACTTTTGGTTTTCCAAGGATCGTATATGCGCACCAGACACGTCAGAAAGGCGCATATACGTTGGTGCGCGGATGGGGCACTTGTGCCTTTTGTGCAAATTCGTACATGTCAAGAGTCTTTTTTTTCTCGTTTTTGAAGCCTTCGACGCTCCTTGATTGGAGGAATTTTCCAGGATGGAATTTCCACGATGCTCGGTGCAGTTTCCATTTCTGTACACTCTTTCGTGTATTTTCTGTTCCCTCGATCACTCTCAGAGGAGGGAAACTTCTTCGAGGGTGCTACCTCCGGAGGTTAATGCGAGCAGGATTACACGTGATGGACTCGGACACACTGACGAGGCTCCCACCAACCTCAGCATCCCCCTCCGCCTCCCATGCGATACCGGGGGACACTTAAGAAAGTGGGGAACCAGCCACAAGGCTTTATCAACGATATCGATCTAGATGGAGGCACGAATACAGAAAAAAGTACGCGTGTACACGCTTGTGGGTGCGCATAGATTTCTGCTCGTATGGGAGCAAGATACATGTTCGTAAATCCAGTAAACCAATGGGGGAAAGCAGTCGAAGAAGACGACAACGACCTGCGAAGCGGATCGACGACGAGGGTCACACCTGACGGATCTCTGCCTCCATGGTCACACGGAGTATAATCACCTCCCATCGTCCTCTCACTCGCTCTTCATTTTTCTCACTTTACCATTATTATTGTCTCTTTACGGTCGTCTAACACGCCTCATCCATTATCAGCCAACTCTCGCTCTTCCCATTCTCTACTCTTTCTTTCAACATTTCGTTAAAACTTCGAACTTCTTTATCGCTAATTAGAACATTTCGGAATCCTCGAAGCCTCGAACAGCGCGGGGGAGCTTCAATGTTTGTTCAAATTCAACCATTGCCGCTGCAATATTTTTTTTTTACTTATTTCTTGAAAAGTTTAACTGCGAGTCGATGCTACGGATTCAGGTACATAACAAAATCTTTCATTGTCAGTGATTTTGAGAATTGCGTTACACGATCATTGTGGAGGATCAAGCAATGGGGAAGATTGAAAAAAAGTACCGAATTTTTTCAAGCCTCGCCCAGCGCAAGGCTCGGATAATGTTAAAATTTGTGAATCTTATGCGATTCCGAGGTCAGACCCGAAGCGAAGGGTTCTGTGTAAAAATTCCTGTAAACGCAGCATCTCAAAGAGAGATGAAATAGCACGTAGCGAGAATTCTCATCGTTTCCTGTGTGCTGGACTACGCAAAGGACTTTAGAAAAGATTCGTTATCGGTAGTAGTACATCAGGCACGAGAGGTGGATGAAGATCAGAAAAAGAATGCACGAGAATGAAGATATGTGCGATAATAACGCATGAAGAAAAATAGGATGAATTCAGAACGAGCTGGATACGAGGAATGAAATTCAAGGAGAAGGATGAAGAGCCACGAAGGGATGAGAGGCAGAGTACTGATCTTGCGAGAGACGACGAAAACGGGCGTACCGAATCTTCCGCGTGGTGAATTTCTTCATGAGGGATGTCAAATGATTTACAGAGATTCGTCATAAAACGAGACTGCCTGCGTAGCGCGGGGCTCAGTTCACGTTAGTAAAAACATACGGGAAAGGATATAAACATATAAATACAACGTACGCAAGCAGCGTTCACTTAGGTGCACGTATATAGATATAAAAAGAGAGCGGACATGACAAGTCAAGGAAGAGACACAAGAGAAGTCTGATTATCGCACGAGATTGTTCGCACGACGCGAGTGAGGCGCAGACCATTTCCTTTCTCTCCCTCTCGCTCACGTACCTTTCGTATTTCCTTACACTTTTTCATCTTCACCCGCTGGCATCTCCGAGATTTAGATATTTATGTGTATACGTACCGAAAACAGAGCTCTCGGCGAGGCGAATGCGTGCTCGGACTCGAGATCAAGACGCGCTTCGGCGGCCTTGTGTATTCGTTAACTTTTAGAATTTCGTCAGAGCTTGTAACATTGCTCGAGAAAAAATGCTCACACGAGAATGCGAGTGGAATATTAACCGAATTTCCAGAAAATACTGCACTGTCCAAAGAGTCATTTTTATCGAGTCCTGAATAATGTGATCCACCGATAAAATTCGCTGAATATCGACAAAAAAACAAAACGCCAAAGCGATACTTGCTCGATATTTACCGAACAAATTCAATGACATCACTTCCCAATCCGATCAACTCAAGAATTATTGAAACAAGTTCATTACTGCGCAACGAAACGAACGCGGTCTCAATCAGAAAACGCCGACTAGAATTTTCAGCGAGCACAAAACCCCCAGAAATCGCGAAAATGTTCAAGCTTTGGCAGCTGAAATATTGTTCCCAGAATAATACAAATTAGCGTTTTAGCCGAGAGTGCAGAAATGGCAAAATTCTGTAGCAGCATAGAGGAGAGCGTTAAGGTTATTTTAATCAGGGAATACAATAATCGGTATAACAGTTGGAAAGAGAAACTCTGGCATAGCAATGGCCGGGTACCAGTTGGACGTATCGGTTTAAACTAGGCTTGTGGGAGAGAGAAAACGAATATATAGAAAGTAGAGAGAGGTATCACAGACTCGTACACTCTTCCACGCGCATACACACATCGAGCATGGAAATATACGAATAGAAGGAAAGATCTGTGTGCATCGAGAGCGCAGGCTTGCGTCGCATTTGTTACGGGCCGATAGCAATTGTTTCCCCCTATCTACGAGTTCCACTGCGACATTGCAGCCACCGGTTGGGTTGCGGCTGCACTCTATGAAACTGCCAAGTATTGGTGAACGCTCGCGCGTTCCTCGCAAATAGCTTATATATAAATGTATCGCCGGTTTAAAGGAGAACTCGCGTCGCGCCGTGGTATAGCCAGCCAGCTCCGATATACTACGAGTTCTGTGTGTAAATATGTCGCGCTTATATACATACGTATATTATATAATAGAAGAAACATGGTCTTATGTAAGCTCAGTGGTGCATATCGGAATATACATTGTATTCTATCGGTACATATACGGTAATGGCAAGCCGCGGTAGGAACTTTCGGTACAGCCAGTTCGCGAACCATTTAGACCTATGTAGCGATAATGATTCGAAACTGGATGTGAAAATCGTAGGGGAAGCCTGTGGGGGAAGAATATCCATCGGATTTCGATGATCGTGTGAAAGGCCAGGGTCAGGGTGGTGGCAAAAGGTCACGAACCCAGCCGCGAAGAGTTGAGCAGCCGGATCGGAGCAGCTGGAAAAGCGGAAGTATATTTCTCGAAATAGCGATTAATGCTGATAGACTAGAGCCGCGAAGAAATGATCGGATCCGCAATGCAGACCGTTTTTAGCGGAGGTATACGATACCGAGAAGCCGCGACGGCGTGGTTTCGCGTTGAGAAACTTCTCGCCGTTCCGCAGCATCGACAATACCGTTGGATCTTATCTCCCGTTCGAGATTGAGTTCGACTCATCACGAAATGCTTGTAGCGACTATCCTCTGCTATTCGTACATAGTCTGGATACATAGCGGAGAGCTGGTCATGTACGGGTGCTAGAACGCGTTTCGTTGGTGCTGCTGCTGGGCTGCTTGGGTGCTGGAAAAGCCCCTTGTGTGTATCTATTTGCCGACACAGAGATAAATACGGATATAGCGGGAGTGCCCCGACACACGCGAAAACACGAATACACACCGGTACGGAGGAGCGCCAGAGAGAGTGTTCTTATAGTGGAACTTATTGATCCAACAAAACTCATTTCAAGATACAGTGCGAAGTCTCCAAGATACTGCTTCTCCTCCTCCTCCTCTTCTCGTTCCATCTTGCTCTATGTCTTTTCCTTCCCGTTCTATTCCTTCGTATTCTCTTACTTTCTCTTCCTCTTTCCCTCTCAAGCCTCCCGCCTTTCATGCGTTTCATCCAACCCCGCGCAACCTCCTTCACTGGCCCATTCCACCCTACGACCCTCTTCTCCTTTCCGCGACTCCTGTATCGTATCCAAGAAGTTCACGTATACATACCCCCACCTCGCTTATCTATATCTACTTGTAGCCTTCTAATCGAGTCTATATGGGAAATAGTCGTCGAATAGTTTCACTGCTTATGGGAATTTTCACTTTGAATGTACATTCCACCGATCCTCTGCATCACAATTCATAAGTTGATGGAAAATTTATCTAGTCAACACACTTTTTAGGCACGCAAACTCATCGCGAGTGGCGATGAAGGTGGCGTTGATGATAAATCCGTGGAACCTTTTTGGCACGTTCGATTCATTTGCTCTTTTCGGATCTCGTTAACCGGCGTCGAACATAAAAAAATCAATCGCTGATCAAGCTTTCGAGTCTAATCATAAATTTCAACGGAGAAATCGGACGATGAGCTGGATTTTTTCTCCCGAAAAAATTGGCCAAAGATCGGTTGAGATGCGGAGCGCTAAAGATAATAATTAGACTTGACGGCTGACCTTGTACTTTGAGTGTTCCTATCTCAATAGTAATTCCTTGGTGAGTATTCGCATCTCGCTCGCTCGCGTCGAGTACCCAAAGTTTCTCGGCAACTCGGCGCACCGGTGAAAGCAATTTCGGTGTCGTCCTCCCCGCCGACCCTCCCGCTCCTCCTATATCTATCTCACCCTCACTCTCGGTATGTATTCACTTTCGCAACGAAGAGAGTGCACGCGGTGCAGCGAGCGTTGGTTTAAGTGCGACTACGGTCAGTGTCTATAACGATCGCGAGAGCTTTATCCTCGTGAAGATTAGGTGACAATCTTGACTCTCTTGGAAGACGAGTCGAGGGTCGATGATTGGTTTAGCTTGCTCTTCAGTGAGGTCAAACGTGTGTCCCATGGTTTCTTGCAGGCTTGAGAAAAAGGGGAAGAATTGATTCGCAAGACTTGTAAATCGTCATTCGCCGGCTCCGCGTCGAAAAGAAGACAAGGTCAAAAGAAAAGTTGGCGTTTCCAAGAGGCATCTGTGGACCAATATCTAAGAAATACTGATGGAAAATGTTCAAGTCGGAGGAAGAATACGAGCTCGGGGAGCGGGAGAGAGGAGAGAGGAGTATGGAAAAGTGACGATAGAAAAAGGACGGATGGAGAGAGACGTGAAGAAGAGTAAAAGAGAAAAGTAGAGAGTCCGCTGTGTAAGAGAGGCTGAGGAGGGTGGTCGGTGAGCCGTCGGGTCGCGGCGCTCGCAGAGACGGCGGGAAGGGTGAACAGGAGGTGAAAGACGGGGAATAGTCGTGTAGCAAAGGCGGTGGTAGCAAAGGGGTAGAAGCGGTGGGAGTGGAAGGCCACGAATGTCGGAGGGAAAAGAGAGAAAGAGGGAAAGGCGAGCTGTGTTCGCACTGGTATCGGGTAAAAGAGGATGGAGCATGGGAAAGGCGAGAGTGAGGAGGCAAAAGGCGAAAAAGGGGTTGTAGAAAGAGAGGAGAAAGGGCGGAACGAGAGTCAGTGGAGATAGATGTATGTGGGAGGACCGCTCGATACAGCCCCAGCAGAATAAGCCCCTTCTCTTCATCTTCTCCTCTCCATCTCTTCATCCTCTCATTCCCTCTTTCACCCAACTCCTTCTTTTTCCCTCATCCAGTTACTACATTATTCTCCGTCTTTCTCACTTTCCCGAAGCCAAACATCGCATCTCGCGAGGTTAAAGTGAGAAAAGTCAACCCAGTCACTCGCCGAGTCCTTGTGCTCCAGGACTCCCTCCCTCTCCCGATAGATCGCGCTGGCGCGGACGAGTCTGAGAGGTATAGCTATCGCTAGACGACAACTACGATGGCTCTCTGTTCTCCTGTCGCTTCTGTTCTCGTACTCGGAAACAGGTTAAGGACCTCGCAACCTTGCTAAGTCTCACCTTAAGTATTCCAAGTACCTCAAAGATTCGACGTATATTTCCCCTTCTCGTACTCGTATTGTCCTCGCCATCATCCTTTTTCATAATTGCACGAAGCACAGCTTGGAACTTGAAACACGCGCGCATACACTTAAAGTTTCCTTTAACCGAACGAAGCCGCGAAAACTCGTTACGTAAAACGTCACAACATTAACAGGAGTAAATGAAAATCAGGGATTGCTGGCATCCTTGATACGAATCAAGAATTATGAGGAGCTTTTCGCTTGATTTTTTTTATATTTCTTTCCAGCATAATTATACTTTCTTATCATGTTAATGTACACTTGAACTGAATTTCAAAAGGGGAAAAAACCTTGAAACGAACTACCGTAATGAATACGCATCATAAGATTAGTTCGCGCACAAGTTTTTTCTTATGAATTTCTATGTGGTGAAAGTTAACCTCTTTGGCACGAGGATGGAGCCGCGATCGGTATGAGCGAAGCTCTCAATGTGCTACGAATTAGATGCTTTGTCCGAGGTGGAGCTCGCCATCACAGCACATATTCAGCCTCTTTTATCGAGAGACTTTTAAGCCCACTTTTCCGAGAGTTGGCTCGCTTTCAAAATTTCGCAAAGAGAAAGAGAACGAGAGCGGGAGATACGTTGGTCGGTAGAAAGAGTGAGAGAGAGAGAGAGAGAGAGATAATCTGACTGCTCTGGCTCAGCTTGATGCTGGCGTGCCTTGTCACTTGGTTGGTTATCCAAGCACTTCCATGCTCGGCCACGCGGATACGAGTACATAAACATGCGAGCTCGCTACCTCGAGTCATCCTAGGTGAAGAGCACCTTTGCCTATGTACCGAGGCACTTCACCCCTTCTACACAAGGGCCTCTCGCGTCGCACCATCAGCAACGAAGTAAATTCTCTGAAATTTGTCCTCGTATGCGAGAGAGTGAGCGTCGCGTTGGAGCAACTAGAGACCGAAGGAATGGGGTGAGCAGGAAGAGGAGGTTGGACAGTTGAGTACCAGCTAGAACGGTGACGCGTTTACTACATCGGAGGAAAAGAGTGTGTGATGGGTCGCCGGTCTGATAGGTGGTTGGGTAGAGGTAGATTGTGTCGGAGACTCGCGCACGCCGCCGGTAACTCCTTTCTGGGTGCCTCGACTCGGTCATACCGTCGGATATTGTGATTTTAGTGTCTGTGTAATTATGGAAATTAGCGACATGGAAAGCCTAGGATAAAAGGGTTGATTATAATCCAAGCGGAGAGGTGGGAGCACATGAGCACGAGTGGGAAGGGGCGGGCAAAAGAAAAGAAAGACAGACAGATAGAGGACGAGAAACGAGTAAGAGGACAACTTTTGCCTTACTCTTTCTGCAGGAGGGAGAAAGCGATGTATAGCGCGCGGCCATAGATTAAAACGCTCCTTCCACACTCGCGCCTTTGCCTCGTTCGCGTATGCCGTGTATCCTTTTCCCCCGTCCCTCTCCTCCTCTCCTCTCTTTTACCTCTTAGCCAACTCTATCCTGCATTCTCTCCCGAATTGGCGGTGCTTCTCGTCCTTGTCATCGTCATCTACGTAAGCGGGCGTATCCAGGATCCCGTCGTCATATTGGGATCGAGTTGCCTGGGCTCTGCTACGTGTAATATGAATTTGGTTCTGGAATAAACCCGAGGCAAGGCACTCAGCGCTATGCCGGAGATCATATATTCGAACTGCTGCGAATGGAGAAAAGCATATGGAACAGGAGTGCAGAACCTCATCTCGAGTTACGGTTCAAGTTCTACCCTCTTCTAGTCCCATGGATACTCGCCAGCAATACTCTTCGGGAAGAACAAAAAATATATATTAATCTACCCCCGTTTCCCATTATTATCTCTTCTCGTGGAATTCAAGACTGCGAGCGAGAATAATTCGACGAGCGTGTCCAATACATGCGTAATTCCAGTAAAAATATGTGGACGAAGTGTTCCGAGATGAATTGTTAAGCTGGTCCAAGTAGAAGCAGATGTACATTCGTCTGCAGCAGTAGCAGCAGCAGCAGCAGCGGCAGCGGCAGAGCTATAGAACTGCGACAGTACCACGCCCAAACTACGTTTCCAATAATATCTATTTTCTTGAAGAAAAGTTGGAAGGAAGCATTCCGTTCGTCGGATTCTCCGAAGCATAAAGGACACGTAAGGCGCGGAGGGGATGATGCTGTACGGAGGAGACGCTCGACGTTCGAATAAAAAATGGCGAAGCCAGCGACGAATTGCCTGGGCAGGGGAGAGGGCGGAGGTGGAGTGGGTGGTTGGCTGGCCCGTGCAATCGCCTCTGCAAGCTACCCCGCGCGCGCACTCACTCTCTTCACTACACTCTCCTTTCTTCCTACAACGGGAGAAACCAGCACCGGCTCCCACCACCCCCGGCGCCGGTGTCGTTCGCCGCGCGTGATACCGCCGGAGAGGATGCTCTACAGCTCCCTCTCGTCGTCGTCGTCGTCGTCGTCGTCGTCGTCGTCGTCCTAGTCGTCGTTCACTCGTTTTTATCCATCTTTCTCAGTCCAACGATACGTCTCCCACCCTCGCGATCCTCAATGCTACTTGCTCGCTCCCTCTCGTCGGAAACTCCGCGCGTATTGCTTCCTACATCCTCTATCCCTCCAGCATTCTTCCCTCTTTCCCTCGCTCAATTCCCCTCATTCACGCTTTTTCCTATCTGGCGATTGGACTCTCGCTTCACCGACTGGGTTGTTCGGGGGTGCGTCCAGGAACCTATGATGTGATCGGGTATCGAGTATCGGCTTCTTCTCCCATTGGTTGTTCAAACCCGCACCCTTCCACCCCCTTCGCAAGCACACTCCCCCGCTCCACGGCGCACAGTCACGACTGATTTGTTACGTAAAAAACGTCGATATTCTTCTCCATCTCGTATAACTGTAGCAGGGCGTCCAGACTATAGCGTTCGCCACCCACCTTTTCCGCTTCGCTCTACCACCACCCCTCTTTGTTCCTACTAGAATTCTCTTCTCTCGGAAAGTAGAAACGGCATCGCAAGAGAATTACGCGGATACAGCATGAAAGCAACAAAGATAGAAAACAAGACGGAGATCTGATCCGAACGCAGACAGCCTCGGAGAAAAAGAGGTTCCGCGCTCCTTTTTATCGGTAACCTCGCCTTCTTCCCCAACCAGTATATACCTCGCCTTAACTCTTCGACCGAGAGCATCACGCTTTTTCGAATAAATGGCCGGCCTCCATGACACGAGCGCTCCTACCGATCCAGACGACATTTTCTCGCCAGATATATTGCTAACCGTTCCACACTCTCTTCCATCTAGAAACGTATGTGAAACTTTTCAATATCCATACGTACTCGCAGATACGAATCGTTTTTTTTTTTTTTTTTTTTTATCGTATCTCTCATCTCGAGTACTCGGCCATCAGAGAAGAACTAAAATTACTCGTCATTCTTTATTTCGCGGTCGTCACTGACACGATTATCGTTGGAAAAATGACAACTTGTTAAATTTTTATCAAACGTCAGAATTTTCAAATATCTGGCTCTTCATTTTTGAATATTGCATCAGACGAATTGAGAATCTACTTTTCCACAATTCCCCTAGAAGGAATGGCCACGCTGGCCTTTCGACTACTTTATCTCCTAGTTTCTATGTGGTTCGTATTGAAAATTGTACGATGACAAACGTGCGCGTCAATTCTGGCAATAATAGGTGAATCGTCACATTGAAACTATTGTCACATTAGTTGTATTGAAATATCTCTTCACGAATAATTTACTTGACAAGTTTGTGATGGAGCTTGAAAGCTGACGTAAGGCTTGGTTGGAGAAAAGTACCAACCACATTGTGCTACCATAGTGTAGCGAGTGTATTGTTATAAGAGCCCCGAGTACCCTCAATGGTCTCGCTTCGTCGCCATTTAACACGCGTGGCAATGAGGACCAACCAAAAGCCACGAAGTTTCCTGCAATGAGAGCATCAGCGCGGAACCTATTGTGAAAATATCTGACCACTGTCCAGTGCAATGAGGTATAGAACGATCTCTCCCGAGAGCATGTACTTCCACGGCCAGGACATGCTCGCGCGAGGGTCAAGCTGTGCGAGCGGTCAATACATATGAAACTAACTCACTCCCTCGCTTTTAGCTTCCAGTACTTACATCCACTCTGCCGCGACGTGATGTACAGATATTTCACTGCTCTGTTCACAGTACTCTGCGCCAAAGTATGTGGACCCTTGAGTTCAGGACCTCCAGCCACATAGAGAATACTGATGAGGCGAATAAGTATATATTCCGTCGAAAAATGGACGTGGTTTTTTTTCGTAAACTATTATCTACACTGGGTCTTGGACGAAGATTTTCAAATTTTTATTTTATTCCAGTTTAAACCAGAAATGTATCGATGACGGCAGATCGTAAAAGTTGGTCTTGGTGGCTCGGTAATGGTTGAGTAACAGTTAAAAAAACAAAAAATTAGTAGCAAGTACGTCTTTTCGTGGCAACGAAAAAATGGGATCGCGCGCGGGAGCTTAAATTTTCAAATATTCATAGGTAAGTTTAGGTAAATTGATACAAAGATGGGGCAATAAAAATTCGCCTTTTCGTCCTGAAACTATAACAAAGTGGAGGCGATAAAATATTCACAAAAGAGAAAGAAGAGTACCATTTCCTTTTTTCGTTAGAGTACCTGAGCATTTTCGTTCTTCTTGTACAAAGGCTCTCGTTCCGGAGATAACAATGAATCTATTTTACCGGGTGGCATTTATGGTGAACGGTCAGAAAGTCTCTCGAGGAGTTGGGAGTATATAGAGATATAAGGGGCGAGGAGAAAGCTGCAGTAGGAGAGAGAGAGTAGCCTATGAAATTTTGATCGAAGAAAGAATGCGTTTTCGCGATGGCGGCTTGATGCAGTCGGTTCCCGGAGCGTGGATGGTGGTAGCGGCTCTCGAGGTGTACGGAGCAGTTTACTTGTTGGTGGGGTGCGAAAGAGCGAGATAAAAGAGATACAGCGCGAACCTGGTGCGGGGGGGGGGGGGGTATGTGTGAACGTGGTAGGAAAGAGGGGGGCTAACGTTGAACGAGGAGGACATGCCATCGGCAGCAAGGAGCGGCAACGGCAGCGCAGAGAGTGAGCGAATCGAGCTGTTCACGGGGTGTTGGAGGAGGTGAAGGTCGGTGGCAGTAATTCACGCTAGGGAAGGAGAGAAAAGAGGATCGAGAGGATCGGGAAACGAGAGGGAGAGATTGCGAGAGCAATGCGCAGACTCAATAACGCCGAACCGAAGTCTCCGATAGGTCGAGGTTCGACTTCGAGGGGTGGGAATAGATTTCCAATCGCATCGGGGCGGTGGTGGAACTGTCCTCTCTCGCAGCTCCATAGAGCTGATGCTGCTTAGGTTGTTGCCGCAGCTCTGCTCCCGCGCTGGGTTCGGCTTTACTCGTACTTTCCGTTTCTGTAGGTGGACCCGATTCTCGTATATACGCACCCCGCCGCTATACAACGCAACCCGTTTCCGCTCACGGTGCGTCGGGAGCTTTCGCCAAGCGGAATTACCGTGTACGCCCTCCCTGACGAACACAATCGTACGGAGCACGTGAGTGCTAATATGTACGTTCAGGGATCGTACGTAACGATGGACCACCCTGGTGCACATCGGGGAGGATGCACCATCGCACGCTACGAAAGAGATGGAGAATCGCTGCTCGCCTACCCTCCCACTCTTGCCTTCATTCCCACATATATTGACCAGGCTTCGATGCGCGCATCTGGGCGTAACCCGTTCGCTCGTTAGCTAGTATCAACGGACGCTTGTGCCTTCGAAAAATGAACGAAAAGAGAGAGAGCGAGAACGTCGGTGTTTATAGAGCAAAAAGTGGAGCGCGCGAGAGGCTATACACCTAGAGGAAAAAGATAATATAATAGCGGTGGCTGCAGCGATGCCATTGTTGCTGGTGCCTGTAACCGATGAGTGGGTTGAGGATCGAGCGAGAACACTCTGCACCAGGGATAACCACGATATAGAGCCACCACCCCCAAACTGAACCACCCACTCGACTATATGCATGTACACGTGTATATGTGCACGTATATACCGACGCGCGACGTGAATGGCAATGGGGAGGAGTGCCGCGCCTGCGAATTGTCGTCAGGGCGACGTGGCGACACTGGAAAAATCGAACTGAAAATAAACCGAAGAGTTTTCCTTCGAGCTTGTAGAAATGCTTCCTTCCCCGGGCTCTCCCCGATGAGATCCTGCTACCTTAAACCACCTTCCAGACCTTCCAGATCTGACCGTAGCTCATGTCAGGAAACTCGTTCCAAGAATTTTCAGAACAATAAGTACTAATGAAATCGCCAAGGAAGAATGATTGGGTTACGGGACTCGAAGGGATCAGGCTCAGGCGGCCATTCCGGGGACACTTTCTATCTCATCTTGACATTGACCAGAACTTGCTCGACCTCGGTAATAAGATATCCATTCTCATTGGGCTCGATTTCCCGAGCAGTCTTCGCCAACTGTAAAAAAATGCTGAGTTATCTGTCTGGAGAGAAAAACAAACGTTTGTAAATATATAGAAAGCAGAAGAAAAACTGATCCTACTGTGTGACACGAGGCTGTGGATAAAAAGACGACGGCACAGTAGTCCAGCCGAGAATTGACGGCTGAGCGGGAAAGTAGAAGAATCGTAAGTTCCACTGCGAGAGACATGGTGCGAGTCGGAGAAAAAAAGAAGAGCTGGCGGAAAACGTCAGGGAATCCGAAGGAGGGTATGACCTCTGGCAGAACGCTATAACACGCTGCACTACACAGCGAAGCCAGCCAGAACCAGTCGGTTTTCAAGCGCTCGCGCGCCCTTTCTCTCTCTTTCTTCTCTTGTCGTAGATCTCGAAAGCTCGTCGCAACTTTCAGCGGATGAGTTGTTGGAGCGATTTAGACGATACCACGGCTATCTCGAAATAGTCTTTTCATCTCTTGTTCTCCGTTCCGCACTTTTATTTTTCTCGCTCTCTCAAAATGTATGTGCCTTCCTATCGTTCTCGTAGGGAAGCAGCACGACTCATCTGAGATCCTCCCAAGGAACGTATCCGGATGTGCTTTCCTAGCCCGCGTGGCTGGATATTACTGCGAGAGCCGCGACGGTATTTACACGTCTTTCGCATGGGGCTCCGTGGTGTACGAAAGAAACGCGAATTCGCCCTCGCCTTGGCGCTTCGCGAAATAAAGAATTATTATTTGTATACCCTGTCTAGTGTGCCGGTATGGATGTGATGCTCGGCTCGGGGGTTGAAGTAGAATCGCGTTTCCTAGTGTATAGCTCGCGTCGGAGGATTTTGCAGTTCACAAACTAAGTTAGCAGCTACACAACTCCCAGGCTGCGGAGCCTTCGCCGAAGAGAAAAGAGAAAGAGAACGAACGACGACACGACGGAGCAGCTTCGGGGCTGCTGATGTTTCTACCCTTCGCCGCCACCGCCACCGCCACCGCCGCACACTCTTGTCTCTCTTCTCTCGAGTCCGTTACGCTCCCGCTCGCTATCTCAGATTATGTGTTGCGGATATACCCCGAGTTACAGCCGTCTTACTCTTTCTCACTATGACGCTTTCGCTCGCGCAAGAGCCCACTCGACCCACAACCGAGTGAGTACTATAACAGCGTGAGATTGAGAGAAAGTGGGTATGTGTTTCCCAGTCCCGTTTCTTCATTCCTCTGTCGTGCTTTACGCCGCCATTGTATTTTTCGAGCGAATACTTTTATAAATCGTCCTACAGCTCCCCAACGGTACCCTCGTCTCTCGGCTCCCTCTCTCCCTTGCTTCCTCCGTCGTACCTATTCTGGATTGGATTAGCAGTGAGTTACGATCGTTCTAGAAAACCGTCGCTGCATATACTACCAAAAACCTACGTCCTCTTGGCTCTTCGGCCGAGTCTTTCACCGGAGAACCACTCTAATATCCGATTAAGCTTTTATTGCGACACTGCCGTCAACGTTTGATGCTTAATGTCATTGAGCAGAGTGAGAAAAAACAAATTGGCTCATGAGACGATTCCTCACCCGTCATACCACCCAAAATTATAAAATTACTGCCCTCCTTTCAATGGGTCACGATCCATCGCTGAATTACTATTCTCTCAGGCACCAGCGAAGAAGTGACCATCGAATCTCGGATATTGTCCCGATCCGTCGTTGCTCATGGGCACGAATAAATTCGATCGTAGGCGCGTTCCCCGGAGCATCGATTTCCGAGGCGGTTTGGTGCACTCTGCCAGTACTTGGGAGACTCGATGGTAGAAGAAAATGCAGTGGCAAGAAAAGGTATTGGACGCGAAGAAAAAGTGCAGAGAGCAAGTACAGGAGAGAGCGGAGGTGGTCTTGGTCTGGGGACCAGCACCACCTTTTCTCTTCTCGCATCTCCGGCGGTTTGGAGGGCGCGGAGGAGGGCGCGCGGTAAGGTGTGCGGACGGCACAGTGGGTGGCAGCGATGCGGGGGTAAAGGTTGGCTCGGAGGTATTGATCTCAACTCTTGCTTTTCTCAACTTTTTATCCAACACAGAACCCAACGAACCAGCCAACGTATACTAGTCGAGGAGCAGCCATAGAGCTGAGGGAGCTGCGATATCGCTCGACGAGCAGCACCGTCAACAAGAGAGTATAGCCTCGCAACCACTACCAGCCTCAATTTCGAGTGATCGGTCCACACGTACACGCATCCGTATTATACAAGCGTAGAACGAACAGAGCCGCAACTCACTTTCATCCCTCATTCCCGAGCGAATTCTTGGCTCGAACTTATGGCCAACTCGCGAAGCGCTCTCCGCTCGCAGTCTCGCCCATCATCGCCGTCTCATCCCTTCGCTTTCTCACGAGCTGCGCTTCGAGCTCAACTTTCGCGATCTCGCTCCCTGCTCAGCCAGCGGACTAGGAGAAAGCAGCTCACCTCGATTCCTTGAATTCCCGCGGAAAGCGTTGCTTAACGAGCCTTTCTACATTCACCTCATACACCTTTCCTTCAGCCCACTCGTTGTGGCGCGCTTTCTCACTCACTTTTCCTCATTCCCGGTCTTTCCAAACTCTACGCTCCTCAAGATTTCATCGGTCCTCCAGTTCAGCCTTCGAACTCTTCTCCTGCTCCTCGATATTTGCATACACCTCCCGCCCTCCGAGTTTCCTCCAAAGAAAAGTCATTCGTTCGGGCTTTCCAGCGAGCCGAGCGGCATTTGCTGCGATTTATTCCCCGAGAAAACTTGCCCCTTATATACGTCCGGCAGTTAAAAATCTCATTAATTATCACATACAACCTCCCGCAAGTTATGGAATTTCAAAGATTCTTCGACGCAGCACATCTGCGTCGGTAACTGTGCGAATGAAAGTGAAACTATCACTTTTTCAACCGATGTTCAGGACCCTGATGAATCAACCTCGTACTTGCGGGATGGATTTCACGAAAATGCTACATCGCATCGCAAGAGTATTATATCCTCGACATTTTAATGGAGATCAGCGAACTCGCTGATGGGGATGCCGAATATTTGCGGCTCGTGAGCGTACAAAGGTGCGGGAAGGAAAAGGAAATGGAAAGAGGAGAGTTGAGAGTGAGCCGAAAGAGGGAATTAAAATTCAGTTTCCACGGACTAGAAACTAGAGTCTAGTTGTAGGCAAATGCTGCTGGGTGTGCGCTTCGGTGGCAAACTCTCATTTCCCATCCGGTGAAATATCGTGTATTTATTTGTCCCTGGCTTCCCTGACTCTTCTTCATCTGCTCCGGTCGGCTTTTCTACGGATGTGAGAACGCTCGGTCTTTCACTCGCTCCCTCGTCTCGCATCCGCGTCTTTCCCTTCGCAGGTAACGCTCTCGCTCTCCTCCACATTTTCAGCACTCTTCTCGTCCTCTGTGAGATTGGCCACCTCTTTTGGAATAAGCTGCGACGAACTCACTATCGTCGAAGCTCTTCTCGCGAAACGTATAGCAAACAGAGTCAACCGAGCCACCTATACTCGCGACACAGAACCCGTACTATCTCACTAACACACGCACGCAATCGCACTCGCACACACACACACAGCGATGGCAGCCCGCGGCTGTATCTACGTTTCTACCGTTTTCCACGAAATTAATATATCTCTCATATACTTTGCATATTATTGCAATATTCCGTAGCTATTACTCAACCGCCTTTTCCTCCGAGCACCCGTTCCTGCCGTTTCTCGCTATTCCTTTTCCCGTTTGCTCTATCGTCAGTCTCCCGTCGCCGAAGGGGCTACGCCAAACGTTAAAGATACAGACGCGCCCTGTGCTCTCCAATTTGCTTGCGTACGTGCAGTCCAATGCGTTTTACGATAAAGCAAAGTAATCGAGAAAGCTAGTTATAGGCAGGTCAGTCGTCTGTTTGAAGTATAACTCGCAGTAACCCTTTTTCAAGTATCTGATAATATGTGAGTCGACCGATTTGTGGGGAAATCACTTCTATTTCAGACTCAACTTGAGTGAAAAGAAAAAAAAAAAAAAACATGAAAGTTCGATCGAGATCTAAAAACGAACAATCCACAATAACAACCCATCATTGCCCGGATGCGGTCTCAACAAAATGATGATTGATAGTCGCCAATGACCACGTCACTGACACCACTAATCCTCGTTTTGTTTTGCAAGTGAAGTAAAATTGAACTTTCTTCGACGATGTCCCAGGAATAAATAAACATGCGCGTAGCATGGAAGCGGAGAGAAATATTATTGCCTGATTCGTCTTTTCGCTCATTAGCCAGTGAATTGAATACGGATTATTATTAAACTTTGACGAAAATAGTAGAAAGTGTGTTATTCGAAACGCGATGGAGGCGTTTTTCAGGAGAATGAAACGAGATATTCGATGAAATTCAAAGTGGGTGTTATATACGGGGTTACGGTTGAAAGAATTCAATGCCCTCTTTCAATCAACGGGTGGCTTAATTCAAAGCCACCGGTGCTATGGCTTTACACATTTGCATCTGCTAAGTAATAAGTAAACGAATCCCCAACGTTATAGGAGGAATATCGCCGTAGTGAGAACGCGCCGTAGACATATCCGGACGGGCGATAAGCGCGAAATAAATCGCGAAACTTTAAGTAGTTATAAATCTATACTTACCGCTGAGCGGAGAAGCGAGGGAAAGCAGTCGAGATGTTGGAGACGACGATGGTGGCGCTCGGATAGCAGAGAAAGACAAGAGTCCAGATATCGCTCGTGGAATGGAGACGAAGAGTGAGAGAGAGGGAGGGAAAGGAGGGAGAGAGAAGCAGAGGTCGAGCCAGATGAGGAAAGTGGCAACCGTATATAGCGCGGGGGAGGCATAAAATATAATTGCATGGGGAGGATTGGAGGGTGGGAGAGGTGACGTCACTCGGTGCACGTCTAGCTATACTTCTACGTGCTAATAACCCAGACGCCCGCCTTCGCTCCGACCGGTCTCTCGCATCTTAATGCCTAAATTATGTTCGACGTTACAGAGACAGACACGAGTTGCACCAGAAACATATCTCGTCTTGAAAGACTAGCCAAGAATGCCTGACTGTACTTGTGCTTATCGATTGCATCAACCGTGGCTTTGACGGACGTTGATGAGGGGCTTTTTCTCCGGTTATCTGACAGCAAATTATCATATTTTTCGTCAGTACGAAACACTGCTATTCGTGCACATTTTTACACGCGGAAATTTCATTTAAAGTCTCATTTCTCCTGGCGGTGAAGCGACACTGGTGTCCAAAAATACGAACCGTACTCGAAAGATATTTTCTTTGTGACGTAGGCGAGTCGTCCAGGCAAGAATGAACCGGATCTCCGCACCTTCCCCGCGCCTCCGCGGTCTACTTACTCGCATCTATTTGGCAGCGCGATGCCTGATTGAAGAGCAATACCCAACATGCTCTTATTTCGCGATGACACACATTCCGCGTGCGAAAATGTTACTGGTTTGGAGTGTGTCGCGCGGGAGGGGCGGAGAGAAAGGCTTTCGCGGATAGTGGAAAAGCAGGGTATAGATGAAAGAAAAATGAAAAGAGGCGCGGAGGGTTCGAGCGAGGAGCGAGGGGGATCCCAAAGTGCGCATATATAGTCGCGGATGGATCTTTGATTCAAATATAGAAACGCCGTTTGACTGCGCTTTGTTCGATCGCAGCCGGTGCTATACTCGAAAGAGGAGACTCGAAGCGTGAAAGAGAGAGTGAGAGAGTCTCACGGCGCTTGTGGTATTACAGAGTGCACCCGACAAACGGCGCAGATGAAGAGCCAAGCTCGATGTCTCGAGCCTGAGCGAGTGACACGTGTGAGCGTGCGTCCGTGCACGAGACGAAAGTATGCGAACAATGATACCGAAGACTTTAACAAAAAAAGCAAAAATACAGAAGGACGCTGTTGAAGGAAAGTCGGAAGAGTGATGGACAGAGATACGCGGCTGGTGATAGGCCCCGAATGAAAGAGAGCGCACGCTAAAGCGAAGCAAGAAACATTTCGAGAGTTTAGAATATCGCGTATGGAAACGGGCACACGAAAGTGTGCGCGCAACATCCAGTCCGCATGGACTAACCATCGCGACAAATGGACGGTTCCGACCTCCTCGTCCACCGCCTCATGGGCCTCCACTGTGCACTGAAACAAAGAAACGTAGAAAATATAAACTAGAACGGAGCCTCTTGTTATTATTACACGCGATATGGAAGCCGAAAACAAAGTGCACGTATGCAGGGAGAAAGGAGGAATAACATCGAGACACTCGATGTCGGACTCAAACGAAATCGATATTTCTATTCCGTTTTCCATTCCAGGAGAAATTCACCATTCGAATGATGAAACCATCTCCTTGGAAAACATATCGCTTGAACAACGATTTGCATAGATATAATTTTCATCAGAGCAAGGCGTACGTACAGGCGTACCGATTGGAATCGGTAAAGTCGAATCGACAATTTTTTCACGCTTTTTCCAATCTTCCAGAGTTGCTGGGTCCACGTAAATTCTTAAGCCCATACTTGCACTAAAGTACTGCTGGTGCCGGAGCGTTTTTTGCCTGCTCACGATTGTAAGCTATGTGCCAATCCGTACTCGCGGGGCTATGCAGACACGTATAGGTATATGAGAGTCGGGCATATGCAAATCGGTAGCTACGCACGCTTCCAAATTAAGTTCAAAGGGCGAAAATGTCGTGATTCGCGAAGGCTTGATCTACAGGGACATTTGTTTAATTAGCTCGAGACTCGAGACTCGGGAAAACGGGGCCTGCAGCGGAGCACTCGGATATTCACGCGCATATGTAGAGACGCGTTCGAGGGCTTTTTCGAGAGAGACCGAAAGAGGAGGAGGAGGAGAAGAAAGAAAGAGGGATAGGAAGGAAGGTGGAGTAGAATATAGTTAAAGTATAAGTAACTACATACAACGTGGCGTCCTCTTCCGAGGCCGCTCGTTCGTCCGGGACCCCGGTTCGTAATAGGCTCTCGCGTCTTTCTCCAAATGGATTTCGAGATTTATGCTATCACGGCGCATTTGTTCGGTCGCGACTCTTCTCGGGGTTCGTACAGCCTATACGAGCGATATAAGCGCGCACGGAAACGCGTATATGTGCGTACGGTTTCGTTGAGCTTCACGAGCAGTCGCTGTCCGTTACGCTTCACTCGACAAAGCTATAGGCATATCATTTCACCGACTAATCTAATGTAAAAGATGCGAAAGCTCGCCCCTCGTCTTTCCTTTGGTGCGCCAATATCTTTCTTAAGGCATTACACCGACTCCGTCGCGAAATCCTCCTCGAGCGAGACACTTTGAACGACCTCCTCGTCGGCCCGCTCTGCTGCGGAGTGTGCGAGTGTTCCCGCCACATTTTCTCGGCGTTAACCGTCCACTGCATCACCCTTGCCTTTAGCAGAGTTCACAGGCGAAAAAACAACGAATAAGATCATGAAAAAGGACGAGGCAGAGCAAACCCGTGCATCTCTTTCAGAGATTCCTCGGACGTTGCAGTAAGAAACTCGTCGTCGGAACCGTCCTCCCGTGCACTTTAATTGAAAGCACGGACGGTCTGGTGGCATTGGTGCATCACACGAGGCGTCGGCCCGCTCTACCGTAACGAACCTTTCGCAAATCGATTATCCCCGGAGTTGCTTAAATCAGACCTCCGCACGGAGATCAAAACGTCATTTGCTATTGTCGTTGAAGAAGTCGTCCGATGACCGGACGAACGATTCGATCGTCAGCTCCTTTTAAGTTGACGATTGAGAAAAACAATCCAGACAACTTTACCGATCCCTCGAATACGACGTTCCGATTGAGCTCACTCGCCCGCGATATCATTACCAATGAATCATCATTGATAATTCAAAACAAAAGCTCCTTTTAGAGTATCCAAATAAAATTGGACAAAGTTCAAATCGATGCAACATTTGTCCAACTTTAAATCTAAAATCTTCCCTTCTCGCAAGTATCTTTGTTTTTTCTCGAAAAAATATACACCCAGTTATAATTTGTCTGAGATTCTCATGACGATATAGCATTTCGCATAGCTGTCACAAGATCGAACGTCTCGTTAAGCAACGAGACACTCGGATATATCTCGATCTATTCGTAGCTACGCCGCCGAGCGGAGACGAGTAAGAGAAAAAAACAAAAGAAAAAAGTAAGGAGCTGTAGAAAGAAACGGGGAAAAAGATTGAGGAGGAAAAAAGTGCATAACGAACGATCTTGTAAGACGAGATATTTTCGAAATATCGGACGTCGAGAAACTTCTTTTCGATATGTATATACCTATGCATGCTGCGGGGGTGAAGGTGTCACGCTGCAAGGCGGGGACACTCCCGAGATTAATTTACGGTGAGAGATAACGATGAACGCTCGAGTGAAGGAAAATGGGCCCCCTCAGTTTCAACAAAACTAAGGACGTATATCTATACTAAAATCAGACACACGATTCGATTGTGTCTCGCGTCCCTCTTCCCTTCCCGCAGCTATATAATAAATGTATTTTCTTCCCGGACATTCCGCTGGCCTTAAACCACCATCGCCGTCATCATGCTCCTTCTGTGCTTACAAAACCTTCTGTGCTTCAGCTTCCTCCGTGTCTGATGTAAAATATGCCTATTGTTGTCACAATTAGTCATTCAAGAAGAGGGAGCACATTCGTGACTTCTCCATCTGGAAAGATGATTTTTTCAGTCACTTTTCTGAGGGTTCCTCCAAGGGGTGACTTTGATCTGATAATTCGCCATGTGATATTGACTCTGGACAAAAGCTTTGACAATCGAGCAGTATTGATTTGGGCAAAAATTAATGATTCGTTGAGAAAAAGAGTGATGAAAATTGTCCTCTTGACAAACGCTCCTTCCCATGTATACACCGACGTGTACAATAGAATCGAGTTAAGAAAAACAACGAAGTAGCGAGCAACGACGAAAATGGACTAACTGGGTGGTCGCGAGACCAAGTGAACAGCAGCGACGATGCAATATCCAGCTTACAACCGCGGTGGAGCTTGCATTCCATGGGCAACGGGAGAAGCAGCTACGAATTTCGGGATAAGACGTAGACAAGTGGCCAGGGCGTGAGTTAAAGCTCACGCGTGTACGTAACGCTTTAATCGTAAAGTCAGTGTGAGACGTTGGCAGTTTGGTTAATTTGTATTTACATTGTAGGAGAGAAGAGGAGCTGAAAATACAAAGGACGAAGAATTAATACGCCCTAAAGTTTTATGAGTCTTGAACGAGACTGCAATACTCGATTTTCTTAATCCGCTGTCATTGACTCGCGTGCCAGTTAGGAATTCCTAAGAGCAATTTTTGAAAAAACGACCGATAGTTTCGGAAGATAAAAACCCAAACTTTTCACAGAAGCTTCTTCGACCTTCCCACGCATGTTTCATTATCGTGAAACCTCAATAAAATTAATGGAAGATCTTCGCCCTCGATTCGGCAGTGCGAGTGTGCATAAACCGAGGCGTGGGTGTCGCGAGAGCAGCGTGCAAGTCTTGAAGATAAAAGATGCCGCGTTAAAATCGTCGGCAGGAAGAAAATCATTGGCAAACTATTTCGATGGAATGTACAAAACGAGTTGTGTCTAGTGCGTCGCTGTCACGACGCTTTGTCGTTGAGTGTTGCACGCGACAGTCTCCCAGATAGGAGCACACGAGCAATAGGCAAGGGAGGGACGTGGTGGAATTGCGATATCTTTAGATCGAGGCCACACTTCCAAACAGAGAGGTGATCACCGGTTAAGCAGTTGGCCAACGACACCCGGAAGATACCGAAGAGACAAACTAGCTGTGATTCGACTGTACAGTATTCTTGAACAGATAGGTAGATGAAGATCTGCTCCAATTTATCAGCGACGCGAAGACGCCCACTAGAGCGATACAGCCCGAGCGCGAAGACGTGCCTTCGTTTTTCTATTATTTTCAGATTGCTTCATTCGTCATACTTCGGCACGAAAAGTATGCCGTCCAATTCGACGAGGGGAGGCCAGCTGTGAACCCGAAACGCCTGTCAAGCCTGTCGACGCGCACAATTTTTTCATTCTCATTCAAAATAGCCAAAGAAAATTGACTTTTCGGGGGAATGGAAACTCGTCGGAGTTGAGCAGTTTTTCATGGTCGGTGCACATATCTTCGGTTGAGCTGAAATATGACCACAAGGTATCTCGACAAGGATCGACACTTGGCTGTTATTTATAACGAAGCTTAAAGCTCAAAACAAAGTGGAATGTCACTGCTGGTATTGCTGCATGAGAAAACACAAAGAAATCATCCCATGTCCATCGCATATTGGGATTCTTCCAATTGTTAAAAATACACATTTATTCGTTTATTTCGAGGCCCGTCAAACCACTCATATCTTCGGTTTTGAGTTCACTAATGATCCATCTAAAATTAAAGCGTCTCGATCCCCGGATGATTTTTGAAAATTCAATACCGCGACGCATGCCCTCGTATTTATAGAGGAGAAGAATCACAGAGGTCTGAAATAAGTTAGCTTTGTCACGAGTAGTAAATTACAGTGAATCATTACACACGAGTATTGGAAGTCGGATTAAGCTCGATGTTGGACGGTGACGATGTTGATTTGGGACTTTTACTCGTGAGATGCGGTGAATGGCGTGAAATGTGAATAACGAAGTTGCTCCGTAGCCCTCGCTACGTACAGTTTGAGACACAGCAAATGAGAAAAAAAGAGAAACAGAGAGAGAGAGAGAGAGAGAGAGAGAGAGGGGAGAATTCCAGGAATAGGATGTCACGAGAAGAGCAGTGCCAATGCAGCCACTATCCTATAACTTATTTCACGTATCGTTTGACGTGATACATTCGATCCAATAATATCTGCGTAACACTCCGTGGTTGCTTTAGCCACGAACATTCGCGTGTGCAATGCTGCGTACGACGAAATTCATAACGGATACTGCACGTGGCCGCGGCGTCTCGACACCGCGTCGTCCGCGATTCGATCTGGACGATTGAACATTCTCGCCCCGACAACGTGTGAGAGGGATAGTCGACGTGAAAATTAACGCACCGCTCCCTCCAAGATCCTGGTACTTTGTCTTATTCTCTGTTCTTCTGCTGCTTGCTTTTCTAGCTATGATCTTCTCGTCGTATTTGTTTGCTGCGTTATTACTGCGCGTGCATTATTCATACGGAGGGAACACCAGCAATTAACGACGTTTTGTATCCAACGTAGCCTTGCTCCAAAGAATTCTAACCACCGAAGATACCTGACGAGAGAAACTGCTACAATGTGTCGCAGGATTGATTGCAACGTCTCAATCCTCCGGACGGTGCGACGGTGCCCCGAACGTCGAAGAACGACCCTATTTCCGCGTCAGCCCCCAAAAAAGAGCTTTTAATCCGTTCGAAAAATCTCAGATCTCATTTGAATGTTTTACCCAAAGCTGAGTCTCTTAATGGAAAGGATATCACAAACTTAATCTACGATGAAACGAATTTCTGGTAGCTGCATGAATTCATGATATCCAGAGAATAATTATTCGTCGTCACGTAGTATCTTCTAGGAAGGTCCAAAACCTTGGTGGACCGATAACTTTCCGTCTTCCCCTAAACATTCTCATTCTTTTGCTTCCCCTCATACGCGGATCTGCGCGGAGGAGCACCAATGCTCGCTTGATGTTAGGATAACATTACCACGGGCTTTGCGAAAAGTGAGCGAGAATCTACCAGGCTCCTGAGCCACGAAGGACCGAGAGAGACCGAGACGGTAACACGGCCCTGCAACTCTCGCGATGAATGGCCACTTAATGCGAACCTCGTCCGTTCTCTCTCTATGAGCCGGTTAAGATATGATGACGTGCTTATGAGCGAGGGAGTAATAGTATATATCAAGATACTATGGAAAGAGCATTGACTCCATTGCTTTTCGGATTTGCATTAGCTTCTCGCTAATCCCTTTCGGAAATTAACTCTGATGCACTTTTCACGTAAACAACGCACTTGGAGACGACGTTCTCAACATTCGAACGCTTTATTTCGGTAACATTTCAACTTAAAGAGCGAATTAGAGGCTGATCTCGCCACCTGATTCATCGCACACAGTCTCAGAGGATTTAGGATCGCGCGCGGTTCAAAAGAGACTCTATTTTAGTTACCGCTTTGTACAGTACCGAAGATTCCGAAAAGGGTGAAGATTTCAGGATCGAATGAAAGTTTTATTGATCAGCGATGTTCGAACGCCTGGAACCACGGCTAAGGAGCTCTTCACAGATTGGACCGGAGTCAGAGATTTTTTATGTTATGTTGAAGAACATGACGAATGAGCCGAGTTTGAGATTCAGCGGTTGTTGATCGAGCAGAGAAGCAAAAAATCCAACAGTTTAAACCAACATAGCGTGCTCCAAGTTTCAACTTTACCAGACGGAAATCCGAGATGCGCAGATGTTATTTGACGAGTTAAGTTGTGCGCGCAAGGCTCGCGTATGCGTGTCAGATTAGGCGAAAAATAAATTACCAATTGTCTTGGCAATGATCCCAGAGATTCTGTATGCGTGCTTTTTCTTTCTCTCTCTCCCGCTCTCTCTCCGTCTCTCTTTTGCTTTCTCGAAAGCAATGGCGTTTCTTAGACGACTCACGTTGACAGTGTGTCGGGAAATATATCTACAAAAATATGTACATAGAAACAGAGAATAGTGCTACAGTGTGAGCTCCTCGACGTGTTTGTATCGCTCGACTCAAAACTCATAGCCTAAAAGCAAACATATGTGATGGACCAAGAATAAAATTTTCAGCCTTTTCCTGCTCCGATGCAGGACGTCCGAAAGCCTCTGAAGCTTTCAATTCAAATTCTTCGTTACACTTTCCTCGATCCACACTCATTGAGTAACAAACCGATCGTCCATTTTTAAGTCCATCGATCTCTGTTGAAAGTATTTTAAAGCGAAAGTACAGTCGACCCTTCGTTTTGTTTAAGCATCCAGGGATCCATGTATTCCCCGAATAGTGGAATTTCCTTTTGGATAACTCTGTATATGAGTAATCTCGTAGCACGAGACGCGCAGTTGGGTGCAGAAATTTTCGCAAGCGGTTGCGTTTGTAGGGTACGTAGGAGTGATCCGTGCCACGACCACCTTCGATGCCAGTTTCAACTGTAATGCTCTTTCCCATCGTACTCCTCCCTCGCACGAACTCGCGGGACTTGGTCTGACGACAGTCAGTATGTCTATGTGCATACGAGAATGTCATGCGAAATCGGTGATGGTAGGGGTTTGATCTACACGGACGTTTACGAGCATTTGGTGAACCCTCGTTGGCAATTTTCCTCGGCAGGTTAACGTCTCGTTCGTCCAGCGAAATAGCAAAACTCTCGATGTATTTGCCCGTTTTCTCTTTCGGTTGTGCAGCCATTTGAGCTTGGCGTGTGCCACTAAGAGAGGGAGGCGGAGGGAAAGAGACAGAGGAAAAGAGGGTGACGAACGTTATCGCCACATTTACATCACGCGGCTTTATCCTAATCCCACTTTCTGTCCTCCCACCGGAAACTTTTACTCTCTCACGATGCTTAAACAACTTGGTCGACGATGATGTGTATAACGACAAAACGCTGCCTCAAGCGTACAACACCGGTCTGAGCATTCCGAAATCCAAAACTTGCTTTTATCACAAAATTTCATCTTCTATTATTTATTGGCGAATAAAATCCGTCTCGGAATAAACCTGTCAGTCCCGCTTGAAGTATTGGCGTCAAAAATCTAGGATTCGAGTACGGCAAGCCTCAGTACCTCTGATTTCTTGCGAGAGCGGATAACATTATGGCGTTTATAAACGTCGCGAAAGAGCTTAGAGCGTCATTTACGTCTGACGAGTTTCTCCGGACTGTCGAGAAAACCCTTTCGATCTCTAATTGTGTTTCCACGATTTCTACACCCTGAAATTCTTCGCGCGCATCTTACCCACTCTCCCTCGAAACCACCATCGAAACGAGACGTGTACGATCGTTTGCCCCCAAGACCCCCGAGGCCTTGCAACCTCGTTTTTGCGCATCCTCTCGCCGAAGCGACGAAATAAAAAGCTGCCCGACGTTTTACCGTGTGTATATAGGATACCGGTAAGGACTGTGCTAGTGTGGATACTCTGCTACGTGAACGGATAAACGGCTAGGAAAAGGGAGAGAGAGAGAGAGGGAGTTTTTGAAAAGTTGCCAAATTGTGCAGCGGAGTACACTCCTCGTTCCTTATCTTTCTTTTTCATCGTCTTTCAGACTGCTTTTATTTATTTTTCCTTTCCTTCCGAACTCTTTCCGCGGTCACATGCCTGAAGAACTATCAATTCGGTGACTTTATTATCGATTAAAGTTATAGCAACGTGATGAAGAAAACACTTTTTTATATTAAATTCAACAGTAAACTTGCCAAATTTTACCTTGTCGAAAAGTTGCTACGAACAATTTTTTAAACGGATATCAACAATAAAACCATCATTTCTGAAAATTCGAATGATTCTCATCCGATTCTGCGAATACTGGAAGGAACGTCCGGTGAAATATTAGCGATCGTCGTCGAGTGAAAAATCCGATATTTTTAAAGTGTCTCCAATAAATATAAGAATCTACGCAAAGCTGAAAAACATCCAGCATAAAAATCCTATTCCAAGAGAAAAGAAAACGAATTGGTAAAATAAAAAGGAAAGTTGTGAGCTCGCGCCCCGGTAGGTATGTTATCCGTTGCATAGGGCTCGAGACCCCCACGGGGAAAGACGAATAGGTTCTCTAAATAAAATGACTCGGTTATTCATCGACGCATTTGTACGCGTCCGGCGGGCCGATCTCTTAAGACCCCGACAGACTTTTACGGCCAGATATACTCTTTGTGAGGTATTATAGCCCATTTACGCAGCATCACTGAAACGTCAGCTTAAAAAAAAGGTTAATTGGGTCGTTCGTTAGGAATTTGGATTTGCGTGATACATCAGGTCTTTTAGGACATTCGAGAGCTCGCGATGCTTTCGAATTCTTCAATCACCATTTTTTCAACGTTCCTTATAAAGTGCACATGTTTCTGATAATCTATTAATATATTTTCGTGTCGAGAAAAAAAAACATTTTTCAACTCACATTCGTAGAAATATCACGAACATCCATACAATTTTTCTGAGCGATCGAAATTCTTTGAAATTCATTGGTTAAGCTTCCAGCCTCAAATCCGAAGAAGTCTTGGAGATACAGAAAAAAAAACTCGAATAATGAACTCCCCGAGAGCAAGAGAAATCTCCGAAAACAATTACGATTCAATTATTTATATTTTCACAGTCGAATGTTAAAAAAAAATCTGTGAAATTGTCGAATGTACTGAGCGATGAGAAGCGTTAGGAAAGTCTGGGTCGTCCAGACCCCAGATGGAGAGCTGGCGCGGTGTTCACAGATCCACCGAAAAATGGGGCCACGCATTGTATTATCCGGGCTCATGTGACAAAAGCGGACTATATGAGCTTGTTCTTCTTGTTTCTATACATAACATGTACTTACGAGCAGAAGATGAAGCGCATTAGCACGCTCGCAAACACGCAGCTCTAGCCTTACCGTGATCGGTCTTTCAGCTCCCGCGAGCCACCTGTCTACGGAAGATGTCGTTAACTATTAACGGACTCGTAATTGCCTGGGAAGGATCTTGCGGCAAATAAATGAGCCTAATTGACTCGAAAATAAACGCGGAACGCTGGGCTAGCGAACGAGCCGGAATGCTCACCTATACGTCCGTAAGAATCGTTACCAGACCCGTGACATTATCGTGCAGTCTGTCGCCGTATTCAAATTGCAGACGGTTTCGATGTGGGAGCGAAAAATCAATGAATAAAAAAATCATCGAATGGACGTTCATTTGTTTATCAACGCTTCGAGTGGAAATCGATGGAAATTTATGATTTCTTGGGGTTTTTACACTGCTGGCTGCGAGCCTGAGTAGTCTTGGCAAGATTGATTGCGCGGAGCCCGTTAATTTGTCTCGTATCGAAGAAAAATAGCGCGGTTGATTGACAAATCTTTGCAGGATTTCGTCCATAAAAAAGATGCTTTCAAAATGGCGAAGGCCGAAAAATAAGTTCGATTTCCATTTTCCAATGGGAATTCAATCGGTTTTGTCGCAAAATGAATCGCGACAAAGGAAAGAGAAACAAAGGAAAAGAGTTGAGAGCGCGGAGATTGCCGGGGGCACGTGTGAGCTCGCGTACCAAAGATTTTGACTTATGCCAAAACGATTTTGACGCGGGCTTTGTGTCGGAGGATGGAACGAGCGTGGGTTCCATTGCGTGTATTAGAAGCGAGGGAAATATGCACCGACGGGCAACTGCAGCAGCATCGAGAAGCGTTAACCATCCGCGACTTACACCCGCGCTACTCATTCGTAAAGCTTATTTTGATGGCATTCCGGGCGTCTTAATATAGACTCGCGAATGGTATCAAGTTCGTGTTGAAGATGTCCCCTGTCAAACTGTCGCGTGTACGAGCGGGCACGGGTGTGCAAAAGCGCCGAGACCTTACACGAAAACCGGTGACTCAAAAGGAAAAATAAAAAAAAAATCGTTCCAGACACAGAAAGGGATGATGTAGTGGGTCTTGTGAAAATTATCATACGACCGATGATTTATTCGTGCTGACACGTGCATCGATTTTCTTCGATGAAGCTCTTGGCCATTTTTTTGAAAAACGAATGAGAAAATAATGTTCCGCGGTGATCTCGGGATGAAAATCTCGACGAAATGTTCTTAAACAGCCTCAATATTCTGAGCATTTAGAAATTTTTGCCACGTTTTTGTAATCGTTGTATCAGAGCTCATCTGGATTTTGAAAGAAAAGGAATTTTTTTCGCATGCTCGTGAATGGTCGGGACTCCGGTGCGCAGGCGAAAAAACTGTACGCGTATTCAGATCTTGGGAGGAGCGAGGGTCACAAAGAGTTTGAGAGTGAAACATAAAGAAAGAGGAAGGAAGAGGAGGAAAAAAGGATGAAATCGCGTCGAGAGCGTAAATATTCGAACGAGAGCCGCTTCTTCCAAGAGGAGAATAAATAGACGCCCACCACCATCACCACGTGGCAGCTGTCTACACCCGGGACCCCTTTAAATCAAAGAGAGATCGTCTTTGCTAATAACCGAGGAAGAGCTCACTGATCCAGAACGAGAGAGAGCGAGAGAGAGAGAGAAAAGCAGCTTTTCCTGCTATTCATCGATTACAACGATTCCCGGAATCGTATATCCAAAATCCTGTTACAAAAAGCATCAAGATAAACGAATTACATATATATCTCAGAATTATTTACAAAATTACACCCCGGAGCTTGCAATCCAATCAAAAATCATTCTCCCACTGCGGCAAAACAAAAAGAAATTAAATGTGACATATAACCGAATTTATGACTTCCAAACCTCTCATAAATTCCGGCTAAAAAGTGGATAAATTAAACACACATTTTTTATTTATATGCCAACTCCTGAAAATATATTTAACTGATGCCCTGTTTACGTATAATACAAATAACATTAATTCCAGTTGAAAAAAGTGGTGAAAATTCGCCTGCAAATCACTCCTAACGATTCGAATCTTTCATTCAATCCCAACGATTTTTTGCCCATCCGAGCCATCGTTGAATCATTGAATTTGTATATAGGCAACGAGTTCTCAGTCGATTACCAATCGCCCGATATTCACGAGTCGCCCCAAACAACATTGAAATGAGCCAGAAATAAGGAGCCAATCGATCCCTCTTTCGAGTCTTTTTCGATCGTTAGCAGTCCACTGTTATTGTAGTCGTTACAGACGATGTCATTTCGCATCTCACGTTCGAGGACCCACAAGCATAGAGCGAGATCCAAACGCCAGAATGCACTAAGAATTGATGCGGTTTTGTTCATCTGAGACACGCACCAAAAGAGAAAGAAAACGAATGCAAGAGAGAGAGAGAGAAATGCTAAGGAAACAAGTTCTCTCATATAGATGAGAAACGTGACTAGTAGCCGGCGAGGGCTTCGAAACTTCAAAATGAGTGATCGTACATAGCGCATAAGAACACACATATCGCACGAGGGTGTACGAGATTTAGCCTGTACACACTTTTCATACGGTGTGTTTCCTCGAGTAGTACGACGGACACTCCCACATCGTCTTCCTCGTCTTTTCGTATCTATATCGTGGGACAAGTGTCGTTACACACCGCTCTTCTCTCTCACTGCTCCACTAAATATACTCTCGTAAATATAGATGATATTTACAAGACGAAAATATAATCGGTTTTTGCTTCTCTGTGTGCGCGCGGGCGCGCTTATGCAGTGCACCCACGCCAACCCGTCAACGTGTATGGATGAGTACCAGCGTTAAGTAGAAAATGGCAAAAAGTCGAACGCGTCCTCGTCTCTCACTCGCGTGCAGGAGTCGTACATGCATCCACGGCGTGGATGCGCGTCTATTAATTGTCCGCGCATTTTTTTATTCGCTTTCGCGACAAATGCGACTTCGGACCATGCAGAAATGGATTCGTCCGAATTTTTATGTCAACATCGTACAAAAGTGTATTCGGGAGACGAAATATATATATATTTTTTTTTTTACTGATTTCGAATCACATTTGAGAGGAGCGCATTTTTTATTCTTTCGTGAAATAATGTTTGTAAATAAGGATAATTTTATTCAGATGTGATTTAGATTTTCTTTCATTTCGAATGGTTTTTGAGAGTAGGTTTGGAAAAACAGTTTATTCACTACATTTTGCGATTCTTTTTGCAGGATGATGAAGAGCTTCTCTCTAAAATATTCCATTTTACTTCGTAATTTATCGGACAGTTCCAATGTTGGTGCTCTCAGGCAACTCATTGTTTTATCGTCACCATATTAAATTCTTTGGTTTCGCTAGCAGCGAGCTGAATTTGAATTTCTGCTTGAATTTTCCAAGGAAATATTTTGCTGCTCGTGACTCATTAATCGGGCTCGCATGACATTGACAATATTGATAGATCTCGCATGGCTGTTACCCAAAATCGATATAGACTTCGAAGAATCTTGCGAGAGTCACGCACGGAAACACTCGCGCATTGGATCTGATCGACGATTCGTGTTTCTCAATAAAACACGTTGGAACACCCGTATCTCTCGTCCGAGAGATTTGCAAGTATCTTTCTCTCTCTTTCTCTCTCTCTCTCTCTCTCTCTCGTTTGGTTGGAAATATTTTTGGCGCGTCGAAAGTGCTCGTACTGGGTTCGCCGTTATTGCTGCTGCTCCTCTTTTCTCTCAACGACTATAAGAGACGACGACGACGACGAGCCGCGAAACTGTCGCTCGTAAATGCGTCTTTCGCTTGAGATACGTTCTCATTCGCATGTTCACTCGTACCCGGAGACTCATTTTTATAATGTGTGATGCGAATTCGCGGATTTAACTAATGTCTCGTCGATGAGACATCGACGCGTTCAGCCTGATCCCCGATCGCCTTTTTATGACGCTTTTTTCTCTTGCAATAAACGCCAACTATTTAACATGTGGCTTAAAGTGTTTCATTCTCAAGTTTTTATAACTTTCCGGTCCTCTCGGCGGAAGCTTTTTCTCCACGTTTTTTCATCCTTCTTAATGCACGTTTCGCTCGGATTGTCTCAAATTGTTCTTTATCGCATCCTCCGGTTGAAAGAACTCGCGATAAAGTTCAATCAACTGCGGACGAGATTGTAGATGTCGATGAGACCGAAATCCAAGAAAATAATGAATTAATGATGAAAGTTTCTTTGGAAAATTATCTGAATTTAGTCAAAAAATAATCTTAGAATTTTTTCACATTTCCCATGGAATTATGCCAAGCGTTATTTGGTTGAATCTACGCAAAACTTTCAGTATCGTTTGGCACGCTTGTCTTCGATGATCGGTAGTTATGAATTGTTTCGAGAGAAAGTTCCAAGTGTTAATGAGTAAGCACGATAGAACGAAGCGTGCTTGTGTAAGCAGAGATGAGCTTCCTTTACCGGGAAAATATCCGTCGACGTTGATGATGGGGTCTAGTCCACCTCAAATCAACACGAGGCTACAGGATGATTCACGAGGTCATTAATCTATTTCTACGTTTCGAGTGTATACGTTGCTGCAGCAAAAACGGCGTATGCCGATTTCCGAGAAGACTGGCTTTTGATCTGCGAAGATGAATCGGCAGGAGATGTATATGTCACATACGATCATCGACGAAAGAGAGCAACGGGAGGAAGAGAAGGCCGAGAAACCGAAAGTTCGTTGCAGCCAGGATTGTAAAATAATCAAATAAAATTCGCCATTTTCTGTGAATGAAAATTGGTTTATTACTTTATAATTGAATCTGCGACGAGATGCGAAGCTTCCCTGATTCGATTATTGTACAAAAATATTGGAGTTTTTTTTGTAAATATTTTATCGATTTAGTCACGTTCTCAAGCTTTTCCCCGAGGTGAGATAATCGTTTTTTACTTGAACCGAAAAAGTATGAAGCAAAAGATGAGATTCGAGGCTTCCGGTTCGACATCGACGGAGATCCAGGCAGTGGAGCCAATATTCTCCAAGGCTGAACAGCTCTGAATCCGTGAGGTCACTATTTGTGCAGGAAACCATACTCGACAGGATTTCTGATGGCGTTGACTGACTGGAATTTCGCCCCAGGAAGCAGCAAGTATCAGCAAACGCTTAGCAGAGAATTTCGATTTTCTCATTGCGAATGCGTCGCCAAAGTGCACTTTTAATGAGATGCAGCAGGCAATATTTCTCAAGATTTCATGGGAATTGGAAAGCAGTTGAAGGAGCTAAAAGCGATGTCGTGAGATTGTAAAATCGAAAACGATTGAAGATCCAATATGAGAATAAATGAAGTGTAAGAGTCGAAGACGGTGAAATGGAAACGAGCGAAGAGCGGAAATTGACAGTGACAGGGCGCCGGTTCGTTGGATTTCAAACAAATTGATTATAGCGAGAGTTATTAATATTCGCTCCTATCCATTACGACGTTTCCGGCTGCGATTACCCATCGGAGCAAACAGCCTCGGTGATGAGAGTGGCTTCGGATCAGAATAAGACGAAAGTGCGAGGGAGAAGGACGCGAGGAAGTCGACGAAACGGTCCATGCGGATAAGGGGAGAAAAAGAGAGAAATTGAGCGCAGATATAGACAAGAAAGCGAGCCAAAGGACCACGAACGATTTTGCGCTGGTATTGAGCTCGGGTATAAGTGGTCCAGGGGAGCTCGGTTTGAAGAGTTTCACGAGAACTTCCAGGAATAAGTGTTATAATTTAATCGACTATCGGGTCGCATCGGCGGAACCGTTCAGCTGTACCAAGACGTTTTTTTCCATTCGCCGAAATATCATTGACCGATTACTGCGATCTCGAGATCTCAGGATCGTCGAATGGACGAGATCGTGATGAGTAAAAAATCTAGATCTTGTTTACTCAGCGAATGTTAAAATTTGACGAAATTTGGCGAATCGATCGACGAGGGATCGAAGTCATTCGACACATCGTCGAAAAACAAATACCGTCATTTAATATCTTCATACGAACTACGTACGTATACACTCCATTTTGAGCGGCGAGCCTCAGAGAATTCTTACAGACTCACAAAAAAAGGCTTCGTTATACCAGCAGCATGCCAATCGTAAACGCGTGTATCGCACATGCTCATAACTCGCCATATAGCTATAGGTTCGAAGAGCGTTTTCCGTGCCGCGTGGACCGCCAAGGAGGGCACACCGAACGATTCGATCCACTGCCGATTGTAAAAATAAACGGGCATTTATACCCCGATCTCACAAAGAGACCGGCACGACTTTACTCTCCTCGATCTATTCCCGGCTGTATGTATATTCTTTCCTCTTCTCTAACTCTCTCACTCTCTCTCTCTCTCTCGCCCTCTGTCGACGCTCTCTTCCAGTTCGCCCGCATATGCTAAGATTTTTATATGCCCGGGTTTATTTCGTCGAATCGAGTTGATGCCCTTCTCACAAGGCGTACACGTAAATCATTAATTGGGTGGCTTTGTTAGGTTTTTTCTTCAAATGATTTTTCGATAAATTGACAGGAGAGGGAACGTCGAAAGGAAAATTTAATCTTTTAGATGCTTAAATTTGTTGGAAGGGGTGAAAAAGTCGATTGATTTTTTCGCTCCAACGACGAAAGTCGCATTACCATTTTCCTTGGTTTATCAACATTTTAAAAATTGATATTTTTCAATGAAAAAAATGCTATTTTGAGATCACGTGTCCGGAGGGGATATTAAATCGGTTTGCTTAAAAAATAACGATGGGAAAGCAAGGCTCGTGTCTGACCAAGAGATAAAGTTCGATGCTTCAGGCCGTTTGGTTCGTCGTCTCGTCGTCGTTTCGGTTATTTATAGATTAATTTGTGACTAAGGGCCTCACGTTTTTGAGGGTCTCTCCGGCGAGAGTATATTTACTTGGCTGGCTCGTTTCTCGTTCATCTCGTCGAGCATTACGCGCATTTCCTTCGGGATCGGCATCGAGGCTTATGACGCTCATTCACGAATGGTTGAAGACTTATGCTGTCTTCTTTCTCGCTCGATTCCCTTGAAAATGCGAGACGAAAATCCGAGCGTTCGGATCCCTGAATTTTTATGGTGAAAGTCGTTTACACATTTGCGCCGAATGTTTCGACGGTATTTGAAGAAAGACTTTGACTCTCGGGCAAGAACAAAAAGTTCGTGACGATCGGTTTATTGTCGCGAAAACGATCGCTCGCTCCTCGCTCTCTGTCCGGCCATTAAAGATTTCGATACTCCAACGGGGAACGGCTTCGAAATAAGCCACGGTTATAGCTCGAGGCTCGCTCGCTTTTCCCAGAAGTCGCAATTTAATCGTTGAATTATTTCGAATACCAATACACAGAAACCTGCTAATTCAGTCGTGCATTAAAATGAGTGACAAAACTTTATTTCATTTTCATGAATATGGCTTCCGACTCATTGTCCTTAGTTCCTCACCATTTCGACTCTGCTGTGCATTTTTCATTGAACATTTTTATATCTCCTTATCATTCGTAATAAGCTTTTTACTCTTTTCCTAACAACATACACTCCTTGAGGCAATCCAAGTAAAAACCATCTCTCGAAACACGAGTGAAAATCCACTCGATAACAGCTCTTCAAAAAATAAAAATCATCGTGTTGCACAAGAAACTAAAATTTGGATCAGTACTACAAACGCAAAACCAGCTAAACCTTCCACACAGATAATCCAGCATTGCTGGCTATGGATGAAGCACGCTACAGTCGTTAGGAAATTACAACAATAAGCTCGATCTGGCATCACTGCCAGATATTTTTATTGTTACTGCATTGTTATGGGTCCTTAATGGGTCTTCGAGGTTTTAGGGTGATGGCTGCTGATATCGTAGGAATGTTTTCGTATTTCACTTCTCCATCGTTCTTTATCGTTCCTACATTTATGTGCTTATTTTTCTGTGTGTGTGTGTGTGTGTGTCCAAGGGGTGAGTGTGCGTTCGCAGAGACGACACAGTCTTCACACGACCCCTAGGAGTGGCCAACGGTCTCGAAGAAACGTTTTCTTCGAGATGCGCTTGTGTCACTTGCCTTCTTCTCGCTCTCTTTCTCTTTTCTCTCTCGCTCCTTCGTTTTCTCGACCTTCGCACCTGTATTAGTACAAGGAAGGAAGCAGCCGAAGAGACGGTCTCCGTGCGTAAAGCATGAGGAACGAGCTCCGTTCCAAGGACTAACTACTTGCAAAGTCCTCAAGGTTCTCGCTCCTAAGGAGGGCGGAGGTTACGATCTTGTTGATTGCGGTAGTGCAGGGACTCGTGTTCCGCCGAGCTGTTCGTACAGTCACTATGTTTTACGAAGGTATTTAGTGGATTGTGTGTAAATACGTGAAGAAAAAGAGAAAAGAACTGAAGCGTCGTGATCGAACATCCAAAGTCGAAGTTGGCATCGATTTTGCAGAAATCCACTGGAATCAGCTCGAATCGGATTGCAATGAACCTTGAAATGGAAAAATTGAATGAAAATATATTGAAATTTGAATATTTTGTTTCTAGCCTGACATTAAACATGCGACAAAAGAGAGAAAATTGTACGGACCAGAATTTTTGATCCCGCTTATCGACAGATGATTGGTAAAATCAGTCGCCAGTATTTATTGTCAACGTAGAAAGAAAATGTTGTACACTCATTTCTTTCGTAGCGATTTCTCTCAAGTAAAATCTGGAGTCACCCTGACGCGGATCCTCTTTATTACGACATTTAATTTCTGAGAAACGTGTTTCCATTACGAAATATTTCTGTATTTGTCTGCAAAGTTTCTCAAGAGTTTATGAGCAAACTCCGACGTTGCCTAGGTGGAAGCCGGTACTCCGTGGTGTTTCTATATAGAAACGCTTTGCTGTTTGCCGCTTCTACCACTGTTTCTTCTCGGAGTCTCTCTTCACTGCACATTTCTCTCTTTATCTCTCTGTTCCCTCTTTCACTCACTTTCGCTAGTCAACCCCGTCGACTGGAGCGACACTCCGACCTACCACTCTCGGGGTGCTCGTCGTCACCAAATTCCCTCCCTTTTGGCCTCCCTCGATCCTCACTTTTGGTAGCCTCTGCAGCAGCTATCTTGTCTGCCAAAGCAAGATGCTTCTGCCAGAAGTGCAAACCTGGAAAAACCTTAGAGTTTTCGCCCCCTTCATTCCCTCAAAACTACAGTACGCACGTAGAACTCAGGCTTCTATGAATTTTTCTCCATTACAGTTTTGTTGTTTTAATAATCGAGTTAACAGAGGAAATATTCAAAAATATGCTAAACGATTATTTGCCTGATGAGTCCGATACATTGTTGCACAAAGTTTTTCGAAATCCAATTTCCAGTGTTAACATTGTAAATTTTCAGGAGACGTGGAATGGCTTGAGCGTCTTGTTTGGTGTATTCACACGTTCCTAGACATCGAAGTAAACTTTATAAATCACCGCGCCTTCGTGTGTTGCCTGTTCAGCTTTATACACGTATTTATGTTCGAACAGGGGAAAGAGAGCGAGAAAGAACTTTCGGCAAAGAGTGCTTTACGTTCGCGAAGCGTTTTTCGCCTCTCCTTTTATCAATGGTAAAGAAAAGAGAAAGAACGAGAGAACAACTTCCAACGTCACGGGGATTTGAAAGACGATCCCGGATTTTCCACTTTTCTCATTGTCGCCTCGGGTTTTGGCACATCGAACTGGGCAAGTCTCGCTAGCATGGACGAACAGGGATGGCCATTCCACCCTCGAGAAATATTGGCCACCAGCCAATAGCCATCTCAAGTATAATCTAACGGTATCGCCACCCAGTGCTTTTCCCGACTGCCGCGTTTCTTGCAGCCGCAATGATATACTTTTCATACTCAAACCCAAACACGTAGCAACTTATTCGAAAATGTATTCAGGTCAAACTCGTTAAGAAGCAAGGAATCGTCATTGGCAGACCGAATCATTGGAAACTTCATTAGATGAAAAAATTCATGATCAACACTCAAAACTTGGGACCAATATTTGAGAACTCTGCCAAAAATGAGAGCCACCATCTAATCGGTATTTTCTCAATATTTTTTGAAAGGTCGAAGAAAAGGCAGGGATGGGACGAAGCCTAACGATCGGTGTATCCCAGACCTAATTAAAGGCCAGTAGAAAGGAGCATTTCGGTGACGAGGGCCTCGACAATTTAAGCCTATCCGAGGGACAGTGAAAACACTAGCCATGGACGTTAAAACTCTTCCGATGTCGAGCATCCTGATGTACACAGGCTTCACACGTGAATCTGTCGTGTACATACGCACCGGACCCATCGAGCAGGACACACGATCGAGAGTATTAACCGGGACATACGTGTGTAGCAGCGTTTGGGACAAACTCTTTAAATGTTATGACGTGGAACTGACGATTTCATGGAACATTTAATCACTGTATTAGTGAATAGCCGAAACCCCAGAGGGTCCCAAAGGACACGCTCATCTCCATAAATCTCATCCTTCTCTCATTTCGAGTCCGGTATTTCGAAAAGAAATAATTTTTAATGTTCTCGAGATCAGTGGCATCGCGATTCCACATATTCACAAGAGACATTTAGCTGCGATAACCCTTTCCATTATCACTTGATAACAGAGGTCATTTTTCCACACCAATTTCCGTTTCATTACATTAATTATTATCGAGTTTAGTTGGCCGTGGCTCGAGCCAGCCGGATATGTGAGTGCAAAGTTTAGTTCGGATATTAGCGAAGCTTCGGCCATGTCGTAAAAGTACTCGCGATAACTGCGTACGATGGAAGCTCTGAGCACCTCCCAGATCTGCTCTCCGACATTCTGTTCTCTCTCTCTCTCTCTCTCTCTCTCTTCGTCTGGTGCTGAGGTACCCGAGCCAAACTGCGACGATATAGAGAAAGAGAAAGGAGAGCGAAGCTCATCGGCAGTCTCTCACTGTGAGTTTGGTCTTGGACTTTGACTGGCGAAGCAAGCGGAGGCGCGACGGAGGTCGCGCCGGAGGTAGAGAAAGCCTAAAGGATGGAGAAGGGTGTGTACCAATTATACAGACAACTATTGTGCGGCTCTCATTAAACGACGCCAACAAATTCGATTACTTCTCGTTCCAAATTTCTCTTGTATTCCTTCTCTTTCGGAGCACAGTGTTCACCTCGAGCCTCTGTCGTGTGTTGGAAGCTCGTGAAGAAGGGGTCGAGTACAACTGGGAGCATTTTGCCGGCTCGAAGCATGCCCACCCTCCGCCGGAGCTTTCTCTCCGTTCTCCCCCGCCCCCTGGCCACGGTGTGCCAGCGAATTTATTTTACGACTAAACAGAAAATTAGTGAACGTTTGGCTTTGCGGTATTTCGTATGTATATACCACTCATCTTGGTTATCCACCGACTGAAATCCACTCGAGCTTCCGAAAAACTCTCGTATCCCTGCCAACGGCTGTTATTCGCCGGGAGGAATTCTCGGCTCGCTATTGTAGCTCTTCGAACTCAGTTCATTCGAGCATTATGACGATTCCGAAATTTACCGAGCTCAAGTTCCCTCCTTTGACCTCAAATGCACAACTTATCGCATTAAATTCGAAGCAAGCCCCAATCGGGATTCGCTCTATCGCAGGAGCGAAAGGCCTTCCAACGTGACGTCTCAATGCCGAGTAACTTGAAAATATTTGGCAGTAGCGTTATTTCCCGCAAAAAAACGAGCGAATAACCGCCTCTCATAAACT